>NC_045784.1:114887305-116362781 GCF_008692025.1 Phocoena sinus | reverse complement strand
TACCATGGGATATCTGCTTCATTGTAGTAACAGCAATAACAGTAGTAGTAATAATAATGATGACAATGATAACAGCAACAATTTATTGAGCCCCTAATACGTGCCAGGCACAGTACTAAATGTACATTTATGTACATGGATTCCTTTAATACTCATAAAAAGTGTTGTGAAATAGATACTTAACAGATGTAGAAAGGTAAGTCAAAAACCTAACACACAATCAAAACCTAGCGTGGCTAGTAAGTAGAACTAGGTCTGTCTGACTCCAAAGTCCATTATCTGGGTGTCCCCTATGCCACCACTAAGACTTATATTTTCAGAACTGGGCAAAAATTATAAAGAACTCCAGGTGTTATAATCCACATTCATACAATGCATGACAACAAAGTAAAATGTGGTTTCTCTTTTTCAACCAACCACCAGAACTTTCGTATCCAAGTGAATGATGACCTTCTGAGTGGCACCCATGGGAGGACATACACTGATTCCAAGGACATGAGCACTGATCCAACGTTCCAACGCTTCTGCAGTCCTCTTTATCAGAACTGCCTCCAAAGCTCACTTTGAAGCCACACAGGAGAATCTGTCTCCTTACCAGAGAGACACAGCTCATTTCAGAATCCTAAACATTCACTGCTGAGAGTGGTCACCCACCTTGTTCACCAGTGTGGGCTCTAATGACTTTTAGCTGTTCGTTCAAATATAGCCTGTTCTCAGAGGACAAAGATTTGTCACCGCTGAGAAGATTCAAAGGACTATGTGACAGGCTCTGAATGCAATTTGACAAGAGTTGTTTCTTCCTCCCCAACATCTAGCATCTGGTTTGCCTTTTCAAAATGTCATGGCAAACAGGCGACAAGGAATCAAGAAGTTCTTTTCTGAATTAGAAAACAAAACTTGGGCTTCAGTTTGGGTGGCACAGTGGTTAAGAATCCGCCTGACAATGCAGGGGACAAAAGGTTCGAGCCCTGCTCCGGGAAGATCCCACAAGCTGCGGAGCAACTAAGCCTGTGAGCCACAACTACTGAGACTGGGCTCTAGAGCTCACGAGCCACAACTACTGAGCCCACGAGCTACAACTACAGAGCCTGCGTGCCACAACTACTGAGCCCGTGCACGTGGAGCCCATGCTCTGCAACAAGAGAAGCTACCACAACGAGAAGCCCACGCACCACAACGAAGAGTAGCCCCCGCTCACTGCAACTAGAGGAAGCCCACACGCGGCAACAAAGACCCAACACAGCCAAAAATAAATAAATAAATAAAATTTAATAATAAATAATAAATAAAAGAAAACAAAACTTTTTCCCCTAAATGTAATGACCAGTCCCAGAAAGTTTGCGTTCTCCAGCAGACATTCATAGATCCTGGAAGGGCTATTGGTGAAAACCAACTGCTAGTTGGCCTTTGCTTTGGAGTGGCCAGAAACCAACTGGCTTCCTAGGGGTTATTCACAGTGAAACAGAAAGAACTACTTTCACCACAACTGTCCTTCAGTTGGAACTGTTTACTCCAGGAATAAATTCACTGTGGGTATAAAACTCTATTCCTACTTTATCCGATGTATGTCTGTGAGAGGAGAGACCAAGGCCCTTTGCCAGGTGGCCGCTTGGAGACAAATGGGCAATGGCAAACCAGCTGTCAGTTGGTCATCCTTGCCAACACCTTTAAATATATATTTCAAGCTGTATCTACTGCTCCTAAACTATTCTAGCATATCTATTGTGCAGCAAGTAATCATCTCAACTTAAGCGTGATGTACCAAACCACACTGTTAAGTAAGATATATGCTTCATGGATCAATTACCTTCATGCAAATAGCACATCACTTTAATTTAACACTCTTATTAAGTGTCAACCTTTTTGAATTTGAGTGCCAAAAACGATACAAAGAGGAATTATTATTTTGGTGCTAGGGATATTATGCCAACCTAACATCCCTGGGCCAAGCAATGGGACTTCGTGGATGTGGGAGGTGCAAAGAAAGGGGCACTTCAAAATAGCCTGAACAAGGGATGGCCAACCTGTGGCTCACCCTTGAACAAATGTAAAAAAAAAACCCAAAGCCATTCTGAATGGAACTGATGCTGTAACTAAATGTCATTTTATACCCCTTAGATTATATATTGCCTTTGAAATGCCTGGGATCATTATAATCAACAAGCAATGGGGGGAAAGGGAGGTTTCATGATCTTCTTTTCAAGTAAAGCAGACAGTGGACTGAGCCATTTATCAGAGGCACTAGTGAAATCTAGCATCTGCCCTCAGATTCCACTGAACATTTCACGCTAAACCATCCAGGGAGCAATCGTCTGGGGCAATTTATTGGAAGCTCACTGGGCTCTTGAAGCTTTCTACCACCTTCCTCTTATCACCTTTCGTTCCCAGGCTCCCACATCCTTCTTCATCCTCTGATGGCCATCTGAGGTCACTCTCACAGACCTCCAGAAGCTGGTCTAAGATGCTGCTCCAGGTTAACATAGAGGCTTTGGGATTGCCGTAGACCTGTGCTTAACTTTGTAAGGTAACAAATTCAAGCGAAACCCAGCTGAGATACCCAACTGAGGATCTGGTGTGAGAAGCACATTCTAAACGAAATGTATCTATAATATTCTCATTAGTAAGTAAAATTCACATTCCCACATGGACTGGAAATGCTCGATTGCTTCCCCCGGGGTTTGCCTCTTACTAGGCTGCCTTTATCAGAGTTAAGGCTCAGTCAAATATTCTTTATTTGTGCTTGCGAGTGTGCAAGCCTCTAAGAGCTCTTTAGGCATTCTCCTCCTCAGTCTGGTTTTTAATATTCCTCAAGGGAGAAAAATTTGTTTTACATGTAACCTGAGCACACGACAATGTCCAAATCATTTTATAAGCCAGTGAAAGTTGTAATGAGCACTGCCAGATAGTAATGTCCGTAAACATTACCCACGCTCGCTGCACATTTGCCACATCGACAGAATCCATCTGCATCAAGATATGTCTTAGCAATACTAATGTACCCTTATGACCCTAAACACATTCAGGTTCTCTTGCCTATAAACAGAAACAGGAAGCCCTAGGTTAGAAGGGTGAAAGGCTGTGGACGCAGATCCTTTTTCCTCTGCCATATTATTTCCTTCCATAGAGACTCTTGATTTTTGGTGAATTTGCCTGTTGGTGGGTCCCATGAGAACTCAATTGATCATGAGGGTTCTGCATTTTCCCCAGCTCTCCTGGGGCTGCCAGACAGACAGAACATTCCCGATTTGCCATCTTTTTCAGCAGGGCATGTTGCCTGACACTAATGAATCACAGAGCAAGAACACAGTCCCTCTCAGAGGCTGCATTTGCTGCCACTGAAGTTTGTGGACACATCGAGTTTGACAAAAAGTAATTTCACATGAGCTTGCCTGGTACTACCTGAGACCAGATCCTTTTATTTTCTCCCTGCATCTCTCTTCAAAATGCCACATATTTATTCAGAAGTCCAAGCGGCGAAACAGTCTCTAATGCCATCCCCCAATCAGTGGCTCCAAAGTTAGGTCACGAGAGCTGGGGCACTTGCAGACCTGGTTAAAGAATTCCTCTCGGGGGTTCCCTGGTGGCGCGCAGTGGTTGAGAGTCCGCCTGCCGATGCAGGGGACGCGGGTTCGTGTCCCGGTCCGGGTGGATCCCGCATGCCGCAGAGCGGCTGGGCTCGTGAGCCATGGCCGCTGAGCCTGCGCATCCAGAGCCTGTGCTCCGCAACGGGAGAGGCCACAGCAGTGAGAGGCCCACGTACTGCAAAAAAAAATTCCTCTCCTTGGTAGTACAGCAGACCCCAAATCCCCCTTTAGGTCAAATGGGTCATCAGTATCCTACACGGATATTGCTGCAAATTCCCTGTGTGCCCATCCTACTGGGGAGTAAGAATATTCTAAATATCAATTGGTAATCCCTGAAGCATGCATTGATGAGAGACTTCGTAACAGCTATGGCTACAGCCCTGGGAGGGCTGCCAAATACATGTTATGATTTAACGAACTTTTTATGACTGTGAGACAAACCAGAAATCCATTCCTAAGCCTGCAACATACTTAGAACCATTGAGCGAGTGTGTGTACATCTTCAGTAAAGTCAATATGAACCAAATACAGTCCCGCTCTTCTGTCATTGCTAAGAGATTTCTCAGTTAGCCTGATGACATCGCCAATACTATCTTTCGCTGTTGATTCAGAAACGTACTCTGTAAGCATTTCTCCCTTTATTTGCACAGAAAGCATTCAACTACTTATTGATGATGAAACTCTCTGGTTAAAGGAAGCACTCAATTGTTTTTTAGTTAATTACTTATTTATTTGGCTGCGTTGGGTCTTGGTTGCTGCATGCAGGCTTTCTCTAGTTGTGGTGAGCGGGGGCTACTCTTTGTCGCGGTGTGCGGACTTCTCATGGCGATGGCTTCTCCTGTTGTGGAGCACAGGCCCTAGGCACACAGGCTTCAGTAGTTGTGGCACGCGGGCTCTAGAGCGCAGGCTCAGTAGTTGTGTCGCACAGGCTTAGTTGCTCTGCGGCATGTGGGATCTTCCTGGACCAGGGCTCGAACCCGTGTCCCCTGCATTGGCAGGCGGATTCTTAACCACTGCACCATGAGGGAAGTCTCAGAGAGCATTCAGTTTGACTTCTTTACTTCTCCCATTTCTGGGACAGTCCCAAATGCCTCAATGGAGCAGCATAAGCAGCCGGTCAGTTTGTCTGTAATGACACCTGCATTCTCTCTTAGAGAAGACAGAGCTGAGCAGGGAGGCAGACAGGGAGAAGGGGAGAAGGAATGAAGACACTAAAGCTTTGTTAAATCCCTTGGAATAATGGTAATAGTGCTTATTTAACTCGTAATATTGGTCAAAAGTCAAAACCAAGAGGAATCATTTTCCCTATTCTTTAGGAAAATACGTGTTCTTTTAAAGTACCAATATATCTTTTCCATGGCTGGTAACATGGCTGAAATTGGGCTTGCACTGCACATGAAGCCCGGATTCACTGCCATGTCACCTGGGTTCAAGTCCAGCCTTTTCTCTTTTCTAGCCGTCTGAGCCTGAGACAAGTCATTTCACCTCTCTGAACTGTTTCCCATCAGTAGCAAGTGGAAAATCACAGTACCTCCTGCACAACGTTGCTGTGACACTCAAAATCAAGATGAGAGGATGGGACACTATAAAGTACTCTGCAATGCACGCAGGCTCTCAAGCAGTTTATAAACATAAGGTAATGTTACCTACAGTTTAGTGATCAGCCAAGTTCATATGGTTGCTGAGAGAAGCTGTGAGATTCCAAACTGCTTCTTGATCAACAAAACTACTTTGGATTGTATGGAGTATAATTTAGCAGTAAATATGTTTGGTATGTCCTCATTCCCTTCAGCCTGCATCTTCCATGCATGTGGTACATATCTATTAGGCAGGGCAGTCGGTTAAGCAGCCACTCCACCTCCCAGTCAGACTGAGTAGAAGAGTATGCCCACTCCTTCGACACAGAGCTGGGTACACCCTCTCATCTCAGTGCCTGTCTTATTGCCCCCCAGGCAACAGACCACTCCAGTGCACAACGCAGACATCTGCATATAGCTCCTGCTTCCCCGGACGCAATCACGTTTTTACCAACACGCACGAGAAAGAGAGAGAGAGAGAGAGAGAGAAATATGTAGGTAGCATGACTCCTTACTACATGCAACAAACCAGCAGCTACTTGGCTGCTGGCCATTCAAATCCTAGAGCCCATCTGGCAATAGGATTGCATTTACCCCTCCTGGGGCTCACAGATGTATACTGGATGGCAATTAGCTCAAGCCATGGTTAAACAATTTCATTCCAGCTCTTTTCCACAAAAATATTCACTGCCAAATCCAGCGTGAATAACCAACTAATAACCCATTGTCATTGGTGGTTCACGTACACACTGTGTATGAGACAAGCATGTCACAGGGATGACACCAGCTTATATGAGTGTTATATTCTCATGAAGTGCTTTACCACATGTTATTCTGCATTTCTCCTCGCAGTAACCTGGGAGGGGGTAGGTAAGATAGGTGCTACCCTCTCCACCTTCTAAACGATGAGGCTAAGATATAGAATGTCATGCTTCAAGTAATACAGCTGTAGCACAGGGAACTATATTCAGTATCCTATGACAAACCATGGGAAAGAATAGGAAAAAGAATATATATATGTGTGTGTATAAGTGAGTCACTTTGTTGTACAGAGGAAATTAACACAACATTGTAAATCAACTGTACTTCAATAAAATTTTTTTAAAAAGTAATACAGCTTGTCAGTGAGAGGCCCAAGCCTAGAACCCGGGCTTCCTGACTCCCAGTGCTGTCTCTAGATGCTGAGATGTCAACAGAAGGGGAGTTGTGGTCAATGTAGGCGAAGAGAGACAGAGGAGCTATCAGAAGGGCCACATCAGCACCCCCATCTCATTGGCCCATCCACACGCAGCACTTTCAACGCAAGGTTGACCGTCCTGCTGCATGGAAAGAGAAGCACTCCAGGTTAACAGGCACATTCCCTTGCAGCCACCAACAAACACTGGGGTTAACCCAGCATCTCCTTCTCCACGGGAACTCAGCTTCGGAATTTCACCAGCCCGACGTCCGGAATCACAATGTGTAATCCCTACAACATGACTGTGAACTCACCCAATTCCTCGGCCTCTTGGCTTCCCTCCAGGGAGAAGCAGGAGAAAAACTGCCGTGCTGCAAAGAGAACATCGTGGATCATTCATCAACACTCATGGCAAAAAAAAAAAAAAATCTCAAAGATAAGTAGGGCTGCCCTTAAACGGGTTGCATTTTCCCAAATTTTCCCCTGGGCTGCATCTCTCAGGAGCCCACCTATTACTCGGAAAGCTATTTTTGTTGTTTCTATATAATGAGTATGCCTACAGGACTATGAACTTCTGCACTGGAGAAGAGCTGCAAATAAAGCAGAGTCATGCTATTCAGTCACAAACGCAGCCAGTCATTTCATACTCCCCGGCCCTACTAATTACTGAAAATAATTATGCAACAGTGAGAGCTTTCCGCCTCGTGGTGTTTGGACTGATCGTAATAGAAAGTCCTCCGGCAAAATAGAAGTCTAACAAGCGCTTTGCTCAGAGCGGGAGGGAGCAGTGAACTGGCAGCAGGAGCACATAGGAGCGGAGCCAAGGGGAACTGGAGTGATTTGGGTTCACACAGGAAATTTCTCACCTCAGACTCAATTTCCTAGTGTCTCTTCCCATATTTTAAGTGCAAAGCAAGAACAATAGCTCGGGTGCATCCCAGTTGAACCTGAACTAGGCTCTCCCTGAACCGGAATAGGCAGCTCTTCGGTCAGGTCAGTGAAGTGACTTTCCTGGCAGAGAGACATCACTGGCTTCAGCGACAATTCCCAGTAAGGGCTCCCAGAGGTCGTCAGTGGCAACCAGTGAATCCAAGCTGCTGCTGTAACGGAACGGGCTCATCCAGCCTCTACAGCACCCAACTCGCTGCAAATGCTCATGGTCAGTCTCATCCCTGGCACCTATATTCCATCCCTTGTTTGCTTGTTTATGATTTTTATAAGTAAAATTTATACAGACAAATGCACAAATCTTAAGCGTACCATTCGATGAGTTTTGACAAATGCCAGGACAACCCACATCCTTATCAAGATATAGAACATATCACTCACCCCTGAAAGTTCCCTCATGCCTCTCTGTAGTCAGCATACACACACACACACACACACACACACACACACACAGAGCACCCTCAGAGCCCCACTGGTCTGACTGTTCTCACCATGGCCTATTCTAGTACTTCATGTAACAGAAACATATAGCCTTGTACTCTTTTGGCCAAGACTTCTTTCACTTTCATAGCGATTCATCTACGCACTTGTTCACTCCTTTTTATTGCTAAGTAGAACTCCAACACAGGACTATACTACAGTTTATCCCTTCACCAGCTGATGGACATTTGGGCTGTTTCCAGTTGTAGGTAATAAAGCTGGTATAAGCCTTCTTTTACAAGTGCTTTTGTGGAAACACGCTTCCATTTCATTTCTCTTGGGAAAATGCCTAGGCGTGGGATGGCTGGTTCATAGGGTATGTGTATGCTTAGTTAAATATGAAACTACCAGATTTTTTTCCAAAGTGGTTGTGCCATTTTATGTTCCCACCAAGAGTGTATGAATATTCCAATTGCTCCACATCTTTCCCCACACGTGGCAGTCAATCTTTTTCAATTTTAGATATCCCAGTGAATGTATAATGGTATCCCATGATTTTGGTATGTATTTCCCTAATGACTAATAATGTTTAGCACTTTTTCATGTGCTTATCAGCCATTTGTATTATCTCTCTTTGGGAAGAATCTGTTCAAATCACTTGCCCATTTTAGTTGGATTTTCTCATTATTGAGTTATAAGAGATCTTTATATATTGTGGCTATAAGTCCTTTGTCTTAGCGTTGTGAATATTTTCTCCCAGTCTATGACTCACCTATTCATTTTCTGAATGATGTCACTTGGTGAGAAACTGTTACAAATTTTGATGATATTTTTATCATATTTTTCTTTTATGATTTTTGGTTTTTGTGTCCTAAAAATGTAACCGATTTTAAGTCCTGTTGATGCTCCGTCTTTAACTGGTCTTGAATCTGGCCCTTTTCCCCTTTCTTTCCCTTTTGCAAACAACCAACTCGAAGCCACCATCATCTTTTGTCAAGACCATTGCAAGAGCTCTTTGGAAGCCCAAAGAGAACTCACAATTCCCAACTCTCCACCCTCACCCCTACCTGTCCCTCCCTTGGTCTCCCCCACCTCTTTAAAGATACTACCATACAATTAGTCACTCAAGGTAAAACACAGAAGTCACCCAGGACTTGTCTCTTTCCCTTACCTCCAACCCATCACTAGGCACTTTTGATGTTCCCTCTTACCTATCGCTCAAATGCATACACATTTTTCTACCTCCTCTTCCACCACCTTAGCTCAGGCCACCCTGACCATAGCAGCAGCTCTTAACTGGTCTCTCCAATTCCACCCTGCTACCTCTATTCCATTCTCCGCAGAAGTTAGAATGATTTTTACAGCTACCTCTTGCTGCATAACAAAGCACCCCAAAACAAAACACTTCGTGATGGAAAACAATGACTATTTTGTTGTGCCCCTAGATTCCAGGGGTCAGGATTTGGGAAAAAGCAGAGCAGGGAAGGCTCTTCTATGCTCCTTAGTATCTAGGGCCTCAGCTGAGAGGAGACTTGAATATATGTGGACTGGAATCATCTGAAGGCTACTTCACTTGTATATCTGGGCCCTGGCCTGGGATGATTTAAAGGCTGGGTTTAGCTGGGACTGTCAACCAGAGAGTCTGCCTTTATGTGCCCTCTTCACGTGGCTTGGGCTTCCTCACAACTTGGTAGCCACCGGGAAGTCATATTTCTTACATGTCAATACAGTTTCCAAGAACGAATGTTCAAATTAACCTAGTGGAAGTGGAATGGCCTTGATGTCTAGGCTTGAAGTCACATAGTATCAGTTCCCTTGTAATTTACTTGTCAAAGTAGTCACTACACCCAGATTCAGCAGGAGAGGATGATAGACCCCGCCTCTCAATGTGAGCTGTGTCAAAGAATTTGCAGCCGAGAGAGGGGGAAGATGGCGGAAGAGTAAGACGCGGAGATCACCTTCCTCCCCACAGATACATCAAAAATACAGCTACACGTGGAACAACTCCTACAGAACACCTACTGAACACTGGCAGAAGACCTCAGACCTCCAAAAAGGCAAGAAACTCCCCACGTACCTGGGTAGGGCAAAAGAAAAAAGAATAAACAGAGACAAAAGGATAGGGACGGGACCTGCACCAGTGGGAGGGAGCTGTGAAGGAGGAAAGGTTTACACACACTAGAAGTCCCTTCGCGGGTGGAGACTGCGGGTGGCGGAGGGGTAAGCTCCGGAGCCCTGGAGGACAGCGCAGC
This sequence comes from Phocoena sinus, assembly GCF_008692025.1. NCBI lineage: Eukaryota > Metazoa > Chordata > Mammalia > Artiodactyla > Phocoenidae > Phocoena > Phocoena sinus. Next base: position 116,352,823 of record NC_045784.1, on the reverse strand, counting down.
CACAGGGGTGCGGAGGGCAAAGCGGGGAGATTCACGCACAGAGGATAGGTGCCGACCAGCACTCACCAGCCCGAGAGGCTTGTCTGCTCACCTGCCGGGGCGGGCAGGGCTGGGAGCTGAGGCTCGGGCTTCGGTCGGAGCGCAGGGAGAGGACTGGCGTTGGCGGCGTGAACACAGCCTGCAGGGGTTAGTGCACCACACCACGGCTAACCGGGAGGGAGTCCGGGGAAAAGTCTGGACCTGCCGAAGAGACAAGAGACTTTCTCTTCCCTCTTTGTTTCCTGGTGCGCGAGGAGAGGGGATTAAGAGCGCCGCTTAAAGGAGCTCCAGAGACGGGCGCGAGCCGCGGCTAAAAGCACGGACCCCAGAGACGGGCATGAGACGCTAAGGCTGCTGCTGCCGCCACCACGCAGCCTGTGTGCGAGCACAGGTCACTATCCACACCCCCCTTCCGGGGAGCCTGTGCAGCCCGCCACTGCCAGGCTCCCGGGATCCAGGGACAACTCCCACGGGAGAACGCACGGCGCGCCTCATGCTGGTGCAACGTCACACCGCCTCTGATGCCGCAGGCTCGCCCCGCACTCCGTGCTCCTCCGTCCCCGCGGCCTGAGTGAGCCAGAGCCCCCGAAATCAGCGGCTCCTTTAACCCCGTCCTGTCTGAGCGAAGAACAGACGCCCTCCGGCGACCTACACGCAGAGGCGGGGCCAAATCCAAAGCTGAGCCCCTGGGAGCTGTGAGAATAAAGAGGAGAAAGGGAAATCTCTCCCAGCAGCCGCAGAAGCAGCGGATTAAAGCTCCACAATCAATTTGATGTACCTTGCAGCTGTGGAATACGTGAATAGAAAACGAATCATCCCAAATTGAGGAGGTGGACTTTGAGAGCAAGATTTATTATTTTTTCCCCTTTTCCTCTTTTTGTAAGTGTGTATGTGTATGCTTCTGTGTGAGATTTTGTCTGTATAGCGTTGCTTTCACCATTTGTCCTAGGGTTCTATCCATCCGTTTTTCTTTTTTTTTTACTTAAAAAATTTTTTTTCTTAATAATTATTTTTTATTTTAATGACTTTATTTTCTTTTACCTTACTTTATTTTTATTTTATCCTCTTACTTTCCTTCTACTTTTTCTCCCTTTTATTCTGAGCCGTGTGGATGAAAGGCTCTTGGTGCTGCAGCCAGCAGTCAGTGCTGTGCCTCTGAGGTCGGAGAGCCAACTTCAGGACGCTGCTCAACAAGAGACCTCCCAGCTCCACGTAATATCAAACGGCGAAAATCTCCCAGAGATCTCCATCTCAACACCAACACCCAGCTTCACTCAACGACCAGCAAGCTACAGTGCCGCACATCCTATGCCAAACAACTAGCAAGACAGGAACACAACCCCACCCATTAGCAGGGAGGCTGCCTAAAATCATAATAAGCCCACAGACACCCCAAAACACACCACCAGACGTGGACCTGCCCACCAGAAAGACAAGATCCAGCCTCATCCACCAGAACACAGGCACTAGTCCCCTCCACCAGGAAGCCTACACAACCCATTGAACCAACATTAGCCACTGGGGACAGACACCAAAAACAACGGGAGCTACGAACCTGCAGCCTACAAAAAGGAGACCCCAAACACAGTAAGATAAGCAAAATGAGAAGACAGAAAAACACAGAAGATGAAGGAGCAAGATAAAAACCCACCAGACCTAACAAATGAAGAGGAAATAGGCAGTCTACCTGAAAAAGAATTCAGAATAATGATAGTAAGGATGATCCAAAATCTTGGAAGTAGAATGGACAAAATGCAAGAAACATTTAACAAGGACCTAGAAGAACTAAAGATGAAACAAGGAACGATGAACAACACAATAAATGAAATTAAAAATACTCTAGAAGGGATCAATAGGAGAATAACTGAGGCAGAAAAATGGATAAGTGACCTGGAAGATAAAATAGTGGAAATAACTACTGCAGAGCAGAATAAAGAGAAAAGAATGAAAAGAACCGAGGACAGTCTCAGAGACCTCTGGGACAACATTAAACACACCAACATTCGAATTATAGGGGTTCCAGAGAAGAAGAGAAAAAGAAAGGGACTGAGAAGATATTTGAAGAGATTGTAGTTGAAAACTTCCCTAATATGGGAGAGGAAATAGTTAATCAAGTCCAGGAAGCACAGAGAGTCCCATACAGGATAAACCCAAGGAGAAATACGCCAAGACACATATTAATCAAACTGTCAAAAATTAAATACAAAGAAAACATATTAAAAGCAGCAAGGGAAAAACAACAAATAACACACAAGGGAATCCCCATAAGGTTAACAGCTGATCTTTCAGCAGAAACTCTGCAAGCCAGAAGGGAGTGGCAGGACATATTGAAAGTGATGAAGGAGAAAAACCTGCAACCAAGATTACTCTACCCAGCAAGGATCTCATTCAGATTTGATGGAGAAATTAAAACCTTTACAGACAAGCAAAAGCTGAGAGAGTTCAGCACCACCAAACCAGCTCTACAACAACTGCTAAAGGAACTTCTCTAGGCAAGCAGCACAAGAGAAGGAAAAGACCTACAATAACGAACCCAAAACAATTAAGAGAATGGGAATAGGAACATACATATCGATAATTACCTTAACTGTAAATGGACTGAATGCTCCCGCCAAAAGACACAGATTGGCTGAACGGATACAAAAACAGGACCCATATATTTGCTGTCTACAAGAGACCCACTTCAGACCTAGAGACACATACAGACTGAAAGTAAGGGGATGGAAAAAGATATTTGAAGCAAATGGAAACCAAAGGAAGCTGGAGTAGCAATTCTCATATCAGACAGAATAGACTTTAAAATAAAGACTATTAGAAGAGACAAAGAAGGACACTACATAATAATCAAGGGATCGATCCAAGAAGAAGATATAACAATTGTAAATATTTATGCACCCAACATAGGAGCACCTAAGTGCATAAGGCAAATACTAACAGCCATAAAAGGGGAAATCGACAGTAACACATTCATAGTAGGGGACTTTATCACCCCACTTTCACCCATGGACAGATCATCCAAAATGAAAATAAATAAGGAAACACAAGCTTTAAATGATACATTAAACAAGATGGACTTAATTGATATTTATAGGACATTCCATCCAAAAACAACAGAATACACATTTTTCTCAAGTGCTCATGGATCATTCTCCAGGATAGATCATATCTGGGGTCACAAATCAAGCCTTGGTAAATTTAAGAAAATTGAAATTGTATCAAGTATCTTTTCCGACCACAACGCTATGAGACTAGATATCAATTACAGGAAAAGATCTGTAAAAATTACAAACACATAGAGGCTAAACCATACACTACTTAATAACGAAGTGGTCATTGAAGAAATCACAGAGGAAATTAAAAATTACCTAGAAACATATGACAATGGAGACACGATGACCCAAAACCTATGGGATGCAGCAAAAGCAGTTCTAAGAGGGAAGTTTATAGCAATACAATCCTACCTTAAGAAACAGGAAACATCCCGAATAAACAACCTAACCTTGCACCTAAAGCAATTAGAGAAAGAAGAACAAAAAAACCCCAAAGTTAGCAGAAGGAAAGAAATCATAAAGATCAGATCAGAAATAAATGAAAAAGAAATAAAGGAAACAATAGCAAAGATCAATAAAACTAAAAGCTGGTTCTTTGAGAAGATAAACAAAATTGATAACCATTAGCCAGACTCATCAAGAAAAAAAGGGAGAAGACTCAAATCAATATAATTAGAAATGAAAAAGAAGTAACAACTGACACTGCAGAAATACAAAAGATCAAGAGAGATTACTGCAAGCAACTCTATGCCAATAAAATGGACAGCCTGGAAGAAATGGACAAATTCTTAGAAATGCACAACCTGCCAAGACTGAATCAGGAAGAAATAGAAAATATGAACAGACCAATCACAAGCACTGAAATTGAAACTGTGATTAAAAATCTTCCAACAAACAAAAGCCCAGGACCAGACGGCTTCACAGGCGAATTCTATCAAACATTTAGAGAAGAGCTAACACCTATCTTTCTCAAACGCTTCCAAAATATAGCAGAGAGAGGAACACTCCCAAACTCATTCTACGAGGCCACCATCACCCTGAGACCAAAACCAGACAAGGATGTCACAAAGAAAGAAAACTACAGGCCAATATCACTGATGAACATAGATGCAAAAATCCTCAACAAAATACTCTCAAACAGAATCCAACAGCACATTAAAAGGATCATACACCATGATCAAGTGGGGTTTATTCCAGGAATGCAAGGATTCTTCAATATACGCAAATGAATCAATGTGATACACCATATTAACAAATTGAAGGAGATAAACCATATGATCATCTCAATAGATGCAGAGAAAGCTTTCGACAAAATTCAACACCCATTTATGATAAAAACCCTGCAGAAAGTAGGCATAGAGGGAACTTTCCTCAACATAATAAAGGCCATATATGACAAACCCACAGCCAACATCGTCCTCAGTGGTGAAAAACTGAAAGTATTTCTACTAAGATCAGGAACAAGACAAAGTTGCCCACTCTCACCACTCTTATTCAACATTGTTTTGGATTTTTTAGCCACAGCAATCAGAGAAGAAAAGGAAATAAAAGGAATCCAAATTGGAAAAGAAGAAGTTAAGCTGTCACTGTTTGCAGATGACATGATACTATACATAGAGAATCCTAAAGATGCTACCGGAAAACTACTAGAGCTAATCAATGAATTTGGTAAAGTAGCAGGACACATAATTAATGCACAGAAGTCTCTGGCATTCCTATACACTAATGATGAAAAATCTGAAAGTGAAATCAAGAAAACACTCCCATTTACCATTGCAACAAAAAGAATAAAATATCTAGGAATAAACTTACCTAAGGAGACAAAAGACCTGTATGCAGAAAATTATAAGACACTGATGAAAGATATTAAAGATGATACAAATAGATTGAGAGATATACCATGTTCTTGGATTGGAAGAATCAACATTGTAAAAATGACTCTACTACCCAAAGCAATCTACAGATTCAATGCAATGCCTATCAGACTACCACTGGCATTTTTCACAGAACTAGAACAAAAATTTTCACAATTTGTATGGAAACCCAAAAGACCCCAAATAGCCAATGCAATCTTGAGAACGAAAAATGGAGCAGGAGGAATCAGGCTCCCTGACTTCAGACTATACTACAAAGCTACAGTAATCAAGACAGTATGGTACTGGCACAAAAACAGAAAGATCGATCAATGGAACAGGATAGAAAGCCCAGTGATAAACCCATGCACATATGGTCACCTTATCTTTGATAAAGGAGGCAGGATTGTACAGTGGAGAAAGGACAACCTCTTCAATAAATGGTGCTGGGAAAACTGGACAGGTACGTGTAAAAGTATGAGATTAGATCACTCCCTAACACCATACACAAAAATAAACTCAAAATGGATTAAAGGCCTAAATGTAAGGCCAGAAACTATCAAACTCTTAGAGGAAAACATAGGCAGAACACTCTATGACATACATCACAGCAAGATCCTTTTTGACCCACCTCCTAGAGAAATGGAAAAAAAAACAAAAATAAACAAATGGGACCTAATGAAACGTCAAAGCTTTTGCACAGCAAAGGAAACCATAAACAAGACGAAAAGACAACCCTCAGAATGGGAGAAAATAGTTGCAAGTGAAGCAACTGACAAAGGAATAATCTCCAAAATTTACAAGCAGCTCATGCAGCTCAATAACAAAAAAACAAACAACCCAATCCAAAAATGGGCAGAAGACCTAAACAGACATTTCTCCAAAGAAGATATACAGACTGCCAACAAACACATGAAAGAATGCTCAACATCATTAATCATTAGAGAAATGCAAATCAAAACTACAATGTGATATCATCTGACACCGGTCAGAATGGCCATCATCAAAAAATCTAGAAACAATGAATGCCGGAGAGGGTGTGGAGAAAAGGGAACCCTCTTGCACTGCTGGTGGGAATGTGAATTGGTACAGCCACTATGGAGAACAGTATGGAGGTTCCTTAAAAAACTACAAACAGAACTACCATATGACCCAGCAATCCCACTACTGGGCATATACCCTGAGAAAACCATAATTCAAAAAGAGTCATGTACCAAAATGTTCATTGCAGCTCTATTTACAATAGCCCGGAGATGGAAACAACCTAAGTGTCCATCATCGGATGAATGGATAAAGAAGATGTGACACATATATACAATGGAATATTACTCAGCCATAAAAAGAAATGAAATTGAGCTATTTGTAATGAGGTAGATGCATCTAGAGTCTGTCATACAGAGTGAAGTAAGTCAGAAAGAGAAAGACAAATACCGTATGCTAACACATATATATGGAATTTAAGGGAAAAAAATGTCATGAAGAACCTAGGGGTAAGACAGGATTAAAGACACAGACCTACTAGAGAATGGACTTGAGGATATGGGAAGGGGGAAGGGTAAACTGGGACAAAGTGAGAGAGTGGCATGGACATATATACACTACCAAACATAAAATAGATAGCTAGTGGGAAGCAGCCGCATAGCACAGGGAGATCAGCTCGGTGCTTTGTGACCACCTAGAGGGATGGGATAGGCAGGGTGGGAGGGAGGGAGACGCAAGAGGGAAGAGATATGGGAACATATGTATATGTATAACTGATTCACTTTGTTATAAAGCAGGAACTAACACACCATTGTAAAGCAATTTTACTCCAATAAAGATGTAATAATAATAATAATAATCACTATTATGAATAAACATCATATGTATAATATATTATGTCGCATATATAATAGTCATTGAATGACTGATATGTTTGAATGCTCACAATGTATCAAGCTCTATGTGAAAGCTTTACATGGTGTTCATACCCTATTTAATTCTTACCACAATCCTTGTGAGACAGTTACTGGCACTGTGCCGATTTTTACAGATGAGGAAGTTGAAAGTCTGGAAGGGTAAGTAACTGTATTCAAGGACACACAGTTAATAAATGGCAGAGCTAGAATTCAAACCCAGGCAGTCTGATTCCATAGCCTAAGCTCTTTGACAATGTAGTACTACTTCATGCGTACTTTAGCACACATAGGGGAAAAAAAGACTAGGTGAAATAACACCAGTATGTTACCAGTACCTCATCTCTGGCTGATAGGACAAAAAGGGATTGGTACTTTCTTCTTTTGCTTTGCTTTATGTTCCAAATTCCCTACAATAATTATGCATTGCTTTTGTACTCAGGTGTTTTTAAATCAAGAATTCCATTTTTAACCAACCAAGAACTCTGGAGTTCTTAACGATCAAGTCCAGCCCTTGGTCCTGACCTCACACTTGCCACCTGGGGCAGATTCACCCCCCTGTAGTTCTAACCTAGCAGTGTCCTCTGAACCCCCTGGCCAAACCCGTCTGACTCCCAGCTGTAAGCGTAAACAGTGCTGCCTGACTGAGACTGGAGTTGGCTGTATCCCTCTTCAGCTATCCTGCCTAGTCTCAGGCTTTCTAGCTTACCTTGGTCTAACCCCTTGCTCTGCCTTTGCCCCTACACTCTCTGCCTCCCAGCAAACCATCCCCCCACTATGCCTCACCCCTATCTTTCACTCACAGAGCCTATAGGCTCAGTATGGCATCACTGCGACAGCTGGGGGGCGGGTGGGGGGAATCCGTGTGCAGAGTCCTTGCAGCATGCAGGATTCAGGGACAAACCACAACAGCACTCTTTTCCTCTGTGACATCTTCACTTCCCTCTTCAGTTACAGACCCCAAGCTGATCACACCACTTTAATAAGGCCCTGATCAATGCTAAGGAGTTATTTTATGATTCCTGCAGGTTGTATGCCTGTTATTATTACACATCACAGCATCACATTAGCTTTCAAAAAACAAACCAGCATTGATTTGCTGACTCACTCTATGGTCTCCTGTGACGCCCAGATCTTTCCATTATGTTTGCATCTCCAGGCAAGGAGAGAATTGATTTCCTGTCCAGCCCTCCATAAGAGGTTCCTGTTCACTCGCTCTTCCCAATATCCCCCCCACCCTCCTATCCTCTGTAATGAAATTGGAGAAATGTGGAAAGCAACAAAACCCTGAGGTCTCGTTGTTACATCCTTGAAAAACAACAAACAAAAGCATCACAAGAAGTAAACTAAAGGCTTTTGCCTACTTTCCACCAGACCTCTCCAGTTTTTGATTTAAAAACTTTACAGCCAAAATTACAGTTTATTTTATAAGCTGTAAGTCAATACAGTGGGGTAGTTAAGAGCTTAAGTTATGGAACCAGAGAGATCTGGACTTAAAAGTCAGTTCCCAAATCTCTTAGCTGTGTTATCTTGAACAAATCACTTTGCCTCTTGAGACCTCAGTTTTACCACCTGCAAAACGGGAGTAATTATAGTACAGTCAGTTCTGCATCAACGTGGTGTATCACCGTTTTACACGTTAGATGGTTAAGAAATACATAAATACTACAATAAAGGTGGCACTTTAAAAAGACCTGATATCTACCTGTGGAAGCAGCTGTTGGGAGAGCTGCAGCTTGTGAGTTCTTGTGCCGTGGTGGAGGGTGATCTGGAAGCGAACAGAAATTTATAAAGCAGATGTGGGCGGGCGTGGTTCATATCACACACAGTGAACTAAGAGAGCTGGTGGACGTTTGAATTGTGTGTGTGTGCGCGCGCACAAGCGCACGCACATGCCTGCACGCACACACTTTGCGTACCACCATGTGGCTCAGTTCAGCTGCGTGCAGTTTCCCGTGTTCACCAAGAATTTCTCGTGGAAGAGATCACGCATAAGCAAGCACGAAGTCCATGTTATGCTCAAATTGCTCCCTAATACATCAATCGCATTAGAACAAATGCACATTTTTCAAAACTAGAGTTTATAGCAGAACTGACTGTACCAAACTCTCGGCTTGGGAAGATTACATGAAATAATGCCTTTAGCAAAAAGCCTGGCACCTGGTAAGCTCCCAGTAGATGATAGCTGCAGTTATCAAAAGCAGCACTAGTAGCTCAAACCAATGGGGCCCTACAGTGCCTGCAGGTAGAACCTGGAACCACTTGGATGTGGGTTTTCCTTCACACATCTGATGAGAGGTGACAAAAGTCTAGTAAAGCTCATCTCTGTTCAGATTCACTTTTCCCCACACCCTACCTGCTAACCAAGTGCCTGTAACATTTGCAGTTAATTCTAGAACATCTTTTATGGCCCTAGAGTGCCAAGCAGTGGCTAAGCAGTGCAGGGTTTACAAGAGGAGCCCTGGTCCCAGCCCTTTGGTCTAAAAGAGTTTCCTCTGATGATCAGTGGGAAGGGTGAGGCATATGGGGAGCCAGGGTGGTCTGGCTGAAGGGTCTCCAATAAGCAACAGAGACACATTGTTGCTTCTGGAGCAGGGCAGTGACAGGATCAGAGCCATTGTTTAGAGCAGACGTCAGCAAACTTCGTCTATAAGAGGCCAGATCGTAAGTTTTTAGGCTTTGCAGGCCGTATGATCTCTGTCACAACTAATCACATCTGCTATTGTAGCAAGGAAGAAGCCATAGACAATACATACATGAATAAACATGGCTGGGTTCCAGTAAAGCTTTATTTACAAATCAGACAGTGAGCAAGATCTGGTCTTTAGGCCATAGTTTGCCAATCTCTGCTATAGAGAAGTCCTATCTAATAGCATTTGGGCCACAAACGCAAGTCACAGAGATCATTTAAAATTTTTCTAGCAGCCACATTTTAAAAAGCCAAAAGAAAGAGGTGTAATTAATTTTAATAGTATATTTTATTTAGCCCGATATATCAAAATTACTGTCATTTCAACATGTAATTAACAAACCAATTATTAAGGAGATATTTTACGTTCTTTTTATCATACCAAGTCTTTGAAATCGGTTATGGGTCGAACTGAATTTCTCAAAAAGATGTTAAAGTCCTAACCCCCAGTACCTGTGACTATGACCTCATCTGAAAGAGGGTCTTTGCAGATGATCACGTTAAGGTGAGGTCATTAGGGTGGGCTCTAATCCAATAGGACTGTTATCCTCATTAAAGGGGGAAACTTGGACACAGAGACAGACACACACAAAGAGAAAAGGCCAAGTAAAGACAAAGGCAGAGGTTGGGGTGACATAGCAGAAGCCAAGGAACGCCCAACATTGACAGCAAACCACCGGAAGCTAGGGGAGAGGCAGGAAACAGATTCTCCCTTAGAGCCCTCAGAAATAACCAACCCTGCTGACACCTTGATCTCAGACTTCTAGCCTCCAGACTAGGAGGAAATAGATTTCTGTTGTTTAAGCCACCCAATTTGTGGTACTTTGTTACGGCAGCCCTAGGTAACGAATACAAAATCTAAGTCTTTGTATTTTACATTTACAGCACAACTCAATTCATACTAACCACATTCCAAGTGCTTGACAGCCATCCATGGCTACTGGCTACCATACTGGAGAGTGCAGCTTGAGAGAGAGCAATTTGGCTACCCCCAAAATCGGTTGACTAGCTTAGGGAAAGAAAGGAGTCAGGGAAACAGGGAGCTTGAGGATTAAGTATAAACAAAGAACTTTTTTAAAACCTTGACCTTCCTTGAAAACGTATTAACTGGGATAATGCTAGGTGTTTACTTTCTCTTAATAGTTTGGGGGCCCTCAGGAACTGACCACGGCACAGCCAAGGAGTGCTCCGTTTTCTTTAGCTTTGGCCAAAGTCATTTCATTCCAGAGTTCTGTTTTTACTTCTATGGTGTGTGATCATTTTTATCTCCCAACTGATTTCCTTTGAACTCAATATGTGATATTTTCCCTTGAAGTTCATCATTTTATTGATCTTACTCTCCCATTAACTGTATTCGTGCATGCAATATATCATCTGAAGTGACGAAGATGGTAACAAAAAGTCACGTTCCATTTTTGATATTTGACTTCCGACAGCTTTCAAGCTCCTTTCCCCTTTTTGCCTTTTGCCCCCCATCTAGCAAGCCAATAAGAAAGGCTGGGCACTCTCTCCCCCGGTTCTGGTGAGAAAGTTCAAACCCAAAACACCCCAACCCAACCCACGTGCAGGAATCTTCACCACAGCCCCATCTTCTACCCACACTAAAAACCAGAGCCACTCACCCGCTCCTTCGCTCAAGCCGAGTGGATGGGCTTGAATGCCTGCCCTACTCTCCCCAGAAAGCCTCGTGATATGAATAATAAACCTTTTCACACCCTCTTGGCGCATGTGTGACATCATCACCTCAATATCCGAACCAATTTGGGGTGGGGGGTAGGGGGTATGATACTGCCCTTCCATGGAGGAACTCCAAGACAGTTGGTGCTGAGAGCAGTATCGTCTAAAAGATGCCCGACACCTCCTGGAGCTCTTTCTTCTCTTGTTTTTCAGTGAACTACCTGGATCCACAGCCTGCTGGCAGATATACTCTGAGCTGCTATCTACTGCCTGCTGCCTAGTGTGCTCTTTGAACTGTGCTGCTGCCTGCTGGTGAGCTTGCATTGGAGTTGCTGCCGCATTTCATAAGCCCTAGCAAGCCTCGGTCACTGATTTAACCTACCCAAGCCAGAAGTTTTGCATTTAGGGCCAAGGCTATGGGATTGGGACCCTTCTTAAAGTGGCCCTGACTTGGGTATCTCAGCGTGGACCTACCTGTCTCAGATTGAGTCACGTGTCTCAGTTCCTGCACAAGCTATGACTGACGCTAGACTCAGGGGAACGACTCTCACCCAGGCACTGGTCCTATTCTATACAGTGTCCAGGGAAAAGACTGATAATGTGCAATATGATGGTCACGGGTGGTCACTGGTGTAAAGAAGACCAGTTGTCACGTGGAGTGCTGAGGTCACATTCCTAAAATCAGATGGCATATTAGGACCCTAAATGCCGCTGGTGCGACGAGTATCTTGATCACCAATAGGGGAAAACACCCCTGGTCCCCCTGTGGCATAGACCTTTATGAAAAGCATCCTTAATGCTTTGTTCCCAACCCTCTTAAAGAACCAGAGGACACCATCGCCTTAGTAGACGATTGTAAAATGGATCAAAGAAGACTCTGGGTCCTACTGGGTGCCACATCTAATCAACACACCAAGAGGTTAATTCAGACTCAACTTAAGCCCAGAGTGTCTAGACCCAGAAAAACAATAATTGCCGTAAGGAAGGTCCCTAACCCTGATAATACTGATTTGGGACTCTCTGGAGGAAGAAACTTATAAACATGACCAGGGTAGAGAGGGGTCCTCCAATACAAGGTATATCCAGTAATGACCAAAACAAACAAACAAAAAGAAACCAAAAAAAAAATTGATGTGGGGCGGGGGGAGGAGAGAAACTGAAACAGAGGCCCGCAGTTTGACCCAATCGTATATCCAGATCGTACGAAAACGATTTATGCAACAGAAAGGTAAAAGTTTGCTGATTGGCTTTGCACTTCTCAAACAGGTTCTAAATTAACTTTAATGTCTGCTGAAATGCACCAATTGGCAAACTTTCATGGCCTTAATTGATACTGGGGCCCAAATTACAGTTGTACCTGTAAGTCTCACTAAATTTAAACAAGGTATCCTCTATACTCTTAGGGAATTACCAAACATCAAGTATAGGGAGAAATGGTATGCCTCACCTTAACCATCGGAACCGCTGCCTTGACTAAATTCCCCACAGTCACAGGGCCCATTGCCCTAACATATCCCACAGTGGGCACGGATGCTCCAATCCAATGAGTAATAAATTGAAATAAAATTAAATATTTGGTATTTACAACTGGTGTGACAGAAACAGAACCACATGGACCTCCTCCCTGATTAAAATCAGCCAAGGGAAGACATACATGGGGCCAAGTCCAGGAAAGTTCCAAATGTGGAGCTTCCAGCTGTCCTCTCTCCACAGAGTCATGGACAGCATTCCTTTCCTGGCACCAGTATGTGACAATACACATGGAGTATAGCCCATCTGGGAAGCTCACCTGAGCCTTGAGTCCAGAGTCTTTATTGGGGCTTGATTGCATAAACCTGGCTGGCCATCCATGTGGCTGACCTCAATCTCCAGCCCCTCCAGAAGTCAAGTGATACCCCATGACCCAAAGCTCCCACACTGAATCAGACTGTTAGTGTGGCCCAAGGCCCTGAGACAAACAAAGATATTCCTATCAGGCATGGCATTTCAAGGGCTTAGATATTAACTCCAAGAAGCTGAGGGCAAAGGTTGGACCTGTCTTCGGGCAAGATTAAATTCTTTACTACACAGCTCTCATAACTAATATTATTGAAATTACTGGATCCAATCCACCAATCAACAACTGGAAAATGTTTTGCTATTAAATATTTGGTGAATGTGTTCTATTCAGCGGCTATTTCCACAGTCTCTCAGCGGAAGTTTGCCCTCATCTTCAAAGAGACATAATACACCAGACCCAGCTACACACGGAGTATCTCAACAACCCTGCCATTGCACACAGTCTTTGCAGGGAAGATCTCAACAGCATCCAACTTTCCTTAGGAGCACAGGTATAATATCCCACTGACGACATCTTCCTCTGAAGGGATTCATCTGACACACTCATTCAGGACACAGAAATATTCACAAAGGAGCTCACAAAAGGGGATGAGCCACTGCCCCACACCGAGTACCAAGCAGGCCCCACCATTTGGTTAAACTCCTGGGAATCATTTGGCCAGCCAAGGGCCACTCCACCCTGACACTGTCAAGAAACAACTACTGACCCTTTCAGCACCCACATCACTCAAACAAGCTGAACAGCTTTTAGACACTTTTGGGTTCCCAAGGCGACGTGTTCTTTGTTTACAAGTTTTACTTAAGCCCACTTATGCTGTTCCTTACAAATCAGCCCATGTTGAATGAGGTTCCCACCAACAAAAGGCTCTAGAATGTGTCCAAACTGCAAGACAACGGGCAATCCCATTAGTGTCTTCCAGAGAGTCCTTCACTGTAGAGGCTTCAGCAACCTCCTCTCATGCCTTCTGCAGTCTCTTGACCACCTAGGATGGCTACAAGTTGTCTATGTAAAAAACCTTTCTTTTTTCTGGTGCAAAAACTGTTCACCTCAGCCCCACGCTACATGCATGAGAGCAACAACTGCTGGCTATTCGAGCATACAGGGCCCTTGTGAAGATGGAGACTCTCCCAGGAGACTCTCTGCACCCAGTTGCCCGGGATGCTTTTGATCATGGCAGCGGCACCCCTCCTTATTGAAATGAAAATGATATTTACATGATGGGGCCAAACCTGGGCCCTCTGGCATATCCCACCTATAGGAATGTGTGGCCGCCTCTGTCCTCAGGCCCCTGACGGATCCAACGGTGCTGAAGGAGACTACCCCTGTCCCAGACTCAACAATCACCTGGGGAGCCCCTTGGGATCAACTACAGATCCGAAAAGGGAGTTTGTACACTTTACAGATAGCAGCGCTGCTGTTCATCATCTAAACTAGATGTCCCTAATCAGGGACAGGACCCAAGTGTCATCAAAATTGACCCAACTGCAGGCCATCACCTTAGCACTAGAGGATACCCTGGCCAACAATCGGTCCCATCTGCATTTTTTTTTTTACAGACTCTTGGGCCACTGCCAGTGGTCTGGCCGCCTGGTCTGACCAATGGCTGCAACAATTCCTTATCCAAGGTTGCCTATTTAGGGTAAAGAACTCTGGGAATTTATTGCCTCACAGATACCGGAAATATAAATCAAGGTCACACATGTCTTTGCATGCATTTAACGCTACAATACAAGGTCTCAGCAAGGCATTCCTTATCCTCTTCAGAGTTCCACACAGCACTGATAGTGAACGAGGCATTCATCTCACTTCTCAGAATACACAATGCTGGGCTCTCGAACAAGGTATCCAAAGGAACGTTCATGACCCTCACTGGTCTCAGGCCGCAGGCCTCATAGAGTACCATAATGGCTTTACTTAAACAAGTTCAAATTCAATGAAATGAAATATGGCACAATTCAGTCATCAGTGAAACATCAGAGATCAATTGTAATAAAGATTATGGCTCCACGTTTTATGTTTGATTGCTGATGGCTTTCCGGCCCCACCTCCCCTTTCTCTTTTGCTCCACATTTGCACAAGCCCAGAAGAAAGTCCAGGTGATCCCTCCTTTCGTGCCAGCAGGGAAGTTCAAGCCATCAAGATCTCAGGGAACCCTCACCCCTACCCCATGCCCTAATCACAATGAAACCAAATAAAACCACTAGCCTCTTCCTTCATTCAAGTTAAATGGACCTGCTTGGGAGCCTGCCCTGCTTGCCCCAGAAAGCCTCACGATGGAATGGCTGTTTCACTCCATCCTGGCACATGTATGATATCATCAGCCTTGACTTCAAAACCAATCTGAGGCAAAGAGTTGATTCCATCCTCCTCAGGGCAACCACAAAACAGAGATTCTATCAATTAATAACTAATATAAAATGTACCATCCCATTTCTGATGAAAGCCAACCGCACCTCCAGAAGTAATTGACTTCTAGTCACAAAGGGGGATTTTTGCCACTGTATCCATGAGGAAAGAAGACATTTTAGAAGCTTATATAACATGTCACATACCTCCCCCACTCCCACTTAGGTACAGATTAATTTCCCCTTAAATATATTTGCAAAAGCTTACTTTTCTAGCCAGGCAGGAAAGAATGCAACATTCAAAGTCATCATCTGCACAGAAATCCTGATAAAGAGTTTTAAAAAACTGCAAAGTCACAGCTAGCCTGGTATTGTTAATCCTTGAAAAGGAGAGTCAGCGTTGCCCAAGAAAGCTTTGTTAATACGATAACCATGACACACTTGGCCAACAACAACAACAAAAAGTAACCGTAGTAGGATTGAAATCCTGAGTAGGTTTTATAGAAATGAAGGGTCTGTAAGAGGTTATACAGTGAAAATGATATTGACAAATGCCATGGCAACCAAAACTGCTTGTCGCCTTGTGAAAATTAAAATCTTCCTGATGGGGCTTCCCTGGTGGCGCAGTGGTCGAGAGTCCGCCTGCCGATGCAGGGGACGCAGGTTCGTGCCCCGGTCCGGGAGGATCCCACGTGCCGCGGAGCTGCTGGGCCAGTGAGCCATGGCCGCTGAGCCTGCGCGTCCGGAGCCTGGGCTCCGCAACGGGAGAGGCCACAGCAGTGAGAGGCCCGTGTACCGCAAAAAATAAATAAAATAAAATAAAATAAAATCTTCCCGATGGTCAAGCATTTGGTGTGTGTCTGTAAATGAGTGTATGAATAAAAAGCTTCCCTCGAAATAAAAGCCATTCCAGGGCTGCTAGCGCTGCTCAGGAAAGGGGGGAACTTCGATTCTGGAAATGGCTATTTTGCAGTCTAATCCTCCACAGAAGATATCAATTTCAGCTTCCGATGAAAACAGAAAGGAGAAATCTGTATTCATGTGAGCGTGTTGTGTGGAAAGACGCCTCCAGAGCCAGCCACTGCACCGCCCGCTCGTCAGCCACGCTGTGCTCCCAGGCAGGGCTCTGCAGAGATACTGTATTTCCGCACAACGAGATCTCGCTTTCTCCCTTTGCCAAACACTGACCACAGCCCTCACTCACAGAGTTCTTTCTGGGTCTAACTTCCATTCTTCTTGCCCTGGTTTCAGTGCTTCTCATTTTACTGGAGATTGTTTTCCTTCTACCTTATTGGTAGATTTGATGATGGTTCAGCATCCTGTCAGCTTTGAGATAAGTCCTCAGCTCTTTAATCCAGCCTTGTCCTTGGCTTTATAAATTCAGAAATATTTCCACTCCATCACTATGTTCACCCTGACGTTAGTCCCTCTTGAACATAATTACTCCTCTCTCTCTCCTAGAGTCACTGCGCTTTGCTATTCCCATGTGGAAGGAATTCTAATGGAAGGCTTCTTTCTCCCTCTGCTTCTCCCCTCCCCCCCCCACACCTGTAAGACTTCTCAGGATCCACATTCTCAACAAAGCAGAAAGCACTACAATAATTTGGACGCTTCCTATGAGTTGTCCACTGGATGACCCCCTCTGATCCCCATTCAGCCCTACAGGTTGTCATCCCCCTTCTCCGTATGAGGAAACTGAGGCTGAGAATCAGAGGGGAACCCTTGCAGTACTAGCGCTCTTCGCAACTGAGATCCCCAGCTTAACTCTTAGCTGCCCCCAGCACTCCTGCAGCCTCAGGCTGCCACAGCTCCCCATCATCAGGCCTGGAGATCAAAGGCAGGGTCACAGGGGGCCAGGCCACTCCCTCCATGCCTCCCACCTTGAAAAGTGCTAATAACACCATGAAAATATCCAGTGGCCCTTTCTGGGAGTCCCGCCTGAGGTCCACCAACCAACCCCATCTTCCAAGAAGACCAAGTACATGAAACAAACAAACCAGTGCCCCTTTGGCTCTCTGTCTCCTTCTCTCAGGGGTCCAGCTCACATCCCACTAAACCAGAGGTATATAGGCCTGTGCTAAGTCCTGAGCAGTGGGAATCTTCTTCAATATTTCTCCTGGTATTCCCTCCCAAATTTTCCCCTTGCGAGGAGGTTGCACAGTTACACAGAGGAGCAAGCGTTTGAACACCGGCAGAAGAAATCAAGTTCAACAATAAAATTAAAAATATAGAGGACAGGTGATGAAAAAAGAAAAAGAAGATAAATGCACATTTAAGAAGACCCACACAATGGGAGTGCTCCTGTAAGCCTTGGGTTTTCTTAAAAGTGACATGCAATTGTTTCTTGCAATTTTATTTCTCTTATCATCTTCTCTCTCCAACCTCTTACAGATCTGCCTTTCACAAAAAACACATTTGGTGATGGGTACTGAATTGGAACACTCTACTTGTGATAAACCTGTCCTACCGAGTTTATATAAAAGGAGAGGAGAGGGGAGAAAAAACTCAAGAGAAGATAATACCATAATTGAGACAATAATAATTCTTCTTCTTACTTTTGCCGTTAAAAACATTTTAACACTTTAAGGGATGAATACATAGCCTCCCGGCCTCTGCTATTCAATAATACAATTCATTACGAGGGAGCAGAGAGAAATCTCCGTGGCATTAAGAACACCGAGCAAGGGGGAAATGAAGGCTGGTGTTACAAGCCCTATGGCCAAATTCAGAAATGAATGATAATTAGATTGCAGTTCAAAATGCGCAGGCGATCCAGACACACTTTTTGAATCCCATCCACATCTGCAGAAGGAAGAGGTAGACGACGCCTGGAATGCTGTCTTTCAAAAGTATTAATGATGCACTATAAATTTCGTCCACGTATTAATAATTCAGTCCTGATTAAACGCCGGTGCTGATAGCAACCCACATTTCGACACAGCGGGCCCTCGCAAATGTATTTTCCCTTTGTTAAATCCCGTTTACTTAATAGTTTGTTGAGACATCGACTGAAGCTGCGCGGGGGTGAAAATCCATTTCTACGTC
The DNA here is from genome assembly GCF_008692025.1 of Phocoena sinus. Classification (NCBI taxonomy): domain Eukaryota; kingdom Metazoa; phylum Chordata; class Mammalia; order Artiodactyla; family Phocoenidae; genus Phocoena; species Phocoena sinus. Next base: position 116,334,390 of record NC_045784.1, on the reverse strand, counting down.
TGATCAGATACAGGGTTTTCTAAACGGCAGCGCCGCGTTCCACTGACACGCGGGCATCTCCCCGGCTTCCCGGGGCTGCAGATTACGTTTAGTTCCCAGTTGGTGACCAGAGGGAGAACCCCCCTTTCTCCTCCGAGTGCTTCCCCAAACGCAAATGGTGGCGAGGGCAGCAGATGGCAGCGACCTGGGCGCTGCAGGATGGGGGCTGGCAGTGGCACCGTCTGAACAGGACGGGCACCGCGGTCCCGAGGGGGCGCGGTGGGAACCCGGGCTGTGTTCTCCTGCAAGAGCCGCCATCGGGAGGAGACGGCGCCCTCGGGGCAAAGGCCTAGCGCCCAGAGAGCGCCCCGTTTTAGGCACAGTTTTGCTAAAGAAATAAAAGACACGGAGCGCCCCTGGGTCTGCGCCCTGTGGTCCAGGGGGAACTCAGGACACCCGGGAAGGGAGGTGGAGGCGCGCGGCGGTGCCAGGGATCTTCGCAATCATCCTCTCTGGGTCGGGGCGGGCTGGGGGCGCGGGCACCCGCGCAGTGACCGCTCCGGGGCACCAGAGGGCGCCATGCGCACAGCTTGCTTGCGCCGCGAGCCGGGCACCGGCGGGGAGTTGGGGGCCTCCGGGAGGGCAGGGACAGGAGCGAGTCTTCACCTGCCTGCCCGCCCGCCCGAACAACCGGCCCTCCCCCGCCCCCGGTAGCGCGCGGCCCCGGGCCTCCCTCTGCAGCCCACAGGGAGGGGCCTGCCCTTCTCGGAAACATCCGATCAGATAACATCTGATGACAACCCAGCAAAACGCAAATGAAGGAGGGGGAAGCATCCATAACACCTACGGGAGCTCAAGCAAATGTCATTTTTAAACTGCTGAGGATGAGCAATTGCCGTCAGACCCTATCCTGCCGCACCTCACAAATCCCTTAGAGCTGGCTGTGTCCTGAGGTAGACCCCAACTCCGAGATGCAAGGTGCCACACACCAAGGGGGCGTCCTGTAGGGATGCACAGAACTGCATCACAATTATCCAAATAGCGCCTACTATTTGCCATTGCTGCTCTGAGTACTTTCACATCAATCATTTTATTTAATCCTCAAAACAATCCCACACGGCATCCTTAGCCTCACTTTACAGATGCGGAAACTGCAGCTCAGAAGGGGTATAGAATCTGTCCGAGTTCATACAAAAACCACGTCCTTTTCACCGTCCACACCACCTCCCTGATAGGGAACACAGCTGGCCAAATGACTGCTTACACACCCCTTCAAGCCAGCAAGAAATACTGGAGCTAAAAGTATGTATATGAGTTCGTAAAGATAACCCCGGCTCTAATCCTTTTTCACTTTGGAAATAACCCCCAAACCTTCCTCCAGTGTCCTTTGAATGCTGTACCTCAGCCTTGCTGAAGAAAGCCTTCCCCACTTGAGTTAGGAAGTGATTGCACACACCAGGAGCCACAGTGGCCCCAGACACCCAGAGTCTTTTAGACTCTCAGGCATGGGCTCTTGCCAGCATTTGCAAGATCTGCTTTCTGTGCAGAGAGGAATGGAAAAGCATCCAGCAAGTGGTCCAGAGGTATCGCCAAGCACACTGGTATGAGCTGCTGATGCCAGGGTCCTACCTCCTTCCAGAAGCCTGTGTCAGCTCCTTCAGCCCACATTAGCTTCTTCTGCCTGTGAGCTCCCCCCAGCACTTAATGTAGGAGCCATCCTGTAGTGACTTGCTTGTTTCCATCTCCTGTTCTCTGATTCTCTCACGTGTGTCCATCTCCCCAGAGAGCTGGCGAGAACCATGGGAGCAGAGGCCATGTCAGCACTGAGCATGTAGCAGCTCTCGGGGACTTGTGAAATTGAATTATGGCTGCATCTCTGCTTACAACATCTATCACTTTCCACCAACTAAACAAGGTGCCCCTGTTTGCTTTTTCTTCTAGTTGTGGGGTTTGTTTATTTGAAACAGTGAGGCCTGCTGACAGGTAGAGTTTATAACAAGACAACAGTAATTGTGAAAATGTGAATTATTTCCTTTGCAAAATGCAATGTTCATTGTGTCCTCTCTTCTTGTTTGGATCCCTGTTTCACATTTCTTTTATACCTGTATTTTGATAACAGGTACTCATCTATGCTATAGAAAGCCAAATACAAATGAATATTAATAGGAAACACCACTGTCTGGAAAATTCCCATCTTCTCCACCATTTGCCAGAACGTGCTTAGAGTGTTGTGTAGCAATCAGATGCGCTGGGCTGGCTATCTCTCCCTCTCACTCATAATGCAGTACCCAAACTGGCTGTTACTGATAAGGAATGGAAAAATGGGCAGTGAAGAGGAGGAAGCAAGAATTGATAAGGAAACATGAAGAAAAAGATGGAATGGGGGGAGGTGCTGGAAACTGGGAGAGCAACAAGGCAGTATGTATATTACAGAACCCAATAACTGGAGAGATGAAGTGTTATGCACTGAATATTTGTGTCCCTCCCCCCAAATTCATATGTCAAAATCCTAACCCCTAATGTGATGGTATTTGGAGGTGGGGCCTTTAGGAGGTGCCCAGGTCACAAAGGTGGAGCCCTCATGAATTGGGTTAGTGCCCTTATAAAAGAAACCTCAGAGAGCTCTCTCATCCCTTCTACCATGTGAGGACACAGTGAGAAGACAGCAGTCTATGAACCAGGAAGCAGGCTCTCACCAGACACTGAATCTATTGCTGCCTTGATCTTGGACTTTCCAGCCTCCAGAACCATGAGAAATAAGTTTCTACTGTTTAATTTCTGTTTTGCTATAGCAGCCCAGAATAAGACACAGAGGAAGGCCTAAAGAGTTGGGACTTCTTGCTAGACCAGGTATGCCACCCAAGCAGTTCCTTCCAAAATGAACACAGAAGCTTCAGAGTTTCCAGATCCACCCCACCATGCTGCCTCAGCTTGAACATGAGCTCCTCAGGCTAGCTAGGTGCTTTGGGTAGAAAAGGACAAAGAGAGTCTCATTCAGGCTTCGTTCTAGTTAATGATCCCCAGTGGCTGCTAACATCACAAAGAGCGAGATGACTGGACATCGTGCATCTCCTGACAGAAGCACATGGCACCACCTCTGAAGAAGCCTTGCCAAAAGGCAAACGAGAGCCTGATCAAACATTGATCCAACTACCAATTTACAGGAAATACAAAGGACAGAGGAACATGTTAAAAGACATCATAGGGATGCAATCAGCAAGATCCAGACTCTGGGAAACTCCACAGAACAAATGATCTCATTTCTTCAACAAATAAATTGGAGAGAGAGGAGAGAGGATATAGGGAAGCCTGTAGATAAAAAAGCTTAAATACATATCAAGCAATTGCAATGTGTAGATCTTATTTAGATCCTGACTCTAACAAAACATATAACTAAAAAAATCCTACAGCATCTAAGAGATAATTGGAAATTTTAATCTCATGGGATAGCTTATGGTATTAAAGAATTATTATTAATTATTTTACATGTAGCAATGGCGTTGTGTCTATGATTGGGTTTTTTTTAAGGCTCCTGTGCTTGATCTAGAGATACATACCCAAGTATTTACAGATGAAATGATAATATCAGAGGTCTGCTTCAAAATGTTCTAGGGGTGAATATTTACAACAGCATTATTCATAATAGACAAAAAGTGGAAACAACCCAAATGCCCATCAGGTAGTGAACAGATAAACAAAATGTGATATATCCATACAATGGAATACTACTCAGCAAATGTGCAAACTGCTGATATATGCTACAGCTTCAAAAACATTACGCCAAGTGTACGAAGTTAGAAGCAAAAGCTGCATATTGTATGATTCCGTTTATATAAAATGTCCTGAAAAGGCAAATCTATAGAGAGGGAAAGCAGATTGGTCATTGCAGGGGGCTCAGGGTGAGAAAGAGAGTTCAGGAAAATGAGCACAAGGAATATCTATGGGGGTGATAAAAAATGTCCTAAAACTGGATGTTGCGATTGGTATTTGTACAACTCTGTACATTTACTAAAAGCCATTGAGTTTTACACTTAAAGTGGGTAAATTTTATAGTTTGTAAATTATGCCTCAATAAAAGCTGTTTTGCTTTTAGTGCTCCAGAGGATGGGAGGAAGAAGGAGTGGGTGGGAATTAAATGAAACAAGATTGGCCATGATAATTGCTTAAGCTGGGTGATTGGTATATGGGGTTTATTAAGCTATCATCTTTAATTTTGCATACGTTTGAGAACTTCCACAGTAAAAAATAATTAAAAAGTGAGAGGAGGAATTTGGAAGTTGAAAGTCATCAGGAGCTAAGGCTTCTCTGGGGACCTGCTACTCTCGCCATTTCTCTTTCTCATGTGTCACATTATCTCTCATGGTGTCTCTGCTCTCTTGCCTGTGCCCCTCAAATGACCAACTGACCAAGCCTCTCAACATTCTCTAGTCCAAATCCCAGAGGGCACTGTCTGCATGGTCTGGCTGATTGCCAAGGCCACTCTTAGGCCAAGCCCTTGGTGCCAGCCTTGGTAGGGACCACTCTTGGGTCAGACATCCATTTTTGGTCCAAATAACCAAGAAAGAAAGGAAAAGAAGGGAAGGAAGGAAGAAAGAAAGAGAGAGAAAGAAAGAAAGAGAGAAAGGACAGAGGGAGGAAAGGGAAGGGAAGGGAGGAAGGAAGGAAGAAAAGTGCACACACACACACTGATATGTATATATCTGAGGAGAGGGCTGTGGAATAGGCTCTGCGCCATAAGTGAAAGTTGAGTCAGACGCTAGCATGTCCCGTCTGGCCCCCACTCCTGTTGCCCACAGAACATAACAGAATGTGTTACCTTTCTGGAACTGCCCCTCCTGGATGCAGCTCTAGCAGTTGAGTCTGAGACCCAGAGCATGGCCTGTCAAACAAGAATGAACAAAAGTGATGGGATGGACCCCAGCCTAGCATTGGATGGCAAAGGTTAAAGAACAAGTCAAACTCTTCTCAAGGGCCCACAAACGTAAGAGTGAACCTAAAGAAAGCCAAGGAATCTCCAGCAACCTACAGTGGTCATTAATTCAGCTTGCCCGGCACCCCTCCTCAGCACCTTTTCCCTGGTAACCTACTCTCAAAGTTTTCTCCCAAAAGTCCTTGACCATAAAGATGATATGAGAGGTCTAAGAAGAAAGAAAGAGAGAGAGAGAGAGAGACAGACAGACAGAAAGAAAGAAAGAAAGAAAGAAAGAAAAAAAAAAGAGAGAGAGAAAGAGAGAGGGAGGGAGGGAGGGAGGAAGGAAGGAAGGGAGGGAGGGAGGGAAAGAGAGAAAGAAAGAAGGAGGGAGGGAGGAAAAAAAAACTTCTCTGCCTTCTTGTGGTGGGGCAAGTAAGTGATGGTGAGTGGTCTGTTAGCAGCAGGTCACTCCTGTCGCCTCTGAAGTGGTTGATTATAAACATTTCCTTGGCTATTACCCCATGAGCGTACCTTCAACCACCCGCAGAAACGGCATGTTGCCTTAGGCAGGGAAAGTGCTACATTTGAGCAAAGAAAGCTATTCAGCCCCCAAGCCCCACTGGCTTGTCCCACTTGAATACACCACAGGCAAAGCAGGACTCTCCTCCTGCCACAGTTACACTTCAGCTGCCACTCCAGCTCTTTGGCTGGGTCAATGCCAGGGGTAAATTCATGATGTCAAACAGATGCCCAAGACTGACACGATGAATTCCAACTAACTGACCCCTTTTTCCTCTGCCTGTGAGCCCCAAAGGAGCATTTCTCTGATGGTACCCCAGTCTAGCCAAAGCTGTTTCACAAGCTCCACCTCTTAGACAGTTACTGCTCACCATGGTGGGTGTGTAGAGCCAGCACTCAACCCAGCTCAGTCTTCAGAAAGGACATTCTGCTTCAAAATGGACCAAACCCAGGTACATTAAGGATGAATCTGCACGCACTGAAGTGCTCTTTGCCCAACTCCTAATCTCCACTCTCTGGATCCCAGCTTTCCCCTCACATGTCCCCACAGCTCCATTGGCACAGATGAGCAAGCTCTCCCAGAGGAAATCATGTCTCCATCAAGAAATAAAATATCAGGGTGAGAGAGGTTTTCCCTAAGAATGTTCCCCCTCCTATACCATTTACTTTTCCTTAGGCTGCTGCTTTTTTAGGTCACTGGCTCTCTGAGTCTACTCATTTCATCCATTAGTTCTTCACCCTCATTCAAACCACTGCCTTGCATTGGAACATAACTTCACTCTCAATTGGGCTTTTAGCTTACTCTCCACTGGTCTGCTTTTTCATAGATTCTGGCTGGTATAATAGAAAGCAATGGATTCTCTTCCCCATTTGCCAGCCACAGAAGCACTTCCCGGTGATTCTACACCCACCAGCAAGCCTCCCATCACAGAAAGCTCCTTGACCTGAGATGCCATGAGAATCTGCCCACTTGGCCTTCATTCCTTCTCCTTTTTACTGCTAGCAGGGCTTAGCACAACTTCTCAGCTATAGAATTACTATCCAAGGGAAAATGACTCCTTCCAGACACAGTCAAGGCTCTGGATCAATTCTGGTGGTTTGTTGATCACCCACACTGGTCCTAGTCCATGAACTCAGAGCATAACCAAGCCGCAAGGGAGGACGCTGAGCTCAGTGCTGGCCAGGAGCCACCTTCTAGGGCAGGAGCTAGTAACCAAGGATCCCTAGACTCCAGACTGCATGGACTGCCTTCATAGGTCATGAACCCCCTACAACTGGGTTCCAATTGGTGTGTGTGTGTGTGTCCGTGTACATGCATTTTTTGGTGGACAGGGTCCCTAGCTTTCATCAGTTTCTTTCATTAGTTTCAGGGGTCCCTTATTCAGAAACAAAAAAGTTCAGCATCACTATACTCAAAGAAACACTATGCTTGGTCAACAGAAATCCCCACCCCACCCCTTTAAGCGAAAAGATTAAAGAGCCAGAGTACAGGGCTAGGTGTGATGAAACAGAGAATGGAAGTTTGGGACCCTTTTCTCCAGCGCCACATAGCCCAGTCCCAGCCACCAATTCTGATCTAAATCCTGATTCCAGGGTTCAGATACCGGAAGGATCCAACAATCTTGCCCAAGGCTCACTCGATCTGAATCTAATTCTTTACTCATGGACAGGGGTGCGTGTTGAAAACATAGTAATGGAAATTGAATCATTGGGACCACATTTATACACCCCTGTCCTTCCTATGGGCCAGTCCTCTCATTAAAAGGATGAAACAGCCCAGAGAAGGGAAATGGCCTTCCTACTATCATACAAGAAAACTGTGACTGACACAGGCTAGAAGCCAGGTTCTCTGACACCCCATACTGCCACATAGCACCTATCGGTTTCATCCGTCCTCTCCCTTCACCCTAGGCCGCTATGGAAGATGGAGGCCTATCATTAGTAAGAGATACTGATCAGGTCATTTTGAGTAAGGCTTCTAAAATGTTGATCCTGGAATAATCAGGGCCAGCATCCCAGTGGAAGAGGGAAAGCCAAAGAAATCCACCACAGGCTGACTTACTTCATTCTGACCAAATGTGAGCATTCGTTAGGAAAGAATGTGAAAGAGCTAAGTACGGCAATAACCACAAGAGGCATGTAGATAGTTTAGAAAACATCTTATTGAAAATCTAGGGCAATGTGCACCAAGAATCCAAAATATCAGAGACATTGAAAGAACTATCTTTGGGCAACTAAGGAGCCAAGAAAGAGAGAGATGAGCAGCATGATAAAATCTCCTTCTTCAAATGGAAAGGTGGCTCAAGCAAAGGGGACAAAGACGCTCCCCAAAAGCGGTGGAGCAGAGGCAAACTAAAACTCTGGGGGACCAGAGGAACTGAAGAGGAACCACGCGAGATACCTGAAAGCCAAAGTTAAGAGCCTCTTGAGGTCTAATCTAAGAAGAATGCCAGCAAGAAAATCAGTGGGGACAACTGACAGTTGGGATAACAGCCATGCTTGGGAGGCCAAGAAGTGAACAAACACCAAGCAGGGTATCACTGGGATGTCTGCTCCCCAGCTCCCACTGGAAGTGTCCAAGTCATGAGACCACATAGTAGCAAATGCTGTGGATGTCCAAGGCCTGCAGAATGGCCTAAATGTGCACCCTTCACTAGGACTCAGGGGCAGAGTGTCTCCATGAAACTAGGCCAGAAGGTGCAGTCTATCCTCACCAACGGCCCCCACGACAAGGCTGCCACGTTGCCAGTACAAGTTCCATTGATAATGGTCCTAAAGAGATCCCGGGTCATGGGCTGGCAACACATAATTTTTTAACAGAGGATGAGCTCAATGACCGTTTGGAAAACCGTTTACACAAGATGAATTCATGCCTGGCCGATCTATCAGAAACGTTTAAGCACTAAAATCATGCATGGATAAAAAAAGAGAATGTGAAAACAGAAGATTTTGACATAGTTCCAAACCACCACGGGAGTCAGGGTACCGTCATATCATGGATAAGCGATGGGCACAGGGACAGGAAACAGAGATAAACCTGATTTTCTCTGAGAACAGAAGTCTAGACACCATGGCCTCCCCCAAAAAACTGATGGAGAGATCTATCTTAACTGACTTAGGCGAAAGTCATGTGGAAGAAAGTCAGGCAAAGGGTAGAGGCTTTGCTTCCCACAGCACAGCCACAGTGCCAGTCTCCGAGCGCCTGTAGCTCCACATTCATTCACGGGGGCTGGTAGGATCGGAACCCCATGCTAGACAGAAAACACGAGCCTCTAACGCTGAGAGGAGTTTATGTGGCTGTGCAGGAGTGCCGGCACGGGAGACTCTTCCTGCGGCAGTGTGGGTTTGAGGAGGCGCCTCGCGGGGGTGAGGCGTTTAGGTGCGTGGCCTCCCCACTCTCGTTGGGTAACACAGACCTTGGAGCTGTATTTGCTGGGTTTGTACCCCAGCCCCAATATTTATGTGCTCTATGGCTTTGGGCAACTCAAGTAGCATGAATCTCCTCAGCACAGAGACAACGCTTCAGTGAACTCATTGCAGAGCGGTGGGGGAAGCCGGATTCCATGACGACAGATGCAGGGTTTGTGGCAAGAATCACGGCTTGCAGGCCGCCCCAGGCGGTCTCGTCTTCCTGCAGCTTGTACACCCTCAGGCTTAGGCGCTGTTTCAAGCACACAGCCTTGAGAGAGTAAGGTGTTCTTGAGACCATCTGTACCGAATCCGGGACTGAACCCAGTGAAGACCTCTATATAAACGTTTAAGGTTCTGGCAGCACATGTGGAGACCTACTCTTTTAGCCACCGGCTGCTGGAGACAGTCTCATAGACAAAATGCTCCCAAGTCATCCTGTTCTAGCTGAACAGCTACTACAGACCCTCATAATCTGACTTCAGAATGGAGACCGCCACATTCACTGCCACGTGGCTGACAGAGTCCTGGTGCTCCGGCCGGGTGTCAGGCCTGTGCCTCTGAGGTGGGAGAGCCAACTTCAGGACGCTGGACCACCAGAGACCTCCCGGCTCCACGTAATATCAATCAGCAAGAGCTCTCCCAGAGAGCTCCGCCTCAATGCTAAGACCCAGCTTCACTCAACAACCAGCAAGCTCCAGTGCTGGACACCCCATGCCACACAACTAGCAAGACAGGAACACAACCCCACCCGTTAGCAGAGAGGCTGCCTAAAATCATACTAAGTTCACAGACACCCCAAAACACACCACTGGACTCAGCTTTGCACACCAGAAAGACAAGATCCAGCCTCATCCACCAGAACACAGACACCAGTCCCCTCCACCAGGAAGCCTACACAACCCACTGAATCAACCTTACCCACTGATGGCAGACACCAAAAACAATGGGAACTACGAACCTGCAGCCTGAAAAAAAGGAGACCCCAAACACAGCAAGTTAAGCAAAATGAGAAGACAGAAAAACACACAGCAGATGAAGGAGCAAGGCAAAAACCCACCAGACCTAACAAATGAAGAGGAAATGGGCAGTCTACCTGAAAAAGATTTCAGAATAATGATAGTAAAGATGATCCAGAATCTTGGAAATAGAATGGAGAAAATACAAGAAACGTTTAACAGGGAGCTAGAAGAACTAAACAGCAAACAACCAATGATGAACAATACAATAAGTGAAATTAAAAATTCTCTAAAAGGTATCAGTAGCAGAATAACTGAGGCAGAAGAACGGATAAGCGAGCTGGAAGATAAACTAGTGGAAATAACTACTGCAGAGCCTAATTAAAAAAAAGAATGAAAAATATTGAGGACAGCCTGAGAGACCTCCAGGACAATATTAAACGCACCAATATTCAAATTATAGGGGTCCCAGAAGAGGAAGACAGAAAGAAAGGACCTAACAGAATATTTGAGGAGATTATAGTTGAAAACCTCCCTAATATGGGAAAGGAAAGAGTTAATCAAGTCCAGGAAGCACAGACAGTCCCATAAAGGATAAATCCAAGGAGAAACATGTCAAGACACAAATTAATCAAACTATCAAAAATTAAATACAAATAAAAAATATTAAAAGCAGCAAGGAAAAAGCAACAGATAACATAAAAGGGAATCCCCATAACGTTAACAGCTGATCTTTCAGCAGAAACTGCAAGCCAGAAGGGACTGGCAGGACATATTTAAAGTGATGAAACAGAAAAACCTACAACCAATATTGTTCTACACAGCAAGAATCTCATTCAGATTCGACAGAGAAACTAAAATCTTTACAGACAAGCAAAAGCTAAGAGAATTCAGCACCACCAATCCAGCTCTACAACAAATGCTAAAGGAGCTGCTCTAGGCAGGAAACACAAGAGAAGGAAAAGACCTACAATAACAAACCCAAAACAATTAAGAAAATGGTAATAGGAACATACATATCGATAACTACCTTAAATGTAAATGGATTAAACGCTCCCACCAAAAGACACAGACTGGCTGAATGGATACAAAAACAAAACCCATATATATGCTGTCTACAAGAGACCCACTTCAGACCTAGGGACACATAAACACTGAAAGTGAGGGGATGGAAGAAGATATTCCATGCAAATGGAAATCAAAAGAAAGCTGGAGTAGCAATTCTCATATCAGACAAAATAGACTTTAAAATAAAGACTATTAGAAGAGACAAAGAAGGGCACTACATAATGATCAAGGGATCGATCCAAGAAGAAGATATAACAATTGTAAATATTTATGCACCAAACATAGGAACACCACAGTAAATAAGGAAAATGCTAACAGCCATAAAAAGGGAAATCGACAGTAACACATAGTAGGGGACTTTAACACCCCACTTTCACCAATGGACAGATCATCCAAAATGAAAATAAGTAAGGAAACACAAGCTTTAAATGATACATTAAACAAAATGGACTTAATTGATATTTACAGGACATGCCATCCAAAAACAACAGACTACACTTTCTTCTCAAATGCACATGGAACATTCTCCAGGATAAATCATATCTTGGGTCACAAATCAAGCCTCAGCAAATTTAGGAAAAATGAAATTGTATCAAGTATCTTTTCCGACCCCAACGCTATGAGACTAGATATCAATTACGGGAAAAAAACTGTAAAAAATACAAACACATGGAGGCTAAACAATACGCTACTAAATAACCAAGACATCACTGAAGAAATCAAAGAGGGAATCAAAAACTACCTAGAAGCAAATGACAATGAAAACACGATGACCCAAATCCTATGGGATGCAGCAAAAGCAGTTCTGAGAGGGAAGTTTATAGCAATACAATCCTACCTCAGGAAACATGAAACATCTCAAATAGACAACCTACTCTTACATCTAAAGCAATTAGAGAAAGAAGAACAAAAAAAAAACCCAAAGTTAGCAGAAAGAAAGAAATAATAAAGATCAGATCAAATAAATGAAAAAAGAAATGAAGGAAACAATAGCAAAGATCAATAAAACTAAAAGCTGTCTCTTTAAGAAGATAAACAAAATTGATAAACCATTAGCCAGACTCATCAAGAAAAAAAGGGAGAAGACTCAGATCAGTAGAATTAGAAATGAAAAAGGAGAACAACTGACACAACTGCAGAAATACAAAGGATTGTGAGAGCTTACTACAAGCAACTATATGCCAATACAATGAACAACCTGGAAGAAATGGACAAATTCTTAGAAAAGCACAACCTTCTGAGACTAAACCAGGAAGGAATAGAAAATATAAACAGACCAATCACAAGCACTGAAATTGAAACTGTGATTAAAAATCTTCCAACAAACAAAAGCCCAGGACCAGATGGATTCACAGGCAAATTCCATCAAACATTTAGAGAAGAGCTAATACCTATCCTTCTCAAACTCTTCCAAAATATAGCAGAGGAAGGAACACTCCCAATCTCTTTCCACAAGGCCACCATCACCCTGATACCAAAACCAAAGATGTTACAAAAAAAAGAAAACTATAGGCCACTATCACTGATGAACATAGAAGCAAAATTCCTCAACAAAATACTAGCAAACAGAATCCAACAGCACATTAAAAGGATCATACATCAGAGGAGGAGCTTCTAGATGGCGGAAGAGTAAGACGCAGAGATCACCTTCCTCCCCACAAATACATCAGAAATACATCTACACGTGGAACAACTCCTACAGAACACCTACTGAACGCTGGCAGAAGATCTCAGACCTCCCAAAAGGCAAGAAACTCCCCACATACCTGGGTTGGGCAAAGGAAAACAAAAAAACAGAGACAAAAGAATAGGGATGGGACCTGCACCAGTGGGAGGGAGCTGTGAAGGAGGAAAGGTTTCCACACACTAGAAGCCCCTTCGCGGGCAGAGACTGCAGGTGGCGGAGGGGGGAAGCTTCGGAGCCGCGGAGGACAGCACAGCAACAGGGGTGCGGAGGGCAAAGCAGAGAGATTCCCGCACAGAGGATCGGTGCCAACTGGCACTCACCAGCCCGAGAAGCTTGTCTGCTCACCCGCCGGGGCGGGCGGGGCTGGGAGCTGAGGCTCGGGCTTCGGTCGGAGCGCAGAGAGAGGACTGGGGTTGGCGGTGTGAACACAGCCTGCAGGGGGCTAGTGCGCCATGGCTGGCCGGGAGGGAGTCCGGGGAAAAGTCTGGACCTGCCGAAGAGACAAGAGACTTTTTCTTGCCTCTTTGTTTCCTGGTGCGCGAGGAGAAGGGATTCAGAGCGCTGCTTAAAGGAGCTCCAGAGACGGGCGCGAGCCGTGGCTAACAGCGCGGACCCCAAAGACGGGCATGAGACGCTAAGGCTGCTGCTGCCGCCACCAAGAAGCCTGTCTGAGAGCACAGGTCACTCTCCACACCTCCCTTCCGGGGAGCCTGTGCAGCCCACCACTGCCAGGGTCGCGTGATCCAGGGACAACTTCCCCAGGAGAACGAACGGCACGCTTCAGGCTGGAACAATGTCATGCCGGCCTCTGCCGCCGCAAGTTCGCCCCACACTCCGTGCCCCTCCCTCCCGACGGCCGGAGTGAGCCAGAGTCCCTGAATCAGCGGCTCCTTTAACCCCGTCCTGTCTGAGCGAAGAACAGACGCCCTCAGGAGACCTACACACAGAGGCGGGGCCAAATCCAAAGCTGAACCCCAGGAGCTGTGAGAACAAAGAAGAGAAAGGGAAATTTCTCCCAGCAGCCTCAGGAGCAGCGGATTAAAGCTCCACAATCAACTTGATGTCTATAGAATACATCAATACAAAACGAATCATCCCAAATTGAGGAGATGGACTTTGAGAGCAAGACTTATTATTTTTTCCCCTTTTCCTCTTTTTGGGAGTGTGTATGTGTATGCTTCTGTGTGTGATTTTGTCTGTATAGCTTTGCTTTTACCATTTCTCCTAGGGTTCTGACTGTCCGTTTTTTTGTAGGTTTCTTTTTTTGGTTTTATGTTTTAGTACAGTTTTCAGTGCTTGTTATTGTTGATGGATTTGTTTTTTGGTTTGGTTGTTCTTTCTTTCTTTCTTTAAATTACTTTAAAATTTTTTAATAATTATTTTCTTTTTATTTTAATAACTTTTATTTTATTATTTTATCTTATTTTATTTTATCTTTATTTCTTTCTTTTTTTCTCCCTTTTTATTCTGGTCCGTGTGAATGACAGGATATTCATGCTCCAGCCAGGCATCAGGGCTGTGCCTCTGAGGTGGGAGAGCCAAGTTCAGGACTCTGCTCCACAAGAGACCACCCAGCTACATGACATATCAAATGGCAAAAATCTTCCAGAGATCTCCATCTCAATGCCAATACCCAGCTCCACTCGATGACCAGCAAGCTACAGTGCTAGACACCCTATGCCAAACAACTAGCAGGACAGGAGCAGAACCCCACCCATTAGCTGAGAGGCTGCCTAAAATCATAATAAGGTCACAGACACACCAAAACACACCACCAGACGTGGACCTGCCCACCAGAAAGACAAGATCCAGCCTCATCCACCAGAACACAGGCACTAGTCCCCTCCACCAGGAAGCCTACACAACCCACTAAACCAACCTTAGTCACTGGGGGAAGACACCAAAAACAACAGGAACTACAAACCTGCAGGCTGCGAAAAGGAGACCACAAACACAAGAAGTTAAGCAAAGTGAGAAGACAAAGAAACGCACGGCAGATGAAGGAGCAAGGTAAAGACCCACCAGACCTAACAAGTGAAGAGGAAATGGGCAGTTTACCTAAAAAATAATTCAGAATAATGATAGTAAAGATGATCCAAAATCTTGGAAATAGAATGGAGAAAAAAAAAAGAAACATTTATCAAGGACCTAGAAGAACCAAAGAGCAAACAAACAATCATGAACAACACAATAAATGAAATTAAAAATTTTCTAGAAGGGATCAATAGCAGAATAACTGAGGCAGAAGAACGGATATGTGACCTGGAAGATAAAATAGTGGAAATAACTACTGCAGGGCAGAATAAAGGAAAAAGAATGAAAAGAATTGAGGACAGTCTCAGAGACGTCTGGGACAATATTAAACGCACCAACATTCGAATTAAAGGGGTCCCAGAAGAAGAAGAGAAAAAGAAAGAGACTGAGAAAATATTTGAAGAGATTATAGTTGAAAACGCCCCTAATATGGGTAAGGAAATAGTTAACTAAGTCGAGGAAGCACAGAGGGAGGAACACTCCAAACTCATTCTACAAGACCACCATCACCTTGATATCAATACCAGACAAAGATGACACAAAAAAAGAAAACTACAGACCAACATCACTGATGAACATGGATGCAAAAATCCTCAACAAAATACTAGCAAACAGAATCCAGCAACACAGTAAAAGGATCATACACCATGATCAAGAGGGGTTTGTCCCAGGATTGCAAGCATTCTTCAATATACGCAAATCAATCAATGTGACAGACCATCTTAACAAACTGAAGGAGGAAAACCATATGATCATCGCAATAGATGCAGAGAAAGCTTTTGAGAAAATTCAACACCCATTTATGATAAAAACCCTCCAAAAAGTAGGCATATAGAGAACTTACCTCAGCATAATAAAGGCCATATATGACAAACCCACAGCCAACATCGTCCTCAATGGTGAAAAACTGAAACCATTTCCACTAAGATCAGGAACAAGACAAAGCTGCCCACTCTCATGACTATTATTCAACATAGTTTTGGAAGTTTTAGCCACAGCAATCAGAAAAGAAAAAGAAATAAAAGGAATCCAAATTGGAAAAGAAGAATTAAAGTTGTCACTGTTTGCACATGGCATCATACTATACATAGAGAATCCTAAATATGCTACCAGAAAAGTACTAGAGCTTTTTTATTTCTTAAATTCCATATATATGTGTTAATCAGTGAATCTGGTAAAGTAGCAGGATACAAAATTAATGCACAGAAATCTATTCCATTCCTATACACTAATGATGAAAAATCTGAAAGAGAAATTAAGGAAACACTCCCATTTACCACTGCAACAAAAAGAATAAAATACCTAGGAATAAACCTACCTAGGAAGACAAAAGACCTGTATGTAGAAAATTATAACACAGTGATGAAAGAAATTAAAGATGATACAAATAGATGGAGAGATATACCATGTGCTTGGATTGGAAGAATCAATATTGTGAAAATGACTCTACGACCCAAAGCAAGCTACAGATTCAGTGCAATCCCTATCAAACTACCACTGGCATTTTTCACAGAACTAGAACAAAAATTTTCACAATTTGTATGGAAACACAAAAGACCCCGAATAGCCATAGCATCCTTGAGAAGGAAAAATGGAGCTGGAAGAATCAGGCTCTCTGACTTCAGATTATACTACAAAGCTACAGTAATCAAGACAGTATGGTACTGGCACAAAAACAGAAATAGAGATCAATGGAACAGGATAGAAAGCCCAGATGTAAACCCACGCACATATGGTCACCTTATCTTCGATAAAGGAGGCAAGAATATATAATGGAGAAAAGACAGCCTCTTCTATAAGTGGTGCTGGGAAAACTGGACAGCTACATGTAAAAGAATGAAATTGGAACACTCCCTAACACCATACACAAAAATAAACTCAAAATGGATTAAACACCTAAATGTAAGGCCAGAAACTATAAAACTCTTAGAGGAAAAAATAGGCAGAACACTCTATGACATGAATCACAGCAAGATCCTTTCTGACCCACCTCCTAGAGAAATGGAAATAAAAACAAAAATAAACAAATGGGACCTAATGAAACTTCAAAGCTTTTGCACAGCAAAGGAAACCATAAACAAGATGAAAAAATAACCCTCAGAATGGGAGAAAATATTTCCCAATAAAGCCACTGACAAAGGATTAATCTCCAAAATTTACAAGCAGCTCATGCAGCTCAACATCAAAAAAACAGACAACCCAATCCAAAAATTGGCAGAAGGCCTAAACAGACATTTCTCCAAAGAAGATATACAGATTGCCAACAAACATATGAAATAATGCTCAACATCATTAATCATTAGAGAAATGCAAATCAAAACTACAATGCGATATCATCTCACACTGGTCACAATGGCCATCATCAAAGAATCTACAAACAGTAAATGCTGGAGAGGGTGTGGAGAAAAGGGAACCCTCACACACTGTTGGTGGGAATGTAAATTGATACAGCCACTATGGAGAACAGTATGGAGGTTCCTTAAAAATCTAAAAATAGAGCTACCATATGACACAGCAATCCCACTCCTGGGCATATACCCTGAGAAAACCATAATCCAAAAAGAGTCATGTACCCCAATGTTCACTGCAGCTCTTTTTACAGTACCCAGGACGTGGAAGCAACCTAAGTGTCCATCGACAGATGAATGGGTAAAGAAGATGTGGCACATATATACAACAGAATATTACTCAGCCATAAAAAGAAACGAAATTGAGTTATTTGTAGTGAGGTGGATGGACCTAGAGTCTGGCATATAGAGTGAAGTAAGTCAGAAAGAGAAAAACAAATACTGTATGCTAACACATATATATGGAATCTAAAAAAAAAAAAGGTTATGAGGAATCTAGGGGCACGACGGGAATAAAGATGCAGACCTACTGGAGAATGGACTTGAAGACACAGGGAGGGGGAAGGGTAAGCTGGGACAAAGTGAGAGAGTGGTAGTGTACATAAGGACATATAAACACTACTAAATGTAAAATAGATAGCTAGTGCGAAGCAGTTGCATAGCACAGGGAGATGAGCTCGGTGCTTCGTGACAAGCTAGAAGGGTGGGATAGGCAGGCTGGGAGGGAGGGAGATGCAAGGGGGAAGAGATATGGGGATATATGTACATGTAAAACTGATTCACTTTGTTATAAAACAGAAACTAGCACACCACTGTAAACCAATTTTACTCCAATAAAAACGTTAAAAAAAAAAAAAGGAAAAAAAAAAAGGATCATGCAACATAATCAGGTGGGGTTTATCCCAGGAATGCAAGGATTCCTCAATATATGCAAATCAATCAATGTGATAAACCTTATTAACAAACTGAAGGACAAAAACCATATGATCAACTCAATAGATGCAGAAAAAGCTTTCGACAAAATTCAACACCGATTTATGATAAAAACTCTCCAGACAGTAGGCATAGAGGGAACTTACCTCAACATAATAAAGGCCATATATGACAAACCCACAGCCAGCATCGTCCTCAATGCTGAAAAACTGAAACCATTTCCTCTAAGATCAGGAACAAGACAAGGTTTCCCACTCTCACCACTATTATACAACATAGTTTTGGAAGTTTTAGCCACAGCAATCAGAGAAGAAAAAGAAATGAAAGGAATCCAAGTCGGAAAAGAAGAAGTAAAACTGTCACTGTTTGCAGATGACATGATACTATACATAGAGCATCCTAAAGATGCTACCAGAAAACTACTGAAGCTCATCAATGAATCTGGTAAAGTAGCAGGATACAAAATTAATGCACAGAAATCTATTCCATTCCTATACACTAATGATGAAAAATCTGAAAGAGGAATTAAGGAAACACTCCCATTTACCACTGCAACAAAAAGAATAAAATACCTAGGAATAAACCTACCTAAGGAGGCAAAAGACCTGTACTCAGAAAACTATAAGACACTGATGAAAGAAATCAAAGATGACACAAACAGATGGAGAGATACACCATATTCTTGGATTGGAAGAATCAACATTGTGAAAATGAGTCTACTACCCAAAGCAATCTACAGATTCAATACAATCCCTATCTAACTACCAATGGCATTTTTCACAGAACTAGAACAAAAAATTTCACAATTTGTATGGAAACACAAAAGACCCCAAATAGCCAAAGCAATCTTGAGAAAGAAGAACGGAGCTGGAGGAATCAGGCTCCCTGACTCCAGACTATACTACAAAGTTACAGTACTCAAAACAGTATGGTACTGGCAGAAAATCAGAAATAGAGATCAAAGGAACAGGATAGAAAGCCCAGAGATAAACCCACATGCATATGGTCACCTTATCTTTGATAAAGGAGGCAAGAATATACAATGGAGAAAAGACAGCCTCTTCAATAAGTGGTGCTGGGAAAACTGGACAGCTACAGGTAAAAGAATAAAATTAGAACACTCCCTAATACCATACAGAAAGATAAACTCAAAATGGATTAAAGACCGAAACGTAAGGCCAGACACTCTCAAACTCTTAGAGGAAAACGTAGGCAGAACACTCTATGACATGAATCACAGCAAGATCCTTTCTGACCCACCTCCTAGAGAAATGAAAATAAAAACAAAAATAAACAAATGGGACCTAATGAAACTTCAAAGCTTTTGCACAGCAAAGGAAACCAGAAACAAGACGAAAAGACAATGCTCAGAATGGGAGAAAATATTTGCAAATGAAGCAACTGACAAAGGATTAATCTCCAAAATACACTAGGAGCTCATGCAGGTCAATATTGAAAAAACAAACAACCCAATCCAAAAATGGGCAGAAGACCTAAATAGACATTTCTCCAAAGAAGATATACAGGTTGCCAGTAAACACATGAAAGGATGCTCAACATCATTAAGCATTAGAGAAATGCAAATCAAAGCTACAATGAGCTATCACCTCACACCAGTCAGCACGGCCATCATCAAAAACTCTACAAGCAGTAAATGCTGGAGAGGGTGTGCAGAAAAGGGAACCCTCTCTCCCTGCTGGTGGGAATGTACACTGAAACAGCAACTATGGAGAACAGTATGGATGTTCCTTAAAAAACTAAATATAGAACTGCCAGCAATCCCACTACTGGGCATATACCCTCAGAAAACCATAATTCAAAAAGAGTCATGTACCACAATGTTCCTTACAGCTCTATTTACAATAGCCAGGACATGGAAGCATCCTAAGTGTCCATCGACAGATGAATGGATAAAGAAGATGTGGCACATATATAAAAGGGAATATTACTCAGCCATAAAAAGAAATGAGATGGAGTTATTTGTAGTGAGGTGGATGGACCTAGAGTCTGTCATACAGAGTAACCTAAGTGTTCATTGACAGTTGAATGGATAAAGAAGATGTGGCACATGTATACAATGGAATATTACTGAGCCATATAAAGAAACGAAATTGAACTATTTGTAGTGAGGTGGATGGACCTAGAGTCTGGCATAGAGGGCGAAGTAAGTCAGAAAGAGAAAAAGAAATACCATATGCTAACACATATATATGGAATCTAATTTTTAAAATGGCTATGAAGAACCTAGGGGCAGGACGGAAATAAAGATGCAGACGTAGAGAATGGACTTGAGGACACGGGGAGGGGGAAGCGTAAGCTCGGATGAAGTGAGAGAGTAGCGTTGACATATATACACTACCAAATGTAAAAAAGATAGCTAGTGGGGAGCAGCCGCATAGCACAGGGAGATCAGCTCGGTGCTTTGTGACCACCTAGAGGGGTGGGATAGCGATGGTGGGAGGGAGACGCAAGAGGGAGGGGATATGAAGATATATGTATACATATAGCTGATTCACTTTGTTATACAGCAGAAACTAACACACCATTGTAAAGCAATTATACTCCAATAAAGATGTTAAAAAAAAGAAAGAATCATGTACCACAATGTTCACTGTAGCACTATTTACAATAGCCAGGACATGGAAGCAACCTAAGTGTCCACCAACAGATGAATGGATAAAGAAGATGTGGCCCATATGTACAATGGAATATTACCATAAAAAGAAACGAAATTGAGTTATTTGTAGTGAGGTGGATGGACCTAGAGACTGTCATACAGAGTGAAGTAAGGCAGAAAGAGAAAAACAATTACCGTATGCTGACACGTATATATGGAATCTAAAAAAAAAAAAAAAAGTTCTGAAGAACCTAGGGGCAGGACAGGAATAAAGACATAGACTAGAGAATGGACTTGAGGACACCGGGAGGGGGAAGGGTAAGCTGGGACGAAGTGAGAGAGTGGCATGGACATATATACACTACCAAGTGTAAAATAGATAGCTAGTGGGAAGCAGCCGCATAGCACAGGGAGATCAGCTTGGTGCTTTGTGACCACCTAGAGCGGTGGGATAGGGAGGGTGGGAGGGAGATGCAAGAAGGAGGGCATATGGGGATACATGTATACATATAGCTGATTCAGTTTGTTATACAGCAGCAAATAACACAACAATGTAAAGCAATTATACTCCAATAAAGATGTTTAAAAAAATAGAAAGTCAGGCTAGTAAAAACTTCACGTTTGCAGGCAACACCCAGCCCTTCTGGGTAGTAATATGTTAAGCTCTTTCGATTAAACTGCAGAAGGTGCTGAGAGGCTGGGTGAGTGGGCTGCAAAGAAGCAGGTGAGCGTTGGTGTAGGCAAGTGCAACATAATGCTCCGAGAAAAAGAATCCCATTAACCACTCAAAATAACACACCGAGCAATCAAGCCTCCTTTGTACAAATCCTTGGGACATCTGCATCCAAAATGAAAGGCCTAACTCTTCTATTAGACAAATGGAGTGACATAGAGGTCATCCAGCTAGAGATGAGGATCTGGAGGCCAAGGTACAGAGCTGGGACTAGAACCCAGGCCAGAGGACTTCACCAGGAGCACGGCCACTGGGCAAGAGTATTAGCACTGACGTATCAGTGGACAGATCAAGGGTCTTGGAAACAGTGTGGTGTAATGGAGGGAGGACAGGTTTTCGAGCCAGACACATTCACACTTCCCTCCATTTCTGGCTGTGTACAAATTAAGCAAGTTGCTTAATCTTTTTGAGTCTCGGTTACCTCAACTGTAAGATAGGAATCATGACACATACTTTCCAAGGTTGTTATGAGGAGTAGAGATATTTTAAAAGTGCTCTACAAAAGAATATGAATAGACATTTCCCCAAGGAAGATATACAAATGGCAATACACACATGAAAAGATGCTTGACATCACTAGTCTTTATGGAAATGCAAATCAAGACCACAATGAGATTCCACTTCACATCCACCAGGATGGCTATAATTTTAAAAAAAGCGGGGGGTGGGGGGGAATAACAAGTGTTGGTGAGGATGTGCAGAAACTGGAATCCCAATACACTACAGGTGGGCATGTAAAATGGTGCAGCTGTTGTGGAAAACAATTTGGCAGATCCTCAATAAATTAAACAGAATCACCATATGACCTAGCAATTACACTCCTAGGCGTATGCCCAAAAGAATTGGAAACAGATGTTCAAACAGAAACTTGGACATGAATGTTCATAGCAGCGGTATTCACAATAGCCAAAAGGTAGAAACAGCTCAAATGTCCATCAGCTGATGAAGATATAAGCAAAAGGTGGTATATCCATACAATGAAATATTATTCAGTCATAAAAAGGGGTGAGGTACTGACACACATCACGACGTGGATCAACCTTGAAAACGCTATGCTAAGTGAAAGAAGCCAGTCACAAAAGCCAACATATTATATGATTCCATTTATATGAAATGTCCAGAACAGGTAAATCTAATAAATTAGAGACAAAAAATAGATTAGTGATTGCTTAAGGCTAAGGAGTGGGGAATGCGGGATAAGAGGCTGTTAGCTAAAGGGCTTCTTTTTGAGGTGATGAAAATATTCCAAAATTGAGTGTGGTGATGCCTGCACATATGTGTGAATATACTCCAATCAGTTGAGTTGTACACTAGGTGGGTGTGTGGCATGTGGATTATATCTCAACAAAGCTATATAGATAAAAATAATGTGTTCTACAGACAGTGATGTGTCAGTAAAGGTTTAACATCTGGCTGTCAGAGAAAAATGTCCTAATTTGCAGTGTTTGATGATTTCCATGGTAAAAGTACTCCCTTGGGCAATTTCAGGTGACCAATGTGATGTCAGTCAACGTGGAGTTGTGCAGAGATGTGTGGCATTACAGTATAATAAAGTATTTGCGATATACACATACAATGGACTTAAATAATCTCAAGATAACAGATAGTAGTCAAGGTGATGAAACAATTAGGAAGTGATGTGTTTTGAGTATTTATTACCTTTTTTTGAATGTAGTTCATTTAATTGTATGTTTATGTAATTTAATTTTTAACCATCACTTGCAAAATTCCTGAAAACGGAACAAACCAGTACACCAGCTCTCACAAACCAGTACAGACTGTCTCTAGACTGTCTCTACTACACTGTACCACAGAACACTCTTTTTAAAGAATTTCACATGAGCAACTTCTAGAAAAATGCCACCCTTTGCATTCCTCTGGGCAACAGCTCTAAAATTTATATGGTCATTACTGTTTGGCTTGAAGAGGTTGATTTCTCCCCCTCTAATGCTGATATCTGAGCATGGCAGAAATATTTTCCTAAACGTAGAAACATAATCCTATTTTCTGTCAACTCCATTTTAAGGCATTTTGGCCCCATGTCTACAGCCAAAAAGCAACACTAACAGTTCGAGGAAGGCACCTGAGCACACTTGAGGAACTGTCTCTCTGGGCAACCCACAGGCCCCGCAGCTCCCTTCTGATTCTTAACTTCCATCAAGCTCATTGCTTTGAATCAAACTTCCAAGTCTTAGTTCAATGAAAAACAAAATACAAATTCGCTGTTGAAAACTCCACAGCCCCTAATATTTAATGCAGAGCCATGGGAGGTTTGAAGTGTTTGGTACTTTGAATATTCAATACTAATCAGTGATACGTTGGTTCTAGCCACCCAAGCCCTCCACTCAAGGAATACGTGTTGTAGAACGCGGTAGGCCGTTCCAATGCTCCTGGCACCTGACACTGCACCAAAGTTATGCTGTGAAACTCTAGAGCCTTTGGGCAAGTTGACTCAAGAAGAATTAAGTGTGGTTCCAAAGATGAGAGGGTTTAAGTCTTTCCTGCCCTGAGGGTGACAGTAAGCAAAGCAGCTACAGAGAGTGGGCTCTGAAGTTATCCATATGCTATTGGGGTGACTTGGAGCAAATTGTTTAGCTTCTCTAAGCCTCAGTGTTCTCATCTATAAAATAAGGAATATTAACAATACCCATCTCACAGGATTGTTGGAGAATTAGATGAGATAAGGCATATAAAGTTCCTCACATATCAGTGTTACATTTTAAAGAATTGCTTAGGATAGGGAAGCAAAACAGTGTAGCAGCTAAGCACCCAGGCTGTAAATTCAGAGTCAGTCCTAAATTCAAATTCTAGCCCTGCCTGTTCCAGAGTGACTCTGAGTAAGCCACAGCTCCTTTCCAAACCTTTGGTTCCCCATCTATAAAGTGAGGCAAATGATCGCAGTGCTCATTAAATGATCTGGGAGTTCAAGTGCAAAGTACACTGTTAAATCCTCAGTAAATGAGAGCTGCTAGCCTGCCATGAAGGGATGGACACAATTCTGTAAGCATTTGGGAAGAGTTCACATTGTGTTCCCATCACAGAGGGAAGGTGGGGCAAGAACACCGATTGCTAAAACACAACGGTACACTGATGAGAGCCAAGATGGGGTTCTGGGAGGCCTGATGGTTCCCTTAGAGAAAGGTGAGTGTTCTAATGCTGGAGGTGGGATCCTGGACACACAAACCATTCGCTTCGGGGTCTTTTTCCCTCAGGGACTTATTTTTAATACATGTAGATTAAACTGCACATACCTGAAGAGTACAATCTGATGAGTTTTGACATAGGCATACACCACAAACCATCACCACCATCTAGATAATGAACAGTTGTGTCATCTCCAAAAGATTCTTCATACCCCGTCCCTCTTTTCCCCCGCTCCAAGGCAACCACTGATCTGCTTTATGTCACTTTAGTTTGCATTTCTGGAATTTTCTGTAACAGAAATCATACAGTATGTACTCTTTTTTGTGTGGTTTCTTTCACAGCATAATTATTGTGAAATTCATCATGTTGTCACCTATATCAGCAATTTGTTCTCTTTTGGGCTAAGTATTGGGTTGGCCAAAAGGTTTGTTCGGGTTTTTCCGTAAGATGTGGAAAAATCCAAATGAACTTTTTTGCCAACCCAATAGTATTCCGAGGTGTGAATATACCATTCACCTGTCGATAGACACTGGAGTTGTTTCCAGTTTTTATCTATTACAAATAAGGGTGCTATAAACATTCATGTACACCTTTGCATGGACAAAGGCTTTCATTTCTTTTAGGAGTGGAAAAGCTAGGTTATATGGTCAGTGTATATTTAATATTTTCTTAACCAGCCAAACTCTTTTTCAATGTGGCTGTCCTATTTTACATTCCAAAAGCAGTGTATGAAAGTTATAGTTTTTCCAAATATCCTCATCAACTATATGGCAAGGATTTATGGAGAAATAGGGAGTATTATGATGTGCCTTCGTATGGTTTTCACGTTTCTTGTGCTTGAGTTTTGTTGAGGTTCTTGGATCTGTGGGCTTATCGTTTTTATTACATTTGGAAAAGTTTCAGCCTTTATCTCTTCAAATCATATTTCTGTCTCCCTAACTTCTTCTGGGACTCCACTTACACATATATTAGGCCACTTGAAATTGTCCCACAGCTCACTGTTTCTCTGCTTACTTTGTTTTCTATCTTTTTTTCTCTGTGTTTCATTTTGAACAGTTTCTATTTCTATGTCTTCAAGTTCACTAAACTTTTCTGCTGCAGTGTCTAACATGCTAATAATGTTATCCATTGTATTTCTATCTCAGAAATTATATTGTTTATCTCTAGAAGTAAGATTTAAATCTATTTTCTATCTTCTATGTCTCCCCTTGACATGCCTATGCTTTCCTCTACCTTCTTAAATATATGAAATATATTTTTAAGCCATTTTACTGTCATCCAATTCCACCATCCATGTCTATTTCTTTTGATTTCCATTTGCGTGGAATACCTTCTTCCATCCCCATCCATGTCTATTTCTATTAAAGGACTTTTCTTCTCAGTATGGGTCATATTTTCCTATTTTGCACACATTGTAATGTTTTATTGGAATTCAGACTTTGCAAATTTTACCTTGTTGTGTGCTAGAGATTTTTGTACTCCGTTAAATATTTCTGAGCCCTGGTTTGAGTTACAGTAAAGATACTTGGAAACAGTTCCACCCTTTCAAAGCTTGCTTTTAAGCTTTGCTGTGTGGGACCAGAACAAACTTTACACTAAGGTTAACTTGGCTCCACTGCTGAGGCAATCCTCTCTGAGTACTCAGTCTGATGCCCTGTACATTATGAAGTTTCTTCTCTCTGGCTATTGAGAAACTGAGCTATTCCCAGCCCTGTATGAGCTCTAGAAATCACTCCACCTACCCCTTTTGAGTCACTTTTTCCCCAGCCTTGGGTAGTTTCCTCACATGTAGTCAAAGATTTGAGGGGTACCTTTTACAGTTCTCAAGAGCTCTCTCTCGCTCTGGGAGGCTCCTCTCTGGTACATTACCTTGCAAATTCTTGCCACTCTTACTTGCCTCCCTGAATTCTGACCTCTGTCTCCTCAGTTTAGGCAGAAGCCTAGGTTCAGCCTGGGTTCCCAGCTGGTAAACTTTCTCTAGGTAGTAAACTGGGGCAACTGTAGGGCTCACCTCATTTGTTTCCCTTTTCTTGAAGACCACTGTCCTGCATTCCTGTTTTCCAGTGTGTGACAACCATCATTCCATATATTCTGCCCACTTTTTTAGTTGTTTAAGGTGGAAGGATAAATCTAGTCCCTGTTACTCTTTCACAGCCAGAAGCAGAGGTCCAGCTTTCAGTTTTTAAATAGTTGAGTTGGATTAGTTTGGGGATTTTTAATAACACCCAGATATAAAATAGATGGAGCAGATCTTCCCAACGTCACACACCTAATTCTAGCCACAGAATTAGGACTAGAAATCAGGTCTCCTGCTCTTTATTTTTATTCCATTCAGTTATTTTCTGCTGATTTTCTCTTCCAAACCATTTTATTTGGATAGTTATAGCTTTGAAATCTAGACCTTCTGTCCTGCCCAAGCCCACAAAGTGGGCAATATTAGCTCACACCCAAATGGTACTTAATTTCAAGTGAATTTTGCAAACACCACCCCTAGGGTTAGACTAAAGTGAATACCAGAGCAGCTCATAACACTGAAAAACTTAAAATACCCCCGTGGGTAGGCACTCCAGAACAAAACCATATATTTTTCCCCACTGACTTATTATGAACTCACTATGCAGGAAGGAGTGTGACTTAGAATTTAGATTGGCTAATTTAGTCATTTCACCACCTATGGGAACCATGTATCTTACAAAAAGAAGCCATCATCACTGCAACTGCATTTGTATTCCCACAATTTTAGCAATTCATCTGGATTCAAAATTTTTATCTGGGTTGGGTCTCTGGGAGCCTTTCTTTCTGTCTTGCCTCTTGACCCTTCCAAGAAGCAGCCTAGGAAATGCCCCTGCATTGGAGTCAGAACAAGTTTTACCTCTCGGCTCCAATACTTACTTGCTGTGTGACCTTGGGTAAAGTTACTTAACCCCTCCGTAAGGACAGGGAGGGTACGGGTATACACTGATTCTAAAGCACATTTCTTTTCGCATTTTAGCATCTTTAAAATCAAGATGCATATTGCCAGCAGTGGTGTGAAGGTTAAATTTGCAGCTTTTTATTCTTAATGGTATATGATGTCTTGGATTCTAAAAATACTGTATTAATCTCTAACTTGTAGAGTCTCCTCAAGGATTAAATAGGATAAAGCAAGTATAGGGCTTGGCATGCGCCAGGTGCTCAAGGACTTTTGCACTCCCATTGTTACTGGAACCAATACCCGGCTGGGTCCTGGGCCTCTGACTTCCCTCACCTGGCAGTTGGTACATGCATCGGGGCAGTCTGATGAGGTGAACAAGTCTGGGAAAACCAGGCTGGCACGTTGCTGGCTGGTGTTGCAGCTTGTGATTGTCATCAGGCCCTAGAGCCTTTCTAGTAGCTTCCTGCCCTCCAGCCCTGCCCCATTAATACCATTTGCCTGATCTTACCTCTGCTGCTACAGAACTATGAAGGTAGGGAAACGGACTAGGTGGCTTCTTGAGCCATCATCCCAAACTCTCCCTGTCTCATCCCAAAGAACCTCCCCAGAATCTAACAAAGCTTGTCAGTTGAAGGGCTCTCCCAAGGCCATCAGAATCAGAGCCTGCAGGGCCTGGAGCCAAATCCACATTCCCCAAGGGCCCCCACATACCTCCACTTGGGGTGCTGATACTTGCATGCCTTTGAAATTCAAGGACACCAACTCTACTCCTGCCTGGAGGGAAAAAAAGAAGAAACAGACACCTGAGGATTAACAACCCTCAAACAACTCCCTGTACAGAAAAGTGGCTTATATTTCTTCCCCAGGGCTCCCTAGCCTTTCGTACTGTCTCCCGCAGGCAGGCTGGCTTTGGTTGCGGAGGCCTCATCGCATTCAGACTCCTCTGCTCCCCATCATGTCCCGTGGCACTCAGGGGTGCAGCGCAGATTCCATGAGGCCACCTCTCTGAGGCACCCACCTTTAACATGTACCTAGAGGTTTTCTTCCTGTGCCCTGCTGGGTCCCAGCAGTCCAGGGAACTCTTGGGACCACAGTGAAAAAGGAGGAAAGAGCAGGATGGACTGGACTGGCCTTTGTCTCTGGCCATTTCTCGCACCTTGACAGCCTCCCAAGTGATTCTAAAATACGGAGTCTGAGTGAACTGTCACTTGACAGTGCGTGCCACCCAGGATTCTGCGCCATGGCCAGTGTGAAGCTAGGAATTAATAACTGTGAGCGATTATCATGGAAACTGTCTCCAAGAAAAACGACTAGGTTTATACCATTCAAACTTCGGAAGATAAAATCAGGATTAGCCAAAAAGACAAAAAAAAAAAAAAAAAAAAAAGACAAGTGATCTACAGCAAATGGTAGGACTTGAAATCCAAAGAGCATCCTGGGGCCTGATTCTACACCTGCCTTGTTCCCTGTCCAAAGGCATGGGGTGCAGGGGGGAGGGGGCGGATCTCCATCAGGCCCATCAACCAACTCAGAATCTTGTGTCATCCTAGACCCTCCCCAACACCTCCTTGCCCTTATCCCTCCCCATTGTCAATTTGGCCTCTCTATGGGTCTCTGCTCGGCCCCCTCCTTGTGACCTGTCCAGACTGTCTTTCTCTCCTGCCACAGCCTCCTTCCTGCTCTTTCTCCACTCAACAGCTCTCCCCCCGACCCAGCCCTGCTTCTGGACCCTGGAAGAACAGAAATCTTACCACATCGCCCTGCACAAAAACCACCAATGAAAAATGAAAATCGTTTTTAAAATCATATCTAATCTTATCATACACTAGATGATAACTTTAACATATTGGTTTAAGCACCTTCATATTCTGAATTCATGTATAAAAAAATATAGGCCTTTTTAAACAAAAGTATTTAGGGGACTTCCCTGGCGGTCAAGTGGTTAAGACTCCACGCTTCCACTGCAGGGGACAAGGGTTCGATCCCTGGTCAGGGAACTAAGATCCCACAAGCCAGGCAGCACGGCCAAAAAAAGAAAAAGTATCTAATTTTATAACCTGATTTTTTTCACTTATTAAACCTCCTTCAAAAAAATTTTTAAAAATCAATGAACAATAATTGCAAAATATTTATCGTTGTTAAGGTTGGATGGTGAGAACAACGGGGGGGATACTTTATTATTATCATATTTGTGCAAGTTGGAAACTGCATAATAAAACAAATCCCCAAAGGCCCTCCAGGGATCTCAGGATGAAGTCCAAAGTCCCCAGACCGACATTCAAGGCCCATGAGGAGCTGCCCCTACCCCATTTTTCCATCTCACCTGCTGGCACTCACCATGCTGCAGCCTCTCTTGGCACCCAGCTCTCCCCTGCAGCCCTCTTTGCCCATGCATCTCCTTCTAGAAGAACAGTTCTCCCCTTCTGTCATGCCTAGAAAAGGTTTCATTATCCCTTGGAAACCAGATGCAAATGACCCCTCGTCTGGGCCACCTTCCTGGACGCGACCCTCCCTTCTGGGGGCCAGGTGAGCTTACATTCTGGTGTTTGTCCGCCTGGTAAAGAGCAAACACTCGATGTGTACGTGTTTGGGAGAGTCCAGAAAGTCTTGGTTAATAGAGCAGGTGCAACATTTACTTGAACTTAGGCAAGTAGGGTAATCTCTCTTGGCTTCTGCTTCTGTCTCTGTAAAATGAGGATAATAGCAGTACTTATCTCACAAGGCTGGAGGAAGGATTCGGCGGTATTCTCTGTGGAAACAGTTTACCACAGTACCTGGCAGAGAGAGAGAGAGAGAGAGAGAGAGAGAGAGAGAGAGAGAGAGAGAGAGAGAGAGAGAGAGAGAGAGAGACTGACTTACAGACAGACTTCAATCAAATAATAAAGTGGATAATTAAGCAGCTTGTCTTAGAGGAAATGCTCCCAAGGCCTAGAGGAAAGGAACTGCCGTTTAGCTCTTGCTGGGAGCTAGAGAAAATTGTGGCAAATCGGTGATATCAAAGTCACTTCCTCTCTCGGGCCCAGGGGCTGTTCATACTTGAGCGGGGTGGGTGTGTGTGGGGGTCTTCCAAGGTCAAGGCCCCAGGGCCCGGCCCAGCTTTCTGCTTCTCTTCTGAAGAACTGTGCAGGTCTGGGGCCCGGCCCTGGCCCGAAATCCGGGGGCTACAAAGGCATGGCATTTGCAGGAAAATCAGCCCCGTTGACGATCCCCAGTCTCTGAGGTCTCCAGTGAGCTCGGACCGCCCGGGGCGTTGATGCGGGGTGAGAATAGCTAAGCGGGCCCTGCGCAGTGCCGCCCGCCCCTCCGGGCGCCCGCGGCCTCGTGCGTCAGCTGCGCGGGCGGGGGCCGGGGGGAGGGGGGCGCCGCAAGGTGAGGGCCCCGCGCTGCCTTAAGACGCCGCGCGCCCCCGCCGCCGCTCAGAGCTCGCAGCGCGCCGCGCCGGCCGGACGGGCGGGCACGGGCGCCCCGCTCTCGCTGCTCCAGCCGCCCGGTGCCAGCTCGCGGCCGCCGGCGCCTCGAGAGGCCGCCCGGTCGAGCGCGCCGAGTCCCGAGGGACAGGCACGCAGCTCCCGCGGCGCGACGCCTTCGGCAGCAACAGGTAAGCGGCCCGGCTCCGCTCCCCGCGCCGCGGCCCCTGCGCCCCGCCCGGCCCCGCGCTCCGGCGCCCGGGACGCCCTGTCCGCCGCCACCCGACGGCGCCTGCGCTGCCCCGCACTGAGGCCCCCGGCGCAGCTCCTTCTCGCCTCCCCTTGGCCGGCCCCTCGCCCTCGCGTTTTCCCTCGCACTTTCCCTCGCGCCCACTCCCCCCCATCTTCTCGATGTTTCCTCGTTCTTGCTCACATTTTCTGCTTCCCATCCTCTCTTTTCTTATCCTCTCTTTGATGATTTTTCTGTCTCCGTCTCTCCCTGCCTCTCATTCTCTTTCTGTCTCTCTGTCTCATTGGCTCATTCATTGACTCTAGGTCTCTTTTCTCTGGCATTTTCTCTGTTTCTCTGTGTGGCTGTCATTCTGTCTCTTATCTCTTTCTGTCTCTCTGTGTCTCTCGTTTTTTTCTCTCATTCTCTTTCTCTCTCTGCCTCTCAATCTCTTGCGCTCTCTCTCCCCACAACCCCTGCCTCCTCCCCCGCTCTCCCCGAGCTCACCCGTCCCTACACCCGCCGCCGCTGATGCCGGGTGGGCTTGGGAATGCAGGGAGGATCCCGAATGGCGCGGGGGGGGGGGGGCGGTCGCAGTAGGCATCCTCCTTGCCTCCAGCCGCGGCTGCGCTGCTGAGAAACTGGGAGGTTTATCCGCCACAGCCCGCGGTGGCCAAGGTGGCAGCTGGTTTCCATGGTAAAATAAAGTCGACAGAGAGATAGAGATCAGAGACAGTGATCCAGCCAGAGAAAAACCGAGGTGAGGGATCGTCGGAGAAAAATGGAGAGAGACGGAGATGCACACACACTCAAACACACAAGGGAAGTGTTTAGCGAGAGCCCCCGGGAGAGAGTGAGAGACAGAGAAACCGACTCCCTTTAAGTGCACGCGCTGGAGAGAGTCTGAGCAACGCAGAGACAGAGATAATCAGGAGAGACAAGGAGTAGATTTTCAGAGACCCACTTAGAGACACAGACCACGATAAAGAGAGAACTTAACGCATGGGGAGACAGAAGCCGCAGGGGGGAGACAGGGAGAGACACAGAGGGGAGAGGATCTGAGAAAGAACAAGAGCAACCAGAGACGGGAGACATGGAGAGAGAGAATCCGAGAGAGACATGGTAACAGGAGAGTTGGAGAGACATGGAGACGGTCAGAGACACATTCAGCGAGTGATATTGCACAGGTGCACTGGGGACCCACAGAGATTGTCAGGGAAATAGACTGTGAGAGAGAAATGGAGAGACGAGACAGCATCAGGGGAAGACGCAGAAGCGCACGCACTAGCGAGCGACAGAGACAGTGAGAGGCAGGGATACAGAGACGAGAGCGCATCAGAAAGAGACGGAGGGAGAGACAGGGACAAGACTGGGAGAAAGACGACGAGAGACAGAGACACGCACACACAGCTAAAGAGAAAGTGCGCTGGCGAAAGAGACTCAGAGAGAAACTGAGACGGAGAAGCCGACCGAGAGTGGGAGGGCGAGACGGGATCAACAGAAAGGAAGGTGAGAGGAGAACGACAGACTGGTAGAGACGGACAGACAGTGCGCACGTGCTAGTGAGGGACTGAGAAATAGGGACAGGCCACAGAGTGAGAGACAGGGGTGAGAGAGTCAGAGAAAACCGGTGAGATACACACACACACACACACACACACACACACACAACACACGAGGTACAGGAAAAGTGCGCTAGTGAGAGACACTGGAGAGGAAGACACAAATCGACACATGTAAACAGGCAGGGACAGAGCGCGCGCGCATGTGCTAGCAGGAGAGCTAACGGAGAGATCTGCGGAGAGACCTCCAGAGAGACCCAAACTTCGAGACCCCCAGATAGTGTGGGAGACGCGCAGGGAACGCGCGCGCGCGCGCCAGCGGAACACAGGGGTGGGGGTCGGGGGGACTCGGAGACCCCCAGAGGGAGAGGCAGAGAGACCCAGAGTAAGAGAAGGATTCATAGAAACTGCCCGAACGCGGACTGGAGCCGCGCGAGGGCCCCGGGGCCGGGGTCCTGCAGCGCCGCTGCCCGGCGCGGAAGCGCCCCTCTTCCTCCCCGGCAGGGGGACTAACCCAGCCCCGCGTGTTTCTTTCGTCCCCAGCCTAGGCGGTGAGTGTGGTCCCTGCGCCCCTTCGCCGCCCGCCGGTGCCCGCTCCGCGCCTGCACCTGCCTCCCGCCCGCCCCCGCCGCCGCCATGGCGTCCACCTGCACCAACAGCACGCGCGAAAACAACAGCAGCCACACGTGCGTGCCCCTCTCCAAAATGCCCATCAGCCTGGCGCACGGCATCATCCGCTCGAGCGTCCTGCTCATCTTCCTCACCGCCTCCTTCGTGGGCAACATAGTGCTGGCGCTCGTGCTGCAGCGCAAGCCGCAGCTGCTGCAGGTGACCAACCGCTTCATCTTTAACCTCCTCGTCACTGACCTGCTGCAGATTTCACTCGTGGCCCCCTGGGTGGTGGCCACCTCTGTGCCCTTTTTCTGGCCCCTCAACAGCCACTTCTGTACCGCCCTGGTTAGCCTCACTCACCTGTTCGCCTTTGCCAGCGTCAACACCATCGTCGTGGTGTCGGTGGATCGCTACCTGTCCATCATCCACCCTCTCTCCTACCCGGCCAAGATGACCCCGCGCCGGGGTTACATGCTCCTCTACGGCACCTGGATCCTGGCCATCCTGCAGAGCACACCCCCACTCTATGGCTGGGGCCAGGCTGCCTTTGATGAGCGCAATGCCCTCTGCTCCATGATCTGGGGGGCCAGCCCCAGCTACACCATTCTCAGCGTCGTGTCCTTCGTCATCATCCCGCTGATTGTCATGATCGCCTGCTACTCTGTGGTGTTCGGTGCAGCCCGCCGGCAGCACGCTCTGCTCTACAACGTCAAGAGCCACAGCTTGGAGGTGCGAGCCAAGGACCACGTGGAGAATGAGGACGAAGAGGGAGACAAAAAGATTGAGTTCCAGGGTGAGAGCGAGTTCCACTGCCAGGATGAAGGTGAGGTCAAGGCCAAGGAGGGCAGTGTGGAAGCCAAGGATGGCAGCAGGAAGGCCAAAGAAGGGAGCGTGGAGACCGGTGAGGGGAGCGTGGAGGCCAAGGGCAGTGAGGAGGTCAGAGAAAGCAGCTTGGTGGCCGGCGAAGGCAGCACCAAAATTCAGAGCAGCAAGAAGGCAGACAAGGGCCGCCTAGAGGTCACCCAGTGCAACATTGACTTGGGCGAAGATGACATGGAGTTTGGTGAGGATGACATCCATTTCAGCGAGGATGACATTGAGGCGGTGAACATCACAGAGAGTCTCCCAGTCAGTCATCGAAACAGCACCGGCGACCCCCCTCTGCCCAGGTGCTACCAGTGCAAAGCTGCTAAAGTGATCTTCCTCATCATCTTCTCCTACGTGCTGTCCCTGGGGCCCTACTGCTTTCTAGCGGTTCTGGCCGTGTGGGTGGATGTCCAAACCAAGGTACCCCAGTGGGTGATCACCATAATTATCTGGCTTTTCTTCCTGCAGTGCTGCATCCACCCCTACATCTATGGCTACATGCACAAGACCATCAAGAAGGAGATCCAGGATATGCTGAAGAAGTTCTTCTGCAAGGAGAAGCCCCCGAAAGAAGACAGCCACCCAGACCTGCCCGGAACCGAAGCCGGCACCGAGGGTGGAACTGAAGGCAAGATCATCCCTTCTCATGATTCTGCCACTTCGCCTTGAAGTTGGTTCTAAGGTAAACCTTGAACTGTCCACAGAACACAGGGGCAGCTTTCTCTTAAATGGACCGTCCACAATCGCATTGATGCCAACCCATGCCATTCCAGGCAAAGGTTCTGCACACACCCTCTCGCAACAAGGTAGATAAATATATGGAAGAGGTAGGAACTGGGGTCTTCCCTTAAAAATGTGCCCCTGAAAGAATGGACTTGAGGATTCTGACTGAAATTCCCCCCCCAAAAAAAGTTATTAGGCTCTAAATTTCTTAAAGCAACAAGGGCTATCCATTTTGGACCCATGCCTGGTATTCTGTGTGTCTCCCCAGAGCTACCATGTGTCAACTTTTGCTCTGGGGGAAAAGGAAGATGATGCTGGTGAACTTAAGGACTTCTGAGTTCATGGGCAAGGGCTACAGCCCATGTTCAAGGGAAAGAAAAGCAATGGAGCAAGTCATTCATGGAGCCCAGGAAGCATGACCTGACTGACTGATCAACATATGAGACAAATTCTAGACTGAAGGGCCCCCAGAATCTGGTGCAAAGGCTATTATGGAATCTAAGGGCACTGTGTAGTTAAAAACCAAGAAGGTTTCTAGGTCATCTAAAGGGATCCAGAAAAGTGGAAGAGGATAATAGGGCATGTTTGAAATGGAAAGCTAAGTCCAAAGGAGAAGATAGAGAAATCACACACATCCGTGGGGTTAAACAGTTGACTTTTTTCTATAAAATCCTGGGTTTGTGCATGGGCTGAGACCAAAATTGTCTCATGCAAGTGGAAAATTGTCACGTGACACTATTTTCTGTCTCCTATTTGAATAATAGTGGGACCGAAATCATGCCACCATTTTCCAATTTTCCCTTTTGTGATCAAATCGAGATGCTCATAAGAATCCTCCAAATCTCCAGTATTTCCAGGAAAAAAAAAAAAAGAAATTCAACTAGGCGTGGCCAGAGTCCTACAAAACTCACACTGCCAATCAAGAGTGATGTGCCCACTAGAAATCTTTTTGTGTCCATGAGATCATAGACAAGACATATGATCTCCTCATGGGGTGAAAGTAAGGCAGGATAAACGTTTTCCTTCCTCCAGGCACACCCATCCATGCATCTCTTCCACCTGCGGCTCTCTCTGAAGCCTTTAAGCTCTCCGCAGATGTGGGAGAGAAGTATAGTCAGAAATGACAGAATGGTTTCTCAATACCTGGCAAGCATCTGACCTATTCCAGACAATCGTAAATCAAAGCGTTCAGGTCAGACTTATCCTAATTATTGCTGTTGAAATATATCACTTTGGGAAAATCTTTACAATATCTAAATTATCCCTAGGGTCAATACAGAGGAAGAGTTTTCAAATCCCAAACCCCGAAATCACTTTGGGTGGGAATATACTTGTTTATTTCTGAGGGCACAGACCGTATCGACATCACCAAATGACATGGAACCAAAAAATGGTCAAAACGGTATTTTTGATCCACCTGAAGATCAAATTAAAGCAACTCTGTGGTCAGTCACGTGTTCGAGCAGAAATCCAATGTTAATATGGGTGGAGGGAGAGGAAGGAGTATTTGATTGAAAAAAATGGTTAATCCGGTGGTTGTATACAAAGATGGCCATATTCAGAGTTTAGTCTCATTCTTCTGGGATGACCATGTCTGTATTAGAACTCAAATTTCGTTCATTTAAAAGCCAAGCTCACTTATATTTTATCTCTTCCTCCTGACAGATTCCAACATGAGCATCTCAAGGGGGAGAGGTAAACAGCAGTGTATTGGAGCTGTGAATAAGTCTGCATGGGAATTTGGCATTGCCATGTTCAGAATTTAGGAAAAGAGCAGGGTAGACCCAAAGAACATTGAGCTGACCCATCAGTTCGCTATATCCACGAAAATCCTATTGATTTCAACCCCGTTAATTTGGAACTTGTGGTTCAGACAAGACATGGGGGCTGAAGTTTACCTTTGGAAATCATTCATTTTTCTACCAAAACATATAAAGTGAATTAATAGTCATAAATTTATGATACCAGTTTATTGCCAAACTCTTGTATCGACCTGTCCTCAAAGGATATCTGGGTGAAGAAATGGCCCGTGTGACCAGTCCTTCTATGCGGGGAGGGGTATTGCCTTGAAGATCTTTCATGGTCAAAGGAGTTAGAGGTTGCTATAGCCTGTCCTCTGAGTAGAAATGCTTACCTGGGTAGGAAACAGGATTTCAGACATAAGTGTCTCCAAATATTTTGTTGAAACTGAACTTCTTGTTTTATTTTTAAAGCTCAGCCCCTTCAAAGTGTATCAGAAAATTGTTTGCCAAAATCCCAAATCAAAGTGGAAGCAGAACCTGTCCGAGTGTGGTAAGTTCGTGTAATGGCACACACGACGTCCTCCAGGGCACCAAGGCTCACCGATTTCCTTTTGCAAGTTCCTCTTTGCCCTATTTTAGTCATTGTTCATTCTCATAGCAAACTGCCTTTTTCAAAGGTGAAAACCTTTTGAAAATAGGGAACTGGAAAAGAGGACCTTTGAATTCAGAGCATTCCGCTTTGCTGACATGTCCTTCTTAATGAACAATAGGGCCTCTAGTTAGCTTGGAGATAGCAACTGCCTCAAGTTTTATGCTGTTTTGAATAAAACACTATCAACTTAATGAGGTTTTACCGCACATACTGTTTTGTCATTTGAAAATCTGAAAGCACACGCAAAAGTCATCATTAGCTGCACAGATCCTCATGTGCGATAGCTTTCCCTAAATGTTTTTAAAGGAGGTATTCTTTTGCCAAGGCCACTTCATATGCGCAGTAAAAATCCCATTAAAGTCCAGGAGCCAGACGAACCAGACTTTGAAATGATGTGGTTTCCAATTTAATGATTTCCTTAGTTAAGAATAATAGAGCCTCCAGTTTGCCAGGGAGTCGCAGGTGCTTTGACTCACACACCAATTTCAACGAGCTTGGGAAGGCAGTAATAAGGAGCGAGCCCCTGGCTTCTGTGACTGTGAGGGCCCATCTTCTTATGGCACCACAAATACCAGCTGCCCGGAAGTCCTCTACACTTCCGCCCCACCCCCACCCCACCCCACCCCCGCCTACCTCCCGCCATCATGCCCACTGCCTTCACCTGCCTCACTCCCCCTGCCCCCGCTGTGCTGGCCCTTCAGGAACATCCCATGCTTGAAGCTCTGTGTGCTCATTCACCCCTGTTCATCCCTGCCCACCCAGAGCTGACAGGTTCACAGGGACCCAGGGGCCCGTGGCAGCAGGGAAGGACCGAAGTGAGCAATAGGATTAAAGGTATTTTTCTGTCTCCTCCCCAACTCCAATCCAATTTAGAGATGAGGGGATACCTACTTCAAATTCAACAGGTAAGGAAAAGTGCCATTTTATAATAGGAGGAGGTAGGCACCTCACACCAAAAACACACACACTACAACACATCTTTGGGAGCACATTCAACCCTGTAGATACTGTCCAATTATTTCAGCAAAAAAAAAAGAAAAACACTAAAAAAATGTACCTATAAAATTGTAAGGTACCTGATATTGCCTTATTTTCTATGTAATTAACCAATTAAGCTAGGTAAAGTTACTTCAAAAGATTTTTTTCATACTACCTGAAGAGTAATATACAAGATTAAACTGGCTTTCTTTCTTAGACTTGGCCAAAATGCTCTTTAAAATGTCTGAAATTGGGGCTTCCCTGGTGGCGCAGTGGTTGAGAGTCCGCCTGCCGATGCAGGGGACACGGGTTCGTGCCCCGGTACGGGAAGATCCCACGTGCCGCGGAGTGGCTGGGCCCGTGAGCCATGGCCGCTGAGCCTGCGCGTCCGGAGCCTGTGCTCCGCAACGGGCAAAGCCACAGCGGTGAGAGGCCCGTGTACCGCAAAAAAAAAAAAAAAAAAAATGTCTGAAATACACCATTTGGAAGAGAAAAATTATGCCATCATCTGGTAATTTGAATGCTCCAAGATAAAACCCACAGAGGTTGTTGGGATAAAACAGAGAGTACCAATTTCAACTAGTGGACTGTATTTTTTTCTCATAACTGCCTTCCCCCATAATTTGAGGAAAAAAATCAAAAGAAGTGTTTTCCCCTCATAATGTCTTTTTTATTGTATTCCTCTTTAAGACAAACCCTCGGGCTGTCAGGAGAGGCTTCTCTAAGCAAAATGTCTTTTCCCCCTAGAGCAGACAAAAGATTAAAGGAACAGTTGGCCATGAGCCAGTTACCAAGATGATAAGAGAAAATCTGGTCCGTCATGGCTTTTAACCCTCTCAGTCCTTATCTGTGTCTCTCTCATTTTCTGTGGGCCAGACAGGTGCTCCTGGCCCCCTCAAAGCCCCACCAAGCTTAGGCATGAGGAGACAGAAGCAGTGAACCACAAAGAACAGATCATAGCCTAAAAGTCAAAAAGAAGAGAGGCTCTTGTCATAAATTCTTTCCAGTTACTTACAATCTCTTCCTCTACGGCAAAGGCCCAGCTTGCTTACAGCAGTCTTCTGCTAAAAGCAGCAAGACTGGCTGAAGGAAGAACTAGGAGGGCTAAAATCCATAGCTAAAGTTCACTGCTCTTTGGTAAGTAGAATAAGAATCCTCAAGGTAAATGAAGGTCACCAATGGGTGTCAGATGTTCCCATCACTGCCTCTCAAAGCTTGCATATCTCAAAGTATACACACCAAGGGGAAAACACAGTAACTTGTACACTCACAAGAGGTTTGCTATGGCCAAGGATTCGTTACTGGATCTCTCTTGTTCTAAAATACAGGCAAAAACAAGATTGGTTTTAGTTTGGTGCTTCAAAGTTGAGTGGATTCCCCCCTCCATACATCTGTGCTACAACTTTAATGTTAAAAATTTGGTATTTTTGTCTGTTTCAGTGGTGTATTCCTTTCTGTAGTAATTCTTCTAAATGTAAGCTATTACTGTATATAAAATATGTGTTCTTGGAGATAAGGTGCTAGATATTAGATTTATGTGTCCGTAGATAGTGTCACCCTCAAAATTGGGTAGTACGTACATGTAAAGTTAGTTAATAAAATGCATGCAGAATTCTATTTGTGACCCACACCTTGGTCAGTTTCTGAAGTAGAACATAGTATATTTGTGTGTAAAGTTTTCTTTTTAAAGTGTATCCTGCAGGATGTATAAGAGGCTCCAAGGTGGGGTGGCAGGAAATGGTGCCTTTCATTCCTTAAATCCCTGGTATAATATACGACAGGTGAGAACTTATTCTGGTACAGTTGGTCATTACTGTGACTTAATCGTCTTGGCCAAAGTCCTCGCTGGCAGTTCTCCACAACATGCTTGGCACTGGTACGCCCGTTTTCCATTCATTGTATAGAATGCAGAATCAAAAAAGACAATCCGGGCTTCCCTGGTGGCGCAGTGGTTGAGAGTCTGCCTACCAATGCAGGGGACACGGGTTCAAGCCCTGGTCTGGGAAGATCCCACGTGCCACGGAGCAGCTGGGCCCGTGAGCTACAAATACTGAGCTCTGCGCGTCTGGAGCCTGTGCTCCGCAGCAAGAGAGGCCGCGACAGTGAGAGGCCCGCGCACCGCGATGAAGAGTGGCTCCCGCTTGCCACAACTAGAGAAAGCCCTTGCACAGAAACGAAGACCCAACACAGCCAAAAATAAATAAATGAATAAATAAATTTATAAAAAAAAAAAAAAAAAAAAAAAGACAATCCTTTCATCCTTAAAGAGTAAAGGCCCCAGGACAGGCTATTGGAGTCCTGTTAGCAGGATGGAAAGAATGATGTAGTCTCAAGATCCAACCAGTGCCTGACTGTGAACTGGCAGGGTTTGCATCGAGCAGATCTATATTGCCACCATCCCTGCCCTCCCAGAGCAGCACCAAAAACCAGAAAAAGGCTGCTCTGTTTAGTTTTTTTTTTTTTTTCTTTGATCGGTTGCCTGAGAGATAAGAGAGCATAGATGGGTAAATACATAAAGAAGTAGTGGGACTCCTCCGGGGGTCACAGCTAAGATGTTTGAGAATTACAATCGTATAGCAATGGCATTTGCATCAGACAAGAAAAGAGAACTATGAGATGAGTTTATTATATTTTAAGAATAAAAATATTAAAGCTGAAAGCTATATATATTGAATAATTTCTAAAACTGCCTTTAATACCAAATTTTATGTGCTGTTTTTGAGACTGAAAGCAGGAGGAAAATGCATTCAGTCAATAAACAGTTTTCTTTAGTATTTTAAATTTTGAATTCGAATTTTTCCTTTTCCTTATCAAAAAGTATTTGTAATTTAAAAGTGCCTTTTCAAAGGATTGCCAAACGACAATCCTGGGGCCAAGTTCCCACTGGCACAACTTACCTTCAGGTGCACAAAAGGGGTGGACTTAATCCTCCTCCCCCCAGCAAGAAGAGAAACCCCTTCACACCCCAGTCAAATCCATACACCATTACTGTTACACGGGTCAGTAGTCTCGGAGGCTCTGCCCAAGGACAAGGTTTCATATATTGTTTGGCTTTAATTGGATCCTTTCCAAAATGGTTACAGTACATGATCTTGCTGGACAGGAATAACGGACTCCTGCGTGGGAAATACAGAGAGATTGATGTTTGTGGTTTAACTAAATATTATTAAGTAATGTTTGTGTTTCTTAAATAGGTGCTGTTAATCTGTCCTTGGTATATTCTTCTTAAATATGCTGAATAAAGTCTAATTTTAATGCGTGTATCTGGTTATTATGCCAAGCTCCATGGAAAACACATAAGAGAGGGAGACACATAACTAGTTCTCGATCCCTTCTCTTTTGCTGGAACAGAGGAAACGGGGGGAAACTAATTGTAGTACGCAGCAGAATGAAACAGACGGGCTCCAATGTTTCACATCGCACTATTCCAATATAAGGAATATGCAGTGGGAGGGGGGAGTCATCTTGAGGGGCTTGCTGGAAGAGGGGAATCTGCTGAGTCCTCTGTGAATAAAAAGGATTCCAAAGTGAGGGTGGTCAGGCTTGGAAAACAAACTTATGGTTACCAAAGGGGAAAGGTGGGAGGAGGGACAAATTAGGAGTTTGGGATTAATACACACTACTATGTATAAAATAGATAACTAATGGGAACCTACTGTAGCGCACAGGGGACTCTACTCAATATTCCGTAATAACCTATACGGGAAAAGAATCTGAAAAAGAATGGATACATGTATATGTATAACTGATTCACTTTGCTGTACTCCTGAAACTAACACATTGTTAATCAACTATGCTCTCATACAAAATAACATTTTTAAAAAAACAACAAAAGTGGGGATGGGTGGGCAGAGTGGAAAAATGGGGCCAGGCGGTTTGCGGGGCTCCCAAATGCCAGCCTTAGTCTCAAGGCCATGAGGTTTGGGGGGTTGGGCTGAATAGGCTTTGTTTTAGGAAGCAGTACTGCCCAGCACCTGGCTCACCCCACCGGGCTCCTGGCCCTTCCGTCTTGCTACTCACGACCAGGACACCTCCCTCGGCACAATTCAGCCACACCAACACCGTTGTCACCCACCCCTCCCCCCCACACACACATACACCCTGAGTCCCGACTCACCAGGGTTTACACAACAAGAGGCAGGAGCATGGCGCAGCCTCTAACACCAACCATGACATGTGAAAACACCGGGCACAGATGAGATAAGCAAATATGCCTAAAACTTAAGAGCCCACTAGTTCCTCTCAAGTCGATGTGCTTGACATACTAGTAGCCCTTCTTCCCATAATCTCATCAGCAGTGGTGCAAGGAGCTGCGCCCTCCTGCTTCCACGCTCGCTCGGAGGCTCAGGGAGCTATTCATCCCTGTTTCAATCAAAGGAAAGTGCTCTTCTCCATTTTTCACTCCAAAATCTAAATACTGACCTACGCGCTGTTATTTCGAGATGTTCAAAGATGGCTGCCATGAGACCCGCCCGTGGTCGCCTTTAACCTTGGTTTATGAACAACGTCCAGGCGATGACCTTCTCGTGCTGCAGAAATACATTTACCATCTAGAAAACTACTACCACCAGTGCAAGCAAGTGAGCTTGTGAGCTCCGATCAAACTATCAGGCAGCAAACCTGGTGGGAGCAGAGTCCCCCGAAGCTGGAACACTGCTTAGTGCACAGTATTTAGAGAAGGGGCCAGGTTCCAAGGTATCCGTCGCCTCAGAGAAGTTCCTCCTCTCAGGCAGGGTTTAGGGCTCGGCCTTCGATTCCGAGACTGAATGCAAGAGGGTTGAGAGGGGGCTTCCCTGGTGGCACAGTGGTTGAGAATCCGCCTGCCGATGCAGGGGACACGGGTTCGCGCCCTGGTCCAGGAAGATCCCACATGCCGCGGAGCAACTAGGCCCGTGAGCCACAACTACTGAGCCTGCGCGTCTGGAGTCTGTGCTCCGCAACGGGAGAGGCTGCGACAGTGAGAGGCCCCCGCTCGCCACAACTAGAGAAAGCCCTCGCACAGAAACGAAGACCCAGCACAGCAAAAATAAATAAATAAATGAATAAACTCCTACCCCCAGCATCTTCTTTTAAAGAACCAAGGGCTGATCCCTAGAGCAGATCAACATTTAAAAAAAAAAAAAAAGAGGGTTGAGAGGACCTGAAAATGCCACTGTCAAGAGACACCTTTGACTTTCTGGAGCCACTCCCTTCACCCCCCACCCCTTCCAGTCTGCTCCAGGCCCCATCACAACCCTGCTCCTTCCAATGCAGAGGAAGGCCTACTACTGGTTACTGAACTAGTTTCTTCTTCCCTGAGGCAACTAGTCAGCTCTTACTCCGTCTCCCACTCTCTCAGAATGCAGCCCCCTGACCCTGTCCCTCCTCATTCCAGACTCCCCTTCAAGGGCAACACCACCTCTTTGCTCCCTGCACCCACCAACACGTATTCCTCAGCTTGAGGGCGGCTTTGAGAACGTTCATGAATTGAAGGGTATGTGTAGATAGTTTTCAAACGTTTACCTCAATAAGACCAATATTTATCAATAAAATTTATCACAGAACAATGTATGATTTTCATGACTGCTCCCCCCAAACTGCAAGCTCAAAGAATGCTTGCAATACAAATTCCCATAATTTGGGAAGTTGTAACGCCGGACTATTGTTGAGTAGAAGCAAAGAAATCCAAGAAAATTGACTCCAAAGATTTTGTATCTACACACAACTAAGTCACACTTGCACATTCTCAGCCTCCAAAGGCAGCAAACAAAAAAAGACAACCAACAACCAGAAATGTGCCGATTTAATTGAGGAATAAGACAGCAGTATCTGGTATTCCATAAATTCTATATGCCAAACCAATGCATATTTTTTAAGTGATCACCCAGATACAAAGGTGTAATATAGTTTGTACAATCAACTTAAATTGGAAATTTTCACATTTTACCTAAGAGTTAGTTGACAGTAGTTCTGATGCTCTAAGCAGATGAAGAAGAAAAAAAGGAAAAAACTTTTCATCCAAAAATCCAGTCTACTCAACTTTAATTTTTTAAGGAAATGTGCTTCCTTTGTTCTAATTGCTTTAAATCAAACCCTTTTATGGTATTGTTTCAGGAAAATATTACTTAGAATGAACCTACCTTCCAACCTGTTTTTTTTTGTCCATACAATCGTATTTTGTGTCATACAAACTGAGGCCGGACAATGAGGTTTTTAAATTGATAGATATTAAAAACATGCAATTGGAAGCATACATATATATCTCTATAGATGTTCATATAGCTACAGATATATATTCAAAAGCAAGGGTGATGTGCCTGGAAGCCTCTAGGGACATTCTTTAATCCACTTTCACCACACTGTAGATTTTAGTAATAAAACAGAAGCAGGAAAAAAATCCAAGTGTCCCTGAAACAAAATGAAAAATATCTTTGTTAACCAGACATTATAGAACATCAAATTAGCTTTCTCAAAAACGCAAAGCGGGGCTTCCCTGGTGGCGCAGTGGTTGAGAGTCCATCTGCCGATGCAGGGGACACGGGTTCGTGCCCCGGTCCGGCAAGATCCCACGTGCCGCGGAGCGGCTGGGCCTGTGAGCCATGGCCGCTGAGCTTGCGCGTCCGGAGCCTGTGCTCCGCAACGGGAGAGGCCACAACAGTGAGAGGCCCGCATACCGCAAAAAAAAAAAACCGCAAAGCATGTCCATTTTGAGGTGGGGCACTCATTCTCTAAATCTCAAGACTCGGACTTTATCAAATAAAAATCACCAGGCTCTCTTGCTGAGCAAAGAGGTTGAGTAGCGGGGCTGGAGGCAGTCACCTGGAAAAGGGTGAGAAG
The DNA here is from genome assembly GCF_008692025.1 of Phocoena sinus. Classification (NCBI taxonomy): domain Eukaryota; kingdom Metazoa; phylum Chordata; class Mammalia; order Artiodactyla; family Phocoenidae; genus Phocoena; species Phocoena sinus. The sequence continues at coordinate 116,289,547 of NC_045784.1, read as the reverse complement.
CCATTTGACTGAACACTGCAGGTCTCTAACCAAAGCAAAGTAATAAAAATGAGTAACTTAAGTTCTCTATTTCAAAAAGGATCAAAAGAGTGCAAGGCTACTTTCTTGTTTTTTTTTCTTTTTTTAAAAAATAAATTTATTTACTAATTTTGGCTGCGTTGGGTCTTTGCTGCGCACAGGCTTCCTCTAGTTGCAGCGAGCGGGGGCTACTCTTCGTTGCGGTGCGCGGGCTTCTCATTGCGGTGGCTTCTCTTGTTGTGGAGCACGGGCTCTAGGCGCGCAGGATTCAGCACTTGTGGTTCACTGGCTTCAGCAGTTGTGGCTCGCAAGCTCTAGAGCGCAGGCTCAGTAGTTGTGGCGCACGGGCTTAGTTGGTCCGCGGCATGTGTGATCTTCCCGGACCACGGATTGAACCCGTGTCTCCAGCATTGGCAGGCGGATTCTTAACCACTGCGCCACCAGGGAAGCCCCCAAGGCTACTTTCTAACACAATAAACTTTGTATAACTTGCTTCAATTTTAGAAAATGTAAATAACCATTATCTACGTAGCAAAAGCAGGAATAATCTATTTACTTACATACTCAGAGAATATATTAGTTTTCTAAATCAAAGTTTTGCATAATTAAGCTTGAGAAACAGCCCATCTCTGGGGACTTATCCTAAAGAAATGATCCCATAGAAGAAAAAAAATTACACGCAAAAGGTGTTCATAACACTGATTTATAACATTGAAAAGTTAAAATGCCCCCAAACAGATGACTACCTAAACGATGAACCAAGATGAAATAAGATAGGCATCAAAAATGACAAATATAAAGACATATAAAGCAGCATGGGGCAATATTTATAATATGGTGTCAGGTGAAAAAAGCCAGACCTCAAAGAGCTCCCAGGCATCACACCTATGAGAACACCGCATAAGCCTAAACCTGTCGACTACAGCAGAGCATGAACAAAAGAAGATACCTTTATATCTTAGGGTGACATGATTATGGACAAATTCTTCTTTAACATAGAATTCCATTGATGTTCCTACTATAAAAATAAATCTTCAGATGACATTAAAGTCTAATGACTTAATTGAAGAAAACTCTAATAAGATTTCCAAATCCCATAGTCTAAATGGGGCACCCTAAGACAATTCAGTCATCTAAGAAAACATCTTAATAACAAGATCGCAGAAAGCTTTAGACAGGGTTTGTTACCTTTTCCTATGCCGATTGCTAAATTTATCAATAGAATGACTTTCCATCCTATATACCATCGTGCCACTTCCCTCCCATCCTACAAAGCTCCTTGTCAGGAGTCAGTATGGTACAGTGATAAGACCATGGGCTCTGGAGGGACACAAATCTCCTCTGTTGGTTACTTGTTGATCTTGGGCAAGTGACAGTCTTGCCAGGCCTCAGTTTTCTCAGCTGAAAAATGGGGACAATAATACCTATTCCTACTTTTGGCTTCCTTTTTTGAATCCAACAACTTCAAAGGCTCAGGTGCATAGCTAACATATGTCTCTGAATCTAAAACACTCCTGATTTCAATTTGCTGCATATTAGTCCCATAAATCATTCAAATGTCTATGAATTCTCAACTTTTTGATGCTCTATTTAAAGTACCAAACTGTCTCCTACCCGAAAAACAAAACTCCATCAACCCTCACATTGTTCTGATAGTTGGCTGAGCTAAAGAATCTGGAGTTAGGCAGACACTTAGCTGTATGATGTAGAGCAAGATACCTATCTCCTCTGTGCCGCATAAGTGAAAAGGAATCATATCCCTGCCCAGCTAACAGGCTTGACCTGACAAAAAAAGGGTAAAACACATTAGAGGCACCCAAGAAATGATAGCTGTCACTGATGTTCTGATCTGGGGCTTGAAAAATATGTTCACATGGGATTTATTTGACTAGTGTGGAAGTCCTTAACATCACCTGTAGCTTGGAATCACCGGGGGAGATTTAACAAATACTATTGCCTGGGTCAACCCCCCCAGCTATGCTGATTTAATTGATCTGGGATGCAGCCTGAGTGTCAAGAGTTTTTAAATCTCCCCAGGTCCTAACATGCAACCATGGTTCAGAACCTCTGGGCTAGCCTGTCTTCCTCCCTTAAGTATGAAGAGAGGTGTGGAAGTTTCTCTCCTAAGGGCCACTGTACCACACAAGTTAAAAGCAACGTAAAGGATCTGGAGAAATTAAAATATTTTTTTCTACAGCTCAATTGCTTGTACTACAACTTGAGGGTAGAAAAAGGGAGATGGGACAAAACGGGAGAAAATTATCACTTTGGTGTCTTTGCCTACTTTTCCCTCAGGACAGAGAAAGTACTAAACCAATACTAGAAGTGTCCTAGTTTCTTTCTAAACCTCATAGCCTTTTTTCATTAGGTGGGGTGATACATAACAAAAAGACAATCCAACCACAGGATCTTGAATGAGGCAGTCCAAGACAAGCAGAGAAACCCATTTTCCCCCTGTCCTTTCTCTAATTGCAATTCTATAATGAAAAAAATTCACAGTCTGATCTAGAACTGGCATCCAATACACATTTCCTCCAGGGCTTTCCCAAAGTAGTCATGTGCACTTGAAAAAGAAGAAACTAGCTAAATAAAACATTTTGAAAGTCTATCACATTCTATGCAATGTGATACAAACAAACCTTTAAAGAGCTTTCCACAGTCACTTTGGGGACTCAATTCCAATATACATTAATTTGAGAATTGGCAGCTGTGAATAAGACACATGCCGAAAAGATTTTCCTAAAGCTGGAATTAAAGCCATTGCACAGAGGAATAAAGAGAAAGTGTGTTTGGAGGAAAGGGTCTTGGGGACCTTGATTCTCCCCAGCCACATTTGATTCAGTATTCAGTAAGCACTTTCTCTGGGCCCGGCACTTGCCAGGTAATGTAAAGGATAGAAAAGGGGGCTCTGGTGGGGAACAATGTCAGTGGCCGCACAACATATCACTATTTATACAGAGGTCGCAGTCCGAGACTTGGAAAGGACCCCTAACCCCTTGTCTTTCTCGCTTCCACATCTTATCAGTCACCAAGACCTGCCAATTCGAACGTGGAATTTTTTTTGAAGTGAAAATATTTTATTTACATGCTTATTTAAATACTTCTTTTCCTCAACTAAATACTTACTGTGATAACAGAATACAATTGCTTTCCCCCTCTCAGTTGGTAACCTGTGAAATTTTTTGTTTTGGTGTTTGCATACATAGGAAAACATCTTTATAACAAGTTTTAGAACTAAAGAGGAGACTGAGATTCAGTAACACTGCCACACCCATTAAAAGTGCCAGCGAATGGATGAAAATATTACCAGAATTCATATCACATATTAAACCACATTTTTTCACGTGTACGTTATTGTTAGGATTGGAAGAAAGTGGTGTTATTTACTGCAGAAACTCTTAATAGATACAATTTAATATAATGTATAAACATATGTTATATTCATTCTTGCATAATTGTATAATTTGTTATGAAAATAAAAATCAGAGATGGTAAACGTAGTTTTCACTGATTCCTTGATTGTTTATGTTTACTTTCCGAGCTCGACGCTCTATCATTTATAAATTAATGTTTTCTGTGATCTTTTCTCTAAAAACTTTATTATCACTTCCAGAACATAATTGGCATTGATTTTTCTTTTATGGGAATCTTCTGAATCCATCCCCTCCATCCATCTGTCCATCTCCGTAGCCATTGGGTCTTAAGTCACACTCTCTTCATCTCTCATCTAGAAAACTGTCTCCTAGCTTGTCTTCACTTCCAGTATCCCTCTCAAATCCATTCTCTGTCAGAGCGATTGTGATATTTCCAAAACACAAGTTTGATTGCCAGGTCCCTACTTACAAACCTTTAATAGCTTCCCATAGCAAAAGTACTTAAACCCCGGAGGGTATCAGAAATCTTTTAAGCTGCTAAAAATACAGATCAGCAAGGATTCTGATTCAGGGGCTTTGGGATAGGCCCTGGGCATCAGATTTATTGGTTTTAGGTAGTTTTAAATAATTTCCACAAGTGAATGTAAGGCACACCCAAGTCTGAAAATGACTACTATATATGATAAAAATTCCAACTCCTTAGTCTCAGCCCACAAGGCCCTCCAGGATCAGACCCTGGCCCGCCACTTGAGGCCTTCTTCCTGCCACTTAATGCCTTAAATTTTAAACTCCCCAACCCCAAATTACCTGAAGATCTCCGTGCTTTCACAAAACTCCAGGTTAACTCTATTAGGCTCCTTACCACGACGCGTGGAAATGATCTGTTTAGAGGTCTTCTCTCTCCAGATGATAGCCTTGAGGCTAGGGGTGAAGTCTTACTCAATTTTGTGCCCCCAGTGCATAGCATAGTGGTGGGTACATTGTAGGTGGACAACAAATGTCTGTTTAAATTAACTGCTTAGCAATGTAAGCTCCATGAGGATAGGGATTTTGATCACTGCTAAAGCCCCAGCCTCTAGGGCAGTGCATGACATACAGTAGGTGTTCACTATATTCTTCTTGAATGAATGAATGAATGATGAAAAAATGGCAGGAGCTTGGAGAGGGCATCATAGAGAATGTGCTATAAAGCTGGATTCAGAGGCATTTGAGGATGGGAGACAGCTATTCCAGATAGAGGGGAAAGTACCCATAAAGGCCTGAAACAACTAAAACCCCGGCAGTTTTAAGGAACAGTGAGAACCACGGCAGAGGGGTTGGAACATTAAGGGTGAGTGATCAGAAAATTAAGGGAATATTAAAAAGAGCATATAGGGCTTCCCTGGTGGCGCAGTGGTTGAGAGTCCGCCTGCCGATGCAGGGGACACGGGTTCGTGCCCCGGTCCGGGAAGATCCCACATGCCGCGGAGCGGCTGGGCCCGTGAGCCATGGCCGCTGAGCCTGCGCGTCCGGAGCCTGTCCTCCGCAACGGGAGAGGCCACAACAGTGAGAGGCCCGCGTAACGCATAAAAAAAAAAAAAAAAAAAAAAGAGCATATAGGAGAAAAGACCACAAAAGTAGGTAGGGGCCAGATAATGAATGATAAGTTAAGAACTTTGGATTTGATACCACAGGCAACTGGGAGCCAGCAAAGATTCATAAACCAGAGAGTGAGATGAACAAATTTGTTCATGAGCAAGACAGTGACAATGACGATGATGACAATAATAATGATAATAGCTGATATTTACTAAATATTTATTATATGCCTGGCTCCAAGTTAAGTGTTTCACCTGTGCGATCACTCTGAGATAGGTGCTATTATTTTCTATAAAGAAATGGAGGCTCAGAGAAGTAAAGCGACTTGCCTTGCAACACACAGCCAATAAGCAGTACAGCTGGGACTTAAAGTCAGTTCTGCCCTGACTGTTCTAGGGTGGAGATAATCAATATGGGCTGAGATGACCAAGAACTGCTTTGTACAGAAAAATACCTCAAAGAATAAGCAGCAGCTGGACAGGAAATGCTTGAGGATGGGAGTAAGAAATCAACTCAGGTATGAGATGCCAGAGAACATAAAATGCACAAGACAAGAATGCCAGAGAATGCAGCTTTTGCTTACCTCTGGGGAAAAGGAATACTTCCCTTCCTTTGAAATTTTTTAGTATGATGCTCAAAACTAGAAGAATACTGGCTACCACAGGGCCCAGGGTTAGAATAGGTCTGTAACTACTTGCACTGGGAAAAATGATAAGACCCTGAGGTTTTCAGTATCCTTGAGAATAGAGAACACTCTGTCCTGTTAACTCCTATAGCACCTGGCACTTTGGTCCACAAATATAAGCTGAAATCAAAATCAGCTGGAATTAAAGAAGTAATGGAATTATCCCAGAGATTAAACTGGCCTTGACTCCCTCTATCCTAGAATAATGTGGAAAAATTGGAAGGATGTGCCTCTATTTTTTTTAAAGAAGGGCTGGAAGGGTTGAAGGGGCATGGAAAAGGCTTGGGATAGTCTCTTTTCATCATCTATTCCTGAGGGCAATACTTCATTGCTTTACACGCACCTGTCTTCATTCTCCCAATTACAGGAAGTCCACCTGATCAAACAGAGGCCCACAGAGCAGATTCCGCAGGCATCCTTTGGTGGCTGGTTTAGCCCCACCTCAAAGAAAGTACCTCTTTCTTAAGGAGGACATAGAGAGTTGTGTTTAAGAGAATGAACTTTAGAGTCAGACCAACCTGGGTTTGAATGAATCACAGCTCCCACACTTACTAGCTGAGTGACCTTGAACAAGTCACTTAATCTCTCTGAGCCTCAGTTTCCTCATACATGCAATGGGAATAACATGACCTACACCTCATAATAATCAGACAATTAGGTGAAAATTAAGTGAGATAAATGTATGTTTCCATATTCCCTATTAGCACATTGCCAAGCCCATAAAAGAAGGAGTTTAGTAAATATTTGTTGGTTGGTTAACAATTAGCACTAATATATCTTTATCCCTTGTTGATCTTTTGGCCTTTAGAATTGAAATTTTTAATAAAACAGAGACAATTTGATATAACAAAGCACAAAAGGCCCACTACAGCTAACATTTGTGTGTTAAGATAATTGGACTTTTCCTTCAATACAGTGTATTTCATCTTGCACTGTGTGAGAACGTTCTTCACTTTAGTGACACAATATTATACGGTAGACACTCTCAAAATACATTGAACTTCACTCGCTTCTTTTAGTGAATAAAAATATATTCAACGCATAGACAGTGAGAAAGCCAACAGAAAAGCACTCTGCACCCGGCTGATACTTCTTCTGGGTCCTAGAAACTCTTTGCATCACACTGGCTTCAATTACTGCACAGTGATTGGTGGCTCAGAGTCTCAGACTCTAAACATGTTCTCTTGAGATGAACAAAACTATATTTTGAAAATAGCATTAACTCCCAAGTAAAAGTGAGGTCCAAAACCAGTTCACTCTAGACCAGATTTCTTAACAGCAGTACTATTAACATTATGGGCCAGATAATCCTTTGTTGTTCAGGGCTGGTCTGTGCATCATAAGATGTTTAACAGCATCCCTAGCCTCTACCCACTAGATGTCATTAGCATCCTCCCAGTCATGACAATCAAAAATGTCTCCAGGGCTTCCCTGGTGGCGCAGTGGTTGAGAGTCCGCCTGCCGATGCAGGGGACATGGGTTCGTGCCCCGGTCTGGGAGGATCCCACGTGCCACGGAGCGGCTGGGCCCGTGAGCCATGGCCGCTGAGCCTGTGCGTCCGGAGCCTGTGCTCCGCAACCGGAGAGGCCACAACATTTAGAGGCCCACATACCGCAAAAAATGAAAAAAAAAATAAAGTCTCCAGATATTGCTAAATGTCCTATACGGGACAAATTTGTCCCTGGTTGAGAACCACTGCTCAGGAATAAAAGACTGTGGCTGAATGCAAACAATTATATAAAATATTTAATTTACTACCCAATGGCAATGCAGCCAGGATTTATATTAAACCATAAACTCCATTATCATAATAGAACATAGCATTTAAACACAAGGAGAAGGAATCTTAAGTGTTAGATTATTGTGATCTTATGTCTGTTACATCAAACTAGAGATACATTATTTCGATTAATTTTCTTAAGACTTTAATGCATTTGTTGATATCGAAAACAAAACTTGATGCAAATCAAAAATCACTAACTATCCTCCAATCAAGATCAAATATCCATACGTGTGCCAACCACGAACATCCATTAGAGATCTGAGTAAAGTGATCAAATTAGAAGAGATCACAGCCTACTTGGTCATGCACAGACTTAGTTTCTTTAATAGCCAGTTTCTTAACAGCTGGTTAAACTAGTTATACTAAAACCAGTTAGGATTTTGGGCAAGTCACCGAACTTTAACTGAAATTTATCTTTGTCTCTACAATACAAGGTTTCCATCCTGGTACCCTCTGGTGACATTATTGGCATATTGTGGCTTATCCTTCTTCTTCCTGTTCTTTGAATCCTATTTCAAAATGTTATTTACACATCTGTTAGTGTGCTATGAACTGAAAATTGGGTAGAGGAACACCAGCCACAATGTACATCACTTCCTTTGCCTCAAAAAATGAGAGGAAGAAAACAATGGGGTGTCATTTTAGACATACTGAGTTAACAAAAAAGAAAACCACTTTTTCAGGGTTTTTTGGTTATTGTTTCTTTAAAAATAATATTCAATGCCAGCCAAGGCTGTAGAGAAACCGATACAATATTGCTGATGGCAAAAAACCATAAAGAGCCATAAAAATATTTACGCTTTTTGACCCTGTCATCCCATTACACAGACTATCCTAAGGAAATAATCCAAAATGGCGGGGATTCAACAGTGAGGAAACAGTTAAGTAATCTGCTCAATAGATTAAACAGCCATAAAAATGGCAAATATAAAGGATATGTAGAAACACACTCAATATTGAAAAGTGACAGCTATGAAGTCTTCTACTTCCATTGTGATGCCATGGATGAATTCAAATACCAAAGAGAAATGTGGTGACCACAAGGAACGGCTTGGGATGAATGCGTGATTATCCTAAATGAGTGTGAAACACTTCAGCATTTTTTACATGAGTGGATATTGCTAATTTTAAAGTTCTCATTTTAAAAAAATCACTCTCAGAAAGATTTGTCTACAGCAAGAAAGAGTAATCAGCAATTAAGAACTATATTTTGTGTACATCTATATTCTTTATTTTTTTCATCTATATTCTTAAGACTAATTATTTAATTAAGGATGTCTTCCTCAAAAGTGAAACACCATGAACAGAGGCAATAAGCCTTGCTTCCTGCTGTGAACTTCAAAATGTAACGATGAAATGTAAAGAGATGCCATTTAAGAGTCTTACGCAGAGAGGGCTTCTTAAACAACAGTTCTAGAAAACTGATGTCAAAAGCACACTTCATGATTTTACTAATTTTTTTCCTGATATGAACAATAACCAGGATTTACTTTGGAGGTTTCTCCTACCCATGATTTAATTTAAAAATAGATATGGAGATCTCTTTTTCTCTCTCTCTCCCTCCATATGAAAAATAATTTGCTCTGATTCATGACGATGACATAGGAAGATCCTGAACTCACTTCCTCTCATAGACACACTAAATCTACAGCAATATATGGAACAAATTCCACTGAAAAAATCTGTCAGAGAGACCTCTTCACATGGGGCAAATGAGAGGGAAACCACATCAAAGGGGATAGGAAAGGTTGAGACAATCTCACCATAAACCCCAAACCCGGCATGGTGACGCACATTTGGAAAGGAACTCAAGACCTGGAGCTTCTTTCTGAGGAGCAAAGCGTTCATACCCTATATGGAGCACTCCACCCTTTAAGATTGGCACCTGTAAATAAACCCCCCAAACATTTGGTTTTGAAAAACAACAGGGCTCACACCCATGAGACCCAAGGGGCTGATACAAACTGAGGTTTGGCTCTTAAGGGCCCACACACAGTCTCCAAAATATACAAACAGCTCATGCAGCTAAATATCAAAAAAAAACAACCCAGTCAAAAAATGGGCAGAAGATCTAAATAGTCATTTCTCCAAAGAAGACATACAGATGGTTAAAAAGCACATGAAAAGATGCTCAACATCACTAATTATCAGAGAATGCAAATCAAAACTACAAAGAAGAATCACCTCACACCAGTCAGAATGACGATCATCAAAAAGTTTAGGGCTTCCCTGGTGGCGCAGTGGTTGAGAGTCCGCCTGCCGATGCGGGGGACGTGGGTTCATGCCCCGGTCCGGGAGGGTCCCACATGCCGTGGAGAGGCTGGGCCCGTGAGCCATGGCCACTGAGCCTGCGCGTCCGGAGCCTGTGCTCCGTGGCGGGGGAGGCCACAGCAGTGAGAGGCCCGCATACCGCAAAAAAAAAAAAAAAAAAAAAAAGTTTACAAACAAGAAATGCTGGAGAGGGTGTGGAGAAAAGGAAACCCACTTATGCTGCTCGTGGGAATGTAAACTGGTGCAGCCACTATGGAGAACAACATGGAGGTTCCTTAAAAAACTAAAAATAGAGCTACCGTATGATCCAGCAATCCCACTCCTGGGCATATATCCAGAGAAAACCATAATTTGAAAAGATACATATACCCCAATGTTCACTGCAGCACTATTTACGATAGCCAGGACATGGAAACAACCCAAGTGCCCATCAACAGATGAATGGATAAAGAAGATGTGGTACATACATACAATGGAATATTACTCAGCCATAAAAAAGAATGAAATAATACCATTTGCAGCAACATGGAGGGACCTAGAGATTGTCATACTGAGGGAAGTAAGTCAGACACAGAAAGACAAATATATGATATCGCTTATATGTGAAATCTCAAAAAAAAGTGTACAAATAAACTTATCTACAAAACAGAAATAGAGTCACAGATGCAGAAAATAAACTTATGGTTACCAGGGGTAAGGGTGGGGAGGGATAAATTGGAAGATTGGGATTGACATATATACACTACTATATAAAATAGGTAACTAATAAGGACCTATTTTTTAGCACAGGGAACTCTACTCAATACTCTGTAATGGCCTGTATGGGGAATAGAATCTAAAAAACAAACAAGATATATGTATATGTATAACTGATTCACTTTACTGTACAGCAGAAACTAACACAACATTGTAAATCAACTATACTCCACTAAAAAATTTTTTTTAAAAAAAGGGCCCCCACGCAGACTCACCGGCTCCAGGGCACAGAACAGAAGCAGCCTTTTCAAAGGTACCCAGACTTGATGTGAAAGACTCCTTTGCTAATTTTAAAGCATTGGTCTGAAGGGATGGGGCCTGCTGGGATACTCTCAGGGACAGAGGCTGGTGGGTGCTCTCCCTATGCCTACGTAAGCTAGCTGGTACCATCTTTTCTTCTTTTATTTTTTCCTTTCTTTGCAGCAGGTGTCATCTTTATGCTTCAGCCAGTGGGCACCATCTTCCTCCAAATCCCTCTGCCTTGCTAAAGCCAGCAGGTGCCATCTCCCTCACCTCTTATTTTATTTCCCATTCTCCTTTCTCTTCTTGGTTTCTTTTTCTTTTACTTTCATTTTTTTCCCTTTTTTTTTTCTGTGGGTGCCATCTGTGCACTTCCCCTTTGCCTTGCTCCAGTCAGTGGGTGCCCTCTGCATGCTCTCCCCTGGCCATACTCCAGAGTGCTGTATCTCCCAGAGCGGAACTTCTACACACATCTGGCACCCCAGTTTTTACATATGGTGCCCTGATTTTTGCAGCTGCTGCCAGGGGACACCTCTGCATTGCCCGGCTCTGGTGGGCAGTGGGGCTTATGCTCACACGTCCAACAGGACTGTAACCAATGGAGAAAGGGTTCTTAAACAGCTACCACTCCCCAGGCCCAGCAAGAGGCAACAGACCCAGGGGCTCCTATTACCTTATCATCACAGCTTCAGCCTAAAGGGCAGGCTTCTAATTAAGCCCATATCTTAGGGCTGACTGTAAACCTTCCCTGAGACTTTGGAGGATGGGAACTCTTATATGAGTCTGGTGCCCCAGTTTTTACATTTAGTGCCCTGGTTTTTGCAGCTGCCTCCCAGGGATACCCCTTGATCGCCTGGCTCTGGTGGCCAGAAGGGCTGGTGTTCCTCGGTCCCATGGGACAGAAACAACTGGAAAGACAGTCCTTGGCAACTACCACCCCCAGGGCACTACACAGACAGCACACTGAAAGACCTCCACAGGCTTTCTGTGAAGGAGGCCTACTTGCTACTCCTAAATCTTCGGCCTTAGGGACAGGCATTAGGTTTGGCACACAGCCGGAAGCTATGGAGCTGCTCTCAGGGAATGTACGCTGAAGGAACATCACCTTTGCCACTCTCCCTCTACCTTGCTACAGCTCACCAGTGCCTCCCAGAAAGGAGCTTATACACTCATCTGGAGCCCTGATTTTTGAGACTGCTGCCCGGCAGACATCTCCAGATCACCTGGTTCAGGGAGCCAGTGGGGTTTACACTTGCAGTTCCACAGAAGATATATGTCTAGTCTTTTTTTTTTTTTTTTTTTTTTTGCGGTACGCGGGCCTCTCACTGCTGTGGCCTCTCCCGTTGCGGAGCACAGGCTCCGGACACGCAGGCTCCGGAAGCGCAGGCTAAGCGGCCATGGCTCACGGGCGCAGCCGCTTCGCGGCATGTGGGATCTTCCCGGACCGGGGCACGAACCCGTGTCCCCTGCATCGGCAGGCGGACTCCCAACCACTGCGCCACCAGGGAAGCCCTACGTCTGTTCTTTAAAAGCTGCTGCCTGAGGGTCTGGCTTTCAATCAGTCTGAATCTCGGTGCTGACTGAGATCCTCCCCTTTGAGACACCGAAAGGTTTTGGCACACCCTCAACTACTAGGAGCTACTAGAAATGAAATAGGCTGATGGACCTAGAGACTGTCATACAGAGTGAAGTAAGTCAGAAAGAGAAAAACAAATACCGTATATTAACGCATATATGTGCAATCTGATAAAACTGGTAGAGACCAGCAGTCCCCAACCTTTTTGCCACCAGGGACCGGTTTCGTGAAAGACAATTTTTCCACAGACGATGGTGGGGGGGACTGGGATACAGTGGTTCAGGAGGTGATGCGAGCGATGGGGAGCAGCAGAAGCTTTGCTCACTCACCCACCGCTCACCTCCTGCTGTGCAGCCCGGTTCCTAACAGGCCGCAGACCCCTGGTATAGACGATCTTATTTACAAAGCAGAAATAAAAGACACAGATTTAGAGAACAAATGTATGGATATGGTGGGGGGGGTGAACTGGGAGATTGGGATTGACATATATACACTATTCATACTATGTATAAAGTAGATAACTAATGAGAACCTACTGCATAGCACAGGGAACTCTACTCAATGCTCTGTGGTGACCTAAATGAGAAGGAAATCCAAAAAAGAGGGGATATATGTATAGCTGATTCACTTTGCTGTACAGTATAAACTAACACAATATTGTAAAGCAACTATACTCCAATAAAAATAAATAAATAAAATAGGCCACTTGGATAATCACAAAGGTTTGAGAGACAATCAAGAGCTAGGGCAGATTTCAACAGTGAGCTTCATCTCCTACACAAGGCCAACCCTTCAAGGCTGGGAGAGGTGGCTATTTCATCTAACGCACAGGAACCAACATAGTCAAGCAAAACAAAGAAACAGAGGAATATGTTCCAAACAAAAGAATAAGAGAAAACCTCAGGGAAAAAAAACATAAGGAAACAAAGTTAAGTAATTTACCTGATAAAGAATTTAAAGTAATGGTCATAAAGATGCTTACAGAACTCGGGAGAAAAATGCATGAATACAGTGAGAATTCCAACAAAGATGTATCAATAGAAAATATAAGAAAGTTTCAAACATAAACCACAGAGCTGAAAAATACAATAACCCAACTGAAAAATACACTATAGGGGTTCAATAGCAGACTAGATGAAACAGAAAAAAGGATCAGTAAACTCAAAGATAGGGCAGAGGAACTCACCTAATCAGAGCAAAAAAGAAAAAGAATGAAAAAAGTGAAGATAGCTTAAGGGACTTATGGGACACCATCAAGTGGACTAACATTTGCATTATAGGAGTTCCAAAAGGAGAAGAGAGAGAGAAAGGGGCAGAAAAATTATCTGAAGAAATAATGGCTGGAAACTTCCCTAACCTGGGGAAAGAAACAGATGTCCAGATCCAGGAAGCCCAGAGAGTTGCAAATAAAATGAACCCAAAGAGACCCACTGAGACACATTACAATTAAAATGTCAAAAGTTAAAGACAAGGGGAGAATCTTAAAAGCAGCAAGAGAAAAACAACTTGTTATGAACCCCCATAAGACTATCTGTAGATTTTTCAGCAGAAACTTTGCAGGCCAGAAGGGAGTGACAATATATTCAAAATGATGAAAGAAAAAAAATCCAACCAAGAATACTTTACTTGGCAAAGTTATCATTCAGAATTGAATGAGAGATAAAATGTTTTCCGGGGTGGGGGTGGATAAACTGGGAGAATAGGATTGACATATATACAGTACTATATAAAATAGATAACTAATGGGGACCTACTGTATAGCACAGGGAACTCTACTCAATACTCTGTAACGGCCTATATGGGAAAAGAATCTAAAAAAGAGTGGATATATGTATATGTATAACCGATTCACTTTGCTATACAGCAGAAACTAACACAACATTGTAAATCGATTATCATCCAATAAAAATTAATTCAAAAACAAAAGTTTTCCAGACAATCAAAAGCTAAAGTAGTTCATCACCACTAAACTGGCCTTACAAGAAATGTTAAAGGGACTCCTTTATGCTGAAAAGAAAGGGCACAAATTAGTAACAAGACAACTTATGAAAGTATAAATCTCACTGGTAAAGGTAAATATATATTAGTAAAGGTAGTGGATTCATCACTTATAAAGCTAGTAGAAAGGTGAAGGGGCAGGAAAATTTTTTAATTATTAAAAAAATTTAAAAACCTAATATAAAGGTTAAAGACAAAAGTAGTAAAAATAAGTTAGGTGATACACATAATAAAAAGATGTAAAATGTGACATCAAAGACATAAAACATAGAAGGAGAGTAAAAATGTAGAGCTTTAGAATGCTTTCAAACTTAGGGTCTTATCAACTTAAAATAGACTGTCATAAGTTGTTATTGGGTTGGCCAAAATGTTCCTTTGGTTTTTAAGTAAAAATAAAAACCACATTTTTCATTTTCACCAAGAACTTTATTGAACAATGTATTCACTGTTTTGTTCCACTACCTTCTGCCATTTTTCAGGCAACTTCATAATTCCATCTTCCCAAAAATTTTTATCTTTTTGAGCAAAGAACTGTTCCAGGTGCCTTTTACAGTCTTCCAGGGAATTGAAATTTTTTCCATTAAGAGAATTTTGTAAAGACCGAAATAAATGGAAATCCAAAGGTGCAATATCTGGTGAATTCGGTGGATGAATCAGAACTTCCCAGCCAAGATGTAACAGTTTTTGCCTGGTCATCAAAGAAACATGTGGTCTTGATATCCTGATGGAAGATTATGCGTTTTCTGTTGACTAATTCCGGACGCTTTTCGTCGAGTGCTGCTTTCATTTCGTCTAATTGGGAGCAGTAGTTGTTGGAATTAATCGTTTGGTTTTCCAGAAGGAGCTCATAATAGAGAACTCCCTTCCAATCCCACCATATACACACCATCACCTTCTTTGGATGAAGACTGGCCTTTGGTGTGGTTGGTGGTGGTTCATTTCGCTTGCCCCATGATCTCTTCCGTTCCACATTATTGTACAGTACCCACTTTTCATCACCCGTCACAATTTGTTTTAAAAAATGGAACATTTTCATTACTTTTAAGTAGAGAATCGCATGCAGAAATACGGTCAAGAAGGTTTTTTTCACTTAACACGTGTGGACCCAAACATCAAAGCGATTCACATAACCAAGCTGGTGCAAATGATTTTCAACACTTGATTTGGATATTTTGAGTATGTCAGCTATCTCCCGCATGGTATAACGCTTATTTTTCTTAATTAATGTCTCGATTTGATCACTATCAACTTCAACTGGTCTACCTGACCATGGAGCATCATCCAGCAAGAAATCTCCAGCAAGAAACTTCGCAAACCACTTTTTTTTCACAAACCACTTTTGACACGTCCAATCATTCACAGCACCTTCGCCATACACTGCACAAATCTTTCTTTGTGTTTCAGTTGCGTTTTTAGCTTTCTTGAAATAATAGAGCATAATATGCTGAAAATGTTGCTTTTTTTTTCTTCCATCTTCCATATTAAAATGGCTACAAAAAATTAGATTCTTTTACTATTTATTTATTTTTGGCGGTGTCAGGTCTTAGTTGCAGCATGCAGGATCTTCGTTGCGGCTCATGGGCTTCTCTCTAGTTGTGTTGCATGGTCTCCAGAGCACGTGGGCTCTGTAGTTGCAGCATGCAGGCTCTCTAGTTGTGGCTCACGTGCTCAGTAGTTGCAGCATGCGGGCTTAGTTGTCCTGCAGCATGTGGGATCTTAGTTCCCCAACCAGGGATTGAACCCGCGTCCCCTGCATTGGAAGGCGGATTCTAAACCACTGGACCACTAGGGAAGTCCCCCAAAATGCAATTTTGATAAGTTTTTTTTTAAATGCACGCTGATATGACAGCTGTCCCAATACAATCTAACAAAACTGTTTCGAATGAAGTTAAAGACAACTAAGCGCTACTAGAGCCATCTTATGGAAAAAACCGAACGAACTTTTTGGCCAATCCAATATATATAGGCCTCATGGTAGCCGCAAAGCAAAAACCTACAGAGATATACAAAAGATAATGAGAAAGGAATCTAAGCATACCACTAAAGAAAGTCATCAACCACAGAGGAAGAGACAAGAGAAGAAGAAAGGGACAGAGGAACTAAAAAACAGCCAGGAAACAAATAACAAAATGGCAATAAGGACATACCTATCAATAATTAAATGTAAATAGACTAAATTCTCCAATCAAAACACATACAGTGGCTGGAATGGATAAAAAACAAGACCCATCTATATGCTGCCTATAAGAAACTCACTTCAGACATAAGGACACACAGACTGAAAGTGAAGGAAATAAAAAAAAAAGATATTCCATGCAAATGGAAACCAAAAGAAAGCTGGGGTAGCTATATTTACACAAAATAGATTTTAAAAAGAAGACTGTAATAAGCTAATAAGGGCATTACATAATGATAATGGGTATAGAGGGTACGTATCTCAACATAATAAAGTCCACGTATGACAAACCGATAGCTAACATCATACTCAAAGGTGAAAAGTGAAAAGCTTTTCCTCTAAGATCAGGAACAAGCCAAGGATGCCCACACTCACCACTTTTATTTAATAGAGTATTGAAAGTCCTAGGCAGAACAATTAGGCAAGAAAAAGAATAAAAGGTATCCAATTTAGAAAGGAAGAAGTAAAACGGTCACTATCTACAGATGACATGATATTATGTATTGAAAACTCTAAAGACTCCACCAAAGAACTATTAGAACTAATCAATGAACTCAGTAAAGCTTCAGGATACAAAATCAACGTATAGAAATTTGTTGCATTTCTATACACTAATAATGAACTATCAGAAAGAGAAATTAAGAAAACAATCCCATTTACAATTGATCAAAAAGAATGAAATACCTAAGAATAAATTTAACCGAGAAACTGAAAGACCTCTAGACTTAAAACTGTAAGATGTTAATGAAAGATTGAAGAAAACACAAATAAATGGAAAGATATTCCATGCTCTTGGATTGTAAGAATTAATATTGTAAAAATGTCTACACTACCCAAAGGAATCTACAGATTCAATGCAATCCCTATCAAAAGTCCAGTGGTGGATTTCCCTGGTGGTCCAGTGGTTAACACTCTGTGCTTCCAATGCAGGGGGCGCAGGTTTGAACCCTGGTCAGGGAACTAAGATCCCACATGCTGCACAGCATGGTCAAAAAAATAATAATAATAAAATAAAAGTCCAGTGGTAATTTCACAGAAATAGAACAAACAATCCTAAAATTTGTATGGAACCACAAAAGATCCCAAATAGCCAAAGCAATCTTGAGAAATAAGAACAAAGCTGGAGGTATCAATCCCTTGATTTCAAACTATATCACAAAGCTATAGTAATCAAAACCGTATGGTATTGGCATAAAAACAAATACATAGGGCTTCCCTGGTGGCGCAGTGGTTGAGAGTCCGCCTGCTGATGCAGGGGACACAGGTTCGTGCCCCAGTCCAGGAGGATCCCACATGCTGTGGAGCAGCTAGGCCCATGAGCCATGGCCACTGAGCCTACACATCTGGAGCCTGTGCTCCGCAACAGGAGAGGCCACAGCAGTGAGAGGCCTGTGTACCGAAAAAAAAAACACAAAAAAAATGTAACTCAATGGAACAAAACAGAAAGCCCAGAAATAAGCCCACACATATATGGTCAACTAATTTATGACAAAGGAGCCAATAATATACAATGGAGAAAGGATAGTCTTTTCATAAATGGTGTTGGGAAAACAGGACAGTCACACACAAATGAATGAAACTGGACACAAAAATTAACTTAAAGTAGATTAAAGACCTGAATGTAAGACCCGAAACCATAAAGCTCCTAAAAGTAAGTATAGGAGGTAAGCTCCTTGACATCAGTCTTGGTGATGATTTTTTTGGACTTCACACCAAAAGCAAAGGCAACAAAAGCAAAAATCAACAAGTGGGACTACATCAAACTAAAAAGTTTCTGTACAGAAAAGGAAACCATCCACAAAAATGAAAAGGCAGCCTACTGAATGGGAGAAAATACTTGCGTATCATATATCTGATAAGGGGTAATATCCAAAATATATATTTAAAAAAACTCATCCAACTCAATAGCAATAAACCCCCCAAAAAAATCCAATTAAAAATGTGTAGAGTGGGACTTCCCTGCCGGTCCAGTGGTTAAGACTTTGCCTACCAATGCAGGGGGTGAGGGTTCAATCCCTGGTCAGGGAGCTAGGATCCCACATGCCTTGCAGCCAACAAACCAAAACATAAAACAAAAGCAATATTGTAACAAATTCAACAAATACTTTTTTTTAAAATGGTCTACATCACAAAAAAATTATAAAAAAAAATTTTTTTAATGGGCAGAGGATCTGAACAGACATTTTTCCAGAGAAGACAAAACATACAGAAGGCCAACAGGCACATGAAAAGATGTTCAATGTCATTAATCATCAGGGAAATGCAAATCAAAACCACAATGAGATATCACCTCACACCTGTCAGAATGGCTATCATCAAAAAGATAACAAATAACAAGTGTTGGTGAGGGTGTGGAGAAAAGGGAACCTTTATACACTGTTGGTGGGAATGTAAATTGGTGCAGCCACTGTAGAAAACAGTATGGAGATTCCTGAAAAAAATGAAAATAGATCCACCACATGATCCAGCAATTCCACTCCTGGGTATTTATCCGAAGAAAACAAAAACACTAATTCAAGATATATGAACCCCTATGTTCACTGAAGCATCATTTAAGTAGCCAAGATATGGAAGCAACCTAAGTGCTCATCAACAGATGAATGGATAAATAAGATGTGGTATATGTTTGTGTGTGTATGTATGTATATATATATATATATATAT
Organism: Phocoena sinus; assembly: GCF_008692025.1. Classification (NCBI taxonomy): domain Eukaryota; kingdom Metazoa; phylum Chordata; class Mammalia; order Artiodactyla; family Phocoenidae; genus Phocoena; species Phocoena sinus. The sequence goes on along the minus strand of NC_045784.1, from coordinate 116,270,428 downwards.
ATATATATATATATATATATATATAATTCAGCCATAAAAAAAGAATTAAATCTTGTCATTTGGCCATTTGGGACAACATGGATGGACCTAGAGGGTATTATGCTAAGTGAAATAAGTCAGACAGAGAAAAACAAATACTGTAAGATTTCACTTGTATGTGGAATCTAAAAAATGGAACAATTGAACAAACGTAACAAAATAGAAACAGTCATAGATACAGAGAACAAACAGGTGGTTGCCAGGGGTGGAGGGGTAGGTGGAGGAGTGAAATAGGTGAGGGAGATTAAGAGATACAAAATTCCAGTTACAAAATAAATAAGTCATGGGCTTAAATGTACAGTGTGGGGAATATAGTCAATGATTATGCAGATCTTTGTATGGTGACAGATGGTAACTAGACTTATCATGGTGATCATTTTGAAATGGATAGAAATATCAAATCACTATGCTGTGTACCAGGAACTAACACAGTGCTGTAGGTCAATTATACTTCAACAAACAAACAAACAAACTCATAGAAAAAGAGATCAGATTTGTAGTTACCAGATGTGAGGGGTGGGTGAAGAGGAATTGGATGAAGTCAGTCAAAAGGTACAAACTTTCAGTTATCAGATAAATAAGTATTAGGGTTATAATGTACAATGATAAATATAATTAACACTGCTGTACGTTATATACGAAAGTTGCTGAAAGTAAATTTCAGCAGAAGAAAAAAATTTTTTTCTATTTCTTCTATTTTGTAACTATATGAGATGATGGATAGTCACTAAACTTACTGTGATCATCATTTCATGACTATGTAAGTCAAATCATTATGCTGTACACTTTAAACTTATACAGTGCTGTATGTCAACTATATCTCAATAAAAATCTCAAAAAAACTGGAAAGGAAAAAAAAATACACCCTCCAGAAAGATTTTAGGCCTGTTATGATAGATGTAAGCATTTTATTACAAAAAAATGGGCAGAGGATCTGAATAGACGTTTCTCCAAAGAAGACATACAGAAGGCCAAGAGGTACATGAAAAGATGCTCAACAGCATTAATCATCAGGGAAATGCAAATCAAACCCACAGTGAGATATCACCTCACACCTGTTAGAATGGCTATTATCAAAAACACAAGAAATAAAAAGTGCTGGCGAGGATGTGGAGAAAAGGGGACCCTGTGCACTGTTGGTGGGAATGTAAATTGGTGCAACCAATATAGAAAATGGTATGGAGGTTCCTCAAAAAATTAAAAATAGAACTACTGTAAGATCCAGCAATTCCAGTCTTGGGTATTTATCCAAAGAAAATGAAAACACTAACTCAAAAAGATACATGTACCCCATGTTCACTGCAGCATTATTTACAATAGCCAAGATATGAAAACAACCTAAGTGTCCACTGATGGATAAATGGATAAAGAAAATGTGGTATATGTATACAATGGAATATTATTCAGCCATAAAAAAGAATGTAATCCTGCTTTTTGTGACAACATGGATGGGCTTTGAGGGCATTATGCTAAGTGAAATAAGTCAGACAGAGAAAAACAAATACTGCATGCTCTCACTTACATGTGGGATCTTAGTAAAAACAAAACCAACCAAGCTCATAGATACAAAGAACAAATTGATGGTTTCCAGAGGCTGGAGGGTGGGGAGAGGATGTGGGCAAAATGGGTGAAGGGAGTCAAAAGGTACAAACTTCCAGTTATAATAAGTCATGGGGATGTAATGCACAGTATAGTGACTATAATTAATAATACTGTACTGCATGTTTGAAAGTTGCTAAGAGAATAAACCTTAAAAGTTCTCATCTACTCCAAAAATTTTGTAACTGTGTATGATGACAGATGTTAACTAGACTTACTGTGGTGATCATTTTGCAATATATACAAATATCAAATCATTATGTTGTACACCAGAAACGAATACAATGTTGTATGTCAGTTATACTTCAATCTAAACATTTTTTTAATTTAAAATACAATAAAATAGATAGGGAAACATTATACCATAATGGTATCTCCTCTATTTCATGCTCTATGTAATTCAAGAAGAACCATGTGCTTAGCACTATAAAAGATATAAAATAGGCATACGATGTGGTCCCTGTTCTCAAGGAGATTCCAAGTTAGGTGGGGAGACATGCTAAAAAAGTCAGGAGGAGGGCTTCCCTGGTGGCGCAGTGGTTAAGAATCCGCCTGCCAATGCAGGGGACACGGGTTCAAGCCCTGGTCCGGGAAGATCCCACATGCCGTGGAGCAAATAAGCCCATGTGCCACAACTACTGAGCCTGCGCTCTAGAGCCCGCGAGCCACAACTACTGAAGCCTGTGCACCTACAGCCTGTGCTCTGCAACAAGAGAAGCCACCGCAATGAGAAGCCCGCGTGCCACAACGAAGAGTAGCCCCTGCTCGCTGCAACTAGGGAAAGCCCGTGCGCAGCAACGAAGACCCAATGCAGCCAAAAATAAATAAATAAATTTTTAAAATATATATTAAAAAAAAAGTCAGGAGGAGACACGCCTAAACTCAGTAAATGGTTCAGTTTAAGAGGTTTAGAAAATACTCTGAGTAGGCAGAACAGGAGCCCAAACACCAAGGTAAGTTTAGACCTTGATAGAGAAGTATGGCAGTATTAAAGCTTTCAAATAAGAAGAGTGATATTATCACATTAGTTCCCTATTTAAACCCCCTCAACTTCCCATCATTCCTACAATAAAATCTAAATTCCCTAGTACAGTAGAGTTTTTAAGACCCTGGTAAGATCTGCTAGCTCCTTATGTCTCTAATCACTATTGCCACCTAGTGCCACCTTCCTTCTCTTGCCATCTTGAACTTCTCTGTGTTCTTTGAAGATGTCATACTCCTTCTCACTTTAGGACTTTTGAACATGCTGTCACCTCTGTTTGAAACACTTGATTATCCACCTCTTCTTCAATATCATTTCTTTCACAAAGCTCATCAAACCCATAATTCCTTCTTTGTCCCCCATCCATTAAAATATAAGATCCACAAAAGCAGGGGACCTTACCTGTCTTCTTCACCACTACGTCCCCAGCACCTAGCGCAGGGTCTAGCGCAGTGTAAAACAGAATAAGAAGCTTCTGAAGAAGAATAAATAGGGGAGTTGTAATTAATTATAAAGCATGGAAGGGCTATGTTAAGAATTCCTGCAAAATATGCCAAGGAGATGAGAGATTAGACATGATGGTCAAAGGAAGAGAGAAATTAAGATGAGTCAGTTGGGGGGAAAGGAAGTGCTACATTCACTTTCTGGGGCATGTCGAGTTGGCAGTACCAATGTGACATGCAAATGTTCAGAATATAATTGGAGAGAGGTTATGACTAGAGATACAGATTTGGGAGCTGTCAGCACTGAGGAGATAAGTGAAGCCCTGCGACTCAATAAGCTCTAAAAGGGAGAGTGTAGAAAGAAAGGACTGAAATGCTGAAAGCTGAACCCTTGATAAAGGCTAGAGTTAGGTGACAGGATGAGGGAGGAAAACAAAAGAATTCACAGCGTGGTACAAGAAGAAGAATGCCAGTCATGCTGGGAGAATTTCACAGAATAGGTGTTGAGTAGTGTTTAGCTAAGAAGCCAAGGAGGATGAAGACCAGGGAAAGGCCTTAGATTTGGCAAGAGACCACTGAGAGCCTTGGAGAGTCACATATTAGTGACAGAAGCAATTCAAGTGGTGGAGCCAACCAAAGGGCACAGAGTTGTCAGCAATGTGACCATTTGGGATGACATCTAACTTCTGAAAGAAGCTGTCGTAATATAAGACTCCCAGAAAAAGGCAGCCTGAGTCAAAGTGTTAGGTAATGAAGAAAAGAAAACATAATCCATCTAACTGCACATTACACAAATAGAAAAGCCAGTAACTCACAAGGGGAGGAACCCAAAACAGAACACGCGAGGGGCAGAGACGAGCGAGGGGCAGAGACGACAGGTACGCACAGCGATACGGATGAAATTCACAAACAATCTTGAGAAAAAGAAACCAGACCCCAGTGAAGCCAGACTTAAAATAGTAGATCTCGTATGATTCCACTTACCTACAAATCAAAAACAGGCCAAATTAACCGATGCTGTTAAAAGTCAGGATAGTGGTTGCTTTTTGGGAAAGGTGAATGGAAAGAGGCCCAACAGTGGCTTCGGGCGTGCAGATCACGTACTGTTTATTAACGTGGGTGTCAGTTACAGATTGTGCTCACTGCTCTACACTTATGATGTGTGCACTTTTCTGCAGGCATATTTCAGTAAAAAGCTTAAAAACCTCAAAAACAAACATGAGGAGGCTGGTAGACTAGAATGGTGAGACACTCTCAAGCCTTCAGTTTTAAATAGAACTTTTTTAGTTCCCCAACCAGGGATCAAACCCGGGCCCCGTGCAGTGGAAGTGGAAGAGCGGAGTCCCAACAACTGGACCGCCAGGGAGGTCCCTAAATAGAGCTTCTGGTGGCTGAGAGATGAGAGAAGCCCTGCCCAGTCTTCTCTTTACTGAGGAGTTGAGAGCAGCAGTATACGAAAAGCACAGAAAGAAGCCACCAACCAAGATGCCCAGTTTCTCAGATAATGTCTACATGTGTCTTAAGGCTCTGATTTCTGACAAACTTCCATTGTTAATTTTTCCATATTTGTTGAGGCTGAGAGTTAAAATTGGAGAAAAATATTTGAAATGTTCCAAACTTATCTACACAAGTGATATGACTCGAGCTAAAACCAGAACTTAAAAGTGAGGCAGGTAGAGGTGGACCGCTGCTTCCCTTGGGTTAGAAAGGGAGTAAAGCTCTCCATCTTCATTATTTCTCCAATAGGATCATCTTAGAAACCATGCCATTTTTTCACCTGCTTCAAGTATTAATTTAAACAAAAGTTTCCATCACAGTGGAACCCAAATAACAATCCCAAATGAGTAATCCTGAGAAGTATACATCTTGTTCCTCACCTATAATTGCTTACATTGACTTAATCTAATTTTACTCATTTAAAAGTTATTCAAGTCGGTTAATTTTTTATGCTTGGGAGCTAGTCAAAGGTGATTACACGTAACCCTTACTGTGCTTTGGAACACATCCCTACTGTTTAAAAACATTCACAAGAGACAGTCTTACAGCTAAGTACATAAGGTCCCTCCAGCTCCCCGGGCTTTGCAATCTTTTATCTCCAAAGCATAAAAACAAACATGATGACTTTGTTCCCTCTTCCTTCCATTAATTGTTAATTGATGCTTATTATATTATGGCTATCACCAAGTCTTTTTAGAGAATCTGAAATACACAAAGTAATTCTGTGCTTACCTGTGAAAAGGAAGAAAATCAAGACCATGATCATCGTGTACCCAAAGTACAAAATGGTGTTTGCAATGCCCGTGATTTGAAGTTTGGTAAAGAAGTAATAAACTGCATACAAAAAAAGGTAAACAGCTGTAAAACTGCTGGTAAAAAAGGCTCTCCACCACCAATGATAATCCTGCAAAAAGAGGTAGAAAAAACAAATTTTTAGATGAAATTCTAACTATCCATGGGTTAGCAATTATTGTAATAACAAGAAACATAAAATAGGCTCTGTAGGATTATGGATTAAAAGAAATAAAGGGGGAAGTTTTATAAGAAATTTAATATAATATGTACTGTCTGACTAATGTACATCCTGCTTGGGGAGCCCCAACAATGATAAACTCTTGGTTTCCAGGGGGACAATATGTGCCCTCGGGGATTGTACTTCTAATGTGTGCATCCTTTCTCTGCAGATGCTGCCTCAGCCCTGGAAGGCTTTCAGGTCAGCTTCAATTTACTGGCCAGAGTTGTGCTGGTCCTGAATTGATGCCTCAGGCCAGGTAAAAAAAGGTTAATATAGAAATTTGAGATAGACCTTTTTTTACCATTTCAGTTTTATTGGGATTTTTATTGAGATATAACTGACATACAACACTACCTAAGTTTAAGTTATACAGCATAATGATTTGACTTACATACATCATGAAATGATTTTCACAGTAAATTTAGTGAGCACCCATCATCTCATACAGATACAAAATTAAAGAAACAGAAAAAAATGTTTTCCTTGTGATGAGAATTTAGGATTTACTGTCTCAACAACTTTCATATATAACATACAGCAGTGTTAATTGTATTTATCATGTTGTACATTACATCCCTAGTACTTATTTATCTGATAACTGCAAGTTTGTACCTTTTGACCACCTTCATCCAATTCTCCCTCCCCCCAACCCCTGCCTCTGGTCAACACAAACCTGGTCTCTTTTTCTATAAGTCTGTTTGTTTCTCTAAGACAGATCTTTATGGTTAATAGGATTTGTTTTAACTGGCTAAATTCAGGACCCATGGAGGCATGACTGAGGTCAATAATCAGGTTAGTCTCATCCTGTCCCATGGGCGCTTCCTGATAGTAATTTTACCATAAAGGCACTGTGGTCAAGGGCCAAGGGGATAAAGTGTGCAGAAAAGAGTTAACATAGCAGGTCTGAGGTTGCTATCTTTGGAAGGGTCTGCTTACAAGGTTGACTCTTGGCTTATATCTGGGAATTTGGCATTTAATCATTCCCTGACTGATGAGACTGGTTTGCTCTACCTAGACTGTACAAACAATGTGATTTATGGTGAACACTTGCTTTCCTTTTGAGAGTCTGGAATTTGGGGAGTTGCTAGGCAGAGGGTGCCTATGTGACTAGCTCCCAATAAAAACCTTGGATGCTGAGTCTCTAATGGGCTTCCCTGGGCAGACATGTTGCACATATATTCCTGCATTTTTTTACTGCTGGAGAAAGGAGCATGCTTGGTGTGTCCCCTCATGAGAGAGAGAAAGCATAGGAAGACTGCACATGGATTTTTTTCCAGGTTTCACCTGTGTCTTTTTCCCTTGCTGATCCTGTTGTGTATCCTTTTGCTGTAACAAACCCTAACCAAGAAGACATCTATACCCTGAGTCCCATGAGTCCTTCTAGTGAGTCACCAAACATGTGGGTGGTCTTGGGGACCCCAAAACATTTTCTAAGGAATAAAAATATACACATTATATGCCTATCAATGTATGTTTCATTAATGACTGTTGCAGATTTTCTATGACAAAATGTACCACAGAATGAATGAGTAGCTAAGTATAATATATACGTAATTATATATTTTTTACCTTTATTCTTATAGCTCAAGAAAAAAATGCTCTAAGACATCATGTATATAATAATCATTCCCTAAACTCTCTTGTCACCTTTAGAGAGTCACATTAAACTACCAAAATAAGAGGGATTTAGGGGATTTAAGAAAACATGTTCAGGGACTTCCCTGGTGGCACAGGGGTTAAGAATCCACCTACCAATGCAGGGGACATGGGTTCGAGTCCTGGTCCAGGAAGATCCCACATGCCACGGAGCAACTAAGCCTGTGCGCCACAACTACTAAGCCTGTGCTCTAGAGCCAGCAAGCCACAACTACTGAGCCTGCACTCTAGAAACCGTGAACCACAACTACTGAGCCCACGTGCCACAACTACTGAAGCCCGCGTACCTAGGGCCCATGCTCTGCAACGAGAAGCCACCGCCATGAGAAGCCCGCACCTCACAACAAAGAGTAGCCCCCACTCGCCGCAACTAGAGAAAGGCCGTGCACAGCAACGAAGACCCAACACAGCCAAAAATAAAATAATTAATTAATTAACTTAAAATAAAAAAGAAAACATGTTCACCACCAGCTTAGTTATCCAAAATGACATCAGGAAAAAATTGGGGATGGCATGGGGTAAAAAGAATTATTTATGCCCATGGTAACCAAAAGGCAATGAAATGAAAGAGAAAGGGCCTTTAGCAGCAATCTCAAACCCATAAAATGCAATCCTGGCCTAAGCTGCAAGAAAATTTTAATTGTTAAAAATAAAACATCATCGAACCTGATCTTTTATATGTCTAAACTATCAAATCAGTTCCCTATATTTTTCTATGTTAACTGAATATTACGCAGCAATTATAGTAACTAGCCAGAGAGAAATTGCTTTCTGTTGAAAATTTTCCATCAAAGTAGCATTAACTTGATAGATGCATTAAAATTAAAATGTGTCATTAGAAAAACACAATATAAAAGTGATCCCAAGTTATAGAAACCATGCAGTTAACATTTATTTCAATTCCTTTCTCAACACAGACCTCTAATTCCAGTAATGCAAGTTTAGAAAGCTTCAGATACATTTGTTTCCTATGTCTTTACCTCAGTACACAAATGAAAATAACACAGCAAAACGGTAGCTTCTGAACAAATAATCAGGAGAATTATAAAGACTAAGAAAAGGAAGCCAAACATGAAGTACATCTGATGAGACCTGAAAAGAAAAATTACAGCTTTAAAATAACCTTTAACTTAACAATACACACAAAAAGATCCATCCAACTCTATACAGTAAACTGTCACACACTTTTCTCACCTTGGGCTTTTCATTCCAAATCTTCATCTATCCATGCAGTATCATCAAATCCATGTAGTATCCATGTAGTATCGAGTCCTTTACCTACACAGCTTCAGAGTTTGGCCATATCCTCTCTTGTTAGAATCAGTGTTGCTACTTACTCATATTTCTCTAATCCTATAATTTAGTTTTCACTTGAGACCCATCAATTTTCTCTATACACATTTAAAAACATGCTTTCTCTTTAGAAATGGAAGGTTGTAAATGCCATAAATACCAGTGACTACATTATACAACAGAAAACCACAGAAACACACGCCATTTTGCTTTTGGAGGTCTGTTGACAGGTAGCTTCCCCAAATAGGTCTTTATAGCATGACACACATAATTCTATTAAATATACTTTCAAACATGCATCTTTAAAAACATCTATGTGTGGATTACATTTAGGTCAAACTTCGAAGGAATGAAGTAATTTCTTTCATTATTATAGAGCGAGCTGACTAAATTGGGATAAGAAATACACATTTTTAAAAGCCTTCTGAAGAGAAGAAGAAATTGGTGAACTGATCAATATCCCATTTTAAAACCTCATGTAAGATATACACCTGGGAGTGAGGATGAAGGATGGAGGTAGGAGAGAATCATCTCTAGAGTTAATAAATACATACAAAGTTGTACACAACAAGCGTGCTGTTTCTCATTGAAACAAAAATTAATTCATCTATTAGAGAACGAACTTATGGTTACCAGGGGGAAAGGGATAGTTAGGGAATATGGTATTGACATGTACACATTGCTGTATTTAAGGTGGATAACCAACAAGGGCCTACTGCATAGCACAGGAAACTCTGCTCAATATTCTGTAACAATCTAAATGGGAGAAGAACTTGAAAAAGAATAGATACATGTATATATATAACTGAATCACTTTGCTGTACACCTGAAACTATCACAACATGGTTAATCAACTATACTCCAATATAAAGTAAAAAGTTAAAAAAACTTTTTAAAATTAATTCGCCTAAAGAATCTTTCAGTTTTGCTTTAAAGTTACTTTTCCATCAAAAACATCTGGAAAACTTGGTTACTGTAATCTATTTCGCAGCATGTTAAATATTTAGTTGCTGACAAGGTAACAGATTTTATTGCTTATCTTTTAAACAATTTTGACACAATGCTGTTTAAAAGGTGAGCAATTAATGTACGTGATTAAGCCTAATTTCCAAGGACTTCAAAGTTTTGTCCAGAAGATTCCTTTGGGACAAGTGTTATAAACACACACAGTTGGCGACTGCATTTTATTTATTTTATTTTATCTTATCTTATTTCATTTTATGGTGCTTTTGCCCCCTCTCCAAAAATCCTTCCACAGTAACACCCGACTTGGCCAACTCCCGAAACCAAAATGCTGTCAAGAATCAGGAAGTAAGAAAAAAAGGGACTTGGAGCAACTAAAATAGCTGTCACAAAGCAGGGGCACTAAAGCTGTGGCACTTTAATCAGAGAGTACCTGTTCTTACTTCACATGTATCTCTAACTATCTTGGCTATTAGACTTCTTAAACTGCAACAGATTAAAAGTAGCAGATAAAAAGAGGAAAGTTATAAGGAAAAGGCATCTGACATCAGAACTAACAGTTGACAGAAAGGAAAATAGAAAACCATTACTTACAGCTCAGTACAGATGAAGACCCAAAATCAGTGGTCTCCAAATTATTTTTAGCAGAGAAACTCTAAATGAACTCTTGCATGGAAGGCCAGTATGGAAAACAGATACAAATCAGAGCTGCCCCTTCCCATCTTTACACACCTCCCTCCAAGGGACACCCCCATCCCACCCCTTGCAAAATCTCAAAGAAGTACAGTTTGAGACCAACTTTTCTAAGTCACCTGGAAAGGCTTAAAAAGAAGTTATTAAGGGATTCCCTGGTGGTGCAGTGATTGAGATTCCGCCTGCCGATGCAGGGCACACAGGTTCGTGCCCCGGTCCGGGAAGATAGCACATGCCGCGGAGCGGCTGGGCCCGTGAGCCACGGCCGCTGAGCCTGCGCATCCGGAGCCTGTGCTCTGCAACGGGAGAGGCCACAACAGTGAGAGGCCCGCGTACCGTAAAACAAAAAAAAGAGGTTATTCATTTCCAAAAAGGAAATCTTTATAGACATTTCCATCCAAAAGTAGCTTTATAATTTTGTGAATTAAGTCTTAGTTTCCTAGGAAATTCCCTCAGGTCAGATTGCTATTTCCTGGATAAAACAGGGTAGCAAATAAAGTTTTACCACACCAGAATTTAACCTCTTTGACATATAAAAAATTAACTTATTAACATTTAATATTTTTGAGATTATGAAGATACAATACTCACCAAATAGTGTTTAGAATGCAAAAGAGTTGAATAAAAATACAGCCAAAAGGTAAAATGCCACTGATGATGAGGCCAAAAAGTGGTTTTCTAATGAAAGTCTGTTGAGGAATCTGACGGGGAATCTGGTTTGTGCGAACTGGATACCTAAACCGCTCGAAAATAAATGAAATGAAAATCAGAATGAAACAAAACTGAAGTAAATTTATACAGATACCATCAAAATACACAATCTTGAATCTGAATATTTCCAAGAGCAGTTATGTGGGCAGAGGCTAGACCAATGCTGTGCAACAGAAATACTATGATGCAAGCCACAAATGCAGTATCAAATTTTTTAGTAGCTGCATTTTAAAAAGTAAAAAAAACAAGAGGTAAAATTAATTTATTAATATATTTTATCTGATCTAATGATCTAACATGTCCAAATACTATCATTTAAATTTATGATCAATATAAAACTTATTAATCAGATATTTTGCATTCCTCTTGTTGTTGTTCTAAGTGGTTGAAAACCAGTGTGTATTTTACACTTACAGCACATAATTCAGACTAGCCACACTCCAAGTACTCAAAAGTCACAGGTGTCTAGTGGCCAGCATACTAGATAGGACACAGCTAAACAATAAGGATGTTTATCTTTTCCTACAAATTTCAAGGGAGAGATTGGACAAAACTTACTAGTGACTATTAAAATATGAAATAATATATGATGTCCGAAAGTTCTCTCTTAGAATTTGTCTAATAATTTGCCTCTGAAAATTTGTCAATAGCTTTCAGAAAATTTTCTTTTTCTGCTCTCTGTGGAACTCCACCTCCTGTTTTGTTTTATCTGATTTCTCCCCTGCAAACTCATGCTATATCTTTACAATACAACCCTTTTGCAGTGTGGCCTCATTTAGTCTTTTTGGTATACGGCTCCTTTTCCCTATACGTGGAATAGGCTAACTTCAGATCTGTAAACTGGATTAGATGAAAACTATTACATACAGAATGGATAAACAGCAAGGTCCTACTGTATAGCACAGGGAACTATATTCAATATCCTGGGATAAACCATAATGGAAAAGAAAAAAATCTGTAAACTGAACAGCCTCATTTCTTGGATTGTATCTTAGCTTTCTTCCCCCAACTATATAGTCTTATTATTTTTCTGACTTTCTTAAAGTCAGCCTTCCTACAATATATCCTTTTAATTTTGCCCATCAGAGACAGAGGGAAATATAAGCAACCCATAAAATGAGAAATACATTAAAGAATGCCTTTTAAAGTGTTACTGTCTTTCATTTACAATTTGTAGAAGTCTTTTATCCCTAAATGATTATTCTTTGTCATTTTCTCCAATGGTACATCTTCCATTCCATGTATAGTCTACACACATGGAGGTATTATTTCAGACATCACTCAATGGTCAAAAGAAGTATTTTTAAAGTTTACCTTTTTCTTGCTTCCAACGTATGCACCCAAAAATGATAGTGGGGGCTTCCCTGGTGGCGCAGTGGTTGAGAATCTGCCTGCCAATGCAGGGGACATGGGTTCGAGCCCTGGTGTGGGAAGGTCCCACATGCCGCAGAGCAACTAGGCCAGTGAGCCACACTACTGAGCCTGCGCGTCTGGAGCCTGTGCTCCGCAACAAGAGAGGCCGCGACAGTGAGAGGCCCACGCACCGCGATGAAGAGTGGCCCCCGCTCGCCGCAACTAGAGAAAGCCCTCGCACAGAAACGAAGACCCAACACAGCCAAAAATAAATAAATAAAATTTTTTTAAAAAAGAAAATAAACTTGTTTAAAAAAAAATGTTAGTGGTACTGCAATTCCAAACCACATTGTGAGGATACCTATCAGGGTACCAAAGGAGATGGCAGCTGATGACCCTTCCACCCAAAGAATTAGATTCATGATGAAGAGGTCAGCAAAGAGGATACTAGGGGAGAAAAGTCATCAGAAAACGTTATGATTTCAGGAAAATGTTATAAACATACTTGATGTGAATGTCAGAACACTCTTTTGGTGGGAAGGATATAACAAATTACTACGTTAAACCCTAGAAGAATATTAAATCACACTGTATAAACCCAGTCATTGAGCTGGAGCTTAAACTCAATACCATATAATAAGATAGCAGTTTATTACAGGACATAATTTCTACATTCCACTCATCTTTGCAGCTCAAGAGTCTAGCAGAAAATAAATAAGGTGTGGAATAATATACCACTGAAAAACTCAATATGCAATATAGTGAACACAATTAAGAAAATACATATATTAAAAACAGATTTTAGGGGACTTCCCTGGTGGCGCAGTGGTTAAGAATCCGCCTGCCAATGCAGGGGACACGGGTTCAAGCCCTGGTCCAGGAAGATCCCACATGCCGCAGAGCAACTAAGCCCGTGTGCCACAACTACTGAGCTTGCGCTCTAGAGACTGCGTGCCACAACTACTGAAGCCCGCATACCTAGAGCCCGTGCTCTGCAACAAGAAAAGCCATCACAGTGAGAGAAGCCTGTGCACCACAACGAAGAGTAGCCCCCTCTCGCCGCAACTAGAGAAAGCCCACGCGCAACAAGGAAGACTCAACACAGCCAAAAAATAAATAAAATTAATTAATTTTAAAAAAGATTTTAGAATCCTAGACTGAATGAAATGGACTATTAAAAGCCTCAAGTCAGGGGCTTCCCTGGTGGCGCAGTGGTTGAGAATCTGCCTGCTAATGCAGGGGACACGGGTTCGAGCCCTGGTCTGGGAGGATCCCACATGCCGCGGAGCAACTAGGCCCGTGAGCCACAACTACTGAAGCCTGCGCGTCTGGAGCTTGTGCTCTGCAACAAGAGAGGCCACGATAGTGAGAGGCCCGCGCACCGCGATGAAGAGTGGCCCCTGCTCGCCGCAACTAGAGAAAGCCCTCGCACAGAAACGAAGACCCAACACAGCAAAAAGAAATTAATTAATTAAAAACAAAAGTACCAATGCCACCGTGGATGTGAGGATTAAATTAATCAGTGCTTTTAAAAAAAAAAAGCCTCAAGACAGACAAGTATTCATTTAAAACAAAGAGTTTTACAAATATTTCCTGAAGAAAGTTCATTAAAATTATCTTACACACATCTTTATTTTTTTCACAGCCTTCCTAATAAAGATTCTGCCGTACAATTTCTATTAATAGCCCTAAGTAATGGGGGAAAATTTTTTACTATCATGCAGATATTTTCAATTTCTTTTTCTTGGCCTTCAGTACAGGAGGTAAAGAAATTTTAAAGGCTGCCTCACATGTAGTGCAGATAGGGCTTGAAGTTATTAAAAGTCCTTTTAAATTCCAGCATAGTGTAGGAGGCGTTTTCAGGAATGGTGGCCAGTTTGATTTGCTTTAAAAATATATATTTGCGGGGCTTCCCTGGTGGTGCAGTGGTTGAGAGTCCGCCTGCCGATGCAGGGGACACAGGTTCGTGCCCCGGTCTGGGAAGATCCCACATGCCGCGGAGCGGCTAGGCCCATGAGCCATGGCCGCTGAGCCTGCGCGTCCGGAGCCTGTGCTCCGCAATGGGAGAGGCCACAACAGTGAGAGGCCACGTACCACAAAAAAAAAAAAAAAATATATATATATATATATATATATATATATATATATATATATATACTTGTCAAGGGGGAGGGGTGTGGGAGAGAGTAGGAGTGGGAGTTGGAATTAACAGATGCAAACTGGTATCTATAGGATGGATAAACAACAAGGTCCTACTGTACAGCACAGGGAACTATATTCAATATCCTGTGATAAACCATAATGGAAAAGAACAACAAAAAGAGTGTATGTATGTATAACTGAGTCACTTTGCTGTACCGCAGTAATTAACACAACACTGTAATTCAACTATACTTAATAAAAGATAAATAAAAAGTATATTGAGGGCTTCCCTGGTGGCGCAGTGGTTGAGAGTCCCCCTGCCAATGCAGAGGACACGGGTTCGTGCCCCGGTCCGGGAAGATCCCACATGCCGCGGAGCGGCTGGGCCCGTGAGCCATGGCCGCTGAGCCTGCGCGTCCGGAGCCTGTGCTCCGCAACGGGAGAGGCCACAGCAGTTAGAGGCCCACGTACCGCAAAATAAATAAATAAAAATACTATGTAATATTTCACAGCCTAACTAAGTGTAATGAGACCACTATTTTAAGTCTAGGAAATAAAGCATCATCTATCTAAAGATGAATAATTTCAAATGAGCTGATAAGGTTTTTGTTATTACTTTTTCATTTGAAATGTTTTATGGACTGTTTTATTTATTATTTTATAATAAATTATTTTATTATAAAAATTTTATTTTTCACTGTTGTGTTTATGGTTTATTTTGTATAACTTTTTATAATAAAATAATTTAAATTTTCCAAAAAAAATAAAACAGAGTTTTAAATTAGTCATTCAAAATCAGCAGGTCAACCCCTAAGTCTACTGGATAAACCCCCAGGCAAGCCCAGCTACTGTGCTTGTATGTGTGCCAGACAAGTTTGATCACAGCTACAAGCTGAGTATGGCTGTGGGTGGGTATGGATGTGGGTGTTTCTGAAAGCCTAAAAGATGAGGTTGAAAAGGTGGGCAGAGGCTAGATTGTGGAAGGCTTTGAAAGTCAGGTTAAGGAATGTAGGCTTTATCTTGTCAGCATCAGGAAGCAACTGAAGGGTTTTTACACTCAAAGCTGTGAGGTACACAGCGCAGTTTTCCAGGAAGGTGAACCTACAGCATTTCGAAGGACAAATCTAAGGGAGGAGACACTAGAGGCAAGGAGACTAAAATGTTAAGAATCTGTACAATGTGGTGATGGTTAAAATGTAAAGGATGGATATAAAAGACCTGAAGGATACAGAAGAATTAAAAGACTTCGGGTTAAAGATGGCAGATTGAACTCACACATTTAGCTCTGCTCCCTCCTCAAAACCCTGATAAAATTATAGCAAAGGAATTTTTAAAAGGCATAAATACAAAAGGATGGGGGATACAGGGGAGAAGACATTAACAGCAAATTTTGGAAACCAGATAGCGGACAAATAGTAACCAAGTTAGTAGAAAGTGGGAACCTGTATCCGAAGTCATCAGTAGGGAAAGCTGAGAGGCAACTCAGTTTATACCACAAGGGACTTCCCTCGTGGCCCAGTGGTTAAGAATCTACCTCCCAATGCTGAGGACGCAGGTTCGACCCCTGGTCAGGGAACTAAGATCCCACATGCTGCGGGGCAACTAAGCCCGTGTGCCTCAACAAAAACTCCCGCGTGCCGCAACGAAGACTCGACGCAGCCAAAAATAAATAAATAAATTTTTTTAAAAAGAAATTTTATACCACAGAGCTCCAAAAAGGTTCAGGAATTTGTAGTGCCAGGTACCTCTACAAGTAGGGGTGAACGACTGGCTAACACCAGGAGGACTGGTTGAAAGTCAGCCTTAGATGCTGATAGACCTGCAGAGCCAAACAACTCCCCTTGAAGACCTCCACATTAGACGGGAGGGCTAGTCCCTTAGAGAAGATCCCTGAAGCTCAGAAGAAAACTTTACCAAGAAAATATATGATATTCAGAGAAATTAAAGAAGACTTTGCAGCCATGAGACAAGAAGAGGAAATTTTAAAGGACTTTTGAGAAAAATAGAAGAGGTCTTAGGAATTAAAAATATGACAATAGGTGCTTATATGTGGAATCTAAAAAAAAAATACAAAGAACTTATTTACAAAACAGAAAGAGACTCACAGACATAGAAAACAAACTTATGGTTACCAAAGGGTAAAGGGGGTGGGGATAAATCAGGAGTTTGGGATTAACATATACACACTGCTATATATAAAATAGATAACCAACAAGCACCTACTGTATAACACAGGGAACTATACTCAGTATTTTGTAATAACCTATATGGAAAAGAATCTGAAAAAGGATATATATATATATATATATATATATATATATATATGTATAACTGAATCACTTTGCTGTACACCTGAAATTAACACAACATTGTAAATCAACTATACTTCAATTTTTAAAAAATGACAAGAGGAATTTAAACCTTAATAAAAGGGTTGGAAGATAAAGCTGATGAAATGTCTTAGAAAGCAGTGTTTAGAAAAAGAAAGAAATGAAGAACAGGAAAAAAAAAAAGGAAAATTAATGATCAACCCAGGTATATGAAAAACAGAAGTTATTTGGATAGACAGAGTTCTTTCTGAATGTATTTTAGGGATATTAAGTAATCTGCTGAAGATTGAACAGCTGATAAGAGGTAGAGCTGGGATTCTTAATCAGATGTGTATGACTTTTTTTTTTTTTTTTTTTTTTTTTTTTTTGCGGTACGCGGGCCTCTCATTGTTGTGGCCTCTCCCGTTGTGGAGCACAGGCTCCGGACGCGCAGGCTCAGCGGCCATGGCTCACGGGCCCAGCTGCTCCGCGGCATGTGGGATCCTCCCGGACCGGGGCACGAACCCGCGTCCCCTGCATCGGCAGGCGGACTCCCAACCACTGTGCCACCGGGGAAGCCCTGTATGACTTTTTTAAGAGCAAGCTTTCTCCATTCCACTGTGCTATAATAAAGTCTCTATGGTAGGAACCAACTTGACCAATCACGTCTATCTTCTCCTACCCCAAACATTTTGTCAAAGATCAGAGCCAGGGAATGTGGTGACAGCCACTTCATGCTGAACCAGGTTAGGCTTTGAGGTCTACTGTTTAGAGAATCTCTGGTTTTGTTCTTCAGTTGTAAATTCTCTCAAGGTCCATTCTAATTTTAGGATTTTAAGGTTGCCTTCAAATTTACGATGTATTTTCAATTTCTTACTTAGGATCACTGCTTTGGATGCTTCCCCCTCTCTCATTATAAGTGAGTTGGTCCTTTCTAAACCTTCAGTCATTTGTTCTTTCATTTTACTACTTCTACTCCAGCCTTTCCCCCTTGTGTTCACGGTCTCTTCTGTCTATCAACACTTTTTTCAGTAAACATATCTATTCATACTTTGCTCCTGTTGGAGATGTAGTGTCCAGTCCTTTCAAACAACAACATATACAACAACAAAAGCTCCACCTTATGTCTCATCAGTTTTTGGCATCTCAATAAGGGAGTCTAGTTTCCCATGACTTAACCATACTTCTTAAAATGTTTTTTAATACCTTTCTGCTGTAATGAATTTGTTTAGCCACGATATTCCTCTGCCACATTTCCTAGCTTTGGAGAGACTCATTTCAGCTGTTATCTTTCTATGGCCAGAAAAATTACTTCTCACTTGACAAATCATAACCTCCCTTCTTATACATAAACTCAATTAACCCGTCTCAACAATTTCCCTTTTGAAAGTACACTCTAGAATGTTGATATGTGTTTAATGATTCTGTAACTGCCCTTCAATTTCATGTTTTTATATTCTAAGTATGAATTCCTTTGTCAATCTCTAATTATTTCTAGACCTTTTCATGGAATCTTAAACAACAAAACTAAAAGGAAACTTAAAAGGTAATCTGGGTCCACCTCCTACTCGAAACATTTATTCACACATTCATTAAACATTTATTGAGTACCTATGTGTTCGGCCCTGGTGTTCCAAGATAAATAAAACAAAAATCCTTGCTCTGATAAAGCTCAGTCTAGTGGGAGACAGAGATAAACAAATAAATTACAACATAGGAAATGCTATAGCAGATGATAGACATAGAAGAGTAGGAACAGAAAAGAGTGACTAAAAATGCTTTGTAGCTCACAAAACAATTTCACAATCCATTAGTTCATTTACTTCTCTAAATGACTCTGTGACACAAGCATTACAAGTAAGCAAATGGACAATCAGAAAGGTTATAGGACTTATCCAAAGTCACTCACCTAATACTGAGTACTGGAATTCAAACTTTCTACTTCTAATTTTAAAATTTGAGTACATGCCAATCAACCTCTGCTGACTCCTTCCCTTTTCTACCTACTGCTTTAGGGGTTACATGAAGGAATAGGACATCATTTAATAATTTTAGGGAGTTCCCTGGTGGCACAGTGGTTAAGAATCCACCTGCCAGTGCAGAGGACATGGGTTCGAACCCTGCTCCAGGAAGATCCCACATGCCGCAGAGCAACTAAGCCCATGCACCACAACCACTGAGCCTGTGCTCTAGAGCACACGAGCCACAACTACTGAGTCTACACGCCACAGCTACTGAAGACTGCATGCCTAGAGCCCGTGCTCTGCAACAAGAGAAGCCACCGCAATGAGAAGCCCGTGCACCGCAACGAAGAGTAGTCCCCACTCGCCACAACTAGAGAGAAAGTCCACATAGAGCAACAAAGACCAAATGCAGCCAAAAATAAATAGATAAATTTATTTTAAAAAACAATCAGGGCTTCCCTGGTGGCGCAGTGGTTGAGAGTCCGCCTGCCGATGCAGGGGACGCGGGTTCATGCCCCGGTCCGGGAAGATCCCACATGCCGCGGAGCGGCCGGGCCCGTGAGCCATGGCTGCTGAGCCTGCGCGTCCGGAGCCTGTGCTCCACAGCGGGAGAGGCCACAACAGTGAGAAGCCCGCGTACCACAAAAAAAAAAAAAAAAAAAAAAAAAAAAAACAATCAAATAGGGCTTCCCTGGTGGCACAGTGGTTGAGTCCGCCTGCCGATGCAGGGGACACGGGCTCGTGCCCCGGTCTGGGAAGAACCCACATGCCGCGGAGCGGCTGGGCCCGTGAGCCATGGCCGCTGAGCCTGCGCGTCCGGAGCCTGTGCTCCGCAACGGGAGAGGCCACATCAGTGAGAGCCCCGCGTACCGCAAAAATAAATAAATAAATAAATAAATAAATAATTTTACTTTCTTCAATTTCTCTTAGGAAGCGTATGTTCATTAGTTTAACTGCTTCTCCATTTAAATTCAAATCCATTTTTTAACATCTTTATTGGAGTATAATTGCTTTACAATGGTGTGTTAGTTTCTGCTTTATAACAAAGTGAATCAGTTATACATATACATATGTCCCCATATCTCTTCCCTCTTGCATCTCCCTCCCTCCCACCCTCCCTATCCCACCCCTCTAGCTATCTATTTTACGTTTGGTAGTGTATATATGTCCATGCCACTCTCTCACTTTGTCCCAGCTTACTCTTCCCCTTCCCCATGTCCTCAAGTCCATTCTCTAGCAGGTCTGCATTTTTATTCCCGTCTTGCCCCTAGGCTCTTCTGACCATATTTTTCTTTTTTTTACATTCCATATATATGTGTTAGCATACTGTATTTCTTTTTCTCTTTCTGACTTACTTCACTCTGTAGGACAGTCTCTAGGTCCATCCACCTCACTACAAATAACTCAGTTTCGTTCCTTTTTATGGCTGAGTATATATGTGCCACATCTTCTTTATCCATTCATCTGTTGATGGACACTTAGGTTGCTTCCATGTTGTGGCTATTGTAAGTAGAGCTGCAATGAACATTTTGGTACATGACTCTTTTTGAATTATGGTTTTCTCAGGGTATATGCCCAGTAGTGGGATTGCTGGGTCACATGGTAGTTTTATTTTTAGTTTTTTAAGGAACCTCCATACTGTTTGCCATAGTGGCTGTATCAGTTTACATTCCCACCAGCAGTGCAAGAGGGTTCCCTTTTCTCCACACCCTCTCCAGCATGTATTGTTTGTAAATTTTTTGATGATGGCCATTCTGACCGGTGTGAGATGATATCGCATTGTAGTTTTGATTTGCATTTCTCTGATGATTAATGATGTTGAGCATTCTTCCATGTGTTTGTTGGCAATCTGTATATCTTCCTTGGAGAAATGTCTATTTAGGTCTTCTGCCCATTTTTGGATTGGGTTCAGGAACAAGACAAGGTTGCCCACTCTCACCACTATTATTCAACATAGTTTTGGAAGTTTTAGCCACAGCAATCAGAGAAGAAAAATAAATAAAAGGAATCCAAATTGGAAAAGAATAAGTAAAGCTGTCACTGTTTGCAGATGACATGATACTATACATAGAAAATCCTAAAGATGCTACCAGAAAACTACTAGAGCTAATCAGTGAATTCGGTAAAGTAGCAGGATACAAAATTAATGCACAGAAATCTCTGGCATTCCTATACACTAATGATGAAAAATCTGAAAGTGAAATCAAGAAAACACTCCCATTTACCATTGCAACAAAAGGAATAAAATATCTAGGAATAAACCTACCTAAGGAGACAAAAGACCTGTATGCAGAAAATTATAAGACACTGATGAAAGAAATTAAAGATGATACAAATAGATGGAGAGATATCATGTTCTTGGATTGGAAGAATCAACACTGTGAAAATGACTCTACTACCCAAAGCAATCTACAGATTCAGTGCAATCCCTATCAAACTACCACTGGCATTTTTCACAGAACTAGAACAAAAAACTTCACAATTTGTATGGAAACACAAAAGATCCCGAATAGCCAATGCAATCTTGAGAAAGAAAAATGGAGCTGGAGGAATCAGGCTCCCTGACTTCAGACTACACTACAAAGCTACAGTAATCAAGACAGTATGGTACTGGCACAAAAACAGAAATATAGATCAATGGAACAGGATAGAAAGTCCAGAGATAAACCCACGCACATGTGGTCACCTTATCTTTGATAAAGGAGGCAAAAATATACAGTGGAGAAAAGATAGCCCCTTCAATAAGTGGTGCTGGGAAAACTGGACAGCTACATGTAAAAGAATGAAATTAGAACACTCCCTAACACCATACACAAAAATAAACTCAAAATTGATTAAAGACCTAAATGTAAGGGCAGACACCATCAAACTCTTAGAGGAAAATTAGGCAGAACACTCTATGACATAAATCACAGCAAGATCCTTTTTGACCCACCTCCTAGAGAAATGGAAATAAAAACAAAAATAAACAAATGGGACCTAATGAAACTTCAAAGCTTTTGCACAGCAAAGGAAACCATAAACAAGATGAAAAGACAACCCTCAGAATGGGAGAAAATATTTGCAAATGAAGCAAATGACAAAGGATTAATCTTCAAAACATACAAGCAACTCATGCAGCTCAATATCAAATCCATTTTTTTACTGTCCATGTATATGCCACGAGGCACTGAAATTCCCTGGTACCCTATCACATTCTAAGAAATATGAATCCCAGTACCTTATGATTCCCTCTCTCATGTACCTAAGAGAGCCCCTAAACCTCTTGAGGGAAACATGTTCTTTGTATCATGCCTGGTTTGTTGCTTTTAAACTTCATTCTGTTCTACTAACAGAACTAGGAAACTGAATATGTCTTGCACTTTAAATTATTTATGATTCAGTCATTTACTGAGCACTTACTCTCTATAAGCACTCATACTTCATACAAGGCACTGGGCTACACACTATGAAAGATACAGAAATGAGTAAGACATAGTACTGACCCTCATGAGTCTTTGAATGTAAAATGAGAGATAAGACATATCACAAAAAACTCCAATCTAAGAAATACTGTTATAAGTGTTGTAATAATGGTAATAGACATTGTGCAATTTCAAAACATGAAAGTGGTAGTATTTGAGCTAGAAATTAAAGAATGAACAGAAATTTGTCATTGGAAAATTGGAACAAAGGGATTACAAATAGATGGAATAGCTTGAGCAAAGGCATGATAATAGAAGAAAACAGTAGCTAATAACCACAACTACCATTTATTAAGCACTTATTATGTGCTAGGCACTGTTCCAAATGCTTTAATACATTATCCCATTTAATCTTCATAACAACCATATGAAGTAAATAATACTATTATTTCCATACTGCAGACGAAGAAGCCTAAGATTAGAAAGGTAATAATATTAGTAAATGATAATAGTAAATATTATTTAAAACTCCTTTTTTGGCTATCAAATTTAAAAGACAGCTGCATAATGCAGTAATTATAAATCTGTGTTGATGAGCATACAAAGCATTAAGATGTAATTTGTATGACAATAACAGCACAAAAGGAGGGAGGAGGGAAAGGAGCTATATACGAGCATATAATATTTTTAATAATATTGAAATTAAGTTGGTACTAATCTGAACTAGATTGTTATAAATTGAGGCATTAATTGTAACCCATAACGTAACCACTAAAAAGAAGCTCAAAATAATAGTAAAAGAAAGGACAAGGGAATAAAAATAGTACACTAAAAATATCTATTTAACACAATAGAGGACAGTAATGAAGGGACAAAAAAGACCTAAAATTTATAGAAAGAAAATAGCAATATATCAGATGTAAATCCTACCTTATCAATAATTTCATTAAATGTACATGGATGAAATATTCCAATTAAAAGGCACAGGTTGGCAAAAGGAACCCCCCAAAAATGATCCAAATAAATATATCATGTCTACAAAAGACACAATTTTGATTCAGAGACACAAACAGATTGAAAGTAAAAGGATTTTACATACAGTTGACACTTGAACAAAATGGGTTTGAACTGCATGGGTCCACTCATACATGGATTTTTTTCCAATAAATACATACTACAGTGCTATACAATCTGCTATTGATTGAATCCATGGATGCAGAATCATGGATAGAGAGGACTGACTCTAAAGTTATACACAGATTTTTGACTGTGCGGGTGGTCAGGGCCCCTAGTCCCCATGTTGTTCTAGGGTCAACTGTATACAGATATATCATGCAAACAGTAACCAAAAGAGAGCTAGAGTGGCTATACTTCTAACAGACAAAATATATTTGACTTTAAGACAAAAAGCATTATGAGAGGTAAAGAAGGACTTTTATAACAATAAAAGTATCAATCTATCAAGAATATATAACAATTGTAAACATACATGTACCTAACAGCAGAGCCCCAAATATATATGAAGCAAAAACTGACAGAACTGAAGGAAGAAACAGACAATCCAACAATGATAGCTGGAGACTTGAATAAACACTTTCAATAATGGATAGAACAACTAGACAGAAGATCAACAAGAAAATGAAAGACTTTAACAACACTGTAAACCTCCTAGACATAACAGACATCTATAGAACACTCCACCCATTGACAGCAGAATACACATTCTTCTCAAGTGTACATGGAACGTTCTCCAGGATAGACCATGTTAGTCCATAACACAAGTCTCAATAAATTTTTTTTTTTTTTTTTTTTTTTTTAAACATCTTTATTGGGGTATAATTGCTTTACAATGGTGTGTTAGTTTCTGCTTTATAACAAAGTGAATCAGCTATACATATACATATGTTCCCATATGTCTTCCCTCTTGCGTCTCCCTCCCTCCCACTCTCCCCATCCCACCCTTCCAGGCTGTCACAAAGCACCGAGCTAATATCCCTGTGCCTTGCGGCTGCTTCCCCCCAGCTATCTACCTTACTACGTTTGTTAGTGTGTATATGTCCATGACTCTCTCTCGCCCTGTCAAAACTCACCCCTCCCCCTCCCCATACCCTCAAGTCCGTTCTCCAGTAGGTCTGCGTCTTTATTCCTATCTTACCCCTAGGTTCTTCATGACATTTTTTCCCCTTAAATTCCATATATATGTGTTAGCATACGGTATTTGTCTTTTTCTTTCTGACTTACTTCACTCTGTATGACAGACTCTAGGTCTATCCATCTCATTACAAATAGCTCAATTTCATTTCTTTTTAAGGCTGAGTAATATTCCATTGTGTATATGTGCCACATCTTCTTTATCCATTCATCCGATGATGGGCGCTTAGGTTGTTTCCATGTCCTGGCTATTGTAAATAGAGCTGCAATGAACATTTTGGTACATGACTCTTTTTGAATTTTGGTTTTCTCAGGGTATATGCCAAGTAGTGGGATTGCTGGGTCATATGGTAATTCTATTTGTAGTTTTTTAAGGAACCTCCATACTGTTCTCCACAGTGGCTGAACCAATTCACATTCCCACCAGCAGTGCAAGAGTGTCCCCTTTTCTCCACACCCTCTCCAGCATTTATTGTTTCTAGATTTTTTGATGGTGGCCATTCTGACTGGTGTGAGATGATATCTCATTGTAGTTTTGATTTGCATTTCTCTAATGATTAATGATGTTGAGCATTCTTTCATGTGTTTGTTGGCATTCTGTATATCTTCTTTGGAGAAATGTCTATTTAGGTCTTCTGCCCATTTTTGGATGGGGTTGTTTGTTTTTTTGTTATTGAGCTGCATGAGCTGCTTGTAAATTTTGGAGATTAATCCTTTGTCAGTTGCTTCATTTGCAAATGTTTTCTCCCATTCTGAGGGTTGTCTTTTGGTCTTGGTTATGGTTTCCTTTGCTGTGCAAAAGCTTTGAAGTTTCATTAGGTCCCATTTGTTTATTTTTGTTTTTATTTCCATTACTCTAGGAGGTGGGTCAGAAAGGATCTTGCTGTGATTTATGTCACAGAGTGTTCTTCCTATGTTTTCTTCTAAGAGTTTGATAGTTTCTGGCCTTACATTTAGGTCTTTAATCCATTTTGAGCTTATTTTTGTGTATGGTGTTAGGGAGTGATCTAATCTCATACTTTTACATGTACCTGTCCAGTTTTCCCAGCACCATTTATTGAAGAGGCTGTCCTTTCTCCACTGTACATTCCTGCCTCCTTTATCAAAGATAAGGTGTCCATATGTGCGTGGGTTTATCTCTGGGCTTTCTATCCTGTTCCACTGATCTATCTTTCTGTTTTTGTGCCAGTACCATACTGTCTTGATTACTGTTGCTTTGTAATATAGTCTGAAGTCAGGCAGCCTTATTCCTCCAGCTCCTTTTTGCGTTCTCAAGATTGCTTTGGCTATTCGGGGTCTTTTGTGTTTCCATACAAATTGCGAAATTTTTTGTTCTAGTTCTGTGAAAAATGCCAGTGGTAGTTTGATAGGGATTGCATTGAATCTGTAGATTGCTTTGGGTAGTAGAGTCATTTTCACAATGTTGATTCTTCCCATCCAAGAACATGGTATATCTCTCCATCTATTTGTATCATCTTTAATTTCTTTCATCAGTGTCTTATAATTTTCTGCATACAGGTCTTTCGTCTCCTTAGGTAGGTTTATTCCTAGATATTTTATTCTTTTTGTTGCAATGGTAAATGGGAGTGTTTTCTTGATTTCACTTTCAGATTTTTCATCATTAGTATATAGGAATGCCAGAGATTTCTGTGCATTAATTTTGTATCCTGCTACTTTACCAAATTCATTGATTAGCTCTAGTAGTTTTCTGGTAGCATCTTTAGGATTCTCTATGTATAGTATCATGTCATCTGCAAACAGTGACAGCTTTACTTCTTCTTTTCCGATTTGGATTCCTTTTATTTCCTTTTCTTCTCTGATTGCTGTGGCTAAAACTTCCAAAACTATGTTGAATAAGAGTGGTGAGAGTGGGCAACCTTGTCTTGTTCCTGATCTTAGTGGAAATGCTTTCAGTTTTTCACCATTGAGGATGATGTTTGCTGTGGACTTGTCATATATGGCTTTTATTATGTTTAGGAAAGTTCCCTCTATGCCTACTTTCTGGAGGGTTTTTATCATAAATGGGTGTTGAATTTTGTCGAAAGCTTTCTCTGCATCTATTGAGATGATCATATGGTTTTTCTGCTTCAATTTGTTAATATGGTTTATCACATTGATAGATTTGCGTATATTGAAGAATCCTTGCATTCCTGGAATAAACCCCACTTGATCATGGTGTATGATCCTTTTAATGTGCTGTTGGATTCTGTTTGCTAGTATTTTGTTGAGGATTTTTGCATCTATGTTCATCAGTGATATTGGCCTGTAGTTTTCTTTCTTTGTGACATCCTTGTCTGGTTTTGGTATCAAGGTGATGGTGGCTTCGTAGAAGGAATTTGGGAGTGTTCCTCCCTCTGCTATATTTTGGAAGAGTTTGAGAAGGATAGGTGTTAGCTCTTCTCTAAACGTTTGATAGAATTCACCTGTGAAGCCATCTGGTCCTGGGCTTTTGTTTGTTGGAAGGTTTTTAATCACAGTTTCAATTTCAGTGCTTGTGATTGGTCTGTTCATATTTTCTATTTCTTCCTGATTCAGTCTTGGCAGGTTGTGCATTTCTAAGAATTTGTCCATTTCTTCCAGATTGTCCATTTTATTGGCATAGAGTTGCTTGTAGTAATCTCTCATGATTCTTTTTATTTCTGCAGTGTCAGTTGTTACTTCTCCTTTTTCATTTCTAATTCTATTGATTTGAGTCTTCTCCCTTTTTTTCTTGATCTCAATAAATTTAACAGTTCTGAAATCACCCAAAGTATAATGTAATTGAAAGGAATTAAAGAAGACCAAATAAATGAAAAGACATCCTGTATTCATGAATTGGAAGACTTAATATTGTTAAGATGGCAATATCCCCCAAATTGATCTACAGATTCCATGCAGTCTTATCAAAATCCCAGTCAGCTTTTTTTTTTTTTTTTTTTTTTTTTTGCGGTACGCAGGCCTCTCACTGCTGTGGCCTCTCCCGTTGCGGAGCACAGGCTCCGGACGCGCAGGCTCAGCGGCCATGGTTCACGGGCCCAGCCGCTCCGCGGCACGTGGGATCTTCCCGGACCGGGGCACGAACCCGTGTCCCCTGCACCGGCAGGCGGACTCTCAACCACTGCGCCACCAGGGAAGCCCCCAGTCAGCTTTTTGAAGAAATTGAAAAGCCCTTCCTAAAACTCATATGGAAATGCAAAGTTCCAGAACAGCCAAAATAATCTTGAAAAAGAACAAAGCTGGAGGACTCCCACTTCCTAATTTCAAAATGTATTAAAAGCTACAGACTAAAATCAAGACTATGGGTGGGATTCCCTGGTGGTCCAGTGGTTAAGAATCCACCTTCCAATGCAGGGGACGCGGGTTCGATTGCTGGCTGGGGGACTAAGATCCCACATGCCATGGGATCTATGCCCATGTGCCGCAACAACTAAGCCTGTGTGCCACAACTAGAGAGCCCACAAGCCACAACTACAGAGCCCACGCGCTCTGGAGCCCATGTGCCACAACTAGAGAGAAGCCCATGTGCCACAATGAAGAGCCTGCACACCATAACAAAAGACCCCACGTGCCACAACTAAGACCCAACACAGCCAAAAATAAATAAATAGATTAGAGATAATCTCAGAGATTACAAATACACAAAAAGGAGCAACAAACTTACAAAAAAAGGAAAAAAGGGGCTTCCCTGGTGGCGCAGTGGTTGGGAGTCCGCCTGCCGATGCAGGGGACGTGGGTTCATGCACCAGTCCGGGAGGATCCCACTTGCTGCGGAGCGGCTGGGCCCGTGAGCCATGGTCGCTGAGCCTGCACGTCCAGAGCCTGTGCTTCGCGGCGGGAGAGGCCCACGTACCGCAAAAAAAAAAAAAAAAAGGAAAAAAGACTACGGGTACTGGTCTAAGGATAGACATATAGACTAATGGAATAGGAGTGAAAGTTCAGAAATAAACCCACAGATTTATGGACACTTCATTTTCAATAAGGGAATCAAGACAAATCAATTGGAGCAGAAGAGTCTTTTCAACAAATATGTCAGGACACCTGGATATCCATGTACAAAAGAATGAAGTTAGATCCCTACCTCACACATATACAAAAATTAACTCAAAATGGATCAAAGACCTATATTTAAGATGTAAAACTAGAAGACTTTTATATGAAAACATAAGCATAAATTTTCTTTTTCTTTTTTTGCGGTACACGGGCCTCTCACTGTTGTGGCCTCTCCCGTTGCGGAGCACAGGCTCCAGATGCGCAGGCTCAGCAGCCATGGCTCACGCACCCAGCTGCTCCGCGGCATGTGGGATCTTCCCAGACTGGGGCACGAACCCGTGTCCCCTGCATCAGCAGGCGGACTCTCAACCACTGCACCACCATGTAAGCCCAAGCATAAATTTTAATGACCTTGGATTAGGCTTCTTAAATATGACACCTAAAGCAAAAGCAACCAAAGAAAAAGTAAATAAAGTGAATGTCATCAAAATTTTAAAGTTTTGCACTTCAAAGAACACTATCAAGAAATTGAGATGACAATTCACAGAATGGAAGAAAATATTTACAAATCATATACCTGATAATCAACCAGTAACCAAAATATATACAGAACCCTTACAATTCAACAATAAAAAGAAAAATAATCCAATTTAAAAACGGACAAAGGATTTGAATAGACATATTTCTAAAGAAGATATGCAAATGACCAATAAGCACATGAAAAGATGCTCAATATCATTAGTCATCAAAAAGTGTAAATTAAAACTACAATGCAAGATCACTTCATAATAATTAGGATGGCTATAAGCAAAAACAGTAACAAGTGTTGACGAGGGTGTAGAGAAATTGGAACCCTCATACATTGCTGGTGGGAATGTAAAATGGTACAACAACTTTTGAAAATAGTCTGGCGGTCTCTCAAAATAGTAAGCATAGTGACCATATGACCCAGTAATTCTACTCTCAGGTATATACCCAGTATCTACCCAGTAGAATTGGAAGCATATTTTCACTCAAAACATCACATACAAATGTTCATAGCAACACTATTCATATTATCCAAAAGGTGAAAACAGCCCAAATGACCATCAACTTATGAATGGGTAAACAAAAAGTGGTATATTGATACAATGGAATACTGTTCAATCATAAAAGGAATGAAGTAGTGATACATGCTATAACGTGGATGAACTCTGAAAACATTATGCTAAGTGAAAGAAGTCAGACACAAGAGGCCACACTTTTTATGATTCCATTTATATGAAATTGTCCAGAAGAGGCAAGCCCATAGAGACAGAAATTAGATTAGTAGATTAGCAGCTGAAAAATTCCAATGGCATTTTTCACAGAGATAGAAAGAGCAACTGTAAAATTTGTATGGAACTACAAAAGACCCCGAATAGCCAAAGCAATCTTGAAAGAGAAGAATAAAACTGGAGGCATCACATTTCTTGATTTCAAACTATACTACAAAGCTATGGTAATCAAAATAGTATGGTACTGATATAAAAATAGACACACAGACTAATAGAACAGGATTAAGAGCCCAGAAATAAATCCCTGCATATACTGTCAACTAGTATTTGACAAGGGAGCCAAGAAATTGATAAGTGCTGTTGAGAAACTGAATAACCACATTCAGAAGAATAAAATTGGATCCCTATCTTATACCACTCACAAAAATTAACTCAAAATGGATTAAAGACTTAAACATAAGACCTGAAACCATAAACTCCTAGAAGAAAACATAGGGTCAAAACTCCTTGACATTTGTCTTCACACAATTTTTTGGATATGACACCAAAAGCACAAGCAACAAAAGCAAAACTTAAGAAGCAGAACTACATCTAACTAAAAACCTTCTGTACAGCAAAAGAAACAATCAATAAAATGGAATGACAACTTACAGAATGTGAGAAAATATTTGCAAATCATATATGTGATAAGGAGTTAACATCCAAAGTATATAAAGAACTCACACAACTCAATAGCAAAAAAACAATCTGGTTGACAAATAGGCAGAGGACCTGAATACACACTTTTCCAAAGAAGACATACAGATGGCCAACAGACACATGAAAAGATGCTCAACATCACTAATCATCAGGGAAATGCAAATCAAAACCACAGTGAGATATCACCTCACACCTGTCAGAATGGCTATCACCAAAAACAAGAGATAAGAAGTGTTGGCGAGGATGTGGAAAAAAAGGAACCCTCGTGCACTCTTGGTGGGAATCTAAATTGGTATAGGCACTAAGGAAAACAGTATGGAGGTTCACCAAAATTTTTTAAATAGAATTACCGTATGATCCAGCCATCCCACTTCTGGGTATATATATAAAGGAAATGAAAACAGGATCTCAAAGGGATAGCTGCACTCTCATGTTCATTGCAGCATTATTCACAACCTACTCAAGGCCTCATTAATTAGAAAGGGGCAGAATTGGGAAATGGACCCCTATGTGTATAGAGCATAGGGTGCGTGTGTGTGTGTGTGTGTGTGTGTGTGTGTGTGTGTGTCTGACTCTAAAGCCTATGCCAGTAGCCTCTAATGCTACCTCTCCACTTCAAAATATGGTTATGAGTTGTTATTGTTGTTTATAATTAAATTATTTAAAAATAGGTAATGCGTGCATATGGTACACAATGTGAAAAGTAAAAAGAAACAGAGAAACAGTGAAAAATAAGTATAAAATAGTCTCCTTCTCACTCTTGTCCCCCAGTCACCCAGGAGACAACCACTGCTAACAGTTGCTTTTCAAATTAAAAAAAAATTTTATTTTCAAAAAAGTGGTTTGCCCCTGCATCATTTCATAGCCCATGTAACCCTGAGCCATGTTATTATGGATTCCTACTCTAATTTTTAAATTTTTCTGTGTAAAACGTTCTTCAAAATTGATCCCATAGTAAACATGATAAAAACAGCTCATAGTGCATTGCAAATGCTAATGCTTTTCAGACATTAATTGTTCAGTTTAGCTAATCAAGCTTAGTGACACAGCATATTCTAATTCTTTTATATTTTCTATTTCAATGACGTAACTTCTTTTTACAATAAGATGGAACATCTGTCTGATGAAAAATGGGCCATTATTATTCATCTGAAGCCACGAAGGCAGTTTCAGGGGAGATTTACATTTATTTCCTCTACAGTGCCTAGCATAATGCATTAAATATAGTAAAAAACAAAAACAAGACAAAATTTTTTAAAAACACAATAAATATGTTGAATGAGTAACTAAATAATGAAGAGAATAGTACATGGTTTATTGACTAGTTCTTGCTTGCAATATCCCTTGCGTGACAATCCAGTATAATGACTTTAGCACAATGGCACTTTGTTGCCAAAGTTATTCAATTTCAGATTCATCTGAGTCTTGAACTTGAAACAACAAATAATCTGAAATATTGTCAAGGACATTGCTTTCTTACATAAATATATTAAAGCATTCACCTCAGGAAAGACCACCCATTCTAGTTCCCTTGAAAAGAGTTATAGAAAAAGCAGATGGCTGTATTCAAGGTGGTAAGGGGGAGGGGAGTGCATTGTCCTTATTTTAAATAAGTCAAAAACTGCGGTACATGTATTTGATGTGTAAACTTATAATGTTCAGTCTTTTCAATGATATTACCTTTTTCCCTGGAGTTTAGGAGAAAACAAGCCACATGTAGATAAAAGATTATGAGCCTACTAAATATATCATCTATCACTGCATTGAATTGTTTATGGCGTTATACTCAGTCACAGAGCATTTGTTC
This sequence comes from Phocoena sinus, assembly GCF_008692025.1. Taxonomy (NCBI): domain Eukaryota; kingdom Metazoa; phylum Chordata; class Mammalia; order Artiodactyla; family Phocoenidae; genus Phocoena; species Phocoena sinus. The sequence goes on along the minus strand of NC_045784.1, from coordinate 116,238,483 downwards.
TCATTTTGTCACTAATTAGTATATAATATAACTGAATTTACTACGTATAAGTTTCATTATAGGACTTCCACTATTGTGACACACTCTAGCATCAAGGACATGGGAATTTTACAACAAAAGAAAATTAAAGTACCACACAACAGTTAAGATATAATCCACTACTTTTTCCTTAAAAAAAAAAAAACTTGTCCTTCAGAACATATCAAGGAAAGAATTTTTTTTAATGGAACTTGCTATGGACTGAATTGTGTCCCCCAAAATTCATATGTTGAAACCCTAATCCCTAATGTGACAGTATTTGGAAATGGGGCCTTTAGGGAGTAATAAGGTTTACATGAGGTCATGAGGGTGCGGTCTTCATGATGGCATCAGTGCCCTTATAAGGAGAGACACCAAAGGGTTCTCTCTCTCTCTTTCTCTTTTCCCTTGCCATGTGAGGACACAGCAAGAAGGCAGCTAGCAGCAACCAGGAAGAGAGTGCTCACCAGGACCCGACCCTGTTGATGCCCTGATCTTGGGCTTCCCAGTCTCCAGAACCGTGAAAAAATAAATGTCTGTTGTTTAAGCCACTCAGTCTATGGTATTTTGTTATGGCAGCCCAAGCTGACTAAGAAAAAACATATTAAAGAATTTGGAGATAAAACCTTAAGCAAGTCAGCACCTTATCAGTGAGGTATTATGGGAAGAGCACTGGACGGGATGTAAGGGGTGCGTTCGGTTATATACAGCCTGGGCTTCATGACTGACTTCTTGTGTGACCTTGAACACACTGGTTCCACATCTCTATAATTAGGGGACTGGATGAGCTCCCATTATGGCCACTGTGCAGCACCACCCCGACTCCCACTCTGACCATGACTGTGCCTGGGGACTGTAGTCACTAATGACACTGCAGTAACTAGGTGAGACATGAAGAAATAATCACTGAAGGCAAGGACGAAGAGAATAACACAATGTAGTGTATAAATTGCCACTCTAACATGATATATAAGGCAAGATGCATAACTGAGATGAGCATTTATGAAACCTGCTTCAAAAACAAAGATCAAAATGGAATTCCGCAACACTATCGCCATCTCTTTGTACTAGGGTTTAAGATGTACAGAAAGATGAAAAGAATGCAGATACACCAGAAAAAGAAAGCTGCAGCCACAGAAAAAACAGTGGTCATTCAACTCCTTTCTACTCTTCATTATCGTGTAAAATGATTTTTCCAAGACAAAGTATAAGAAAGGGGCTTCCCTGGTGGCACAGTGGTTAAGAATCTGCCTGCCAATGCAGGGGACACGGATTCGAGCCCTGGTCCAGGAAGATCCCACATGCTGTGGAGCAACTAAGTCCGTGCGCCACAAGTATGGAGCTGCGCTCTAGAGCTCACGAGCCACAACTGCTGAAGCCCACGTGCCACAACTACTGAAGCCCACATGCATAGAGCCCACGTTCTGCAACAAGAGAAGCCACCGCAATGAGAAGCCCATGCACCGCAACAAAGAGTAGCTCCCACTCACCACAACTAGAGAAAGCCTGTGTGCAGCAACGAAGACCCAACTCAGCCAAAAATAAATAAATAAATAGTTATTTTTTAAAAAAGTATAAGAAAGGGTATAATTGCGTAGAGAAAAGAGAATGTGAGATACTAACCCAGGACACAGTAGTGTCGTCAGCAAAAAATTTGTCTTCCACTTAATACCTCTAAATGCTGAGGAAGTAAAGGACAGAAGACTTACTGGAGCAACTGGATTTAGTCCACTTTACAAATACTTTATAGTAACTAACACACAACTACATTTTGCTAGGTCAGCTAAAATTCCCCATGCAATTTCTGAATTTTTAATTTTACAGCTTTTTAATTTCTACATTTAACACACCAACTTACTGGAATAATAACAGTTGCAATGCTTACTCATATACATCTTAGCAGATACGTATCCAGCAGAGGTTCCCAGAAGGACCCATAACAGAATAGCACTGGTCATTAAAGCACCTCGATTGGCAGGGGAAAGGAAACCAAGACAAGCCAGAACTAAAGGCACAAAAGAGAAATATCAAACCAGTGACAATAATGGCCTCAAAAGCACATAGGACTTTATAATAAAGACAACCTTATGAAGATATTTTTATGAAACAGCATACAAGGAAATTCTCTGAAGTTATTCTCTTAGCTAATTTTTTTGACAATTTTTTCTTAATGAAAAAGTCTGATTTTCCATACAAGGCAAATGATATGTTTTCAATTTAGCCTTTAATCTCACTGTTTAAATCAAAATTAAACAAAAGATCTTCCCCTTCCCTACTCCAGTAGTCACTGCATAAACAGCAAATCATTTTTCCCACAAAAATTTCCTTCTGTTTCCTTTTATTCAAGGTAAGGGGGAAAAAATCAAAGTGAGACTTGGTCTCAGGAAAATATAACCTTAAGAGCTAAATTTTGAAATTATCACTGACATCTGAAACAGCTAATAAGACATTTATTTACAGCAGCTTTGTTTGTGAAAATCAGCACTCTGGTTATCACAAACTGACAAACTCCATTTTTAGTTGCTAAATGAAGGCAGCCAGAGTTCCTCAGCCACTGTAAGCCTACTAACGATGCCATTGCGCTTATACATTTAAAGACCAGCACTCAGGCTTGCCATAGCATTTCAAAATGCTAGTCTTTGAATTATAACTCCCTGAGTTCATTTAAAATATGATTCTACCCACATGCTGATTTTCAAGAACGCATCTACCTTGCAAAGCAAGGAACAAGTGTATTAGACATTACAATAAATTACTCAAAACTGAAGAAGCTATGAAAGTTCCTTGATATAGGAACATATTCAGACTCATATCCTTAATTTGAGAAGGAAGAAATATAAGTACTATAAAACACACATTTCCTTAAACTTTAGGGTAGAATTTTCAAAGTTCTTTTGTACACATGAATCAAAGTTTAACATATGTTAGCAGCTCACTAAGAATGTTGAAGAAGACACATATTGATCTGAGATTACTCACATAAAGTAATAAATGTCATAATCAAAACTTGTGCTCTTGACCCAGGAAAACTGACAGCAACATTCTACTCCTTGGAGGTCTGAATACATCCCCATGAACCAGCTTCCAACCAAATTCCTTCTGGGCATCTTCCTGCATATGAGAAAGTCTTTAATAAACACGGGAGTTACTAGGACAGAAAGTTACAAGAGCTCTGAAAGTTAGAGAAAAATGAATTTTCCTCTAGAGACAGACTAGCTGGAAACCAATGGCTCATTTTGGTTACAGTAGGTCTCTGGCAGGTATGTGACCCTGTCATACAAATGAGCTATTCCCTTACCTTAAGTTTTGCATTGGAGGGAGTGTGTTAATTATATAAAGGACACAACTGGCTTGATTTTCATGAAGAAAGCAACACGATTTAACATACATAAAAGATTCAACCAAGGGACTTCCTGGTGGCGCAGTGGTTAAGAATCCGCCTGTCAATGCAGGGGACAAGGGTTCAATCCCTGGTCCGGGAAGATCCCACATGCTGCGGAGCAACTAAGCCCGTGTGCCACAACTACTGAAGCCTGCGTGCCTAGAGCCCGTGCTTCACAAGAGAAGCCACCACAGTGAGAAGCCCGCGCACTGCAACAAAGAGTAGCCCCCGCTCACCACAACTAGAGGAAGACCGCGCACAGCAACAAAGACCAACGCAGCCAAAAATAAATAAATAAATTTTAAAAAAAAGATTCAACCAATTCTATAGAAATTAAACGTTCGTCAATACACAAATGATTACAAGAGTCAAAACAGTATAAATTGATAAAACTAAATTTACCCTAAATTGTAGTATTTTGCAGTGTTTCGTATACTTATCTCATGCTGCAAATTAATGAAAATCTTAAATAATGATATTTTGAAAGGTCAGAAACATGAAAAGGAATATAACCAAAGAGTTGATAGCAAATAACTCTCTAATAAACTTACCTGTACTTTTTAAGAATCAACACAACACTCTGTACTTCGATTCAGCATAATATGCAAAATTACTAGACATCAAATGCATTGTATTCAAGGTGTTATACTCTAAGTAGAAATATAACATTGAGAACTGGGCAAAGCAGGCACTCAAATATTTGCTGAATCAAATATGTGCATTTTTACTTACGGGAAAAACTCATCTAATTATATCTGATAACATCTTTATGGAGAGTCCTTAATATGATCATAGCCACCATTCCAGATAAGAAGACAGCAATAACAACAGAATTCATAATACTAGAAAACATAAAGAAGGAAAAAGAGAAGTTAAATCTCAAGTTTCTTATTTGAATACTAAAAAGAAAATGTGTGCACACGTAAAAGAAAGACATTCAAATTATCATTATGTCGATCAGTTTTCTAAGGTTAAATGTGGATCAAAGGCTGAATACATCAATATATTAAATGAACTTAAAGCTCTATCACAAGGGGCTTCCCTGGTGGCGCAGTGGTTAAGAATCCGCCTGCCAATGCAGGAGACACGGGTTCGAGTCCTGGTCCGGGAAGATTCCCACATGCCACGGAGCAACTAAGCCCATGCACCACAACTACTGAGCCTGTGCTCTAGAGCCCGTGAGTCACAACTACTGACGCCCGTGTGCCTAGAGCCCGTGCTCCGCAACAAGAGAAGCCACCGCAATGAGAAGCCTGCACACCACAACAAAGAGTAGCCCCTGCTCGCCGCAACTAGAGAAAGCCCGCGAACAGCAACGAAGACCCAACGCAGCCAAAAACAAATAAATATTTTTTTTTAAAAACAAAACTCTATCAGGGCTTCCATGGTGGCGCAGTGGTTGAGAGTCCGCCTGCCGATGCAGGGGACGCAGGTTCGTGCCCTGGTCCGGGAAGATCCCACATGCCACAGAGCGGCTGGGCCCGTGAGCCATGGCCGCTGAGCCTGCGCGTCCGGAGCCTGTGCTCCGCAGCGGGAGAGGCCACAACAGTGAGAGACCTGCGTACCGCAAAAAAACAAAACAAAACAAAAAAAACAGCTCTATCACAAATGTGCATTACAAATAAATCAGTAGAAGCAACACTATTCTTAAGGTTATTTTAGAACTTTGTAAGAGTACATTCCCAAAAAGAAACAAGGGGAAATGAATAAGATCAGGAACACAGACATAGTTCCAGAACATGAAACTGAGAATGGAAGTTCAGGAATCAATGTTGAATTGATGACTGACTGACTGACTTCTTAGCTGATGGACTAAGGCTTTTAACTCTATCAAGTCTTTATCAAGCTTCGGGGTAAAGACCCCATGGACCACTTACCTACCATCTCTTACATACTGTTTCCAAAACTGAATCTTAAAATCTATGCCCAAATCAAAATCAAGACCTTCTGCCATCCCACTGCCCAGACAAATCCAGACACATCAAAAAAGTTTCACCAGAATCTTTGAAAAGGCCAGCACTGTTTTAGAAAAATGCCTTTAAGATAATGTCTAAAATATCTGTTAAATGTCATAAGTAAATTAGCTTGAGACAGAAACTAAAGTACATTTATTGTTACATTATAAATATTAATACTACTAGAGATTAGCCCCACAATCTATCTGGATGCCCTTCGCTTTCACAACCCCTTTAAAGAAAGCACTTAAATAAATTTTATCCAGGGACTTCCCTGGTGGTCCAGCGGTAAAGAATCCACCTTACAATGCAGGGAATGTGGGTTCCATCCCTGGTCAGGGAACTAAGATCCCACATGTCGTGGAGCAACTAAGCCCACGTACCACAACTACTGAGCTCGTGCACCTCAACTAGAGAGCCTGTGTGCCGCAAACTACAGAGCCTATGCACTCTGGAGCCCATGCACCACAACTAAAGAAGAGAAAACCTGCACGCCACAACTAGACAGAAGACCACAACAAAAGATCCCGCATGCCTCAATGAAGATCCCATGTGCCACAACCAAGACACAATGCAGCCAATAATAAATAAAATAAATGATAAGTAAATCTTTAAAGAAATAATAAGTAAATAAAGTTTATCTGAAGAGAGTTCTGGGTGGTGTGACAAAATGGGACCTGGACTATTGCCCAAACAGAAGATTTTCTAGAAAAGCTACAATATGATAATAATAATGAGGAGGAGAAGGAGGTAGAGGAGAAGGAAGAATAAGGATAGAAACAGGAGGAGAAGGGGGTGCTATTCTCACTTTAAAGGCGATAGCACTGTAAATCAACTATACTTCAATAAAATAAAATTTTTTAAAAATAAAGGCAATGGCATATAAGGAAAATCATCACCTCAGAAGACCATACTCATAGAATCACACCTTTCCTTACTTTCATCTTTACCTTTATAGTCTTCTTCCATCCAAAACTGGTTTATTATAGGATATGAGGATAACGGGAAAAAAATACTACATACACAGGTTCACCTATTTCTCGTCGGCTTCTCTGATCAGTCTCGTAAGTCACTAACTGAAGATCCTACTCTCGTTGTCAGCGCTTTATGACAGCCCCAATCATCACGTTCTCAGTTGGTCCATCCTTCGATTTCATGTTGAAACTACTCCTTCCACAGTCATGAAGGACTCCTAACTCTGTGGTCTGTCCTGTTGAAGATTCCTGAGGAATCAAGTCCCTTCACTCTGAATCCACTAGAATATAAGCTTCCTGCGAGCAGAAGCCTGTTGGCCTTATGCACCACCATGTCTGAGAGCCTCTCCTAGTGCTTGGCACCCTAATAGGGATGAAAAAGAACATGTGGAGAATGAATCCACCTTCACTCACAGACATTATCTCAACACAGTCCTCTCGTCTATATGACCTGCCTTGACCACCTGCAATGTTTTGGTTTCTCAATCTTTTCATCTTTCTCTGCTCTCTTCCCAGTCTTTCATGACATCCTGACTTTCCTCCACCCCAGCTGGTTACTGCTTTCTCTTACACTCTAGTTTGCTCAGACTTTGACCCCACAAATGAAAGCGTCTCTCCTGTTTTCATTCCATCTTTTGCACAGTGTCCACAGCCACAGCCCTATCCTGCCTACTTCCCAGCATGGACTACTCTTTACATGCAGACATCTTACCTCTAGGACATCTCAGCCTTCTCCTTCCCCTCAGCATAAACATTAGTATATTTAAAACAGATTTTCCTTTTTTCTTTCTCTTTGCATATGTGGAGAGGTGGGGGAGAGGAAGGAGAAGGGAACTTAGCCACAGAGAAGAAAAAATGTCACTCAAGATTATCTTGGATGGGGGTGGGGGGAGGGGGAACTGGATGAAGGTGGTCAAAAGGTACAAACTTGCAGTTATAAGATGAAGTACTAGGGATATAATGTACAACATGGTTAATATAATTAACACTGCTGTACGTTATGTATGAAAGTTGTTAAACAGTAAATCCTCGGAGTTTTCATCATGAGGAAAAAATCTTTTCTATTTCTTTAATTTTGTATCTATAGGAGATGATAGATGTTCACTAAACTTACTGTGGTCATCAGTGTAAGTCAAATCATACAGTACTTTAAACTCATACAGTACCGTATGTCAATTATATCTCAATAAAACTAAAAGGAAAAAAAAGATCATCTCTGGTGACAAAATAATTTTTAAAATACATATATGTATGTATGTGTGTGTGTGTTTGTATACATTTCCTACCAGGAAGCTACTTATTCTTTATTTCATAAAGTGCTTACCTAAACCACTGAATGCTGCTGGTATGAGACATGGACTCCAAAATATAATCCCATCTAGAACCCCACTTGATATGTTTGTTTTCCTAAAAACAAAAATACAAAATCACATGACCAAACTTTAACTGACTTTTTACTGGTTATAATCCTAAAACAGACAGAAAGTTATTCTGCCTGTACTTTCTCTATTTCTTTACTGCTAAATTCATGGAATCATGCAATCTAGCCTGATATTTTTTATCATTTTTTTATTTACTGATATTCTATCTCATTTCAGAAAGGGACTAGGAAAAAAATAATTTTAGCTTACTGCTGTTCACCAGATATAGCACCTTTTCGCTACTATTTTTCTGTAACCCTAAATCCACCCCATACTTCATTTCCTTTTGTCCAGACCACATTTTCATCTTAACTGCAACTTCATACCATGCTTACAAAGGTATATGTAATGTCACTGTAGTTTTGTTTGTAAATTTAAAAACGTAGAAACAACCAAAAATTCCCATCAGAATGGGAATAATTAAACTGTGGTAATCCATGCTAAGGAATACTACGTAACCATTAAAAGGTATGATGTGCATCTATAGGTGACAATATGTCTATGAAATAGCACTAAGCGAAAAAAGAAAGGTGAAAAGTATATGGTAAGACAAGTTATGTACAGCAAGATTCCATTCCCCCCACAAAATTATATTCATATTTTGTAGATGCAGACATTTTTCTGGAAGAAAAAATAATGGTTATACTTTTGGAGTGAGAGACTAGAAATTGGGGGGAGGGTACTAAAGGAAGGGCGAATTTTACTTATACATTTTCTATATGGTTTGCAGTCTTCACCACATACAAGTATTATCAATATTATTATTTAAATTGAACTCAACATTTGAACTAAAAGACAACTTGCGTCACTGCAACACACAAAATCCACCTCCTGCAAATAGGTTTATTATTAGGGTATTTTGTTTAATTAGAAAACAGTATTCAATTTCAGTCATTATTTCTTATGGAATATTTTAATATTTTTGTATGTTAAGCATTTTGAAATATTTTAGCAATGAATTTATAAAAGTTGTTTTAGGGCTTCCCTGATGGCGCAGTGGTTGAGAGTCCGCCTGCCGATGCAGGGGACACGGGTTCGTGCCCCGGTCTGGGAAGATCCCACATGCCGCGGAGCGGCTGGGCCCGTGAGCCATGGCCGCTGAGCCTGCGCGACCGGAGCCTGTCCTCCGCAACGGGAGAGGCCACAACAGTGAGAGGCCCGCGTAACGCATAAAAAAAAAAAAAAAAAAAAAAAAAAAAAAAAAGTTGTTTTAATACTGTAGTGCTCAGTACAGAACAAAACACAAGAAAATATAATCACCAGCTGTTTCTGCTGGTGTGCAGTCAAACTCAACCTTTCAATAGCTTTCTTATAAAATATCCCCAATAAATGATCTTAAATGATAATCCCCAGTAAACATTTAAACCATTAATGCAGTATTATCACCCCTTAAATTAATGGCATGCTCTTAGCAAAAGGAAAACACTGGTACAAGCTTACCAAGTTATGTTTGAAATGACTTATTATTTAAAATTAGGTATCTTTAAGTGTTTTTTCTGAAGTTTGGGGGTGGGTATGAAGCAAGCCAATATACACTGCTTTAAAAAAACTGAAATGATGGGTTTTAATTGAACAATGGATTTTAGTTGACACCTGATGACCTGGTGATCATGGTTAACATTATCCATGAAAGGTCAGGTTGACATTATGTGTCTACTGATGTGAGCTATCACTTTTGTGGTCTTCCTGTCGAGAATCCATGGCCTGAGCCTGGTCATGAAGAACCATCAGACAGACGCAGGTTGATGGTCATCCTACAGACTGTAAGGTCTGTACTCTCCAAAAATTTTAAGAGGGACTTCCCTGGTGGCGCAGTGGTTAAGAATCTGCCTGCCAGACCTACTGGAGAACGGACTTGAGGATATGGGGAGGGGGAAGGGTGAGTTTTGACAGGGCGAGAGAGAGTCATGGACATATACACACTAACAAACGTAGTAAGGTAGATAGCTAGGGGGAAGCAGCCGCAAGGCACAGGGATATTAGCTCGGTGCTTTGTGACAGCCTGGAGGGGTGGGATGGGAGAGTGGGAGGGAGGGAGACGCAAGAGGGAAGACATATGGGAACATATGTATATGTATAACTGATTCACTTTGTTATAAAGCAGAAACTAACACACCATTGTAAAGCAATTATACCCCAATAAAGATGTTTAAAAAAAAAAAAAGAATCTGCCTGCCAATGCAGGGGACACGAGTTCGAGCCCTGGTCCGGGAAGATCCCACATGCCGTGGAGCAACTAGGCCCGTGCACCACACTACTGAGCCTACGCTCTAGAGCCCGTGAGCCACAACTACTGAGTCCACGTGCCACAACTACTGAAGCCTGTGCTCTAGAGCACTTGAGCCACAACTACTGAGCCTTCGTGCCACAACTACTGAAGCCTGTGCGCCTAGAGCCCGTGCTCCGCAACAAGAGAAGCCACCACAATGAGAAGCCCCGCACACCGCACACGATGAGTATCCTCCTTTCGCCACAACTAGAGAAAGCCCACACACAGCAATGAAGATCCAACACAGCCAAAAATAAATAAATAAAAAATAATTTTTTAAAAAAAATTTCAAGAATATGAAACACAAGGAAAGACTAAAGAACTGGCCCAGTTTGGAGGAGATCAAAAACTAAACATAACATGTAATCCTGGATAGGACAGTGAACCAGAAAGGAGAAAAGTGACATTGTTGGCCAGCTGGTGAAATCTGAATGGATGAATGTGAATCAGATGGTAATGCAATGCCAATATTGATTCCCAGTTTGCACGGTTGTATGCTAGTTATATAGGAGGGTGACCTTGTTTTAGGGAAAGATACTCTGGAGGGTATAGGGGTAATGAGACAACATCTAGCTCTCAAAAGATTCACAGAAAGACTAATGATAATGGACACACACAAAGAAGAGTGAACAATGGAGCAAATGAAGTAAAATGTTAACAGTTGGGATGTCTGGTTAACAGAACTACGGGAGTTCTTTGTGTTATTCTAGCAATTTTTCTGTAGTATGAAATTGTTTTGAAATAAACTATTTTTTTAAACCTATAAGAAAACTCTGAATTTATAGAACTGACAAATCCAGGGATAAATACTCATTGTATGAAAGGATTCATCTTAGGCCATTTTATTAAAATATTGTTCCTATACTAAAATGTGACTTAATTTTTCAAAATTTGAATTGCATGCATCTCTTCACCAGACTGTCCATCACCTTAAGCAAGTAACTCATATTAAGCCTTTTAAAAAGGAGTGAAGGGGCTTCCCTGGTGGCACAGTAGTTAACAATCCACCTGCCAATTCAGGGGACACGGTTCGAGCCCTGGTCGGGAAGATCCCACATGCTGCGAAGCAACTAAGCCCGTGCACCACAGACTACTGAGCCTGCATTCTAGAGCCCAGAAGCCACAACTACTGAGCCCATGCGCCACAACTAATGAAGCTCGCGCGCCTAGAGCCTGTGCTCCACAACGAGAGAAGCCACCGCAATGAGAAGCCTGCACACCACAACGAAGAGTAGCCCCCACTCACCGCCAACCAGAGAAAGCCCACACGGAGCAACGAAGACCCAACACAGACAAAATAATAAATAAATAAATAAATAAAATTTTAAAATATATATGTTTAATAAAATTCTTAAATTAAAAAAAAAAGAATCCACCTGTCAATGCAGGGGACCCGGGTTCGAGCCCCTGGTCCGGGAAGATCCCACAGGTCGTGGAGCAGCTGAGCCCATGTACCACAACTACTGAGGCCCACGTGCCACAACTACTGAAGCCCACGCACCTAGAGCCCATGCTCCGCAACAAGAGAAGCCACCGCAATGAGAAGCCCGAGCACCACAATAAAGAGTAGCCCCCGCTCGCCGCAACTAGAGAAAGCCCGCACACAGCAACGAAGACCCAACGCAGCCAAAAAATAAAATAAATAAAAAGGAGTGAAATAAGTGAGGGAAATTAAGAGGCACAAACTTCCAGTTGCAAAATAAATGAATCACGAGTATGAAATGTACAGGGTGAGTAACATAGTCAATGATTATGTAATACCTTTGTATGGTGACAGATGGTAACTAGACTTATCATGGTGATCATTTTAAAATGGATAGAAATATTGGATCACTATGTTGTGTAACAGGAACTAACATAGTGTTGTAGATCAACTATACTTCAAAAACAAACAAATAAACCCATAGAAAAAGAGATCAGATTTGTGGTTACCAGAGGCGGAGAACAGGGAGAGGGAGAATTACGTGAAGGCAGTCAAAAGGTACAAACTTGCAGGTATAAGATAAATAAGTACTAGGGATGTAATGTACAACATGATCAATAGAATTGACACTGCTGTATGTTATATATGAAAGCTGTTAAAGAGAGTAAATCCCAAGAGTTCTCATCACAAGGAAAAAGCATTGTTTTTTTATTTCTTTAATTTTGCGTCTATATGAGATGATGGATGTTCACTAAACTTACTGTGGTCATCATTTCATGACATAAGTCAAATCATTACGCTGTACACCTCAAACTCATACAGTGCTGTGTATCTATTATATCTCAATAAAACTGGAAGAAAAAATAAAATGTAAAAAAAATGAGAGAAACTTTCAAATATGCACTATGAAGTTTTGCTTTTAAATACAAAGAGAGCCTAGAAAATCTGCAGTTGTTAAATCAAGTAGTTTTTGCACCAAACATTGCCACCTGCTGGAAATAACAGTCCACAACACATACTACTCCTCCATAAGAAAATAAATCGTTTTAAAATCCTAAGGTACATTTGAGACAAAATGACAAATGCAAAAAGATAACTAAATGGTGGAACCCATTTTTTTAATCCATTTAATATTAATGAATTATTCTACATCCCAGAGTTTCCAAATCTTTTATAAGACATAGCAATTGTCATAAATGCGTACAAGGTAAGCAGGTCTTTAATGCTATTTATAATGAAGTCACAAGAAGCAAATGTAGAAATATAGATGAGAATTCTTGATTCAGGACACAGCACATGATGGGTTTCACTCGGTAAAAATACAGGCAGGGAATCAAAGAATCAAGCTGGCGGGTAACTACAGCTTCTTTTAGTCTAGCTGTTTTCAACAGGGGAAGCAGCACCCTCTAGGGGGCATAATGAAAAGGTGTGGGGATGCTACTGGTATTTAGCAGCATAGTATTGAATAGAAGGCCAGACGTCCTGCTTGGCACCAGAAGACCCACACAAAGAATTGAGAAGAACTTCTAAAAGCCCCATCCAACATTCATGTGAGTGAAAAACTGCTTATGATTATCTGCGCCTAGATTCTAACTTCATTTTACAGATAAAGTATTTTTACATAGTTTTAATATACATTGATTTTTCCCCCAGCAATGCAACTACCATGTAAATTGAGGGAAAATGGTACTATGTTTGGCTTGAAACTTCACCAAAATTGATCAACATTTGAGAAAATCATGGCATCCTTTAGAAAGATGTGATATTTGAGCCATCAATGTACAATATTCTCATAGCCATATGCGTTCGTAGATGTCATGTTTACAATGATTACACACATAGGTGCATGCATCTGACAATGACTGCAATATATACTGAAACATACATTATTTTGTTAAAAACTAATTTATCTTTATTTCTCCTTTATATTATAGTTAGGGTACTATATGGATGCCTATTGAAACTATGTGTAAGTCAGGTTTAATTATCTAGTATCTATTAATATAATTTTACAATAGTAAAGGGAGAATGATAAAACATTTGTTATTAAAAGAGGACATCGGTCTGATAGGGTTGAGAACTACTGATCCAGCTCCATTCCCTCACTTCACTATGCAGAAACTGAAGTCCAGAAAGGAAAATGAACTTGCTCAAGGTCACAGTATGAGTTTGAAGCAAACCAGCACCAAAATTCTCTGATTCGCAATTCAGTTATTGGTCTATGGTGCCTGAAAATCAGGAATGCATTTTGAAAAAAAAAAAAAAAAACAAACACAACTATATATGTGGCTAGGGTCCCAAGCTAGCCCACGACTAAAGCTTATATAACTCACATACGTAGATACATGGCTAAAATTAATGTGATTAGAGTGAAACCAAAAAATCTTTGGTTGGTGGTATAAAAATGGTAAGTTTCTAAAGTAAAATATGGTGAATAGAAATACTTTAGCCATTCAAAATCTGGCCCAAACCTATCTTTCTAACCTTTCTACCAATACGATATAAACAACTAAAGTCTGGGGTACTAGACTGAATCTTTTTGGCCTTTATATACCCCAGGGCTTAACACCTGGCACGTGGAGTGCATTTACTGCCTGTTGCTGAATGAACAAACAAATGAAAAAAGTTTTGTTTCAATCAGACAAGTCTATTCACTGTTCCCCACATACACCATGTACATTCTTACCTGAAAAGCCCTTCCTAAAGCTCCTCTCCAGATTCCTAAATGCCAGGTCTTTTAACTCAGTTTATAGGCCTTCCCAGAATGCCTTGCACACTTCTACCCCTTCTATCCAAATTATCCTCAGCATCCTTCAAGGACTAGCTAAAGGCCTCTCTCTTATAAAGTCTTCTTGGTCAATTCACCCACCATAACTCCTTCCCATTCTAAACTCACACGATGTATTAAAGAGACTGTGTCAGAAGCCTGGATTCTGTAGTCAAGCTAATCTAGACTTATAATCCTTTACATTTGTGACCTTGGGCAAGTAACTTTATCTCTATGAGTCTCAGTTCTATAGTCTATAAAATGGAGATTTAAAATAGTACCTGCCTTCAGAGGACTATTGTGAATAATAGCTAAACTAGGTACTTTATAAAAATTCCCATGCTAGGCACATAATAGGCCCTCAATAAATATTTGTTATATAAATGGATGAATAAAAGGTCTTCACTCAAATGTTAATCTTTATGGTCCCATCCTTCAATAACTTCTGAACAAAACTGTTATATAAACACCAAACTTTGTACCCACTTGGGAACACGTATTATTTTCTGAAAACATAAAGTACATAAGATGTTCAATTAAAAAGCAAAAAGACAAAACTTTTATAACTAAAAATTGCTATATTTGCCTCTGAACCTTTCTGTGGCCAGTAGCTGCCTGACCAGGGGCTCAGGCCAACAACTCGGCCGATGACCACAAGCTCTGCATCCTAACAGCAGTTTGCAGGTGGCTGCACTAAGGTGGGAGAGGCGGCGCAGGAGGATGGAGATCGCAGCCCAGGTGGCTCAGGCGCCATTGCTGCTGTATGGCACTGACATCTGTAAGTCGTTTGACGTGTTCAGCTTCTCCAGCCAGGCCCCCCAGCCCCGCCCCATCCCTGTGTCAGGATCACACCTACCCCTCCCCTAGCCCGAGACTGTCTTTGTGGAAGGCTTCTGCAGTCTGCAGGAGGGTGAGAGACTGTAGTTCACCCAGCCAGGTGCCTGGGATCAATCCATGTCACAGGACCTGGTGGGATTTTCTGTATTGAGAGTGAGAAGCAACAAAAGATGAAAAACAAGTAGAAGCACAGACCAAAGGGGACAGTCCCTGAAAATGTGGAGGTCTAGATCTTTGCCAAGATGGCAGCAGCTAGTCACACATGGCTATTCAGCACTTGAAACGTGGTCGGTCCTAAGTGAGATCAGCTCTAAGCGTAAAACACACACCAGATTTCAAAGACTTAGTTCAAGAAAGAAGAATGTAAGATATTTCTTTATCAAAAAAATGCTATACAGACACTATATACGGGCTTCCCTAGTGGCACAGTGGTTAAGAATCCGCTTGCCAGTGCAGGGGATACGGGTTCGAGCTCTGCTCGGGGAAGATCCCACATGCAGTGGAGCAACTAAGCCCATGTGCCACAACTACTGAGCCTGCGCTCTAGAGCCCGTGAGCCACAACGACTGAGCCCACGTGCCACAACTACTGAAGCCCGTGCACCTAGAGCCTGTGCTCTGCAACAAGAGAAGCCACCGCAGTGAGAAGCCCGCACACTGCAAAGAAGAGTAGCCCCTGCTTGCCGCAACTAGAGGAAAAAGCCCGCACCCAGCTGTCTGATTTCGAATTATCACTCTTAATTACATACACAAAAATTTTCATGGTAGTTCTCAGCACGTGGTGGTATTCTAAATGACTTTTATTCACATTTTGTGATTTTTCTATATTTTCTACAATGAACATGAATAACTACTATAAGTTTTTTTTTTACTTAAAACAACAGAAGTTTATTCTCTCACAGTTCTAGAAGCTAGACGTCCAAAATCCAGGAGTTGGCAAGGGATGGTTCCTTCTGAAGGTTCTTTTTTTTTTTCTTCTTTTTAATAGATAACTGACAAGGACCTACTGTATAGCACAGGGAACTATACTCACCATCAAGCAGTAAGGGAAAAGAATCTATAAGGGAAAAGAATCTAAAAAAGAATATATATATATATGTATAACTGAATCACTGTGCTGTACACCTGAAACTTACACGATATTGTAAATCAACTATACTTCAATAAAATTGTTTCTAATTTAAAAAAATTAAAAATAAAAATTTCTAGTTCAATAGGATTTTGTAAGCTACTATGAGACACAACAACCATGTACACCTAGGGTACACAATGTGGAATCTGCAGCGGGATATAAATGGTACTCCAGAATGGTACTCTATAGTCAAAGACGATTATAAAATGCTGAGTTAGACTCAGTCAAAGGTTTCTTTATTAGGAGACTTTTAAACATTAATGTGCTTTGTGAAGCTAAGAAAGGAGACGGTAGAAAGTAGCATTTTCCAAACTTATTTGACTAGTATTCTTGGGAATGCACTTTGAGAAATGTTGACGTGTACGATTATCACTGGGTAAAAAAAAAATTCAACCCAAACCCAAGACAGAAAATAAAGAAACAGCACCATCAGAGAGATCCATCACCACTCTTCCTGGAGCCCTCCCCACAACTATAACAGCAACTTTCTGGTGTTCAGGTAAAGAATATTGTGGTTAAAAGAAATTAAAGAGAAAAAAAAAGAATATTGTGGCTTGGTGCGTTCTCACTGTGTAAGTGCACTCTGCATACATAAGCTACTCTTGTATAAAACATTAGTAAATCAGGTGCTCCTGTATCTGAGAGAACGGATAGGAAACATTGTGTGTCTACTACGGGCTAGCTAAATATTTTATATGTTAGCTCACTTATCTCTGACAGCAGTCACGTGAGGCAACTATTTTAGCCCCATTTTACAGATCAGGAAATATAGACTCAGTGTAACCTACCGAAGTTCACACAGCTAGGAAATGTCAAAACCAGGATTCAAACCTTGGGTGTGTCTGCTTCTTTCCACTGTACCACGTCTGGAAGCCAAGAGCCTTCTAAGCACCCTAAATGAGTTTCAATGGGAAAGGAAAAAACTCCTCTTCTGGAATACCTCCCAGGATTAAGGAAACTTAAAGAACAAGGAGTTGAGACCTAACCTCAAATAAGGCAATTCCCCAAAACCCCCATTTGGTATAGCTGCATCTGAACTTGCACTTCAGCTCTTTTGACTGCCACAGTTACTTCCTGACAGGCAGGCAGACCACTAACACCATACCATGCAGGCTCCTGGCATGAATCTAAACTTCAATTTAGATGTGCCTTCCCTTGGCTTTTACTGTAAACAGAAGCATTCCTACACTTAAATTTTTTTATTTTGCTATTTTTTTCTTCCAGTTTAATTGAGATATAATTGATATACATCACTGTATAAGTTTAAGGTGTACAGCATAATGATTTGACTTACATACATCATGAAATGACGACCACAATAGGTTTAGTGAACATCCATCATCTCATATACTGTAGATACAAAATTAAAGAAAAAAATATATATGTTTTCCTTGTGATCAGAACTCTTAGGATCTACTCCCAACAGCTTTCATATATAACGTACAGTGTTAATTATATTTACCATGGTGTACATTACATCCCTAGTACCTTTTGACCACCGTCATGTGATTCCCCCCTCCCCCCATCCCCTGCCTCTGGTCACCACAAATCTGATCTCTTTTTCTATGAGTTCATTTGTTTGTTTGTTTTTGAAGTATAATTGACCTACAACTCTATGTTAGTTCTTGTTACACAACATAGTGATTCAATATTTCTATACATTTCAAAATGATCACCACCATAAGTCTAGTTACCATCCTATACTTAAAATTTTAATAGCCAACTGATAAGTGATAAAAATGTATAAGGGTTTCAGCTCTTCAATCAACTTCTGATAATAGCTTAGACTTGGAATACTATTCTCAATCACTGGGGAAAGGTTATTTTAATTTCTTCAGGGTGTATTTCATTCCTTTCCCCAGATTACACTTCTGTGTTTCATCCAGAGATTAGAAGACTGGACTATACTTATTGGACTAGTAAATTGCCTGTTTTCACCAATTGTACTGTGGGTAAACTGCAGGATGTAGGATCAAGTAAGCCTGACCTCTAGCTGGATGATTCAAAGTACACACACACACATTTCTAACATAAACGTTTCTCATTTTCTTTACAGTAACTCTGTAGGCAGAAAATATAATAGACCTTTAATATAGAAAGCCAGAATGGAATAGTGGAAAAACTATGAGTTTGGGGCCAAACAGACCTGAGTTTGAATATCACTTCCACCTCCTGCTAGCTACGATCCAGAGAAAATTACTTCAGCTCACTGGGCTTCAGGATCCTCATTTATAAAATGGAGATAACATTTTATAGGTGATACATAGGGACAAAAGCAAGGCATCCCCAAACTGGAATTGCTTTCAGAATGAGATTAGGAAGAATCGTGTTATAATGGCTGTCAGGCCATCTATAGAAATGACACAAACCAAGCACAATTTGTAAGTGTTCAAAGAGATTTGAGACCTAATCCCAAATAAGGTGATTAGGGCTTTGTCTCAGGAAATCAAATCTAAAGCCATAAGAAATAAGCCTTATATAAAATCAAGTATAATGAAAGCTGAATCAAAAATATGATGTATAACCTTTAAAAACTATAAAGAGAAATACATATATCTACACAGTCATAAGAAGTTTTCCCTATGAAAGGAAAGCTCCAAAGTTCATCTTCTGGAGAAGCACCTCTAACACTGTCCAAGGCTAAGAGTACCTGACCCATGAATATGAACCAGGTATCTGGTCCATGGGCAAGCATAGCACTAGTGCACCTGAATATCATCTTTTAATACTCTCTTACTTTTGCTCTGGGGTCCTATACTCACCAAGAAACTTTCTATTTATTCTATTCTATTTATATTTGCTTTCTCATATATCTTTATTATAAGCAGATGGGCTAACCAGCTGACATGAATGGTGTAGTCCACTAGACATTTATCTTCCTTCGCATAAATTACAAAATTGGTGTTCTGGTTTATATATTGGATCCTTAGGAGTGTGCCTAGTATGAATCTACCTCCCTTTGTTATACTCACAGAATTAAAATTCTGAAGCAAGATTTTTTAAACTGACAGAAACCTAGTATTGCTGAGTGTGTGAGGAAACTGCAGATCTTCAGGCCTAGTGACTTTTCTGCAAAAGAATTTGGTAAGGTATTATCAAAATGTGCCCACCCTGTTACCTAAATAACCCTACTTCTAGGAATTTTAGTCTAGGAGATAATCAGACAAATAAAAAAGTAAGGATGGGCTTCCCTGGTGGCGCAGTGGTTGAGAGTCCGCCTGCCAATGCAGGCGACACGGGTTCGTGCCCCGGTCCGGGAGGATCCCACGTGCCGCGGAGCGGCTGGGCCCGTGAGCCATGGCGGCTGGGCCTGCGCGTCCGGCGCCTGTGCTCCGCAACGGGAGAGGCCGCGACAGTGAGAGGCCCGCGTACCGCAAAACAAAAACAAAACAAAACAAAACAAAAAAAAGTAAGGATGCTCATTAAAGCATTGTTTATAATCATTAAAAATTAGACATTTGGGTTGTTTTTATCAGTATGGCACTAAATAAGTCAATTACAGCCTGTATGTTAAATATACTATGTAGTCAATAAAAAGAAGGCTGTGACTCTATTTATTGACCTGGAAAGATGTCCATGACATACACATTAAGTGAAAATAGCACATGTAATATCCCATTTGTACAAAGATGTACACATTTTAGCACCACATGCAGTGTTTTCCTTAAATATTCTACAGAAAATTATATCCCCATGAGTTCTTGCCATGGTCTATGAAATGCTGCATATTACAATCATCTTTTGAAAATTCACAATGCTTTTTAACATACTGGATACTCATAAAGCCATTGTTTTAACGTTGTTTAACCTAGCATTATCCAAAGTAACCTCATCATAGATCCCTTTTTCACATAACACCTTTTAAAATACCAAGCTAAAATAAATAAAATATGAAAGAACTAGTTTACAGAAAACTCTTTGGAAAACGCTTCGAAGAGCTGATACATTGTTCACCAGAATGTTAACAGTCAATCTGTCTGTCTACCTATCTATCTATTTACCAAAAATACATACCATCTTTATAAAAATAGCTATTTAAAAAAGGAAAAATTCCAGATGTACAAATAATAATGAATGTTATATGTTGAGGACCTACTCTGTGTCATGCTAAGGGCTTTATATATTCTGAAAATGAGGATGAAATGACATGAGAAGAACTCAGTCCTCAGAGATCACATGACTTGCCTACGTTCATGCAGTTTAGTAAGTGGCCAAGCCCCAATTTGAACTGTAGGTCAGTCCAAATGTCCAATATGTCATCCCTTTTCACTACAATAGATTGTGTCTCTTCCACAAGATATTCTTCCTTGAAGGTCTCACTGCACCCCTCTGGTTACCCATGTACCTCATTCAAACCTAAGTATGAAGTATGAGAAAGTAAAGTACTGGGCAAGGTACCTGAAATGTAGTGGATTGAGTACAGCAATTCCTGTAATTATTGTCTTTTGAAAAGTTTTAACATAAAGAACTTACCTACTTTCTTGGGCTCCTAAGCTGTGATACACAACTTTAAATTGACGCAAATTAAGGTTTAATACTAATGAAATAGATGATATTTATATACTTGATTTGGGAAAAAAATAAGATGATGGCATGGAACACTTACTTCAAATTTCACAGAGTAAGTGTAGGTTACATTCAACTTATCTGTATTCTCCAGGAATTTCCATAGGGGGTCCATCACAAGTTAGGTGGTTTTCATCTGAATGTTTATAGCTAATAAAAGAGAGGGAAAAAAGGAAGAGAAAGGAATTTTTATACCAAACTGACATCGTAAATTTCTGATTCATGGCTCTTCAGGCACGTTAACAATAGAAGGCTGAAAAAAGAATAGGCCTTTCATTATATTCTGCATTTAAAACTCTTTACGATTTAAAATATTTTTGCTTCTAAATGTCCCTAACACACAAATAAGACTCAGTATACTGCCCAAAACACAATACTTAAGAACCTTCTCTTTGCCTGTGGATAGATTTTTTTTTAATCCTTCTATTAGCAAATGGCTTTATTTTTTTGTCTTTTATTGCATCCCCCTTTCTATATACTAAGACAGAAAACTATCTTGTAACCTTAGCTATAGAGTTAGAAAATCAAATAGATGATGCAGAAATCATATTTATAAGCACCCAGAGATTTGAGGGCCTACTGTGTGTAAAATGCCATGCTTAATGATGAAAGGTACTGAGTATATAATCTATGTGAACCTTTTGTGTTTGAAAAAGAGAATGATTACTAAAACCAGAAGATGGAAAACAAAAACTAGAGAAGTTTGAAACTAGACAGGACTGGTGAAGCTAGCAAATTCCTGGTCAGAAATAGAGACTCTTCTGTCACTTGAAAAGTAAAAGAGGAATAAAGGGTGATAGAAAATCACAAGGAGAAACCATGATGCTTCCATTTTGAATTATTTACTCAACATACAGTTTACCCCTTGGCTTCTGTCTAAAGAATAATACGTAACCCTTATGGGATTGTTATCTGTACGTGTATATGCACAATAAGGCCACTCGCTCACGATTGCAACGGTTATTGGTGTGTGCCTCTTTTTATTCATTCCTGCAACCCTACTGTCTGGTACATAATGTGCCCTTATATTATACGTGTTTGTAGGATGAATGCATTCTACTTAAAGCCAAAATACAATTTAAAACAGCTATGAATTAGAGAAATAATAATTGTTAAGGCTACAGATCAAAACTTAACATTAAAGAGAAAAATTAAATTACTGCATGATAATGCATATCAAGGTTCACTGTTTAAGTATGGGTCCTGAACCCAGTACAGGAAAGCTCTGCATTTCATATGAGAGATTATGCAGCAAAAATTGTGCTAAGATCTCTAGTCAAGGTAGAAGCCCTATTTTTAACCACTGACCTTATATATTGGTTGTATAAGGCCTTACAAGCCATTTTCAGAACTTTGACTTTTACTCTAAGACGGGAAGTCACTGGAAGGCTCTGAGCAGAGGATTCACACGAGCTGAAATTTAAAAAGGAATGCTCTGAATGCTGTACTGAGAACAGACTGTGAGAAGACAAGTCTGGCAGCAAGGAGACCAACTAGGTTTTTGCAACAATCCATGTGAGATATAACCATGTCTTGGACCAGCTGATAGTGGTGAAGGTGATGAGAAGTGGTGGATTCTGAAAATATTTAAAAAATAGAGCCACATGGGGAATTCACTGGCTGTCCAGTGGTTAAGACACAGGGCTTTCACTGCTGTGGACTCGGGTTCGATCCCTGGTCAGGGAACTAGGATCCTGCAAGCCGCGTGATGCAGCCAAAAAAAAAATTCAAGCCCATGATCTGCCACAGGGTTGGACTAGATATAGGGTATAAGTGAAGAATGATAAAGAGGAATCAAGGGCGATGCCTGAGCAACTAGAAGGATGTAGTTGCCATTTACTAAGATGCAGAAGACAACAGGAGAAGCAGATTTGAAGGGAAGATTAGAAGTTCTTTTGGGAACATGTTAAGTTGGAAATGCCTACTAGACATCCAAGTGGACGGGTCAAGTAAACAGCCAGATATACAAGTCTAGAGACCTAAGCGTCATTGAGGTATCTGACGCGATGAGACAGGGTAAGATCGCCAAGGTGTGAGTATAAATAAAGAAGAGGCAAAGCTCAAAGACTGAGTCCTGGGGCCCTCCGACATTAAGAGGTTGGAGAAATGAGGGAATTCCCTGGCTGTCCAGCGGTTAGGACTCCATGCCCTCACTGCCAAGGGCCCAGGTTCAGTCGGGGAACTAAAATCCCACAAGCTGTGTGGTGAGGCCAAAAATGAAAAAAAAATAGGTTGGAGAAATGAAAAGACTGATGAGCAACCAGTAAAACAGGAGAAAACCACGAAAGTGGTAACCCAAAAGCCAAAGGCAGCAGGTGTTTTAAGGAAAAAGAGATGATCAGTTATAGCAACCATCGGGGAAATTAACAAAGTACAGAACCTGAAAGAAAACACAAGACTCTAGACCCAGAAAACTATTAGGCCTAACTCACGTCTATGACCACGTCTATTGCCTAATTCTGAAAAAGATGAATTTTAACACAGTCTTTCTCAGGGGGCTCAGATGAATGAGCTTTACTGTGATTAGATAAAAGTTTTATTGCATGCATACATACGCTATTACTATGGGCAGTATAGAATAAATGCAGCTCTAGAAAGTGATTTTCTTGGCTTTTTTACTCTATCCGAGCCTGAGAATATGAGATGTGATTACAAGCATTAAATGTGATTTTCATATAGCTGATGAGATTAGCTTCCTGTATCATACTTTGTATGTTTACTACCTTTCTACCCAAATGACTTTCAACATGAGTAGCCATCCTGAGTCAGACCTCACAGCCCATCAACCTAAAATTCTGTTCCCAGATATCAGAAGTGACAGACACAAAGAAGCATGGGCGGTTGCTCTTGGTTAGTATTCCCTGGCCTCTCTTAGTAGCTCTATTTACCCCGTTATTCATAAATATGTCCTGATCCTTTTAATCCTTCTTTTATTTCCTGTCTGCAACACCTTATGAAATAAATCTTCAAAAGTTTTTAACGTAGCCACTAATTTAAAAAGAATATCTTTTTACTAAGATAAATCAGAGTTGGAAAGTACCAGTGTTCTTCATCTTTTGGGGTCTGTTTATCTAATGAAATGTATGGACGCCTTTGCCCAAAAACATACACATCAATAAAAACTGGGAACAGATACAGATAGTTTATAAACATGTAAAACAATGCTAAATATCACTCATAATAAACAAATAAAAATTAAAAATATTAAAAAAATAAAATAAAATAAAAATTGGGTTTGATGCATCAGTATCTATATTAAAAACTCCTAATTCAGCCCTCTCCTATTGCAGATGAGGAAATTTAAACCTATGAGAGATCAAGTTAACCTACCCATGGTCAAAAGCTTGGCACAGTACATTCTTGAACTATTCTTTCCCTTTGGCCATCAGCTGTGACAGATGGAACAACCTTGGCTAAAGTAAAATAGGCCAGTAGGCTTAAAAACAATGAAGTCTGATTCATGTCGATGAAACTTAGGGTTGACTTCCAAAATGGAACCAGCAGAGATGAGACAAAAACCAAATTCCTTGTTCTGTGTTCAGAAAACCATACCACACTTACCTCCTTTAATATACTTCACATAAGTTTCAAAGGATCACTTGTCCCATCCTAATATTTCAGGTTTTATAATATTTTGCCCATATGGATCATGATTTGATACACTGTGTGATATATTCCCCCCTGTCTCTTTTAATTGAAGAGTACTATTCTTATCCTGCAGTTTCAAAGAATCTTAAAGTTGGAACATTAAAGGTCACCTGTCCAGTCTCTTACCCAATACAGAATTGCCCTTTACAATTCATTAAGCACTCACTTACTAGGGACCAGACACTCACTTACTAGGGACCAGACATTAAGCACTCACTTACTAGGGACCACTCACTTACTAGGGACCAGACACTATGCTGGGTGCCTAATTATGAAATCTCAAAGAGCTGGGTCATCTAGGCTCTTCCTACAAACGTGTAGGGATTAACTACTCACTAATTCTTGAGGTTGCTTATTCAAATGTTAGAGAGCTCTAATTGCTAGCAGATTCTTCCTTATACCCAGCTGATACCAGCCTAATAGACTCCACTGGTACTAGAATTGTCCTCTGAAGAAACACAAATCTTAATCTAATCTCTTTGTCATATGGCAGCAACTAAAGAAGAGAGTTAAGATACCCTCAATAAGTCAATTCTCTTCCAGATCTGTCAGTTCTTCCTCACATTACATGTTATTCAGATGCTTACTATAGGTTAAATGGAATAAAATTGCCTATTTGATTTTTCTTTTTTAATTTTTGGCTGTGTTGGGTCTCCATTGCTGCGTGCAGGCTTTCTTTAGTTGTGGCGAGCGGGGGCTACTCTTGTTGCAGAGCATGGGCTTCTCACTGCAGTGGTTTCTCTCATTGTGGAGCACAGGCTCTAGGTGCACGGGCTTCAGTAGTTGCAGCATGCGGGCTCAGTAGTTGTGGCACGCGGGCCCTAGAGCGCGCAGGCTTCAGTAGTTGTGGCACGTGGGCTCAGTAGTTGTGGCTCGTGGGCTCTAGAGCACAGGATCAGTAGTTGTGGCGCACGGGCTTAATTGCTCCGCAGCATGTGGGATCTTCCCGGAGCAGGGATGGAACCCATGTCCCCTGCATTGGTAGGTGGATTCTTAACCACTGCACCACTAGGGAAGTCCCTGCCTATTTGATTTTTCAAACTTTATGTCTAAGGTTATATCACACATGTATCCTAAAGATAAAAATTCTGGTGAGATCTTCTACATTTTGAATTAATTTTTAAATTAATGGAACTAATTAGAAAGAGATTCTATAATTACCTTTTGGGATCAAGTCTAGCAATAACCAATCTTACAATACCCCAATTTGTTTCACTTTCCCCGTGATATGTAATGGTAATATCGACATGGCTGAAGAGGTAGAAAGTATTACTTTTGTTGAATTCAGACTGCAGAAAGATAAAGAAATTTGAAAGAAGTTTGAACTTTTCCTACAAACTAAAAATATAAAATCTAATCACGGAATGAAAATGGGATATGTTACTTCCAAAAAAATCAAGCTATAAATTAAGCATACTGAAGTGTAAATGTGTTTTTATAAGATAAAAACTGCAGCCCTGAGCATCTGGCCTAAAATTAAGATGTTAATTAATTCTACAGTTTTAAATAGTTGTTACAAAGGAATAATATTGCAAATGTAAAATTCACAAATGCATGCATCGCTGGATTTTTAACCACACAAAACTATGAAGTAATACAAATAAACTAATAAAGTGTTATCAGTACTTAAAGTTTAAGCCTATCAAGAGTTTGGGCTTGGGCTTCCCTGGTGGCGCAGTGGTTGAGGGTCTGCCTGCCGATGCAGGGGACACGGGTTCGTGCCCCGGTCCGGGAGGATCCCACATGCCGCGGAGCGGCTGGGCCCGTGAGCCATGGCCGCTGGGCCTGCGCGTCCAGAGCCTGTGCTCCGCAACGGGAGAGGCCACAACAGTGAGAGGCCCACGTACCGCAAAATGAGTTTGGGCTTTATTTATGGTAAAAGTAATGAAGCAAGAAAAAAGAGAAGGAAGATGTGTTTCAGAATGTTAACTGTGGAGCCTCTGGGTAGTGAGATTATAGGCAATAATTTTTCCTCTACTTCTTTAGATTTTTCTGTACTTATGAAATTTTGTATAATGAGGATATATCTACATTTATAATCAGAAGCATCAAACAGATAAAAACGGAGTGAAACTCTCTCTACCAGCCAAGTATTCATTAGTTCACTCTCTAGTAGCCACAACTATATCTGAAGATAATTATCTTAGTCAATTCTTCTTAAACTTGAAAGTTTATACAAATTGCCCAGGGATCTTGTTAAAATGCAGATTCTGACTTGCTGGGCCTAGGGTGAAGCCTGAGATTCTGTATGTCTAACAAGCTGATGCTCCTGGTCCTGGAACACACTTTGAGAACCAGTGGTTAAGGGAGAGTGAGGGGCTATATTTCCATAAGGATTTGGGGGGCAGTTTTTGTATAAGAGTTGTGATGGGTTGGACTGTGTCCCCCCCCCCAAAAGACAGGCTTAAGTCCTAACCCACTGTACCTGTGAATGTGACCTTATTTGGAAATAGGGTCTCTGTAAGACAAAAATCAATTTAAGATGAATGAGGCCATTCGGGTGGGCTCTAATCCAATATAACCAGAGTCTTCATAAAAAGAGGAAAAGGCCATGTAGAAAGAGAAACACACAGGCAGAAGGCCATGTAAAGACAGAGGAGGAGAATGGAGGGATGCAGCCACAAGCCAAGGACTGCTGGCCATCACTAGAATCTAGGAGAGAGGCATGGAACAGATTCTCCCTCAGAGCCCTCAGAAGGAACAAGCACTTCTGCTGACACCTTCATCTCGGACTTCTAGTCTCCAAAACTCTGAGACAATAAATTTTTGTTGTTTTAAGACACCCATTTTGTGTACTTTGTTACAGCAGCCCTAGCAAACTAAGATAAGGGTTAACAATATGAACTTTGCAATCAGACAGCCATTTACTAGCTATATGATCACAGACAAGTCATTTAACCTCTTTGAGTCTCAGTTTCCCCTTTTTAAAATTGGGGACAATGATAGGATTGTCCATAAGATTTTTGAGAGGATTAAACAGAATAATGTATGTAAAGTACTTAGTGCAGTGCTTGGCATAGAAAGCCTAAATATTAGCTATTATGTCACCCAGGCCTTCAATCTTCAGAGAATGAGTACAAATCAGCCTTGTCAATTACCATGTTGAGTAATCTACAACATGCAGGACTCCTAGATTATGACGAATCTCAGAATTGAGAGTGATAGACCTGAAGGAAATTTAGAGATCATTTAGTACAGTGATGATAAAGAAGACAGTAAGGAGTGATCCTGAGGCGGTGTATCAGAATCAGCTTGGGATGGAAAGTAAGTACTGCTCACCACAATACTGTCCATAGTTGCAAAAACCTAGAAACAACCAAAAATGTCTATCAGTACAGTTAAATGAAAGATGGTATAAACATACAGAGAAATAAAATGCAGCTAGTAGAGCATGTACTGGTACAGAGCTATGTGCGTGATACATACTAATAGAAGCAGCACAGCATAGGGGTTAAAGACTCCACAGTCAAACTGGCTAGGTTGAAAAGCCCAGGAATGGCATGTGCTGGCCTGTGTGACCTTGGCCGAGTTGCTTAACCTCTCAGTGTCTTTGGTTTCCGAACCTATACTGTAGAAATCATAACAGAGTGCTGTGAGGGTTAAATCTGCCCACGGAAAGCATTTCAACCACCGTCACGCATACTCAATCTGACAGATAAAGTGGTAACAAGGCCCTTCAGGATCTGAATCCCGCTTGTCTCTCCAGACTCATCTGCTGCCATAGCCTCTACTTATAATCTGAAAAATTACTAAAGAGAATTCTTTATTCTGTGCTCTCATAGCACTCAGCTCATATCTCTGCCACTTACCACATCAAATTGTACTCAGTGTATTTACATGTTTACATCCCCTAGTAAATTGTGTTCCCAGTAGATCACAAGCCTATGAACTTTGTCTGGATCATTCATTCACTCAACAAATATTTTTGAACATCCACTATGTGTCAGGCACTTCTCAATATATCCTCAGAGCTAATATCCAGTAGATGCTCAAAAAATATGAGGCAGTTTGGTATGGTACAAAGAGATTCAAAATTTGGATCAAGAAACATTGGGATAGAATTCAGATTTGGCCACATACTATCTTTTGTACGTGAGTCTTTCTGGGCCTTAGTTTTCTTAGCTGTAAAAATGGGGCTATCATCACTTAATTCATAAAATTGTTGAGGATTAAGTGAGAATTATACAGAAAGACCTAGCACAGCACCTGGCACAGAGTAAGGAAGTCATTAAATGTTAGTTTCCTTCCTACTAGATATTAAATTGTGCTTTAAAAACTTAACTAGATTTCCAATTCCAATCATTATTTGGGCCAAATCTCCTGCTAAAAACTACAAATGATAAATATAACAAATATCTCCTTAAAAGAAACATGAGCATGGAATGTACAACACCAATAGTTAACCCTAATGTAAGTATGGACTTCGGATGATGTATGGTGTGATGGACCAATGTAGGTTCATCAGTTTTAACAAATGTCCAATTTTGGTGGAGGATGCTGAGAATGGGGGAGACTATGCATGGGTGGGGCAGAGGGTAGATGGGAAAATCTCTGTACCTTCCTCTCAATTTTGCTGTGAACCTAAACCTGCTCTAAAAAGGTAAAGTCTTTAAAATTTAAAAAAGAAAAAAAGCAACATGAGGTGACAAGAAAGTAAGGAACTACCATGCCAAATTCTAAGGGAAAGTAGGAAGCCAGAGAGGGCAGCTGGGTAAGGGAGCACTGATGCTACTATTGCCCTGAGGTCACCTTCCGGGGTGGGCAAACTTGAACTTGGGTTTGGGTAGCTTCATGAGATGAGGAGGCGGGGAACTCAGGGAAGGCCCTCCCAGGTGAAAAGGCTAATATGAGACCTTCTGCACATTAAGCTGAGACCACCCACCCCCTCCAAAAGTAACATCCTCAGGGTAAGGTGAGCCAGAAGTGAACCTGCTCCTATAGTCCCCAATGGACTACTGGGAAGAAGGCCTTGAAGCTAACAAGAACAAGGCAGAGGTGGGGGGAGAGAAATAAAACTGTCCTTAAAAAGTTGTGGCCACAGACCAGCCCTGATATAGATTTGCAGGCTGGATTCACATCATCATGGTGGCCCCAGAAAGTTCAAGTTATGAATTTGCTTTAAGGTGGTCCCAGACTGGTATTTCCCAAAGACTCCTTGTGGAAGTAAAGGAAAATCCTCTCTGGAGGAAAGTACTTCGACCCTAGGACTCAAGAAACTCCACAAACAATCTTCGAGAAACAATAAATATGTAGTCCAAAAATGGAGCATACAAGGAAAAAAGGAATTATGAGCAAGAATCAGCAGAAAACCAACTTGTAAAGAGTTCAGTTCCAGAAATGATCACAAGCAGATTTAAAATTAACCAAATTTAATATATTTTAAAGACATCAAATACAAGTTGAAAGCATTTGCATGAAACAGAAAAGTACAAAATAATGACCTAGCAGATCTGAAGAACAAAACTTGTAGAAATGAGAAGATGATTGCTGAAATTCTCTTCTCTTAAGAAAAGGAACAAGTGGAAAAGAGAATTTATAGACTAGAAGATAGACCAGAAGAACATAGCACAGGAAAAAAGTGGAAAATACAGAAGGGAAGTTAACAGACATGGAGGAGGGGCTTTCCTGGTGGCACAGTGGTTAGGAATCTGCCTGCCAATGCAGGGGACATGGGTTTCGAGCCTCGGTCCAGGAAGACCCCACATGTCACGTAGCAACTAAGCCCGTGTGCCACAATTACTGAGACTGCACTCTAGAGCCCACAAGCCACAACTACTGAAGCCTGCGGGCCTAGAGCCTGTGCTCCGCAACAAGAGAAGCCACTGCAGTGAGAAGGCCCACACACCGCAAGGAAGAGCAACCCCCTCTCAACGCAACTAGAGAAAGCCCACGCACAGCAACGAAGACCCAACAAAGCCAAAAATAATAAATAAAATAAATTTATTTTTAAAAAAAGCAAAAGAGAGACATGGAGGAGAAAATAACATTTAACATAGCTTTAATTGGAGTCTGAAAAGGAAAGAAAATATCTCACCACGGCTGAGAATTACAGAACTGATAAAAGGCACCAATCCAGGAAACTTAAGGAATTACAAACAGGATTAAAAACAAAGCAAAACAGGGACTTCCCTGGTGGTGCAGTGGTTAAGAATCCACCTGCCAATGCAGGGGACGCAGGTTTGAGCCCTGGTCCAGGAAGATCCCACATGCCACAGAGCAACTAAGCCCGTGTGCCACAACTACTGAGACTGCGCTCTAGAGCCCACAAGCCACAACTACTGAGCCCATGTGCCACAACTACTGAAGCCCATACACCTAGAGTCCGTGCTCCACAACAAGAGAAGCCACTACAATGAGAAGCCCGCGCACCGCAACGAAGAGTAGCCCCCGCTCACCACAACTAGAGAAAAGCCCGCACGCAGCAATGAAGACCCAATGCAGCCAAAAATTAATTAAATAATTATTTTTTTTTTAAAAAAAGCAAAACAAAAATCCATGACCAGACACAGAATCATGAAACTGCATAACACCCCCTAAAGAAAGAAGTGACTGGGAGTTCCCTGGTGGCCTACTGGTTAGGATTCTGGGCTTTCACTGCCTCAGCCAGAGTTCAACCCCTGGTCGGGGAACTGAAATCCCACAAGCTGTGTGGCACAGCCAAAAAAAACTGTGACTAATAAGTAGGTATAAATGAAAGGACTATAACAGAAATACAAACCTTAAATATTAGAATTACAACAATAAAAATGTAGACCACATAAAGACTTTTCAAATAAATATTATATTTCATGGACTCTAAAATGCCATCACTTATAAAACATCGTTACAGACTTCCCTGGTGGCACAGTGGCTAGGAATCTGCCTGCCAGTGCAGGGGACACGGGTTCCAGCCCCGGTCCGGGAAAATCCCACATGCCACAGAGCAACTAAGCCCATGTGCCACAACTACTGAGCCTGCGCTCTAGAGCCCGCGAGCCACAGCTACTGAGCCCACATGCCACAACTACCGAAGCCCGCACGCCTAGAGCCCGTGCTCCGCAACAAGAGAAGCCACCGCAATGAGAAGCCCATGCACTGCAACGAAGAGTAGCCCCCGCTCACCACAACTAGAGAAAGGCTGCACACAGCAAGGAAGACCCAATGTAGCCAAAAATAAATTAATTAAGTAAATAATTTTTTTTAATTTTTTTTAAAAATCATTATTTTATGTACTGCTAAAAAGAAACACTGTCAATTAACCTTTAACATGCCATCAACCGGAAGACACATCTTGATTTCATAAATGTTAAAATATGGGGAAACATGAGTCTGAGAATCAATAAAATGTGAAATATCAAAATAGTAAAGAAAATGTAATAAAACAGAACTGAAAGCAAATGTCATATCAATACATGTAAATGGGCTTAACTCACCTATTAAGAGGAAAAGATTTTTCAGAAGATACCACAAAGCAAAACTCAACATGTTGTATAAAAGAGACACATCTAAAAGAGTCTGAAAAGTTAAAAATGAAAGGATAGGCAAAGTTACACGAAGCAAACGTATGCAAAAAGAAAGCAAGAGAGCTGGACTTCCTCCTCCAGACATGATTGAATAACACGAGGCTAGATTTACTCTTTCAACTTAAACAACTTTTTCAAATGGGTAAAATATGCGAAACAACAGTTTTCAGACCTTGGACAACAAAGAACATTAAAAGAGTGATCACCCAGAGATGGGGAAGCCTCACGCTTCCTTCCCTGAGAGGATTTCCAGGTTGTGGTGCAGGGAAAGGGTACTCAAGCAGAGCCCTGCAATCTCTCCCAGTTGAGAAGACAAAGTTCAAAGTCCAGAGAGGCCAAGGGGGCTAGATTTTGTGGGGCAGATTACCAGAGAGAGGAGAGCCGCACAGAGATTTCTGGAGATAGGCAAGGGGTCTCTTTCATCAGAGTATTGTAGTACAGGCATGTAAGGCATGCCAGTTACTGATTTATTGCCTCTCATCCCCAAATTTATGCTCTTTGACCTCTGTGAAAATTATCTGGGCCCTTTCAATATTTTAAATAGTTCTCCTTCGCAACCTGACACTGAATGAAGCTTTATCAGTAGAGGGCGCTGGATAGACACTGCAAGAGAAAAGGGTTTTGTTTCCTGGTTGATGAATGCTCACTCTGCAGCTCCTGTTTCTTCAGCCTCAGAAACCTCTAAGGAATTAATGGATCCACTTATCATAGTAAAAGAGAGAAACAAAAGACATCAGGTGGAGGGGGGTGAATAGGCAGAGTACAGAAGATTTTTAGGGCAGTGAAACTACTCTGTATGATATTATAACAATGAATACATGTCATTATACATTTGTCCAAACCCATAAAACGTACAATACCAAGAGTGAACCCTAATGTAAACTATGGACTTTGGGTGATAATGGTGTATCAATGAAGATTCATCAATTGTAACAAATGTGCCACATTCTGGTGATATCACGCGCCTCCTGATGAAAGAACACATCACTACTTTATCTTGCCAAAGAGATCAAACCTGAATCTAATCAAGCCGCTGGATCCATCTACCAATTTGAAGGAATCAGGGACAGAGGAAAATGCACCATTGTTTGGATGAATAATAAAGGAATGGACAAATGGATAGAAAGGTGACAAATCAAACACAGAAAATGCTAATTATAGAATCTAGGTGCTGGGTTTATAAGTGTCCAATATATAATTCATTCAACTGTTTGTGCATTTGAAAATGCTCACAAAAAACACTGAAAAAAGATACATAAAATGATCAAGTCTAAACTATAGCATCTAGGGATGTAGACCTGGGTGACAAAACCATAAAAGAAACTCAAGGAAGTGATTAGGGTAAAACTTAGGATAGTGGTTATTTTAGGGGAAGGAAGAGTGTTGTAACTGGGTAGGGACACATGGATACCTTCTGGGGTGGCTGGCCAAATTCTATTTTTTTTTTTTTTGGCGGTACGTGGGCCTCTCACTCTTGTGACCTCTCCCGTTGCAGAGCACAGGCTCCGGACGCGCAGGCTCAGTGGCCATGGCTCACGGGCCCAGCCGCTCCGCGGCATGTGGGATCTTCCCGGACTGGGGCACGAACCCGTGTCCCCTGCATCGGCAGGTGGACTCTCAACCACTGCGCCACCAGGGAAGCCCCAAATTCTATTTCTTGATCTGGCTGGGGTTTACAAAGGTGTTCCCCTTATAACGATTCATTACACTTTATATTTGTTCTGTATGGTTTTCTGTATCTGTATTTTACAACGAAAAGGGTTTTTTTTAAGTCCATATCCTTTGACCCAGCAATTACACTTATATGAATTTATCCTAAGGTCATAATTAGAAAAGAGTACACAGAGGTTTGCACAATAATAACTATCATTTACTGAGTGCCTACTATGTGTCAGACACTGCTCCAAGAACTTTACAAGTCTTATCCTATTTATCCTCACAACAATCCTATGTGATATATACTATCCTTATTCCCATTTTACAGATGAGACTCAGAGAGGTAAAAGAATGTTCACTGCAGCACCATTAATAACAAAAATTGAAAACAGCTAATCATGATGGAATGGATAAAAAATTACAATCCATCCATACAATGGAATAGTATGAAACTATTAAAAAGTATAATCATTTTCTTGTTCTTGTATTGCCTCTCTCCGTATATATGTGTGTGTATATATACATAATATACAAAATGAACATGGAAAGAAGTCCATTATAAACTTGTAAGTAAAGACAAAGGAGCAGATTACAAACATATATATATTACAATCTCACTTAGATTAAGAAATTACATATACATAAAAAGAATCTATTAAAATTGAAGAGGATTATATGAAGACTGCACTTCATACTCTTTGTACCTCTGTGTTGTATGAGGGTTTTACAAACATGTATTACTTTTTTCCCCCTTTTTTTTGGCCACAATGCACGGCATGCAGGGATCCTAGTTCCCCAGCCAGGGATGGAACCTGGGCCCCCTGCAGTGGAAGCTCAGAGCCCCAACCAGTGGACCACCAGGGAAGTCCCCAAACAGGTATTACTTTTGTAATCATCGTGGTGGTGTTCGTACAATGCTAGTGTACTTAATGAATTTTAAACTTTTTATTGATAAGACAACCATATTTGCCACTTTGATTCTAAATACCTAATTCAGCAGTTCTCAAACTTTTTTAGTCTCAGGACTCCTACTCTTAAAAATTATGAAAAACCCTAAAGAGTTTTTGTTTATGAGGGTTATATCTACCCACAGTGATCAAATTAGAACTTAAAATGCGAAAATTTTAAAACACAAGTGTACAGAAGCACACATTCCATTAGCCTTTAGAGTGATGACATCATCACACTTCACATAGCTTCTGGAAAATTCACTGTACACTCATGAACGAGTGAGAGTAAAGAAGGCAAAACACATCTTAGGATTATTATGGAAATAGTTTTCACCTGGCAGACTCCCTGAAAAGTTCTCAGAGAGTCCCAGACCTCACTTTGAGAATAGCTGATATAATTAGTCCTGCAAAAAAGATGAATCACACTATAACACTATAAACAACTTTTCTGAAACTTCCCTACAGCTTTAAGTTTGCAATGGAAGGAAGTCTGCCTGTAAAGGGGGGAAGGAGAAGGACATCAACATCTATCCAAAATAAATATCCTTAGGGACTTCCCTGGTGGTCCAGTGGTTAGGACTCCATGCTTCCACCGCAGTGGGCATGGGTTCAATCCCTGGTTGGGGAACTGACATCCCACATGCGGTGCAGTGTGGCCAAAAAAAAAAAATCCTTAAATAAAAATGAATGAGAAAATTCTCAAGAAAGCGTTCCTCTATATATAAAAGTGATGACAAAAGACAACTGCTGGTTTCACTTAACCTTGGTAATCTTAGGGGTGGCAACCCACAAATGTTGATAAAAGTTACTGCTACTCTGGCCAACTGGGGCTCTTTCAACCTATTGGTCCATTTATTCTTCCCAGACCTTCAAAGATGTGGTCTTTAAATGGTTCCAAAGAACAATTCCAGGGATTCCTTGGCAGTCCAGTGGTTAGGACTCTGTTTCTTTCACTGCCGAGGGCCCGGGTTCAATCCCTGGTCAGGGAACTAAGATCCCACAAGCAGGGAAGTGCAGCAAAAAAAAAAAAAAACATTTCCATATAGACTTCCATATAGAGTATCAAACACAGACTATATTAATGCAAATTTCTCCTACACATTAACTCCTGTCTTCTGCCACTTTTCCCTTACTTTAAAAGAATTATCAATTAAGCAGTTGTTTGCTGCTTTTCCTCCCACATTCCCTAGTGTGAACGTTTCCCATTGTGAGAAATACATATCACTGGGTATATAAGAGATAATTTTAGGTAGTAGGTGAAATAACAATCTGTACTCTACTTTTTAATCTAGGTACTTGAAAATAGATGAATAGAATATATAAGTAGTATATTAAGCCTGTAATTTCTGTAATTTCCTGCTAAATAAATTTAAGTTAAATTATGAGTAAATAGGGAGTTCCCTGGTGGCCTAGTGGTTACGATTCTGGGCTTTCCCTGCCAGGGTCCAGTTTCAATCCCTGGTCAGGGAACTGAGATCCCACAAGCCGTGCAGTGCAGCCAAAAAAAAAAAATGGCGGATAAATAATAAAACAGGTGCCTCAGATGTGGCAAAAATCAACAAGGTGGTGCATGAATGACTGAAATTCAAGAAGCACTGCCTTTTCTCTGGAAAGAAACAATTAAGGGCACCACCAATTAGACACCAAAACAGAAACCTGGCAGGCATACTCTGCTCCTCTCTCTCCCTTCCCCTTCATCCCCACTGCTGATCCACATCGAGCCTCCCCCCTTCATCCCCATTGCTGAACCACGTCAAGTCTCCACATGTAGACACAGATTATAAGCAATGCTTCCCTGTTGAGCCCTTCCATGCAATTCAGCCTCCATGGCAGCCCCAAGACACTTCTATTACCCTAGGGCCCAGTAGAAAAACAGTTGAAAACCACAAGACAGATTTCAAAAACAGTGTGATTGGGACTTCCAAGACAAAAAGATCTGAGTTACCATTGCAACAAAAAGAATAAAATACCTAGGAACAAACCTACCTAAGGAGACAAAAGACCTGTATGCAGAAACTATGAGATACTAATGAAAGAAATCAAAGACAACACAAACAGATGGGGGAGATATACCTTTTCCTGGATTGGAAGAATCAATATTGTGAAAATGACTATAATACCCAAAGCAATCTACAGATTCAATGCAATCCCTATCAAACTACCAATGGCAATTTTCAGAGAATTAGAACAAAAACTATAAGATACTAATGAAAGAAATCAAACAGAACACAAACAGATGGGGAGATATACCATTCTTGGATTGGAAGAATCAATATTGTGAAAATGACTCTACTACCCAAAGCAATCTACAGATTCAATGCAATCCCTATCAAACTACCAATGGCAATTTTCACAGAATTAGAACAAAAAATTTTATAATTTGTATGGAAACACAAAAGACCCCAAACAGCCAAAGTAATCTTGAGAAAGAAAAATGGAGCTGGAGGAATCAGGCTCCCTGACTTCAGACTATACTACAAAGCTACAGTAATCAAGACAGTATGGTACTGGCACAAAAACAGAAATATAGATCAATGGAACAGGATAGAAAGCCCAGAGATAAACCCACACACCTATGGTCACCTAATCTATGACAAAGAAGGCAAGAATATACAATGGAGAAAAGATAGTCTCTTCAATAAGTAGCACTGGGAAAACTGGACAGCTACATGTAAACGAATAACATTAGAACACTCCCTAACACCATACACGAAAACAAACTCAGAATGGATTACAGGCCTAAATGTAGGGACTCCCCTGGTGGTCCAGTGGTAAAGAATCTGCCTCACAATGCAGGGAACATGAGTTTGATCCCTGGTCGGGGAACTAAGATCCCACATGCCGCAGGGAAACTAAGCCCTCGGGCCACAACTACTGAGCTCATGTGCCCTGGAGCCCGTGCACCACAGCTAAAGAAGAGAAAACCCACACGCCACAACTAGAGAGAAGCCTGCACACCACAATGAAAGATCCCACATGCCCACAATGAAGAACCCGCATGCCACAACTAACACACGGCACAGCCAAAAAAATAAAATTAATTAATTAATTAAATGTTTAAAAAAAAAGACCTAAATGTAAGACCGGACACTATAAAACTCTTAGAGGAAAACATAGGAAGAACACTCTGACATAAATCACAGCAAGATCTTTTCTGACCCACCTCCTATAGTAATGAGAATAAAAACAAAAATAAACAAATGGGACCTAATTAAACTTAAAAGCTTTTGCATAGCAAAGGAAACCATAAACACACGAAAAGACAACCCTCAGAATGGGAGAAAATATTTGCAAATGAAGCAACTGACAAAGGATTAATCTCCAAAATATATAAACAGCTCAATATCAAAAAAACAAACAACTCAATCCACAAATGGGCAGAAGACCTAAATAGACATTTCTCCAAAGAAGACATACAGATGGCCAAGATGCACAGTAAAAGATGCTCAACATCACTAATTATCAGAGAGATGCAAATCAAAACTACAATGAGGTATCACCTCACACTGGTGAGAATGGCCAACATCAAAAAAATCTACAAACAATAAATGCTGGAGAGGGTGTGGAGAAAAGGGGACCCTCTTGCACAGTTGGTAGGAATGTAAATTGATACAGCCACTATACTATGGAAAACTGTATAGAGGTTCCTTAAAGAACTAAAAATAGAACTACCATATGACCCAGCAATCCCACTACTGGGTGTATTCAAAAAGACACATGCACCCCAATGTTCACTGCAGCACTATTTACAATAGACAGGACATGGAAGCAACCTAAATGTCCACTGACAGATGAATGGATAAAGAAAATGTGGTACATATATACAATGGAATATTACTCAGCCATAAAAAAGAAATGAAATTGAGTTATTTCTAGCAAGGTAGATGGACCTAGAGAGTGTCATACAGAGTGAAGTAAGTCAGAAAGAGAAAAACAAATATCGTATATTAACGCATATATGTGGAATCGAGAAAAATGGTACAGATGAACCTATTTGTAAAGCAGAAATAAAGACACAGACATAGAGAACAAACAAACATATGGATACCAAGGGGGAAAGGGGGCAGTGGAATGAATTGGGAGACGGGGATTGACATATATACACTATTGATACTGTGTATGAAATAGATATCTAATGAGAACCTACTGTATAGCATAAGGAACTCTACTCAGTGCTCTGTGGTAACCTAAATGGGAAGGAAATCCAAAAAAGGGATACATGTATACATATAGCTGATTCACTTCGCTGTACAGCAGAAACTAACACAAACATTGTAAAGCAACTATACCCCAATAAAAATAAATAAATAAAATAAAAAAGATCTGAGCTGGAGTCCTATGTCTGCCACTTACTAGCGGTATGACCCTAGTCATGTCCCTTACCATCTCTGAGATTGAATTTCATCATCTGTAAAACAGCAGTAATAGATTCTAGCAACAGGGCTATTCTAAGGGTTAAATTAGTCACTGTATATAGAGTGATATAACATTGCTTCTGGCTCATAACAGGCATTCAATGCTATTTTCCTTACCATTGCATACAGGACCTCCTGCCATGATCTGGCTTCTGCCTCCCCGCCCCCCGCTTTTTTTCTGGCCCTGCGGCTCAACATGCAGGATCTTAGTTCCCCAACCAGGAATTGAACCCGGGCCCCCTGCAGTGGAACCATGGACTACTAATCACTGGAACGCCAGGGAATTCCCCCACCCCCCTTCTGCGCTTCATCTCTACCTGCACCCCCCAAACCACAAATCTTACAAACACACTCGACTATTCACAGTCCCCCAGTCACAGTATGCTGTTTCAGACTTCCAAGCTTTGGACCACACTGATTTCCCTACTAGAAATGCTCACCCACGCATTCATCTGACAAATACTTTTTCATTCCCTCCATTATATCCTCACTGCCCCTTAGTCTCCTAGCACATAACATTTTATCACAGCGATTTGCTTACAAGTCTATCTCCCTACATAGGACTGTGAACTTCTAAAGGGCAGGGACCACTTGTCTTTGTATCCCCAACACCTAGCCCAAAACCGAGAAGATGGTAGGTGTCCCATTCATGTTTGTTAAGTGACTATAATAGAAAGCAAATTGTAAATGAAGCAACATTCTTATATTTCTATAGTAAGTTCTCAATACTTACATGGATAATGCAAGCATCTTTCAATATGCCATGTTGGGTAATAAAACATCCTATTGGAAATCCTGGTGTGCAGTACTTTTTCCATCTTCCATATAATGACACCATAATCACTGGCATGTTATCAATAATCCTAAATATAAATATTTTTTAAGGAAAAGATTTAAAAAGCATTTAAAATCAAGCAATACTAACATCATCTCACATACATTTAAGTTCAGATTTTTTTTTTTAACAATTTTTTTTTTTTTTTTGCGGTATGCGGGCCTCTCACTGTTGTGGCCTCTCCCATTGCGGAGCACAGGCTCCGGACGCGCAGGCCCAGCGGCCATGGCTCACGGACCCAGCCGCTCCGTGGCATGCGGGATCCTCCCAGACCGGGGCACGAACCGGTATCCCCTGCATCGGCAGGCGGACTCTCAACCACTGCGCCACCAGGGAAGCCCTTAAGTTCAGATTTTTAATCAAACTCAAGTCACAAAAAATAGTATACAATTTCAGTAGGTATTAAATAGTTATTAAAACTACTTCTGAAAGGAAGTGAAAAATTAAGTCATGTGATTTCAGATGCCAAACACAACAGTGATGTTGATAATTCAGTTATATTCCTCTCTTCAAGAAATCCAGTTTTTGGGCTTCCCTGGCGGTGCAGTGGTTAACAACCCACCTGCCAATGCAGGGGACACAGGTTCAAGCCCTGGTCCGGGAAGATCCCACATGTTGCGGAGCAACTAAGCCCCTTGAGCCACACCTACTAAGCCTGCGCTCTACAGCCCTTGAGCCACAACTACTTTAGCCTGCACGCCTAGAGGCTATGCTCCACAACAAGAGAAGCCACAGCAATGAAAAGCCTGCACACTGCAACGAACAGTAGCCCCTCGCCGCAACTAGAGAAAGCCCGCGCACAGCAACAAAGACCCAACGCAGTCAAAAATAAATAAATAAATTTATTTTAAAAAAAAGAAATCCACCTTTTTCTTTGTTGTTTTTTTTAAACACGTTTATTGGAGTATAATTGCTTTACAATGGTGAGTTAGTTTCTGCTTTATAACAAAGTGAATCAGCTATACATATACATATATCCCCATATCTCTTCCTCTTGCGTCTCCCTCCCTCCCACCCTCCCTATCCCACCCCTCTTGGTGGTCACTAAGCACCGGCCTTATCTCCCTGTGCTATGCGGCTGCTTCCCACTAGCTATCGGTTATACATTTGGTAGGGTATATATGTCCATGCCACTCTGTCTTTGTCAAGCTTACCCTTCCCCCTCCCCATGACCTCAAGTCCATTCTCTAGTAGGTCTGCATCTTTATTCCCGTCCTGCCACTAGGTTCCTCATGATCATTTTTTTCTTAGATTCCATATATATGTGTTAGCATACAGTATTTGTGTTTCTCTTTCTAACTTACTTCACTCTGTATGACAGACTCTAGGTCCACCCACCTCACTATAAATGACTCAGTTTCATTTCTTTTTATGGCTGAGTAATATTCCGTTATATATATGGGCCACATCTTCTTTATCCATTCATCTGCCAATGGACACTTAGGCTGCTTCCATGCCCTGGCTATTGTAAATAGAGCTGCAATGAACATTGTGGTCCATGACTCTTTTCTTTTTTTTTTTTTTTTGTGGTACGCGGGCCTCTCACTGTTGTGGCCTCTCCTGTTGCAGGGCACAGGCTCCGGACACACAGGTTCAGCGGCCATGGCTCACGGGCCCAGCCACTCCATGGCATGTGGGATCTTCCCGGGGCACGAACCCACGTCCCCTGCATCAGCAGGCAGACTCTCAACCACTGCACCACCAGGGAAGCACCATGACTCTTTCTGAATTATGGTTTTCTCAGGGTATATGTGCAGGAGTGAGACTGCTGGGTCGTATGGTAGTTCTATTTTTAGTTTTTTAAGGAACCTCCATACTGTTCTCCATCGTGGCTGTATCAATTTACATTCCCACCAACAGGGCAGGAGGGTTCCCTTGTCTCCACACTGTCTCCAGCGTTTATTGTTTATAAATTTTTGATGATGGACATTCTGACTGGTGTGAGGTGATACCTCATTGTACTTTTGATTTGCATTTCTCTAATGATTAGTGATGTTGAGCATTCTTTCATGTATTTGTTGGCTATCTGTATATCTTCTTTGGAGAAATGTCTATTTAGGTCTTCTGCCCATTTTTGGATTCGGTTGTTTGGTTTTTTGATATTGAGCTGCATGAGCTGCTTGTAAATTTTGGAGATTAGTCCTTTGTCAGTTGCTTCATTTGCAAATATTTTCTCCCATTTCAAGAGTTGTGTTTTCATCTTCTTTATGGTTTCCTTGGCTGTGCAAAAGCTTTTAAGTGTCATTAGGTCTCATTTGTTTATTTTTGCTTTTATCTCCGTTTCTCTAAGAAGTGGGTAAAAAAGGATCTTGCTGTGATTTATGTCATAGAGTGTTCTGCCTATGTTTTCCTCTAAGAGTTTGATAGTGTCTGGCCTTACATTTAGGTCTTTAATCCATTTGGAGTTTATTTTTGTGCATGGCGTTAGGGAGTGTTCTAATTTCATTCTTTTACATGTAGCTGTCCAATTTTCCCAGCACCACTTATTGAAGAGGCTGTCTTTTCTCCATTGTACCTTCTTGCCTCCTTTATCAAAGATAAGGTGACCATATGTGCATGTGTTTATCTCTGGGCTTTCTATCCTGTTCCATTTATCTATATTTCGGGTCCTGTGCCAGTACCATACTGTCTTGATTACTGTAGCTTTGTAGTATAGTCTGAAGCCAGGGAGCCTGAATCCTCCAGCTCCATTTTTCTTTCTCAAGATTGCTTTGGCTATTCAGGGTCTTTTGTGTTTCCATACAAATTGTGCAATTTTTTGTTCTAGTTCTATGAAAAATGCCAGTGGTAGTTTGATAAGGATTTTATTGAATCTGTAGACTGCTTTGGGTAATAGAGTCATTTTCACAATGTTGATTCTTCCAATCCAAGAACGGTATATCTCTCCATCTATTTGTATCATCTGTGTCTGTGTGTCAGGCATTCGCTTTTTGATGATTGAAGCAAATCATCTTCCCAGCTCCACTCAAAAACCAGCTACAGTGCTGGACACCCTATGCCAAACAACTAGCAAGACAGGAACACAACCCCACCCATTAGCAGAGAGGCTGCCTAAAATCATAATTAGGTCACAGACACCCCAAAACACACCACCGGATGCGGTCCTGCCCACCAGAAAGACAATATCCAGCCTCATCCACCAGAACACAGGCACCAGTCCCCTCCACCAGGAAGCCTACACAACCCACCTAACCAACCTTAGCCACTGGGGGCAGACAGCCAAAACAACAGGAACTATGAATCTGCAGCCTGCGAAAAGGAGACCCCAATCACAGTGAGTTAAGAAAAATGAGAAGACAGAGAAACACACAGCAGATGAACAAGTAAGGTAAAAACCCACGAGACCAAACAAATGAAGAGGAAATAGCAGACAACCTGAAAAAGAATTCAGAGTAATGATAGTAAAGATGATCCAAAATCTTGGAAATAGAATGGAGAAAATGCAGGAAACTTTTAACAAGGACCTAGAAGAACTAAAGAGCAAACAAACAATGATGAACAACACAATAAATGAAATTAAAAATTCTCTAGAAGGAATCAAAAATTCTCTAGAAGGAATCAATAGAGCAAACAAACAGTGATGAACAACACAATAAATGAAATTAAAAATTCTCTAGAAGGAATCAATAGCAGAATAACTGAGGCAGAAGAATGCATAAGTGACCTGGAATATAAAATAGTGGAAATAACTACTGCAGAGCAGAATAAAGAAAAAAGGATGAAAAAAATTGAGGACAGTCTCAGAGACCTCTGGGACAACATTAAATGTACCAACATTCGAATTATAGGCGTCCCAGACAAAGAAGAGATAAAGAAAGGGACTGAGAAAATATTTGAAGAGATTATAGTTGAAAACTTCCCTAATATGGGAAAGGAAATAGTTAATCAAGTCCAGGAAGCACAGAGAGTCCCATACAGGATAAATCCAAGGAGAAACATGCCAAGACACATATTAATCAAACTGTCAAAAATTAAATACAAAGAAACATATTAAAAGCAGCAAGGGAAAAACAACATATAATATACGAGGGAATCCCCATAAGGTTAACAGCTGATATTTCAGCAGAAACCCTGTAAGCCAGAAGGGGGTGGCAGGACATATTTAAAGTGATGAAAGGGAAGAACCTACAACCAAGATTACTCTACCTAGCAAAGATCTCATTCAGATTCAACGGAGAAATTAAAACCTTTATA
Organism: Phocoena sinus; assembly: GCF_008692025.1. Taxonomy (NCBI): domain Eukaryota; kingdom Metazoa; phylum Chordata; class Mammalia; order Artiodactyla; family Phocoenidae; genus Phocoena; species Phocoena sinus. Next base: position 116,194,540 of record NC_045784.1, on the reverse strand, counting down.
GACAAGCAAAAGCTAAGAGAATTCAGCACCACCAAACCAGCTTTACAACAAATGCTAAAGGAACTTCTCTAGGCAGGAAACACAAGAGAAGGAGAAGACTTACAATAACAAACCCAAAACAATTAAGAAGATGGTAATAGGAACATACACATCGATAATTACCTTAAATGTAAATGGATTAAATGCTCCAACCAAAAGACATAGATTGGCTGAATAGATACAAAAACAAGACCCGTATATATGCTGTCTACAAGAGACCCACTTCAGACCTAGGAACACATACAGACTAAAAGTGAGGGGATGGAAAAAGTCATTCCATGCAAATGGAAATCAAAAGAAAGCTGGAGTAGCGATTCTCATATCAGACAAAATAGACTTTAGGGCTTCCCTGGTGGCACAGTTGTTGAGAGTCCGCCTGCCGATGCAGGGGACACGGGTTCGTGCCCCGGTCCAGGAAGATCCCACATGCCGCGGAGTGGCTAGGCCCATGAGCCGTGGCCACTGAGCCTGCGCGTCCGGAGCCTGTGCTCCACAACGGGAGAGGCCACGACAGTGAGAGGCCCACGTACCGCAGAAAAAAAGAAAAAAAAAAGACTTTAAAATAAAGACTATTACAAGAGACAAAGGTGGACAGCTTTTTCTTTTGATTTTCATTTGCTGTATCATAAGATTTTACACAAACTTTTACACGTTTCTGTCTTGTTAAAACTATTAAGAAAGAAAATTAAAAATATTAAGAGATTTGACTAAATGGTATAAATCAACTGTCACAAAACAAGCACTTTATCTTACAAATAAAACTTTTCTTCAGAGACTTCAGTATGCCATCATTCTCAGCACTATCTCCTCTACATTTCAGTTCATACCTAAAATGATTACAGTAGACACACACACACACACACACACACACACTGCTTTCACCACTAAACAGAAGAATTTGCCTTCTTCAGTAAAGGTGGGGTATAAAATCCATTGTAGCAGGAATTCCCTGGCAGTCCAGTGGTCAGTACTTCATGCTTCCACTGCAGGGGATGCAGGTTCCATCCCTGGTTGGGGAACTAAGACCCCGCAAGCCTCACAGTGCAGCCAATAAATAAATAAATAAAATCCACTGTAGCTTTCTAAAAACTACCCTGATCTACAACACTTCACTTAAAACTGATAATAAATTGGTTATAGTGCTGGTTACACAACTCCATGAGTATACTAAAAAGCATTGAATTGGACACTTATGAATTGGTGAATTATTTGGTATGTGAATGATCTCTCAATAAAACTGTTAGCAAAAAAAGTGATAATAAAATATTTGGTACTCTTAATATGAAACCTCTTGTTTACAAAGTCTAGCTACAGGAGATTATCAAGATGAAGTGCCAGTGTGGTTCATCAGAAAACAATAAGAATAAACAATGAAAATTAACACTTCATATCCTGAAATCATACAAATATTAACCCTAAATTCCTTATTGGCAACTGAACTAAACTGTCATGTTTTCTTTCCGTCCAAAGGATAGCATTCTTGAAAAGGCGCACTTTTCTCTTAGGATAATGGTACTCCACAGGGGAATTGTGTGCAACTTTAATCATCGAAAAGCGAATGCCTGACACACAGACCAATGAACACATCAATAGAGAACCCAGAAATAGACCTACACAACTAGGCCCAAGTGATTTTTTCACGAAGATTTAAAAGCAAGTAAGTGGAGGAAGAACTGAAATTGCTGAAAAGGTCTTTCCAGCAAATGGTACTGAAGCAATTGCACATCTACAGGCAAAAAAAAAAGAGAATTTCAACCCAGACCTCACACCTTAATACAAAAAATAACTCAAAATGGATCAGACTTAAATAAAGTCAAATTATAAAACTTTTAGAAGAAAGTCTTCAGGACCTAAGGCTATGCAAAGTCTTCTTAGACTTGACACAGAACATGATGCATAAAAGGAAAACTTGATTACTGGACCACATAAAATTTAAAACATTTGCTTTGTGAAAGACCCTATAAAGAAGACGAAAACACAAGTCACAGACTGGGAGAAAACTATTTGCAAACTACTGTTGCAATAAAGGAATCATAACTATTGATAGAATATACAAAGAATTTTGAAAACTAAATAGAAAAAGAAGAGAAAATGGGCAGCATAAGGGAGCCTTGTGCTGATGGAACTATGCTGTGTATTGACTGTGCTGGTGTGTACACAAATCTGCATCTCACACACACATACACACACACACACACACACACACACACAAGAGCGGCATGTAAAACTAGTGAAATCTGAAAAAGGTCTGTGCATTGTCCAACGTCAATTCCCTGGTTTTGCTATTGTACTATAATCATGCAAGATGTTACCATTGGGCAAACCTGGGTAAAGGGTACACAAGACCTACCTGCTCATTTTTTTTGTAGCTTCCTGTGAATCTGTAATTATTTCAAAATAAAAAGTTGTAAAACAAGCTACGTCTGATGGTTTCACATATATTAAAATTGATCAAATTATACACTTTCAATACGTGTAGTTTATAGTACTTCAGTTATACTTCAATGAAGTTGAGAAAAAGAAGAAAAAAGTTAGTGCCTTCATAACCGTGACTGCTCTTGAAAACATCCTTACTCTATCCCCATATCTATTAAGGTATCAAGGGCAATATCAATAGACACTGAGAGTCCAATTACATCTACTTATATCATCCTACCCAAAATATGCAAGAACAAAAAATTAAACTTTTTTTATGAAGCAAAAATAAAACTTGAAAGGTAAAACCTTTGTGTGGAACCACCAACTACTGCAGATAGCTTAAAGAGCATATAGTGTCATCCCTCAGTATCAGTGGAGGATTGGTTCTAGAACTCCCAAGGATATCAAATCCACAGATACCAAAATCCACCATTGCTCAAGTCCCTCAGATAAAATGGTGGAGTATATTTGCATGTAACCTACACACATCCTCCCCTATACAGTTGACCCTTGAACAATGCAGAGGTTAGGGGGCCAACCCTCCCTGATGTTGAAAATCTACCTGTAACTTATAGTTGGCCCTCTACATAGATGGTTCCTCTGAATCGGGTTCCACATGCAGGGATTCAGCCAACGACAGATCATATATTGAAAAAAATCGGGGTATAAGTAGACCCACGCAGTGCAAACCTGTGTTGTTCAAGGGTCAGCTGTACTTCATACCATCTCTACATTACTTATAATACTTAATACACAATGTAAGTGCTATGTAAATTCTAGTTTTGCTTTTGGGAACTTTCTGGAATTTATTTCCCCGAATATTTTCGATTCCAGGTTGGTTGAATCTTCAGCTGCGGAACCCTTGGATTTGGAGGGCCAACTGTATTAATGTATTCTTCTGGCAACGCCGGATTCTACCTCCTTTCCTCTTTCTTTACCTCCTTTTAAAGCAAAGACTCTGGGGCTTCCCTCGTGGCGCTAGTGGTTGAGAGTCCGCCTGCCTATTCAGGGGACACGGGTTCGTGCCCGGGTCAGGAAGATCCTACATGCCGCGGAGTGGCTGGGCCCGTGAAGCCATGGCTGCTGAGCCTGCATGTCCAGAGCCTGTGCTCCGCAACGGGAGAGGCCCGCATACCGCAAAAATAAACTACCAGATAAAGCAAAGACTCTGGTGCAATTATGGTTGACCCTTGAACAACACAAGTTTGAACTACCCGGGTTCAGATACATGCAGATTTTTTCAATAAATATACAGTGGGGCACTCTGATTCCATGGGTTCCACATCCACAGATTCAACCAACCGTGGATGGCAAATGTAAAATTTAATACACGATCGTGGTTGGTTGAATCTGCAGATGTGGAACCTGCCTATGTGGAGGGCTGACTATGGGCTTGAGCATATGTGGATTTTGGTATCTGCAGTGAGTCCTGGAACCAATCCCCCATGGATACCGAGGGATGGCTGTATATGTAGTCAGTTTTGAGAAGATTCATTTTAAAATAAGATTTAAAATAAGATCAACTGAATAATCTCATAAGGAGATGATGTTATTCATTCTCCAAATAGTACTTGTCAAGATTTTCAGAAGGGCTTTTCTTTCCGAGTCTTGACAGAAGTCAAAAAAAAAAAAGAGGTTCAAGTAAGGTAAAAAAAAATCAGCAAAGAAATCAGTCCTTATAATATCTAGCCTCTCCACTTTTAATGGTAGATTCTTCTAAAAATATGACCCAAGAATCTTTCTATTTATGATTTATAGACCTCATTATATGTTCCTCTTTAAACTGTTTAACCTCTGATAATTATGAATTCATTATTTTAAATGCTCATGGTACTGCTCTTGACTTTCGTAATGCAGGTAATCACAATCAAAAAGAAAACAACACTTTTTAGGATTAAACTTCAAATTACATATAAGCACGAATAAGGAAACAACGGCTTAAAGTCTGTACTGATTCTAACCTGGGACATTTAGAAACTGTAATTATCAATTCTGATCAAAGGGGAATTAAAAAACAAACCACCCCCAAACATTCCCACATACTCACAAATCAAATAGTTACTAGGTGAAAAGAATTACAATTACCTTTAAGTAATTTGAATGTAAAATGGCTTAGGTCGAAGATAAAATAAATGGTAGGCCTCTGTAATGTTTAAATTCTCATACTAACACCCTACATTTACACCTGGTATTTAATAAAAATCAGACCTGATTTTATTTCTGCTTAATTAGTAGAAATAAAGTAATACAAAGGGGAACTACAATCATTTTTTTTAAGAAGTACATCATTTGTTGTTATTCTCAAATGAATGATCACACTGAATCTTATAATAACTACTCACTACTAAACTGAGCACCTTCATCCATTAAAAATCTAGTAGAAACCTACCTTAGTATTTGATATTTAGAAATAAGATACAACTCTGCAAAGATATTTTTCAAGTTCAAAGTGTAGTAAATTTATAATTTTCCTTTCTTAGAAAGAAAAATCGAGTATGGCAACTTCCTAGTTTTTTAAGCACTTGTCTCACCTTGAAAACTCTCTATTCTAATCATTTTTTCTGTTATGTTTATTATAAAATTACCACTACATTTCTTAATATATTCAGGGCTTTCGTTCACTAACTTTAAAAACTTAAGGCGGGCTTCCCTGGTGGCGCAGTGGTTGAGAGTCTGCCTGCCGATGTAGGGGACACGGGTTCGTGCCCCGGTCCGGGAAGATCCCACATGCCACGGAGCGGCTGGGCCAGTGAGCCATGGCCGCTGAGCCTGCGCGTCCAGAACCTGTGCTCCGCAGTGAGAGAGGCCACAGCAGTGAGAGGCCCGCGTACCACAGAAAAAACAAAAAAAACAAAAAAACTTAAGGCACATTTTAACACAATTATATCATAATTATGATATAAATTAATCACAATTATATCAATTATATTGGATATAATTATAATACTTACAACTTACGTATTATAAGGTAGCACAGATTCCACTGAGTCCAATCTATTTACAAATAGTGCTACTGATGACTACAAGAAGGGGAAAAAAAATCATTACTAATACAAAGTAATATAAGGTAGCACTTACAAATACATAATGAAGTAAGTGAAAGGTAATTGGGTCTATTGCTCCATCAATTTATAACTGTATAGTTATAAATTTATAACTTAGCACAGTGTTATAAATTTATAACACAGTACAGTTATAAATTTTTAAAACAGTATAGCTATAAATTCATAACATTTCATTTATCTGGCATCATCGGGGTCTTTGAATACATAAATTTTTCAGATACCTCAGCCATTCTTAACCTTTTTAAATTATAGAACCCTTTGAGAATAGGATGAAAGCTATGGCTCCTCACCCAGAAAAGCACACATATTCACCAAATTCCCTGTTCAGCTTTAAGAGGCTTCATAGGGCCCCTAGAGTCCATGGAACTCAAGTTAAGAACTTGAAATAATTAAAGCTCCCTGCATAAGTGCTTTTTTTGCATTATTGTAACCATTTTTATAAGAATTATTCTAAAATACACTTCACTCTTTCCTATTTTAACAAACATTACGATCACAATTTAACCTTCCTTGATGATTCAGGGTCATTTTGAGCATCAATCATTGCACCTGCTTTGACTCTGTGACATCTCCAGTATCAAATGAGATGAGAACAGCTATTTGCCCCAAAACTGAATGGTAAGAGATAACTATTTACACCCCTGCTACCCACACTCCTCCACCCCTACCAAAGAACATAAACTTGTTTGTAAAGAGTTTCTTTCTTTTTGTAAAGAGTTTCTCTTTCATTTTGGCTGTCAGCTGTCATTATGCCTTTTCTCCTTTCTTTTTTCCCCCTAATCTGCTATAAGGTAAGCCCTCAATGTGTGTAATACAATGATCAGATTTGTTAAAACTATGTGAAAAAGGACATAAAAAAGAATGAAATTTTGCCATTTGCAACACCATGGATGGACCTGAAGGGTATTACGCTTCGTAAAATAAGTTAGACAGAAAAAGACAAATACTGTATGATATCACTTATATGTAGAATCTAAAAAATAAGATGGGGCTTCCCTGGTGGCGCAGTGGTTGGGAGTCCGCCTGCCGATACAGGGGACACGGTTCGTGCCCCGGGCCGGGAAGATCCCACATGCCGCAGAGCGACTGCACCCGTGAACCATGGCCGCTGAGTCTGCACGTCCGGAGCCTGTGCTCCTCAACAGGAGAGGCCACAACAGTGAGAGGCCCGCGTACCGCTAAGAAAAAAATTAATTAATTAAAAAATAAAAAATAAGATGAATGAATATAACAAAACAGAAACAGACTCACAGATATAGAGAACAAAACTAGTGGTTACCACTGGGGAGAGGAATGTGGGAAGGGCAAGATAGGGGTAGGGAATTAACAGATACAAACTACTGTGTATAAAAGAAATAAGCTGCAAGGATTAATCATACAGCACAGGGAATATAACCAATATTTTATAACTTAAAAAAATTTATTTATTTATTTATGTTTTATTTTTGGCTGCATTGGGTCTTCGTTGCTGCACGTGGCTTTCTCTAGTTGCAGCGAGCGGGGGCTACTCTTCGTTGCAGTGCGCAGGCTTCCCATTGCAGTGACTTCTCTTGCTGCAAAGCACGGGCTCTAGGCGTGCGGGCTTCAGTAGTTGTGGCACGTTGGCTCAGAAGTTGTGGCTCGTGGCTCTAGAGCACAGGCTCAGTAGTTGTGGCGCACGGGCTTAGTTGCTCCACGGCCTGTGGGATCTTCCCGGACCAGGGCTCGAACCCATATCCCCTGCATTGGCAGGAGGATTCTTAACCACTACGACACCAGGGAAGTCCTATAATAACTTTAAATGGAGGGAATTCCCTGGCGGTCCAGTGGTTAGGACTCAGTGCTCTCACTGCTGGAGCCCTCGGTTTCATCCCTGGTCAGAGAACTAAGGTCCCATATGCCACACAGCAAGGCCAAAAAAAAAGCCTATGTCAAAAAGACTTTCTGAGAGCATGAAGTTAGTTCATGAACATTATAACATCTCTTCTGGCTCTTCACAGGACGCTTTTGCTTACTTCCCTGGATCTCAGCTGTGCTCTTGATAATTTACCAGACAGGAATTTTTAAATCACTAAAACAGCAGAACCTGGTAATTCTTTTTCAAAATTTCATATGCTGCTTTTTAAAAGATTGAACATCTGCTATCATCTATACCATGTGGTTAGATTTTTCTTTTTTAAAGACAAGGACATGGAAAGTTATCACACTTGGGAACACATGTAAATAACCTTACTATAACTCTGTAAACAAGAGAACTGTACTACACTTAGTGAAATCTAATCAGAAATTAGCAATGGCAACATATATGAGTTATAGTTTATAAAGGTGAATAGGCAAAGGTTTCTAAAGGACAGCAGATAATTAAAGATAATAGCTCTCATCTAAGTCCCCAAACTGAACAAAGTACATAAGATTTCAACTATATTTTAAAATGCAGGACTTCCCTGGTGGCACAGTGGTTAAGAATCTGCCTGCCACTGCAGGAGACATGGGTTCAAGCCCTGGTCCGGGAAGATCCCACGTGCCACGGAGCAACTAAGCCCGTGCGCCACAACTACTGAGCCCTGCGAGCCACAACTACTGAGCCCGCGAGCCACAACTACTGAAGCCCGCGTGCCTAGAGCCCATGCTCTGCAACAAGAGAAGCCACTGCAATGAGAAGTCCGTGCACCACAACAAAGAGTAGCCCCTGCTCGCCACAACTAGAGAAAGCCCACGCACAGCAACAAAGACCCAATGCAGCCAAAAATAAGTATAAATAAATAAATAAAATTTTAAAATAAATAAAATACATATTTGGAGCTTACTATATTTATAAGAACCTTCATAGTTTCTCAAATCAAGTGGAAAAAAGATAGATTAATCAATAAATGGTGTTAAGACAACTGATCACCAATCTGAAAAAAAAATTAAGAGGGCTCCTCTCATATATTACAACAGAAAATGTTAATCTTATTTAAATGTTAAAATTAAAACCATAGAAGTAATATAAGAAAACCATAGGAGGGCTTCCCTGGTGGTTGCAGTGGTTGAGAGTCCGCCTGCCGATGCAGGGGACATGGGTTCGTGCCCCGGTCTGGGAAGATCCCACATGCCGCGGAGCGGCTGCACCCGTGAGCCATGGCCGCTGAGCCTGCATGTCCGGAGCCTGTGCTCCGCAACGGGAGAGGCCACAACAGTGAGAGGCCCACGTACCGCAAAAAAACAAACAAACAAAAAAAAAACATAGGAGAATTATTTTATAACCTTTATAACCTTGGCTGGTATGGTAAAGATCTCTCAAATAGGGCACAAAACTCAGAAAGTTAGCGTGCAGCAACAAAGACCCAACGAAGGAAGGAAGAAAGAAAGAAAAGAAAGAAATTCGTTAAAGATTATATTTCTTTGCTAGGAAGCCTGCTGAAATAAAGAGCCAGCACTAGGTATTACCAGTCAGAGAAAAGGCAGGTGTAAAGTAATTTTTAAATGCTATTTCTTAGTTACACGTGTTTCACAAGATCATGGCTCAAAACACCACCATCAATACTTCTCACAGGAAAAGGCAAGCTCCAGGATTAAGAGCAAGTTTGCTGCACCTAGAACTGGCCTCTAAAAACCCCAACTTTCAACTTGGCTAAGTCTATAGTCAAACCACACCTCGCACTGTTCTCAACTCTGTAATGCCTGTGTGGTTCCTTCTAAGAGAACATTACCCCACACGCTCGACTGGGCAAACAGGTCAGAAAATAAGTCTTACTATTCATTAATACTTTTTGAATTGATTACCTGCCAAAAAAAATTTTTAGAGTGAGTTTACAGTTACAAAAGAAGACTGCCAAGGAAAGGAGTCAAAAAATTATTGGGTTTGGTGGACGTGCGGAAGAGGAATTGTGCCGGAAATTTCTGGCTAGAGAAAACTCATAATGATAATGGTTACCATTTATTTAAGGCTTACCAGGTGCCAGGTGCTTTTCATACGTTGTCTCATTTTATTCTCACAAGTCTGAGAGGTAAACGATATTATCTTGCTGTTTGAGAGAGGGCCCAGGAGAAACCAACGTGAATTAACAAGAATTAAGGAGGTAAAAGTGTGTGACCACAGGAGTGAGGGGTGACAGAACATGGTGGGACTATATCTAGGAAGACCTAGTGAGTGTGTGAATCTTGAAAGGCAGATTATATTCAGTATAAGGGGGACAGTAGGGAGGGGAAGTGGGAGAGAGGGAGAAGACACAGAGTAGGAGGAAAGAACCTTCGAGCGGGAGGGGGAGGGGAGGAGTTATGATGGAGGAGGAGTTGAGAGGTGGAGGAGCAGCCAATTGGAAGGGGGAGAGGTAGGAACCAAGGGAGGGGGAATGGCTGAGAGGGAGTAGGCGGGACAGAGCCGGAGCAGGAACTAACTAGAGGGACCAAGATAAGGGAAGAGGCCGGGGCCGAGAGGGAGGGCGGAGCCTAGAGGAAGAGGGGAAGCGAGGGGGGTGGAGTCGAGAGGGAGTGGAAAGGAAGAAGCCGGAGACCGCGGACAAGGAGCGGAGACAACAGCGTAAAAAGAGGAGCTGTGAGGTGGGCGGAGGAGAAGCTGAGAGGGAGTTAGAGGAAAAGAGACGAAGGGGGAGGAGCCAAGAGGGAGGGAAAGAGGATCAGGGAAAAAGAGAGGTCCGGATCCGCCAAGTGCGAGGCTCAGCATTGAGACCTTGAAACACACCCTCAGAGGGGGCTTTGGCATTCTGGGTCAGAGTCTGAGAGCTCCCCAGCACTGGTCGGCCCCGGTGTGCCCCATACTGCAACCCGAAGCCTCCCCTCACATCTCACTTCCCCCCTCTAGTCCTCACCTTGCAGGTAGCAGTCTCTCAGTCTGCCTCGAAGAAGTTGACCTGAGCCAACGCGGGAAGATAAAAAGCCGCGCAGCGGGCGGCCTTAAACCCCGGGAGCAGCCCCAGCCCAGGCAGCCACCCGAGCCCGGGGAGGGTGGGCCACAGGCGACAGAGGTTGGTTCCCAGGCGGAAACCACGAGTACACATTCTAGGAGCCGGTTCAGCGCTTGAGGACACACACCATGGACGAGATCGGAACCAGTGGAGGGGAGAAGCGGAAATGATAAGGAAGAACCGTGGACGGACAGGGAAGAGCCGAGACCGGCTGGTGGGACTAGAACTCCAGGCAAGGCCACTTGTTCGGGCGAGACATTGGCTCGGAGTCCGGTTGCTAGACGGCCTGGCTGGCTTTGTGAGCGCGCGGAGCACGCATGCGTGCGGGTCCCCGCCGCGCCTTCCACCGCCCCTCACCCCTCCTCCCTTCCCCCCACCTCCCTCTCCGTCCTCCCAGCATCCCCAGCCCAGCACTTTCCCGCGGTTCTGGCGGTTCCTCGCGCGCGCAGCCTTCAGAGCTGCCTCGCGGTGTCCGGGGGGCGGGGGGGTGGTGGGGTGAGGAGGGAAGCAGCCTGAGAGGTTTCAACTTCCCAGCATCACAGAGTCTCGCGTCCTCCTGATTTTGCCTCTCTTAGTACCAATAGCAGGGTTACCGCCCCGCCATCTTCAGTTCTTGCTGCCAGGGTGGGCGGGAGGGGAATTCCTGGGCCTTGCTGCCCAGCGTGGTGGTTATTCGGCGCTTGGAATGCAGCAAGTACGAAACTGATGTCTGTAAGTGTACATTGTACACTAGGTTTCAAAGAATTTGCACGGTAAAAAGAATGCAAAACCTCTCCAACTTCATATTGATTACATGTTGAAATGATAATATTTGGAGTCTCTTGCATTAAATAAAACATTAAAATTAATTCCACCTGTTTCTTTTTTGTGGCTTAAGTTTTTTTATTGAAGTATAGTTGATTTACAATGTTGTGTTAGTTTCAGGTGTACAAGACAGTGATTCAGTTATACATATGTGTATATAGCTATTCTTTGTCAGATTCTTTTCCATTATAGGTTATTATAAGATATTGAATATAGTTCCCTGTGCTATACAGTAGGTCCTTGTTATCTATTTTATAATAAGTGTGCATCTTTTAATCCCAAATTCCTAATTTATCCCTCCCTCTACTTTTTGTGTGTGGCTACTAGAACATTTAAAATTACGTATGTGGCTCTAGTTATATTTCTGTTGGACGGTGCAGGTCTGGGGAAGGGGGAAGAAAGGGAAAAAAACTGAAGAAGAGAGAGGGGAAGAAAGGGGGTTGCTCTTAAGATTCTTAAAGTTTTCTTTCTCTAAGCGGCAGGGATCTTATTTTGCGACCTCTGTAAGAATCCTTGTCGCCCTTACCTTCTGCTCCTTGTGCTGTCTTATAATGCAAAGTGCCTGTACTTGGACCTAGAAAGTATTGTAGGTATCATAGGACAAAGATAGTAGAAGAGCGTATTATTTTTCCTCCTTGTGTCTCAAGAGCTTTGGAGAACAAGAGGTCATTTGTTTATGCTGAGACGTGTGCGCCTCCCCAAGGGCCTTTCTGTGCAAGTTCCCTGGCTCCAAAAGGTCTGCATCTTCTGCTGATTGGCAGGGGGGGCAATTCAAGACAGAACAAAGGCAGCTAACTGGCCAATAGCAGAGGCAGGTCGAAATTTAGCGAGTTAACTCCTGGATTAGAGGGGTAGAAAAAGTTGTAGGACAAAGGAATGGAGAAAATGTACCAACGATCAGAATTAGGGGAGTTGTTAGTAAAAACATTGAACGTGGGGGCTTCCCTGGTGGCGCAGTGGTTAAGAATCCGCCTGCTGATGCAAGGGACACGGGTTCAAGCCCTGGTCCTGGAAGATCCCACATGCCGCGGAGCAACGAAGCCCGTGAGTCACAACTACTGAGCCTGCATGCCACAGCTACTGAAGCCCGCGCACCTAGGGCCAGTGTTCACAAGAGAAGCCACTGGAATAAGAAGCCTGCGCACGGCAAGGAAGAGTAGCCCCCACTTGTGGCAACTAGAGAAAGCCCGCGTGCAGCAACGAAGACCCAACGCAGCCAAAAATAAATAAATAAATTTATTTTAAAAAAAGATTGAACCTGACCAAAAGAGCTGGAGACATCCCTGTAAAGATTTGGAAAACAGGATAACACGATCAGAAGGGGCACCATTTTTGAGAAGAGGACCAGAATAAGGGAGCTAGTAAGCGAGAGAATGGTCATGGTTGGAAGTAACCAGAGCTTGAGTAAAAGTTTTGTGTTTCACCACTGCGTGACCACCTCTCTCCGGCCTGCCTTTGGATGAAAAAGAGTATAAATGAAAATAAACTGGATGCTCCTCCAGTCTCTCAGGCCTGGGCCCGAACATCTAGAAGATGTGCTAGGACCCAGCAGGCGTAATCTGCTTCGGGACGGGGCAGACTGCCAAGCGCCCGCAGGATCCTGCTAAGCGAGGGGGCAGGTTCTGGGCACTCCCTGGAGGAGGAGTGCCACCCACATCACCAGCAGGACGCCTGGCCCCGCCCCTCCCCGCACTCTCGAGATTTTGAGAAGCAGGAAAGAGCAGTGGTCAGCGTATCACCATCCTCATCCTCTACAACTCCAGTAGTGCCATTGAAGTCTTCCATTAAAAATCCCTGCAGGGGGCTTCCCTGGTGGCGCAGTGGTTGAGAGTCCGCCTGCCGATGCAGGGGACACGGGTTCGTGCCCCGGTGTGGGAGGATCCCACATGCCGCGGAGCGGCTGGGTCCGTGAGCCATGGCCACTGAGCCTGCGCGTCCGGAGCCTGTTGCTCCGCAACGGGAGAGGCCACAGCGGTGAGAGGCCCGCGTACCGCAAAAAAAAAAAAAAAAAAAAAAAATCCCTGCAGGGCTGTTTTCTGTTAACCTCAAGAAGTAAAGCATCACCGAAGGTTACGTCCCCATCGTCAGCAACAAGATACAGCCCTCCTGATGTCATCAGTGTGTGATTATCACCCGCTCTGGCCCACTGCTGGTCCCAGAGATACAGCATATTCTCTGTGCTACAGGGGCTCTAAGAGTTTGTTTCTGCTTCCCCACAACCCTAGAAGATGCAGAAGCCCCAGAGCAGCCTTGTGGGAGTAATCCTCTAGGCAGGCCTGGTTTTCCCCAACACCAAAGCCCCCCTCCCACCATGAGCCAATTTGACCACGTCTTACAGGAGTAAGGCCTGCCTGCCATCTCCAGCCAGCCCTGTACACCTTCTCATCTTGTATGCAAACAGGGACCTTTCAATTTCTATTGGCCAGGATTTCCAATACAATGTTGAATAGAAGTGATGAGAATGGACATCCTTGCCTTGTTCTCCATCTTAGGCGGAAAGCATTCAGTCTTTCACCATTAAGCATGATATTAACTATAGGCTTTTTGTAGCTGCCCTTTATCAGGTTAACAAAGTTCCCTTCTCTTCCAGTGTGCTGAAAATTTTTATCATGACTGGTTATTGAATTTTATCCAATTTTTGGCATCAATTGATGCAATTTTGTGTTTCTTCTTAAGATTATTGACATGATGCATTACATTGATTTTAAAATATTGAGTCAGGCTTGTATTTACCGAATAAACCCCACTTGGCTGGTTGCTGTGTAAAAAAAGCAATAACAAAATAAACAGGACTACACTGTGGTGTAGAATGCAAATTTGTAAGGCTTTTAAAATAGAAAATTCAAAGAAATTAATTTCTTTTATAATTTTTTATTGAAATATAGTTGATTTACAATGTTGTATTAGTTTTTGGTGTTCAGCAAAGTGATTCAGATATATAGATAGGTCGACAGATACATATTCTTTTTCATATTTTTTTCAAGTGTGGTTTACTACAGGATATTGAATATAGTTCCCCGTGCTATACAGTAGGACCTTGTTGTTTATAAAGTCATTCTATATGTAATAGTTTGCATCTGCTAATCCCAAACTTCCAATACATCCCTCTCCCACCCCCCCTCCCCCTTCACAACCACAACTCTGTTCTGTATGTCTGTGAGTCTGTTTCCGTTTCATAAATAATTTCATTTGTGTCATATTTTAGATTCCACATACAAGTGATATCATACGGTATTTGTCTTTCTCTTTCTGACTCACTTCACTTAGTATGATAATCTCTAGGCCCATCCATGTTACTGCAAATTATTTTGTTCTTTTTTATTGCTGAGTAGGATTCCATTGTGTGTGTATATATATGTATATACATACATATATATGTGTGTGTGTGTGTATATATATATGCCACATCTTCTTTATCCATTCATCTGTTGATGGACATTTAGGTTGCTTCCATGTCTTGGCTATTATAAATGGTGCATTGGGGTGCATGTATCTTTTCGAATTAGAGTTGCTATATGATCCAGCAACCCCACTCCTGGGCATATATCTGGACAGAACTCTAATTCTAATTTTAGTTTTTTGAGGAACCTCCATATTGTCCTCCATAGTGGCTGTACCAACTTACATTCCCACCAACAGTGTAGGAGGGTTCCCTTTTCTCCACACCCTCTCCAGCACTTGTTATTTGTCAACTTTTTGATGATGGCCATTCTGACCAGTGTGAGGTGTACTCTCATTGTAGTTTTGATTTGAATTTCTCTAATAATTAGTGATGTGGAGCATCTTTTCATATGCCTGTTGGCCATCTGTATGTCTTCTTTGGAGAAATGTCTAATTAGGTCTTCTGCCCATTTTTTGTCTGGATTGTTTGGTTTTTTTGTTATTGAGTTCTATAAGCTGTTTATATATTTTGGAAATTAAGCCCTTGTTGGTTGCATCATTTGCAAATATCTCCTCCCAGTCCGTAGGTTGCCTTTTGGTTTTGTTTATGGTTTTCTTTGCTGTGCAAAAGCTTAAAGTTTGATTAGGTCCTATTTATTTTTGCTTTTATGTCTATTGCCTTTGGAAACTGACCTAAGAAAGCATTGGTACAATGTATATCAGAGAATGTTTGCCATGGGAGACGGACCTAAGAAAACATTAGTACAACCTATGTCAAAGAATGTTTTACCTATGTTCTCTTCTAGGAGTTTTATGGTGTCATGTCTTATATTTAAGTCTTTAAGCCATTTTGAGTTTATTTTTGTGTGTGCTGGTGTATTCTAACTCCATTGATTTACATGTGGCTGTCCAGCTTTCCCAACATTGCTGAAGAGACTGTCTTTTCTCCATTGTATATTCTTGCCTCCTTTGTCAAAGATTAATTGACCATAGGTGTGTGGATTTATTTCTGCACTCTCTATTCTGTTCCATTGATCCATATGTCTGTTTTTGTGCTAGTACCATACTGTTTTGATTACTGTAGCTTTGTAGTACTGTCTGAAGTCTGGGAGGGTTATGCCTCCTGCTTTGTTCTTTTTCCTCAGGATTGCTTTGGCAATTCTGGGCCTTTTATGGTTCCATATGATTTTTAGGATTATTTGTTCTAGTCCTGTGAAAAATGCCATGGGTAATTTGATAATTAAATCTGTAGATTGCTTTGGGTAGTATAGCCATTTTAACAGTATTAATTCTTCCAATACAAGAGCATGGGTTATCTTTCCATTTCAAAGAAATTAATTTCTTAATGTAGGCTATGCCCCAAACTCCAGGGAGACACAGGTTCTCTCTCCTGTGCCATTACGAGTATTTGGTGGAAAAGTAAAGAACAAACATTTTATTAATTTTATTTGCCTACTTGTATCTCTCTCTCTACTGAAAGTAAGCATTAGAGCACAGGATCCATTTCCTACTGATCTTCAAATCCATAGTGAAGATCTGGGCACTTAGAACATAATACATAAATTCAGAATAAATGAATTAATGAATGAATTCACTTACACTGTCATAGACATTTTATATGTTTTACCTCATTTGGAAATCAAAAGAGGATGCAATCAAGAGATGTGAGTAAATGTAGATAACGAGGATAATACCCCCCTTATTTATGTAGCAGTAGAGTTTGCAAAGTTTGTGTCCATCCATTATTTTACCTGACTATATGAGGTTGGCAGGGTAGTTATTTAATGTGAAGTAACTGAGAACAGGAGAAGTTAATTTGCTCGTCCAAGGTCACACAGCTAATAGGTGACCAAGTCAAGGCTAGAAAGCAGGTCTCCTGATATCTAATATAGTTCTTAAAAATAACGGTATTAAAAGAAAGTGAAAGACTTCCCTGGTAGTGCAATGGTTAAGAATCCGCCTGCCAATGCAGGGGACACAGGTTCGAGCCCTGGTCTGGGAAGATCCCACATGCTGCGGAGCAACTAAGCCTGTATGCCACAACTACTGAGTCTGTGCTCTAGAGCCCGCGAGCCACAACTACTGAGCCCACGTGCCACAACTACTGAGGCCTGCCTGCCTAGAGCCTATGCTCCGCAACGAGAGAAGCCACTGCAGTGAGAAGCCCACACACTGCAACGAAGAGTAGCCCCCCACTCGCCACAACTAGAGGAAGCCCATGCACAGCAATGAAGACCCAACCCAGCCAAAAGTAAATAAATAAATAAATATTTTTTTAAAAAAAAGAAAGAGAGGGACTTTCCTGGCAGTCCAGTGGTTACGACTCTGTGCTTCCACTGCAGGGGGCCCAGGTTTGATCCCTGGTTAGGGAATTAAGATTCCACAAGCCACATGGTGTGGGCCAAAAAAATAAATTAAAAAAAAAGGAAGTGAAAAATGTCTGGTAATAAAAAAGAAATAAACTCATTTTATAACGTAGCTGTTACGCTTCCAGCTACATCAACTAAGAATGTTCCAGAAACAAGTAAAGAATTGAGCAAAGCATATAAATCTCAAGTTCGGAGCTATCTTTGACAATGGCACATAGAGAGATTTAACCATGCAATTCGTGACATGCAGTGTCACTCAGACAGTTTTGTAAAGGGAAACACAAGGAATGGCACTTCACAAAAACAGATGCTTCAGGCCACATTAAAGAAAATGCAACTACTAAGTGTTTAATAGTTATTTTTTCCCCCATGTTTCTAACCATTTGGAGTTAAAAATATCCAAGCTGCAGTTCCCATCCTCTTTCCAGTTCACTTCAATGTGTCCATACCAAAATTGAGTAGTAGAACAAAGGAATACTGTGATCCAGTGGAATCATGCTCTAGTTAAACCATGTTTCTAAATCAGCATATCGGAACATCAGAAAGGAAACTAAATGTGCCATGGTAGGCCAGTGTGTCAGCTCCAGAGGCTACATCATAACTTTCATAGGGTGCCAACAGGGCCAGACTAGCTTATTCCCTGGGCTTCCTAACTTGACTCACTTTTTCCTTCCCCATTAACCAAAATCTAAATATGTTTCTCTCAAACTGACATTGCAAATGTGATCACGTCACACTCTTCTTTAAAATCCTTTGCTGGACAGCTCAATGCAATGTGGGTCCTGGATTGGACAAAAAAAGGACCTTAGTGGAAAAACTGGTGGAATCCCAATGAAGTCTGTAGTGTAGCTAATAGTATTGTACCAACCTTGATTTCTTAGTTTGATCATTCTACCGTGGTTATGCAAGATGTTTATGTTAAGGGAAGTTCAGTGAATGAGACCTTGCTGTACTACTTTTGCAACACTTCAGTAAATCTAAAATTATCTTGAAATAAAAAGTGGAAAACATCTTGTCCTGGTTCTTCATTGCCCTAAGGATTAAGTACAAACTCTGCCTTTGCTCGGGAAGACCTGCATGACCTAACCCTTCGCCCTCACATACATACACCACTCCCGCATCAAAATTTAGTGCAGGGGAGGAGGGTGGAGGATGGAGATGCCACTCCCATAGTCAATCTACTCTCTGATCCTGCTCCAAAGAACTACTTTCAGTTACACGAAGAGGCCGTTCTCTCTGGTCTCTGAACAAATTGATCCTTGCTGTTCCTTGGTATAGTAGCCTCTGCAGACCCTGCCACCCCCCTCTCCCACCTTTTGCTTGGCTGAAATCTTGCTTGTATATTTCAGTTAATGTGGAAAGTTACCTTTCCTAGCATATCTTCCCTGACAGCCCCCCACTCCGCATATATACCACACCACACACACATACCACAGAGTTGGATTAAGTGCCCCTTGTATGTGCTCCCACTACACCCTGTGTATACTTGTGATTTGTCACTTTCACACTGTATTAAAGTTCTGTCTGCCTCCCCCATTTAGTCAATCGTTAACTCTGGATCTTCTCCTTTTATCCACACCTACCACTTTCGTACAACAAGGCAGCCATTGAAATAGCTTGATTTCACAGGCTTAACACTTTGAAGATTAAGTTTTCCATCTGAGTAATTATTCTTATAATTTATATGCTCTGTGATATGGTGAGAATGGAGAGTTTTAGTTTTTTCCCTGATACTAGAGTTTCTGACTGAATTGTATTTCTGCACCAATATCAACTTGTTATCAAAAGGGTACCTATATTCCTTTATTACAGGGATCATTGAGAAATGATCACCACAGACTTCCCTGGTGGTCCAGTGGGTAAGACTCTGCACTGCCAATGCAGTGGGCTCGGTGTTTGATCCCTGGTCTGGGAACTAAGATCCCACATGCCACCCGGTGTGGCCAAAAAAAAAGAGAGAGAGAGGGCTTCCCTGGTGGCGCAGCGATTGGGAGTCCGCCTGCCGATGCAGGGGACGCGGGTTCGTGCCCCGGTCCGGGAAGATCCCGCATGCCGCGGAGCGGCTGGGCCCGTGAGCCATGGCTGCTGAGCCTGCGCGTCCGGAGCCTGTGCTCCGCAACGGGAGAGGCCACAACAGTGAGAGGCCCTCGTGCCGCAAAAAAAAAAAAAAAAAAGAGAGAGAGAGAGAAAAGGGAAGTGTCATGGCAGATTCATTGGTCTCTGGCTTGTACAACTGGATGGATGGTGGAACCATTCACTAAGGCATGGCATATTGAAAGAGGACTAGATTTAAGGGGATAGAGAGAGATTAAGAGGGGTTTTGGGGGGACCTATTGTACTTGAGGAGACTTGAGAGTTACAAATTGAGATATCAAACATGCAGCTGAACATATAGCCATGGAATGGGAGATGCAAATTTGGAAGTTGATGGCTTATGGATGATAAAAGAAATCACTTATTGGGAGAGTACAGAATGAGAAGAGAAGAGGATCCAGGGCAAGCCTTTGAAAAAAATTCAACAAATTTGTAGTCTAGTAGAGAAGGATAGGCAAGCTGCAGAGTTGTTAGAGAGAGATCAGGCAGAGATGTAGGTGGAAAGCCAGAAGAATGTGTTGTTAAATATAAAAGAGCTTGGAAGCCCAAGGGAAGAGAGTGTTTCAAGGAGAAAGTGGCCAAGAACAAAAAATGGCCAAGTAAAATAGCAGAAAACATCTTATCTTTTAGATGTGGTGACACAGATGTCATTTCCGACATGAAAGAGCTATTTTGGGGAAATGACCTGGATAAAAGCCAGATTGGAGTGGGTTAAGAATTGAGTGAGAGGTGATAAAATGGAGTAGCTGGTATAGATAACTCTTTCTTTTTTGACAACTCTTTCTTTTATTTGATTTTTAATTATATAATACATAAATATATTTTCCTTTAAAAAATGAAAACGTTACAGACAGGACTAAAATCCTCTTTGACTGCTGCTACCAATCCTGGTCGTCTTCCTCACCTTTCAGAGGTAACCATAGTTATTCGTTTGGTGTGTCCTTCCTGGCCTTTTTCTGGGTATTAACATATTAATGTTATAGATAATAACATAATTTAATGTAGACACATATATATACATGTGCATATGTTTTACATAAACATATATTATATAGTAAAACATGATGTACAGAATGAGCCACTTCATTATTTTAATAAACGCACTACCGATATTACACACTGTATCATAATTTATTTGGCATTCCTATACTGATAGTCATTTAAGTTGTTTCTATTTTTTCCCCAGTCGCTCACAATTCTGCAGAAAACTGCCTTATATACACTCACCCTGTCAAAGAAGGCAACAAGAAGGGAATGCTCATTTAAATTTTAATAGACACTGCCTGCACTTTTTATATTTTAATAGTTATTGTACTACCAAACTGCCCTCCCAAATGGCTGTACCAATTTTCCCTCCCACCAGCAGTGGGAGTCTCATAAGACTATTGACTACCCATTATCCCACACCAGCAACAACTCTTTCAAGATGTTCGGCTGTGGAGGGGAGGAAAACTATCCTGTGGTAGCCAGAAGGGGATGAAAGATTGAAAGAGACAGTTTTGTATGTGAGAAAGGCTTGAGCATGTTTTATTTTTTTGTTTTGTTTTGTTTTTTTTAATTAATTTTTATTGGAGTATAGTTGATTTACAATGTTGTGTGAGAGCATGTTTTAGTGTGCGTGAGAAAGCTCCAGTTGAGAAGGAGAGGTTGAATATACATGAGGAAAAAGAGATAATGACATAAAATTCCCAGGAAAGCAGGGGAGGACATCATCCAAGCACAAGTAAAGGAATGGCCTTCAATGAGAAGAGGCATCATTCTTCTCTTGCATTGGTTTGTGCATCAGAATTCCCTGGAGAGCTTGTTAAAACAGGTTGCTGCCCCTTCCTCCACCAGAGTTTGTGATTCTATAGATCTGGAAGTGGGGTCTACAAATCTGCATTTCCAGCAAGTTCCCAGGCACTGTTGACTCTCCTGTTCTGTTCTGGGGAATTAATTACACTTTGGGAACCACTATCCTATGTAGCAGGGGAAAAGGAAGGTAGGGTGGATGTAGAGATGGGTAAGATACGTGTGTTTGGTCGCCAGAAAATGACGGGAGTTCCTATCTAACGGCTTCTATTTTCTCTACGAAATAAGAGTTGTGGTCAAATATTGAACGTGTGGGAGCAGGTGGGAGGTGGTGCTGGGGTAGGAGGTTAGAGGAGAGTGGAGAAAGTTGTAAAAAATGGTTGCAGAAGGAAGGTGAGTGAATTGACTAAAAATATGTAGTAAAATTCCTGGGCCATACTGAAGTCTCATTTGAGGTCTATGATCATGGATTTTACAATAGGCTCAATCTGCCCAATTGTATGACTTTTTCCAGTAGACATGGAGAAAGTAAAACATCAGTTTTACCCAAGACTGAAGTTTTGCTACTCTAGTGTCTCAAGAAGACATCCAGCAGCTCATGCTACAAATCTGGCATCACCATTGATTCCTCCCTCACCCTGCATAACCAATGCATCATTAATATTAATAGCTAACACTTAATATCAATCATGCTTATTATGCTCTAAGAAATGTTATGTATATTAACTCATTTCATCCTGATACTTCCTATAACTACTATTATTATAGTCATTTTATAAATGAGGACACTGAAATTATGGATTTGCCCGAATCCATGCAGCTAGGAAGTGGCAGAGCCAGGCTTCAAACCAGACATTCTAGCACCAGGATCTAGTTCTTAGGTAGACTCTTATGCACTGTTTCAACTTCCCAACTACCTTTTTTTTTTTTTGGCCATGCCATGGGGCATGGGGAAATCTTAGTTCCCTGACCAGGGAAGTGCTGAGTCCTAACCACTGGACCGCCAGGGAACTCCCCCAACTATCTTTCTAATCTATCCACTTTTCATCCTGTCCACAACCCCTATCCTAGTCCAAGCCACGCCATAGCTCACACAGCCTTAAAGTCCTTTTTCCAGCTTCCATGCTTGCCCCTTTATGACTCATTCTCCACGGAGCTGCCAGAGTCAGCTTTCAAAAATACCAATCAGCTCAAGTGCTTCTCCTGGATTAAAGCTTTTCGGTGGCTCCCACTGTTCTTAGCATAAACCCCGCAAATCCTCCCTATGACTTAAAGCATCCTGGATAATCTGACACTTTCCTAACCTTCTGGCTAGATTAACTGTCATTGTTTTCCCTAAATCACCATATTCCAGCCTAGTGGCTTCCTTTAAGTTCTTCACATACTTCTCATTCTTTTCCTCAGCAGGGCCTTTGCACATACTGTCGCTACTATCTAGAATGTTCTTCCCATGAGCGATTGCTTTTTATCCTTGAACTCTCAGCTTCCATGACAGTACCTCCAGGGAGATCTTCCCTGGCTATTGTAAGTAGGCCTCCTACACTTGCACACACATTTTTAAAAACATTCTCTATTACTGCAGCTTACTTTATTCAAAAAATAGTGGTTTTCAGACAAATGTCTTATATTAATGCATATATGTGGAACCTGGAAAATGGTACAGATGAACCAGTTTGCAGGGCAGAAATAGAGACACAGATGTAGAGAACAAACGAATGGACACCAAGAGGGGAAAGTGGTGGTGGGGAGTGGTGGTAGGATGAACTGGGAGATTGGGATTGACATATATACACTAAGATGTACAAAATAGGTAACTAATAGGAACCTGCTGTTTAAAAAATAAAATAAAATTCAAAAAAAGTAGTGGATTTCACTATTTTTTCTTTGTTTTCTTGTTCATTTTCTCACACCCCCACCACTAAATGTAAACTTCATGAGGGCAGGGACCAAGTGCATTTTATTCAGCATTGTATACCAGTCCCTACCATAGTGACCGACACAGAGTAGGTACCCAGTGGATATTTGGCAAGGGAATGAATTAATGAACTGGGGGCAGCCGAATAGTGACGTCAGACAGGAAGCTGGATATGCAGGTTGAGGAGCCCAAGGGAGGGATCTGGCACAGATAATATAAACGCTGGGGCTGGGAATTCCCTGGCGATCCAGTGGATAGGACTCCACGCTTGCACTTCAGGAGGTCCAGATTCAATCCCTTGTTAGGAAGCTAAGATTCTACAAGCCGCAGGTGCAGCAAAAAAACAAAACAAAACAAAACAAAAAATCCCCAGCCTGAGGCTATAGAGATAGTATTGTAGAGGACCCCCTGGGAATGGGTGAGATTACCTAAAGGATGAGGAAAGAATGAATAAACAAGAGGCTCTAGCAATGAGACTGAAGAAACTCTAATATTTAAAGATGGACTAGACAAGTCCCTCCCATCAGGAAATTTGCACAGCCCTCTTAGATAGCCTAATCCACCAGAGGGCAAACAGCAGAAGCAAGAACTACAATCCTGCAGCCTGTGGAACAAAAACCACATTCACAGAAAGACAGACAAGATGAAAAGGCAGAGGGCTATGTACCAGATGAAGGAACAAGATAAAACCCCAGAAAAACAACTAAATGAAGTGGAGAGAGGCAACTTTCCAGAAAAAGAATTCAGAATAATGATGATCAAGATGATCCAGGACCTCGGAAAAACAATGGAGGCAAAGATTGAGAAGATGCAAGAAATGTTTAACAAAGACCTAGAAGAATTAAAGAACAAACACCTAGAAGAATTAAAGAACAAACAGAGATGAACAATACAATAATTGAAATGAAAAATACACTAAAAGGAATCAATAGCAGAATAACTGAGGCAGAAGAATGGATAAGTGACCTGGAAGACAGAATGGTGGAATTCACTGCTGTGGAACAGAATAGAGAAAAAAGAATGAAAAGAAATGAAGACAGCCTAAGAGACCTCTGGGACAACATTAAATGCAACAACATTCACATTATAGGGGTCCCAGAAGGAGAAGAGAGAGAGAAAGGACCCGAGAAAATATTTGAAGAGACTATAGTCGAAAACTTCCCTAACATGGGAAAGGAAATAGCCACCCAAGTCCAGGAAGCACAGAGAGTCCCATACAGGATAAACCCAAGGAAAAACACGCCAAGACACATAGCAATCAAATTGGCAAAAATTGAAGACAAAGAAAAATTATTGAAAGCAGCAAGGGAAAAATGACAAATAACATACAAGGGAACTCCCATAAGGTTAACAGCTGATTTCTCAGCAGAAACACTACAAGCCAGAAGTGAGTGGCATGACATATTTAAAGTGATGAAAGGGAAGAACCTAAAACCAAGATTACTCTACCCAGCAAGGATCTCATTCAGATTCGATGGAGAAATCAAAAGCTTTACAGACAAGCAAAAGCTAAGAGAATTCAGCACCACCAAATCAGCTCTACAACAAATGCTAAAGGAACTTCTTTAAGTAGGAAACACAAGAAAAGAAAAGGACCTAGAAAAACAAAACCATAACAATTAAGAAAATGGTAAAAGGAACATACATATCGATAATTACCTTAAATGTGAATGGATTAAATGCTCCAACCAAAAGACACAGGCTTGCTGAATGGATATAAAAACAAGACCCATATATATGCTGTCCACAAGAGACCCACTTCAGACCTAGGGACACATACAGACTGAAAGTGAGGGGATGAAAAAAGATATTCCATGCAAATGGAAATCAAAAGAAAGCTGGAGTAGCAATACTCATATCAGATAAAACAGACTTTAAAATAGAGAATGTTACAAGAGACAAGGAAGGACACTACATAATGATCAAGGGATCGATCCAAGAAGAAGATATAACAATTATAAATATATATGCCCCCAACATAGGAGCACCTCAATACATAAGGCAACTGCTAACAGCTATAAAAGAGGAAATCGACAGTAACACAATAATAGTGGGGACTTTAACACCTCACTTACACCACTGGACAGATCATCCAAACAGAAAACTAATAAGGAAACACAAGCTTTAAATGACACAATAGACCAGATAGATTTAATTGATATTTATGGGACATTCCATCCAAAAACAGCAGATTACACTTTCTTCTCAAGTGCGCACATAACATTCCCCAGGATAGATCACATACTGGGTCACAGATCTAGCCTCAGTAAATTTAAGAAAATTGAAATCATATCAAGCATCTTTTCTGACCACAGCACTATGAGACTAGAAATCAATTACAGAGAAAAAAAAGTAAAAAACACAAACACATGGAGGCTAAACAATACGTTACTAAATAACCAAGAAATCACTGAATAAATCAAAGAGGAAATCAAAAAATACCTAGAGACAAACGACAATGAAAACACGACGATCCAAAACCTATCAGATGCAGCAAAAGCAGTTCTAAGAGGGAAGTTTTTATTTATACAAGCCTACTGCAAGAAACAAGAAAAATCTCAAATCAACAATCTAACGTTACACCTAAAGGAACTAGAGAAAGAAGAACAAACAAAACCGAAAATTAGCAGAAGGAAAGAAATCATAAAGATCAGAGCAGAAATAAATGAAATAGAAACAAAGAAAACAATAGCAAAGATCAATAAAACTAAAAGCTGGTTCTTTGAGAAGATAAACAAAATTGATAAACCATTAACCAAACTCATCAAGAAAAAGAGGAAGAGGACTCAAATCAATAAAATTAGAAATGAAAAAGGAGGATACAACAGACACTGCAGAAATACAAAGCCTCCTAAGAGACTACTACAAGCAACTCTACGCCAATAAAATGGACAACCTGGAAGAAATGGACAAATTCTTAGAAAGGTATAACCTTCCAAGACTGAACCAGGAAGAAATAGAAAATATGAACAGACCAATCACAAGAAATGAAATTGAAGCTGTGGTTAAAAATCTTCCAACAAACAAAAGCCCAGGACCAGATGACTTCACAGGTGAATCCTATCAAACATTTAGAGAAGAGCTAACACCCATCCTTCTCAAACTCTTCCAAAAAATTGCAGAGGAAGGAACACTCCCAAATCATTCTATGAGGCCACCATCACCCTGATACCAAGACCAGACAAAGATACTACAATAAAAGAAAATGACAGACCAATATCACTCATGAATATAGATGCAAAAATCCTCAACAAAATACTAGTAAACAGAATCCAACAGCACATTAAAAGGATCATACAGCATGATCAAGTGGGATTTATCCCACAGATGCAAGGATTCTTCAATATACACAAATTAATCAATGTGATACACCATATTAATAAATTGAAGAACAAAAACCATATGATCATCTCAATAGATGCAGAAAAAGCTTTTGACAGAATTCAACACCCATTTATGATAAAAACTCTCCAGAAAGTGGGCATAGAGGGAACCTACCTCAACATAATAAAGGTCATATATGACAAACCCACAGCAAACATCATTCTCAATGGTGAAAAACTGAAAGCATTTCCTCTAAGATTAGGGACAAGACAAGGATGTCCACTCTCACCACTATTATTCAAAATAGTTTTGGAAGTCTGAGCCATGGCAATCAGAGAAGAAAAAGAAATAAAAGCAATACAATTGGAAAAGAAGAAGTAAAACTGTCACTGTTTGCAGATGACATGCTACTATATATAGAGTACCCTAAACATGCCACCAGAAAACTACTAGAGCTAATCAATGAATTTGGTAAAGTTGCAGGATACAGAATTAATGCACAGAAATCTCTTGCATTCCTATACACTAATGATGAAAAATCTGAAAGAGAAATTAAGGAAACACTCCCATTTACCACTGCAACAAAAAGAATAAAATACCTAGGAATAAACCTACCTATGGAGACAAAAGGCCTGTATGCAGAAAACTATAAGACACTGATGAAAGAAATTAAAGATGATACCAACAGATGGAGAGATACACCATGTTCTTGGATTGGAAGAATCAACATTGTGAAAATGACTATATTACCCAAAGCAATCTACAGATTCAATGTAATCCCTATCAAATTACCAATGGCATTTTTCACAGAACTAGAACAAAAAATCTTAAAATTTGTATGGAGACACAAAAGACCCCAAATAGCCAAAGCAGTCTTGAGGGAAAAAAACGGAGTTGGAGGAATCAGATTCCCTGACTTCAGACTATACTACAAAGCTACAGTCATCAAGACAATATGGACTGGCACAAAAACAGAAATATAGATCAATGGAACAGGATAGAAAGCCCAGAGGTAAACCCATGCACCTATGGTCAACTAATCTATGACAAAGGAGGCAAGGATATACAATGGGGAAAAGACAGCCTCTTCAATAAGTGGTGCTGGGAAAACTGGACAGCTACATGTAAAAGAATGAAATTAGAACACTCCCTAACACCATACACAAAAATAAACTCAAAATGGATTAAAGACCTAAATGTAAGACTGTACACTATAAAACTCTTAGAGGACAACATAGGAAAAACACTCCTTGACATAAATCACAGCAAGATCGTTTTTGATCCACCTTCTAGAGTAATGGAAATAAAAACAAAAATAAACAAATGGGAAATAAAAATAAACAAATGGGACATATATACACAAACATGTATTCAAAGCTTTTGCACAGCAAAGGAAACCATAAACAAGACGAAAAGGCAACCCTCAAAATGGGAGAAAATATTTGCAAATGAAGCAACTGACAAAGGATTCATCTCCAAAATTTACAAGCAGCTCATGCAGCTCAACAACAAAAAAACAAACAACCCAATCCAAAAATGGACAGAAGACCTAAACAGGCCTCTGGGCCTGTTTCCTCTCCTGTAAAGTGGAGGTGATCACGGCTCCCTCACAAGGCTGCCGTGGAGCCCTCTCAACGGCCCTGGCCCCCGAGGAGCCTTGGGCAGAACCCTGACTTCTCTTCAGCCCAGTTCTGTCTGACCCGAGCCTTGGAGGCCAGCCACAGCCATCCCCAGGCCCCGCGTCTCTCAGCACGTCTAGGGGCCTCCTCCCTCTCCTCTCACAGCAGCCTCTGGGCAGGACGGGCTTCTTCCTCGGAGAATGGAATCTTGCGCCGATGGCCTTCGTTAAGGCCCTGCCAAGGTCCGGCTCCCCGCCTGCCAGCTACGGAAGCTAAGGTGAGGAGGGCCAGGACTCCTGGCGACGCAGCCTCCAACTGTCCCAGGCCGCCCCTGCTCGCCTTGCCTGGGGACCGCGGCCCTGGCCCCGCAGGACTCTTACCTGCAGGACTCTTACCTCATCAGCCATCTGGGTGAGATCCCGCTTCATCGCATATGCGTCTTCCCCATCTGCATAGTATCTGGGCTCCACTTTGCTGATCCTGGGGGCAGCAGGTGGAGAGAAGGAGGGCGACCCAAATCGGGGGCAATTCTCCTCAGCCTTCTGGCATCATCTGCTAGTGGGGCAGGGTGTCACTGCCCCCCCAAGGACCCTTTGGGAGACATTTCCAACATGGTCTTCCCTCTGCTTTCTCCAACAGTAAGTAGCACCCAGCTCCTTTATTCCCCCCCACCCCTGGCATCCTGCCACTGCCCCTCGTCCCTAACCTGGCCACCAAGGATCTGTGTCTGTGGTTTCCTGTGAACTGAGGCCCTGAATTTGGCAGTCCCCTCCCCTCCCCTCCCCGCCCTGCTCCCTGTCACTTCCTGGGCATGCATGGCTGGCTTGTATACCTAACAACTGGAACCGGGGAGGGGTGCTGCTGCCTGGGCCTCTGTTCTTGGTGGTCGTTACCAGGCAGCGTGGCCCCTAGCCCGAGCAGCTCAGGGGCCAAGCCTGCGCTGGGAGGTGTGTATGCAGACCTGGGCACCCTGCCACTGAAAAGGGAGCCAGTCTGGATGGCCCAGAACGGCCCTGCCAGCCTTAAGACCCTAGAACTGTCAACCACCAGAGGCATTTGCATCCAGGCCAAAGATCCTGCCTCAAATACCCAGCCCGGAGGCCACTTGTCTTCCCAACAGTCCCTCCTCGTCCCCCACCAAGCTGAAGTTGACGCTGTCTCAGTGGGCCCTCCATGGACAGCCCACCTCAGCCTCACTTTCCAGCAGCTTTCACCATAATGTACTGGGCAGAGCAGTCCCCTGCTAGGCTCTCTCTGTCCTGCACTGGGCACACAGAGACAGCCACATCCCTGAGTGGACCCAGCCTCATCCACTTGGACACCCAGGGCTCTAGATCCCTCCACTGCTCTTGCCACTGGCCCTTCCTGCGCGGACGTGCTCAGATTTATCCTTTCTTCTGGTCCCGCTTAGATGCTTCTGGGTGCCTGGTCACTCAGTTCTGCTCCTTGGCTTCTGTTCCTGTCCTGGGCCCTTGTCTCTGCTTCCGAACCTCTTCACCGTGCTGCCCTTCCAGCATAGCCGCCACCAGCATCAAGCAAGAAACACCAAGCGTCCTCCGGAAGCGCGACATGCCTGAAGCAGCCTGCGGCAGGCAGGTGCTCTGCCCCCAAGAGTGCTGTCCACGGCCCGCTCCCCCATCTCAGCTAGCCCTAGCCGCCCTCACGCCCCTGCCTGGAAGGTAGTTCAGCCCATCTCAGCCACCTGGATAAGCCAGACCTGGGGACCATCCCACTCCATGAGAAAAATGTAGATCTACTTACTTAAAGTTGAGGATGTTGGAGTAGAGGCGCAGAGCAGCCCGGTTACTGCAGGGGAATAAGGCACTGCTGAGCTGTACAGACGAGGCCAGGCAGGGAAAGCACATCCAGGTCTTGCCCCTCCTCCCGGTCCCCCTCCCCACTAAGCCCACTTCCCGATCTTCTCCAAAAGCCAAGGCAGCCCAGGATCCACATCGAGGCAGTATCCCCGCTGATGGTGGTGGGATGAATTGGGAGATTGGGATTGACATATACACACAAATATGTATAAAACTGATAAGAACCTGCTGTATAAAAATAAATAAAAGAAAATTCAAAACAAAACAGACAGTATCCCCCTACCCACCCCCCCTTCCCTCGGCCGGGGCTTCCACCTCTTCCTGACATGCAGGGAGACGTATTTGGCATTGAAGTTCTCGATCATGGCTCCGCAGGCCTGGTCCATCAGCTTCTGAGCCAGGCCAAGGCGCCGGTGGGAACGCTTCACAGCCTGGTGGGAGAAAGGTGGGACCTCGGGGCGGCTCCAACTAACTTCGGCCCCCGCCCCCACCAGAGCCTGGGTGGGCCCTACGCACCAGCGAGGTGATGTGTCCATGGGGCACGTTGTGCGGGCCCCCTTCCCTAGAGCAAGAAGAAAGGAGAGAGGCTAGGCGTGAACCCCGAAGTGCGTCCAGTCCCGGGACGGGGGAGAGCCAGGACTCTCCAAACCCCAGGCAGCAGCCAAAAGACATGTGCAGTGTCAA
Source organism: Phocoena sinus (assembly GCF_008692025.1). Taxonomy (NCBI): domain Eukaryota; kingdom Metazoa; phylum Chordata; class Mammalia; order Artiodactyla; family Phocoenidae; genus Phocoena; species Phocoena sinus. The sequence goes on along the minus strand of NC_045784.1, from coordinate 116,164,334 downwards.
TGGAATACTGTTCAGTGCTAAAAAGAAAGGCGCTCTCAAGCCATGAAAAGACGTGGGGGGAGACTTCAACGCATATGACCAAGTGAAAGGTGGTCTGAAATGTTTACACACTGTATGATTCTAATCATATGACCTTCTGGAGAAGGCGAAACTATGGAGACAGTAAAGAGATCAGTGGTTCCCCGGGAGAGGGGAGGGAGGAAGGGCAGTGAAACTACTCTGTTTGATCCTATAGTATCGGATACATTGTTATACCTTTGTCCATGGAACATAGAACTCAAAGAGTAAAACAATGTAACTATGGGTTTCTGCAATAATGTAACAGTATCGGTTCACCCATTGTAACAGATGTGCCACAAGATGTTAATGTGAGAGGAAACTGAACTAAGGGAACAGTCTATTAATTAACAAAACGAAACAAAAAAACCCAACCCAGGCAGCATCCATCAGACGCGTGCGGTGTCGGTGTCCCTCCTCCCCCCACCCCCAGGTCAGGCACCAGGCTTGTCCCTCCGTCCTTGGTGACTCACATTTTGGCCAGGACATACCCCACAATCTTCCCATTCTCATCCTCAGCGACGTAAGAGAGCTGGGTGACAGGGAGGAAAGAGAAGGCAGAAAACAAGTTCCTGTCAGAGCTGGGGGCGCCCTTATCGGACACCTGGCCCCAGCGCCTGCCTGTCGCTGTTTGCATGACAGAAGCCCATCGGGCAGCGAGTTCAGTGACAGCTCCTGACCTCCAGGCCAAGTGGCTTGGTTTTCCCACATCACACCGTGCCCCCTTTCCTTAACCCAGAAGAAGTGGACGGACACAGGTGGGAATACTGCCCCTACCTTGGCCCTGTTCTTCGCCCCTCTTCAAGGCGCCTCCTATCCATCTCCCGCCACCCCAGCCGGAAACACTCAGGGCCTCATTGACCCATGCGCCCCCCGGACTCTTCACGACCTTGTGCGACCTCGCCGGCTCGTCCCAAGCCGACCCAGGGTGGAATTTCCTTGGCCTGGTTTCCCTCATCCCCAAATTCAACAGCTGCCCACCTGGGGCCAGGAAAGGCCATGGGAGAAATAATATTTCATCTGGTAGTTCTCGGGCAGGCACAGGAGGTTGCAGTGCTGCATGTTCATCAGGTCCTCTGGCTGCGGGAGAGGAGGGCAGTGGAATGCAGTCAGGCCGGGGGCTGCGGTGACTAAGTAGGCCTCGGTCGTGTTAGAACCCTGCTCTGTCTACTCAGCGACCCCCGCCCCCCCACAGGGCTGGGCGGGCGCTGGGACTGTCTCCGCACAGGCCTGGCCCACAGCCGCTGTGCAAAAACTGACTGTTCCAGGAATGAACGTTGAGCTCCAGGAAGCTCCCCGACACCATCCAACAGAAACCCGACATCCGGAAAGAAAGAGTTCGCAGCCCCGGCCCTGCCCCCCTGGCTCCTCCGGCCTCCTCTTGGCGTAGATTCAGCCCCACGGGGACGTGGCCTTCACTTTTCCGCGCCGGGCGGCCGAGGGCGCCCAGGGCGGCTGGCCCGGTGATCGGCCGGGCTCCTCAGGAGCACGCGCACGCGGCCACCGGGCCCCGCTCCCACGCGGCGCGGACAGCCTCCGGCCCCGGCCCCTCACCCTCGCATTGCGGATGTTCATAACGGCGGCGGGTCTCGCGGCTCCCAGCGGGTCGTGAACACGCAGTCAGCTGCCACCGCGCTCCGAAGAGACGTCGGGGCTGCCAAGGCAGGGCTGTGGCTGGGGCTGTGGCTGGGGCTGTGGCTGGGGCTGGGTCGGGGATCACGGGGACGGCGCCAGAAGATGACGCGCCCGCCGGAACCGACCACCGGCCGGAAGTGCGCGCCGCTGAGCCCGCCCCCCCCGGGCCCGCCCTCCCGGCCGCTCGGCCTTGCGCAGGGAGGGCCAAGGGCGGGGTGGGGCCTTTCCGCGGGGCGGGCCGGGCCAATGGCCGGGCGGACCCTGGCGCAGGGCGGGCCTGTTGGCAGGGTGGGAGGGTCCAGCGCGTGGGGCGGGTCACTGGCAGGGCGAGCAGGTGCTCTCCAGCCAAAGGCGGTGGTTGGTCCACCACCCGACACCCCACAGACGCTCACACACACGGGCAGTGGAGCAGGCTTGGCTTTATTCTGCGCCTCGGCGGGCGGGGTCGGCGGGCGGAGACCGGGCGCTAAGGGCCGGGGCCGGGGCCGAGGCCAGGGCGAGGCGGCTCAGGAGGTCACTCAGCATCTCCTCGCACATGGCGAGGCACCACGGCACGTGGAAGCAGCCTGCGGGGAGAGGCGGGACGGCGGGTTGGGAGGGCCGTGGGCAGCCGAGTGCCCCGAGCCCCTGGGCCCCGCCCTTTCCCCCACTCACCTTTGAAAGGACCACCCCTTGATGGTGAGGGCGATCTTCCCTTCTCGGTTCAGGTAGGCAAACCATTCCCCGTACTCGGGATCGCGAAACTGCAATAACAATGAGGCAGTGACAGGCAGCGCCTGCAGGAACCGCCCAGATGCCACAGGCCTGGGAGAGGGGCGTTCACCGGTCCCACTAAACCGCTACCTCGGGGTCAGAGCCCGGGCTGACCCCCGGCTCCAGAATCAGTGCTCTTAAATGAGGTCCCGCCTCCTGGACAAATATGAAAGCAAGGGGCTTTTCCTTTTTCTTTGGGGGGGTGGAGTTTTGAGTCTGCAGCTAGTTACCCCACTTGGGGAAGGGGCCGCCGGCTGTGAGATGAAACCTTTCAAGATGGAATTTAAAACAAAAACAAAAACAAAAACCCTGCTTGGGACTACTGAGCTTGCGCTCTAGAGCCCGTGCGCCACAAATACCGAAGCCCGCGCGCCTAGAGCCGGTGCTCCGCAACAAGAGTAGCTACCGACCGCAGTGAGAAGTCCGCGCGCAGCAACAAAGACCCAGCGCAGCCAAAGGTAAATAAATATAATTTTTTAAAAACTATGTAAAAAGAAACAGAACCCTGAGGAAGTGCTGACCTACCATGTAACTTTGTAACAAGTTATTCCTTTGGAGCTCCTGTTCCCTGCTTCAGAGGACTGTCTTGCAGTGGATGAGACTGTAGATAGCGCTACATTGTAGATATCCCGTACAGAGGTCTGACTTCTCCCTTGCTCACCACAGGTCCCAAACACATCTCCCCCTCCCTCGGAGCCACCTGAAGCCTGGCCCTGCCCAGCAGCTCTGTTGACCCTTTCCAAATTCCTCGCTTCTCTCCTGCCCAGTTCCTTCCAGATGCTCCAGGATAGACCTCAGAGCCCTGGCCTAGGCCCTTCCTCCCCAGATAGAGACCTGAGTGGAACCCCTTCTCAGAAGGACCACAGAATAAATCAGTGACATTGAAGTCCACTACCAAAAATGTCTTTTTAAATGGGGACCTATGAGTAGGTGTATTCTTCATAGGGGGGGAAACTAGTTCTGTATCTGTTCATTCTATCTTTCCAGTGACATTACCCATGTCCTTACTTATTATTCGACTACTGGATATGACACGGGAAGATAACAAAGGATTTGACTGTTTTCCTGTCCAGCCTTTCCATGGATGTCTGAATTTTTGCTTTCTGTATTGTTATGACGATTAGTGCATAGTGAATTACCTGTTGTTTATAACTTTTGTGATTGTTCGATACAATCTCTCTTTCTTGAAAATGTATTCCTTAAATTTCACTTTATGCAGTTAAGAGCGATCACCTCAAACACATGTCCTCTATGAACGCATTCAATATTAATATATATCGCCTCTGGTCTTGTGGCTCCCGTGTTTGGAAGCAGTGACGAGCGTGTGCAGTACTTGGAGCTGCCTCTCTAACCACAGCATAACACGAGCACATTTGGAATTTCTACTGGTGACAAAGTCGGACACTGCTAATACTGTGGTTCACTGCTTTCATTCATGATGGACGTGAATGCTGGATTTCAGTTAGAGGTTAGGGCAAATAAAGGTGGGATTTTCTCTCAGGTTTCAAAGCCCACAGACCTCAGAATAAGACCCCCCTGTTGTAATGCCTCCCGTACTGGGGTTTACTCATGGAGTGAGTCGTGGCTTTAGAAACACATCGGGAATCTTCCTTCATTCCCCGTCAGGCTCAGCACCCGAGGTGCCCGTCGGCAGCAGCTGGCACAGCTCATCACTCTGCTCACGGCACTCGGGCCTCTGCGGGGGGGCGGGGGGGCTGGCTTCCTTCCTACCTCGCAGATGATCCTCTCTCCTTTGCTGGGCCTGCCTATTCCCTCTTCTCCTTTCCTTCTGTACTCCAAGGTTACCTTGCCTCACGCGGCCAGCCCACACCTCTCCCGCTCGACCACACTCTGACCCCTGAGCCGCTGCAGCTCCCACCCCGGGCCAGGCCCCCACTCGCTAGCCAGGATGACAGCCACAGCCCGGTCTCCCTGCCTTCGCCTAGTGCCCTCCGGCCTCCCCTCCCGAAGCCCCAGCTTTTTTCCTTCCCACTAGCCCCCCAGTCCCCTGACCTTGCTTTATTTCCCAGAGCTCTCATCACCATCTGTGTTTGTTGGTTTACTTGTTTATAGTCGGTTCCACCAGCACCAAATGTGAGCTCCAGTGGGGCAGGGGCCACTCTCTTGACTGAACAGAGAGCACCAGGGCCAGGACTTCCAGGAACTCTCAGACCTACTGAGGGAACACGTCCGGTGAGGGGGGGAAGGAGGGGGTGTGCCGTGCCTGCGGTCTCCACACCGCTGAGACCAGGAAGCAGCACTTACCTGGCGGAAAGTGTACTCGGCCACCTGGTAGAAGATGTTCAGCAAGGCGGAGTCCCTGCTCTCACTGTAGCCCATGAGGAAGGTGATCGTGGCTTCGCTGTGCGGCCACCAGAGCTTCATGGCCCACTCCAGCTGAGAGCAGAGCGGAGGCAGGCATCTGAGAGCCCTGGACCCCACTCCACCACCCCTCTCAGCAGGAGAGTCACCCCTATCTTTCGGGCCCTGGCTCAGACTCCATCTGGCCCAAGCTCTTGGAGCTTAACCACGGGATGAACGTCTCTGGGGGCCTTAACCGCCCATCAGATCGCGGCTAGCTTCCTGAGCCAGATGTAGCCCAAGTGGCCCCTCCCAAAGGGCAGGGCTGGGGTGGGCGCCCCTTGAGCCCTGGAATCGAAACCCCGGCTGCTCCCACTGCTGATGCCTTAGGGTCACTCAGAGAGCCTTTCCAAGATGAAGGACCATGTGTCTCCGCGTGGGCATGGCCTGCGCTCCCTCACGGCCTCCCTGTGCACGTGAGCTCGAGGGCCACCGGCACAGGAGTCGAGCTTCCCACTGGGGTCACACCAGGCAGGTTCACTCCTCTGAGCCCCGGGTCCCCCTCTCTGAAATGGGTGATGACAACACACACCTCCCTGGGCAGAAAGCCTTCGACAGGCTAGTACCATGTAGCCCTGGGTACATCCCCACCTGGGTGGGGCATAGGCCATCAGCACCCTGGAAGTAGAAGAGACCTCCGCTCTGGACCTCCCATCCAGAGCGGAAAGGCAACAATAGGAACTTGTCGATAACGTGGGCTCGAAGTTTGGGGTCACCTCTGTGGATGGCGTGACGGAGCAGGAACCAGCCAGTTTCCAGCGCGTGGCCTGATGAGCGCTCGGGTAAGGCAGGCCGCGTGTCCTCCCCCAGGCAGGGGGCTCAAGCGCTGTGCTGACCGCTGACTCCCTTCCTCTCTGCCCCACTGTGGGGCCTGCTTTGAGCCCCCCAGCCCTGCCGGTCTGCCCCAGAGTCACCCTCCTGTTGCTGACACGCCAGTGTGGGAGGCCCGTCCCCCCTCCCCTGCCTGGTCCTTGGTGTGCTGAGGGCGGAGGGAGGAGGGCACTCCCCGCATCTGGAGTCCAGAACCAAGGCTGAGCGCCCCCCTCCTCCCGGGCCGCCCCCCAGCCCACCCAGCCCCTCACCTGGGTTCTGGTGTCTCCCCAAGCAGCCAGAAAGCCCCTCGCCATCCTCTGACACATTCTCCAGCACAGCCTGCCCACCCCTCTGCCGAGGGAGAAGTAGAAGGTAGCTTGGCCTTCAGCACCCCCTGACCCTCGCCCCATCATCCAACAAGAAAGACGCGCCCTCCCACCCCCCCTCCCTCCTGATCTGCAGGCTTGGGTGGCCTCGCTCAGAGGGGCTTTGGAGGAGGAGCCGATTCACTCCCAAGGGTCTGGACCTGTCCTAACCCTTGCTTTGGGCCTGGACCCTGATGTGGGGAGCGTAAGGCACTGAGCGGACTGAGACCAGGGGGACTGGGCTGTGCAGAGGCCTGGGACGAAGTTGAGTCTGGCCAGGCTTTCTGCTCCCTGACGTGCCTGGGGCTCTGGCACCCACCCCGGCTACCCCGGGGCCCTCCTTCCCTTCCCAAGGGTTCTGGGCCGCACCTCGCCCCATCTCCCCGTCTGTAAAGGGAGCCATCGGCGCCTGGCTCCGGGGGTGGGTGCGGGCGGAGGAGGCGCCCCGGGGGTGGGGCATAGGGGGTCGCCCTGCCCCCCAGCTCCCCAGACCCTGTCTGGCGGCCGCCGTCCGCCTGCTGCCCTGCCCCCACCTGCACGTGCCGCAGAATCCTCCGAGCGCACCAGTCCCCCAGCTCCGCGTAGCTGCCCGCCAGCTCGTCGTCGGCCTCCCCGAGCTGCTCCACCAGGCTGAGCAGCATCATGGGCACCGCCATGGACTCCGCGGCCGGGGCCCCAGGGAGCTGGGGCCGGCCCAGCCCAGAGGGGTCCTCCCGCACCCAGTGCACGATCTGATCCATCATCTCCACCACTTCGCTCTGGGGAGGGATGAGGGGAGGCCCAGGCTGAGGCTGCATCCCATCCAGTCTGGTCCCCCAGGTGCCGACCTGCTGGGTCCCCAGCCCTGGGGTGAGAGAACCATGTGCTCCCAGCCACTCATAGGACACCTTCACCAAGGCCTACTCTGGGCCTGGCCCCAGGCTGGGGGCTAGGACTCCCACTCTGGGGGCGTAGACCATTCCCAGACTGTGAGGTCACGTTTGAAAGCAAGAGGGGGCCCAGGGAGGAGGGAGCGGCCCTCTGCCGGCCTGGGCAGGGCACGGATTGATCCCTGTGAAACAGAGCAGAACCCTGCAGAGACTTCTGGGGGGTAGACCCCCTGTGTCCCCCGCCTCTTGTCTGTAGAAAAGCTTTAGCCTCCTAGGCCTTCCCCGAGTTCCAAAGAGCAAATATAATCATAGAAGTGAGAAAATGCAGAAGCAGAGGAAAACAGATAAGCAACACAAAATAAGAGTTTAGCCATAAGAGAAAGTCATGGACCTTTAGTTGCTCCTCAAGGGCTATAGATCATACCCTGAGTCATATCCCTGAGTTGTTTTGCAGATACTAAGACCCCCACCGGGTGGAAGAAGGTAAGGGCATGCTGACCACCGGCGTGTAGATCCCAGACCACTGGAACCAGAAGATTGATGATGTTGACTCCTTCCCGAAATACCACCTGGTTACCTCACCACCAACCAGTCAGAAGAACGTCCATAAGCTGATCAGGTATCCCGCCAGCCCCTCCCTCACCTTGCCTTTAAAAGCCCTTCCCCGGAGCTTCCCTGGTGGCGCAGTGGTTGAGAGTCCGCCTGCCGATGCAGGGGACGTGGGTTCGTGCCCCGGTTCGGGAAGATCCCACACGCCGCGGAGCAGCTGGGCCCGTGAGCCATGGCCGCTGGGCCTGCGCATCTGGAGGCTGTGCTCCACAACGGGAGAGGCTGCAACAGTGAGAGGCCCGCGTACCGCAAAAAAACAAAACAAAACAAAAAACCCACAATGAGACATCATCTCACACCGGTCAGAATGGCCATCATCAAAAAATCTAGAAACAACAAATGCTGGAGAGGGTATGCAGAAAAGGGAACACTCTTGCACTGCTGGTGGGAATGTGAATTGGTACAGCCAGTATGAAGAACAGTATGGAGGTTCCTTAAAAAACTACAAATAGAATTACCTAATGACCCAGCAATCCCACTACTGAGCATAATAGACCCAGAGAAAACCATAACTGAAAAAGACACGTGCACCCCAATGTTCACTGCAGCATGATTTACAATAGCCAGGTCATGGAAGCAACCTAAATGCCCATCGACAGACAAATGGATAAAGAAGATGTGGTACATATATACAATGGAATACTACTCAGCCATAAAAAGGAACGAAATTGGGTCATTTGTAGAGACGTGGATGAATATATAGAGTGTCATACAGAGTGAAGTAAGTCAGAAAGAGAAAAACAAATATCATATATTAATGCATATATGTGGAACCTAGAAAAATGGTACAGACGAACTGGTTTGCAGGGCAGAAATTGAGACACAGATAGAGAACAAACGTATGGACACCAAGGGGGAAAAGCAGCGTGGGGTTGTGGTGGTGTGATGAACTGGGAGACTGGGATTGACATGTATACACTGATGTGTATAAAATGGATAACTAATAAGAACCTGCTGTATAAAAAAAATAAAATTCAAATATTCAAAAAAAAGAATGCTACATAGGAAATTATTAGGTCAACTAAAAAATTGGCATATCGTTGTTTGCTTGGATAAAAATATTGTATCAATATTGTATTAAATTTCCTGAAGTTGAAACCTCTACTGTGTAAACGTAAGAGAATATTATTATTTAGAGGAAATGCTCACTGAAATATTTGGGGGTGAAGGGCTTTATGCAAGTAACTTACTCTTGAATCGTTCAGAAAAATGTTATGTATCTATATTATTTGTGTGTGTATGTGTGAATACATGTCAATTAAAAAAAATGCTGGACTAGAAAGTTCTTGAATAAAACTTTTTTCAAAACTAAAGTTTTTGTTATAATTATGTGTTACATGTAATTTCTAATTTATAATATATAATTACAAATAATGCCTATTATCACAGCTAATAAAGCTGATAGAGGTCCTAGTTTTCTGTTATTTTATATATATTTAGTCTTTTTAATTTTAATAAAGTTACAGAAATAACAAAGGCTTTTGAGAACCACTGTTGAGCATATTTAGTTTGCAGTTTATTTAATTAATTAATTTATTTATTTTTGGCCACACCGCGTGGCTTGTGGGATCTTAGTTCCCTGACCAGGAATCGAACCTGCACCCTCAGCAGTGGAAACGTGGAGTCCTAACCACTGGTCCACCAGGGAATTCCCTAGTTTGCAGTTTGAAAAAAAAAAAAGATGAATGAGCCATCAAAGCAGTTGGAGAATGAGTGAATGTTTTTATAGGTAAATGAAGCAGTCTTTTCATTCATGCCATCTGGGTTTTGTGTCAGAAAGTCCTTTTGGTTCTACCCTTAAAATACATGCAGGATCAGACAACTTCTCACCACCACAGGCACTGCTGTCCCCACCATCCAGGCATGATTACAATAGCTTTTTAAAAAATATTTATTTATTTATTTGGCTGCACCAGGTCTTAGTTGTGTGTGCAGGATCTTTAGCCAACCCCAAAAGTGCACCCTGAATGGGAAAGAACAGGATATTGGCCCTGGATAGTTAAGGTACATATCGAAGGGATTTCAATGAGCCCAGACTCAAAAAAAAAAAAAGGTGAAGGGGAGCAGAACTGGCCACCTCAAAGTCACAATATGCCTCTTTGGCATGAGGATTATTTCGAGCTGACTATTTTTTTTTTTTTTTTTTTTTTTTTTTTTTTTTTTTTTTTGGTACGCGGGCCTCTCTCTGCTGTGGCCTCTCCCGTTGCGGAGCACAGGCTCCGGACGCGCAGGCCCAGCCGCTCCGCGGCATGTGGGATCTTCCCGGACCGGGGCGCGAACCCGAGTCCCCTGCATCGGCAGGCGGACTCTCAACCGCTGCGCCACCAGGGAAGCCCGAGCTGACTATTTTTAAGAAACAGCAGACATAGGAGAAGCTTTGAAAATCGAAAAGTTACCCTTTCGTAACAGATATTTACATTTATAAGGGAAATCTCCATTTGTGTGTCTTCCTCTCTATACCAGGAAGAGGAGGATGGTTTTATCTCTAGAAACTCTTATTAATGGAGAACGTAATAATTTCGATCTGCATCACAACCCTATTCTTGTTTATTGTGCTTTGCTTGATAGCCTCCCATAACCGGCTCCTACAACGTCTCTTTTAGCTGAAGATGGTATTTAAAATGATGGCTTGAGGAGATGGGGCAAGATAGGGGTAGGGGATAAGAGGTACAACCTGCTATATATAAAATAAGGTACAAGGATATATTGTACAACATAGGGAATATAGCCAATATTTTACAATAACTAAATGGATTATAACCTTTAAAACTTGTGAATCACTATATTGTACACCTGTAACATATAATATTGTCTCAACTATACTTCAATTTAAAAATGAAATGATGGCTTGAGTCATTTCCTGAATTACTCAGGTTTCACGGCTATCTCCCATGTATACAGGAGGTATGCATGTTATTAAAGTTCTGTTTGTTTTTCTTCTATTAATGTCTTTTTTTTTTTGCGGTTCGCGGGCCTCTCACTGTTGTGGCCTCTCCCGTTGCGGAGCACAGGCTCCGGACGCGCAGGCTCAGCGGCCATGGCTCACGGGCCCAGCCGCTCCGCGGCCTGTGGGATCTTCCCGGACCGGGGCACGAACCCACGTCCCCTGCATCGGCAGGCGGACACTCAACCACTGCGCCACCAGGGAAGCCCCTATTAATGTCTTATTTTTTGGGGGTGGTCTTAGTCAAGAACCTAGAAGAGTAGAGGGAAAATTATTTTTCCTCCTCAACAAAGGCAAAGTCTTTACCAATGGCCTACAAAACCCTCCATGATCTGGCCCCTCTGCTACTTATCAGCCTTAGGTTCTACTACTCTTTGTGTTTTGCTCATTCAATTTCAGCCACGCTGGCCTCTTTGCTGTTCTTAGAATGGGGCAGGTATGCTTCAGTCTTCCTGGCATGCTCTTTCCCAAGATGGCTCTTCCCCCAGCTGGATTTCTCCCTCCTTTATCTTTACTTCCATGTCACATTCTTGGTTGAGGCCAACTCTGACCCACCCTTTCAATTTTGCACCCTTCCATTCCCGTACTCCTGACACCCTGCCCCTTACTCTGCTCTATTGCTTTCCTAGCGTCTTTCATCTTCAAACACACTTTATAATTTATTTGGTTTATTGTTTATTGTCTAGCCCTCCTCACTAAAATGTTAGCTTCAGGTAGGCAGGGACTTTTGTCTTTTGGTTCACTGATGTATTCCCAACACCCAAAACAGTGCTGACACATAATAGGCACTGAATAAATATTTGTTAAATGAATGAAAGGATGGATGTTCCTCATGACAAGATTATAAAAGCGTCTACCCATTTTTCCTCTAGTACTTCAGTGGTTTTACATTTAAACCTTTAAGCTGGAATTTATTTTGAAGTAAAAAGTGTGGTATGAATCTGGATTTTTTCCCCTTCAAACAACTTTCTAATTGTCTTGACACAATTTATTGAAAAATCAATCATCCCCCACCCCCACCCCCGTCCCGCTAAGGTCGGATCTTAACAAACGGCACCGCGAAACAGAGGAAAGCTTCAAGTGAGCTTTATTAGGGAGCGCTCCCGGGCGAGGTTCACTGGTCCGAGAGAAAGGGGCCAGAGAAGTCGCCCCCGGGCGAGGGTTGGGCAAGATTTTATAGGCGAAGAAGGGAAAGGGGTGTGGTGAATCTGGGAGGGCGCAGGGTATTCCTTATTTGGTGGTCTCTTCGGGTATCCTGGGGGACCGTTAGTCCCGCCCCTCGAAAGGCGGGAAGGCTGGGCCGGGTGCAAAGTCTCCAGGTCAATTTCTGGAACTGGGTGGTCCGGAGAGTTTCGGTCTGATGCAACCTGTGAATCTGATTGTGTTCCCCTGCCTCGGGCCAGTTGGCCTTACACTTACTATGCACCCATCTCATACTAAGTATCATGGAGGATGAAACGAGCTTGTAATTCATTCAGCCGACATTTACTTAGCACTGATTATATTCCAAGGATACCTAGTGGAGAAGTAAGATCACTGGACTCAGACCATTGGTCAATCATTGAGATGGCATCTGGAGAGCAACAATGAGGCAAAGGAAAAATTAGAGTAAAAAGAAAATTATAACTATACTTAATGATAATCCAAAGGAGTAAATAGAAAGAAAGAAGTAAAGAGAAAAATCTAGAAGATCCATGAAGGGGAAGGATGGGATTCAGAGATTAGTTTTGGGCAGTGAGGGACCTGCTTACCCGACTGCCTGTTGGCCAGAGCTGCTCACACTTAGCTTGCCCACATCCCCTCTCTCTTGGGACTACATCAGCAACACCCTGCTTCCTGCCCCTCCCTTCCCCTGTACAGTCTCTGGATTGCAGCCACAGTGATCTCTTTAAGATGAAATCTGATTATCTTGCTTTACCTCTTAAAAAGGCTCCCCTCTCCAGTGCCCTCTGATCCGGTCCGTAGGCCCTCTGCCTCCCTCTCCAGGTACTTGCTTTGCCCTCTGTGTCTCACCTCTAGATTCTAAGCTACAGCCATAATGATGCTCTCCTACAGATTCCTCAACTAGCCATTCCCCACCCCCTCCCTTTCTCTTCTGGTCCTTGGAAGTGCTGGCCCCCTAGTCTAGAGCACTCCACTCCCCACCTCCCACATTCCTGAGCACGAACTGCAAAGGCCAGAGTAATCTGTTCCACTGGGAGGCACATTTCCTTCTCGAGACCCAGGGGGACAGGGACATCTATGGTAGAAATCAGCCCCGTTCTCCCCTAGTCCGGCAGAGGCCCTCTAGTCCTTTTGCCTGGATCTGAGACAGAGAAAGAGCACCTGCTGGCCCAGGGGGAGGGATTTCTCCTAGTTCTGCCTGGGGGTGCAGACTCCCTTTGCTGAGGCGAGCATTTAAGTGCTTTTTGCCAACCTGGCCAATCCCCAACTATCGCTATACTCAATAATTTACATAACTCATTCTGAAGGCAAGTGGACGTGACTTTTGCTTTACTTGTTATTATTTGGCTGGGAAAAGAAAAAAGGACAAATATTCTTATTGTACTGAGTACTATTCCCTCCATTAATGTTCATAATTCAAAGCTGGTTCCAAAGCTCCTTGGAGCTTTTACCCACGACCTGAGCATCATTTACTACCACCTGCCTGGCATATACCATAATTCACCATGGCAGAGTAACTGTAACTGTGAAGAAGAAAAGTGACAATTGTCCATAAATTCTACCCCTCCCCCAAGATAAACTGGTAACATTTTAGCATATTTCCTTCTAGTGTTTTCCTCTCCACATGTATTTATTAGTAATTAATACAGACTTCTTTTCTTTTCCCCATTGTATTCTCTTCTTTGGTGGTCTCATTAACTCTGATGAGTTTTATTACTATTTCTAAAGCAACAAATTTAGCCCTGATCTCTGGTCTGAGCATCAGATTTCTTCACTCTCGCCCACATTCCCAAACTTGCTCCTTTGCAGCCATTTTGATAAATGGCCACCACCTATTAATACCAGATAGTCATCCATAATGACTTACCCTGTTGTTTGAATTCAACCCCAGTGCTCTCCCATCTGATTCATTAGCAAATCCTGTCCATGCTACCTGCCATATACACGTAGCAATTGTTCCTTCCTCCCCAGATCCACTGCTGAACCCTAATTCAAGGCACTGTCTTCTCTCTCCTGGTCTGTTCACACAGCCCCAGTGGTGTCCCTGCTTCCACACTTACCCCTGCAATCTTTTTTTTTTTTTTTTTTTTTTTTTGCGGTACGCGGGCCTCTCACTCTTGTGGCCTCGCACGTTGCGGAGCACAGGCTCCGGACACGCAGGCTCAGCGGCCATGGCTCAGCGGCCTAAGCCGCTCCGCAGCATGTGGGATCTTCCCGGATCGGGGTACGAACCCGTGTCTCCTGCATCGGCAGGCGGACTCTCAACCACTGCGCCACCAGGGAAGGCCCCTGCAATCTTTTAATGGGTTCGAATGTTCTGCCTACCTTGGCTCCCTCATTTTATGCCCCTTAAATTCCGGTCGCCCTGGATCCCTTTCTGTCTCTTGATACATGCAACCTCTTTCCCTCCACTTTGCGCTTGTTTCTCTGAAAAGCTTCAGATCTCCCACTCCCACCCCAGCTTTCCCGAGGCGGATTTCTTTTCTTCCTTCAGAGCTGATCTCCAAAGCCACCTCTTCAGATAGACTTTCCCTGAGGGCTAAATCGAATTTGGTGTCCCAAATATTGTCCATCAAAGCCCTGAGTTTACTTCTTCCCTGGCACTAATCACAAGATGCAATTGTTTTATTTGTTAATTGTATTTAAATGTTCTCTTTAGTTTGTAAAGAAATTAGAAAATAAAAAATTTTTGTAATCCCCTCCACGAGTAGGATCGGCAGATCAAGAACACAGTTACGGGCTTCCCTGGGGGCGCAGTGGTTGAGAGTCCACCTGCCGATGCAGGGGACACGGGTTTGTGCCCCGGTCCGGGAAGATCCCACATGCCGCGGAGCGGCTGGGCCCGTGAGCCATGGCCGCTGAGCTTCTGCTCCGCAACGGGAGAGGCCACAACAGTGAGAGGCCCGCGTACCGGAAACAAAAAAACAACACAGTTACATTTGAATTTCAGATAAACAGTGAATAAGCTTACTTTATATGATATTGAGATGTACTTATATTGAAAAAAAGTATTTGTTATCTGGAATTCAAACTTGACTGGGCATCCTGTATTTCATTTGCTAAATCTGGCAGCCTTACCAATGAGGCGCGTTGCCCTTGTCTCGCTTTGCTGGGTTGTACCCTCACGGCCAAGCCCAGAGCCTGCCCGCCATTTAGTAGGTGCTCAGTAATTGTTCTATGTAAACGGATAATCTGTCTCTTTAATACAGTTCTTTTCCCCCTCCTCACACTTATTTATCAGAATTTTCCCCATTCACTAAAAATTCTTGTTAAAGATATTTGGGGAAAATGTATTTTTAATACAATAATTCTAAGCTTCTTTGTTTTTCATTTCTGCAAAACTGGCATAATTCTATCCTCATCAACGTTGTTTTGAGAATTAATGGGTGTAAAGTTTAGCACCATGCCTGGCCCACCAGAACACGCAAAAAATTTCAGTTCTTTTTTACATGAAGCCCGTTGAACCATTTTAGCGGAAAGCAAAAACGCGGGTTTGGGGAGCACCGGTGGGGGTTGGGAAAACGGTTAGAAATCGGGGCCAGCTGGAGAGCTGAGGGCCCAGGAAAAGGGGAGGAGCGAAGAGTGAATAACAGCGGAGGCAGCTAATGGGGAAGCTGGGAACCGCTCCCCACCCGTTCGCATTTTAAATTCTAAGCTCCGCCTCCATCCGGGTCCTTGAGCCTCGTTCCCGGGCAGTATAAAGTTTGCTGTCTCCTTTGTTCGCCCTCGTTGCGCAGTAGTGTGAGTGGCTTCTCACTTCCTTTTTCGGGATCGACCACCCTCCCGCGTGCTGAGCTGCTAGGAAGCCGCGATCGGCGAGCTCGTAGGAGCTTGAAACAGTTGCCACCCCTCCGGTACGTGAGTCCTCTCCTTTACAGTCTGTTTTTCGTTCACTCTTGCCACGTTAGAACTTGGGATTACCTCCTTGGAGATGGGGGTGGCGGGCGCCATTTTAAGAACCCAGAGGTGCCGACCTATTTAGGGAAACCTGGGAGCGTCGAAGGAGAGCAGACGCTGGGGTGCCACTTCGTAGTGTACCTCTGCAGAAAGTTTGGCTGTCGCCTCTGGGGGCGGGAGGTGGCGGAGGTCGGGGCCTGAGCGGGACGAGGAGGGACCGCGCCTCCGTGGTCGCTACCTGCATTGGGATGGCGCTGGCGCTCCGGGCGGGCACTTGCACTTTTGCGCGGGGTCCTTGTTCATTGGCAGCCTTGGAGCGGAAGCCATTTGAGTTTTCTCAGCCTCCGCTGGTGGGAAAAGTTACTCCCCTGACCGGCGGCGGTTGTTCTGGGCTGAATCCAAGTGTCGCCATTTTGTGTTTTCCACGCGGTTTTTAATGACGGGTTTTAATTGGGTTCCGCTGCAGTCATGGAGTGCTTGGTGTTACAGTGCGCGCTTCCACGTTCCGTTACTTTGTATCCGATGATATTGACACTTTTTAAAAAAGTCAACCTAGCGAGCGGGGCAGGGGCTGGTGAGGAAGGGGAGTCATAACTTGATTAAAATTTCAAATTGGTCCTTAGATTTACTAGGGAATCCCAATGAAAGGCAAAGTTGTTGGGAGAGGGCTTGGTCTTACGGACCTACGTTTGGCCTGTGACCTTGACTGAGTCAGTTTTAAAAAATCATTAGGGTAATTGGGATGTGATCATTGAATTTTTAAAAAGCAACAAATCTAGTGTTAACGCTAAAATTCACTTTTTGAAATGTTGTAGTTACTTGATTAAGGCTGCCAAAGAGGATTAAGGATAAAGGCATTAGTTAAGTAGGCTTTTGTTTTTTGGCCGTGCCGCGCAACTTGCGGGATTTTAGTTCCCTGACGAGGGATCGAACCTGGGCCCTCGGCAGTGAGAGCGTAGAGTCCTAACCACTGGACGTCAGGAAATTCCCTTAAGTTGGCTTTTTTAACCATTTTAATGTAAACAGTTATCACTGAACTAATTAAATTGGTTCCCTGGTAAGGCTTAGAAAAAATTGCTTTCTGTGTATTATGCTATTAAGGAATGATTTTAGTAAACAAGAAAAATGAGCCCCGGTACACATGTTGGGTAAACTTTTCCAGGGAGGGTTAACACTTTTTTTCCAACAGACTTTCACCAGAGGGAAAAAATGGTTGAAGCAGATCGCCCAGGAAAGCTCTTCATCGGTGGCCTCAATACTGAAACAAATGAGAAAGCTCTTGAAGCAGTATTTGGCAAATATGGACGAATAGTGGAAGGTGAGTTATCTGAAAGTATATGCAGGGTTATTGTAATTTTAAAAAAAGGTAAGCTGTGATGAATTTGATTGCATTGATCATATGAAATGATAATGTGCTTCGTCCTCTAAGAAGTTCTGAGCTTTCTTTTTACAGATTTACTTTTGTTTTTCCGTTTGAAATAGAGTAACACTCCTTTTCCCCCTGAAAACTACTTTAGTTCTCTTGATGAAAGATCGTGAAACCAACAAATCTAGAGGATTTGCTTTTGTCACCTTTGAAAGCCCAGCAGATGCTAAGGATGCAGCGAGAGACATGAATGGAAAGGTGAGACTGTCTGCACGATACCATGTTTCCTAGTACGTAAAATAGCACAATGTTTTCAAGTCTGGTCTAGGGCAGCTCTTGAATTTTACTGAGTGTATACTTTTCCAGGACCCTCTTATCCTAGCCCTTTGTAATTTTAGAACGAAATTTTGTAAAGTGTATTCTTGACAAGAATCTTTCCGTTTTAGAATATTCGGTATTATACTTCGTCTGGGATCCTTGGCTTTTGTTTTTGGTTATTTGTCTTAATAAGTTGGTCATTGTCTGGCATTGTTTTTAAACTTTACCGACCTAGCAGTACAGTGGATCCACCTTAGGTTTTAGTTCAAATAAGCAGTTATCTTAAAAGACTAGGCATTTAAGTGCTAAACAGAAAGGTACAGCATTTTGAAGGACATACTAGTGTCACAGTGCATAGTGGATCTGTAAGTTCTTTTTTTTAATTTCCATAATTAACCACTGATATTATTTAGTCCTTAGATGGAAAAGCCATCAAGGTAGAACAAGCCACTAAACCATCATTTGAAAGTGGTAGACGTGGACCACCTCCACCTCCAAGAAGCAGAGGCCCTCCAAGAGGCCTTCGAGGCGGAAGAGGAGGAAGTGGAGGAACCAGGGGACCTCCCTCACGTGGAGGGCACATGGGTAATGACTTAGGTTTACTTTAGGCTTGGTGTATAAGTTAGGAACTGTAAACACACCAGTGTGTGCTTTGGTTAATAAGTATTTTAAAGGCCCTAGCTTTTGAAATTGAGAACACTTGTTCATCTACCAAAGCGATTGACTTAAGGAAAACATAGAAGCTATCCTAAATTAAATTACAGTGTCTTGAAATAATTAACAATTAGCTATTCCTTATCCAGGTGAATTCATTCTGTAGGAAAAAACACTTGCAGAAAAATTTTGATAGGTATTAGGTGTTGGTCATATGAAAATGAAACAATGTATATTTTTTTGAAGTAACTTGAAAAGAACCCTCAGGAGAACCCTTCATGTCTACTTTGCTAATCTATGCAGACTTAAATAGATGACTACCGTATAGAGAACTATATACACTTTGTATAGTTCCTTGTATGTAGTTTCCTGTGTATACTCTGTATACACTGTACAGTTCTCATGCGCAGTCACGTATGAGTGAGAACTCAAGATTCCCCAACTAAACAGAAATGGTCATATTCTTGATTAAGCAAAGAAAACTATAGATTTTTCTTAGTACTTATATTAACATGATTTTCCTTTTTTTGTTGTTGTTCTAATGTAGACGACGGTGGTTATTCCATGAATTTTAACATGAGTTCTTCCAGGGGACCACTTCCAGTAAAAAGAGGACCACCGCCACGAAGTGGGGGTCCTCCTCCTAAAAGATCTGCCCCTTCAGGACCAGTTCGCAGCAGCAGTGGAATGGGAGGAAGAGGTAAATGGTCCATTTATGACAGTCTATCCTACCACCATAACACAAGGAAGGATTGAGAGGCGAATCCTAAAAATGATGCTTAAAACTGTACCTAGATCATTGAAAAGATTGGTGTACATAAGAAATTTTAAAGAGGATTTCCTCATTTACATCCATATTGTCATATTTGGTTGAATCACTGCTTTTCATTGCCTGAATGTAAATTCACGTTTTGACTTTTCACTGGGTATGTTTTTAAAATGGACATTTTTCCTTAAGCTCCTGTATCACGTGGAAGAGATAGTTATGGAGGTCCACCTCGAAGGGAACCCCTGCCCTCTCGTAGAGATGTTTATTTGTCCCCAAGAGATGATGGATATTCTACTAAAGACAGGTAACAGAAAAGCATAGTAGTTTTTGTCTCTAATATTAATACTTAAGGTTGAAGGGGAGAGCTCATCAAAAATATGAACCAAGTTACTTTTGTTTCTTTAGCTATTCAAGCAGAGATTACCCAAGTTCTCGTGATACAAGAGATTATGCACCACCACCAAGAGATTATACTTACCGTGATTATGGTCATTCCAGTTCACGTGATGACTATCCATCAAGAGGCTATAGGTAAGTGACTTTGCTGTTGCTGTCATGGCTTGATGTAAAAGAAATTTTTTTGCTGTAAAAATTGATGTTCTGGGGCTTGTAATACATTTTTTTCTTTAATTTAGTGATAGAGATGGCTATGGTCGTGATCGTGACTATTCAGATCATCCAAGTGGAGGTTCCTACAGAGATTCATATGAGAGTTATGGTAAGATTTTGGTTGAGGGTCTTTGAATATCACCAGCCTGAGTTTTTAGGTTCATGAGCCAGTTTATTAGGCTGTTGTGGTGCTTGCTTTTAAAGGGATGTTTGCTTGCTTTTAAGGGGGTAACTTAATCAGCTGGGCTTTTCCTAGTCTTGTGAGGGGCTTTTGTTTTTTCTAAGTTTTTTTTTGAGGCTGTTGGCTTGCTTTGGAGGGGATTTTGCTTGCTTAAATTGGCAGCCTTATGTGTTTTCCCCCAACAGTGAAAATACAATTAAAAATTTTATTAACAAGATCAAATGTTTACCATTGCAATATGAAGGAAAGTCTACAGTTCAAAATTGCAACTTATCACTGGAAAGTGGCTGAGTGTCTACTATAAAATAACAAGCTGTCTGGAATATCCTCTTGAAATACACCGTCTTCAGTCTTTTCAAACAAACATTAAAACCCATCCATTTCCGTATCTCAGCAGATGAGCAAATCCCTGTTAATGGCCAGCAATGGCAGAGTTTAAAACCTCCCAGTTGAGAAAGTAAACGTTTAATACAAGAATTCTGTAAATTCAGATTTAAATGTTGTATATATACAATTTATAGTGTTGCCATATTACCTGACCATTGACCCTGCAGGTAACTCACGTAGTGCTCCACCTACACGAGGGCCCCCGCCATCTTATGGTGGAAGCAGTCGCTATGATGATTACAGCAGCTCACGTGACGGATATGGTGGAAGTCGAGACAGTTACTCAAGCAGCCGAAGTGATCTCTACTCAAGTGGTCGTGATCGGGTTGGCAGACAAGAAAGAGGGCTTCCCCCTTCTATGGAAAGGGGGTACCCTCCTCCACGAGATTCCTACAGCAGTTCAAGCCGCGGAGCACCAAGAGGTGGTGGCCGTGGAGGAAGCCGATCTGATAGAGGGGGAGGCAGAAGCAGATATTAAAAACAAACAAAACTTTGGACCAAAATCCCTGTTCAAAGAAACAAACAAAAGTGGAACCTATTCTATCATAACTACCCAAGGACTACTAAAAGGAAAGATTGTGTTACCTTTTTTAAATTTCCTGTTAAGTTCCCCTTCCATAATTTTTATGTTCTTGTGAGGAAAAAGAGTAAAACATGTTTAATCTTTGATTTTATGAAATTGCTTTCAACGAGCAAATGTTAAGTGTGTTAAGACTTGACATGTGTACTAGTATTGTAATTTTCCAAGTAAAAGTGTGCCTAAAGGCCACTTTCTATGAATTTTTCCCCAGTAAATGATGAGGCAAGCAATTCTAAGATCTTTCACAAAATATCTATTCATCTAAAATGGAGAGATGACTCCTCCTGCCTATACAAACAAGCTAGCTATTAGAGGGTGGTTCGGGGTATGCTACTCTTAGGATTTCAGAGTGTCTTCAAACTGAAATCTCAATGTTCTCAGTATGAAAAACCTGAGATCAGATGCTTATATTGTAAGGAAAATGCTATTCGCCCAGTAAACCCAAAAAAGCAAATGGATAGTGCTGGCCATATTTTGCTTTTCTGACATTTCCTTGGGAATCTACAAGAACCTCCCCTTTCCCCCTCCCCAATAAGACCATTTAAGTGTGTGTTAAGCAACTACAGAATACTAAATAAAAAGTTTGGCCAAAACCAACCATGAAGCTGCAAACGATGCTTGCTCTTACTGTTTCAAATTTTTGCAACTCTGTAGTGTCTCACTTTTAAGGAACAGCTTGATTGCAAAGGAGAAAATAGATAAGCAATGAAGTTATCTCCAACTTCTCAAAGGCTTATGACTTCTAAAAAGTGAATCTATCAGCATTCCACATCAGATTTAAAGCATCAAATGCCTGTGAAACAGCAAAGATGGTAAGCAAAGCAAACTAGTTTTTCCGTCTAAGTCGAAATTGAACACTTACCTTCCTCATAGTACAGTGAAACATACTGTACCTCATGGCAATGGAAATGCTTTCTAGATTAAAAAAAAACTTTTGGAAAACAAAGTGTTCGATAGCATATTAGAAGTCCTCCAAATTCAACACTTGGATTTTTTTTAAAAGCATGTATGACACTTAAAGGCCTTAATACAGCTGTTGTTTACCAATAGCGATCTGGGGCTTGGGAGGGGGTATTTTTTTAAATCTATTTTTGATGAAGACCTTTAAACATGCTTCATGTTTTAACATTTTTCAAATTATTCTTTTAGTCAATGTAGGAAATGGCTTAAGTTTGGGGTCCCCCTCTCTTTACCCCTGTAAGCCATTGCAAACCTGACATTTAGTTGGATGCCTGACTTGTTTTTAGTTCTGTGAAACTACACTGTATGGAGAAAATCTATTGCAAGTGGTCTTTAAAAAGCAAAACCTGAGGCAGCATGACCCAGGTCCAGCCATGAAGTTGAAAAAGATGCTCTTGAATATAGTAAACTTGAAGACCTCCAACTAAAAATCCTTACACTGCACTTATTCCTTCAAATAAGTTTTGTCCGTTCAACTTATGGATTTAACATGGCAGTGCACCATTGGAACAGAATGGGGATCCATAAGCCATGCAACTTAACCATTTAAGCCATTCCAGTCCATCCCAAGCCAGTGAAGCTTCCACCACTTAAGAGAAATAGTAGAACATGAAATACGTTAAGCTGCAAGTCTGAACTTGCCTTTTCTTTCTGGAAAAGGGGGCAGTTATAGGCAAGTTTTGAAGAATTTCCTTAAGAGGGATAACTAGTTACCTATTTAATTTTTACAGGTTGAGAATTTTGGTCATGGTCATGATGGTCATGGAGTGCTGATTGATTCACAATAGATAAAGCTGGCAGCAAGAGAAATGCAATGCTAAGGTAAGTTCTGAAAGCAGTGACAGCTTTGCCATGTTGCGTATGTTGATATTGGCAAGTTACTTGTAATGGGATAATCTAATGCTTGGATTACAAGGATAAAAAGTGCTCTAATGTGTAACACCTGGCACATTATTCGTTCAAATGTGGGGTGACGTTATCTTAAACAGGCATATTTCCATGAGTGGCTCAGTCATGGAATGCTTTTAGTAGCTCTATTGAATGCATACAGCTTGCTAATACTGTTTTCAGAAGCAGTTGTTGGCTGGAGCTTTACAGTCAGTGTTTTGTCGTGTAAGCAGACTTAACTTGTATGAGGTTCAAATTTTATCCTGTGCGTTTTTTAAATGACACCCTTTTCATCAGTTCCTGATTGTTTGATTGGCCACAGTACAGACTGGCTGAAGGGCGAACAGATGCAGCTGCCACCGAGTCCCTAGTTTGAGTAACGATTTTATTAGTAAAATGATGACATAGTTATTGTCTTCATTACCAAAGTGATGCTTACAGGAATTATAGGTTTTTATGGTTGCTTTTTTGAGCTTGTAATTTAAAGCAAATGTTATACGTGTTGCCAGTTAAAGCAACAAAGTAATGTATTTAAGGAATAGGTAAGGGGGGCCAGTAATTTCCAGTATAAAGCGGTAAATACTTTGTGATGTGATAACATGCTTTTCATTTTACAGAGTTGTTGAAGCAGAAGAATGCTGATTGTCCTTAAGGCACAACAGTTGCATAAGCAGTACTCATCAGAATTGGTTTGGTGCAGACAAGATTTTTGCCTTCCAGGGTTCCTGTGGATCTAAGGAAGGCATCCACGTTGGTTAGCACTTGTAACTAGGGAGTGGCAGTTACTTAAAATAAGTAATTGACCAGATGGAGAAAGGGGAGCAATTAAAGAAATTGGTAAGTGGAGGTAGTCAGGAAGTTTTCATGGTTCTTTATGTAGATTTTACAGCTTTGACTTTCGTTTCCTTTAGCCAAAGTCATAGAGACAACTGCAATTTAGAACTTCCTAATTACCACTGATTGTCAGAAAGTCGGATTAGAAAAATGAAAGGCATAAGAGGTGACTTTATCCAGTAAAGTGTCTGATTTTCAGCAGGTAAAATATTTCTTTGTGTTAGTTTATCCAGGAGTGAGATTTAGTCTTAAACTAAAGGGAAGACTAACATCTGGAAACTAAAGTAACTGGAAACATAAAATGCTCAAAAGCACACTTCTTAAAAACTGGAAACAAAATTGGGCCATTTGGCTTTTGCTATTTTTTTTAAGTTATTTTGTAAGCCTACTTTACCCCTCACCCCACTTCATATCTTAGAAACAAATCAAGATACAGCACAGCTTTGTCATTTATTGCATTGGAGACTAGAGCCAATAGTGTAAAAGCTAATGTTCTCAAAGGAAACAGATTTGAGTTGTTGGATTGGGAGAAACCAACTCACCTTCTGAATTTTTACCTAGTAAATATCAGTACTATCATGTTTAACATTTGCAATCATGGAAAATAATCAAGAAATGTAACCCTCATTTTGATGGGCTCTTCTAATCACAGACCATCCAGGGTATTGACCAAATTTAAAAAACCACTGCACATACATAGCTGTCTTCCTCAGTCATTCTGTAATCTAAATACTTGGGTTTATGCTTCCGTGGACCTTTTGGCTCTTGAGATTTTATTTAGGTTATCTTGAAGATAAGTGTAGAACATAGAGATTAATCATAGTAAACATGAATACTAAATTGAAGAACGCTTAATGACCAGACAGCTGTTTGGCAAATAGTTTGTTGACCCAGCAGATTTAATTCTGCTCCTGTTGGAAAAAGAATCTGTCTTGATTCTTCTGGCTTTATACTGGTTGTAAAAGAAACAGAATAACATGTTTTTCTTGTTTAACTGGTAGTTGAATATAGAACTTAGGTATAATGGTTTTTCTCTTTTTGGAATGTTTTGTATTTGAACCTTAATAAAACTTAACATGCATTTTTCTTGTGGCCCTGGGTTCTTTTTTATAATAAGGAATTCATTTGGCTTTTAAATAATGATCTCCACATGTTCCCCTCCCCCAAACCCTAGTTCTCAGGCACTGTTAGCCCTTGCAGTTAGTTGCCAGGGAACATAGTCACTGAGGGTATCCTATGGCTAGGCTTCTATCATTAGGAGAGGGAGTTTCAGGTAGGTATGAAGGTAATTCGGATGATTTCATTTAATCCTTATCCTGAAATTGGAGCAATAACACCAAAGAACTAGAAGCTGAAGTACAAAAGATGTACTGTAGTGCTTCTGATATCTCCTGCTGGCTCCTGGGAAGAAGGCAGGTTGGTTAATTTGATTTGGCAGAGTCCCCCTTCAGACCAAGTCTTTAATGGGGATGCCATTAAACCAGCACATCATTAGCGTACTTCTTTATTGGTAAGTTTCTTTACTGTTCTGTGTACATCTGACTCATGTTCATTTGTACTTGATAAAACTAACTTAGTGACAATTGTCCTTTATTTAAGGGAGAACAGTCGATGGGTCGGGAGTGCAGTGGCTCACAAGCAGCAGAGCACTGTTCCCAGGGCATTTGGGGCAAGAGTTTTACAGAGTAGGCATCATTGGCTGTGGGGTCCTGTTTTCTAGGGGAGGGTGAGCTAGCTAAAGTTGGAGGATTGTGATGGGTGTATGTTAAAGGTCACCTTGATGGGGTGTTTTCCTTAAGTGTGTGCTGACTTAGGTTTACCTTCGTGAGGTGGGCCAGACCACTGCTGCAGCCTTCATTTTGTGGGTCCTGATACATGTATGAACTTTTATAAGCATGTAAAACAGGGTGTTGTGATTGGGCTATATGGCCAGTTGAAGGAACTCATCACATGGAAAAGCAGTGTTAGCTGAGCATTAGGGTTGCAGAAAAAGCCTTAGTACTATCGTTCTGTAAATAACCTCAGCTCTATACCAGTTCCAGAAAAACTTAAAATCCATCACATCAGTTTTTGTTCAGTTGCACATGTCAATAACCTGAAAACAGGCATTCACGACAATAACAAGCTCAATGTTCATAAATTCTGAAATTTCAACCAGAAGCGTACCATGAGATTTGGTAAAAGCTTACATACTATCAAAGTGGAGAAGGTTGCTGTCACCCCAGCAAGTTACCTTGTGGCCCTTCCTCGACGATTCTTGGCCTCTATCCCCTAAAGACGAACTGCCTGTTCTTGAATATAAATGCAGTAAAAATATGGGTCCTATAAGGCTTTCATTAAGCAAAGTGCTTTTGAGATCAGCCATGTTGTGTACGCATATGAGTATGAGCAAAGTACGGTTTACCTATTGCTGGAAACCTGGGCTTTTTCAGCTCTTGGCTATTACAGATAAAGTCTCTGTGAATGAATGTTCTCATGCAAGTCTGTACATGATTAGAGATGAAAACAGGTATGAAATTGCTGGGTTGTAAGATAGAAAGTTTTTTAAGCAATTGCCAAGACGATTTTCCCAAAGTTCTATTAGCACTAACAATGTGAGTTCTGGTTACTCGACCCCATCGATGTCTGGTGTTTTAAAATTTAGCCATTCTACTGGGTACATTGTATCATTGTGGTTTAAATTTGTATATCCAACGAATAATGAGTAGCACTTAAATTTTTTGAATTGAAATATTTACAGTGAAATGCATAGATGTCAAGTGTTCAGTTTGATTCGTCTTGAAAAATACTTAGTTTTATACGGTAACCTGCACGTCAGGACAGAACATTGCCCTCCAGGAAGTTCCCACCCCCTAGAGAAACAACGTTGACCTGGTTTCTATTGGTGTAGGATATTTTTGCATATTTTAATACTTTGTATAAGTTAAATCCTACAGCAATGTATCTTCTGTGTTTAGCTTTCAGCATGTTTGAGACTTATCCATATAGTTGTACTGGTAGTTTGTTCCTTTTTGTTGCAGGGTAGAATTCCAGTGTAGTTTATCCATTTTATTGATGGACATCTGAGCTGTTTGCAGTTTTGGGCTATGAGGAATAATGTTGCTCTGAATATTCTTATGTAGGTCTTAGACATATTTTCATTTCTCCTGGAGAAATGCCTTGCAGTGGAACTGATGGGGTAATAGGGTAGGTGATATATGCTTAATTTTAAGAAACTGTCAAATATTTTACTCAAAGTGACTGCCATCTTATGCTCTCATAGCAATTTATGAAAGTCCTGGTTGCTTTCCAACATTTGCTGCTGTTGATCTGGTCCATTTCAGCCATGTTAGTGGATGGGTGGGGTGGTATCATGTGATTTTCATTTGCGTTTTCCTGATGACTAATGATGCTGAGCACTTTTTTAAAAACTTTATTTTGGGATGATTTTTACATTTACAGAAAAGTTGCATAGATAACAGAGTTCATGTATATCCTTCATCCAGTTTGCCCTAACTTTATTATCTTACGTAAGCATGGTGTATTTGTCAAAACTAAGATTAGCATTGGTACCAATGAACTAAACTAGACTTTATTGAAGTTTCACAAATCTTCTAGTGTCTTCTTTCTGTTCCAGGATCTAATCTAATAGCTCACATTCTATTTCATATTCGGTAGTTTCTCATGTTCTTATAGCCAATTTTATACGTTCTTTGAAAAACTGTATAAGTCTTTTGTCCATTTCAACAGTTCTTTTAAATATAAAATTCTCAGTATATTCTGGATGCAAGGTCTTTGTCATGAGTTATGAATATTTTCTCCTAGTCTGTCTTGCCTTTTTTTTCTTATTTTTCTTGATGAGCAAATTAAATCCAATCAAACATGGTTACTGCTTCCTGGGATAGGTCAGTTGAATTCGAGGTCATGAAGATTTTTTTTCCTTTTTTCTACAAAGTCTGGTAGTTTTAAATTGTTAGGTCTATGATTCATTTTGAATTGATTTTTTTTTATGGTGAGGTAGGGGTTTAAGTTTACTTCTTAATATATGGACTTAAATTTATTCTAGCATCTTTTGTTGCTAAGACTACTCTTGCATTGAATTACCTCAGTATCTCTGTAGGAACCATATATACCTAGGTCCATTACTGTACTTAAAATTAATGTGTATCCTTTTTTATATAAATCTGTTTGTTTATTTTTGGCTGCGTTGGGTCTTCCTTGCTGCGCACGGGCTTTCTCTAGTTGCGGTGAGCAGGGGCTACTCTTCATTGCAGCGCGCAGGCTTCTCACTGCGGTGGCTTCTCGTTGTGGAGCATGGGCTCTACGCATGCAGGCTTCAGGAGTTGCGGCACACGGGCTCAGTACTTGCGGCTCTCAGGCTCTAGAGCGCAGGCTCAGTTGTGGCACACGGGCTTAGTTGATCCGCGGCATGTGGGATCTTCCTGGACCAGGGCTTGAACCTGTGTCCCCTGTGCTGGCAGGCGTATTCTTAACCACTGCGCCACCAGGGAAGTCCCCTCTGGCCTCTCTTGTCCGTGGTGCTTGCCCCTCTTTCATTTTAGGCCACTAGCCCCTGATCTCCAGCACCATCCCAGACTTGCTCTCTCCAGTGTCTGGGTATTCCTCAGTTTTATCTGGACTATATGTGTTAGAATTCCAACTCCAGCATTACCAGCTGTGTGACCTTAGGCAAGTTACTTAATCTCTTTGTACTTGTTTTCTTATCTGTAAAATAGGGTTAATAATATAGCATTGGCTGGGAAGATTAAATGAGTGCCTGGTACATGCTGCATAAGTAGGAGACTTCATCATTATCTATCAGTTTTCCTTATGTGTGTCATCTTCAGGGCTGGAATTGGAGGGAGCCAGCACCTTATGTTAGATCAGCATCTTGGCAAGGACTGAAAGTCTCTACTACAAGCCAATGTTCCTTCTTTCTCTCCTGAATCATCTCAATTTTTGTTAATTGTGGTTAGTCCACACAAGACCCTTCTCATTTTATTTTCACTTTTTTATTCCCACTCCCTGCCCACCAGTGGCAACCATTATAATGCATTTAATATGTATCCTTTTTGTTTGTATGTGTTCTTATTGAATGTATATCAATGTTTTATATGCATGTGTTTAAAATTAAATGGTATGGTATTGTATATCTGTTTCTTACAACTTCTCATCACCATGTTTTGAAGATTTGAAGATGTTGCAAATACGTATCTAGTCCGTTGCTTCTAACTAGTATAGCATTTGAAGGTGTGCATCCCCAGTTTTGCCTATCCACTCTCCCAGTTTGGTGTGTAAGCTATTCTTCCTGGGTTGTAGTGTGTATCTGGCCGCCTGGAGCACCCTGAGGTTTGACCCTAGTTACGGGTTTAATGGCAGTTGCAAGTGGTTGTGGTGGATCTTAAGGAGAATACCATTCCCTTTCCAGGAATCTGTCCCAGGTGAAGTTGTCACGGGACTTTTAAGCAGAGAGAGACTTACTTCTACAGATACTGCAGGACCACACTTAGATGAACTCAGAAAAATCCACCCAACACCAGAGTCTGATGGTCATCATTACTGGTATAAGGGTTGGGTGCAGCAGCTACTTGAGCTTCCAGAGCACTGCTTCAGTTGGCACTTGATTCATTGTGATTGTCCCTGCAGGCCACGGATTACTAGCATCCTTTTTTTTCTCATTTGCAAGGAGCACTGCCCTCAAGCCCAAAGCCATGAACAAACCAATCCCCAAATCCTGTTTTTGTGGGTTTGCAGTTGTCACTCTGCAGGGTCCATCTCTAGGCCAATTCAGTATTTATTTCGGTCCAATCAGGAGAGGGAAACTTCACAGTACTTTGAACAGGGAAGGTTTGATATAAAGAATTATTTAATATGGATAGGATAATGAGGGATTACTTAAAGAGAACTCTTCAGAATATAGGAATACCAGATACAATAGGAGAATAACATAATAATCACCCCAGGGCTGAAATCTAGACCTTGTGGGAGAGGCATAGCTTTGGCTTGTTGAATGGTAGGGAAGTCGCTGTGGTGGCACACCCACAGAACTTGCTAGAAGTCTATCCCTTAGGGATTTTAACAGGGAGGTGTCTCACCAGTGGTACTCTGGCTATAAAACTGACCAGGGAGGGGAATTTCTGGGGAAGCTGCCGCCCATGGCGCACTGTAGGAGCTGTGAGCACAGTAAGGGCCTGAAGCGGGAGATGCCCACCTCCACCAGGAGAAGCTGCCCAGGCTGGAGAAGCACATGCTACCGGAGCCTGCCAAGCAAGCCTACCTCAACCAGGAGGCAAAGCCCTTTTTCCTCTTGCAATCTCTCCAGTGTCCTTTACTGACAAAACCTAATGTGATGTTGTGATATGGTAAACACATATTTGGGTCTTCATTCCCAGCTCCTGAAATAGCTCCAGAGTGATAAAGGTGAAAAGGGCATCTTTTGTTGTAATCCTTGGTTTTTGTTCCCAGTTCCTAAAATAGTTCTAGAGTAGTAAAAGTAGAAAGATTGTCTCTTGGTATTCATAACAATTGCCTTTCAACCACACCCAAGTTTATGTTGATAAAATGACTTGGAAAGTCCCTAAGGGTTTGGGGCTGGTTGCCAGGGAACCAACTGGGTGTTCAGAGGGCTGGAACTTTTAGCCCCACCCCCTCACCTCAGGGAGGGGAGAGGAGTCGCCAATGATTTAATCAGCCTACGGTAACAAACCCTTCATAAAAACCCTAACCACAGGCTTAACGGGAGAGCTTTCCAGTTGGTGAACACGTGGAGTTGCTGAGAGGCTGGTGTGCCCCGACAGGGCATGGAAGCTCCATGCCCCTTCCCTGTACCTTGCCCTATGCATCTCTTCCATCTGGCTGTTCCTGAGTTATATATCCTTTTATAATAAATGCGTAATAGTGAGTAAAGCACTTTCCTGAGTTCTGTGAGCTGTTCTAGCAAATTACTGAACTGGAGGAAGGGGTGGTGAGAACCCCTGGTTTACAGCTGATCAGTCAGAAGTACAGGAGGCCCAGACTTGTGATTGGCATCTTAAGTGGAGACAGTCTTGTGGGACTGAGGTCTTAACTTGTGGAATTTGACGTTAACTCCAGGTAGATAGAATTGAATTGAATTGCAGGCCCCCCAGCTGTTGTCAGAGAATAGGTCAATGTGGGAAAATACCCACGCATTTGGTGGCCAGAGGTATTGAGAGTAGTAGTAAAGAGGAAGAAAGCTTTCCTTTTACATAATGTTATGCCAGTTGGCAAAGGAAGAATGTCTAAAGGCTCAGATTCATTTTCATAGAAGGAGCAACAAGAGTGAATTTGGAGCTGAGAGGCAATAAATTTATAACTGGTGTGAAGGGTAAATCTAGTCTCATAAATTGGGAAATGTTTTCTACTCTTTTTTTTTTTTTTGGCCTCGCTGAGAGGCTTGTGGGATTGAACCCGGGCCCTCAGCAGTGAAAGCGAGGAGTCCTAACCACTGGACCACCAGGGAATTCCCCCCTCCTCTGTTTTCTGAAAGAGTGTGTTCAGGATAGGTACTGTCTTTTCCTTAAATGATAGAATTCACTAATGAAATCAGCTGGGCCTGGAATTTTCTTTGTGGGGAGATTTTTTTATTGAAAATTTAATTTCTTGAGTAGTAAGTCTATTCAGGTTTTCTATTTGTTTTTGTGTCTGTGGTAAGCAGGATTCCAAAATGGCCCCCCAAATTTCCCTGCCTAATCCCCAGGACTCTGAATATGATATGTCACAGTCACGATTGTTACGTTGCATGGTAAAAGGGATTTTGCAGATATAATTAAGTTTATTAATCAGCTGACTTCGGAGCTTTCTTCGTGGTCCAGTGGGTGAGAATCCGCACTCCCAATGCAGGGGGCCAGGGTTCGATCCCCAGTTGGGGAACTACGTCCCACATGCATGCCGCAATGAAGATCCCACGTGCCGCAGCTAAGACCCGGCACACGCTAAATAAATAAATAAACATTTTTTAATAATTAGTTGATTTTGAGTTAACCAAAAGGGAGATTATCTGAGTAGGCCCAATATAATCTCATGAGCTCTTTAAAAACAGAGATTTTGGGCTTCCGTGGTGGCGCAGTGGTTGAGAGTCCGCCTGCCGATGCATGGGACACGGGTTCGTGCCCTGGTCCGGGAAGATCCCACATGCCGCGGAGCGGCTGCGCCCGTGAGCCATGGCCGCTGAGCCTGTGCGTCCAGGAGCCTGTGCTCCGCAACGGGAGAGGCCACAACAGTGAGAGGCCCGCGTACCGCAAAAACAAAACAAAACATTTTTCTCTAGCTGGTAGCAAAAGAGGCAGTCAGATTCAAACATGAGAAGGATTTCATGTACCAGTACTTGCTTGAAGATGGAGGGGACTCATGTCAAGCAATAATGGTAGCCTCTAGAAGCTGAGAACAGCCCCAGGATGACAGCCAGCAAGGACACGGAACTAAATAATACCATCAACCCAAATGAGCTTGGAAGCTGATTCTTCCCCAGAACCTTAATAGACCCACCCAGCCAATGCCTTGATATTAGCCTTAAGTGACCCTAGGCAGAGAACCTAATAGGGCTGACTTGGACTTCTGATCCACTCCATCCAACCCCACCCCACCCCGAAACATCCATTTGATTAACTCTCTTCTTCCTCAAGCCTTTGCTCATCTCACCCCTCAATGAGGCCTCTCCTGACTGTCCTGTTTAATACTGCAGTCTGCCCATCCCATCTCCCAATGCCCAGCAGGCCTGAACTCCATTACCCTGCTCTAGTTTTTCCCCCATAACTTTTATTATGGGGGAAAAACCTTCTTACATACTATATTATATACCTATATTATATACCTATAACCTTCTTACATACTATATTATATACCTATTATATCCATTACTTATTTTCGGTCTTCCCTTGTTAGAATATAACCTCCGTGAGATCAGGGAACTTTACCTGTTTGTTTATTGATGGGTCTCAAAAGCCTGGCAGAGTAGGAGTTCAACGAATATGTTGACTGATTGAAAACACTTTTCTCCCCTTATGTACTCTTCTAAAAATGTCTCTCTGCCTAACACACTTTGACTATTTTACACATGTCCTCAAATATACTGCTCCGTGGCCAACCCCAAAGAAAGACAACCCAAAGTTTTCTGAATAATTGCATTCAACTCCAAATGCAGAATTTCTGGGATCTTCTATATTCTCCTAGATATGATCTAAAAATGTTAAATTTATCCCCAAACATTCTATATAAAGTATTGGGAGGAAACAAGAGTTCATACAGCATGGGACAAAATTCAAGTGGAATGTACAACCCTTGCTTAGGTAACTAGTCACAGGGCCATAATTGGTATTTATATTCTCCCTAAGAGATCCATTTTATATACCCTTTTACCTCAGTTAATGGTATTTTACTTGGTGGTATAACCTAAACCTTCATTCCTGAGGAGTCCAACTACCTGTGTGTTGTAGTAATCTTCCTTTAACTTTTAAAAAACAGTAAAAAAAATTAAAGTGTAACAGAAAAGTAAACTTTCTATTTCTATGGATTTGCCTGTTTTTTTACTTGCATGTAAATGGAATCATATGATATGTAGCCCTATGTGACTGGCTTCTTTGAGTTAACATATTTTCAAGGTTCATCCACGTTGTAGCATATATCAGAACTTTCTTTTTTGTCAAATAATATTCCATTGTATGGACATAACACATTTTGTTTATCCATTCAACGACTGATGGACATTTGAGTAGTTTACACTTTTTGCTTGCCATAAATAATGCTGTGTGGGTTTCTGTGTGTGTGTGAACATGTTTTCAATTCTCCTGGGTATATACCTCAGAGTGAAACTGCTGGGTAATAACTGCTGGGTCATATGGTAACTCATTGCTTACCATGTTAACACAACAGTGTTTTCCAGAGTGGCTACACCATTTTACAATCCCACCAAAGAGAAATTTATAACACTAAATGCTGTTTACATTAGAAAAGAGGAGAGGTCTCAAATCAATAATCTAAGTTCCCTTCTTCAAGCAACTAGAAAACAAAAAGCAAAATGAGACCAAAGAAAACAGACGGAAGGAAATAATAAGAAATCACTGAAATTAAAAACAGTAAAACAATAGAGAAATCAATGAAACAAAAAGTGATTCTCCAAAAAAAATCAATAAAATTGATAAACCTCTAGCAAGATTGACAAAGATAAAAAAAGAAAAGACATAAATACCAATATCAAGAGTCAAACAAGGGCTAGAACTACAGATCCTACAGACACTGAGAAGATGAAAAAGGGAATATTAGGAACAACCTGACACTCATAAATTTGAAAACAGAAGAAATGTACCAACTCTTTCAAAACTCCAAGGTACCTGTGATGGTTAATTTTATGTGTCAGTTTGAGTGGGCTAAGGGATGCCCAGATAACTGGTAAAACATTATTTCTGGGTGTGTCTGTGAGGGTGTTTCTGGAATAGATCAGCATTTGAATTGGTAGACTAAGTAAAGAAGACTGCCCTCACCACTGTGGATGGGCATCATAGATTCAGAGCCTGAAAATAACAAAAAGTCAGAGGAAGGATGAACTTGCTCTCAACTTGAGCTGGGAAATCCATCTTTTGCCCTTGGACATCTGTGCTCCTGGTTCTCAGGCCTTTGGACTTGAACTGGGACTTACACCATTGGCTCCCCTAATTCTTGGGCCTTCAGGTTTGGACTGGAACTATACCACAAGCTTTCCTGGGCTTGCAGATGGAGATGGGACTTCCCAGCCCCCATAATTACATGAGACATTTCCTCATAATAAATCTCTTTCTGTGTATCTATATATATCTGGTTGGTTCTGTTTCTTTGGAGAACCCTAGTAACAGTACAGTCTTACCTTAGAGATATTGCAGGTTTGGTTCCAGACACCACAATAAAGCAAATATCGTAATAGAGTCATATGAATTTTTTGGTTTTCCAGTGCATAGAAAAGTTATGTTTACACTATACTGTGTTTATTAAATGTGTGTTGGGCTGCACCTCGCCAGCCTACAAGCCCTGTGCTTGCCCAGCTGCAAGACCAAAGAAAGGGGCCGGAGGCAGTGACAGAGACATCACTCATTTGATGGATGGGGGAGCTTACATGTCTGAAGCAAGGTTCTGGAGCAACACCCCACCGTGTGCAGCAGATGGAGGGGAGATTGCCAATTACAGGGAGAATTGACGTCAGATTGGATCATGGGTTACCAGGGGAACTAGCAGAGGGGCACGCCCCTCACCGCCCCTTTGATAAGAACAGTCACTAGCTGGGGCCTGGGGCAAGTATGTAAGAAGGTCAGTCATGTGCTTAGGGTGTAGATGAAGCAGGCGCTGGTCGGGCAGGGGATGTACAGAAAGCAAGAGAACAGCCATCTTGAGTGGCCTGACCATACAGTGTGCAATAGTGTTATGTCTAAGACAATAATGTACATACCTTAATTAAAAATACTTCATCGCTAGGGGAATTCCCTGGTGGTCCAGAGATTAGGACTCCGCTCTCTCACTGCCAGAGCCCCATGTTCGACCCCTGGTCAGGGAACTAAGATCCTGCAAGCCGTGTGGTGCAGCCAAAAAAAAAAAAAAAAAAAGAATAAAAAAATATATATATATACATACATATATATATATATATAGTTAAAACATGCTAACCATTATCTCAGCTTTCAGTGAGTCAATCTTTTTGTAATGATACAATAAAATATCACTGATCACAGATCACCATAGCAAATATAATAGTGAAAAAGTTTGAACTATTGTGATAATTACTAATATGTGACACAAAGTCACGAAGTGAGCAAATGCTGTTGGAAAAATTGTGCCGATAGACTTGCTTGATGCTCATAAACCTTCAATTTGTGAAAAACACAATATCTGCAAAGTGCAATAAAGTGAAGAACAGTAAAGTTTGGTGTGCCTGTACTAAAACTCAACCAAGATAAAATAGATCATCTGAATAGTCCTTTCACCAGGAAAGAAGTTGGAATTCACAAACTAAAAAAACTCCTTAAAAAGAAATCTCGGGCTTCCCTGGTGGCGCAGTGGTTGAGAGTCCGCCTGCCGATGCAGGGGACGCGGGTTCGTGCCCCGGTGCGGGAGGATCCCACATGCCGCGGAGCGGCTGGGCCCGTGGGCCATGGCCGCTGAGCCTGCACGTCCGGAGCCTGTGCTCCGCAACGGGAGAGGCCACAGCGGTGAGAGGCTCGCGTACCGCAAAAAAAAAAAAAAAAAAAAAAAAGAAATCTCTAGGACTTCCCTGGTGGCGCAGTGGTTAAGAATCCGCCTGCCAATGCAGGGGACACGGGTTTGAGCCCTGGTCCGGGAAGATCCCACATGCCGCAGAGCAAGCAAGCCCGTGCGCTGCAACTACTGAGCCTGTGCTCTAGAGCCAGTGAGCCACAACTACTGAAGCCCGTGTGCCACAACTACTGGAGCCCGCGCGCCTAGAGCCCATGCTCCGCAACAAGAGAAGCCACCACAATAAGAAGCCCGCACACCGCAACAAGGAGTAGCCCATGCTTGCTGCAACTAGAGAAAGCCTGCACACAATAACGAAGATCCAACACAGCCAAAATTAAATAAATAAATAATTTATTATTTAAAAAAAAAGGAAAAGAAATCTCCATGCTTGTATTGTTTTACCAGAGAATTCTCCCGAAGATTTAAAGAATTAACATCAATATTATACAATCTCCCCAAGAAAATAGAAGACAAGGGAACACTTCCTAGCTCATTTTATGAGACCAGTGTTACTGTGATACCAAAATCAAGCAAAGATAGCATAAAAGAGAAAATTATAAACTAATATATCTCACGAAGTTAGACACAAAAATACTCAAATATTAGCAAATCAAGTCTAGTAACGTACAAAATGAATCATACACCACAACCAAGTGGGATTATTCCAGTAATACAAGATTGGTTCAATATTCAAGAATAAATTAACATAATCTACTGTATCAACAGACTAAGGAATAACATCATATGATCATATAAATTGACACAGACACATATATAAGCTTATTCTAAAGTTTGTATGGAAAGGCATAGGTCCTAAAATACCTAAAACAAATTTGAAAAAGTAAAGTGAGAGTAATCTCTCTATTTGCTGTTAAGGTTTAATACATAGCTACTGTAATCAAGACAATGTAGTATTGATGGAGGGATAGCCAAATAGATCAATGGAAGAGAACAGAGAACCCAGAAATAGACCCACACAGATATGCCCAAAGGATTTTTGACAATGGCATAAAAATAATTCAGTGGAGAAAGAATAATAGCCTTTAAAATTTTTTTATTTATTTATATTTGGCTGTGTTGGGTCTTCGTTGCTGCGTGCGGGCTTTCTCTAGTTGCAGAGAACGGGGGCTACTCTTCTTTGTGGTGTGCGGGCTTCTCATTGCTGTGGCTTCTCTTGTTGAGCACGGGCTCTAGGTGCGTGGGCTTCAGTAGTTGTGGCACACGGGCTCAGTAGTTGTGGCTCGCAGGCTCTAGAGTGCAGGCTCAGTTGCTCCGCGGCATGTGGGATCTTCCTGGACCAGGGATCGAACCTGTGTCCCCTGCATTGGTAGGTGGACTCTTTTTTTTTGAGGTACGCGGGCCTCTCACTGTTGTGGCCTCTCCCGGAGCCACAAGCTCCAGACGCGCAGGCTCAGCGGCCATGGCTCACGGGCCCAGCCGCTCCGCGGCATGCAGGATCCTCCCAGACCGGGGCACGAACCCGTGTCCCCTGCATCGGCAGGCGGACTCTCAACCACTGCGCCACCAGGGAAGTCCCAATAGCCTTTTGAACAAATGATGTTGAAGCAATTAGACATCTCTATGGCAAAAAAATTAACCTTGATCTACCTAAACCTCACACCTTTTCAAAAGTTAATTCCAAATGAATCTCAGACATAAATATAAAATGTAAAATTATAAAACGTTTAGGAAAAAAAATATGACAAAATCTTTGGGCCCTAAGGCTAAGTGGAGAGTTTTTTTTGACGACACAGAAGCACAGTCCTTAAAGGAAACAATGGACAAATTGAACCTCATCAAAATAAAATGGTTTTGCTCTGCAAAAGACTCTTAAGTGGAGGAAAAGACCAGCTAAAGACTGGAAGAAAATACTTTCAAACCACATATCTGACAAAGGCCTTGTATCTAGAATATATAAAGAACTTTCAAAATTCAAAAGCAGGAAAACAACCTAATTAGAAATTAGGCAAAAGATATGCACAGACATTTCACTGAAAATAACAGATGGTACATAAGCGCCGATAAGATGGCCAACATCATTAACCATTAGAGAAACACAAATTAAGACTGCAATGAGATATCTCTATATACCTGTCAACTTGGCTAAAATGAAAAATTGTGATAACACCAAATACTGGTGAAGATGTGCCCAAACTGGATCACTCATACATTGTTGGCGGTGATGTAAAATGGTGTAGCCACTCTGGAAAACATTTAAAAGTTTCTTTTAAAATTATGCTTACGCTTACCATATGATGCAGCAAGCATACTCTTGACTACTTATCCCAGAGAAATGAAAACTTATGTTCACAGAGAAACCTGTATTGGAATGTGTAAAGCAGCTTTATCCATCATAGCCCCAAACTGGCAGTAACCCAAATGCACCTCAGTGGGTGAATGATTAAACAAAATGTGCTACCTCCATACCATGGAATAATATGCAGCAATGAAGAAGAATGAACTTGATTCATGCCACAAACTACATAATCTCCAGAGCATTATGCTAAGTGAAAAAAGTCAATCCCAAACGTTACATAATATACGATTTCATTTATAGAACGTTCTTAAAATCACAAAATTATAGAGATGAGAAAAAGATTAGTAGTTGTTAAGGACTGGGGAATGGGGCATGGAAGGTTTTGAGGAACCCTGTGATGATGGAACAGTTCTACACTTTGACTGTGGTGATGGTTCCGTGAACCTGCACATGTGATAAACATGTGCCTTTATATCTGACTTCTCATCAGAAACAACGACCACCAGAAGGCAGTGGGATGAGACTCAAAGTACTGAAAGAAAAATCTGTCAAGCAAAAGTCCTATATCCAGAAAAAATTATTCTTCAAAACTGAAGACAATTGCTAACAGAGTAGATCTTAGAAGTTCTCATCACAAGAAAAAAAAAAGTTAATTATGTGCGGTGATGGATGTTAACTAGATTTATTGTGATCATTTTGCAATTAAACAAACAAAAACTGAAGGCAAAACGAATTCCCAGATAAACAACCAGTGAGAGGATGTATTGCTAGCATAATTACCTTACGAGAAATACCAAAAATAAATAAATTAAATTTAAAAAGAACTATCAAAAGAAATTTTTAGGTTGAAAGGAATTGATACCAGAGATTGAATCAAATCTACACAAAGGAGCAAAGAGCATAGTAAAGGTAATTATGTAGGCAATTATAAAAAGGCAGAAATTATATGTGTTATATTCTCTCCTCTCATCTGAATAGATTTTTAAAACAACTTATAAAATTGTATTCTTGGGCTTTTTTTTTATTCTAGAGCTTTTAACATATAAAGATGTGATGTATATAATAGTATCATGATGGAGGGGAGAAGGAATGAAACTATATTAGAGCAAATAAATGACACCAAACAGTAATTTGAAACCACAGGAAAAAATAAAGAGAACCACAAAAAGTAATATGTAGGTTACTACAAAAGACTTGAGCAACCACTAAGAAAAATAACTCAAAAAATAGAGAAATTATTTAACAAATGAATGAAAAAGAGACAGTAGAAAATATGTGTTTAATAAAAAATAAGGGGACTTCCTTGGTGGCACAGTGGTTAAGAATATGCCTGCCAATGCAGGGGACACGGGTTTGAGCCCTGGTCCAGGAAGATCCCACATGCCGTGGAGCAACTAAGCCCGTGCACCACAACTACAGAGCCTGCGCTCTAGAGCCCGTGAGCCACAACTACTGAGCCCACGTGCCACAACTACTGAAGCCCACATACCTAGAGCCTGTGCACCGCAACAAGAGAAGCCACCACAACGAGAAGCCTTCACACCACAACAAAGAGTAGCCCCTGCTCGCCACAACTAGAGAAAGCCCGCACGCAGCAAAGAAGACCCAAATGCAGCCAAAAAAAAAACAAAACCAAAATCCACAATGCAAGGGAATTCCCTGGTGGTCGAGTGGTTAGGACTCGGTGCTTCCACTGACCAGGGCACAGGTTCAATCTCTGATCAGGGGAGCTAACATCCAGCAAGCCATGCAGCATGGCCAAAAAACAAAAACAGAAAAAACCCAAAACAAAAAAAAACCAATGTGATAACATCACATATCCACTAGAATGGCTAAAATAAAAAAGGTGGACGATAACAATTATTGGCAAAGATACAGAGAAATGAGAAACCTGATAAATCGCTGGTGGGAATGTACATGGGGCAGAATGTACACTGGAAAACAGTGTGGCAGTTTCTTAAAACGTTTAATTATAAGTTTACCATATGACCCAGAAATTATTTCCCAGGGTGAGTGAATACCCAAGAGGAGACTAGTACAAGAATGTTCCAAGCAGGATGATTCATTATAGCCAAAAAGTAGAAGCAAACCAAATGTCCACTAACTGATGAATTGATAAGCAAAATGTGATATACCCATACCGTAGAGTATCATTCACGCATAAAAATTGATGAAGTACTGATACATGCTACTATGCCAATGAACCCCGAAAACATTATGCTAAGTGAAAGAAACCAGACACAAGTGTTCAGATTGTATCTACATATACTGATACACATATTGTATCACACATGTTGTAAGATTCCATTTATTTGCACTGTCCAGAACAAGCAAATTCATAGAGACAGAAAGTGGTTGCATGGGCCTCATGATGGGAACAAACACTAACAGTAAACAGGGTTTTATTGGGGTGATGAAAATGTTCTAGAATGGATTTATGGTGATAGTCACACAACTTGGTAAATTTACCAAAAATCATTGAATTGTGCACTTGCAATAGGT
The DNA here is from genome assembly GCF_008692025.1 of Phocoena sinus. Lineage (NCBI taxonomy): Eukaryota > Metazoa > Chordata > Mammalia > Artiodactyla > Phocoenidae > Phocoena > Phocoena sinus. The sequence goes on along the minus strand of NC_045784.1, from coordinate 116,124,349 downwards.
AAATTGTATGATATGTAAAAAATGCATCAATGAAGAAAAAATATATATATATTTTGGCCACGCCGCTCGTCTTGTGAGATCTTAGTTCCCTGACCAGAGATTGAACCGGCAGTGAGAGCTCAGAGTCCTAACCATGGACCACCAGGGAATTCCCAATGAACGTATATTTTTAAAAAGCTGAGGAATGTTAGGGATGTGTAGTGGTTACTGTTGTTCTGCCTAGATCCCCTCCAGACATACTGTGATTTACAATAAGAAATATATACTTGTCACTTCCGGGAAGATGGCGGAAGAGTAAGACGCGGAGATCACCTTCCTCCCCACAGATACACCAGAAATACAGCTACACGTGGAACAACTCCTACAGAACACCTACTGAACGCTGGCAGAAGACCTCAGACTTCCCAAAAGGCAAGAAACCCCCCACGTACCTCGGTAGGGCAAAAGAAAAAAAGAAAAAACAGAGACAAAAGAATAGGGACGGGACCTGCACCAGTGGTAGGGAGCCGTGAAGGAGGAAAAGTGTCCACACACTAGGAAGCCCCTTCACAGGCGGAGACTGCGGGTGGCGGAGGGGGAGAGCTTCGGGGCCGCGGAGGAGAGCACAGCAACAGGGGTGCGGAGGGAAAAGTGGAGAGATTCCCGCACAGAGGATGAGGGCCGACCAGCACTCACCAGGCCGAGAGGCTTGTCTGCTCACCCGCCGGGGCGGGCGGGGCTGCGAGCTGAGGCTCGGGCTTCGGTCAGAGCGCAGGGAGAGGACTGCGGTTGGTGGCGTGAACACAGCCTGCAGGGGGTTGGTGCGCCACGGCTGGCCGGGAAGGAGTCCGGAGAAAAGTCTGGACCTGCCGAAGAGGCAAGAGACTTTTTCTTCCCTCTTTGTTTCTTGGTGCGCGAGGAGAGGGGTTTAAGAGCACTGCTTAAAGGAGTTCCAGAGACGGGCGCGAGCCGTGGCAAAAAGCCCAGGCCCCAGAGACAGACATGAGACGCTAAGGCTGCTGCTGCCACCGCCACCAAGAAACCTGTGTGCGAGCACAGGGCACTATCCACACCCCCGCTCCCGGGAGCCTGTGCAGCCTGCCACTGCCAGGGTCCCGGGATCCAGGGACAACTTACCCGGGAGAACGCACGGCGCGCCTCAGGCTGGTGAAACGTCACGCTGGCCTCACCTGCCGCAGGCTCGCCCCGCACTCCGTGCCCCTCCCTGCCCCCGGCCTGAGTGAGCCAGAGCCCCCGAAGCAGCTGCTCCTTTAACCCTGTCCTTTCTGAGCGAAAAACAGACGCGCTCCGGCAACCTACATGCAGAGGCGGGGCCATATCCAAAGGTGAGCCCCTGGGAGCTGTGAGAACAAAGAAGAGAAAGGGGAATCGCTCCCAGCAGCCTCAGAAACAGCAGATTAAAGCTCCACAATCAACCTGATGTACCCTGCATCTGTGGAATACAGGAATAGACAACGAGTCATCCCAAATTAAAAAGGTGGACTTTGAGAGCAAGATTTATGATTTTTCCCCTTTTCCTCTTTTTGTGAGTGTGTATGTGTATGCTTCTGTGTGAGATTTTGTCTGTATAGCTTTGATTCCACCATTTGTCCCAGGGTTCTATCCGTCCATTTTTTTGCTTTTTGTTTTCTCTTAATAATTATTTTTTTATTTTAATAACTTTATTATATTTTATCTTACTTTATTTTATTTTACTTTATCTTCTTTCTTTTTTTCCTTCCTTCCCTCCTTCCTTCCTTCCTACCTCCCTCCTTTCTTTCTTTCTTTCTACTTCTACTAATTCTTTCTTTCTACTTTTCCTCCCTTTTATTCTGAACCGTGTGGATGAAAGGCTCTTGGTGCTGCAGCCAGGAGTTAGTGCTGTGCCTCTGAGGTGGGAGAGCCAACTTCAGGACACTGGTCCATAAGAGACCTCCCAGCTCCACATAATATCAAACGGCGAAAATCTCCCAGAGATCTCCATCTCAATACCAGCACCCAGCTTCACTCAACGACCAGGAAGCTACAGGGCTGGACATCCTATGCCAAACAACTAGCAAGACAGGAACAGAACCCCACCCATTAGCAGAGAGGCTGCCCAAAATCATAATAAGTCCACAAACACCCCAAAACACACCACCAGACGTGGACCTGCCCACCAGAAAGACAAGATCCAGCCTTATGCACCAGAACACAGGCACTAGTCCCCTCCACCAGGAAGCCTACACAACCCACTGAACCAACCTTAGCCACTGGGAACAGACACCAAAAACAACGGGAACTACGAACCTGCAGCCTGCAAAAACGAGACCCCAAACACAGTAAGATCAGCAAAATGAGAAGACAGAAAAACACACAGCAGATGAAGGAGCAAGATAAAAACCCACCAGACCTAACAAATGAAGAGGAAATAGGCAGTCTACCTGAAAAAGAATTCAGAATAATGATAGTAAAGATGATCCAAAATCTTGGAAATAGAATGGAGGAAATAAAAGAAACATTTAACAAGGACCTAGAAGAACTAAAGATGAAACAGGCAACAATGAACAACACAATAAATGAAATAAAAAATACTCTAGATGGGATCAATAGCAGAATAACTGAGGCAGGAGAATGCATAAGTGACCTGGAAGATAAAACAGTGGAAATAACGACTGCAGAGCAGAATAAAGAAAAAGGAATGAAAAGAACTGAGGACAGTCTCAGAGACTTCTGGGACAACACTAAACGCACCAACATTCGAATTATAGGGGTTCCAGAAGAAGATGAGGAAAAGAAAGGGACTGAGAAAATATTTGAAGAGATTGTAGTTGAAAACTTCCCTAATATGGGAAAGGAAATAGTTAATCAAGTCCAGGAAGGACAGAGAGTCCCATACAGGATAAACCCAAGGAGAAATATGCCAAGACACATATTAATCAAACTGTCAAAAATTACATACAAAGAAAACATATTAAAAGCAGCAAGGGAAAAACAACAAATAACATACAAGGGAATCCCCATAAGGTTAACAGCTGATCTTTCAGCAGAAACTCTGCAAGCCAGAAGGGAGTGGCAGGACATATTTAAAGTGATGAAGGAGAAAAACCTGCAACCAAGATTACTCTACCCAGCAAGGATCTCATTCAGAGTTGATGGAGAAATTAAAACCTTTACAGACAAGCAAAAGCTGAGAGAGTTCAGCACCACCAAACCAGCTCTACAAAAACTGCTAAAGGAACTTCTCTAGGCAAGAAACACAGAGAAGGAAAAGACCTACAATAACGAACCCAAAACAATTAAGAAAATGGGAATAGGAACATACATATCGATAATTACCTTAAATGTAAATGGACTAAATGATCCCACCAAAAGACACAGATTGGCTGAATGGATACAAAAACAAGACCCATATATTTGCTGTCTACAAGAGACCCACTTCAGACCTAGAGACACATACAGACTGAAAGTAAGGGGATGGAAAAAGATATTTCATGCAAACTGAAACCAAAAGAAAGATGGATTAGCAATTCTCATATCAGACAAAATAGACTTTAAAATAAAGACTATTAGAAGAGACAAAGAAGGACACTACATAATGATCAAGGGATCGATCCAAGAAGAAGATATAACAATTGTAAATATTTATGCACCCAACATAGGAGCACCTCAATACATAAGGCAAATACTAACAGCCATAAAAGGGGATATTGACAGTTACATATTCATAGTAGGGGACTTTAACACCCCACTTTCACCAATGGACAGATCATCCAAAATGAAAATAAATAAGGAAACACAAGCTTTAAATGATACATTAAACAAGATGGTCTTAATTGATATTTATAGGACATTCCATCCCAAAACAACAGAATACACATTTTTCTCAAGTGCTCATGGAACATTCTCCAGGATAGATCATATCTTGGGTCACAAATCAAGCCTTGGTAAATTTAAGAAAATTGAAATTGTATCAAGTATCGTTTCTGACCACACCGCTATGAGACTCGATATCAATTACAGGAAAAGATCTGTAAAAAACACAAACACATGGAGGCTAAACCATACACTACTTCATAACGAAGTGATCACTGAAGAAATCAAAGAGGAAATAAAAAAATACCTAGAAACAAATGACAATGGAGACATGATGACCCAAAATTTATGGGATGCAGCAAAAGCAGTTCTAAGAGGGAAGTTTATAGCAATACAATCCTACCTTAAGAAACAGGAAACATCTCGAATAAACAACCTAACCTTGCACCTAAAGCAATTAGAGGAAGAAGAGTAAAAAAACCCCAAAGTTAGCAGAAGGAAAGAAATCATAAAAATCAGATCAGAAATAAATGAAAAAGAAATGAAGGAAACGATAGCAAAGATCAATAAAACTAAAAGTTGGTTCTTTGGGACGATAAACAAAATTGATAAACCATTAGCCAGACTCATCAAGAAAAAAAGGGAGAAGACTCAAATCAATAGAATTAGAAATGAAAAAGGAGAAGTAACAACTGACACTGCAGAAATACAAAAGATCTTGAGAGATTACTACAAGCAACTCTATGCCAATAAAATGGACAGCCTGGAAGAAATGGACAAATTCTTAGAAAGGCACAACCTGCCAAGATTGAATCAGGAAGAAATAGAAAATATGAACAGACCAATCACAAGCACTGAAATTGAAACTGTGATTAAAAATCTCCCAACAAACAAAAGCCCAGGACCAGATGGCTTCACAGGCGAATTCTATCAAACATTTAGAGAAGAGCTAACACCTGTCCTTCTCAAATTCTTCCAAAATATAGCAGAGGGAGGAACACTCCCAAACTCATTCTACGAGGCCACTATCACCCTGATACCAAAACCAGACAAAGATGTCACAAAAAAAGAAAACCACAGGCAAATATCACTGATGAACATAGATGCAAAAATCCTCAACAAAATACTAGCCAGCAGAATCCAACAGCACATTAAAAGGATCATACACCATGATCAAGTGGGGTTTATTCCAGGAATGCAAGGATTCTTCAATATACGCAAATCAATCAACGTGATACACCATATTAACAAATTGAAGGAGAAAAACCATATGATCATCTCAATAGATGCAGAGAAAGCTTTCGACAAAATTCAACACCCATTTATGGAAAAAACCCTGCAGAAAGTAGGCATAGAGGGAACTTTCCTCAACATAATAAAGGCCATATATGACAAACCCACAGCCAACATCGTCCTCAATGGTGAAAAACTGAAAGCATTTCCACTAAGATCAGGAACAAGACAAGGTTGCCCACTCTCACCACTCTTACTCAACATAGTTTTGGAAGTTTTAGCCACAGCAATCAGAGAAGAAAAGGAAATAAAAGGAATCCAAATCGTTAAAGAAGTAAAGGTGTCACTATTTGCAGATGACGTGATACTATACATAGAGAATCCTAAAGATGCTACCAGAAAATTACTAGAGCTAATCAATGAATTTGGTAAAGTAGCAGGATACAAAATTAATGCACAGAAATCTCTGGCATTCCTATACACTAATGATGAAAAATCTGAAAGTGAAATCAAGAAAACACTCCCATTTACCATTGCAACAAAAAGAATAAAATATCTAGGAATAAACCTACCTAAGGAGACAAAAGACCTGTATGCAGAAAATTATAAGACACTGATGAAAGAAATTAAAGATGATACAAATAGATGGAGAGATATACCATGTTCTTGGATTGGAAGAATCAACACTGTGAAAATCACTCTACTACCCAAAGCAATCTACAGGTTCAATGCAATTCCTATCAAACTACCACTAGCATTTTTCACAGAACTAGAACAAAAAATTTCACAGTTTGTATGGAAACACAAAAGACCCCGAACAGCCAAAGCAATCTTGAGAACGAAAAACGGAGCTGGAGGAATCAGGCTTCCTGACTTCAGACTATACTACAAAGCTACAGTAATCAAGACAGTATGGTACTGGCACAAAAACAGAAAGATAGATCAATGGAACAGGATAGAAAGCCCAGGCCACGGACATATGGTCACCTTATCTTTGGTAAAGGAGGCAGCAGTGTACAGTGGAGAAAGGACAGCCTCTTCAATAAGTGGTGCTGGGAAAACTGGACAGGTTCATGTGCAAGTCTGAGATTAGATCACTCCCTAACACCATACACAAAAATAAGCTCAGAATGGATTAAAGACCTAAATGTAAGGCCAGAAACTATCAAACTCTTAGAGGAAAACACAGGCAGGACACTCTATGACATAAATCACAGCCAGATCCTTTTTGACCCACCTCCTAGAGAAATGGAAATAAAAACAAAAATAAATAAATGGGACCTAATGAAACTTAAAACCTTTTGCACAGCCAAGGAAACCATAAAAAAGACCAAAAGACAACCCTCAGAATGGGAGAAAATATTCGCAATGAAGAAACTGACAAAAGATTAATCTCCAAAATTTACAAGCAGCTCATGCAGCTCCATAACAAAAAACCAAACAACCCAATCCAAAAATGGGCAGAAGACCTAAATAGACATTTCTCCAAAGAAGATATACAGAATGCCAACAAACACATGAAAGAATGCTCAACATCATTAATCATTAGAGAAATGCAAATCAAAACTACAATGAGATATCATCTCACACCAGTCAGAATGGCCATCATCAAAAAATCTAGAAACAATGAATGCCGGAGAGGGTGTGGAGAAAAGGGAACCCTCTTGCACTGCTGGTGGGAATGTGAATTGGTACCGCCACTATGGAGAACAGTATGGAGGTTCCTTAAAAAACTATAGATAGAACTACCATATGACCCAGCAATCCCACTACAGGGCATATACCCTGGGAAAACCATAATTCAAAAAGAGTCATGTACCAAAATGTTCATTGCAGCTCTATTTACAATAGCCCGGAGATGGAAACAACCTAAGTGTCCATCATCGGATGAATGGATAAAGAAGATGTGGCACATATATACAATGGAATATTACTCAGCCATAAAAAGAAACAAAATTGAGCTATTTGTAATGAGGTGGATAGACCTAGAGTCTGTCATACAGAGTTAAGTAAGTCAGAAAGAGAGAGACAAATACCGTATGCTAACACATATATATGGAATTTAAGGAAAAAAAATGTCATGAAGAACCTAGTGGTAAGAGAGGAATAAAGACACAGACCTACTAGAGAATGGACTTGAGGATATGGGGAGGGGGAAGGGTAAGCTGTGACAAATCGAGAGAGAGGCATGGACATATATACACTAACAAACGTAAGGTAGATAGCTAGTGGGAAGCAGCCGCATAACACAGGGAGATCAGCTCAGTGCTCTGTGACCGCCTGGAGGGGTGGGATTGGGAGGGTGGGAGGGAGGGAGACGCAAGAGGGAAGAGATATGGGAACATATGTATATATATAACTGATTCATTTTGTTGTAAAGCAGAAACTAACACACCATTGTAAAGCAATTATACTCCAATAAAGATGTTAAAAAATATATATGTATACCTGGTCTTCCTCACCATTACTGGCACAGATCTCCTAAAACCCTTGGAATTTCCTAAGTGATAAGAGAGATTAAGGTGTCTTTTCTTATTCACAACAAGCCCCTTTGAACCATGTCTGAGTTTATGTTAATGAGGTGACTTCTGGAAAGCCCCTAAGGATGGGGCTGGTTGCCGGGGGAACCAACCTTGTGCTTAGAGGGTAGAACTTTAATCTATCACCAGTGACCAATGATTTAATCATTCATGGCTAAGGAATGAAACTTCCACAGTGACCCAAAAGGATTGGTTTAGAGTGCTGCCCAGGTGAACACGTGGAGATACTGGGAAAATGGTATGTATGCCTGGAGAGGGCATGAGCTCTCCGTTCCTTCCCACAGACCTTGCCCAGTGCATCTTGTCCATCTGGATATTCCTGAGTTGTAAGTTGTAAAACTGATGATAGTAAGCACAGTTGACCCTTGAACCATTTGAGGGTTAGGGGCACCGACCCTCTAAGCATTTGAAAATCTGCTCCGTGCAGGCGGTTCCTCCGTATCCAAGGTTTCATATCTCGGATACAACCAATGGCGGATGGTGTAGTATGGTCGTATTTATTATTGAAAAAAATCTGCGTATAAGTGTACACTCGCAGTTCAAACCTGTGTTGTTCAAGGGTCAACTGTAAACTCTTTTCCTGAGTTCTGTAAGCCACTCTAGCAAATTAATAAACCCGAGTAGGGGGTTGTGGGAACCTCCAATTTATAGCCTGTCGGTCAGAAGCACAAGTAACAACCTGGATTTTTGATTAGCCCCTGACATGGGGACAATCTTGTGGGACTGAGCCCTTATTAACCTGTTGGATCTGACACTATCTACCTGAAGATAGTGATAGAATTGAGTTAAATTGTAGGACACCCAGCTGGGGTTGCAGAATTGCTTGGTGTGGGAAAACCCCACACATATTTGGTGACTAGTACTGAGTGTGTAAAGGAAAACGAGTGTTTTTCCATATACCTCCAATCCCTTTAACAATTTGTGAGTACCATTCTGCTGCCTGTTGTGTCTCTTTGCTTCTACAGGCCTGCATCTGTGTCTCTAATGCTCTTGGAAGCCTGTTTTGGGGTTAATGGAGCTGCTTTGCTTGCACATGCAGAGAGCTGGCATTGCCTGTGAGTTTACAGTCATCCTTACACAATCCCTTTCCTCCCCACCTGCAAGCCGCTGACGGTCTTTGCCCAGTGACTGACTGCTGTGGGAGTAGGAAAATGTAGTTTATTTGCCTCAAGTTGGGACAAGCTCTGAGGCAGAATTTACATTCAGTGTTCCCCTGTTGCATCACGCTGAAGCAACCCTCCACAAGATGTTGCCACAAAGTACACATCTGTTTAGCTTCTTCCCCTTTCCCGTCCCACTTTCTCCATTCTCTTATTAGTTTGTCCTGGGAGCACTTCCTTAAGTTAATTGAATGTACGTTTCAGCGACTGCTCCAGGGGAACCCAACCCAAGACAAAGAGGTTACTTATTCCTTATTCCCCTAGTTTGCAGGTGGAGGGACATATCTATTTAAGTAACACTCCAGGCTTCTCTGTGCCCCTCACTTACTTCTCCCCATGGGACTAGGAATTTGGCATATGTTGGTAGATCAGATGCTCTGTGAACCTTCAGATAGTGGTGCTGACTGAGGCCTGTGGGCCGATAAAGGCAAATCCATACTTGGCATGTGTGTCAAAATGAACAGTTGACCTTTTCAAAGGGAAGGGGTCAAATGTAATCATTTTGACAGCAAGAGACTGATTGATATCCTCAAGAGATGGTGCCATATTGGGGACTTGGTGTTGGTCTCTGTTGCTGGAAGGTTAGACATTTGGCCATGTCAATGTGTACATCGACAAAGCCCTTGCTGATGGGCCCATGCATAGCCACCATCACTGCCACTGTGCCTACCCCATTGTTCAAGGACTGGGTGGCAGAGGACAGACTGGCTGATATCAACTGGCCAAGTCATCCTGTCTCCTTGGTCATTTAGTGGGATTCTTCTGCAATGGATGCTCTCTGGTGGGTGTTAACGTGAAAAGACAAAGACCTTCACTTTGTGCCCATTCCCATAAGTCCACCCACATGCCTCTTCCTCAGACCTCCTTGACCCCAATCTTTCCATCTTTCCCATCCAAGCCCCTGACCAACAAACCAAGCCATTCACTATTGCCCGTGAACCAATATGTATTATAATTTCAGGCTACTTCTTCCACACAAAGTGGATGCCCAAGTGTACAACCAAAAGCACTCCCCACTGTCTTTCAGGGACATCCTTGAGTGGGACGGTAGGGAAGCAGCTGCATATTTTCAGCTTGTACCCAAACACTGAGCCTACCCATCCGGAACCAAGTTTGAGCTCTTTCCTTGTATGTCAGCTGGTCGTAAGTGATGCTCCCTTTCATGTGCCTGTAGGTGGGATTTGAGGGAGAGGCCCCAGTGCAATAGTGGTGGGTGACGTAAGTGTCTAGACCACCTGTTCCTACAGCTTCCTTGTGTCCTCTGACTGAGCCTAGTCCTGCTGGATGTACCATGTTGTCTTAGAATGGATTGCTGCTGGGTCTGCCCAACCTTGTGACTGGGTAGATCTGACAGAATCCAGCTCGTGATGGGCATTTCTGGGAACATGGTCACTTGATGTCCCAAATTCAGGTGTTCAATCTCTTCTAGGGCCCAGTAGCATGCCAGGAGCTCCTTTTCAAATCATGGAACTTTCTGGATCATATGACCCAAGTGGTAGGATTGTGTTTACTACAGCTTGGACTTGCTACAGAGCTCTTTCTTGCTCTGGGGTCCATTCAAAACTTCCAATTCATTCAATAAATGGACCCGTGCAGTATTCCCAAGTGCAGAATGTTGCTTCCGAACCCAAAGGGGCCCAACTTCGTAGCCTTTCTTAGAGGTAGGAGGTTCAAAGTGCAACAATTTGTCCATCAGTTTGGAGCAAATGTCCCAGCATTTCCCAGACGTTACATCTCTAAAAACTTCACTCATATGGCTGGCCCCTGAACCTTTGTAGGGTTTATCTCTGATTCTCTAGAGTGTGTGTCTTATCGGCATCCACGGTACTTTTGCTTCTTGCTCATCAGATCCAATTAACATGACACCATCAGTATAGTGGACCGATATGATGTTCTATGAAGTATCCAGATGGTTAAGTTTCCTTTGTGCTATATTATGAAGGAGGGCAGGAGAAATAACAAGCCCTGGGTAAGACTGTGAATATATATTGGTATCTGTCCTACATGAATGGAACCTGTTTTTGATTTCCCTTCCTGATGTGTGTGAAAGAATATATTTGCCCTTGGGGCTTCCCTGGTGGCGCAGTGGCTGAGAGTCCGCCTGGCGATGCAGGGGACACGGGTTCGTGCCCCGGTCCGGGAAGATCCCACATGCCGCGGAGCGGCTGGGCCCGTGAGCCATGGCCGCTGAGCCTGCGCATCCGGAGTCTGTGCTCCGCAACGGGAGAGGCCACCACAGTGAGAGGCCCGCGTACCGCAAAAATAAAATAATAAAATTATTTAAAAAAAAAAAAAAAAAAAAAGAATATATTTGCCCAAATATAAATAAAAAATATAAATACCAGAGGCTGTGTTAATCTGCTCTAGTAAAGATACCACATCCAGCTCAGTAAATGTAATTGGGACTATTACTGGGCAGGTGCCAGACTGATGAAATGGGCATATGATGGGGATCATGACTCTTGCATCATTTAATGTTTTGATAGTGACACTAATCTTTGCACCTTGACTAGGATGTGATTTAAAAAAAAATTACCATTTTGGCCACTGGAGGGTTTTTTGGGGGGAGGAGTTTCAGGGTCTTCCATAGGGCCTTTCCTATTACAATACCTCTTACTTTATAGATCAAGGAACTGATGTAAGATTTCTACTAACTGCTAATATATTCATTGCAATTATTCATCTGGGAGCCATGGAGATGACTACTGGATTTACAGAGACAGATCTGAGCCAGTACTCTTTATCTCCTTATTATTACCTGACCCTCATAAACCCCCATCTAACAGGGCAACCACAGTAGCACTTTGGGCTCCTGGGTATTAGTGTCTACTTATTTCCTGGTTCCAATTGACCTCAAAAGTATATTCCACTTTCTCCAGCTGAGTAAATGGTCATAGATCCTTTTGGAGACAGACAGGGGAAATCACTACCAGGTACACTTGCCATGTTGTTGTAGGGGCCTTCTTCATGGGAACATGGCCTCACCTTCGTTTTATGGGTTTTGGGGTCTGAGAACTGTCTTAGTTCTGGAAATTGGGAATGGAGTTCTGACTTTCCACTGGGGCAGTTGACCTCTGTCCTAGCCCGTTTGACCTGCTGTAAAAACACCAGAGACTGGGTGACTTATAAAGAATAAACATTTTATTTCTCACAGTTCTGGTGGCTGGGAACTCCAAGATCAAGGAGATGGCAGATTTGTTGCCTGGTGAAAACCCACTTCCTGGTTCACAGCCGACTTTTTGTTGTAACTTCAAATGGCAGAAGGGGTGAGGGATCTCTATGGGGTCTCTTTTGTAAGGACACTAATCCCATTCATGAGGGCTCCACCCTCAGGACCTAATCATCTCCCTAAGGCCCCACCTCCTAACACCCTCACATTGGGGATTAGGGTTCAACATATGAATTTTTTAAAATTAATTAATTAATTTATTTTTGGCTGCATTGGGTCTTTGTTGCTGTGCGGGCTTTCTCTAGTTGTGGCGAGCGGGGGCTACTCTTTGTTGTGGTGCATGGGCTTCTCATTGCGGTGGCTTCTCTTGTTGCAAAGCACGGGCTCTAGGCATGCGGGCTTCAGTAGTTGTGGCATGTGGGCTCAGTAGTTGTGGCTCGTGGGCTCTAGAGTGCAGGCTCAGTAGTTGTGGCGCATGGACTTAGTTGCTCCACCACATGTGAGATCTTCCCAGACCAGGGCTTGAACCCGTGTCCCCTGTATTGGCAGGCGGATTCTTAACCACTGTGCCACCAGGGAAGTCCCTCAACATATGAATTTTGACAGGGACACAAACATTCAGTCTATAGCAACCTCAGACTTCTGCTTACTTTTAATCTTTTTAAATATACATATATATGTGTATATATATATCTTTTAAAATATATATATATCTTTATATATATATATATATATATATACACACACAGAGAGAGAGTGAGAGAGGTAGAAGCACATAATACCCTTGTTCTTCTATCTTGCCCCTAAGAACACAGTGTTCTGTGAATCATCTCATTTGAGATGTGTGGGTCAGGCATACTTTGATGAGATTCTAACCTTGCTGCCCATTACAGTAATTATACCCACCTTGCTTCTGATGCTTAAGTGCTACCACCTGACCTCACATATTCCAGAATCTTAACACCTCTATTGCTACTAGGGAGTCCAGTTCTGTAATAGCATCTTCTACCATAAGCCATGGCTCACATCCCTCCCCTCCCCCTCCCCTGTTTCCCTCTTTCTTCCCTTCCTTCCTTCCTTCCTTCCTTCCTTCCTTCCTTCCTTCTTTCCTCCCTCCCTTCCTTCCTTCCTTCCTTCTTTCCTTCCTTCCTTCCTTCATTCCTTCCTTTCTCTTTCTGTTCCTCTAGTGAATGAATCTAAGTTTTTACTTGCTTTTGCTTATGAAGGAGTCCAGTATTTATGGCAAAGAGTTCCTCAAGGGTTTTGAGACTCCCCTTCTGTTTTTCCTAGTCATTTACAGGAAAACAGAGAAACTTGTTCCACTAGAGGGATTTATAATTTTCAAAATGTAGATGGTTTGCTGCTAGTCTCAGAAACCAAGGAGCAATGTAAAACTAATTGATACTTTGGCTTTGGTACAATTCTTTGCTTCACAAGGACATAAGGCTTCACTAGACAAATTGCAGTATTGCTGATCTGAGGTAAAACAGGACATCTGTTGTCAGCTGTGGGCCACAGAGTGTGACAGTCTAGGAGGCAGCCCATTTTGCAGACCTAATAGTCACTAAAAGAACTTAGGTAATTTTGAGACTGGTACAAAAAAGTTGTAGACAGTGGATTCCAGTTTTTGCAGAGGGGATTAAACCTCTGATGAAGCAATTGCCTGATACTCCTGCTTTGTTCTTTTCCCTCAGGATTGCTTTGGCAATTCTGGGTCTTTATGGTTCCATATAAATTTTAGGATTATTTGTTCTAGTTCTGTGAAAAATGCCATGGGTAAATTGATAGGGATTGCATTAGATCTGTAGATTGCTTTGGGTAGTATGCCCATCTTAACAGTATTAATTCTTCCAACCCAAGAACATGGAAGATCTTTCCATTTCTTTACATCATCTTCAATTTCTAAAAGGAAAACTCTTAATTAAAATTTTTAAAAAATTAATTTATTTGGTTGTGCCAGGTCCTAGTTGTGGCACACGGGCTCCTTAGTTGTGGCACATGAACTCTTAGTTGTGGCATGCATGTGGGATCTAGTTCCCTGACCAGGGATTGAACCCAGGCCCTCTGCATTGGGAGCATCTAGTCTTAACCACTGGACCATCAGGGAAGTCCCTTAATGAAAAATTTAAATGATCAGGTTCCTGAGTTAAGCTGCTCCCTAGGCTTAGAATGGGAAAGAACTCATAAAGAACTACAAAGTAATAGTCAGTAGTTAATCATTTGAAAGCATAAGCAATAAAGTCTTCATAACAATTTGTAAAATTAATGTATGAGTAAAAAGTATGTTTTTTTGTGTAAATCAAGAATCTGATTTCGGGACTTCCCTGGTGGCACAGTGGTTAAGAATCTGCCTGCCAATGCAGGGGACACAGATTCGAGCTCTGGTCCGGGAAGATCCCACATGCTATGGAGCAACCAAGTCCACGAGCTGCAGCTACTGAGCCCACATGCCACAACTACTGAAGCCCATGTGCCTAGAGCCCATGCTCTGCAACAAGAGTAGCCACCGCAATGAAAGCCCGCGCACCGCAACGAAGAGTAGCCCCGGCTCACCACAACTAGAGAAAGTCTGCGTGCAGCAAACAAAGACCCAACGCAGCAAAAAAAAAAAAAAAAAAAAAAAAAAAAATCTGATTTAACTCTTCACTATAGGTATGATATATTCAAAGATTATTTCCTGGGAATTCCCTGGTTTTCCAGTGGTTAGGACTCCTTGCTTTCACTCCTGAGGGCCTGGGTTCAATCCCTGGTTGGGGAGCTAAGATCCTGCAAGCCTCGTGGTGCAGCCAAAAAAAAAAACATGTATGTAATAGGTTGTATCTGCCTGGCCATACAAAATGGTGAGATTGCTTTCAGTCTTTGCGATCTCTTAATAGATTACCTGTGATCCACACCACATTCTGGTTTAATGCTTATTCAGTAACGAAAATGGTTTTCTTTCTCTACTACCATTGTGGAAGGGATTTCTGAGTTTGGAGAGATTTTGTTTTTAATCCTATTTCTCCAATTTAGGCAAAATTATGCCCTCCTCACCAAGATGCCCATGTGCTAATCCCTGAAATTTGTGAATGTTACCTTACATGGCAAAAGGTACTTTGCAGATGGGGTTAAGGGTATGAACATTGAGATGGGGAGATTAGCCTGGATTATCCAGGTGAGCCCAATCTAATCACAATGGTTCTTAAACAATGGAAGAGGGAGGCATACAAGTGGGTCAGAGAGGTGATATAAAGACAACCAGTTGTTGCTAGCTTTCAAGACAGAGAAGGGGGCCAAAAGCCAGGGAATGGTGTTCAGGCTCTTATAACAAAATGCCATGGATTGGGTAGTTTAAGAACAACAGAAATTTATTTCTCACAGTTCTGGAGGCTGGAAAGTCCAAGATCAAGTTGCCAGCATGGTTGGGTGAAGACCCTCTTCCTGGTTCATAGCTGCCGCCTTCACACTATCTTCACATGGTGGAAGGGACTAGGAGCCTCCTTTATAATCCTGGGAATTCCCTGGAGGTCCAGTGCTTAGGACTCGGCGCTTTCACTGCCATGGCCTGGGTTCAAACCCTGGTTGGGGAGCTAAGATCCCGCAAGCCTTGCAGTGCGACCAAAAAAAACAAAACAAAACAAAAAAAAATGACACACTAATCCCATTTATGAGGGGTGAAGTCTCATGAACTAAGTACCTCCCAAAAGCCTGATCTCCTAATCCCATCATCCTTGGAGGCTTAGGATTTCAACAGATGAATTTTGGGGGTTGGACACAGACATTCAGACAATAGCAGTTGGTGACCTCTAAAAGCTGGAAAAGGCAAGGAAATGGATTCTCCCCTAGCACGTAGAAAGGAGCACAGCCTTACTGACACCTTGATTTTAGTCCAGTGAGACTCATGTTGAACTTCTGACGTACAGAACTGTAAGACAGCAAATTTGTGTTGTTTGAAGCCATTGAATTGTAACAATAAAAATCTAAGACTTCCAGTCTGAGGCAGTTGCTGTTGCGAAGCCGACTATGGCAACTCAGGAAGCCACACTAGGAAGCCAGTTGGAGGAGAGCAATGCTTTGGACCGGCCATCAGCTTATGATGTAAGGGATTACATGTTGCAGAGACCGAGCCAGGAGGCCAACAGTGAGGCTTTTAGTTCTGAGGAACCCCTTCCTATTCCTTCCTCTTCTGATGTGGATCCAGCTGTGTGGCTGACAGGGTCTTGGTGCTCGGCCGGGTGTCAGGCCGGCGCCTCTGAGGTGGGAGAGCCGCGTTCAGGACATTGGACCACCAGAGACCTCCTGGCTCCATGTAATATCAGTCAGGGAAAGCTCTCCCAGAGATCTCCATCTCAACAGCGAGACCTAGCTCCTCTCAACAACAAGCAAGCTACAGTGCAGGACACCCTATGCCAAACAACTAGCAAGACAGGAGCACAACCCCACCCATTAGCACAGAGGCTCCCTAAAATCATAGTGAGTTCACAGACACCCCAAAACACAACACTGGATGCAGTCCTGCCCACCAGAAAGACAAGATCCAGCCTCATCCACCAGAACACAGGCACCAGTCCCCTCCACCAGGGAGCCTGCACAACCCACTGAACCACCTTTACCCACTGACGGCAGACGCCAAAAGCAACAGGAACTATGAACCTGCAGCCTGCTAAAAGGAGACCCCAAACACAGTAAGTTAAGCAAAACAAGAATACAGAGAAATACACAGCAGATGAAGGAGCAAGGTAAAAACCCACCAGACCAAACAAACGAAGAGGAAATAGGCAGTCTACCTGAAAACGAATTCAGAGTAACGATAGTAAAGATGATCCCAAATCTTGGAAATAGAATGGAGAAAATACAAGAAACGTTTAACAAGGACCTAGAAGAACTAAAGAGCAAACAAACAATGATGAACAACACAATAAATGAAATCAAAAATTCTCTAGAAGGAATCAATAGCAGAATAACTGAGGCAGAAGAACGTATAAGTGACCTGGAAGATAAAATAGTAGAAATAACTACTGCTGAGTTATATGGCAAGTGCATGTTTAGTTTTTTTAGAAACTAAAAACTAAAAACTACTTTTCCAGAGTGGCTGTAACACTTTACATTCCCACCAGCGATGTAGGAGTGATCCAGTTTCTCTGCATCCTTAGCAGCATTTGGCGTTGTCACTGTTTTTTATTTTAGGTCTTCTGATATGTGTGTAGTGAGATCTCACTGTGGTTTTAATTTGCATTTCCCTAGTAGCTAGTGATATTGAACATCTTTTCATGTGCTTATTTGCCATCCACATATCCTGTTTCATGAACTATCTGTGCATGTCTTTTGCCCATTTTCTGTTGGATTGTTTATTTTTTACTGTTGAATTTTGAGAGTTTAAAAATGTATTCTAGATAGTAGATCTTTATAAGATCTGTGGTTTGCAATAGTGTCTCCCAGTCTGTAGCTTGTCTTTTCATCCTCTTCAAATAGGCTTTCAAAGAGCAAATGTCCTTAATTTTATTTATTTATTTATTATTTACTTTTGGCTGTGTTGGGTCTTTGTTGCTGCGCGCTGGCTTTCTCTAGTTGTGGTGAGCAGGGTTACTCTTTGCTGTGGTGTGTGGGCCTCTCATTGCAGTGGCTACTCTTGTTGCGGAGCACAGGCTCTAGGCACGTGGGCTTCAGTAGTTGTGGCATGTGGGCTCAGTAGCTGTGGCTTGCAGGCTCCAGAGCGCAGGCTCAGTAGTTGTGTTGCACAGGCTTAGGTGCTCCGTGGCATGTGGGATCTTCCCGGACCAGGGCTTGAACCTGTGTCCCCTGCATTGGCAGGTCGATTCTTAACCACTGCGCCACCTGGGAGTCCCCAAAGTTCTTAATTTTGATGAGGCCTAATTTCTTAATTTTTTTTTTGTTGTTCTATAGATTGTGATTTTATTGTCTTCCGAACTTCTCATTATTTCTCTAGGATAAATTTCTAAAGTGACCTTGAGGAAGAACTTTAAGCATGATATAAAAGGTGTACATCATAAAAGGAAAGATTGGTATATTTAATTATATACAAAATTTAAAACTTCTGTATAGTAATTGCTAAGAAATTAATAAAATTTAAAAGGCAAATACTAACTAGGAAACAATTTAAAACATATATACTAAAAGGTTAATATCTTTAATATCTAAAAAGCCCTTATAAATTAACAAGAACAAACTATATTAGGTCTCATTTGTTGTATGATGTAGAAGACGTAATTAAAAGTAGACTAAGCCAACTTCTGCTTCTACCCATGAAGGATTATGTGGTATGGACTTGTCCTCCCAGTATAAACAACTAGAAAACTAGTCAGAATATATGAAACAACTCTTTCCAGAAATTGAGACAACAGGCAGCACAGGACTTTGATCCCAAGGGAAGGGAAACAAATGGGGACGAACCCTATGGTCACTCAGATTTTTGCCTAGAAGCAAATTCAGTTCTATGACATGAGTAGGGGCAACTTGATTGCATGCTGCTTTGAAAAAAAGAGCTCTGAAAGACATTTTTAGGGATAAATGGGAAAGTCTTTTTTTTAAAGTTTTTATTGAATTTATTACAATATTGCTTCTGTTTTTATGTTTTGGGTTTTTGGCCGTGAGGCATGTGGGATCTTAGCTCCCTGACCAGGGATCAAACCTGCACCCCCTGCATTGGAAGGTGATGTCTTAACCACTGGACCACCAAGAGAGTCCCGGGGAAGTCTTAATATGAACTGAAAATTGGATGGCATTAGTGAATTATTGTTAATTTTCTTAATTGTGATAATAGAGCTTTGGTTATGTTGAAAATGTCCTTAATTTGAGGAGAGGCATGCTGAAGTATTTAGGGTGAAGTGATAGGATGTCTGCAACTTATTTAATAGTTTATTTAAAAAAATATAGTCATTGCACCTATATAGGCAAGTGAAATATGGCAGAATGTTACCAGTGATTAAATCTAGATGGTGGGGACAAAGGAGATCATCATATTCCTTCAATCTTTCAGTATGTTATAAATTTTGCATAATAAACTGTGTGTGGGGAGGGGGGAGTTTCATTTTTCTTCCCCCATCCTGACTTCCTGGCTGGAATGCAGACATGATGGCTAGAGCCCAGTCGTTTTTATTTTTTTTTTTGTTGCTCATCACAACTGCCTTTTAATTTTATTTATTTATTTATTTATTTATGGCCACAGCTCGAGGCTTGTGGGATGTTACTTCCCCGACCAGGGACTGACCCGGGCCTTCAGCAGTGAGTGTGGAGTCCTACCACTGACTGCCAGGAAAGTCCCACAATGGCCTTTTAAAAAATAACAGTTTTGTTGAGACATAATTAAGATAGTGTATAATTTACCTATTTAAAGCGTACAATTCAATTGCTTTTAGTATATTTACAGAGTTGTGCAACCATCACCAAATCAATTGTAGAATATTTTCTTCACTCCCCCCCCCTCACCAAATCCTCCTCATATCCATTGGCAGTCAATCCCTTTTTCCCCTCAACTCTCACCCTGGTCCTAGGCAACTGCAGTTCTACTTTCTATCTCTGTGGATTTGCCTATTCTGAACATTTCATATAAGTGAGATCATACAATATATGATATTTTGTGACTGGCTTCTTTAACTTAGCATATGTTTTCTGTAAGGTCGGATCTTAACAAACGGCACCGCGAAACAGAGGAAAGCTTCAAGTGAGCTTTATTAGGGAGCGCTCCCGGGCGAGGTTCACTGGTCCGAGAGAAAGGGGCCAGAGAAGTCGCCCCCGGGCGAGGGTTGGGCAAGATTTTATAGGCGAAGAAGGGAAAGGGGTGTGGTGAATCTGGGAGGGCGCAGGGTATTCCTTATTTGGTGGTCTCTTCGGGTATCCTGGGGGACCGTTAGTCCCGCCCCTCGAAAGGCGGGAAGGCTGGGCCGGGTGCAAAGTCCCCAGGTCAGTTCCTGGAACTGGGTGGTCCGGAATGTCTCCAGGTCAGTTCCTGGAGCTGGGTGGTCCGGAGAATTTCAGTCTGATGCAACCTGTGAATCTGATTGTGTTCCCCTGCCTCGGGCCAGTTGGCCTTACATCCCAACATCTTTGGTGTAATGGGGCGGCGTTCTGATCTCTGGCTACTTCGTGCTGAATGGCGGCGTCGAAAGAGGAGTCGGGCGACCAGAGGTCCGAGGCTTAGGGGAGAACAGTGAGGGGTTCTGTAGGAAGCAAGGTGTAAGGGCCGAGGAGCATTTGGTTTGTGGCCACCCGAGGGACTTCCTCCATGCGCCTGCGAAGGAACCTAAGAAAACAGGGAGCAAACGTGAGCAAGATACAGATGAGAATTACGGGGCCTAAGATTGGTGTTAGCCAGGTATAGAGGGTGGACCGCCACCAATCGGGAATTGGGGAGGCGGACTGTTGGTGTTTCCATTGGAGTTCTTCTCTTAAGCGATGGAGGGCTTTTACGTTGTCTTCGACGAGTCCTGTTTCATTGATGTAATAGCAGCATTCCTCCCGTAGGAAGAGGCAGGTACCTCCTTTGTCGGCCGTCGGGAGATCCAGGGCTCGTCGATTTTGGAGGGCAACTCGGGCTACTGAGGTGATCCGGCGCTGGAGGGAGGTGATGGAGGCGGCAGAAGCCTCGATGGCTAGCTGGAGTTTCTGTTCTAGGTCACGGGATGTTGAGACACTGTGTGTTAGGGCTCCTCCCCCGATGCCTGCAGCGACCAGGGAAGAGGCGAGAGAGATGCCTGCGACCAGAGGAAGAAAGATAGCTCTTTTTCGTCGGGTAAAGGGCGGCGTGATTAGCGAGGAAAATTCGGCTTGGCTATACAGTGTGAGTTGTGGGACGAGAGTAACGGGGATACATGGGAAGGGCGAGGAAGAATTGATCTCTTTTGTGAGGGAACCATTGCACCACAAAAACATACCTGGTGGTGCTTCAGCTGATGTGTTTACCGTGAGGGATGAGTTGCAAAGAAACCCAGTATCAGCTAGATTTGGGCGGCTGCCGTAAGAGATGGTGAGATTTTTTGAATCAAGGAGGCAGCAGGGAAGCCGGGTTCAGGCGAGGGGAGAGATCAAGAGAAATAGCTGGGTTTTCAATGAATAGAAGGTGGAACTCCTGGATGCGGGAGGGGCCCAGGAGGGAGAGAGACTTGCGGCCTAGGAGGTCGACCAGCCGGTGGGAGGAAAACACGGTTAGTGGGTGGGCCAGAGTCAGTTTGAGTGTTTGTTTGGTCAGTTCGGCTGCCGCTGCTAGGGCCCGAAGGCATGGTTGCCATCCCCGAATGGTTGGGTCTAGCTGTTTGGAGAGGTAAGCCAAGGGGCGGTAGGAAGGCCCTACAGGCTGGGCAAGGAGTCCCGTGGCTATTCCGGCCCGTTCATCCACAAAAAGGTGAAAAGGTCGGTTTGGGTTGGGCAGAGAAAGGGGAGGAGAAGATATCAGAGCATTACGGAGGGTGAGAAAGGCCTGTCAAACGGCGGAAGGAGAGGTGAGGGGTCCTTGAGGGGTTTCTTTAGCGGCTAGATATAAGGGTTTAGCGAGGAGAGCGAAGTTAGGGATCCAGTGTCAGGAAAATCCTATAAGGTCCAAAAAGGAGAGAATTTGCTCCGCTGTTTCCGGAGGCTGGAGTTCACGGATAATCCGGGTGCGGTCGGCTGTTAGACCTTTTGTGGTAGGGGTAAGGTGGAGCCCCAGGTAGGTTACAGAAGATACAGATAACTGAGCCTTGTCTGGGGAGACCCGATAACCGCGAGAGCCAAGGTAATTGAGGAGATCTACAGTATGTTGTCTTTGAGAGGCTGAGAGATGGGCTACAAAGGGGGAGGTCATCTACATATTGAAGGAGTGTGCTGGTGGTAAGGGAGCAGGAAGTGAGGTCCCGTGCCAGCGCCTGACCGAGGAGGTGAGGACTGTCGCGGAAGCCCTGGGGAAGAACTGTCCAGGTGAGCTGACTGGAAGTATGAGTATCCGGATCCGTCCAGGTAAAGGCGAAGAGGAAATAGGAGTCGGGATGTAGGGGGATAGTGAAAAAGGCATCTTTGAGATCCAGAACTGTAAAGTGGGTTGTGGATGGGGAGATATGGGAGAGCAAGGTGTATGGGTTTGGTACTACTGGGTGGAGAGGAATTATGGCCTCATTGATTATTCGGAGGTCCCGGACCAGGCGATAATCCCCAGAGGCCTTGAGGACAGGCAGGGTGGGGGTGTTGCAGGGAGAGTCAGTGGGGAGAAGGAGTCCCTGGTTTAGGAGTCTGGTGATAATAGGTTGTAGGCCCCTAAGGTGAGTCTCAGAGATGGGAAATTGGGGCCTTGATGGAAATTTGGAGGGGTCCTTTAGGCGGATGAGAACGGGGGAATGATGTGTTGCTATTATGGGCTTAGAAGTATCCCAGACTTGGGGATTGATTGGGTTTGGTGTGATTGGAAGAGGGGGATAGGAGGGGGAGGGTTCTAGAGACAGGCCGAGAAGAGGAAGCAGGAGTTGGCAGGAGGGGACCTTAGGGTCAAGTGTAACCAGCTGGAGGGAGGCCCCTAAGTGGAAAAGGACATCTCGGCCTAGCAAGGGAACTGGGCAGGATGGTATGAGTAAGAAGGAATGAGTAAAAGGGAGTCCTTCGATGTGACATGGGAGTGGACCGGTCTGGAGTGGGAAGGATGATTTACCATCAATACCCATGACCGGGATGTGGGAAGGAGAAACTGGCCCGGAATAGGTAGGCAGGACCGAATAGGTAGCCCCCGTGTCCACCAGAAATGAGATGGACTTACCCGCTACCTGTAGCGTTACCCTGGGCTCGGCGAGGGTGATGGGGGGTCTTCGAGTCCGGGCGCCGTCAGTCGTCAGCCAATCCCAGCAGTTCGAGTGGTAATGCCGTTGGGTCGGCCTGCCCCCCGCGTGGAGATGCTGAGGGAGTGCCCGTCGTAGGGCAGTCACTCTTCCAGTGGCCCGTTAGCCCACAGCTGGGACAGGGCTTAGAAGCGGATCGGAGATTGGGACACCGGCGAGCCCAGTGGCTTTCTTTTCCGCATTTGAAGCAGGCCCCCGGCGGGGTTGCCTTTTGCGGACCCCGTGGATGCTGTGATCCATGGGAGATGGCCGGCCTTAGGGCGGCTACAAGAGCTTGGGTTTGGAGGGCCACCTTTTGGTGCATCCGAGCCTGTCGGCTGGATTCTGCCTCACGACCAAATCCTCACGACCATTATAGACTTTAAAGGCCATCTTTACCAGATCTCGAATAGGGGTTTGAGGGCCGTCCTCTGCCCGTTTTAATTTCTTTCGGATGTCCGGGGCTGATTGGGTGATAAAATGGGTGGCTAGGACCGCTGCCCCTGCCGGGGTTGTCGGGATCCAGAGGGGTGTAGAGAGTTAAGGCCTCTGTAAGGCGATTGAGAAAGATAGCTGGATTTTCGTTAGGTTCTTGGGTTATCTCTTTTAGTCTTTCAAAATTGACCAGCTTATGAGCGGCAGCCTGCATGCCAGCCAGGAGGCATTGGATCATGAGGTCGCGTTTACGGCGGCCATCTTGGCCATCCTGATAAGTCCAGCCTGGGTCGGTGCCAGGTACGGCAGTCGCTCCGACAGGCATGGAGCTGTCGGTAAGGTGAACCTGATCTGCATGGTTTCGGGCAGCAGTTTTAATTCTTTCCCTCTGGTCAGGGGTCAGAGTAGAAGATAGGATCACAAAGATATCGTGCCAGGTTAGATCGTAAGCTTGAGATAGGTAGCGAAATTCTTTGATGTAGCGGGAAGAGTCGGCAGAAAAGGAGCCTAATCGCTTTTCTCTTTGAACATGAACTCTAACTAATCCTTCCGCTCCTGCTACCTCCCTCAGAGGGCAGAGGAAATTTGAATCTTGGGAGTCGTGAGAGCGTGTTTGTGCACTAATTGGCGAAGCAAGGGGCGTGGGAGGAGAAACCGTTGAGGGAGGCGGTGGAACGGTTGGAGGGGCCGGAGCAGGTTCGGGAGGAGGAGGGACCGCTTCAGGGTAGGGTGGAGGTTGGAGAGGAGCTCTGGATGGGGGAGAGGCGAGAGATTCGGGAGGGTCGGTTAGTGGGGAGGAATCCAAGGGGATTGAGGTTTTGGATGGAGGAGATTTCTGTTTGGCAAGGAGGATTTGAGAGGTAGAACAATTGACGCAAAGGGAAGGGCAGGAGCGCAAATACCAGAAGGCCTGAACTTAGGGGACCTCGGACCATTTGCCCATCCTGCGTCAGTAATTATCTAGATCACGGAGGATGTTAAAATCGAAAGTCCCTTCAGGATTGATTGTCTAGAGGATATTGTGGCCAGGCCACAGTGGAATAGAAAATAAGCCGTCGGCAACGGAGATCTTGGGAGAAGCCGAGGGCTGTAAAATTGGCTAGGAGACACCCCAGGGGCGTCTTAGGATCTGGATTCGATTGTGAGGTTCCCATGACCCCCAGTCTGTCCCTGAGTGAATGGAGAGGGAGAGAGGCGTCCCTGGTCTCCGTCTCCAATTCACGGCAGGTCAGAGGGCGGTCAGGCGATTGGGACGTCTCCACAGTTGCCCGAGGCCCGGAGAGAGGACGGAGGAATCCCTGACGCGGCCGCGATTAAGGACAGGGAGTCCGGTGGGCAGGGACTCTGAGGGTCGGAGGGAACAAGGGAGGGGGACTTACCCCGTTTTCTGCCGGATCGGGTGGATGAGTAGAGGTTCCCTGGTTGTCTCCTGGGGGAGGGGAGGAGCGGCCCGCGCGGTACCCGCGGGGCTTGGTACTCTCCCGGGTTTCGGCACCAAATGTAAGGTCGGATCTTAACAACGGCACCGCGAAACAGAGGAAAGCTTCAAGTGAGCTTTATTAGGGAGCGCTCCCGGGCGAGGTCACTGGTCGAGAGAAAGGGGCCAGAGAAGTCGCCCCCGGGCGAGGGTTGGGCAAGATTTTATAGGCGAAGAAGGGAAAGGAGGGTGTGGTGAATCTGGGAGGGCGCAGGGTATTCCTTATTTGGTGGTCTCTTCGGGTATCCTGGGGGACCGTTAGTCCCGCCCCTCGAAAGGCGGGAAGGCTGGGCCGGGTTCAAAGTCCCCAGGTCAGTTCCTGGAACTGGGTGGTCCGGAATGTCTCCAGGTCAGTTTCTGGAACTGGGTGGTCCAGAGAGTTTCGGTCTGATGCAACCTGTGAATCTGATTGTGTTCCCCTGCCTCGGGCCAGTTGGCCTTACATTTTCAACGTTCATCCATGTTGTAGCATGTTTCAGTACTTCATTCCTTTTTATAGACTGAATAATATTCAACTGGACATTTGAGTTGTTTTTACTCTTTGGCTATTATGTATAATGCTGCTATGTATCTTTGTGTGCATGTTGTTATGTGGACATGTTTTCATTTCTCTTGGAGTGAAATTGCTGGCCCATATGATAACTATGTTAACATTCTGAGTCTTTGCCAAACTGTTTTCACAGCAGCTGCACCATTTGACACTCCCACCAGCAGTGTTTGAGGGCTCCAGTTTCTCCACATCCTCACCAGCACTTGTTATTGTCAGTCTTTTTGATCATAGCCATCCTAATGGGTGTGAACTGGAATCTCATTGTGGTTTTGATTTGCATTTCCATGAAGGTTGATGATGTTGAGCATCCTTTCTCGTGCTTATTAGCTATTTGTATATCTTCTTTGGAGAAATGTCTATTCAGATAATTTGCCCATTTTTAGTTCTTTTTGTTACTGAGTTATGAGTTCTTTATATATTCTGGATATAAGTCCCTAGCCAGATATATGGTTTGCAAATATTTTCTCCCATTATGTGAGTTGTCTTTTCACTTTCTTGATGGTGTCCTTTGAAGCACAAAAATTTCTAGTGTCGATAAAGACCAATTTATCTATTCTTTTCTTTTGTTGCTTGTGGCCTTTGTGTGATATCTAAGAAACCATTGCCTAATCCAAGTTCATGCAAAGAGTCATTTTGAACTATGAGGTGGGAAGCTAAAAATGGTGAAGTAACTAGAGAGTAGAAACCTGGGTCTCTGATGCCTAGGAAGCTGCATGCTAGCCTTGGACTGCCAAATTCTGCATTTGTTTTTTTTTTTTCTCTGCATTTGTTTTACATGAGGGTGAGCTAAAGTATCTTATTTTAAAAATCAAGAACCTCTGTTTCCTAAAATACACTATAGAATGAAAGACAGGAGTACCAGAAGATATTTGCAAACACAAATAACTGACATTGGTTTAGTGTCCATAGGGTATGACAAACTTTTTTTGGCTGCACCATGTGGCTTGTAGGATCTTAGTTCCCCTATTGGGGAACAAACATGGACCCCTCACACACACACACCTCCGCAGTGAAAGCATGGAGTCCCAACCACTGGGTGGCCAGGGGATTCCTGGTATGACAAATTTTATGTTATTTTATAATAACAAAAAGACAAACAACCTAGTAAAAAGTGGGCAATAGAAATGAGCAAGATTTCACAGAAGAGGAAATATGTGTGGCCAATCAACATATGAAAAAATGCTCGGGAATTCCCTGCCGGTCCAGTGGTTAGGGTTCTGTGCTTCTTCTGGTCGGGGCACTAAGATCCCCCAAGCTGTGCGGAGTGGCCAAAAAAAAAAGAAAAGAAAAAAGAAAAAATGCTCAACCTTATTAGCAATCATACAAAAGTAAATTTCACACCCACGAAAATAAAAGAAAATGTAAAAGTCTATAATATGGAGTGTTAGCTATGATATGGAGCAATGGGAAATCATACCCTGCTTTGTGGGAATGCAAATTTGTATAATCATCTTGGAAAACCATGCTTTGAGGATCCCTATGACGCTAAGGATTAATCGTAGTGGGAGTAACTGAATAAACAAGCTGGAAAGACAGTAGCTTGTGGTTAGAAAATGTAGTGTTTGAATTCATGATTCAGGAGGCAGAGAAGTTTATACGATGACAAAGTACAGGGTGTGACCTTGCAAGTGGTTGGCTAAAGTGGAGGTGTGTTCACCGAAGATGATGACGCATGTTAATCTGGGTCCAATCAGGACAGAGAAACCACAGGGGAATTTTAAGAGGAAAAGTTTAACATCAAGAATTATTAACGATAATAGGGGATTGGATAATAAGAGATTGGCTAGTGAGAAGTAAAGGGAATTCTAGGAATACCAGATATAATATACAATAGCAGACAATATAAAAACAATATATAATAGTCACTACCCATTGAGCGGTGATAACCCCCCTTTCCGTGTACAGCTGATATCCAGGCCTTGTTAGAGGAGTCGCCTGTGGTGCTGAGTCAGTGGAACTTGCTGGACATCCACCCTCTGGAACTTGCTGAAAATGTGCCTCTCTAGGATGTTTCCCGTTCACAGGGGAGGTGTCTCACTAGAGACAATTTGGTACAGAACCACTCAAGGGTAGTGCCAGGGGAAGCTGCTCCCCGCCGTGCATTGAGGAAGCCAGTGCACAGACGGCAAGCACTAGCAAAGGGGGTGGTCTCGGCAGGAGCCCGTGGGGGGAGCACACAGGACACAGCAATTAAAACCCCTTCTTCCTGCCAGGTCTTTCCACCACCATCTACTGATAAAACTTCATATCGCACCATCTGGCAAGGGAAAATATATTGAAAGACCCCAGATCCATTTTCACAGCATAGAGAGGGGCTGAGAGGTACTATATCAATTACAGGTACAGGAGGTCAAGAAACTGAGTGGTCCTGGTGTTGTATTGTTGTTCTTGTGAATATTGAAATGACCCAGGTGTTGGCAGAAATTTTGGTGGAGTGTAAGGTTATAAACCAACTTGTTCCTCCAAGTGTGACCTTGGTCCACCTGCCTCAGAATCAAGGGGATACTTTAATAATATAGATTCCTTTCTCCCATTGTGTATATTCTGAACTAGAGTATTAGAGAACTGAGCCCCCAAATCTTTTTAACAAGTGCCCCAGGAGATTTAAAAAATCAACTATGAATATTCCAAATTCAGAAAAGTAAAGAAAGTAATACAAGAGGTTCCAGTGTACCCAAAAATCACTTTTAACAAATGTTAACATTTGCCTTATTTCCTGTAGGTCTTTTTTTTTTTTTTTTGCACTACGCGGGCCTCTCACGGCTGTGGCCTCTCCCGTCGCGGAGCACAGGCTCCGGACGCGCAGGCTCAGCGGCCATGGCTCACGGGCCCAGCCGCTCCGTGGCATGTGGGATCTTCCCGGACCGGGGCACGAGCCCGTGTCCCCTGCATCGGCAAGTGGACTCTCAACCACTGCGCCACCAGGGAAGCCCATACTGGTCATCTTTTAACCAATTTGGGCAATATTACTGGAATACGATACAAAGATTATAGAAATTCAAAATTACAGTCCAGTTCATAAAACTTGGACTTAAAACATCTTTTCAGAAAGTTCAATGTCTACATTTTAAGGTTACTATGGAATCGATTTCATATTTGGTATTATGTTGTGTACTTAGGTAAAACGTTTGATAGATTTCTGTATAGCAGGAGGAGAGCAGGTAATGCTGCTCATCAAAATGGATAGACTCTAATATTCATACAATGGAAGAGAAAACTTAGGCTTCTTATTGAATTAAATGAGCCATGGATGCAATTTCATGCAAGTCCAGGATACATTTATTCCACCTTTACTTCTGCCATTCTCTTGACAAGATAACTTTTGCATAGTATTTTATTTTATTTTGTTTTATTTTACTTTATTTTTTCACACTCTTGTGTAAAGCCTGTGCTTTGTGCCACTGTGATCTCCAGTCTTTCAACACCCCACTGTTCCCCCAGTTCATCAACTCCTTTCCATTTCCCTGTGTTCCATGGTTAGTCATTTCACCCGTATGCTTGCTACTGTCCTGGAATGCCTTGCTTTCTTGACATTTGACCATACCAACCCTAACTTCCAATCTTTATACTAGTAGAACTGTTTCTTCTGCCTTGAGGAGGCGGAGTTGCCTTTCTGATTTTTATTTACAGTAATTTACTATAGCCAGTGTCTAAAATGAGGCGGATTTTCACCCTGATGACCCCAGTGGGCTCAAGGCTATTTTGGACTGGACTGGGTTCCTGGAATTACTCAGGTTTTGTTCTTCACCAAAAAATGTAAGTGATAAAAAAAAAAAAAAAATGTAAGTGATACCTCAATAATACCGCCAGATTTGTTTGTCTATAGAGTACAATTTTGATAAGCAGTCATGAAAACTGGCCAAATGACATATCAAAATATGTTTAAGCAGGTCAGATTTAAGAATTTTATTGATCAACACATGGATTTTGGTTTTATTTCCATTACATAGATTGGGTCATTGGTCAAAAGTCAATTATAACTTCTGATTGACTATACCTAATTTGTTCATAAATATAATTATATCAAACCAAATATTTGGAGGTCAGATCTTTCTTGTAGAACTATTGATAGACACAACAACATGAATGAATCTCAAAGTGATGATGTTAAGTGCAAGAAGCCAGACAAAAGAAAGTTCCATACTGTATGCATCCATTTATATAAGGTTCTAGAAAATGCAAACTGATCTATAGGGATTGAAAGGGGATTGTTCGTTGTCTGGGATTTTGGGGGAAGGGAGGGAAGATGGGGTTGAAAGGGCACAAGAACACTTTTTGGGGATGATGGAAAGATTTATCTGAATTGTGTGTGTGTGATTGTATCACGGGATGTATACATATGTCAAAATTCATTAAATCATACAACTTAATATGTGCAATTCATCATGTCAATTATATCTCAGTAAAAGTATAATCATTAGCAAGGAAAACATGTTTGTTTTAAGCCATTAAAACATCTACTGTGTACCAGGCATTCTGCTGGGGACAGTGTTCATTAAGGCAGACAAGACCCCTCCTCTAGGGGAGGGTACATTCTGGTGGAGGAGACAGATCGACAAGTGATAATAGTAAAGTCTGGTAAGTGTTACTACAGGGTAAGAAGGGGAAGCCTTGAAAACAGGCAGCAGGATTATCTAAGCTGGTTATTTGGTAGTAGATGCCTAAAACTGTGTTGAAAAGATTCTGAAGCTTAGCAGGATCCCATGCACTAGGAGAGGGTGGTAATGCTGAGTACCATGCATTTGCCCAGATGAGGCTATACTGTTGGCCTTATCATACATTTCCCAATAATATGACTATTTTAACTGGTTATGAAGATGTTTAAGAATAGTTCGGATCTCTTGTTATAGACCAGTTTTTTCCCAGAGCAGGATTTTTAAGGCAGTGTTTCTTGTTGGGGAAACATCAACTTTCTAAGACTGTAGTGTAGGCAGAGGACAAGTGTTCTTTTGTTCTCAAAAGCTCTGTTTTCAAGTGCTTTTTACCCGTTGATGTGACTGTGTCTAAGCCTTTGCTAAGGGTACTGCAGCTGGATTGTGTAGTGGAACCAGGTCCAGAAAAAGAATCATTCAAGAATGCAAGTAAACAGGATGTCAGATGTTATCCTTAGTCTATTTCCCTCAACATAGCTTTTTGGCTGCAAAGTAAAGTGCCGTTCTTCTAGCTTGTGCTTATACACAGTGATGGCTGACAGCAGGCACAATCTTCCTCTGCTTGGCATCTTGTCACTGTGCAACTCAACATGTTTTGCAAGGCACGATTGTGACATATCATCTCAGTGAGACAGTGTGAGGACATGTGGCCATTTCTTGGAAGAATTTCCCAGCCTACCTCCTTTGAGCCCTGTTGTGCCAGCACAGCTCCCCACGAGGCTCAGATCTGTCTGACCTAAGAGGCAGTTGGCATCTTCCTCTTGACAGAAACCAGATTTTCACTGGGGCTAGACTAGATATTGACAGCTTCTTCCCAGACTGGCCCATGAGTATCTCATTTCTAAGGTCCCCTGAAGTGCTGGCTCACCTCTGTTTTCCCAGAGCACTCGCTTCCTTCTCTCTCCTCCCTCCCCAGCAGCCTCCTCACTTCCTTCCTTTACAGCTCCTTGCACCCGTTGGTTTCTGTGTGTGTGTGTGTGTGTGTGTGTGTGTGTGTGTGTATGTATTTCTTCTTCTTTTTTAATCCCAATGAATTTGTTTTGCAGATTTTGAAAAAGGAACCCAGTGTTATCCAGGACTCTTTTTACCCCCATTCATTCTATTTCCACATCTTTGAGTGTGAGCTCTGTGGTTTCCAAATCCCGTAATTGGAGTGGCTTCCACCGTTGTCTAAGAAAAGTTCTTTTAGAGCTTTGCGCTGCAAGCACGAGAAGAGAACTCGTAAAAGGGAAGACAACAGCAGATGCAATCGCGGATGTGGCTTAGTCCTTGCAGCTGCCCCAGAGAGCTGTTCGGAGTGTACAGTCCTCAGTAATGAATCCAGAAGAACGCATCGTGACATGGCTTATATCTTTGGGAGTATTAGATTCCCCCAAAAAGACCATCTGTGATCCGGAGGAGTTCTTGAAGTCCTCACTGAAAAATGGGGTAGTACTATGCAAACTGATCAACAGACTTAGGCCTGGCTCTGTAGAAAAGGTAAGGGAAATTTGCAGTATCTTTGCGGTTGCTTACCACAAGAGAGCAGCAATAATGTCACTCTGGAGATTTTCGATTGCCTGGGTCACGGGACGCTCCTACTTTAATATCGTTCTAAGACTTCGACTTTCTTTCTGTTTTTGTAGTTGGAAAAAGTCGGAAAATGAAATGTTATCCTTTAGTAATTGGCCACCGAAGATTAGTACGGTAAAAACCTGTTACACCACTGGTGTGAGGGACAAGGAGAACACCCATGTCACGAGCTTGCTCTGTCATAGAGATGCATGTTATACCTCCCTGTGTACTGAGGACATGTTTTGAACTTGGGGTACATGTGAGTCTGAGGAAAAATGGGATGATTTATAAGAGATA
Source organism: Phocoena sinus (assembly GCF_008692025.1). Taxonomy (NCBI): domain Eukaryota; kingdom Metazoa; phylum Chordata; class Mammalia; order Artiodactyla; family Phocoenidae; genus Phocoena; species Phocoena sinus. The sequence continues at coordinate 116,092,736 of NC_045784.1, read as the reverse complement.
CAGATGGTGTTTATTGACGGTATGACTAAATTCAGTGTAGATTTTCTTCACAAAGAAATAAAATATCCATTGAAAGAAAGGAAGGCTATTTAGCAACCAGGAGAAATAATCCAAAATGTTACAACACATCCTGTTAAAACAATAGAAACCAAATATATGTTTCAAATGCAACGTGTGTTCAAAGTGAAACTAACCTTACTCTCTTTTAAAAACCCAAAATTGTGAATGTTGGAAACCCATGGTCACGAGGATGTGATTTAAAAAGTGGGCACTGGGACTTCCCTGGTGGTCCAGCGGTTAAGACTCCACACTCCCAATGAAGGGGGCCTGGGTTCAATCCCTGGTCAGGGAACTAGATCCCACATGCCGTAACTAAAGATTCCTCATGCCGCAGCTAAGACCTGACGCAGCCAAAAAAACAAAAAACAAACAAACAAAAAAAAGTGGGCACTTTAAGTAAGTTCAAAGGTGGAGCCCTACTATTATTTTCTTAAGGTCAGCAGGGAATGCGATGCTGAGTACAATTCTTTTGCTTATGATTTCTCAAACTTGAAAAACGGTGATAAAATGGTGGGAAAATGTTGAGAAATGTGATCAAATGTAGAGAACAATGAAGGGGAAAGTATACTTTTTAATAAATTATCATGAGGAGGACGGAGGGTGGTAATAGGTTGAAAGCAGGAACCAGGATCAAAAAACTTTCAGGGTCTCTCTAATTTGCTATTACTACGCTTTGGCAGAAAGCACGAGAAAAAGTTTGTAAGTAGAGACGGCTTGGGACTAAGGGTTTCGTGACATTTGAAACAAGACCGACCGTTTAGATTTTTGCATCACTTCCTTCAGTGGTTAATTTCTCTTCCCGGATCGACAGCAATGTTGGCCCCGCCTTAAAAAGCCTAGCTTATCTACTTATCAGTGAACGATGCAATGATGTGACCCACATGTGATGACAGTCTCCAAGTGACATTTGACTCTGTTTCCCTAGTACTGTCTGGAGCCCCAAACTGAAGCTGACTGTACCAACAACATCAATGACTTCCTGAAAGGATGTGCAGCCCTTCAAGTGGAGGTAAGCCCACCCAGGTTGCCTTCCTCGTGGTCATCGTTTTTCACTCTTCTAATGAAGATGGTGTTGTAGTAAAAGTACTTGGTTTATTTTCACTGTGAAACAGAGGAAGCATTTTATGGAAACCATGGTTAAGATCGGTGGTCCCCAGTCGTGGCTTGCTAGTTTGTCTTTTCCAGAAACCAATTCCAAAACAAAACAAAATAAAAATTCAAAATATGTACCTTCTGGACTTCCCTGGTGGTCCAGTTGTTGAGACTCTGAGCTTCCCCTGCAGGATGAAAGGGTTCGATCCTTGGTCAGGGAACTAATATCCTGCATGCCACCAAAAAAAAAAAAAAAAAGAAAAGAAAAAAAGAGCAAAATATGGTACCTTTTATCCTACTGTATAGCACAGAGGACTATATTCCATATCCTGTGATAAACCATAATGGAAAAGAATATAAAAAAGAATGTATGGATATGTATAACTGAATAACTTTGCTATACAACAGAAATTAACACAACATTGTAAAGCAACTATACTTCAATTAAAAACAAAACCAAAATATGGTACCTTTAAAAACTAGCACCCAAGCCCTGAAAGCAGGCTTCCGGTGCCAGAGCTTGTATGGTGTGAGTCCCTACTTAAGTGGAGCCCAAAGCAGGCCACTGGCTGCTGCAGAGGGTTACTGTAATCCCCCTGAGTTGGGAAGAGTGGAAAGCTTATTGTCACTTTTTCCCACTAACACTTTAGAACAGAGGCCTTGAAAGAACCTGGCCCTGAGGTAGAAATTGTAAATTAAATTACGTTGCATTCTTTTATGTTATGTGGATCCTTACAGTAAGTATAGGGGGTGTTGCTGAAAAGGAGGTGATACTTTCGCCTGTGTGTCAAATTATTTAATGTCTCTGTGCCTCAGTGTTTCTATCTGTAAAATGGACACAATAATACCTACCTTATGGGGTTGTGGTAAGGATCAAATGAGATACTGCATAATAATTTAGAGCTAAGACCTCCAACCTCCAAAGATCTATGAAGTAATGTATGTAGAATGCTCAGCACAGGATCAAGGACATAAGAAGTGTAGATGTGCATTGGTAGTATTACTTGTGGAGAAGTATTAGTAGTGGTTTGAGCCTGGATTCGGACATTAGACTGCTCAGGTTCAAATCTCAGTTTTCTCCCACTAGTAGGTTTATGACGTTGGGCATGTTACTTTACTATGCCTCTCTGCCCCAGTCTCCCCACCTGTAAAATGGGAAGAATAGCAGCTCCTGTCTCATAGGATTGGTGTGAGATTTCAATGAATTTGTGTCCCGGAAGAGTGCGTGTTACATAGCAAGTCTTCTCCAAGTGTTAGCTGTTAGTAGTAGTACAAGTACCTTTGCCCCAGATAAATTTTGCTTCCTTCCGAATTTTTCGTAAAGTTAGCCACAGCATCAAGCTATGCTTGTCTCTGAATATTTTATTCCAGATTTCCCTATTGCCAAATTTTAGCACTCTGTGTGTGTGTGTGTGTGCATGGGCACATGACTGTGTATGGCTTTTGAGGTAGGTGTAACCTACTCTATATCCCTTATGGAATCATGTCTGCTATGAGCAGATCATGGTATTTTCTTTTTTATTTGATAAATAAAAACGTGGTGAGGTTGCCAGTGATTTATGCACTCTGAAGCTGTCAGAAGGTATACCGAGCTTATTTGCCGTTCTAAGAGTACTAGATGATACAGAAACATCTCCTGGGAGACTTCCCAGGTGGTGCAGTGGTTAAGAATCCGCCTGCCAATGTAGGGGACACGGGTTCGAGCCCTGGTCCAGGAAGATCCCACATGCCGTGGAGAAACTAAGCCCGTGTGCCACAACTACTAAGCCTGCGCTCTAGAGTCCGCGAGCCACAACTACTGAGCCCGCGAGCCGCAACTACTGAAGCCCGTGCGCCTAGAGCCCATGCTCCACAACAAGAGAAGCCACTGCAATAAGAAGCCCGTGCACTGCAATGAAGAGTAGCCCCCGCTCTCTGCAACTAGAGAAAGCCCATGCGTAGCAACGAAGACCCAACACAGTCAAAAATAAATAAATAAATAGATTTGAAAAAAAGGAGCACCTCCTGGGTCTGGCATTGTTGGAGAACGAGTCATTTCACATAAGTGGATTTTTCTGATAACTAATGCTTACTCCATTAATTTTTAGCCACTTTGGATACAAATCTTTCTAAAAAAGTATAACATAATTTTCATTTCTTACATGAAAGACACCAGGCATATTTTGATTTCTTTTTGATAATTCAGGCTGGCCTGAGCATCAGATGAATATTGTAAGGAGGCAATATCTGGCATCATGGTTAAGCACATACCTTCTCTAGTTTGACAGACTTGGGTCAGAGTCTTGACTCTGACTGTGTGACTCTGGGAAAAGTTACTTGGCCTCTCTCTGCTCCAGTTTCCTCATCTGTGTAATGGAGACATTAGTAATAACTACTGCATAGGACTGTTTTAAAGATCAAATGAAATAATGCACTTAAAACACACTTCATATGTCACTGCACATAAGACACGCATAATAGCTGCTCACACTGTTATTACTAGGTAGTTTTGTACACAAAATTATGCCTGTAAAAAAAAAAAGCAAAATTATGTCTGTAAGGGGTGTATAGCAGCCATACCAAGGCACTCCTAGAACCCCGAGGGAAGCCTAATAAAATCAGCACATAAGGAATGAGACTGAAAGCAAAGCTGGGGTGTACTCAAGCAGCCAAGAATACTGACCATCCAGTCTCAAGCTCCCAAGTAGCTAGGGAGACAGACATCAACATAAATATTTGCAAACTTAAAAAAATTAATTATTTTAAAATTGAATATATTTGACATACAACATGGTGTAAATTTAAGGTGTACAATGTGTTACTTTGATAGATTTATATATTGTGATATAACTGCCGTTGTAGCTCACATCACCTAAGTATAGTACAATATTGTTCTCTGTGTTCACTACAGCGGGCATTAGAGCACTACGGCATATTTGCTACTCCTTGCAAGTTGGTACCCTTAAACAACGTCACTTTTCATACCCTACCCCCACCCCTTGGTAACCACCATTTGACTCTCTGTTTTTTTATGTTTGACTTTTTTAGATTCCACATATAAGTGAGACCATACAGTATTTTTCTTTCTCTGTCTGACTTATCTCACTTAGCATAATGTGCTCCAGTTCCATCCCTGTTGTCGCAAATGGCAGAATGTCCTCCTTTCTCATGGCTGAATAACAGTCCATTGTGTGTATATGTCACATCTTTTTTTATCCATTCACCCACTGATGGGTATTTAGATTGTTTCCGTATCTTGTCACTTTAGAGTATCTCTCAGACAGTGCCTAGTATAGGGCATGCTGAATACTTTTTTGTTGACGCTATAAAACTGTTAATGTATGAAAAGCAAGAAGAGCAGGGCTTGATTATTGCCAAGAACACACTATTATTTATATAAAAAAGAGTGGCAGCTTGAAATGGTCAATTTGGAAATGTAGAAAAATGAAGCTGGAGATGCAGCAGGACACTGACAATTTGAGTGTTGGTTGTGGGGCACAGTGACCACGTGAAAGAGCTGTTGCCTTCTGACCCTCTGGGTGGCCAGTTGGCCTCTGCAAATGACCTCCATCTTTGTGTTCTCATATGGCTACAGTGTCCTAGGGTCTCTAGGGGATCACACAGCTAGCAACTGGTCAGGGAAGTCTGCTGAGACACCTGGGAGACAAAGGTATCTCTGAAGCACCTCCCAGACTTTGATAGTTTCTCTTTTTTTCCTAATATTTCCCCCTTTTCTTTTTTTTAAATTTAATTTAATTTTTAAAAATTATTTTTTATTGAATGAAAAGTCCTTTAAATTCTATAGTGCTTTACAGATTTCAAAAGTTTCACACACATGATTTCATATAATCCCATAATAACCCCTTTTTTTCCCCTCTACCCCTATATTGCCCCTCCCACCTTCCCTCTCCCCACAGGTAACCACTAGCTTGTTCTCTATATCTGTGAGTCTGCTTTTTTTTGGTTTTATTCACTAGTGTGTTGTATTTTTTAGATTCCACATATAAGTGATATAATACAGTATTTGTCTTTCTCTGTCTGACTTATTTCACTTAGCATAATGCCAAGTCCGTCCATGTTGCTGCATATGGTAAAATTTTCTTCTTTTTATGGCTGAGTGGTATTCCATTGTGTGTGTGTGTGTGTGTGTGTGTGTGTGTGTGTGTGTGTATAATATATCACATATTCTTTATCCATTCATCTGTTGAGGGACACTTAGGTTGCTTCCATACCTTGGCAATTTTAAACAATGCTGCTATGAACATTGGGGTGCATGTATCTTTTCGAATTCGTGTTTTTGCTTTTTTTGGTTATATACCCAGGAGTGGAATTGCTGGGTCACATGGTAGTTCTATTTTTAGAGAAACCTCCATACTGTTTCCTACATTTCTACAAACCTACAAACCTGATATACAAACCTACAAACCTAACATACACCTAATATGCAAACCTACAAACCTAATCTACAAACCTAATATATAATGTTTTCTACATTTTCTACATTTCTACAAAACTCTATTTTTGAGAAACCTCCATACTGTTTTCCACAGTGACCGCACCAATTTATTTATTTGTTTATTTATTTAAAATGTATTAATTGGCTGCATTGGGTCTTTGTTGCTGCGCATGGGCTTTACTTGCGGTGAGCGGGGGCTACTCTTTGTTGCGGTGCGCGGGTTTCTCATTGCGGTGGCTACCGTTGTTGCGGAGCGTGGGCTCTAGGGCACGTGGACTTCATTAGTTGTGGCACGCAGGCTCAGTAGTTGTGGCGCACGGGCTTAGTTACTCCGCAGCATGTGGAATCTTCCCAGACCAGGGCTCGAACCCATGTCCCCTGCATTGGCAGGCGGATTCTTAACCACTGCACCATCAGGGAAGCCCTGCACCAATTTATATTCCCACCAACAGTGTAGGAAGGTTCCCTTTTCTCCACAACCTCCCCAACATTTGTTATCTGTGTTCTTTTTCGTGATAGCCATTCTGACAGGTGTGAGGTGATATCTCATTGTGTTTTGTTTTGTTTTTTTTTTTTTTGCGGTACGCGGGCCTCTCACTGTTGTGGCCTCTCTCGCTGTGGAGCACAGGCTCCGAACGCGCAGGCTCAGCAGCCATGGCTCACAGGCCCAGCCGCTCCACAGCATGTGGGATCTTCCCGGACCGGGGCATGAACCCGTGTCCCCTGCATCGGCAGGTGGACTCAACCACTGCGCCACCAGGGAAGCCCCTCATTGTGGTTTTGATTTGCATTTCCCTGATGATTAGCGCGATGTTGAGCATCTTTTCATGTGCCTGTTGGCCATCTGCATTTCCTCTTTGGAAAAATGTCTATTCAGGTCTTCTGCCTAGTTTTTAATTTGGTTGTCTGTTTTTTCGATGTTGAGTTGTATGAGCTGTTTATATATGTTGGATATTAACTCCTTATTGGTCATATCATTTGCAAATATTTTCTCCCATTCAGTAGGTTGTCTTTTCATTTTGTCAATGGTTTCCTTTGCTGTACAAAAGCTTTTAAGTTTGATTAGGTCCCATTTGTTTATTTTTGTTTTTATTTCCTTTGCTTTAGCAGAAGGATCCAAAAAAATATTGCTGTGATTTATGTCCAAGAGTGTTATGCCTATGTTTTCCTCTAGGAGTGTTCTAGTATCCAACCTTTAATCCATTTTGAGTTTATTTTTGTGTATGGTGTTAGAGAATGTGCTAATTTCATTCTTTTACAAGTAGCTGTCCAGTTTTTCCAGCACCACTTATTGAAGAGACTATCTTTTCTCCATTGTATATTCTTGCCACCTTTGTCATTGATTAATTGACCGTAAGTGTGTGGGTTTATTTCTGGGCTCTCTATTCTGTTACATTGATCAATGTGTCTGTTTTTGTGCTAGTACCATACTCTTTTGATTACTGTAGCTTTGTAGTATAGTCTGAAGTCAGGGAGCATAATTCCTCCAGCTCTGTTCTTTCTCAAGATTTTTTTGGCTATTTGGGGTCTTTTGTGTTTCCACACAATTTTAAAATTATTTGTTCTAGTTCTGTAAAAAATGCCATTGGTATTTTGATGACAGTATCTTTTGAAACACAAAGTTTTAAAATTTTGATGAAGTCAAATTCATCTTTTTTTCTTTTGTTGCTTGTGTTTTGGGTATCATAGCTAAGAAAACCATTGCCTGGTGCAAGGTCATGAAGATTTACTCCTACATTTTCGTCTAAGAGTGTTCAAGTTTTGCTCTTACCTTTAGTTATTTGATCCATTTTGAGTTAGTTTTTGTGTATGGTGTGAGATAGGTGTCCAAATTCATTCTTTTACATGTGGATATCCAGTTGTCTTAACACCATTTGTTGAAAAGACTATTCTTTCCCCCACTGAATTGCTTAATGTAGCTGTGTAGTAAGTTTTCAAATCAGAAAGCATGAGCCCTCCAACGTTGTTCTTCATTTTCAAAATAATTTTGGCTATTCTGGATCCCTTGTGTGCCCATATAGATTTTAGGATAAGTCTGTCCATTTCTGCAAAAAAGCCAGCTGGAATTTTAATAAGGATTGTGTTCAGTCTGTATATTACTTTGGGGAATATTGCCATCTGAACAATATTAAGTCTTCTGATCCATAAACACAGGATGTCTTTCCATTGATTTGGGTCTTTAAAATTTCATTCAACAATGTTTTGTAATTTTCAGTGTACACGCCTTATATCTCCTTGGTCCGATTTATTCCAGAGTATTTTATTCCTTTTGATACTACTCCAAATATAGTTTTTTTCTTAATTTCATATTTGGGTTGTTCATTGCAAGTGCATAGAAATACAGTTGATTTTTGTATATTGATCTTGTGTCCTTCAACTTTAACTTGTTCATTAGTTCTAATAGTTTATTGGATTCCGTGTGATTTTCTTGTACAAAATCATGTCATCTGTGCACAGAGATACTTTTGCTTCTTCCTTTCCAATCTGGATGCCTTTTATTTCATTTTCTTGACTAATATGCCTGGCTGAAACCTTCTATACAGTGTTGAATGGAAGTGATGAGAGTGTACACCCTAGTCTTGTTTTTGATCTTAGGGGGAAGCTTTCAATTTTTCACCATTAAGCATCATGATAGTTGTGGGTTTTCAATGCTCTTTATCAGGTTGAAGGTGTTCCCTTCTATTCCTAGGTTTTGAGTGTTTTTATCATGAAAGGGTGCCAGATTTTGTCAAATGCTTTTTCTGCATCTGTTAAGATGACCACTGATTTTGTCCTTTATTGTACCGATATGTTGTGTTACACTGATTAATTTTCATCTGTTAAATCAATCTTGCATTCCTGGGATAAACACCAATGGATCATGTTGTAGATGCACATAGAGATTTGTGCACATCTGTCATTATTCTTGATGCATCTTTCTTCATAGAAATGGAATTACTGTGTGAAAATTTGATACTCTCAAATTCCTCTACAAAAATGCTGACGTTATACTCTTACCAATAGTGTAGAACGTGCCTTCTTCATGTCCCTGGTGGCCCTGGATATTATTTATCTTCAATGTTTGCTAAAACATTGGGTGAAGATGGTATTTCATTTATTGCTATAATTTGACTTCCATGATTCCTAGTGAGTTTGGATATCTCTCATGCCTTTATAGTTCATTTGTATTTCCTTTTCTGCAAAACAAATACATCTTTCTTATTTATTTAGTTACAGAATGGAGGGGGCAGGGAGGACACTCAGGCCTCAAGAGAAAATCTTCCAGAACATATGGAAGAATCCTCATGTCTAGGTAGTGTGTCGCTAATGTGACCAGGAAGACCCTTGACAACACTGTCCTAGCAATGCTAGTTTTATCTTTGTTCTGCGTTTGAACTTGGCGGGAATCAGGGACAGATACACTTCTTGCGATCATTTGAGAGTGGCCAGGGTGCTACCTCTCTGACTGCATGGTCCTGGCTACAGCCCCAGGAAGGACCGGTGTGTCTCAGCTCTAGTCCCCTGGTTTTCCTTTCAGCCAGCCTTTCTCCCTGCCTCATCCCCAACAGGTACTTCTGCTTTGTCACCTGCCACCCTTATGACCCACACATTGCCAGGGATACCCTACCCTCTCCTATTCTGCTCCTGGGCCAACCCTACTTTGTAAAAAAGATGTTTTGTTCATGAAGGATATCACTGAATGTATATGAGGCTCAGTTAGTGCTTCTGTCTCTCTTTCTCCCTCCTTCTCTCTCTGTCTCTCTCTCATCAGCTGGTATCAGTATGGCTTTTTCTTTGCCCCCTCCTGTCTCCGTCTCACTGCCTCCTGTCTGCCTTGTCACTGGGACAGCAGGGGCGCCCTCCCCAATGTGGGCTGTGGGATGGACGATCTGCCATTTCCCAGGGGCTGCTCTCATGATGAGTCAAGGCGAAATCTCCGGTAAGAGAGCTCCGGCTCTAGGAGAGCAAAGCCTCCCTGGAGCCAAGTGCCTGGAGTGAGGCAGAAGGCCAGGCAACAAAGCAGTAGCTGCAGTGGGTAGCAGCAGACCTCCCTTCAGACCCTGAACCTGCCACCTTCTTTCGGAGAAGTCACAGTCCCCTTCCCTTGGCCTCGGTTGACTCATCTGTAAAATGAAGAGACTGGAGTAGTGACTGGTAATGTCTCACTGTTGGACACTGTTTTTAACTGGCCCGTTTCCATCAGTTTCCGCTGGGGAAAGCCTTGTATATTTAGCCGCTCAATTTGAGCTAGTGGGAAGACTAAAGAGGATTTTGTAAGTTGTTGGTCTTTTTTTTTTTTTTTCTTTCTGTTGAGCCAATCTGACACTCCTACTGGAATTGCCGTGAGGTACATCAAATGACACCCATGACTCTGGCCATCCTAATCTACCGACTGCATTGTATTTCTGTAAAAATTGGACTTCAAGTAAGGTCGGAAATATTTCCCATCTATCACGAACCTTTACATTCTCCATCAAAGAGACGATCTGATGTGGGGCCTGTTATCTGAGAGTCCGGGAAGGGCAGCCAGGACAGCTGGGGGAAAGGAGGGATGTGGAGGGCCGCCTGGAGAGCGCTTCCTTGCTGGGGTGTCTCAGCGGCTCACCAAAGAGCTTGGGGGGTCCGAGCTGCGTCGGGGGCTGGAGGAGGAAGCGGGCCACCAGGCAGGGCTGCTCTGTGAGGCCGGGATTCCCACCCGAGGCTCTGGCAGAGGCCCGCTACAGGCCAGGCGGCGGCAGCCGGGGCTCGGGGCCCGAACTGGGCGGCAGCAGCATGCGCAGTGTGGCCGCCGCTGCTCCGCGGTTTCTGCTGCTGCCACGGCTACCCGGGCGGCGGCGGCGGCTGCGGCTGCTGCTGCTCTACCCTGCGCCGCTGTCACTTCCAGTTCCTACTTCGGCGATCCAGGTCCGGGTCACTGCTTCCACGCCGCTGGCCCGGTCCCTCCAGGCCGCTTTCCCTCCCGAGCTCTGGGCGCCGGGCTGGAGGGGGCCAGCGAGGTACTGAGAACAGGGTCCGGAGCGGCCGCGAAGGCGGCTTCCCAGGGCAGCCGCTGCCCGTCCGCCGCTGCCCCTCGCGCCCTCGACCGGCTCGCCGCCAGCGCACCCAGCGGGGCGCGTCTCCCGCACTCAGCTTTCCGCCCTCCCAGCGGCCCCGCCGCTCTGGAAACAAGAACTTGAGGGCAAGAATCTGGCTTCCGTTTATATTAAAAAAAGAGGGGGGCATTAAAAAAAAATCCCCGGACTGGAGAGGTTGCGGGCGCTGCACGGAGTTTGGAGACGGGCGCCCCCTCCTCGCCCGCGTCCAGGAGCAAAGTTGCAGCCGCCCCTCCCCGCCCCGGAGAGCCGAGCCCAGCTCTCCAGTTTCGCCCTGGTGGCGGCCGCGCTCGGGGCAGGGTCCCAGCTCCGGCCGGGTGGAACTGTTCCCGCAGTCTTGGCACGGGCTCGGCCGCCCGCTCGCCGGCCCCGTGACTCGGGAGGGCGAGCGGCTTCCCGAAGGCGGCGGCGGCGCGGCTGGACCGAGCGAGCAACCGGAGGAGCAGCGGGCAGCGGCCGAGCCAGGTGACCTGCCCCGGGGCGAGGGCGTCAGGGGAAGGGAAGCGCGCGAGGGCCTGGGGTGGGGGCGAAGGACCCCGGTTGGAGAGGAGCCGCCTTTCCTCCCCGGGCCGTGGCCGCGGGGTCCGTCCTCCGCCAGGGCCTCGCGGGGCTCTGAGCTCCGGGGTGCGGGGAGCGGGGGCGGGGGCCGCGGGCGGAGAGCTGGGAAGCGCCAAACTTAGGGGCGAGTCGTCCGCCTCTGGCCGCGAGCTTTGCTTCAGACCGGATTCCTTCTTTCCCCCGGAACCAGGGCGGTAGTCAACAGTACTATTTTTTTGATACTAACTTGACCTCCCCCCACCCCTCAACCCCCGGCATATGTACATTTGGGGATATTTTCGGTGTTGAGTACACAGGTCTGTCGCAGGAATGGTCTGTGGATGGGGAAAGTCCTGTGTCTCCAAGGTGTTCAACGTGCCTGTGGTTAATTTCGAGTTTTCATTTTCCAGTCATTTAGGAACCCAACAGGTATGTGAGCGATTTCGTTTCTTAGCTCTGGAGTGGAGAGCCCTTAAGTTTATCTCTGTCTCTTCGAGAATCTTATATTTTTATTTTTGGTTTGATATTGTTTTTGGATCTAGGGGTGACTCACATGATTTTTTTTTCTTTTCTTAATGCGTAGTGGGAGTAAAAATAGAGTCCTAAGGGAATATATTTTTCTATGCAACTATGTATATTTTTGTCAAGAAAAGCTTCACATAAACCAAAAACCATTACAGAATAGGAGACAACTTTTAAGGCAAGATTCTAAGGTGCAAACTGCTTTTCTAACTTATATTTGCCTGGGAACCCCACAATTTGTCCTTGAACTTCCTGTCTTAATTTTTGACATTGACCATGGTAAGAGGAGCTCGGATGACATCATTTGCTCGAGCCACAGTTCTGGTGTTCGGTGACTGAGAGAGCCTGTCTCCAGAACGTAAGGCCTGGGCTTGCCCTTGTACTTCAGCTGAGGCATTTCCAAGGATCTCTCTTAAGCAAAGTATTATGCTACATGCCAGGCAGTGCTGCAGTCTCTTCTTACATAAGCGAGCTTCAGGCTGGTGGAGTCTCTGCGTACACTTGGAGCAGTTAATATCAGAGAGTTCTCAGTCTTGGGGAGGGAGGGTGGTGGTTGGTGATTGGAGTTTGGAAAAAAGTAAATTTCCAGTCTTGCCTTTCTTTGCTGCTTCAATTTTTGGAAAGCTTTCTATTTATCTTATCTGAAACTCACTGTGCCCTTGTAAAGGCTGTAGGAGAGATGGCATTACTTTCATTGGCCAGAGAAACAGAAAAGTTTAGCGAAGCAAAGTCATACAGCTGACGGGTGGTATCATCAAAACTCTCACCTGAATCTCCTGCTCTCAGCCCAGGATTCTGTTTTGTTTGTTTGTTTTTATGAAAACATGACATTTTATACAAAACTGTTTCATTTGGCACATTTCATGGATTGTATGTCTTCCAAGCTATTAATTTTTTCTATTCTTTTTGCCAACTCACATGGCTGGTGCTGTTCTTAGGAGTGAGGACAGGGACAAAGCTTTCCAAAGGAGAGTCTGTGGTTTGTATTTACCTACAGTCTGCCGCCCCTCCGTTCACCTTTCGGGGGTAGCAGGTGCTGAACAGAGTGAGCGACCAGGGCCCAGAAATGTCCGACATTCGTTTGACATCACTAGCCCAAGTATAATATTACTTCAGTCTCTACAAAGAAACTCATTCAGGAGGAGAAATTGGAGAGCGTGAGTTTTGTTCGTTAACAGCAATCTGCTCATCACTGGAACTTAGACACGAAGGAGGAAAAGGAGTTGAGTACCTACCATTTCTCAAGCACCTACTATGTTCTAGGTACTGTGCTAGGTGCTTTAAGTATATAATTTTATTTAATCCTCACAACAATCCTGGGAGGGAGGGGATATTGTTCCCATTATGCTGAGGTTTGGGGATGATCCAGACAAATGCCACACACTGCCAGTGCAAAATGGAGCCAGAATGTAATTGTTGATGTACCTTACTTCAGAACTTGTTCCCTTTGCTACGTGCCAGGCTATTCCCCCAGAGGAGATACTGATAAATACAGGAACGCCTAACCTTGGTTTGCACACATGGCTGCACATTAGAGCCACCTGGGGTGTTTTTAAAAAATACAAATGTTGGGATCTCCCCACACTGAGCTTTTGGGTTAATTGGTCTGCAGTGAGACCCAGGCCTTGGTATTTCTTGTTCTTTTTTTTAATGTTTAAACGAATTTTCTATTGCCATATAGCATGAATTCAGGAAACTGCACAAATCCTAAGTAGAGTTTGATGAATCCTTACAAACTGAACACATCTGTACAGTCAGCACACCGATTAAGAAACACACCATCATCAGCATTCAAAAGCCACCTGCCTTGTGCCCCTTCCCAGTCACTACCCCTCACCAGTGGGCACCACTGCCCTGACTTCTAAGACAATAGATTCCTTTTTTTCTGTCTTGTACTTTATATGAGTGGAATCATATAGTATGTATCTGTTTGTATAAGATTTCTCTCACTCAGGGTAATATTTGTACGAGTTCCCCATGTCATTCTTTCTTTTTTATTGCTAGTAGTATTCCACCATGTGGATGTCCCCTATTTTGTTTATCCGTTCACCTGTTGATGGACATCTGGGTTGTTTCCAGTTTGGAGTTGCTATGAACAACGCTACTATGAATATCCCTGCGCATGTCCTCTGGTGCACATTTCTGCTGGGTTTACGCATAGGAATGGAACTGCTGGGCCATAGGGTGTGTATATGTTTGGCTTGAGTAAGTGCTGCCCCAAAGTTTTCTGAAGTTATTATTTGGTTTTGAAAGCTCCCCAGGTGATTCTAATGCACAGCCAGAGTCGACAACTATTTCCCTGGTTTATCTAGAGTTCAGCCATCTAGCAACCTCTAGTGTCTGCCCCCAAGCTGAGAACCTCCTCAGCATCGGATTGTCTAGGAAATCTCTGCTGGATTGGGCAGTTAGCATCCATTTTCCCATAATCCCTTGTGCCCAGCTACCTTTTCGCTACCTGCCCACTCTCACCATGGTAATCTGTGGGCACATTTCCGTCTCTACTAGCTTTGGAGCTTCTCAAAGGCAGGAACCAGAACTTGATCATATAACGCCAGCAATCAGTACAGAACGTGGCACATAGCAGGTGCTCAGTTAATGTTTATTAAATGAATGATTGCTAGAATGACTGAATGGTCGGGGAAGCTCCGGGCTGCAAAAGAGATGCCCCATCTTTGTCCTTAGACTTGTGCACTTTTATTCCTAGGAGACTGCCTCAGACCCTCACTCAGAGCCTAATTACTTTTATTTATTGAAGCCTGTTGGAATTATGGGTAATCTGATTGCTCATCCCCAAACGGGTTAGAAATAGCAAATTAGATTAAATGAGATAAGGTATGTGGAAGCACTTTGTAAACTGGAAAACAGCATTTAAATAGAAAGTTGTGATAAAGGGAGAAGTTGCTCTAGATTAGACTTGCTGGCGATGGCAGAAAGAGTCTATATCTACGTGTAACATGGAAGCAATGAAATCAGCAGGAGACAAAAACTATAAAAAGCAGACTGCCAAACATAACCATCAGGGCCTTTTTGGTGTGGGATCAGGCAACCCAACACATGCTGTGTGGTCTAGTGGCCAGAATTTGTAACTTTCTCTGCCTTGGTCTGGGTCTGATTCCCGGTCAGGGAAACTTTGTTCTTGAGAAGTAGTATAGTAGTACAGTGGCTAAGAGCTTGAGTCTTGGACTTGAACTAACCTGAGGTAGTCACTTATTAGGTATATGTAATATATATATAAAATATATATATTTTAAACTTTTGGCCGCGCCATGCGGCTTGCGGGATCTTAGCTCCCCGACCAGGGATAGAACCAGGGCCCTTGGCAGTGAAAGCACGGAGTCCTAACCACTGGACCGCCAGGGAATTCCCACATTGAGAATTTAGACGAGGATGAAACTTAAACCAGGAACAAAATATCCACCCATTTTGTTTCTCAGGTCTGTGCTTTATTTGGCAAAGATCGCTTGTTTTTGGGAAAACGTTTCTGGAAAATAAAGTCAAAGGTTAAAATCCCCACATATTTTCTAATTCTTAACATCCCTCTTCTGAAGACAAAATGAAGTTGACAGTTTCTGGGAATTTTAGATGAAGAGTGGTGGCGGGCTTGACCTCTCTTGTCATGCGAACAGCAGAAATGTTCATCCTGTCAACATTATTAACCTCTTTCACTCACTAATTGAAGTGTTTTTTTTTCTTTTTCCAGACTTGAAATTCTCAGTGCCTCACTTCATAGAAAATAATTTGAATTTAGATTAGAGGGTGTTGAAATGTGTTTAAAATTATTTGTAGGTCATATTTACTGTGTTTACATATTTTATTTGGAAGACTGCATAAAGGCAGTTTAAATTTCAGTGATTTTATAGCCCAGTGATATCCATGGGACACAGACTGGAACCTGTGACTCTAATTTCTGACAATATATGTGTAATCTTAAGAGTTTCATGAACTGGTTATAAGAGTTCCTATTAAGTCTCCAGCTTAATGTCTTGATGTAGTTCTCAGTGCTTAGTGTGGCCAATTTTTAAGTGCTGAGAAGAATTTGTATATGGTTGCCTTTATAACAACTCAGGATTAGAAATATGTTTGGGGATCCAGTTCTAAAGAGGAACTGGAGAAGACAAAGCAACAGAATTCTTCCGAGACTATGAATTATTCAGTTGTTAACCACAGTAACTTCTTTAGCTACCATTTTGTGTGCTAATAATAGGAACAGTTTGGACGGATTCCTCTTGGAATTGAAAAATCAGGAAAGCCTTTCACTCTTTTCTAGTCTATGCATAAACTAGGAGAATGTGTAAAAAGGATATTTTCAGTTTCTCTTGTTTACCTGGATGAAATAGTTGGTGTGTCTTTTAAAACAAATGCATTTGTTTTGTAATTACGATAGCTTGAAATTTAAAAATCCACCCCAGAGCAAGATGCTTCCTGATTTAGTTGAATTAAACAATTCAACAAATGGTTTTTTGTTTTTGGTTATGACTGACAAAAACTTTCCCCCTTGCTCCCAGGAAATAAGTAATAAACCTGTTGATTTGGGCATAGTCGAGGGGAGAAAATAAAAATCAATCGCCTCGGGCTTCCCTGGTGGCGCAGTGGTTGAGAGTCCGCCTGCCGATGCAGGGGATGCGGGTTCGCGCCCCAGTCCTGGAAGATCCCACATGCCGCGGAGCGGCTGAGCCCGTGAGCCATGGCCGCTGAGCCTGCGCATCCGGAGGCTGTGCTCTGCAACGGGAGAGGCCACAACAGTGAGAGGCCTGAGTACCGCAAAAAAAAAAAAAAAAAAAAAAAAAAAAATCAGTTGCCTCTGTACAAAAACAAAACAAAAAGAAACAAAAAAAACCCCCACGATATGTAATACTTAAAAGGGAAAAATATAGTTTCTGAATTGGATTGAATGTATGCTGATAATACCAAAAGGAAGGCATTTTATTGCAAAATTTGATCAATTGAATCTTCCTGATGGGAGGTGTCAAAGTTATCTTGTTTTAAATCTAACTCAACTCTAATTTGTTTTTTTTAATTAAATTTATTTATTAATTTATTTATTTTTGGCTGCATTGGTTCTTCGTTGCTGCGCGCGGGCTTTCTCTAGTTGCAGCGAGTGGGGGCTACTCTTCATTGCGGTGCACGGGCTTCTCATTGCGGTGGCTTCTCTCACTGCAGAGCACGGGCTTTAGGCACACGGGCTTCAGTATTGCAGCACGTGGGCTCAGTAGTTGTGGCTCACAGGCTCCAGAGCGCAGGCTCAGTAGTCGTGGCACACACACGCGCTTAGCTGGTCCGCGGCATGTGGGATCTTCCCGGACTAGGGATCGAAACTGTGTCCCCTGCATTGGCAGGCAGATTCTTAGCCATTGCACCACCAGGGAAACCCCTTTAATTTGCTTTTAATGTTGATTCTAATCCAGGCTGTTTCTGGGGGCAATAGAGCACAATACAGCCCTTTATTCAAACTACACAATCTTGGCCACTCTCCCCTACTCCAGCCCCATTCTAATTTGGTCATACGTTATCACTGAGGCGACCCCCCAGGATCAATCTGAGAGGTGAAGACATTGCCAGCACAACATAAGGTATGCAGAGCCATTGGTGATGACCTTGGGGTTAGTACCAAAAGGAAGTACAAGGTCTGGCCTTTGAATTGCAAATGAAGGAGAGTGAGCGCACTTGCCTATTGCTTAGGGCCTTTGCTTACCTACGTTTTTAGAAGAAGTGTATGTCCACTCAGTCCAGAAGCTGCTCCATATCTGCATTTCAGTCCTGGCATTGCCACTTCCTCTGTTGTCATCTGGAAGATGGACTTACAACACCAGACATCTGTCTAATTAGCTCCCCACTTTGTCATACCCTGGCAAACTGGACCCTTCCACACAGAGGGGTGTGTGGGTTCAGAGCTGTGGATCACCCCAGATGACATAATAGTCACGTGTCATTTTTATTGACTTCTTGGCAGAAGATTTACCTTCCTAACTTAGTTCTGCTTAGAGAAAGAGAGTAAAATCCTAGCTTTATACTTTCTTGGGGACTTGAATATTATTACAGAGATCAGACATGTCAATTGAGGGATTGAATAGGGCAATAGGGAAGAGAAAGAATTAAATTAAGGTGGGAGGAAATGCAGCAGTTTGCAAAGCAGTGAGTGAAAGCGTTATAAGGACTTGTCTCACCCTAGACAATAACATACAGGTTTCCTTATGCTTTGGAAACACATGGACATTACTTTAAGAGGCATCTCGAAGGGGTCAAGCTCTTAACAGCTTTTATGAAGAGCCCGGCCTGTGAAGCAGGTCTCAACACTGAGGAACATTCTGTCTTGTAATTTGTCTGTTCTTCATGGCTAGGTTTCCAGCAAACTGGGGCTACTTACCAATAATTTCTGAGAAATGTATGCAAACCAAGAGAGTGCGGTATTTTACTAACAAAAGAAATTTAGCCACTTCTTTGGAGAAATGTGTGTTGTGATAGTGTAAATCAGCATTTTTACTGTAAAATGACCAGTTTGTATTCTTTGATGATATGCTGGTATTTGGGAATGGATTGGGGAAAATCCTGATTGGGGATTAAAAAAATCATCTTCAAGCAAAGAGAACAGAATGAAAAACAACGTTTGACAGTTGGTATACTTGTGGGTGATTTTATTTGCTAGATTTTATATAGCATCCTTTTTATTTCTTATCTTAAATTTATGTATTAGTGCCTGGCATATACCAGGTGTTCAGTAAATATTTGTTGAATGGGTAATGAATTTTTAAAAATTTATTTTAGATAGATTGCATATCTAACAGTCTATATGTACATTATCAACAGCTGACTTTATTCATAGAAATTACTCTTTAGTGGATGAAAATAAGGCTAAAAAGAAAGCTGGGTCCTTCCTAATACAGTATTACTCACTTTCTTTATGTCAAGCTGGAGCACCTGTTTCATGTTTTTAAAAGTTAAAAAAAAAAAGAAAGCTATGAGAGATTAGGTGCCACGATGTCATTTGGAAGACCTTCTCTGCCTTTCCAGTGATCAGGTCACTTCTTATTCCTCATGTTACCCAAACTCTCTCGATTTCACTGGGCTGTCCACGTATGAGATTTGCACATCCAGGACTCCGTAACTTTGATTCTTCCAAATGATCCCAGGTAGTAACTTCACTTCCTTTGGGTGAGGTAAATGCTTTGCCAGCTTTCTTTGCTTCTCTCAATCATATTCTTCAAAAAGAAGCATCTATCTTCCCAAGTGATGGAAAATATATGAGCCCTGATTTATCAAGTTCTACCAGGAAAAAATTACCTTCTCCCTGTCTTTCCTTCTGGGGGAGGTATGACCAAAGGACAGGTGTTTCTGGTGGAAGAAATAGCTGCTTACGTTTTTGGTTGAAAGGAAAGAGGAATAGTCAGCAAGTGCTTGTGCACTGTCTACATGGTGAGTATTGAGAATTGTGGGAAAAGGCAGCGTGTATATGGGAAATAGTGGAGTTTCGCAGCATGTAGAAGTGGATGGCTAGGTAGCCAAGCTTCCAGAATCTAGAGCATAATACTGAGTTGCGAGAAAGAGAAGCCCTTTGTGTACTGAGGTGTAGTGTTGGGGGAAGACCCCATGGAAGAGAGTGATGGAGGATGGGCTCCTAAGGACTGCTAGGATTCAGACGGTTGAGGGAACTTTTTCATAAGGAGCAGTGTGCATAGCAGAGAGAGGCACAGCGAAGGAAGTAAAGGATTCTGGGGCATACAAAGAGGTGATGATGAGAAACGATGGGCTTGCTAGTTGTGGGACCAGCTTGAGAAGGACTTTGAATGCTGGCTCGAAGAGCGTGGACTTGACCTTGTAGGCAGTTATAGGCTGGGTTACCTTAGGCTGAGAGACGTGGATTTTAACTGAAAGCACCATTCCTGATGGCTTGGCCATCTGAGCTCCCGAGCACCAACCTTTCAGTGTTTGGATGGTTTCCTAGGCACAGATCCTGTTTGGGGTCAGGTGGAGGAAAATTAATTAGTTAATTAATTAATTAGTTAATTAATTGGTTGATTGATGTCTGTTAGGCATTGATGGACACCTCTGAAAAGGGCAGACTTGAAAAAGTGACTCAAATAGAGACGTAAGCAAAGTGCGCCAAAAGTCTTTGCCGAATGAATGGTTGAAGGTGATCTTGAAAGAAAGAAAGTGGGAGAAACTTTGGTACAACATCCTTCCCACCCGGATTAGCTGGTGGAAGAGGGACTTCAGGTGTGTGATTCGTAGTCTTGCCAATCACCTCTTCTTACTTCTCGTGGGTTACTTTGCCGTGTTTTGCCACATCCCATGTGCCCTGCTGGGACTCAGAGCCTCTTTTAGAGCAAGGGATGAACAGGTGAATGTGGCTCTTAGTGGCTGTCATTTAAGCTATTTTACAATAAACAGTTAAAAAAAAAAAAAAAGATAGCCCAGCCCAGCCAAACAGTAACATCTCCCAGTTCTTTCCAGTGTCCCTTCTCTATAGTGCTCACATCATGGTGCTTTGGGGGGAGATTTAAAAGGAACCTGTACCACCTGGGACACGCCAGTAATCGCATTGGCAGACGAGTTAATGAAATCCACCACCATGGAGTTTGAAGCATCTTTGGTCATGTCATGGTCACAGGGCTTCAGTTTGCCGATGAGCACAGGTGTATATTATTTTAGATAACAGATGTTTCCTGAAAAGTCACATGGAAATGGATTTTTTTCTTCCTTAATGATATTTCTTTTTGCCTTTACTGTAATTTCGGCAGTGCCTTTCCCTCAATTATAATTAATCACCAATTGGCGAGGGCTTCTAAACTTTCATTAACTCATCAAATATTTATCGAGCACCTACTATGTGACAGGCACTCTTCTAGACGTTGAGGATCCAGCCATGAAAAAGGTTGGAAAGAACTGGCTTCGCGGGGCTTACATTCTAGGCGCAATTTATATTTAAGTTTCTCTGACAGTCCATTCCGTCAAGCCACCAATGAATGACTATTTATCGAGTGTCTCATGTGTTGAATGCTGGACCAGGGCTGGGGGACCCTTTGCACTGCAAACAGTTGGCTTTCCAATGGGAAAGCCAGGGCTAATCTTAACCCTCACAGAATAAATACAGAATATTACAGTGGTAGGTGATTGAGAGTGCATGTGTGCAACATCTACCCAGACTGCAAGGCTGTAGCTGTTCAGAAGAAAGAGAGGTGAGGGTGAGTCAGTGGAGGACTTTAAGGAAGGCAGCGGATGAGACCGCTGGAGGAGGGGCTCCTGTGCTCATTGCCCTCCTCCCTCCCTCAGCTTTGCGTAGGGCTCATTTAACACCAGTCTCTCCTGTGCATGGAAGTTGTCCCAAAGCGGCTGCTTCTGCTGGGTTCTCGGGCTCCAACCCTAAATCGCAGGAGGCTCCTAGGAAAACAGGGGCTGCAGGAACCCTATCTTCACAGGAGAGTCTCCTCCTTAACCGCCTGGATGGTTAAACAGTCAGGAACTGTCGGCCGTTACACTTTCTGAGCTTATTTTCATGGTCTTCACACGTGTCGCTGGATTCATCACGGGGAGTTCCAAATAAATAGTACTCGGAGTGTCTACGGTATTTTTTTCTTTTTAATTTCCTCCTTTTTAAATTCCTCCTTTACGTGAAGGACAAGGAAGAAATAGAAGGATGAGGATGTTGATCTGGACCCCATGTGTTCAGGCATTCTTCAGTATAAAAACGGGTTATTTTCCAAATATGTGTTTTTAAGTTATTGTTAGGAACACAGAACACATTTTCCATAGAAACAAGGTGCTACGTGGTGATTCTGTTTTCTGGCATGGCCCACAGTGGCTAGTTTAATAACTAATGTGCTGAACTGTGGATGTCATAGAGACTAAGTGGCGCAGGTGACACTATGTCCCCGGGAAAATGTGTTCCTCATACCAGTTTTCACAACTAAGAAGTAAGTCCCCTTCTCCGACGTGGTGGTGGCTTGAAGCTTGGGAAGGACACCCCCAGCTCTGGCGCACAGATGCTCCAGCAGCTTGGGGCATCACCCGTCCGCCCGCATCTCCCTCAAAACTGGCAGCCAGTGTGGCTCTAGTAACAGGCACAGGAGGAGGGGCGGGGGGAGCGCCACAGCGGCCAGCGGGCTGAGAGGCCGCTGGTTCTAAGCCTCTGGCTTCCCACCCTTGGCTTGGCAAATGCTATTGACAAGAGAGATTTCATCTTTCCCTTTCCTTCGTGCCTACTCTTTTCGGTGAGATTATCCAAAGCCAGTTGTTCTTTCTCTTTTTAATCCTGGGACCATCCCCACCAAGATGCCTGTATCATTCCTCATTCATTCGCCGCTTTCCTCAACACCTGCTGCTCAACTGAGGATAAACCTCTTGTTGTGGAGGAAAGCGGTTTTTGCCCTAGGTGAGTGCTAGCTAACACGGAAGAATGGCGATCATAAGGTGGGATACGTTGATGTCAGTGATGCTGAGGAAGCCATCACGGAGTGGATTTGGGGACTTCTCGATGAGGTGTGAGCAGTGACAATTACGCTCAGGTCTTTGCTCCTATTACAGGAGCTCTGGGGAGCTTGACTTCCTAGCTGTGAATGAGATGAGGTCCAAGTCATCTAGAAGCCCGTATTAGTTATCTAAAGTGACTCTATGTAAATCCACAGAGACAAAAGGACATAGATGGTCAAAGCTGTCCACAATTGCAGTTCAAGTTCCACGAGGCAGTGGTGGCAAGTTAAAGCCCGAATTTATATATAGGCCATTTAAAAAATGACATTTTGAGAGATATACCATGTTCTTGGATTGGAAGAATCAACATTGTGAAAATGACTCTACTACCCAAAGCAATCTACAGATTCAATGCAATCCCTATCAAACTACCAATGGCATTTTTCACAGAACTAGAACAAAAAATTCACAATTTGTATGGAAACACAAAAGACCCGAATAGCCAAAGCAATCTTGAGAACGAAAAATGGAGCTGGAGGAATCAGGCTCCCTGACTTCAGACTATACTACAAAGCTACAGTAATCAAGACAGTATGGTACTGGCACAAAAACAGAAAGATAGATCAATGGAACAGGATAGAAAGCCCTGAGATAAACCCACACACATATGGTCACCTTATCTTTGATAAAGGAGGCAGGAATGTACGGTGGAGAAAGGACAGCCTCTTCAATAAGTGGTGCTGGGAAAACTGGACAGGTACATGTAAAAGTATGAGATTTGATCACTCCCTAACACCATACACAAAAATAAGTTCAAAATGGATTAAAGACCTAAATGTAAGGCCAGAAACTATCAAACTCTTAGAGGAAAACATAGGCAGAACACTCTATGACATAAATCACAGCAAGATCCTTTCTGACCCACCTCCTAGAGAAATGGAAATAAAAACAAAAATAAACAAATGGGACCTAATGAAACTTCAAAGCTTTTGCACAGCAAAGGAAACCATAAACAAGACCAAAAGTCAACCCTCAGAATGGGAGAAAAATATTTGCAAATGAAGCAACTGACAAAGGATTAATCTCCAAACTTTACAAGCAGCTCATGCAGCTCAATAAAAAAAACCCAAACAGCCCAATCCAAAAATGGGCAGAAGACCTAAACAGACATTTCTCCAAAGAAGATATACAGATTGCCAACAAACACATGAAAGAATGCTCAACATCATTAATCATTAGAGAAATGCAAACCAAAACTACAATGAGGTATCACCTCACACAGGTCAGAATGGCCATCATCAAAAAATCTAGAAACAATGAATGCCGGAGAGGGTGTGGAGAAAAGGGAACCCTCTTGCACTGCTGGTGGGAATGTGAATTGGTACAGCCACTATGGAGAACAGTATGGAGGTTCCTTAAAAAACTACAAATAGAACTACCATATCACCCAGCAATCCCACTACTGGGCATATACCCTGAGAAAACCATAATTCAAAAAGAGTCATGTACCAAAATGTTCATTGCAGCTCTATTTACAATAGCCCAGAGATGGAAACAACCTAAGTGTCCATCATCGGATGAATGGATAAAGAAGATGTGGCACATATATACGATGGAATATTACTCAGCCATAATAAGAAACGAAATTGAGCTATTTGTAATGAGGTGGATGGACCTAGAGTCTGTCCTGCAGAGTGAAGTAAGTCAGAAAGAGAAAGACATATACCGTATGCTAACACATATATATGGAATTTAAGAAAAAATATGTCATGAAGAACCTAGGGGTAAGACAGGAATAAAGACACAGACCTACTAGAGAATGGACTTGAGGATATGGGGAGGGGGAAGGGTAAGCTGTGACAAAGTGAGAGAGTGGCATGGACATATATACGCTACCAAACATAAGGTAGATAGCTAGTGGGTAGCAGCTGCATAGCACAGGGAGATCAGCAGCTGCATAGCACAGGGAGATATAGGTGCTTTGTGACCACCTAGAGGAGTGGGATTGGGAGGGTGGGAGGGAGGGAGACGCAAGAGGGAAGAGATGTGGGAACATATGTATATGTATAACTGATTCACTTTGTTATAAAGCAGAAACTCACACACCATTGTAAAGCAATTATACTCCAATAAAGATGTAAAAAAATGGCATTTTGAAAAAATCAACTATAAACAGGCAATAATTATGTTAGGCCGTGATACCCCAGACTCCCTTTGCTTTGATTCTGTATTATCCAGCAAATTTCTAATTGTAATTTGGCTTACTATGTAGATTTCTCTATTGGGAGAGAGTGATCTGGCCCATAAAATGGGAGTATCCAGTCCTCTTCATGGTTCTTTTTTTTTTTTTAATTAGTAAATTGGCATTTTGGCTTATGCATTGGCCTTTTGTGAATGTGGTTAATATAAGTCCATTTTCAAGAGGCTTGAGAACTGAAGGCCAGATTCTGGACCCTGGAGACCCAGCCGAGATGCTGCCTTTGGGAGCCCCTATTCAGATGATGGACCAACAGGCCTTTTCCTGTGCTCCTTTGGTCAAAGACATCTCTCACTGTCCTGATGCGAAACAGAGCCACAAAGAAAGTAGTGTTGCTTTCCTTAGGTCCTCATGACTGCTCGGCAGTGACAAATCTGGGATGGAGTCAAGGTCTCCTGACCCTCGCATCAGGGCTCTTTTCAGTATACTGATGTTATTGCAGCTACATGCATAAGTCACATCTTGTTCCCTAAATTGCTGAAATGGAGAGAAAGGAAGGAAATAAGAGAGAAGTAGAGAGCAGGGTTTGCTCCATATCAAATTGAAACAGTTATTATTTAAAACCAGGCAGGGTACACATGCCATCGACTGTATTCTAGTAAGTGGAATACCAGTGGCGAATTGAGTCCAGTTTCTGAGCTGAGAGCATTATTTGTTGCTGACTTGGTGGCTGCTTTTAGTAGGAGCTGAGTGGAAGCATCCCAGGTCATGTCCACAGAGCCAGGAGCACTGCCACCCGGTGAAATATGACTAAGCAGCTCAGATTTGCCTTCTCTGTCGCACAACGTAATGACATTTCCTCCCAAGTTCAGGGGTTAACAGAGGCAGCGTGCTCAGCTGTGAGGATAAGAGAATGTGATTCAAGACGGGCTAAGTTAATTTAAGATCTTATTCAGTAAGAACAAGGAAGAGATGGAATGTTCCTGAAATATTTCGAATTTTTTTTAAAAAATGGGCCTGAAACATAAGCTATGTCCATGTGGTCCCACTGAATCACTTGCTTTGCAGTTGATTAGACTTTAATAGTTGAGTGATGGAGCCTATTGTGATCACTTCAAACCCTATATTAACTTTAAATGAAGTTCACTGAATGGTACTGAAGCCACATGACATTAGAGGCATCACAGGCATCACCCATCACTAGGTATCTGAACTAGCATACGGTATGGCTTCTTCTCTTAACAAGGATGTGGCTGGGGCCGTGACTGGTTACCTCAGGTGCTGAGGGCATGATGCCGAGGAATGCTTTCACTCGGTCCTATAACCATGGGCTGGATGCCGCCCTCCCCCTGCACCCCCCCCCCCCCCAGCTAACACCTCACTTATGTGGACGATGGAACCAGATGAACAAATAGAAGTAACTCAGAGCAGCCCTAACCCCCTTCTGGCAAACATGACCGGGTGCCTGCTGGGTCAGGGCTGCCCCTTGAAATGAGAAGGACAGCACATGAGTTAGGCAAAGCCCCTGGGGAGACAGTCTTCTCATATAGGCCATTTTCTCTTTGTCACAATTAGTTGAATTAAGTCATCTTAGAGGTTGTAACAAACTTACTGCGTATGGTACAGCTGCTGCAAGGGATTTCATATCGACAGCAGCAAGGGATTTCTTTTTGTGTGCAAACTCACAGATTTCTTTCTCATCTTTTTCATGTCTCATGAAAACATAAAATGTGCATACAGGGCTAAAATGCCTCTTGGAGCACTTTCTTGTGTATTTTTATTGGTTCCATCACTTTCTTGCTTTGTGACTTAACTGCTTACTCTGAGTCACTGTTTACTTATCTATAAAATGGGGGAAATAATTGTACACCCATTACAGGCTTGCTTGGAGAATCAAGGGCAATGAAGACTCCAAGCATGGTGTCAGCATATAGCGCATAGCGAGGGCTTGGTAAGTAAAGAAATCGTAGCTGTAGGACTACCAAGTGGCTGGGGGGAGTGTCTTCTCCTGTGCTTCCTTGCTTTTCTCAGTTTAGGGAAAATGTCATAAAATAGCATACATGTTGAAACTGAAAACTCCTCCAGAAAGGATCTATTTGTAAAGCCATATAAATATTAACTTCTCTGCAGTTTATACTGGCAGATCCCCAATGGTTCAGAATTAACACCTGGTGTTTAGTGGATGGAAAATAGGTTTTGCTGTCATTGTGGATCTCCAAAATGGAAAAATGTGGGGATACGTTTAAAAATGAAATTCCTTGTCTGATTTCAGCTGCCGATGTAGGATTAGACCTTAGGCTGGCTCTATGTAAATACTTAAAAAAAAATCTTGTATGAACTTCAATCCTTGTCTCTCCTATTGCTTACCCAGCGTAAAGTAAATGTTTTTTTGTCGTTGTTATACTTGAACCTTGCCTCATCCCATTGCAGGCGTGGGACCTTGAAACCATCGAGCTGTAGTCTAAGAAGCAATCCTTTCTCACCTGTCTGCCTCACAGTAGTGGTAAATGGAGGGAGGGAATCCTGCTGTTCATCTGACCTTCACAGATCCAACTGGAACCAAGCAGCTAATTTCTGCACCAAAATAGGAATCAAGAAAGTTCAGCTAATCTGGGACTCAGTTTCATACCAGAGACACTGAACAGGCGAGTGAGGCTTGCACAGAGTATAGGGAGATGAGTGTCATCGGGACTTTGTATTGTGAAATCGCATAACGGCGTCAAAGTACAAATTTGCATCACCTTTTAACCATCCCACTGCTTTGCAGATAGAAAAGGGGAATTGGTTCTCCATTTAGCACATATAAATGGTTGGGATTAGGCCTAGGCAAGTGGCTTGTATTGGAATCTACTTCTCTTTGCTCTGCCCGCACCCTCTCCATGCTGGGGGAATCTCCCTTGCTTTTTCCCAGTTGGGCGCCAGTGCCCTTAGTTTTTCTCCACATCATCATCTCTAAACTTGGTCTCACACCTCTTGTTTCCACTAAGATGTAAAAGACTGATAACAGCTGAAAGTATTGCACTCCCTCCAAATAATATTTCTATTTTAGTAGGTGACCAATCTCAAGTGCATGGAAGAAAGGTCTGGGGTGGAATGTTCGGTACTGTTCCATGTGAGGCTTGTGAGGGTGCAGTGCCGTAGAGGGCATTCATGGTTCTATCTAACCTTCCATCTGCTTGAAAATCATAACCCTCAGGCATTGCCTTCTCTGCTGGTCCCGAGAGGCCTCTTCCAACTTCTTCCTATGGAGTTCCCAGTGCTTCAGTACAGCATCTGTGGGTAAATTCTAGTGTATTGAGGTTTTCTAAAAAGGGAACTGTGTATAGTGCAGGCAACTTCCCTCAAGCAGACACAGTGCCTCTTGTTGATGCACGTTTCATTTTCTGATCAGTTTATTTGTTCTCAAATTCAGCCAAGTACCAATACAACTGAACACCAGGGAAGTCCAACATTTGCATTTTAGATTGTAGCATTCAGGAACATATTTGGATCGTAGTGTCATTTAACTCTTTAGTAATATCGACATTCCCCCTTTGCTAGAAGTGTATTAGTGTTTCATTTTTAGATGTGATTGGGCTCTTCAGTCATTTTAAGTTTGAATGCAAAACATTCATTGATTAAATGAATAAAGAGTGTGGGGACTTCCCTGGTGGCGCAGTGGTTAAGAATCCGCCTGCCAATGCAGGGGACACGGGTTCGAGCCCTGGTCCGGGAAGATCCCACATGCTGCAGAACAACTAAGCCCGTGCGCCACAACTACTGAGCCTGCACTCTAGAGCCTGCGAGCCACAACTACTGAAGCCCATGTGCCACAACTACTGAAGCCCATGTGCCACAACTACTGAAGCCCGTGCGTGCCTAGAGCCCATGCACCGCAACCAAGAGCAGCCCCCGCTCGCCGCAAATAGAGAAAGCCCTCGTGCGGCAACAAAGACCCAACACAGCCAAAAATTAAAAAAAAAAAAAAGAGTTCTAAGTCTCAGAAGGGGCACACATTTGCATATATTGTTTATACTGATGCCCCGCCAAATTTGAAAAAAAATAGATACTCTATATTTTATTTATTTATTTTTTTTTTTTGTGGTACGCGGGTCTCTCACTGTTGTGGCCTCTCCCGTTGCGGAGCACAGGCTCCGGATGCACAGGCTCAGCGGCCATGGCTCACGGGCCCAGCCACTCCGTGGCATGTGGGATCCTCCCGGACCAGGGCACGAACCCGTGTCACCTGCATCGGCAGGCGGACTCTCAACCACTGCGTCACCAGGGAAGCCCCGATACTCTGTATTTTCATTCGAGAGACCGATTTTAGGTCTTCTAGAATATGTACACAAAGAAAATAAAATTGGGTCTTGACGCAGCTCCCAGAAAACATGAGGATTAGATATGGAGCAAATCTCTCTACCTGACGGGAAGACAGATCCTTCAAAATCCTAGGCTCATTACCAGCCATGTCCAACCTGCAAAGGTACATTTTATTCCCATCACCACGTTGGGGAAAAAGAAGGGTGCAAACTTCTAGACATCCTGGAATGAAATGTTTTTTGAAGGTGTATTTCCATCCAGAAGGTGGGCGTCGGGTTACCTATAGATATATATAGATTGGCATCATTGGCTGGCAGATTAATAGGTTGTGCCTGTGTTTGAGCATACTTCTCGATTCAAATACACGTTTATGAGACTAGAAGACACCTCCATACATTTTACAACAATGAATACATTTTAATTTTTATATTTTTAAAAATTTTAATTTTTTTTACTGAAATAGGGTTGATTTACAGTGTTTCAGGTGTACAGCAAAGTGATTCAGTTATATATCTATATATCTATTCTTTTTCAGATTCTTTTCCATTACAGGTTATTACAATATATTGAATACATTTTATTTTATTTTTTAAATTTATTTATTTTTATTTTATTTTATTTTTGGCTGCGTTGGGTCTTCATTGCTGCACGTGGGCTTTTCTCTGGTTTGGCGAGCAGGGGCTACTCTCATTGCGGTGCACAGGCTTCTCATTGCAGTGGCTTCTCTTGTTGGGAGCACGGGCTCTAGGTGTGCGGGCTTCAGCAGTTGTGGCATATGGGCTCAGTCGTTGTGGCTCACGGGCTCTAGAGCACAGGCTCAGTAGTTGTGGCGCATGGGCTTAGTCGTTCTGCGGCATGTGGGATCTTCCCAGACCAGGACTCCAACCCTTGTCCCCTGCATTTGCAGGCGGATTCTTAACCACTGCGCCACCAGGGAAGCCCTGAATACATTTTTAAATTAACAATTGTCTTTCAAATAACAACTGCTTGGTGTCTTCCCTAGGGACAGTGGGATATCAGAATGGTGGTTGCGACAGGCCAAGTGAAATATTGTATTTCTTTAATGTTTTGCTGCTGGCAGTTGAGCAATACCAGGAAGGTCAGAGGTCATATCTGGAATAGTCACCTAAGGCCAGGAAGAACCTATAGGCTTAGGCCGCCCAAGGGTCAAATCCATGAAGATGAGCTGAGAGGGGCAAGGTCAAGGGGCAGAAAGTTGGGCGACATGGAGTTGGGACCCAGTGGGTGGCCTTTGGGAGGATGGGCTGCAGAGAGGAAGGCCCTGCAGACAGTGCCCTGGCTGAGAACAGTGAATAAACTGTACAGAGGAAAGTGTGTTACAAAGGCTTCCCCTCCTTCTGTAGGTGATGGGCATTGACTGTAACCCAGCACAGAGTTTCCAGTAACTGGGCTGAGAGTATTGATGGGCTCAGGTCAGAAGAACAGGTCTGTGCATTTCCTAGTGGGCCCTGGACTCGGCGTGGCTCTCATTTCCCATTACTGCTTCTCTCTGACTCACTGATGGCCCGCCACATGTCATTAGGCAGCTCAGCTGCTGCTTTCATTTCTCCCCCAAAGGTATACAGAGGTTTGGGTCTTGGCTTTTACATTTTTTTTTTCTCCTGAGAGCTAGAGGAAGTGGCCTTCTGATAGTTTGGTTTGTTGAGTTGAATACTTACAGTGTCTTAACAGTTTCAATTTCCTTTCTCATAGGTATTTGATCCTGATGACCTTCATGCAGGGGTCAATTTCTCCAAGGTTCTGAGCACTCTTTTAGCTGTCAACAAAGCAACAGAAGGTAAGCAGGGCTTGGGACAGATGGGTTCTGGGTGACACATTTGGGTTCACATGTCTCTGATTACCCTAGGAGCCAACTGTCTATGGCCAGGATTGTGCGATTGGGGCAGACTTCTCTCCTCCCCCTAAAGAAACCCTGATGGGTGCCAGATACTTTAATCTGTCATAGTTTAGGATTTAAACATAACTGTCACAGAGGTTATTCTAATGCCCTTAATATAATAAGAACCAAGAAACAATTTCATTCAAAGCTATTGAATAGGCAGTGGAGTATAACAAGACAGAAAATAAAAAGGAAAAAATATCAGTTCCCTTTTTCATAAAGTTTACAAAATGCAGCCGTTACTTCCCTTTCTCCGCCAGAGACATATTGTTTCTCATAGTTTTCTGTATGCCTTTGTCCATGTTAAGGAACCCTTCGGTAACCTTGTGCTGGAAATGAAACCTCAGGTTCATAGTGAGTGAAAAGAACATCATTTATTTAAATGTTTAGTACGCATCACGTTGGCGGAATGAAATATAAATCCAAGTAAATGCGAAGCAAATGATGACAACCTTAAAGTATAACTTCATTCCTTCCGTGATATAGTATCTTACCTACAGCTGGGCAGTAATAACCATAGTTAAAATGTGTTGAGCCCTTACCATGGGTCTCGGCTGTCCTATAAGCCATCGGTGGTCTCATTCAATCTTTGAAACAAGCCTGGGACCTGTTAGTATTAGGTCCGTATTACAGATAAGGAAAGTCAGGCCCAAAGTGGCCCAAGTAGAAAGTAAGCAGCAGACCTGGGATTCAGACCCACATCTGACTGACTCCAGAGCCCTGATGCTCCATCACGGGTCCTGATGCTCAAACCGTTAGAGTCAACAGGCTGTGTGCCCGGCACTGCCAGGTGCTACAAAGGAAGTGTAAGACTTGGTCCCTGCCCTGGAGAAAATTACCATCTATTTAGGGAGACTCAGCTTACCCACGCGAAACAATGAGAGAACAGGAACAGACAATATAATCAAGTGCCAAATAGGCTGGAGCATCTAGGAAGCTATCAAGTAATTATAGTTTTAGTCAAAAGAGCTGTATATAATAGCAATAAATGTAAAAATACTTCTCTGAAGTTGTTCTTTTGCTCTCTGGAAGAGAATGCTTTGGAGCTATTGCAAGGCATATAGCAGAAAGTACAGCTAATTCAAGTAACTATATTTAACACACATGACAACTATCCAGTTCTGGGCAGGGAGGATCGTATAATTCGAACATTATGCCGTACAAATTATATGTTCCTTTGCCAAACTCTCCTAGCAAGTTTTACAGTCTCTTCCCTTGCCATAGATATTTATAAAATACAAGGAGGTGAAAGTTAAAACCCACAGCATCAAGGAAATTACTTGGTTACTGAGCTTGTCGCCTCGGGAATGTTTGGGCTTTAGACTTTTGCAGTTTATATCTTTTAAAAATAAATGGAGAGGAAGAGAACCCTCATTTGAATTTGTCAGGAAGCCAGCTCCTCCCTTTAGTACGGCTCTCGCCATACTGAAAACACCGAGCTCAGCGCTGGGCTGATTGAATTTCACAAGGTTTCAAGGAAGAGAAGACTCTTGAGTTTGATTTTTTTAAAAAAATAATTCCAGTATCAAGATTGCATCTTTCTCAAACACATATTCTCTCTCATTCTCATTCTCCCCACCCCTTCCCCCAGGCATAAGAGGGATTTTACATTATATGTGCCACACAGACTGTTCCATGTGAGGAAGAAAAGAACCACTCAGTAATAGGCCAAAAAACAAAGCGAGAAATTTGAAATATTTCAAAGTAATAAGAGCCACAAACAGCTGTTTGGTACCCAATATAGTTCTGCCTGGGCTAACAGGGCATACTGTTGCAACGGGTTCAGGAGGGAAGAGTTGTATAGGGAAATGGGTTAAGAGAAAATGTGGTTCTGTCGCTGTTTTTCATTCTACTGGAGAGCAATGGCCAGTAAGGTTAAGAAAAAGAAGTTGGCCACCAAAAAGGGAGGCGGGCGGGTGGGGAATGAAATAAGCTCGGCATGTTCATCATAGAGCAGTTAGAATTATGATCAGGTTGCCTTTGATAATGTCCCTTGAAAGATAATATTAAGCTGTAGATGTTTTTCTGACACAAGGGGTTCTCTTTACGGTGCCTTTTCCTCTTTTCACAGATCAGCTCTCAGAAAGGCCATGTGGACGTTCCTCTTCTCTTAGCGCTGCTAATAGCTCTCAGACAAACTCACAGGGAGCAGTTTCTAGCACAGCTCCAGGGCTGCAAAGGCAGTCAAAGCCAGTGGTAAGTCTGGTCCCCAATTCCCCCTGCCTGTTTTAAAATTTGTAAACTTCGATTGCTATCTCGGTTACATCTCCATAGGTGGTGACATAGCCATCCTGTTGTTTGGGGCGTTGTGAGAAAACGAATTTGGAACCTCGCCCCAATTCAGGCTGGCCCATGGGAACAAATCAAAGGCATGTGGGGCAGAGAGTCTGAAAATCGGGGTTGAATCCCCAAAGTCCTGTCCCTTTCTAGAACTGAGCAACTGAGAATGCTATGCAAATGTCAGTCATTAGGGCGACTTCCGGAGGGAAGTTTGCTGTTATTTCCCCTCTCCCCCGGGCTTATTAGGAGAACTAAATAGTGCCTGGCACGTAGAAGGCAATCAATGTATATTACTTGCTCTCATCATTGCCGCTGTCATTTTCTTTTTCTCTTTGCATTCCTATTGAGCCCAGGACGAGCTCCTATATTGGGATAGCTCGGTTATCTTTGCATTTGGTCTTTTTTTTTTTTTTGCATTTTTTACATCTTTATTGGAGTATAATTGCTTTACAATGGTGTGCCAATTTCTGCTTCACAACAAAGTGAATCAGTTATACATATACATATGTTCCCATATCTCTTCCCTCTTGCATCTCCCTCCCCCCCACCCCCCCCATGGGAGCTTTCATTTGGGAGGGAGCGCCCTAGCTTCTGCTCTTTTGAGACCTTTATTCCTTGTCAAAATCCACCCACTTGCTTTAAGCCCTCATGAGCTATTACTTCCAAAGTACTTTAATTACTTCCAAAGCACTTAATCTTTTGAGATTGCAGATCTCTTTCAGAAGCTGATGAACACTCTATGGTTCCATACCCCTTGGGCCCTCTCAAATTGTCTGTAAAATCTCCTGTGTGTGAACTTACTGGTCTGTGTTTTGGGTCAAGGCTTGTTGTGCTATCAGCTTCTCAAAGGGACATGTGACAGGTTAAGAACTCCAGACTTAGGGAACTGTGGGATATTTGATCTTTGCATATGAATAAGTCTTAGCCAATTTAAGATATTCTTAGTAATTGGAAGGGGGAGGCAGATTTTATGAGAGGAGGTTGGTACCTAATCTTGGTCACGGAATTGTGTAAGACTTCGGGTGTTGGGTAGAGGCAGAGTGGGATAGTTTATTACTCTACTTTGTTTCCTGGCTCATTTAAATAAGTATCTTTTGGGACTTCCCTGGCAATCCAGTGGTTAGGACTCCGAGCTTCCACTGCAGGGGGCCTGGGTTCGATCTCTGGTCGGGGAACTAAGATCCCCGCAAGCTGAGCAGCGTGGCCAAAAAAAAAAAAAAAAAAAAGTATCTTTAGATAATTGGTGGGGGAGAAGGAAATAAAAGCTATGACCCCCTCCAAAATACACATTCTCACAAATGCAAAAGTTTGCCTACAATTTTGAGGGCTTTATTAATTCCCTTCTCCTCATTCCCCCAAGGCCTACCCATGTTAGGCCCATTCCTAAATTAAAAACTCAAGACTGAGATGGACCTGAGGTTTTATCCTTGGTCACCCTACTTTATTTGCCTAAATTCATAGAATATCTGCCCCTGCCTCATTGAGATGAGTGCCTAATCTGGTG
This sequence comes from Phocoena sinus, assembly GCF_008692025.1. Taxonomy (NCBI): domain Eukaryota; kingdom Metazoa; phylum Chordata; class Mammalia; order Artiodactyla; family Phocoenidae; genus Phocoena; species Phocoena sinus. The sequence goes on along the minus strand of NC_045784.1, from coordinate 116,058,431 downwards.
TGACTTGTGTTTCTCCAGGAGATGACGGAAAATGGAAGTCATCAGTTGATAGTAAAGGCGAGATTCAACTTTAAGCAGACTAATGAAGATGAACTGTCTGTCTGTAAAGGGGACATCATTTATGTCACTAGAGTTGAAGAAGGAGGCTGGTGGGAAGGCACATTAAATGGGAGAACAGGCTGGTTCCCTAGTAATTATGTCCGAGAAATTAAATCCAGTGGTAAGTCAATCTTTTCAAAGCTTTTTTGACTGTGACTTTTGTACTTTCTTGGTCTTCGGACCAAAAATCTTGTAGTTTTCATTGGTTAACAGAATTGTTTGTACTTGTATGTGTATGTCAAAAATAAGACGAGAACAGAACTGGGAAAAAATCTATGATTAGATATCTTGAAACCAAGTTGTACTTAGACTACATCAAGGCAGCAAAACCTAAACCTAAAAAAGCAAAAGAATTCAAAGCTCAGACAACTGTTCCACCTTAACTATGTCCCCTTCTGTCTACTAATTCTAGCCCGTGTAATATAGTACAAAGCCCTTCCTGCTACTCTAAGGATCACCATGGCAGAATACAACAATAAGAGAGGTCATGTGCTAACTTCCTTTTTTAGCCCTAAGCTCTTCGAGCAGACCTAAGTCTAAATGCCTCAGAGATGTGTAGGAGAAATAATAATCATAGGACTGCAGGAAGCTGTCTGGCCACTTTGATTCTGAAAAAGATTGCCCTTAACTCTAATGATACCCAGAGAATGCAATCTAATCACTCATCAGTAATCTTTCTAGAACTTGCTTGGGTAATGTACTTCCCTTTTATTATTTAAGAAACTAGGTCCTGGGCTTCCCTGGTGGTGCAGTGGTTAAGAATCTGCCTGCCAATGCAGGGGACATGGGTTCAAGCCCTGGTCCGGGAAGATCCCACATGCCGCGGAGCAACTAAGCCCGTGCGCCACAACTACTGAGCCTGCGCTCTAGAGCCCACGAGCCACAACTATGGAAGCCCGCATGCCTAGAGCCCATGCTCCGCAACAAGAGAAGCCACTGCAATGAGAAGCCCGCACACCGCAACGAAGAGTAGCCCCCACTCGCCACAACTAGGGAAAGCCTGCGCGCAGCAACGAAGACCCACCACAGGCAAAAATAAATAAATAAATAAATAAAATAAATTAATTTAAAAAAAAGAAACTAGGTCCTGCCTATATTTAAAAATAAATCCCTAGCATTATAAAAATGTCACGATACAGATAAAATAAGGTTCAGTTATTCACATTATTATATCTCTTCACTCTTCAAAGCTATTTACCCAAGGGCTCCTTTTAAGTAGTTAGCGCCTCAGTATACTTTTTCCTTTGGTTAATGTCTTTATTGCTTTTTTAAAAATTAATTTATTTTTTAATTTTTATTCATTTATTTTTGGCTGCATTGGGTCTTCGTTGCTGTGTGCGGGCTTTCTCTAGTTGCGACGAGCAGGGGCTACTCTTCGTTGAGGTGGCTTCTCTTGTTGCAGAGCACGGGCTCTAGGCGCGTGGGCTCCAGTAGTTGTGGCATGTGGGCTCAGCAGTTGTGGCTTACGGGCTCTAGAGCGCAGGCTTGGTAGTTGTGGCACACGGGCTTAGTTGCTCCGCGGCATGTGGGATCTTCCTGGACCAGGGATCGAGCCCATGTCTCCTGCATTGGCAGGCGGATTCTTAACCACTGCGCCACCAGGGAAGTCCCTTTATTGCTTTTTTTAATGCCTCAAAATTAATACAATTATTTAATAAAATTATAGGCTCACTGTAAATAAGTTAAAACTTATAGAAATAGATAATGTAGATAATAAAAATTCCCCTCTCCTTCACCTCCTCCCCCAGATAACCACGGTGAGGAGCTTTTCCCTAAAGCATTTGAGATAAAATTTAGTTTCATGCTTTTCTGTGTTGTGCGTTGGGTGAAGGTGGGGCATTTCCTTTAATGGAATAAGTGTTTAGTAACAGATTTATAATTATATACGTATGTGTAGATGTCTTAACAGTTTTTAATTCGCTTGGCCCAAAAGTTCGTCCGGGTTTTTCCGTTACACCGTTATGAAAATCCTGAACAAACTTTTTGGCCAATGCAATATTACTGGGAATTGAGACGTTTCTGTTGAGCCCTGAAGTATTTTCACAGGCTGTGCTTGAAATTTCCTTGGTTTTGATGATTTTCACAGCCGATTTTTACCCCTTGCTGCATCTTTCAATTTGTGTAATCTCATTAGGATCTCTAAATAATTTTACAGATTCACTCTAACTTGGCTTCATCTGTAAAACTAAAAGGAACAGCTCTTGCTTCCTGGCCTGGGAGTCCCAAGCATTGTTTGAGGGGTTGTGGGGGGCAGACAGACAGCACGCACTCCTTATAGTGTCCCTTATTGAGATGCCTTGTAGCCTTATAGCGTATAGTCTGGCCCCTGCCTTGTGGACCGACTGCCCTGAGCTGTTTCTCCTGGTCTTTGGCCCCTTCCCTTCGAGCTTTTCCTATACTCTCTTTGGTTTACAACTCAGTTAAGGACTCACCTGGCAGCTTTCTGGCTCCGGTTTGAGCACCTAGGGAACCTAACCCTTAGAAACATCCTATGCAACTGTCAAGGATAGGTCTGGCTAGCTGGGGCCGGGAAGCCTGCTCATCAGGGAAGGCCTCAGACTGGAAGAATATGGACCATCTCTCACCTAGTTTATTGCAGTAGCTTCCTAACTGGCACCCCTGCTCCTGTCCTTGTCACCCCTGTAATCTAATTTAAACTCAGTAGATCCAGAGTGATCCTTTCAAAGTGTAACTTGAGTAGTATAATGGCTCCCCATCTCAAAAAGAGTAAAGGGCAAGGTCATTCCCAATAGCCTACAAGGCCCTCCAGGATTTGGCCTCTGGTGGCCCCTCTGGCCTTCTCTTTAACCTCTCTCCCCCTCACTCATCACATTTCGGCCACACTGGCCTCCTGGTTGCCTGTTCCAGACAGGCTCCTGCCTCACCTGCTGTCCCTCCACCTGGAATGCTCTCCCCAGATATCAGCACGGCTGGTTCCCTTACCTACTTCAGGTCTTTGCTCACTCGTTGGCTTCAGGGTAGCACCTTCCCTGGTCACCCAGGAGAAAATTGAACCCTATTCCCACTGCCCCTGTCCCCCTTCCCTTTTGTAGGTTTTTGTTTACCATTTCTTTCTATCTAACATAGTGTACATTTACTTATTTATTTCATTTACCATCTGTATCCGACCATTAGAATGTAAGTACCACAAGGGCAGAGATGTTTTTTCTGTGTTGTGCTCAGTAAATATTTGTAAAATCAATGAATATTGTGGGGCACTTCATTCAATTCTTTTTTTTTAAATAAATTTATTTATTTATTAATTAATTTATTTTCCGCTGCATTGGGTCTTCGTTGCTATGTGTGGGCTTTCTCTCGTTGCGGCGAGTGGGGGCTACTCTTCATTGCAGAGCGTGGGCTCTAGGCATGCGGGCTTCAGTAGTTGTGACACGCAGGTCAGTAGTTGTGGCTTGCAGGCTCTAGAGCACAGGCTCAGTAGTTGTGGCGCACAGGCTTAGCTGCTCTGAGGCATGTGGGATCTTCTCGGACCAGGGATCAAAAGGTCATTCAATTCTGTTTAGCTTGTTCATTGAGCATCTCCTGGGTACTTGGTGGGGAGGGGGCTATAAAAATCTGTCCTCATGGACCCTGCCCCCAAGGAGCTTACAGTCTAGTAGTCAAGATAGGTGTGTACACAACCAACTGTGACAGGATAGGACAGAGTCACACAGACAAAGCTCTACGTACGAAGCTGTTGGAGGAGTAAAGAAACGATGTGATTAACAATAACCTCAGAGGAAAAAAGCACTTGATTTGGTTCTTGAATGATGAAAAGAGGCTTATGATGGGCAGAGGGTTAGAAGGAGTCACTAAGTTAAAGCCGGGAAGTAGGGAAGCATGGAGTGGGTGGTAGGAGGATTTGGGCTGAGGGTCCGGTGAGTGAAGAGAAGGGGTGGGGCCATGAGCTGGACCTACATTAAGAAGGGTGTCAATGACAAGCTGTAAGCAGGGGGTTGCATGTGGTTTAGGGACATCTTTCTAGTGGTGGTGTTGGGGCTGGATGGCAGGGAAGTGGTGGGGATAACCAATGAGGGTGTGAGGAAACCAGTGAAGACTGCTGCTGTGAGGTCCCAGCAATCCAGATAGTGGCGTGGGTGACTGGTGACAGTGGAGAGGAAGAGAAAGTGGATGGATGCAGTAGATACTGTGAAAATAGAATCAAGAAAGCTGGCTGATAATCAGCTATGAGGAAAAGGGAAGAGGTGAGCATAACGCCAAGTCTAGGGGTCCAGCTTGATGGTGAGCTCCTTAAGGGCATGCGATGTCATCCACTTAGCCAGCCAGCAGAGGACTAGGATATCAGTCTCCGACCTGGGCACCGGTCAGGCACAGAAACCTAAGGCATGCCCCTTGCCCTCATGGGGCCCCGCCATAGTCTAGTGAGGGGAAGATCTCATTAGCATATTGAATGATAACTTCCAAATACAGGGTACTCTGGAGAGTGGTGAGCAGAAGAGGGGTGCCTAACTCATCCTGACATGTAGGTCAAAGGGAAATTATTCATCTTTGTATACCTTCCTATCTCCATAGTGCCTAATGCAGTGCTTTAGACATACATGCTGAACTCCATTAATAGAGAAGATGGGAGAAGGGTGTGTGTGTGCGCGTGCGTGTGCGTGCGTGCTGGGGGGGTAATTGGTACTGAAGATGATGAGTTGTTTTGGACATGTTGAGTGGAGGCGCCAGCGAGTCATCATTCTGAAGATTTCTAGCAGGTTGGCAGTATGGATTCGGAGCACGGGAGAGAGAGAAGAGCTGCAGGTGAAACTGACGATGGACAGTATGAAGTGGTGGATGATGAAGCGTCAAATACATAGCAGATCATCAGTGGACAGAGAGAACACGGTGGCTGGAGAGGTCGGGAGAGGCTTCCTGGAGGAGATAGGGCTTGAGCTGAACCCTCAAAGACACAGAGACTGTGTGGATAGGCCCAGAAGGACAATCTAAGTTGTAGTGATTGATTGGGGAGATCAAAAACCATGAAAGAGCTGTGGTAGGTGAGCAGAGCGAGTTTAGGGGACCGTGGAAGAGATGAGCTAGGCGTAATGCAAAGGTCTTGCTGGGAAAGTAGGTGTCAGGTGTTTGCTGACTTGAATTCTTTCCCACCCAAGTCTTGCCTCCACAAAACAGTAAGCAGGCCAAAACCTACCTAGGATGCTGCTGAAGGACAATATAAATTCAATGTTGTGCTGTTTTATGCTTGGTCTAGAAAATACTTGTCAACTTTGGAATTTCTTTCCACGAAGTCCATACTTCTATGTAAGCTCAGGAAAGAAAATTTATTTTTAAAGAGTTAAAAAAATGATTTCTAAGTTAAATGCCTAGCTCAAAGAAACGAAACCTTCAATTTGGAGTTTTAAACTCCTCTGCCATACAACTTCTGGGTCCTTTATGAAGTGGAATCAGGCATGGAACCATCTGCTTACTATTGGGGCAGATGTGTAACACTGAGGTCACTCAAGTAGTCAGGAATTCTGACATACTTGTTCATGGTAGCCTGGGCTACCATTCAGGCTGATACTACAGGTTCTTTAGGATTGTCTTAGAAACCAAATGAAGCAACCCTAGCCCCAGACAGCCCTTAACCCTGCAGATGGCTGTGCCATGGAGAGCTGTGCAGTGTTTTCTTCCCTTGACAAGAGCACTTCATGCTCTGGAAGTTTGCCCTTGGGGAGTGGCCTTTTACGTTTTAGATTCTACTGTAACTTTTGTCTAGAGATAATTATGGCCGAAGCCCTGGGGACATCTTCTTCCTCTCTTCAGGTGGAGGTTGATTTCTGAGGACCTACAGAACCACCAGTGTAATAGTGTAGAAAGTTAAGAAATAGAATATTTGAGTATAATGTTTTACACACACACACACACACACACACACACACACACACACACACACAAACCTTTCAACATGAGCTTAAGACTGAAGATAGAGTAGGTTTTTGTGACCATGATGATAAAAGCCTCTCACCAAGGATGATGGAACCCGGACACTGGTGACATTAGGAAGCCCTTGTTACCAATTTCTTGTTACATGAGAAAAGTAAACCCGATGTTGACTAAAAATATTTTTTTCAAGGATCTTCTTGAAAAATACTTGTATGAATAACTTAGTCATTATATAAACTACAGAAGATACATTAAGGGCCCTTGCTCCTTTATTCATTTGAGTCAGATACATTATAAATAAGAAAATTAGCCATTTATCCAATTTTCAGTCCTTTTCTTCAAAGTCAGCGGTAACTTGTAAATTAACTTGTTTATACATCAAAGTCATGTCTGCCACGACATCAGTAAGGTAGTAAATTATATCTCTCTTTTTTAAAAAATTTAATTAATTATTTATTTTTGGCTGTGTTGGGTCTTCGTTGCTGCGTGTGGGCTTTCTCTAGTTGCGGTGAGCAGGGGCTACTCTTTGTTGCAGTGTGCAGGCTTCTCATTGTGGTGGCTTCTCTTGTTGTGGAGCACAGGCTTTAGGCACATGGGCTTCAGTAGTTGTGGCACGCAGCCTCAGTAGTTGTGGCGTATGGGCTTAGTGACTCCACGGCATGTGGGATCTTCCTGAACCAGGGCTCAAACCTGTGTCCCCTGCATTGGCAGGCAGATTCTTTAACCACTGTGCCACCGGGGAAGTCCCTGTATCTCTTTTTTTATTTGTGTCTTTGTTACCGAGAGAGGCTACGTGTTTTGTCAGGACTTTGCATTAAAATTTTCCTGGCAAAATATCCATGCCAAGAAAATATCGAGGCAAGTATGATTGGAGCAGATATTTTAAGCAAGTTTTGTTTTCTGCAACTGATTCAGTTAAGGGATCATTAAATCCTTCTAAAACTTCTTCTTCTCAGGTAAATATAGATGTCAAGTGAGGGGATTAGGTAGATGGCTAATTAAATTTGTATTAAGGCAGATTAAGAAATGACTCTTCCTACTTATTAAAATCCAAAACTAGGATTGGGCTTTATATTTAGACTTCCTGTTTTAATCTTCTGGGTGTATCACATAGATGCTTCATGTCCAGAGAAAGCTAGTTATCACTAGATTTCTTTTTGACCTGTCACCACCAGCAGGCACAGGAATCTGTATCTCAGCAAGGGAGGGGAATGGATCGAGAGTTAATGGGAAAGGGATCTTTACATCAGAAGTAGGAGGGTTGGGCTTCCCTGGTGGCACAGTGGTTGAGAATCCGCCTGCCAGTGCAGGGGACACGGGTTTGAGCCCTGGTCCGGGAAGATCCCACATGCTGCGGAGCAACTAAGCCCGTGCGCCACAACTACTGAGCCCACGTGCCACAGCTGCTGAGGCCTGCGCACCTAGAGCCTGTGCTACGCAACGGGAGAGGCCACCACAATAAGCCCTTTGAATTCTTCACTACGTTGACCGATTTTTTTTTCCACTGATTGAATTGAATTGACCAGTTTTTTAATGGCCTTAGAAACACCATATAAAAGGTTTACGTTTTCATGTTAGGTCATATCAGGGAGGAAGAAATTTTCCTCTAACCCTTCTTGGTTCTTCTGTCTGGTCTGAGAACTAAGCCAATATGAGATATTAACAGGAGGAAATCCAAGTTTAATAACAAGTATACATGGGAGAGACCCAGGAGAACTGAATAAGTCGCCAAAATGGTGAAACCCTCACCTTAAATACCAACTTCAGCTAAAGACAAAAGAGGATGTTGGGGGTAGGGGTTTGGGACTTCAAAGGGGCGGGAGGGCAATTGACATAGAGATGGAAAAGCAAATGTTTGGTAAATAAACGTTTGCTGGGCCAGACAGAGACAGTGGGACACAGAGTGGACTCTGATCTCTGAGAGTTGCCCCCCTCATACCCAGCACACGTTCTTTGCATATGTCTCTGCTGATAGCTCTGTTCCAGGAACAGGCCCTCTACCTAAATTCTCTAGCCAGCTAAGGGGGTGGTGAAAAGAAAGACTTCCTGAGTCTTTAGAGCCTTGATTGTTTTCAGCTCAAAATAATCCACATGCCAAAGAGACATTTTGGGGTGACAAATTTTGCTCCCGTCCTGTCACTTTGAACCACCCCCAGGGACTGGACTTGTCTCCTCTAAACGTCCACATTCTTATTCCTTCTCTGCGTGTTGCCGAGGGTGGGTTTTAGCTAGGACTGCACGTGGCAGGAGTAGGCAGTGGTGGAGGGCAAAGGAGGTACAAGAGGCAAGAAACTGTCACTGAAACCTAGTGCTGGTGTTTTTCTCTTTGCATCCACCCCTTGAATTTTTTTCATGGGGCCAGTTGGTTGGAAGGACTACATTTTTTTTTTTTTTTTTTTTTTTTTTGCGGTACGCCGGCCTCTCACTGCTGCGGCCTCTCCCATTGCGGAGTACAGGCTCCGGACGCGCAGGCTCAGTGGCCATGGCTCACGGGCCCAGACGCTCCGCGGCATGTGGGATCTTCCCGGACCGGGGCACGAACCCGTGTCCCCTGCATTGGCAGGCAGACTCTCAACCACTGCGCCACCAGGGAAGCCCAGGACTACATTTTTAAAGACTTTCTAAGGTTGTCCTTCCAAATCTGTCTTCCTTCTTCTCTTTGTATTGATTCCCCATCCTACACCAAGGCTGCAGGGACAGCCAGACCTTCTAGCACTACGCTGAGTGAGAGTGGTGAGAGCAGGCATCCTTGTCTTGTTCCTGATCTTAGGGGGAAAGTATTCAGCCTTAGGTCTTTCACTGCTAGTTAAGATGCTAGCTGTAGGGTTTTCATAGATGCTCTTTATTGAGTTGGAGAAGTTCCTCTTTATTCCTTTTTTTTTTCTGGAAGTTTTTTTTTTCTTGAATGGGTGTTGAATTTTGTCCTGTGCTTTTGCTGCATCGATTGCTATTATCATGTGATTTTTCTTTTTAGACTATTAATACCATGGGTTTCATTGACTGATTTTTGAATATTTAACCAACATCCATGAGATGAATTCTATGGTATACAATTCTTTTAAAATATCACTGAATTCTGTTTGCTAATTCTTTGTTAGCGTTTTTTGCATCGAAATTCATGAGGGGTATGGGTCAGCGGTTTTCTTTTTTGTACTGTCTTTGTCTGGTTTTGGTGTCAGTGTAGTTAATAGTGACTTTATAAAATGAGTTGGAAAGTGATCCCTTCTCTTTATTTTCTGTAAGAGATTGGGAATAATTGCTATGGCTTCTTCCTTAAACATTTGGTAGAACTCTCCACTGAAACCATATGGGCCTGGAGATTTCTTTTTTCCACAGTTTTAAATTTATAACTTCAATTTCCAGAATAATTATAAGGCCATTCAAATGGTGTATTTAATATTGGGTGAACTGTGGTAGTTTTGGTTTTCTGAGGAATTGCTCCATTTCATACCTAATTATCAAATTTATGTGTTTTAAGTTGTTCATGGTATTTCTTTATTATCTTTTGGGCATCTCCAGAGTCTGTAATGATATCCCCTACTTCACTCCTCCTATTGGTAATTTGTGTCTTCTCTCTTTTATCCTCTGTCAGTCTTGCTAGAGGTTTGACAATTTTATTTTATTAAAAATTTTTTTTCGCTGTAATTTTTTTTTATTGAAGTGTTGTTGATTTGCAATATTGTGTCAGTTTCAGGTGTACAGCAAAGTGATTTGGTTATATTATATATATCTATATTCTTTTTTCGATTCTTTTCTGTTATAGGTTATTACAATATATTGAATATAGTTCCCTGTGCTATACAGTAAATCCTTTTTTAAATATATTTTATTCATTTATTTATTTATGGCTGTGTTGGGTCTTTGTTGCTCTGCGCAAGCTTTCTCTACTTGCGGCGAGCGGGGGCTACTCTTCCTTGCGGTGTGCGGGCTTCTCGTTGCAGTCGTTGCAGTGGCTTCTCTTGTTGCAGAGCACGGGCTCTAGGCGCAGTCTTCAGTAGTTGCAGCACGCAGGCTCAGTAGTTGTGGCGCACTGGCTTAGTTGCTCCGTGGCATGTGGGATCTTCTCGGACCAGGGCTCAAACCCTTTTCCCCTGCATTGGCAGGCGAATTCTTAACCACTGCGCCACCAGGGAAGTCCTACAGTAAATCCTTGTTAACAATTTTATCGATCTTAACAAAGCACCAGCTCTTTTTGCATCTTGTTCAGCCACCCAGGAATCCCCATGGCAGCCACTGTTTTCTTTCAATTCATGTTTCTCTGTTCTACTTCACATAGTTAACATTTTTTTTCAGTTGCAGTGACCAGTTTCTGTGGCCTTTCCTTTCCTCTTCTGTCTTGGCAGGCTCTCCATTACTGTTTACCCTTCCTTTTGGCCTTGCTTTCAAAAGGTGGTCACATCTTGCTGGTTTCTCTAGAACGTTTCATTTTTATCAAGACTGGTTTACATCATAATTGCACAAAACAACCGAGTTCTAAGTAGCATTAAGGGTACATTGTAGAAAACTTGCCTAATAAAAACCGGAAAGAATTTGGTAACTGTCGATTTTGAATATGCCTACGAGTGCAAAACCATGGTGTGCTGGGGGGAACACCATGCTGGGCAGTACAATACTTGGGTTCAATTCCTGACTCTGTCATTTGCAATCTCAAGTAATAGGCTGGGTGGCTCTGCATTGCTCAAATTTACCCAGTAAAGCCTTGTGAAGCCACCATGTGGATCCAGGCAGACCTTGAAGTTGCATGAAGCTTTCCAAACCTGGTTATGCCCCAGTTTTGGGGCATTGAGGAGTGCCAGATTTGGCCCTCATTGTTGCCTTTTTGTTTTATTTACCCTTTACCCAGCCCGGCCCAGCTGGACAGTTCACTGTCACAGGAACAGTACTGCCTTGAGCATTGCCATTTCTACAGCTGTGCTTCTGGCATCTTCCCTGCCTAGGAAACTCTCTACTGTCTTCTCTGCCTATTTGAATTCTAGCTCCCCTCCAGGGACAGATCAAGTACCCCCTGCCCAGCAAGGTCTTCTCTGACCATCCCAGATAAAACTGATGATCCCTCTGAACTCCGGGGGGAACTACTGCTCATGCCATTGACCGGGCCCTTCAGTAGCTTCATCTCTGGACGTCCTGTTGGTTAGGAGCACAGGCTTTTGTCAAGACACACCAGGGCTTCAGTCTTGGCTCTGCCATTTCCCAAATTCATGCCCTTAAGCAGCTGACGTCACTTTCCTGTACCCTAGTGACCTCCTCTACAAAACGAGATCATCTCTGCCTTACAGGTAGTTGTAAAGATCAAATAAAATGTCTTAAAAGCAGTTAAGTGCCAAATAAACATAAGGGATATTTTAAATATAATAAAAATTAGAAATTAAGGTTAAATGGGAAAATGTTCATGAAATAATGTTGTAATAGGAGGATTACAAAGCTGTAGGTGAAGTAAGAAAGATCTATGTGTGTTTGTGTGTGTGTGTTCACAAACACATGTATAAAAAGAATGGGAACACTAATATGTATAAAATAGATAACTAACGAGAACCTGCTGTATAGCACAGGGAACTCTACTTCACTTCGCTGTACAGTAGAAACTAACACAACATTGTAAAACAACTATACCCCAATAAAAAAAAAGTCTATTTTAATAGCAAAAAAAAAAACAGAATGGGAAGACGTACTTCAAAATGTTACTCTGGATGATGGTTAGCTCTGGGTGATGGGTTAATTGTTGGTTTTTCTTTTCTACATTTTGCATTTTTTAGGGTAGGAATGTAATAGATATAAAACTAGAAAATATTGTTTTTAAAAAGAAAAAAATCAAGTCCTGATGATAATACTTGGTTATTTATACTCCACCATACATCAGAAAGAGTTGGTTTGAAATTAATTAATTAATTTTATTTGGCTGCATTTGTTCTTCGTTGCTGCGTGTGGGCTCTCTCTAGTTGCAGCGAGCGGGGGCTTCTCTTTGTTGTGGAGCATGGCTTCTCATTGCAGTGGCTTCTCTTGTTGCAGAGCACAGGCTCTATGGACATGGACTTCAGTAGTTGTGGCACACGGGCTTGGTAGTTGTGGCTTGCGACCTCTAGAGTGCAGGCTCAGGAGTTGTGGCGCACAGGCTTAGTTGCTCTGCAGCATGTGGGATCTTCCCGGACCACGGCTCGAACCCATGTCCCCTGCATTGGCAGGTGGATTCTTAACCACTGCGCCACCAGGGAAGTCCCCAGAAAGAGTTTAAAGCAGCATACAATATAGCAAGATAAAAATGGAACATAAAACAAAATGAAGCAAAGGAGAAAATGAGGGTAGGGAAGACAGTCTGTAGTGACAAGGTTAAACATTTATGATCGCTGTCTTGTATTTTTATTAAGTGGTTTCTTTTTTTTTAAATAGATTTTATTTACTTATTTATTTATTTATGGCTGTGTTAGGTTTTCGTTGCTGCATGCGGGCTTTCTCTAGTTGCAGCTAGTGGGGGCTACATTTCTTTTTTCTTTTTTTTTTACATCTTTATTGGAATATAATTGCTTTACAATGGCATGTTAGTTTCTGCTTTATAACAAAGTGAATCAGTTATACATATACATATGTTCCAATATCTCTTCCCTCTTGCGTCTCCCTCCCTCCCACCCTCTCTATCCCACCCCTCCAGGCGGTCACAAAGCACCGAGCTGATCTCCCTGTGCTATGCAGCTGCTACCCATTAGCTATCTACCTTACGTTTGGTAGTTTATATATGTCCATGCCACTCTCTCACTTTGTCACAGCTTACCCTTCCCCCTCCCCATATCCTCAAGTCCATTCTCTAGTAGGTCTGTGTCTTTATTGCTGTCTTACCCCTAGGTTCTTCATGACATATTTTTTCTTAAATTCCATATATATGTGTTAGCATACGGTATTTGTCTCTCTCTTTCTGACTTACTTCACTCTGTATGACAGACTCTAGGTCTATCCACCTCCTTACAAATACCTCAATTTCGTTTCTTTTTATGGCTGAGTAATATTTCATTGTATATATGTGCCACATCTTCTTTATCCATTCATCCGATGATGGACAGTTAGGTTGTTTCCATCTCTGGGCTATTGTAAACAGAGCTGCAATGAACATTTTGGTACATGACTCTTTTTGAATTATGGTTTTCTCAGGGTATATGCCCAGTAGTGGGATTGCTGGGTCATATGGTAGTTCTATTTGTAGTTTTTTAAGGAACCTCCATACTGTAGATTCCTCCAGCTCCGTTTTTCATTCTCAAGATTGCTTTGGCTATTTGGAGTCTTTTGTGTTTTCATACAAACTGTGAAATTCTTTGTTCTAGTTCTGTGAAAAATACCACTGGTAGTTTGATAGGGATTGCATTGAATCTGTAGATTGCTTTGGGTAGTATCGTCATTTTCACAATACTGATTCTTCCAACCCAAGAACATGGTGTATCTCTCCATCTATTTGTATCATCTTTAATTTCTTTCATCAGTGTCTTATAGTTTTCTGTATACAGGTCTTTTGTCTCCTTAGGTAGGTTTATTCCTAGATATTTTATTCTTTTTGTTGCAATGGTAAATGGGAGTGTTTTCTTAATTTCATTTTCAGATTTTTCATCACTAGTGTATAAGAATGCCAGAGATTTCTGTGCATTAATTTTGTATCCTGCTACTTTACGAAATTCATTGATTAGCTCTAGTAGTTTTCTGGTAGCATCTTTAGGATTCTCTATGTATAGTATCATGTCATCTGCAAAGAGTGACAGCTTTACTTCTTCTTTTCCGATTTGGATTCCTTTTATTTCCTTTTCTTCTCTGATTGCTGTGGCTAAAACTTCCAAAACTATGTTGAGTAAGAGTAGTGAGAGTGGGCAACCTTGTCTTGTTCCTGATCTTAGTGGAAATGCTTTCAGTTTTTCACCATTGAGGACAATGTTGGCTGTGGGTTTGTCATATATGGCCTTTATTATGTTGAGGAAAGTTCCCTCTATGCCTACATTCTGCAGGGTTTTTATCATAAATGGGTGTTGAATTTTGTCGAAAGCTGTCTCTGCATCTATTGAGATGATCATATGGTTTTTCTCCTTCAATTTGTTAATATGGTGTATCACATTGATTGATTTGCGTATATTGAAGAATCCTTGCATTCCTGGAATAAAGCCCACTTGATCATGGTGTATGATCCTTTTAATGTGCTGTTGGATTCTGCTTGCTAGTATTTTGTTGAGGATTTTTGCATCTATGTTCATCAGTGATATTGGCCTGTAGTTTTCTTTCTTTGTGACATCCTTGTCTGGTTTTGGTATCAAGGTGATATTGGCCTCGTAGAATGAGTTTGGGAGTGTTCCTCCCTCTGCTATATTTTGGAAGAGTTTGAGAAGGATAGGTGTTAGCTCTTTTCTAAATGTTTGATAGAATTCGCGTGTGAAGCCGTCTGGTTCTGGGCTTTTGTTTGTTGGAAGAGTTTTAATCACAGTTTCAATTTCAGTGCTTGTGATTGGTCTGTTCATATTTTCTATTTCTTCCTGATTCAGTCTTGGCACGTTGTGTATTTCTAATAATTTGTCCATTTCTTCCAGGTTGTCCATTTTATTGGCATAGAGTTGCTTGTAGTAATCTCTCATGATCTTTTGTATTTCTGCAGTGTCTGTTGTTACTTCTCCTTTTTCATTTCTAATTCTATTGATTTGAGTCTTCTACCTTTTTTTCTCGATGAGTCTGGCTAATGGTTTATCAATTTTGTTTATCTTCTCAAAGAACCAGCTTTTAGTTTTATTGATCTTTGCTATCATTTCCTTCAGTTCTTTTTCATTTATTTCTGATCTGATTTTTATGATTTCTTTCCTTCTGCTAACTTTGGGGTTTTTTTATTCTTCTTCCTCTAATTGCTTTAGGTGCAAGGTTAGGTTTTTTATTCGAGATGTTTCCTGTTTCTTAAGGTAGGATTGTATTGCTATAAACTTCCCTCTTAGAACTGCTTTTGCTGCATCCCATAGATTTTGGGTCGTCGTGTCTCCATTGTCATTTGTTTCTAGGTATTTTTTTATTTCCTCTTTGATTTCTTCATTGATCACTTCGTTATGAAGTAGTGTATGGTTTAGCCTCCATGTGTTTGTATTTTTTACAGATCTTCTCCTGTAATTGATATCTAGTCTCATAGCATTGTGGTCGGAAAAGATACTTGAAACAATTTCAATTTTCTTAAATTTACCAAGGCTTGATTTGTGACCCAAGATATGATCTATCCTGGAGAATGTTCCATGAGCACTAGAGAAAAATGTGTATTCTGTTGTTTTTGGATGGAATGTCTTATAAATATCAATTAAGACCATCTTGTTTAATGTATCATTTAAAGCTTGTGTTTCCTTATTTATTTTCATTTTGGATGATCTGTCCATGGGTGAAAGTGGGGTGTTAAAGTCCCCTACTATGAATGTGTTACTGTCGATTTCCCCTTTTATGGCTGTTAGTATTTGCCTTATGTATTGAGGGGCTCCTATGTTGGGTGCATAAATATTTACAATTGTTATATCTTCTTCTTGGATCGATCCCTTGATCATTATGTAGTGTCCTTCTTTGTCTCTTCTAATAGTCTTTATTTTAAAGTGTATTTTGTCTGATACGAGAATTGCTACTCCAGCTTTCTTTTGGTTTCCATTTGCTTGAAATATCTTTTTCCATCCCCTTACTTTCAGTCTGTATGTGTCTCTAGGTCTGAAGTGGGTCTCTTGTAGACAGCAAATATATGGGTCTTGTTTTTGTATCCATTCAGCCAATCTGTGTCTTTTGGTGGGAGCATTTAGTCCATTTACAGTTAAGGTAATTATCGATATGTATGTTCCTATTCCCATTTTCTTAATTGTTTTGGGTTCGTTATTGTAGGTCTTTTCCTTCTCTTGTGCTGCTTGCCTAGAGAAGTTCCTTTAGCAGTTGTTGTAGAGCTGGTTTGGTGGTGCTGAACTCTCTCAGCTTTTGCTTGTCTGTAAAGGTTTTAATTTCTCCATCAAATCTGAATGAGATCCTTGCTGGGTAGAGTAATCTTGGTTGCAGGTTTTTCTCCTTCATCACTTTAAATATGTCCTGCAGGTCCTTTCTGGCTTGCAGGGTTTCTGCTGAAAGATCAGCTGTTAACCTTATGGGGATTCCTTTGTGTGTTATTTGTTGTTTTTCCGTTGCTGCTTTTAATATGTTTTCTTTGTATTTAATTTTTGACAGTTTGATTAATATGTGTCTTGGCATATTTCTCCTTGGGTTTATCCTGAATGGGACTCTCAGTGATTCCTGGATTTGATTAACTATTTCTTTTCCCATATTAGGGAAGTTTTCAACTATAATCTCTTCAAATATCTTCTCAGTCCCTTTCTTTTTCTCTTCTTCTTCTGGAACCCCTATAATTCGAATGTTGGTGCGTTTAATGTTGTCCCAGAGGTCTCTGAGACTGTCCTCAATTTTTTTCATTCTTTTTTCTTTATTCTGCTCTGCAGTAGTTATTTCCACTGTTTTATCTTCCAGGTCACTTATGCATTCTTCTGCCTCAGTTATTCTGCTATTGATCCCATCTAGAGTATTTTTTATTTCATTTATTGTGTTGTTCATTGTTGCCTGTTTCATCTTTAGTTCTTCTAGGTCCTTGTTAAATGTTTCTTTTATTTCCTCCATTCTATTTCCAAGATTTTGGATCATCTTTACTATCATTATTCTGAATTCTTTTTCAGGTAGACTGCCTATTTCCTCTTCATTTGTTAGGTCTGGTGGGTTTTTATCTTGCTCCTTCATCTGCTGTGTGTTTTTCTGTCTTCTTATTTTGCTTATCTTACTGTGTTTGGGGTCTCCTTTTTGCAGGCTGCAGGTTCGTAGTTTCTGTTGTTTTTGATGTCTGTCTCTAGCGGATATGGTTGGTTCAGTGGGTTGTGTAGGCTTCCTGGTGTAGGGGACTAGTGCCTGTGTTCTGGTGCATGAGGCTGGATCTTGTCTTTCTGGTGGGCAAGTTCACGTCTGGTGGTGTGTTTTGGGGTGTCTGTGGACTTATTATGATTTTAGGCAGCCTCTCTGCTAATGGGTGCAGTTGTGTTCCTGTCTTGCTAGTTGTTTGGCATAGGATGTCCAGCACTGTAGCTTGCTGTTCGTTGAGTGAAGCTGGGTGCTGGTGTTGAGATGGAGATCTCTGGGAGATTTTTGCCATTTGATATTATGTAGAGCTGGGAGGTCTCTTGTGGACCAGTGTCCTGAAGTTGGCTCTCCCACCTCAGAGGCACAGCACTGACTCCTTGCTGCAGCACCAAGAGCCTTTCATCCACACAGCTCAGAATAAAAGGGAGAAAAAGTAGAAAGAAAGAATTAATAGAAGTAGAAAGAAAGAAAGAACGAAAGAAAGAAAGAAAGGAGGGAGGGAGGAAGGAAGGAGGGAAGGAAGGAAAAAAGAAAGAAAAGATAAAGTAAAATAAAATAAGATAAAATATAATAAAGTTATTAAAATAAAAACATAATTATTAAGAAAAAAAGAACTAAAACAAAGAAACAAACAAAAAAATGGATGGATAGAACCCTAGGACAAATGGTGGAAGCAAAGCTATACAGCATAAATCTTGCTCTCAAAGTCCACCTCCTCAATTTGGGATGATTCGTTTTGTATTGATGTATTCCACAGACATCAAGTTGATTGTGGAGCTTTAATCCGCTGCTTGAGGCTGCTGGGAGAGATTTCCTTTTCTCTTCTTTGTTCCCACACCTTCCAGGGCTCAGCTTTGGATTTGGCCCCGCCTGTGCGTGTAGGTCGCCGAGGGCGTCTGTTCTTCACTCAGACAGGACGGGGTTAAAGGAGCCGCTGATTCGGGGGCTCTGGCTCACTCAGGCCGGGGGGAGGGAGGGGCACGGAGTGCGGGGCGGGCCTGCGGCGGCAGAGGCCGGCGTGACGTTGCACCAGCCTGAGGCGCGCCGTGCGTTCTCCCGGGTAAGTTGTCCCTGGATCCCGGGACCCTGGCGCTGGCGGGCTGCACAGGCTCCCCGGAAGGCGGGTGTGCATAGTAACCTGTGCTCGCACACAGGCTTCTTGGTGGCGGCAGCAGCAGCCTTAGCATCTCATGCCCGTCTCTGGGGTACGCGCTTTTAGCCGTGGCTCACGCCCGTCTCTGGAGCTCCTTTAAGCAGCGCTCTTAAACCCCTCTCCTCGCGCACCAGGAAACAGAGAGGGAAGAAAAAGTCTCTTGCCTCTTCGGCAGGTCCAGACTTTTCCCCGGACTCCTTCCCGGCCAGCCGTGGTGCACTAACCCCTTCAGGCTGTGTTCACGCCGCCAACGCCAGTCCTCTCCCTGCGCTCCGACCAAAGCCGGAGCCTCAGCTCCCAGCCCCGGCCCGCCCCGGCGGGGGAGCAGACAAGCCTCTCGGGCTGGTGAGTGCTGGTCAGCACCGATCCTCTGTGCGGGAATCTCCCCGCTTTGCCCTCCGCACCCCTGTGGCTGCGATTTCCTCCAGGGCTGCGAAGCTTTCCCCCTCCGCCACCCGCAGTCTCCACCCGCGAAAGGCCTTCCCAGTGTGTGGACACTTTCCCTCTTTCACGGCTCCCTCCCACTGGTGCAGATGCCGTCCCTGTTCTTTTGTCTCTGTTTTTTCTTTTGCCCTACCCAGGTACGTGGGGAGTTTCTTGCCTTTTGGGAGGTCTGAGGTCTTCTGCCAGCGTTCAGTAGGTGTTCTGTAGGCGTTGTTCCACGCGTAGATGTATTTCTGGTGTATGTGTGGGGAGGAAGGTGATCTTCGCATCTTACTCTTCCGCCATCTTCCTGGAAGCCGGGCCTACTTTTCGTTGCCGTGCGCGGGCTTCTCAATGCGGTGGCTTCTCTTGTTGTGTAGCAGGGCTCTAGGCGCACGGGCTTCAGTATTGTGGCACGTGGGCTCAGTAGTTGTGACTCACGAGCTCTAGAGCACAGGCTCAGTAGTTGTGGCACATGGGCTTAGTGGCTCTGCGGCATGTGGGATTTTCCCAGACCAGGGCTCGAACCCCTGTCCCCTGCATTGGGAGGAGGATTCTTAACCACCGCACCACCAGGGAAGCCCCTAAATTTATTTCATTTAGAGTGTAAATATATGCCACAGAGTACTGTGGTGTTTGAGAGGGGCTAGTATAGGATATTCTGAAAACTAGTCAGGTCTGTTTAGGATTTTCAGTTCTAATAAAATTGTGGATTATTGTACTAGATATAGTATTTATTATATAAACTATATTTCTTTAAATACTGTATGACAGAAGTGTGTGTTTACTTACTCATAGAACCCATCAGAAACCACATATAGAGATGTGGCACTAAAATTATTTGAATTATCTAATAAAATCTTAGGGGGTGTTAAAGCAGCTTAGTGTTTGGCTGTGAAACCAAGAAGTCTTATATAGAGGCAGGGACATGCTGCATATTCTCCCAAATCTTCTTTCTTCTCTAGGCCCTTGGTACCTGAGTAATACCACTTTGCAAAATTCAGAGAGGGTATTAGGTGTAGTGAGAATCTATAACCTAAATGGTTTCTTTTTTTGAATTTTATTTTATTTATTTTTTATACAGCAGGTTCTTATTAGTTATCTATTTTATACATATTAGTGTATATATGGGTAAGATGAACTTTGTAAAATAAAGGCATCTTTTTATAGCACAGCATAATGATATTAAAATGATACATAAAAGAAGAATTTTCTGCTAGTTTTCAGTGTATTAAAGATTCTGATTATTTTGTTTTTGGCACAATAGACAGCCCTAAGAAAGGATGGCTGCTATTATTCTTGTATAGTAAGTTGCAAGATACAAATATACATATTTGGTTAACATTGGCTTTGCTTATCTGTTTTGAATAAGTTGAATGGAGAGGCAGACTGGAGTGAAGAAACAACCCAAACTGGAACTGAAATTCTTGCCTTGACCCTGTCATTAAGAAAGTCTAGGGCTTCCCTGGTGGCGCAGTGGTTGAGAGTCCGCCTGCCGATTCAGGGAACACGGGTTCGTGCCCCGGTCCGGGAAGATCCCACATGCCGCGGAGCAGCTGGGGCCGTGAGCCATGGCCGCTGAGCCTGCGCGTCCGGAGCCTGTACTCCGCAATGGGAGAGGCCGCAGCAGTGAGAGGCCCGCGTACCGCAAAAAAAAAAAAAAAAAAAAAGAAACTCTAGCTTGACCAGCTGTAGTTTAGTAAGATTATACTTTCACTTATTTGGGAATGTACATTTCCATTGAGCCTTCCACTTGACAATATTTATAGTATGTTAGTTGCCCTATGTTATAAACTGTTCATCTTACACCTGTATAATATTAACATAATTTAAATGTCTTTTTCACAGAGAGACCTCTCTCGCCCAAGGCTGTCAAAGGATTTGAAACTACTCCACTTACCAAGAATTATTATACTGTGGTGAGTGTTCAGATGATGAACAAAAACTTTCTTGACTCTCTACATGGAGAACCACTGATGTGTTGAGGCGACACCAGTGGAAGACTGGAGAAAGTTGCATTGCAAGGGTCTCCACTAATGACAGTGGAGCTCTTTTATTTGTAGGCTTGTTACAGATGTCTAGAAGTTTTACAACCACTGTACTGAGAAATTCAAGGGTAGCACAAAGGTTCAGAGCAAGGTCTACTAAACTGCAGCAAAAGAGAAATCAGCTAATATGTAGACATTATGGGGAAATTTAGCAGTTAGATCTAGCCTTACCAGATAGTTAGGAGGTGAATTCCCAAGTTCCTCTAATGCAATATGTTTTAAGTGATTGCATACTGTGATTTTATTTTAGAATCAATCAACCAGTTACGATAGCCTCTGAAATATTATCAGCCTTGTTCTTGAGGAGAGCCCAAAGGGAAGACTGCCCTTTGGCACAGAGGGAGGAATGAGATGGCTCTGGCTTGAACACAGATATGTCAAAATATATTAGCTATAAATAGGGCATGTGCAATACTCAAAATAAGTTCCCATTTGAAAAAGAAATCGTATCCTTTTCCTTAATCTACTCTCTGCTTTCCTCCATGTCTCCTTTCCAGACTTGGCCCAGTCAGCAATGAAAAGGTCAAGTCATCATGACCCCTAAGTCTCCCTGTCTAGTATCCCTGTCATCTTCCCCATCACAGCTGAAATACAGTTTCATTTTTCACCCAATGCTCTATGTGCATTTGTACTATGTGCTCCTTTCATTGTGTCCATGGATAAACAGTTTTTATTTTTAAATTTTATTTTATTTTTGGCCGCACCACGTGGCTTGTGGGATCTTAGTTCCCCGACCAGGGATCGAACCCGTGCCCCCTGCAGTGGAAGTGTGGAGTCCTAATCACTGGACTGACAGGGAAGTCCCTAAACAGTTTTAAAATCTCTCTATACATTTGGTTTCAAAAAATGGAATTTCGTTCTTCAGCGAATTTGCTCTGTAATGATGACATGAACAGTAGTTGCCATGAAAAATCAAGTAGGAGCTTCATAGGTAACCTGGACAATAATCATAGGGGATAATTTTGTCACTGTTCTTCCTCTAACCTTCCGAGGTTAAAACGTTACCCAACAGAGCTAGGCTCCCTTCTCTCTTCATCCCTGATCACTTTTTCTTTTTAAACTGGCAATATTTTGATGCCTTTTTTTCCTACACCTATGTAGCTATATATCATTACATAGTTGCAATCATACTATATACACAATTTGTGTCCTGAGTTGTCACTTAACATTATATCATTTTCAATTATTTATTTACCTTCTATTTCCTTTTTTTCTTCCAGTTTTATTGACATATAATTGACATGCAGCACTGTGTAAGTTTAAGGTGTACAGCATAATGATGTGACTTACATACATCATGAAATGATGACCCCAATCAGTCATTGAATATCCATCATCTCATAGAGTTACAAAATTTAAAAAATAAAAAAATATGTTTTCCTTCTGATGAGAACTCCTCAGGATTTACTCTCAACAACCGTCATAAAGAGCATACAACAGTGTCAATTATATTTATCATGTTGTACATTACATCCCTAGTACTTATTTATCTTATAACTGTAAGTTTGTACCTTTTGACCACCTTCACATAATTCCTCCCTGCCTCTGGTTCTGACCACTTTTAGCTTCCAGGTGACCCCCAAGGATTTAATTTTTAACGGAAGGGCACAGTCAAATGGTAGGTGAAAGTGTTACCGTAGCTGCTTCTCCCTGCGGACCTGGAGCACACCATCGCTCTGCTTTCAGTCTCTCTCTGCCTCTGCTGAGTCTACCAATTTAAAATGCTGGGATTATCCAAGGCAGACTAACCTCTGTGATTCTTATGGGCGTTATGTAAACCCCAAATATACTATATACCAACTCTGGACGTACTGTAGTTTCTTTTTTATTTTTTAATTAATTTTATTTTTGGCTGTGTTGAGTCTTTTTGCTGCCCGCGGGCTTTCTGTAGTCATGGCGAGCGGGGGCTACTCTTTGGTGCGGTGCGTGGGCTTCTCATTGTGGTGGCTTCTCTTGTTGTGGAGCACGGGCTCTAGGGTGTGCGGGCTTCAGTAGTTGCAGCATGCGGGCTCAGTAGTTGTGCCTTGTGGGCTCTAGAGTGCAGGCTCAGTAGTTGTGGCGCATGGGCTTAGTTGCTCCGTGGCATGTGGGATCTTCCTGGACCAGGGCTCGAACCCATGTGCCCTGCATTGGCAGGCGGATTCTCAACTACTGTGCCACCAGGGAAGCCCCTGTACTGTAGTTTCTATCACCCATCTCCTGTTGGAGTTTATGTACATTATTTCCAGTTCCTCACAATTATAAACAATTCTGCAGTGAACATCTTATATGTGTAACTTTGGCAAAGTATATAAAGATCTGTGAGGTGGATTCCTAGAAGTTAAATTGTTGAGCCAAAAAAAATATATATGTATTTAAATTTTGATAGATTTCGTCTCAAACCAAACTTAATAAAACAGAAGGTCTTGGAGAGCCCATGATGGCCTGGGAAGGAACTGTAGAGCTGTGGTGTAAATATTGCTGAATTATTGAGACCAGTTAGACATGTTGTTGTAACTAGATATGCATGTGAAGGGATTTGGGTTGATTGTTGGTGTTTTTTTCTAATTCACATTTTTGAGTATTTAGGCAAATTTTTAGCAGCAACTAATTCAAAATATGTTCTGAGTGTTCTGATTGCCCTCCCAATCTGTGTTGAATACCTTAGACAAACCAAAATAATTCTAGCTCACCCACAGTATTTGGAGACCTGGAAAATCAAGTTCACCCACATGTAAGACGTCCCCATCTGATCTTTTTTCCTTTGGTAAAAATGTAACAAATTTTATTTCCCATATGATCTTATATTAACTGTTATCCTCTCTAAGAGTCATTAATTGTAGGCATTTTCTGTTGCTAGTACTATAAGGGCAGTAGTGACTGATTTTTACTTCATTTTTTTAAAAACAGAAAGTATTTCATTTCTGACTCCATAACATTATGTAAACAATGATTTAAAAAAAAATCAGACAGTTCAGGAAAAGTAAAAGAAGAAAATAAATATCACCTGTAATCCCACCACTCAGAGATGATCACTATTAACCTCTTGGTGAATCTCATGACAATCTTTCTTTGAGGTAGATGTCTATGTGTGTGTGTGCGTGTGCGTGTGTGTGCACACGTGTGTGCATATATACATATATATTGCCTATGACGTGTGTGTGTGTGTGTATTTTAAACAGAAATTATGTATTCTTCATTATTTCTCCTTCATGGAGATTTTTCTATTCTCAGACCCTGACAGTACTGTCGCTGACCAGACCTGTTCTTATGCTCTTGCATTCAGCGAGTCCTTGCTAGTCCAAATGCTTCCTTTATTTTGGTCATGCGTATTAGTCAGGGTTCTCCAGAGAGACAGAACCAACAGGATCCACATAAAGAGATTTACTGTAAGTAATTGGCTCCCGTGATTATGGAGGCTGAGAAGTCCCACGATCTGCCATGTGTAAGCTGAAGACCCAGGACAGATGGCGGTGTAGTTCAGTACAAGTCCACAGGCCTGAGAACCAGGAGAGCTAATGGTGTAAATTCCAGTCCTTGGGTAGAAGACTGATGTCCCAGCTCAAGAAGTCAGGCAGAGTGAGCAAATTCTCCCTTCCTCCACCTTTTTGTTCTATATGGGCCCTCAACAGATTGGATGATGCCTACGCATATTGGGGAGGGCAATCTGCTTTACTCAGGCTACTGATTCAAAGGCTCATCTCATCTGGAAACACCCTCACAGACATGCCCAGAAATATTATTTAATCTGGGCACCTCGTGACCCAGACAAGTTGACACATAAAATTAACTGTCGTATCCTGTAAACTTGGGCAGGATAGAGACCTCTTGGAATTTGCAAGTCTGCAGACGTTCTCTCCCCTTTTTCAGGTTTCCAAGGGATTGTCTGCTGATTTCATCCCCGTTTAGGCCTCGATATGCTTCTGGTGGCACGTCAGTTTTGAAATGTTTAGAAGTTCTCCGGTGTCATCACAAGTGGCATGGGGTACCCAACTCAGACCTGCATCTGCCATGAGGCATTTTTTTTTAAAGCTCAAAAAACCTTGGATTAAAAGGAAGTCATCAACGAAATACAAATATTTAGCACTGAATGATAATGTAAACAGTACATGTCAAAAAGTAGTTTCCTTCCTTCCTGCCTTCTTCAGAGGGGCATGTTTAATGCATCTAACTGAGGCTTGGCCTCTCCTGGCCCGTTGTTTTGAATGAGAGTTTAGCTCATCCTTTAGGGACATGGCAGCCTAGAGGCTTTTGCTGCTCCTGACCTTGGTTCCTTCATTGTCCTCAGAATTCACTGCCATTTGTTAAACTCTCACTACTGAGGAAAAGCATATCATTTTCTCTGAATTGTTTTTCTAATAATCTTCTCTTTGGCTCTCTTTGCCTATTGTAAGTTGATGTTACATGCCAGGAGGGATTAAAAAATAAATAATAATAATAAGCACAACAATAGAAAATGGTAACTGTGAGAGGTGATGGATGTGTTAATTAGCTTGATTGTAGTGATCATTTCACAATGTATACATATATCAAAATATCAAGTTGTATACCTTGAATATATACAATTTTTATTTGTCAGACCTCAATAAAACTAAAAAAAAGAAAAGAAAAGAAAGAGGAATCTATGTAGCTTAGTTGTCAGGCTTAATTTGCATGCAGTGCTTAGGTCTTGGCACCCATGGTCTCACTGGGAAGATAGGACAGACATGATGGTATAAGCCACGTGGCAGACAGTGATGTCAAGTTATAAACTGTCCTAAAATGAGTTGCTCCAAATGTGGTTGGGGGATCTTTTGCATTTGAAAGCCCCCAGGGAGACTTAAAACTGCAGATATCTGGTCTCCACATCTGGCTTGTTACATCAGAATCTCTGGCAATAGGTCCCAGGAAACAGCATTTTTAACACTCCCTTAGCCCCCTTCTCTCCATCCCCCCCAGGTGAGCTGATACTCACTAAACTAAAATTTGAGAACCAATAAAGGGAAAGGTTGAATGGGAGAGAGGATTGACGCCATGTCAGGACTTAGATAAGCAGAGAAGAGCTGGAAGGGAAGTCAGGTAGGGGGAACCCTGTGAGCACACTCATCCAGGCAAGAATGTGCGTGCCTGCAGTCCGTCCCTGCAGGTCACAGAATGGACTGCGTTCTCTTCTATCCCCATCAAAATGCCTCTCGGAGGGTGAAATTCTTATTTATTGCAACTGGTGCAGCCCAATGTAAGAATGCAGTCCCTCGTGCTGCCACAAATAGGCCAGACTCACAATAATCCTAATATAGGCACACCTCGAAGGTATTGCCAGTTCAGTTCCAGACCATCACAGTAAAGCGAGTTACATGAGTTGTTTGTTTTCCCAGTGCATATAAAAGTTATGTTTACACTTTACTGTAGTCTGTTAAGTGTGCAATGGCATTGTCTTAAAAAACAATGGACGCACCTTATTTAAAAAAATTTTATTGCTAAAAAATGCTCGCCAACATCTGAGCCTTCAGCGAGTTGTAATCTTTTTGCAATAGTCACATCAAAGATCACTGGTCACATAACAAATATAATAATAATGAAAAAGTTTGGGGTATTGCGAGAATTACCAAAAGTGACACAGAGACGTGAAGTGAGCAAATGCTGTTGGAAAAACGGCGCCAATAGACTTGCTTGATGCAGGGTTGCCACAAACCTTCCATTTGTGGAAAACCCACAATATCCGTGAAGCGCAATAAAGCTAAACGCAATAAAACGAGGTCTGCCTGTACTGAACTCTGGGGATGAGCATCTAGCTGCAGAGTGAGAGATGACATTTCCCTACATCCAAATAGGAAAATATAATCAGTAAGGGCCAGTATTATTTATTTTTTCTAACTTTCTTCTCCTTTATTGTAACGTGTGGCAGATGTCTTACCAGAACCTCCGTGCGGTCGGAAAGGTGGGAAGAAATCTGAAACCCGTTCAATCACATCAGAATCCCAGGAAGCCTCCTGTAGTTCTTGCTTCTGCCACCCATCTTCTGTTTACCCCCCTTTTCTCTCTCACTCATCTATTTACCCACTTGCTCCCACCCTGAATTTTCTCTGCGTTTCTAGTGCTTATCTACCCTTCTAAAAGAAACTTTATTTTTTAGAGCAGTTCTAGGTTCACAGCAAAATTGATCCAAAGGTTGGAGATGTCCTGTATACCACCTACCCACACACATGCACAGGCTCCCCCAGGATCAGCATCTCCCACCAGTGTGGGACATTTGTGACAATTGATGAACATACATTGACCCATCATTAGCACCAAAGTCCAGAGTTTACATTACCATTCACTCTTGGTGTTGGGCATTCTATGGGTTTAGATAAATGTATAATGACACGTATCCACCATTACAGTGTTGTTCAGAGTAATTTCACTGCCCTAAAAAACCTCTGTGCACCCTCCCTTTTTTAAAACCACCAGCCTAAACTACCTTACACCTCTATCCAGTTATTCCTTCTCTATATCCCCTATTCTTTTTTACCTACCCATTTCCTGCCTAACTCATCCATATCTTCCATCTGAGGTCAGGGAGGTGACAAGAGTTTTCAGAGTCCATCTCTGCTTTGCAGAATCTGTCCATAACAGGGCAAGAGTGCTGCTTGTTTTGTGAAAACCAAGGACCTGGAGGGGGTGAAATTGATCACTGCACTTGAATGTAAACAGGCAAGCTCTTCTGCCATATACGTCAAATATGACATAAATACCGTAGTGTATTACCTTTACCCATCTTCTAGGAGTTTACCAACATGAACCCGTTTTTGCAGGCATCTTACTTATCTCAGAATTCCTATAATATGATGGTTTTGCTTAGATTAAGGTTTCCTGGGGCCATTATAATCTTCCTTTATCATGGGATGTATCTCTGTTTCCAGCTTTTGTTTATGCATTTTAGCCTCTTAAAATAATTTCTTCAGACTTATATGACTTGTTCCCTTATGGAAAACAGAGTTATAAAAATGAACTCACTCTAAATCCTTTCCAGGAAATGGAGGAAATATATTTTACTGGAAAATCAATAGCCCAGGATGGAGGTACAAAAGGCCTCCACCTCTTTTTCCTATGGCTTCTCACCATCTGTTTTATTCTGAATTTAGTCAGAGGTTAATTGAGCAAAAGGATACTCTGTTGTCCTTGTGAAGATGGAGTCAGAGAGGCAAAGGCAATGTCTGGACACAGTCCATTTTAGTATTTTGAGTGGATTTCATCTCGATCAGATTGTACTGCTCTGAAGTTGGTTGGCCTGCCAAACTGTTTGCGTTCTGACTCACCACTGAGGCCTTCTGTTTGGGAACACATAGCCTTCTCTGTCTGCTTCCCTTTTTATCCTTTTACAGTAGATGCCCTGAAAAATAAAGAACCAATCTCCACAGTTCATCAGTTGGTCTTCTGAGATTGAGGAAAGCAATAAAAATCCAAGTGAATTTGGGAGAGAATCCCAGGCATCCACCCTGATGAGCATTTCCACTAATCAAACCACAGCAAGGGCAATGCTATTTAGTACATCATCATTCAAACAAATTTTGCATTATTTAATGAAGGACTCATTAATCACTTGTGTCAATTTAGCTTGTAAAGTCAGCATTCAGCCACCCTCAAGACTTGCAACAATAGGAGTTTAGTGTATGTTTCCATTCAGCTCTCCAGAACTTACTCAAAGGCAGCAGGGAGTGTCTGCCTTCCTACCTCCGTTTGTCCCATATGAGTGGTTCCAGCACAGATGGAACGCTTAGAAAGTGTGCTGCTTCGCCTAGCAAATAAATCCACTGGAGCAGGACAGTTGGCACCTTTCTTGCAACATCTTAGTGCTTTCTCTTAAAGGAACTACCTGTGATGGCATTTTAAAGGGAGTTAAAATAATAAAACTGTTTCAATGGGGGGAGGAATGTTGAATTACAGCAACCATGGAATTAAAGCAGTGATGTTTAATTGTCTTAAAAATCACATTTTTTGATATAAATAATGTCCGTGAATTTTCTAATTTTAAAATTCCCTCAGGCAATGACTGTTTTGTTTTGTTTTCTTTTTTACTTTGGTTTTCTTTTTTTTCAATGGACATTATACTTCGGGTAGTGTGACAGTTACAGACAACAGTGCTTGAAAGCAAGGTTGAGGATGTGAGATGGCTCATTACCAGACATGGTCTCTTTAGAAAAATGTGAACAAAGGAGATGATGAGATGACTTCATTCTCTCCTGAATATAAGTGGGAAGCCAGGCCACCATCCTCTTTTTCCTCCAATACAAATACTGTAGACAAATGTTGCTAAAACGGTAGTCTGCGTATGAGTTTTACCTCTTAATAAAATGTGGTACTCTTGAATTCTAGTGCAGCTCTGTCCATTTTTAAGAATAAAAAATGAATCCTAGTGCTGAGCATGAGTATAAATGATTATTTAACACATTGCAACGAACAGCAGCCCAGCTGGGCAGAGACCGCTAACAATGGACACATTTGAGTTTGGAAGGACACTACTGGATGAGGACTTGGAGTCAGAGAAAAAACAGAAAAGTTTCTATTAACAGATGAGAAATTTGTGCTTTGACTTTAAAATAACAACTATAATGACACATAATTCACACAGCACAAAAATCACCACTTTAAAGTGTACAATTCACTGATTTTTAGTAAATTAACAGAGTTGTGTGGTGATCACCACCATCTTACTTTCCAGCATTTTCATCACCCCAGTAAGAAACCCTGTACCCGTTTGTAGTCACTCCCTCCAGCCCTTGACAACCACTAATCGACTTTCCGTCTCTATGGGTCTTCCCTATCCTGGATGTTTCATATAAATTGAATCATACAATATTTGTTCTTTTGTGTTTGACTTCTTTTTTAGCATAGTATTGTCAAGGTTCATCCATGTTGTAGAATGTATCAGTACTTCATTTTTATTTCTTAAAGAAGGAAAGTATTTTTTAATTAATTTATTTATTTGGCTGTGTCGGGTTTTAGTTGCGGCATGCAGGATCTTCGTTGTGGTATGCAGGCTCGTAGTTGCAGTGCGCGGGCTCTTTAGTTGTGGTGCGCAGGCTCTAGAGTGCACAGGCTTAGCTGCCCCGCAGCATGTGGGATCTTGGTTTCCCGACCAGGGATCGGACCTGTGTCCCCTGCATTGGAAGGCGGATTCTTAACCACTGGACCACCAGGGAAGTCCCTTCATTGCTTTTAATGACGGAATAAATCTTCCATATTATGGATATATGCCAGGTTTTGTTTATGGACCTTTGGATTATTTCCACTTTTTGGTTATTATGTATAATGCTGCTGTGAAAATTGATGTGCAAATTTTTACACAGACATATGTTTTCATTTCTCTAGGAGTGGAATTACTGGGTCATATAATAACTCTAACTTTTTGAGGAACTGCCAAACTTTTCCACAGCAGTTACAATTTTTGACTTTCCCACCAGCAATGTATGAGGGTCCCAGTTTCTCCACACCCTCACCAACACTTGTTCTTTCTATTTTTTTCTTTTTATTATAGCCGCCCTAATGAGTGTGAAGTAGTATTGTGGTTTTGATTAGCATTTCCCTAATGGTTAACTATGTTGAGTATCTTTTTATGCGCTTATTGGCCACTTGTATATCTTCTTTGGAGAGATGTCTATTTAAATCCTTGGCCAACTTTTAACTGATTATTTTTATTGTTGAGTTGTAAGAGTCCTTTATATATTCTGAATAGTAGAACCTTTTCAAATATATGATTTGTAGATATTTTCCCCATTCTGTGGGTTGTCTTTTTACTTTCTTGATAATGTCCTGTGATACATAAAAGTTTTCAATTTTCATGAATTTCAGTTTATCTATTTTTTCTCTTGTTGCTTGTGCTTTTGGTGTCATCCAAGAATCCATTGCTGAATTCAAGATCAGGAAGATTTCCTCCTCTGTTTTCTTCTAAGAGTTTTGTGGTTTTAACTCTTGAATCCATTTTGAGTTAATTTTTGTATATGGTGTGAAGTAGGAGTGCAAATTCTTTCTTTGTATGTAGTTATTCAGTGGTCCCAGCACCACTTTTTTTGTCTTTAAAGAGGGATTGCACAATCAAAGGGTACATGTGTTTTTTGTTTTTTGGTTGTTTTTATTTATTTAATTTATTTTTGGCTGCGTTGGGTCTTTGTTGCTGCGCACGGGCCTTCTTTAGTTGCGGTGAGTGGGGGCTACTCTTCGTTGCAGTGCGTGGGCTTCTCATTGCGGTGGCTTCTCTTGTTGCAGAGCACGGGCTCTAGGCGCGTGGGCTTCAGTAGTTGTGGCACGTGGGCTCAGTAGTTGTGGCTCACAGGCTCTAGAGCACAGGCTCAGTAGTTGTGGCGCACGGGCTTAGTTGCTCCTCAGCATGTGAGATCTTCCTGGACCAGGGATCGAACCCGTGTCCCCTGCATTGGCAGGTGGATTCCCAACCACTGCACCACCAGGGAAGTCCCAGCACCACTTTTTATATACTTTTTTTAAAAACTTTTTATTTTGTATTGGAGTATAGTTGATTAACAATGTTGTGTTAGTTTCAAGTGTACAGCAAAGTGATTCAATTATACATATACATGTATCTATTCTTTATCAAATTCTTTTCCCATTTAGCCAGAACCATTTTTTGAAAAGACTTTTCTTTCCTTATTGGAAGTTCACAGCACTCTTGTCAAAAATAAGTTCACCATGAGTTCATTTCTGGACTCTCAATTCTATTCCATTGGTCTATATATCTATTTTATACCAGTACTAAACTGTCTTGTTACTGAAGTTTTTTAGTAAGTTTTGAAATTGAGAAGTATACACTCTAACTTTGTACACTCTTCTTTTCCAGGATTTTAAGTGTTTGTGAAGGATTGATGTGAATTCTTTAAATTTTTGGTAGAATTAATCAATAAAGCAATCTCATCCTGGGCTTTAACTTATGGGAAGTTGTTTTGAATATTAATTCAATCTCTTTACTTGTTATAGAGATATTCAGATTTTCTACCTCTTTGTGAGTCAGTTTTGGTAGCTTGTGTAGTTTTAGAATTTTTTTTTTTACTTTTTTAGTGATTGCCCTAGAGTTTGCAATATACATTTAGAACTAGTCCAAGTCCACTTTCAAATAACACTGTATTGCTTCACAGGTACAAGTGCAAGTACTTTACAATAACAAAGTGCTCCTAATCCCTCCTTCCTATCCCTTGTATCATTGCTGTCATTCATTTCACTTATACATAAGCACACATAAGCATTATATATATATATATATAATCTAATACATTGTTTCTATTATTATTTTGAACAAACTGTTATCTGTTTGATCAATTAAGAAGAAAAATAAAAGTTTTTTATTGAGGTATAGTTGATTTACAGAAAAATAAGTTTTTATTTGATCTTCACTTATTCCTTCTTTCATGCTTTCTTTCTTTATGTAGATCTGTTTCTAACCAATAACATCTTCTTTCTCTCTGATCTTTATTTTTTGTTTTATTTTTTAACATCTTTATTGGAGTGTAATTGCTTTACATTGTTCTGTTAGTTTCTGCTGTATAACAAAGTGAATCAGCTATACGTATACTTATATCCCCATATCCCCTCCCTCTTGCATCTGCCTCCCACCCTCCCTATCCCACCCGAACTTAATTTTTTTAATTTTTAAAAATTTTAAATATTTATTTATTTGGCTGCACTGGGTCTTAGTTGCAGCAGGCGGGATCTTCGTTGTGGCATGCGAACTCTTAGTTGCAGCATGTGGGATCTAGTTCCCTGACCAGGGATTGAACCTGGGCCCCCTGCATTGGGAGCACGGAGTCTTAGCCACTGGACCACCAGGGAAATCCCTCTCTGAACTTTAAAAAAAAAAAAAACCCACTTTTTGCAAAGCAGGTCTGCTGGCCAGAAAATTCCCTCAATTTTTGTTTGTCCTAGAAAGTCTATTTTTGCTTGACTTTTGAAGGAAAATTTCACAAGATACAGAATTCCAGGTTGGTGGGGTTTTTTTCCCCCAACACTTTAAATATTTTACACCACTCTACTCTTGCTTGTATGCTTTCTGACAAGTCACGTATAGTTCTTATCTTAGCTTCTCTATAGGTAAAGTATTTATATCCTCTGGCTTTTTTCAAGATTTTTTTTCTTTATCTTTGATTTTTCTGGAGTTTGAATATGGTGTGCTTAGGGGACATTTTGCAGGGGGGGCATTTATCCTGCTGGGTTTTCTCTGAGCTTCCTGGATCTGTGGCTTGGTGTCTGACATTAATTTGGGGAAATTCTTAGTCATTGTCGTTTCAAATATTTCTTCTGTACCTTTCTCTCTTTATTCTCCTTCTGGTATTCTCATCACACATAGGTTACACCTTTAGACGTTGTCCCACAGTTCTTAGATATTTTGTTCCATTTTTCAGGGTTTTTTTCTGTTTGCTTTTCAGTTTTGAAAGTTTCTGTTGGCACATCCTCAAGCCCAGAGCTTCTATCCTCAGTGGTCCAGCTTACTAACAAGCCCATCAAAGGCATTTTTCATTTCTATTAGAGTGTTTTTGCTCTCTAGCATTTCATTTTTATTCCTTCTCAGTATTTATTCCTGCTTACAATACCCATCTGTTCTTGCATGTTGTCTGCTTTTTCCATTCGAGCCCATAGCATATTAATCATTGTTATATTAAAATCCTGGTCTGATAATTCCAATATTCCTACCATGTCTGATTGTGGTTCTAATGTTTGCTCTGTCTCTTCAAACTGTGTTTTTTTACCTTTTCATATGCCTTGTAATTTTTTGTTGGAAGCCAGATGTGATGTACTAGGTAAGAGGAACTGCAGTAAATAGGCCTTTAGTAATATGGTGGTAAGGTATGGGGTCAGGGGAAGTGTTCTCAAGTCCTATGATTAGGTCTCAGGCTTTTGGTGAGCTTATGTCCCTAGATTGTGAACTGCAGCAGTGTTTCTCAGTCTTTTTTCCCCTCCCTTAGATAGGACAGGAAGGCTAGAGGGAGCTGGCGTAGGGTATTTCTCTTCCCCTAGGTATATTAGGCTCTGATAAAACCCCAATAGGTTAGGGTTTGGTAAAATACTTTCTCTCTTGAGGGCAGACCTTGTTATGAAGAACAGAATGCTCTGGTAAATTTCAAAATGGCTACTTTTCCCTTCCCTCTCCTGAAGCACAAGGGAGATTTTCCTCCTATCTTCATTGTGATGACCTGGTACA
Source organism: Phocoena sinus (assembly GCF_008692025.1). Classification (NCBI taxonomy): domain Eukaryota; kingdom Metazoa; phylum Chordata; class Mammalia; order Artiodactyla; family Phocoenidae; genus Phocoena; species Phocoena sinus. Next base: position 116,024,824 of record NC_045784.1, on the reverse strand, counting down.
GCTTCTGGAGGTAAATGTCACAGAAGTGTGGGTGTGCTCCTCTGTGACTGGACCCCCTAGAGTTTTTAACTCTCAGATGTTTCTGCACTGAGCCCCCAGCAATTCATCAATTACAGTTCAGGTTTTCGTACCCTGATACCACTTCCCATGGAGGCTTCTGCTCATGGTCTTCTGGTCCAGCAAGTTATGATTCTCTATCTGCCTGTCTGTCTCTCCAGTTTTAAGTGTACCATTTTTGCCTGTGACCTCAATTCCCTTACAGATGTAAGCAAAGTTTTTTTCTAGTTGTTCAACTGTTTACTTGCTTTTAGGATGGAGTGATGACTTCCAAATGCCTTAAATGCTGGACTGGAAACCAGAAGTCCTCTTTCTTCTTTTTGATGTAGGCATTTACAGCTATTTAACAGTCTCTAAGAACTGCTTTAACTTCATCCCATAAGTTTTGATGTTGTGTTTTCTTTTTTATTCATCTCAAGATAGTTTCTAATTTCCTGTGTTGTGCTTCGACTTTCTATAGGGGTAACATTTCTGTTCCATTCCTGGATTAATTTCACAGAGCACTGGTACCTCCAGGCCCTTAAATTTACACTTACACCTTTAGAGAGTAGGCATTCCTCCCTGAGGAATAGAGAAACTGAAAGTAGACATGAGTGGCTGGGAGGAGGGGCTACGACTTAAGCCCTAGCTTTTGAAGCCACCCTGTGGCCTATGTCCTTGTCAACTAGGAGTCATATTGCCCTTCAGGTGACATCTGGCAATGTCTGGACACATTTTTGGTTGTCATAATGGGGTAGGGGGTGGCATGCAACTGACATCTGGTGGGTAGATGCCAGGGATGTTGTTAAACATCCTACAGTGCACAGGGCATCTGCTCACAACAAAGAGCTATCTGCTCTGAAATATCAATAGTGCTGCCATTGAGAAACCTTTTTTAACCCCTTAAATTGGAGGGACTGTTTCCCAGCTCACCCAGCACCTACCTGTACAGTGTCTCACACTTACCTCTTCACAATGGTCCCTGAGGTAGGTGAGGTGTCACAATCTGAGATGAGCCTTAAAACTGAAGCAACCTGTCCGTTGGTAGCAGAGCCTGGATGGCCACCTTCCAGTCCAGTTGTTTCCTAAAAAACCCACAGCTACCTGGACCTCCTATTGCTTTGTCCACTCCACCTGTCAATAGCAGGTCATCATGCACTGTCTTGTGAGTATATGTCTGGCATATTGGTAGGCTAAGGGGCTTCTCCTGGCTAAGAATGCTTCACATTGTCGTGTGAGCCCGTGTTTAATGGTTCCCTCTGAAGACAGAGTAGAAACTCCCTAGGGACAGGCATGGCCTTTGGCACCAAGGAGGCACTCAGTAAATTTGTGTTGAATGGATTAGGAGATATGAGAGAAAATACACCAAAATATTAACTTGGTGATCTCTAGGAGCCTAGAATGAAGGTTATAGCTGCCTCCAGAAGAGGCTGGGAAATGAGGTGTGACCCCAGGGTTGGTGGGGGCAGAGAAGTTGTGGACCTGTACATTGGTTGTTTTGCCGATAGGATTTTCATTTGGCTATCATTAATAATACTGGTAAGCATCATTTTCCTTGTTAAATTCCTCACATTTCAGCTTCTTTTTCTCTTTGAAATGTTCATACTAGCACTTTTTACCTTTATTAAAAAGCCAGCTTTAACTGCTTAAAAATTCAGTGTCCTCAGATTTTGTCACCTAAAGATTTTCTCAAGAACATAATATAAAGAAATCTTTTTTGATGTTTGACATCAGTTATCATGAAATTATCCTGACACTGAATCTCTATGTCTTGAGGTAGCTGGTCTCAATTTCCTCATCCATAAAATGGGAATGATGATCCTTTGTTAGCTGAGACCTTTGCTGAGGATAAAATGATTTAAAGCACATGAAAGCATTCTGAGTAGTACTGTGTAAAATGGCAAGGCCCCTCCAATTATGGGTAATTCTGAAAAAATGTGTTCGTATGAGTTATGCAGTATTACCAGTTGTCATGCAATTATTAGAGTAGTTTACTAGAATGAAACAAAGTGCATTCAGATTTTGTGCTCCTTACTTACAGTGCTAGCTGAATAAATAGGACTTTTTTTTCCTGATAATTTGGTTAAAAGATCTAAAACTCTATTTTACCTTGGACTTTTCTGACAGTTACAATACCTTGACCTTTGTTTCTCCATAGGTGTTACAGAATATCTTGGACACTGAAAAAGAGTATGCTAAAGAACTTCAGTCTCTTCTTGTTACTTACTTAAGACCCCTGCAGTCCAATAACAAGTAAGATTTATATTTTAAACCTCTCACTAAGCAAAGCATAATGATAATGTCAGTAGATGGAGTCATTACTCTTACGTCACTGAATAATTGATTTTGCCCTTTAGAAGAATTTCCACAGATCACAGGTTGCCAAGAACATGGTCAGGGCAACAGAAATTATGCAAGATGTAGCTTTTGGAGAGCTTGGCTTTCTTTCTCTTCTGGCTGTGGCGGGAATGAGCCGATCTGCCTTTCTGTCTGTCACCATTTTTATCTTGTACGTTTTAGAAGTGATGCATCTAGTTTTACCTTCCAGAAAAAGGACTTGCTGGTGTTTTTATGCAGAAAGCACAGACACTGGAAATTCTTGTGCTCGCTCTGACCTTGGCTTGCCACGGCAGAAACTCTTTCCCACGCTCCCAGAATGGAAAAAGCGTGGCATTTTGTGAATCTTCCTAAGAGCAATTCAAGCCAGTATTTCACCCAGGCAAAAGTGAATGAGAAAGAGGCGTTAAAAATATTCAAACCTTATCCTGGTCTTAGAAATCTGAAGGCCTGAATTGAAAACTTACTTTTCACAAAAGAAAAATATTGACCATTCATTTTTTAGTGCTTGTAGGCCTGGCATATGTAACAAATAATAGCTAACTGCATTTATGTGTGTTTTTTGTTTTAATGGACTAAACTTTACTGGAGATTATGATCTATAAGTCAAATGGTAAATTTAGCAGTCGATACATAGAATGGAGGACAAAAACCTCTTCTTGTACCTCAGTTTAAGAGTTTATTTTTGCCAAACAATTGCCTAAACTGTTGGCTTCAGGCTTAAATAAGTTTAATGTATTTCACTATTTTCTCCCTTTTCCTAAATAATGCTTGCTTAGGCATAATGTCCTGTTAAATTTCCTACTCGGTTATTTTCATGGCACTATGGGAATCTTACTTCAGTATGAAAGGATTTTGTATTCCTGTGTTTTGTCAGAGTTTAAATGATCAACAACAAAGTGGCTTTTGTTATTATTATGTGAAACATGAAGTGCTCTGTGAATCATAGCCCTTAGAGCTGAATGGAACCTCAGTGAATCATTGGGTCTAGTGCCCTGGAAGAAATGACTATCCTCATTGAATAAATAAAAAAAAAACAAAGTCCAGAGAGGCTCACTGTCCTGCCCATCACACGGTCAGTCAGTGGCCAGACACAACCCACTGCATCTCCTGCCACCGAGTAAAATGTGGTTCCGTGTTCTAGAGGTGACAGGCAGAGGAGGAGAGGGGAACTGAAGTGGTAACCCTGGCAGCGAAGATGGTAAGATTTCAAATGGAGGAGTGACTGATTAGCAATCAAGAAATAGCCAAAGGAAAAGAAAAGAGCCACGGCAGAGGAGATGAGAGACCCGAGTCAGAACTGCACTCTTCCCAAGGAAATTCAAAATGCAGTTCTAGTCACTTCCCATTGGTTCTGCCTTGTAGACCCCAAAGTGATTTGAGCAAAGGGGACTGTTTATTGTTTGATCCTGAAAGGTCCAGATAAGCCCCCAGTCAGGTTCTTGCTGCTATGGGGGAACAGCAGCCAGGGAAGCTGGCTAAAGGGTTTCACTTTTGACACCCATGAGAGGGGTTTTCCAGCTTGTGGTTCAGGAGGGCATCAGAGCAGAGGAACTGGGTGCTTTTTATACTCCAGGGGTTACTGGTAACGTCTTTTTGGGTCTTCCTTTTCTTTGTCAGCAAAAATTACTCTCCTGGAAACCCTCCCCTTGTATTATTAAGGAGAAAGAACATGTGGCAGACATTGGCCTTTTAAGTAAATCTTCAGAAAAGTTTTCTCTCAACAAGTGGTTAGGGGCTTCCCTGGTGGCGCAGTGGTTGAGAGTCCGCCTGCCGATGCAGGGGACACGGGTTCGTGCCCCGGTCCGGGAAGATCCCACATGCCGCGGAGCGGCTGGGCCCGTGAGCCATGGCTGCTGAGCCTGCGCGTCCGGAGCCTGTGCTCCGCGACGGGAGAGGCCACAGCCGTGAGAGGCCCGCGTACCGCAAAACAAAAAAAAAAAAGTGGTTAGGAGCATGGACTCTGGAGCTAGAATGTTTGGGTTCAAATTCTGGCTTCACCATTCACTGGATTTGGGACTTTGGCTGATTTGCTTTAACCTCTCTGTGCCTGGATTTTCCTATGTGTAAAACAGAGACAGCAATAGTACCTACCTCATAAAGTTGTTGTAAGGTTAAGACGAGCTGTTATCTGTAAAATGCTTACCTCAGTGTTAAGCGCTGTATTAGTGCTGGCTCTTGTTTTTATCACCTATTATTTGGTAGGGGAAGAAAGCATGAGAGAATTCTTTAGTACAGAGGCACTGGATTAAAATGGTTCAGTTTGTGTTTGACTCCATTCCATTCCAAAAGCAAACAAACACATCAGTACTATTTTCTTCCCTCCTATTTCCGCTCAAGATTTCCTTCCGTTGATTTATGAATAGCACATGTAATGTCTTTCAATTAACTTTCCCAGCTCCTCTAGAGGAGAGTATTCAAAAGTTTTTACACTTATTCCCAGCTATGATGTATTCTACCCATTTAGATACTTAGATATTTTTTGAGATGTATTTGACATATAACATTATATTAATTTCAGGTGTACGGTGTAATGATTCTATATTTGTATATATTGTGAAATGATCACCACAATAAATCTAGTTAACATTCATCGTCACACACAGTTACAAAATTTTTTTTCTTGTGATGAGAACTTTTAAGATCTCCTCTCTCAGCAACTCTTTCCACTATGCAGTACAGTATTATTAACTGTGGTCACCATGCTGTACATTACATCCCTATGACTTACTTATTTTATAACTAGAAGCTTGAACCTTTTGACCCCCATTCCACCCCCCTCCCCCCGCTTTGGCGACCACCAGTCTGTTCTCTGTAGATGCTTAGATGTTAAGCACTTGTTATTCATTTACTCCTTGCTTTGTAAAATACCTAAATGTCCCTTATAAACACTCATTTTCTTTAGGATCATTATTCTTGTTATGGAAAAGGGAAATCAAGGAAAGAAGCTTTAGAAAGTTGCTTGAGATCACAGAGTTGGTGTCAATTAAAAACCTAAAGTTAAAATATAGGGATTGCTTCCCTTCTCCCATTTGCCAGTTACTAGCAAACTATCAGCTAACTAGACTAGAGATAGATAACTAGAGTCATCCCCAAGTTCTCTTCACTGAAACTACATATATATTTTTTTCAGTCTGAGTACTGTGGAATTTACATCTTTATTGGGAAACTTCGAGGAAGTATGCACGTTTCAACAGACGCTCTGCCAAGCCTTGGAAGAATGTTCAAAGTAAGTGTCGCACGTCGCCATCAGGATAGCTAGCAACATTGGGTTTTTTGGTGTGTTTTGTTTTCTTTTAACTGTTGTCTTAGATAGGGGCACTTTATATTTATGCAGTTATTATGCATTTATACATTTATTCCAACTTTGATAAATTGCCCCAGTACAGAGAAAATCTACTAGGTTGTGGTACTCACAGAGTCAACCCACTAGTTGCTTATCAGGACTCTACATCTGGTCAGTTATTTCTCACTTTATTTAAAAATCATATTGACAAATAAGGTCTGAATCGACCATGGATGATGCCCTTGTCATCGATTAGATATTTTTCTTTTGTACATTGCGAATTACTTTTCTAAGTAATTTTTTTTTTTTTTTTTTTTGCGGTACGTGGGCCTCTCACTGTTGCAGCCTCTCCCGTTGCGGAGCACAGGCTCCGGACGCGCAGGCTCAGCGGCCATGGCTCACGGGCTCAGCCACTCCGCGGCATTTGGGCTCTTCCCAGACCGGGGCACGAACCCACGTCCCCTGCATCGACAGGCAGACTCTCAACCACTGCACCACCAAGGAAGCCCCAAGTAATATCTTTATGTGAACCACAACGCATCATTGATGGCTAGCTAGCTCGTTGAAGTGCTGAATGAACTGTGATGATCATCAGACAATATGTTTCTGGAGCAAGATTCGTTTTCCAAGTAGTGGATCTCGGAGAATTGGTGACTTTCATCGTCTATAGGGAATTTGGGGCAATTGCCTGTTTCTTGAGCTTAATGAGACACAGGTGGTTGTCCAGGGACGAAGCTGGTGAGAAGCCCCTGTAAAGAGACCTGAGGAACCACTGCAAACGCTGATAGGGATCCATATTATTGGTATGGAAAGATGGTGACTAAGTGAGAAGAGCAGATTACTATTTAGATTTGTAATCTTTGCTTTTCATTTTATATGGAAACATGTAGAAGAGATTCCAAGGAATATGCCAACATTGTTATAATAGATATCTCTGAATGGTGGAATTCCGAGTAATTTTTTTTCTTTCTTGTGTTTTTTTGATTTTTCTGCAAACTAAAATGGGTGCCATGTAATTCTAAACATCTGGATGTCACCTTGCCTAGCAACACCAGGCCACCAAGACTACATAATACTCCTTTGTGATGTGTCATTTTTGGATTCAGTTAGTTTTGTCTGTACTTGAACTTCATGCAAATTAGTCAAGAGTATATTTAGTGTGCCCGGCTAAATTTGAATATTATAATTTGAATAAGCATCTTAAAAAACCCTAGTAATTCCAAATAAGTATCTGACCCTATATATTGGAGCTATGTTTGGTGGCTAGAGTTTAAAACAGTGGCCAAGAACTTGCATTTCATAGATAAAATGGTTATAATATAGAAGTTTCTTTTTAACTTTGGCAAAAGAATTCATAAGGTTTGCGTGTTGCCAGGTTTAATTGGAATCATCTTCCTTTATCCCGTTTCCTATTTTACATTCTGCGTTTCACCTGTTTTGCTTACAGGTTTCCAGAAAACCAACACAAAGTAGGTGGTTGTCTACTGAACCTCATGCCTCATTTTAAATCTATGTATCTGGCTTACTGTGCAAATCATCCTTCAGCTGTAAATGTACTCACCCAGCACAGGTAAATCATTAACATTTTCCCCAAAAAGCTGCTCTGCAATGATATCCTTTCCCAGGACTACCTCATTTGGAAATCCAAGATCTCCCACTGAACTCTTGATTATCCCCATTCATCATACCAGAAATTGATTCATTGTTGTATGGATTTATTGTCCATTCATGCAACAAATAATTTATTGAGCACCTACTATGTGCAAGGTCCTATAGTAGTTGATGGGGATACAGTGGTGAACAAGGAAGAGAAGGTCCCTTCCCTCATGGAGCATAGACTCTTGAGAGAAATAGACATGAAATTAAATGTTGTAAACATGTTGTATTAGAAAAGGGTAATTAAAAGGAAGCTGTGAGACTTTGAACGTGGTATCAAAGTGTGGAGTGAACGAAGGGTCAGGGAAGGCTTTCTTGAAGTAAAATTCTATTCAGAGCCAATGGTTTAGCCTTCCCCATCCCAGTGAATGTTTTATCCAAGTTGCTGCAGAGCTAAGCTGCCTAGGTTCATCTCTTTTTCACTCTCCCTTTGTCTGGTAGAGGAAGTCTCAAGTAGTAATATGGCTAAAAGGCAGGTATCAGCAGGGAAAGGTGGAAGGAAACTAACCCTGTGAACTGGGTGTCAGGTACTCTAAGCAAAGGTCTCTGATGACAATTATACTTGAACATAAATTGTTTCAGATTCATGGAGAACAGCAGCACAGTATCTCCTTTAAGAGTCCTTACAAGGGACCCAGATAAGCTCACATCTCTCCTACCCTTCCTTACACTCTGACGACTCATCCTTGACACATTCACTGATACACTCATCTGGGCCAGAATTCTGTAGCATAGACTTGAAGACACAGTTTGGACTTTGAAGCCATGTGCTAGGAATCCAGGTGGGACAATAGGAAGACCAACACACAGAGTCTCTTATGACTGAACTTGGAGACTAGATTCAGAACCGACATGATTCTGGAGGCTACTCAAGACTGAAAAGATTATTCTTCTCTTAATTTGACTTGTACTCCCAGACCCAGGCTGGAACAGTGGGTGACAACAGCCCTCAGAAGTGATGGGAACTTTGGCTTTGTCCTGGTTCATTAGGAGCTTGATTGGCTTTATAGAGCTGTTATGTAAGGGCATTTTGAAGGTAGAATTCAGTAGGTCCTACTTGAAGGTGAATTTTACTTCCCTGATGAAAGTTGTGAACTCTTGTGGCATAGCAAATATGGAAGTTGGAGTTTAAAGAAAGAGAAGCCATGACTCTGGATTATTTAGGCAAGTGGCTCAACTGCTCAGAGCTAAAAATAACACTGACAATGTGCCAGGCACATGATGTAAAAGCCTATGAGGGAGTTACTATTATTACCATCATCTCTGCTTTACAGATAAGACATTAGAAGCTTAAGTAATCTGCCCAAGTACTCATAGCTGTTAAGTGGTTGAGTCAGAATTAGAATCCAGGTCTGTCAGACTTCTAAAAAAAATGTTTTTATTAACACATGTATTTCACCTACAAAGTGAATAATCTAAATGCAAACTTAAAGAATTATCATAAAATGAGCACACATGTACCCACCACCCAGCTTAAGAAATAAAATTTTACCATTTCTTTTTTAATATAGTAACTTTATTGAGATATAATTCACATACCATACAATTCACCCATTTAAAGTGTACAGTTAAATTATTTTTAGTATATTCAGAGTTGTGCAACCATCGCCACAATCAATTTTAGAAGATTTTCATCATTCTCCAGACAAACCTATACTCATTAGCTGTCACTCCCCATTGCCAGCCCAAGGCAACCACTAAAATACTTTATGTCACTATGGATTTGCTTATTCTGAACATTTCATTTAAGTGGAATCACACAACATATGGCCTTTTGTGTCTGGCTTCTTTCAGTCAGCATAATGTTTTCAAGGTTCATCCATGTTGTTGCACTTAACAGTACATTGTTTTTTTAAATTGCCATACATACAATGAAAAATATTTCATTGTATGGATACATATTGTTCTTCCATTCACCAGTTTGTGGACATATGGACTGTGAATGGTGCTACTATGAAGATTCATGTACAAGTCGTTGTGTAGACCTATGTTTTCATTTCTCTTGGGTAGATACGTAGGAGTGAAGTTGCTGGGTCATACGTTAACTCTATGTTCCACTTTTAGAGGAACTGTGAGACTGTTTTCCAAAGTGGCTACACCAATTTATATTCCTACTAGCAATTTATGACGGTTTCATTTTCTCCACATCCTCACCAACATTTGTTATCATCAGTCTTTTTGATTATAGCCATTCTAGAGGGTATGAAGTGACGATATCTCATTTTGATATTGATTTGCATTTCCCTAATGACTAACGATGTTGAGCATCTTTCATGTGCTTTATTGGTAATTGGTGTACCTTCATTTGGGGAAACGTCTACTCAGATCCTTCGCCTATTGTTAAATTGGGTTACTTGATTCATTACTGAGATATGATTCACATACCATAAATCCACCATTTTAAAGTGTAGAACTCAGTGGTTGTTAATATATTACGTTGTCCCTACATGTGAAGTGGGTCTCTTGTAGACAGCATGTGTACGGGTCTTGCTTTTGTATCCATTCAGCCAGTCTATGTCTTTTGATTGGAGCATTTAATCCATTTACATTTTAGGTAGTTATCGATATGTATGTTCCTATTACCATTTTCTTAATTGTTTTGGGTTTGTTGTTGTAGGTCTTTTCCTCTTCTTGTGTTCCCTGCCTAGAGAAGTTCCTTTAGCATTTGTTGTAAAGCTGGTTTGGTGGTTCTGAATTCTCTTAGCTTTCGCCTGTCTGTAAAGGTTTTAATTTCTCCATCGAATCTGAATGAGATCCTTGCTGGGTAGTCATCTTGGTTGTAGATTTTTCCCTTTCATCACTTTAAATATGTTCTGCTACTGCCTTCTGGCTTGTAGAGTTTCTGCTGAAAGATCAGCTGTTAACCTTATGGGGATTCCCTTGTATATTGTTGGTTGCTTTTCTCTTGCTGCTTTTAATATTTTTTCTTTGTATTTATTTTTTGATAGCTTGATTAATATGTGTCTTGGCGTGTTTTTCCTTGGATTTATCCTGTATGGGACTGTCTGTGCTTCCTGGACTTAAAATTGATTATTTCCTTTCCCATGTTAGGGAAGTTTTCTACTGTAAGCTCTTCAAATATTTTCTCAGACCCTTTCTTTTTCTCTTCATCTTCTGTGACCCCTATAATTCGAATGTTGGTACGTTTAATGTTGTTCCAGAGGTCTCTGAGACTGTCCTCAATTCTTTTCATTCTCTTTTCTTTGTTCTGCTCTGTGGTAGTTATTTCCACTATTTTATCTTCCAGGTCATTTATCTGCTCTTCTGCCTCATTTATTCTGCTATTGATTTCTTCTAGATAATTTTTAATTTCATTTATTGTGTTGTTCATCAGTGTTTGTTTGCTGTTTAGTTCTTCTAGGTCCTTGTTAAATGTTTCTTTTATTTCCTCCATTCTATTTCCAAGATTTTGGATCATCTTTACTATCATTACTCTGAATTCTTTTTCAGGTAGGCTGCCTATTTCCTCTTCATTTGTTTGGTCTGGTGGATTTTTACCTTGCTCCTTCATCTGTTGTGTATTTCTCTGTCTTCTCATTTTGCTTAATTTACTGTGTTTGGGGTCTCTTTTCGCAGGCTACAGGTTCATAGCTCCCGTTGTTCTTGGTGTCTGCCCCCAGTGGATAAGGTTGGTTCAGGGGCTTGTGTAGGCTTCCTGGTGGAGGGGACTGGTGGGCAGGTGGATTCTTAACCACTGCACCACCAAGGAAGTCCTATCACTTTTTTTTTTGCCTCATGTATTTTGATGTTCTGTTGTTAGGTGCATTCATGTTAAGGATTGCTTTGTCTTGTTGGAGAAATGGCCCTTGTATCTTTCTGTAATTCTCTCTCTTTATCCCTGATAGTTTTCCATGTTCTGATGTCAGCTTTTTCTGAAATTAATATAGCTAATCCAGCTATCTTTTGATTGCTGTTAATATTTCATTTTCCATACCTTTGCTTATAATCTGTCTGTGTCTTGTAGACAATATATAATTGAGTCTTGCTTTTTTAATCCACTTTGAGAATCTCTGTCCTTTAACTGACATATTTGGACCATTCATATTTAAAGTGATTATAGTTATAGTTGGATTAATATCTAAAATGTTTGTAACCATTTTCTATTCATTTCCCTTGTTCTTTCTTTATTGCCCCCCTTTTACTGCCTTCTGTGGTTTTATTATTATTTTTAATTTTGACTGTGACACCCGGCATGTGGGATCTTAGTTCCTCAACCAGGGATTGAACCTCTGCCCCCTGCAGTGGAAGCACGGAGTCTTAACCACTGGACTGCTAGGGAAGTCCTGCATTCTCTGGTTTTAGTTAAACATTTTATATGATTTCATTTTCTCTTCTTCTCTTTGTCTTTTTCTGAAAAAATTTTAGTGATTTCCCTAGAGTTTGTAATATCCATTTACAATTAACCTAACAGCACTTTCACATAACACTTACCATTTCACAGGTAATGCAGGTACCTTATAACAGAGTATTCTAAATTTTTTCCCCTCATCTCTTATTGTTCTCATTCATTTCATGTATCCATAACATAAAATCACTCAATATACTGTTGCTTTTATTACTTTGAACAGGTATCTATTAGATCTATTAAGAATAAGAAAAAAGATTTTATTTTAACTGCATTTATTATTCTCTGACACTCTTCCTTTTCATGTAGGTCCAAGTTTCCTTCTCTCTGAAATACTTCTTTTAACAATATTTGATAGGAGGTCTACTGGTGACAGTTTCCCTCAGTTTTTATTTGCCTAAGGAAGTTTCATTTTGCCTCCACTTTTTTTCCTTCTATTTTTATTGTGGTAAATAGCATGATGTCCTCAGAGTTCAACCATGTTTTCACATATGACACGATTTCCTCCTCTTTAAAGAGGTATGCATGTGCATACCACATTTCTTTATCCATTCATTCATCAATGGCCATTTATGTTGTTTCACGACTTGGCTGTGGGAATGCAAAAGTCTCTTTGAGACCTTGATTTCAGTTTATTTAGATAAATAACCAAAAGTTGGATTGCTGGATTAAATGGTAGTTCTATTTTCAGTGTTTTGAGGAACTTCCATACTGTTTCCACTGTGGCTGCACCAATTTACATTCCCACCAACAATGCACAGAGGTTCCAGCTTCTTCACATCTTTGCCAACATTTGTCTTTATTTATTTATTTATTTTTGGATAATGGCCATCCTAATCAGATGTGAGGGGATGTCTCATTGTATGTGTGTGTGTGTGTGTGTGTGTGTGTGTGTGTGTGTGTGTGTTTGTGTGTTTACAGTAACTATTACACTTCTCTACTTAAATGTATACAATCTCATGTAGTAAGGGTCATGTATCTCTTTTCCTCAAACAAATACTAGTGTAATATTTAATTGAAGTATAGTTTCTGTACAATATTATATAAGTTACAGGGGTACAATATAGTGATTCACAATTTTTAAAGGTTATACTCCTTCTATAGTTATTATAAAATATCACTGTGGTTTTGATTTGCACTTCCCTGATGATTAGTGTTGTTGAGCATCTTTTCATGTACCATTTGTATGTCTTCTTAGGAAAAATGTCTATTCAAGTCCTTTGCCCACTTTTTTTTTTTTTTTTTTTTTTTTTTTTGCGGTACGTGGGCCTCTCACTGCTGTGGCCTCTCCTGCTGCAGAGGACAGGCTCTGGACGCACAGGCTCAGCAGCCATGGCTCACGGGCCCAGCTGCTCTGCGGCATGTGGGATCCTCCCGGACCAGGGCACGAACCCGTGTCCCCTGCATCGGCAGGCGGACTCCCAACCACTGCGCCACCAGGGAAGCCCTCTTCTTTTTTTTTAACATCTTTATTGAAGTATAATTGCTTATCAATGGTGTGTTAGTTTCTGCTTTATAACAAAGTGAATCAGCTATACATACACATATATCCCCATATCTCTTCCCTCTTGCGTCTCCCTCCCTCCCACCCTCCCTATCCCACCCCTCTAGGTGGTCACAAAGCACAGAGCTGACCTCCCTGTGCTCTGAGGCTGCTTCCCACTAGCTATCAATTTTACGTTTGGTAGTGTATATATGTCCATGCCACTCTCTCACTTTGTCACAGCTTACCCTTCCCCCTCCCCATATCCTCAAATCCATTCTCTAGTAGGTCTGCGTCTTTATTCCTGTCTTACCCCTAGGTTCTTCATGACCTTTTATTTTTTCCTTAGACTCCATATATATGTGTTAGCATACGGTATTTGTTTTTCTCTTTCTGACTTACTTCACTCTGTATGACAGGCTCTAGGTCCATCCACCTCACTACAAATAACTCAATTTTGTTTCTCTTTATGGCTGAGTAATATTCCATTGTATACATGTGCCACATCTTCTTTATCCATTCATCTGTGATTGGACACTTAGGTTGCTTCCATGTCCTGGCTATTGTAAATAGAGCTGCAATGAACATTTTGGTACATGACTCTTTCTGAATTATGGTTTTCTCGGGGTATATGCCCAGTAGTGGGATTGCTGGGTCGTATGGTAGTTCTATTTTTAGTTTTTTAAGGAACCTCCATACTGTTCTCCATAGTGGCTGTATCAATTTACATTCCCACCAACAGTGCAAGAGTGTTCCCTTTTCTCCACACCCTCTCCAGCATTTATTGTTTGTAGACTTTTTGATGATGGCCATTCTGACTGGTGTGAGGTGATACCTCATTGTGCTTTTGATTTGCATTTCTCTTATGATTAGTGATGTTGAGCATCCTTTCATGTGTTTGTTACTTTGCCCACTTCTAAGTTAGGTTATTAGTATCTTTACTATTGAGTTGTAGGAGTTCCTTAATTTTTTTGGAGATAAGACCCTTATCAAATATATGATTTGTAAACATTTTTTCCTTTTCATAGGTTGCCTTTTCACTTTGCTGATTGTTTCCTTTGCTGTGAAAAATCCTTTTAGTTTGATGTAGTTCCACCTGCCTATTTTTCATTTTGTTAACTGTGCTCTTGGTATCATATTCAAGAAATCATTTCCAAGACCAATGTTTGGAAGCATTTCTCCTGTTTACTTCCAGGAATTTTAGAGCTTCAGGTTTTATGTTTAAGTCTTGAATCCATTTTGAGTTGATTTTTGTTTGTGGTGTGAGGTAAGGTTCCAGTTTCTTTTTTTTTTTGGCACCCTTGTCAAAGATCAATTAAACATATATACATAGATTTATTTCCAGGCTTTCTAATTTGTTCCGTTGATCTAGTGTCTTTCTTTGTGCCAACCATACTGTTTTAATTACTGTAGATTTGTAATATGTTTTGGAATAATGAAGTGTGAAACCTCCAACTTTGTTATTTGGTGTTCATTTTGGTTCCATATGAATTCTGGGATTGTTTTTTTCTGTTTCTGTAAAAAAAAATGCCATTGAGGATTTATAGGGATTGCATTGAATCTGTAGATCACTTTCGACGTCTGGACATTTTTAACAGTATAAACTCTTCTGATCTGTGAACATGGGATGTCTTTACACTTGTTTGTTCCTTCTTTAATTTTTTTCATCAATGTTTTGTAATTTTCAGTGTACAAGTCTTTGGTCTCCTTGGTTAAGTTTAGTACTAAGTATTTTATTCTTTGGATGCTATTGTATCAATAAATGAGATTTCTTGCCTTCTTTCTTTCTTTCTGTATTTTTTTGGATAGTTCATTGTTAATGTATAGAAATGCAACTGATTTCTGTATGTTAATTTTGGATCCTGCAAATTTACTGAATTCGTTTATTAGTTTTACCAGTTTTTTGTGGAGTCTTTAGGGTTTTCTACATATAAAATCATGTCATCTGTGAACAGAGATCATTTTACTTCTTCCTTTCCCGTTTGGATGCCTTTTATTTTTCTTTCTTGCCTATCTGGCTAGGACATCCAGTACTGTGTTGAATAGAAGTGACCAAAGTGGGCATCTGTGCCTTGTTCCTGATCTTAGAGGAAAAAGTTTTCTGTTTTTCACCATTGAGTATGATGTTAGCTCTGTGCTTTTCATATATTGCCTTCTTATGTTGAGGCAATTTCCTTCTATTCTTAATTAGTTGAGCATTTTTGTTTTTATCATGAAAGGATGTTGGATTTTTGTCAGATGCTTTTTCTGCATCTATTGAGATGATCATATGATTTTTATCTTTTGCCCTTTGAGTGTGATGTATCACATTGATTGATTTTTGTATGTCAAATCATCCTTGCATCCTAGGTATATTTCCCACTGGTCATGGTGTATGATGCCTTCAGTGTGCTATTACATTTGGTTTGCTAGTATTTTGTTGAGGACTTTGGCATCTATATTCATCAGGATATTGGCCTATAGTTTTCTTTTCTTGTGGTGTCTTTCTCTGGCTCTTGTATCAGGGTAATGCTGGTCTCATAAAATGAGTTTGAAAGTGTTTCTATCTCTTTAATTATTTTGGAAGAGTTTGAGGAGGATTGGTGTTAAATCTTTTTTTTTTAAATTTATTTATTTATTTTTTTGGCCGTGCCACGGGGCATGTGGGATCTTAGTTCCCTGACCAGGGATCAAACCCACACCCCCTGCGGTGTAAGCGTGGAGTTTTAACCACTGGACCACCAGGGAAGTCCCTAGTGTTAATTCATTTTTAAATGTTTTATAGAATTCACCAGTGAAGCCATCTAGTCCTGGGCTTTTCTTTGTTGGGAGGTTGTTTTGTTTTTTTGTTTTTAAATTAATTAATTTTTGGCTGCGTTGGGTCTTCATTGCTTTCTCTAGTTGTGGCAAGCAGAGGCTACTCTTCATTGTGGTGTGTGGGCTTCTCATTGTGGTGGCTTCTCTTGTTGCAGAGCACGGGCTCTAGGCACGCAGGCATCAGTAGTTGTGGCACGCGGGCTCAGTAGTTGCGGCACACAGGCTTAGTTGCTCTGCGGCACGTGGAATCTTCCGGGACCAGGGATTGAACCCATGTCCCCTGCATTGGCAGGCAGATACTTTTTTTTTTTTTTCGGTACGCGGACCTCTCACTGTTGTGGCCTCTCCTGTTGCGGAGCACAGGTTCCGGATGCACAGGCTCAGCGGCCATGGTTCACGGACCCAGCCACTCTGTGGCATGTGGGATCTTCCTGGATGGGGGCACGAACCCGTGTCCCCTGCATCAGCAGGCAGACTCTCAACCACTGCGCCACCAGGGAAGCCCCCTGGGAGTTTTTAATAGTCAAGCTAGTCTGCGCTCAGACTCTTGCAGTTCATCACAGTTTCCATTTGAGTGGTCCTACCAGTTACTGGCTCCAGTGGCTTCTCCTCAGGGAAGTTGATCTCAGTTCTAATTCTTTGTGTTTGCCTGTCTTTCTAGATTTGGGGGGGGGGGTGGTTTTCCCTGTGATCTCAATTCTCAGTGGATCTAAGAAAAGTAATTGATTTTCAGTTTGTTCAGTGTTTTTCTTGTTGCGAGGATGGTAACGATAATTTCTAAGCTCTTTGGATGTCAGAGCTGAAACCCAATGTCCTTTTATGGTTTTTTGAATTATTTTATTTTATTTTACTTTTTTAAGCAATTTGTTTAACTTACATTTAGTAAATGTATAGAGTTGTGCAACCATCACCACAATCCAACTTAAGAACATTTCTGTCACAGAAGATCCCTTATGCCCATTCCAGTCAATCCCTGCTCCCACCCCCATGAATTATGTTTTTAGTGTTTGCTTTGAGGCTTTCCATATATATATCTTAACTTGTCTGAATCTGCTTCATGTTTACAGTAACTTAATTCTAGTGAGATATAAAAATGTTACTCCTAGTATACCTCTATTTCCACTTTCCTTTTTGTGCTACTGTTGTTATACACGTTATGTCTATATGTTATGAACCCAATAATACATTGCCATCATTATTATTATTTTAAATTTATTTATTTATTCATTTATTTAATTTTTGGCTGCATTGGGTCTTTGCTGCTGCGCGTGGGTTTTCTCTAGTTGCTGAGAGCAGGGGCTACTCTGTTGTGGTGTGCAGGCTTCTCATTGAGGTGGTTTCTCTTGCTGCGGAGCACAGGCTCTAGGCGTGCGGGCTTCAGTAGTTGTGGCTGGTGGGTTCAGTAGTTGTGGCTCACGGGCTCTAGAGTGCGGACTCAGTAGTTGTGGCGCACGGGCTTAGTTGCTCCGTGGCACGTGGGATCCTCCTGGACCAGGGCTCAAACCCATGTCCCCTGCATTGGCAGGCTGATTCACAACCACTGCACCACCAGGGAAGCCCACCATCGTTATTATTAATATAATTTTCTATTAATGAAACTGAGAGAAGAAAGGAGAGTGAGGATATATTTATAGCATTTGTTATATTAACATTCTTATTTACTGTTTGTGTGAAGTGATACCTCATTGTAGTTTTGATTTGCATTTCTCTAATAATTAGTGATGTTGAGCATCTTTCCATGTGCCTGTTGGCCATCTGTATGTCTTCTTCAGAGAAGTGTCTACTTAGGTCTTCTGGCCATTTTTGGATTGGGTTGTTTGTTTTTTTGATATTGAGTTGTATGAGCTGTTTGTATATTTTGGAAATTAAGCCCTTGTCAGTTACATTGTTTGCAAATATTTTCTCCCAGTCTGTAGGTTGTCTTTTCATTTTGTTGATGGTTTCCTTTGCTGTGCAAAAGTTAAAGTTTGATTAGGTCCCATTTGTTTATTTTTGCTTTTATTTCTATTGCCTTGGGAGACTGACCTAAGGAAACATTAGTACAATTTATGTCAGAGAATGTTTTGCCTATGTTCTCTTCTAGGAGTTTTATGATGTCCTGTCTTACATTTAAGTCTTTAAGCCATTTTGAGTTTATTTTTCTGTAGGGTGTGAGGGAGTGTTCTGACTTCATTGATTTACATGCGGCTGTCCAGCTTAACCAACACCAGTTATAGAAGAGACTGTCTTTTCTCCATTGTATATTCTTGCCTCCTTTGTCAAAGATTAATTGACCATAGGCCTGTGGGTTTATTTCTGGGCTCTTTATTCTAGGGGTAGTTTTTTGAGACCAGTCTTTGAAATTTGCTGGTTCTCTCTACTGACCTAGCTGGCCTCTTGTGTAGCTTGTTGTTCTTAATTAAGAGGACCAGCCTTCTCTCATTTGCTTACCACCAAAATCTTCACTGCTTTTGCAAGAGACCTTAGGCTTGAATTTCCCCACACTGTTTTTCAACTAGAACCAATTCCTTTGAGGAAAGCTCACTGTTCCTATAGTCTGTCTGCCTCTCCCCCGGGGCAAAATCTTTGAGCCACTGCTCTGGGTGCTGGGCAGGGCGGTAGCCTCTGTTCTTCTCTGTTTACCTTTCCCAGCACAGAACCTCTACCCTGCAAGCGAGCTGGGGTGAGGGTAATTTGGTGCCAGTATTTTCAGCCTGCGTCCTCCCTCTCCGTCCAACCTCTCAGCCACACTCACTAGGCATTCAGCATCTTCAACTCAGAGCTGAAGCAGTTGAGATACGCTAGTGAGATATTGTGTCCTTGGGTTGGGAGTTGAGGGCAGAGGGAGCCCTCTCTTGTCCACACTTGCCTGGAGTGGCTTCTGGCAAACTGAGCCAGGAGGAGGGAGAGAGGGAGAGAGCAGGTCATGGCTCAAATACCAAGCTCTCCCTGTTCTTACTGAGTTTTAGAATATTTTCTTGAATAAATGTTTTCTTCATTTACCAGATGTCATTGGAACACTTTCTAGAGACTTTAAATGGTTGTTTTTATAGGTTCCACTAGCTCTGCTTGTTTCCCCGGGGGATGGGTCCACATAGCATCTCATGCCACCATCCCCTTCATGCCTCTCCTTGGTGTCAGCCTAAAAACTTTTTCCCACTTTTATATTGTCTCAGTTTAGAGTTCTGCCACTTAGAAGCTGTGTTACCCAGGGGGATTCACTTAATCTTTAAGCCTTAGTTTCCTCACTTGTAAAATGAGGATAAAATCACCTACCTTGCAGGGCTGGTGTGAGGATTCAATGAAATAATGTATACCAAGTACCCGGCATATAGCACAAGGTACTTGCTGCCACCTCCCATGTCTGCTTTATTCATCTTCTACCAGCTTCTCGTTGTTTTTTAGAAAAAAAATTATGCAATATTTCAAGCATACAAAGAACAGAGATAAAATAAAGCACACCCACGTACCCACCATTCAGCTTAAGAATCAAATTGTAGCTGCAATTGGAGTCCTGTGTATACTTTCCAATATTTCCTGCTCCTCCCTCCCTCCCCCGAGGGAACCTCAGTCCTGAATTGGTTTTTATTATTTCCAGGAATGTTTTCATACTTCACTACTTATCTTCAATAAAGAAAAATATGGTTCAGAGGCATTTTTCCTGTGATGGCTATGTAAACATCCTGTGTGGATAAGGGTAAATTTCTTAATGCCAATGAAAAGAGATCCCATTATGTTAGCTTGCCATTTATATGAGCACGTATTCTTTTTCTTCTGATCTGAGAACAGCAATTCTGGATAAATACCAGAAAGAAAGGGTGTACCTCAGATGGCAGACTTGTAGTGTTTAGAGAATTTTCTGTTGTAATTCTGTGTACTAAAATACTACTGACTCTGCATTCACCCATGTTAGGAGTTTAAAGTACAAACAACAGTAGAGATTCCTTCAAACATTATGATTTAAAGTTTGTTGCACAGTTAATTGAAAGATTCTCAACTTTGGGGGGAAATTATTATACCCTGTTTGCTTGATTTTGGTTAGTGATTTTTTTAAATTGAAGTATAGTTATTTACAATGTTTCAGGTGTACAGCAAAGTGATTCAGTGTACATATATCTATGTATAGATATAGATATATATTCTTTTTCAGATTCTTTTCCATTATAAGTTATTACAAGATATTGAATATAGTTCCCTGTGCTATATACAGTAGGTCCTTGTTGTTTATCTATTTTATATATGATTAGTGATTTTTTTGGAGAATTTTATAATATCCCTTGAAATGATGGAAGACTCACTGGAGTCCCATAGAACTGAATTTTTACCTTAGTGGTTTATTTACATGTAAAGAATGAAAATTAAATTAAAATACTTGGGGTTATCCTCAGAGGTGCTTCTAACATAATCTCAGCTATTTTCTAGGCATCTTGTCGTAATTTATGCTGACATACTAGAGGCAAAGCATACTTGAGTGAAACTCTCAGAAAATTCAGATTAAAATCCTGTTCTTATGAAAGTTTCAGCTGAAATAGGGACATTGGTGGATTTCTGCTAAAGCTGTAGACGCTTAGAGGCGGGAAAAATCTCTGAGTCAGAGCGAGCCAGTTAGGTGAACTTCTTCATTTCGGCCGGCAGGTAGCAGTATCATACTAGAAATGCTTGTGACGATTGACAGTGAGACCAGACGCAGCCTGAAAATTGTATGACTGTGTGTTGGTGCCTTGTGAAAAGTGCAGTGATGCATTATCTGAATTTGGAGATATAAGCAGACCCCAATCTTGATATGTTTGTTCCCCATATTTACATATATTTGAATGACTGCCCCAGTCTTTTGCTCGGCCCTGGGTGAGGTCTTTTGGGATTTCCCCTCTCTCTCCCCTTCTGGCTTGCTATTGTGGCTCTTATTTCTTCCTGGGAGAAACTTCACCCTTACAAAAATACCCACTTCTCTCCCGTGCTTCGCTGTGGCATCCATCCTTTTCACAAGGGAGAGGAACCCGGCGGCGTGAAAAGACAGAGCGGGGAGAGGAGGAGAGAGTTAGCACCGAGGCAGATCTGGACCTCACTTCCGGCTCTATTGCGGCGACTACCACAAACACCACGTGTTCTTTTCCTCTTGTTAGTTTTATTCACTCTCTGTTTACCACTGTTGTCAGCAATGAAGACTTTGAGAAAAACTCAGAGCTGTGTACTTGCTCCCGGGACGAAGCACATAGGAAAAATTCTGAGGCTAGATTCTGTTCTGTCTTTGAGGAACCAGGGAAGGGAGCAAGTGAGACTGACCACAAACGGAAAGTGGTGGGGAGGAAGCAGGCAGCCTAGTCTCTGGGACTGGATCAGTGAAAAAAGGGCTAAGTGAGATCCACCCAACCCAGTGTGAGCGGCATCCCGGGGATTTTCCACTGGCCACGCCCAGCCTCCCAGTTCCTCGTGCCTCACCTCCCCATTCCAGACCACGGTGATTCCCATGAAAGGCTGGTGGCGAGAGAGTGAGGCGAAAAGAGGGGAAAATCTGGTCCTTTTCTAGCTGCTCTAGTTAGAGTTACCATCGTTCAAAGTGGAAATCTATGCAAAGATTCTACAGAAACACTGTTATATGAGATGGTTAAGCCCTGGAGTGTTATTATAATGTCTGACACTTTCCTTCAGTTTTCCAGCCCAACCTAGAATATGCCAGAGCCCCATCCACCACGCATTCTCTAAGGGTATGTTGAGTTTCAAACAACATTCATACATTGAAAACTGCTTCTGTGGTATCACATCACATATACAGAACCTGTTAAACTTGAAAAGCACTTCAAGCAGGCTGTATAAAACGTAAAAGCTGCATTTGAAAGACAGATTGTGTTTTGGTATACTGACATATATTTGCATTTTATATTTGTGTGTGATATTAATTTGTGCATTAAATTTATTTGGCTAAGTAAAATGTGTCTTTGAGGGTCTATTTATCATAATGGGCAGTGGCTTTATAAGGCAGTTTTGTTCTTTTGTTGCAGTAGTCTGATGTTACTTTTTCCCTAATAGCCAGTGTTTTATTCTGAGATAGTGATCTCACGTTATATTGAAAACATTTTTTAAATTCTTCTGTAATATTTAACAAGCCTAGAAGTTAGAAGGCTGCGTGGAAAGTAATAAAGTACACGTTAGCATTTGCTTTTAATTGTTGTAACCCTTGTATCAATTAGAGTAGAACGTTGAGGATGCAGGTAGTTATTTACTCATGGAAAGGAAAAAATAAGACTTGTTTACCAAGTTGAAAAGAAATTAGGAAAGTGATTTTCTCAAAATTACATACTCAAACGCTCTCTCCAACTTCGAGTTATTTTCCTAATTATATTTTATATGTGATGATCATTTTTTAGTCTAAGCCGAATCTGACCCACAGGCAGGTTAACCTGTGTTTCCCTAGTCGCTTGCATTAAGCACTATTTCTTTTTCAAAAATTTTTATTGACATCTACTTGATTCACAATGTGTTCGTTTCAGGTATACAGCAAAGTAATTCAGTTATACATATATATATTCTTTTTCATATTCTTTTCCATTATGATTTATTACAGGATATTGAATATAGTTCCCTGTGCTATATAGTAGGACCTTGTTGTTTATCTATTTTATATATAGTGGTGTGTATCTGTTAATCCCAAACTCTTAATTTATCCCTTCCCCACCCCCTTTCCCCTTTGGTAACCATAAGTTTGTTTTCTATGTCTGTGAGTCTGTTTCTGTTTTGTAAATAAGTTCATTTCTATCATATTTCAGATTCCACATATAAGTGATATCATATGATATTTGTCTTTCTCTGTCTGACTTACTTCACTTAGTATGATAATCTCTAGGTCCAAAACACTATTTCTTCTAGAAGTTCTCCCTGCATTATTCAAGTCAGCTCAGCTCCCACCCTCCTTTTTTTCATGGTTTAGACCTCAGAGATGGTCCATGCCACTGCTGTGTTCCACATCAAGCATCAGACAGTAGTGATTTCCAACAGACCTGGGTATGAACCTTAACGTAGCTATTTACTTGCTTTCACTCACCCTTTCTGAGTCTCATGTTTCTCGTCTGTAAAATGAAGATAACACCTGTGTTGAAATGTTGTTGTGAATATTAAACAAGAACAAATGCATGCAGAGATCTCAGCATGAAAGATTTTTAGTCTTATAAACCCCAATATTTAAGGTTCACAATTTTAGTAGGAAGTAGGTTTTATCTCTGCTTTACAAATGAGTCAGCTGAGGTAGGTAACTGATCAGGGTCACTGAATCTGTTTTATGATTTCAAGTCCAGGGCACTTCCCTCCCCTTGGCTGCTTCTGGAGCAAGACTGCAAAAACTGATAAAATAGGTAGGCTTGATGGTTAGATGTGACCACTCAGATGAGATCTAGCTTCCGTGACATCCCTGTGATTCTGCGTGACTCAAGGTTGCTGTGTAACAGCTGAAACGATGTCTTTTTCTCTCCTGCTCGCAAAAGCCAAGAAGAGGGAGAGTATCTATAATAGGGGTAACCTGCAACCCACCACACCCCCAAACCCCCTAGTAGGTTTTCACTGATAGCAAGTTTCTTTGAACACAACACAACTTTTTGCAACATGCCACAGTTGGGAACCGCTGTCGAAGATGTGTTCTAGGAGAATAAGTAGATCATTTGGTAGTAGAGGGTTCCTCTTGGAGAGGGATGAGAAGATTGGTGGGGCCAGTGGGAATCCAAAAAGTTAAGACTTGATCTTGCAGGCAATTGGAGGTTCCTGAGTAGGAAAGCAACAGGAGTTAAGTGGTGGTTTGCAGGGTGCTTCACAAGCCGGAAATCCTGGAAGCTGGGGGGTCCATTGGACTATTGCAGTGAACTAGACCGGAGAGATGAAGGCCTGAGCTGAGTCAGTGGCAGTGGGAATGGAAAGGAATAAACAGGCACAAGAAGGCTTGTGACGGATTAGATATGCGTGGGTGAGCAAGGAGGGAGAGGGGTCAAGAGATAAGGCAGGTTTCCTTCTTTAATTCTATGTTGCAGAGATATAAACTAAAATGATCTTGCAGCCCCAGGACTCAGTATCCTATTGGTGGAAAGGAGACAGTCCAGAGGGTGCTGAAGGGCAGAGAAAACCCAGGCTTAGACTTAGACATTTGCACAACATGGTTCCTAAGATATTAATACAGTCTTTTTTTTTTTTTTTTTTTTTGGCCACACCTCGCGGCTTGTGAGATCTTAGTTCCCCTACCAGGGATTGAACCCGGGCCCACGGCAGTGAGAGTGCAGAGTCCCAACCACTGGACCACCAGGGAATTCCCTACAGTCTTTTCTTTTTTTTGAAGCCGAGTTATTTGGGTAGGCTGCCGCACTGTTTCCAGATCCTAGGCTAAGTGATTAGACATGCAAACATGCTGCTATCTGAATTTAGGACTTGATTCTGGCACATTACAAGTGGGTGTCCCAGTGATAGGGAGCAGCCGGTGATAGGGAGCTCTTGGTGAGTTACTCCCCTTGGCATCTCATCAGCCAATAACTAGAATGTTTGCAGTGACTAAGAAAAGATTTTTTCAAACCTGACGTTGAGGTCATATGATAGATTGTATGCCCCATGCCTCTGGGTGCAGGCTTCTTAAGGGCAGGGGTTTTGGTTTTCTTCACGGCTGTATTCCCAGCAGAGAACAGAGCCTGTCACTTAGTAGATGCTCAATAAATAATTGTTGGATGAGAAAATAAAGCCAGGGATCATAAGTGCCTGGTTCACCGCTGTAGCCCAGTGCTGTGTGCCATGCTGATTGAATTGAGTCGAAGTGCGTTGGACAGCATTTGTGCTGGTGATCCAAAATTTATTTGGTTTTCTATGCTGTGAAATACAGGAAAATCATGTTCAGTTGGTAACTCTTTACATGGAATATTAAGCAGTAACAAAACTATATTCGTTCTTTTGCCAGTGATGATCTGGAACGATTTATGGAAAATCAAGGTGCATCTAGCCCAGGTATCCTCATTTTAACAACAAGTCTCAGCAAACCTTTCATGCGACTGGAAAAGTATGTTACTCTCTTGCAAGAGTTGGAACGGCATATGGAGGTAAGGGAAGGCGAGCTATTTTAAGCTCCTGTACAAAGGATGAGCCTCTGCTCTGGAGGAAGCAGCCAGTACCGCCTCCAAACTAGCCTTACTGAGGAGTTCAGAAAAAACCTGGGTTTCAAAATTTACTTGATCCAGTCTTCCCTCTTCCCGGGCTTTTACTTTTCCTCTTTATGCAGCAAAATAAGAATGGGACATTCTTTTTTTTTTTTTCCCCTCTGAAGTTTTTTTTTTACTTATTTTTTCCAGCTTTATTGAGGTATGATTGGCCAATAAAAATTGCATATATTTAGGTTGTACAACGTGATTTTTTAAAGGTGTACAATGTGATGATTTAATATACACATACATTGTAAAATCATGACCACAATCACGTTAATTAACACATCCATCACCTCACATACCTACCTTTTTTTTTTTTTAGTGAGAACTTTCAAGATCTTTTCTTTTCTTTTTTTTAAGCAACTTTGAAGTATACAATACAGTATTATCAACTACAGTCACCATGCTGTACATTAGATCCCCAGGACTTATTCATCTAGTAACTGAAAGATACCCATACTTTACTATTAAATATTCATGATCATTCTCCCTCCCCTCTCTTCTCCCAGCCCTGGTCCTGTTGCTTCCTCAAGTCTCTGCTCACTGGTTGACTTAGGTTTGCTTCTGCCCTCTCATCTGTAGATGGTGGTTCTACAGAGAAATCTTCCACCAAGAAACCTTCTGTTGCTCTGATACACGAACCAGCTTTCTTGTGGGAGCTAAACAAAGCAGAACAGCATCAGAAAATGTACAGAACATTTTTCATTATAGACAGGAATGTTTATCCCTAGAGCACTGTGGTCATTCAGCTTTATGACTCTGGATTACAATGGAAGATTCTGGTATTTCTTTAAAGATGAATAAATGGGTCCAGTCTCAGTTTCTCTGTTTACGCAGCCATACATCTCCATCAAAGCCCCCTCACATTTTTTTGTTTAAAAATGCACAGTTTACTTGCAACAGCTGTAGCATAGCTATCACCTTTTCTAAATATTCAGATTTGCAGTGAGGGCTGAGGATTGAATATTTTTGCCTCAAGAGCCCAAATCCTCTTTATTAAAAGCCCATCAGCAGGGGTAGCTTCTTGAGCTGCTCTTGTGTGATGGAGCATGGGGGATGGGGATGGGTGAGGAGGGCCCGAGGGGTGAAGCTGCATTTACCCTACTTGTTCTTCCTGTGTCTGGGGAAAGGTTTTGAGGTTTGAAAGGGTTTGATTATCTTTAAAGAGAAAGGTTGCAGGAAGGTGTTGACCTCTGGATGGCTTTCCAAAAGCTAAACCTGTTCACCGAACCGTTTGTGGTTTGCCCCTCCTTGTTTATCACAAAAATCCAGAAACGCGTGGCCCCAGTTTCTGGAACTGCTCAGTGCTGAAGTGCAAACAGACACTTCATTTGAGGAAATAAAATCCCAGGTGCTCCCACTGCCTGCATCCTCTGTCTTGGCCCTTCTTGTCTCAGAGCCCGTTTCCTCTCCTCCTCCGCGTGCTCGTGGTCACCTGCCTTTGGCTGCCTTTCGTTTCCCACCATCAGATAATACGTATCCTGAGTACAGGTTCACCATCTGGTGAGACACTTTATCCAGCTTTCTGATCATTGAGTATGGCTGCTGGCTCATGGCAGAGTAGAACTTGAACTTCTCAATGATCAGCCGATTTGCGTAAGGATACATTTATAAAGGAGTACAACCTTTCTTTTCATAAGCAGTGCTGCTCTTGGCTTGGGTCAGACCCTTAGTCTACTCAGCTCTGTATTTTATCACCCAAAGCTGATCGAACAGCAGATTTTCTCTTCCTTTTACTGCAGCTGAATTCCAGAGGTTAGCTGGACATCTCCCGCAAGGAGCCCTACTTTCCCTTCATAAACAGTTATGCAGATGTGGATCCCTCAAAGCCATTTTTGAACCTGTCCACTTTTCAGGGTTGTGAGTACCGTGGAATTGCAGACCAAATATAATCAGCTTGCTTAGGAAGGAGCACATGGTATGAGACCTGGAATTTTTTCCCGGCTGCCATGTTGAGTCTGCTGAAAGAAGATGGAGGCGGTGTAGGAAATGAGATTGGATTGAGTTCTCTCTAACCACCACTATGTTCCTACAATTCCCTATCTCTTGTCATTTACTAACAACATGACCTAATGATGCCCCTCCCACATAATTATTATTTATCATCCACGGTATAACAGCAAAAAGGCAAATGGGAACTCTTGCCTCGATAACTGTACTTAGTATGTTGTTACCAAATATATAATGTGTTCCCAGCCATCTTAATTTCTTCATCACCTAATCATTAGAGGTGCTGAGATTCCAAATGCTCAAATGCTGTTTTATTTTTTAATCTTCAAGTTAGCATACGGTAAAGCTGACTTTTTTCTTTTGGGGTACAGGTCTATGGCTTTTAACATGTGTGTAGATTCGAGTTACCACCACTACTGTCTCGACACAGAACAATTCCATCATCCCTCAAAATGTCTTCTTTGGATCTCTTTGCAGCCACACCCTCCTCCCACCCCTAAGCCCTGCAATCACTGCTCTGTTCTCCTTTAATATTGTTTTAAAATGTATTCCTTTAATAGGATACGCATCCAGATCACCAGGATATTCTGAAAGCAATCATAGCATTCAAAACTCTCATGGTAGGTGATGCTCTAAAATTATAACTCTCCATTTTGTATGCTTTGTTCCTAAAAGAGTGACTTGTGTGTAATGTTTCTTTCCTTCTGCAAAGGTCTCTAGAGTGGAAACAATAAGCTCTAGTGACCGTATCGCAGTGATTGTTTCATTTACTGTTGTCTTCCAAACATCATGCTTACCTGTGAAAGGTTGCCAGGCTGAGAGTGTAAAGCGCTCACATTTGAAGTCTCTGCCACATTAAGCATGGCTGTGTAGGTGGGGGGTTTCCTTTTGTCTCTTTGTCTTTACCCCCGTGTTACTCACCTTATGTCTGTGCAACTCGTCCTTCACTGATCGGCATCAATACCGGATTCATCTACTTATGCCGAAAGATGTGAGTCTATTCTTTGCATATGAAAAAGAAATCCTTCATCAAATCTAAAAGGAAAAAGAAACCCGACTAAAATACAATTGCTGTATATAGAGTGCTATCAAAGTTACCTTTTATCTTGAATCTCGAGCACAATGGCTTAATGTCCTCTTGAACCCACTGAGGTAAAACTGCTTGGTGGCATTTTAGGAGGAAAGAAAAGGTTATTTGGGGTGATTGATTAAGTTGAGCTTAATTTTAGACATTTCTGTAGTACTCCAAGTGATGGGGATCAACGTTTAGTTATTGATTCTTGCTGTAAGGTTGTGATGCAACATTCACCATCACCTCGTTTTTATTGCTGTCGAAAGATCTGTACCTGATGTGTCCACAGTTAAACAGCAAGTTGAAGACCAGCGTGTAAGGTATCAGGTTAAAGTTGCTGTTGTAGGTAAAAAATGGTGGAATACTGGCAGCTTGACATGGTTCAACCTAATGGAACAGCCCACTGAAACCCATGGCATTTATAGTTATTTGTATCCCTTTTTTTTCTATGTAAATTGAGTATAAAATGTCTCATTTGAAAAATGATATTTCATTCTAATCATTTTACATGTTGTAAAACTTGCTTTGACGGTTATAGTATACTTATTCCCATTCTAGGCCTCAAAAATATGTGTACAATGAATTTATTTCCTCAAGTTTCCATTTACCTGAAAGGGGCAGCAGAGATTTTATAGAAAACATGCCCCAAAACACTATGATAGTCATTTGGAAACAGGAACATAACTAACCATATGCTTATTTTCATATTCGATTTGGAGTGAATACTGTTAAATTATTTTAAGATAACTTCACATTTTCTGAAGCAGTGAGCTATATATGTATATAGTATATACTCTATACAAATATATAGTAGTCATACCCCACGTGTTATTTCTTGGCTTGTATTTTCAGTTTGTATTTGTGAAATTCAGTTGTATCTCTTTTTCCAATCCTTTTAGGGATAAAAATTAGCTTAGTACTTTTTCATAGCAATCTACTACTGGTCCCAAAACAAAGTATAGGGCAGTGCCTATGTTTCATTATAAGATCAGTTTGATTCACTGCGGCAGAAGGAGTTTAATTTTCTCTTTTTCGATAACTCTTGGAGTCATTTTGTAAAGTAAGATGTCACTTGGTTGGAAACTGAGTTAGAAAAATAAAATTGCTTTGTAACAAAGCACGACTTATGCAAAGGTAGACAAGATGGAGAGGAGCTGGAGCGAGCAGGGACACCAAGCAGCAGATCTGAACCTACTGGTCCTGTTTGATGTGATTCTGCTACTTGTCTTCCCTTACTCCTTGTGGGGAGGGAGAGGCAACCCCCTTCCTTCTACCACTTTATCTTGATGTTTTGCAAAATGAGAAATGGCTCCTCCTTACAAAATGTTTAGGGGCTGAAGGCTAGAGATTTAAGGTAGTGAATCTTTCCATCTGTCCGGAACGGACCAGGTGATGGGACTCGTGGTGAGGAATAGGGACTCAGCGGAAATCTGATAGTCAAGAGCCGCTTCTTACTTTAGCCTTGTTTTAGGTCTGTTTCAGGAGAATTCCTATTTCAGTATGTTCTGCTTCGGTTCTGTAGGGGCAGTGCCAAGATCTCAGAAAGAGAAAGCAGCTGGAGTTGCAGATACTTTCGGAACCTATTCAGGCATGGGAAGGGGAGGATATTAAAACCTTGGGGAATGTGATCTTTATGTCGCAAGTAATGGTGCAGTATGGAACATGTGAGGTAAGAGGTTTCACTCTCAACACCCTTTCTTCCGTCTTTTATATATTTCTTCCTTTATTTCTTCTTCCATCAAGGTCAAATGGTCAGACTTTTCGCATCAGAAACTGAGCACCTGTTCTTTGCCCAGCCCTCTGCTTGGTGCTGTGGGAGCAGTTAAGAGAAAAGAACAGCCATGATCTCTGCCTTCAAAGAACTCATTAGAGACAGATTAAAACCCAAGCTGCAACTAGAAAACAAACCAAAATAGTCAATGCCAGATCATGCCATCCCTACAATAGATTCCACAGAAGTTCAGAGAAGGGAGAGACCGAGAAAAGACTGTATGCAGATAGGACTTGAGGAGGGGGCCGTGAAGAGAGAGGGGGAAGATTTTGTAAGGGAGAGGTCCTTCTTATCTCAGGAGAGAGCAGGGATGTGGCCTTTTGTCTTCAGCGCACTGAGCCAGCCAGTTTATTAGGAGCAGAGGAAGCATCCTGGGCAGAGTGAAAGAGCGAATTCATTGGGTTCGAGAGAGGCAGGTTGTGAAGAACCTCGGCTGTCAGGCAAGGATAGTTCAGCTGGACGCAGCAGGAAACCATGCGAGGCCTGAGTAGTAGAGAAACAGGGGTGAAACGAAAGCGGTGTTTCTGACAACCTGGCAGCTGTGTATGTCAGCTAAACTGGAGGAGATGGGGCTAGAGACAGGCCATCTGGGTTGGAAAGTGGTAAGTACCCCCCAGGAAGGTGGTGGCAGAGAGAACGAAACTTAAGGGGCAAATATGAGACGTGTTTAGAAGGGAAAGCCTGTAGGAAGTGGTGAGCCAGAGGCTAGAGGAAATGACGGATGTCATTTCAGACCTGGTAACTTTCAAGTGATGGTGGGTATCCAGGAGGAGATGACTTGTAGGCAGCTGTTGAAACGGTATAGAAATGTGGGTAGGAGGTCAGAGTTAGAGGCAGAGGTTTACATGCCCCTGACAGATGTGCCTTCTTGGGAAGTAAATATCCAGAGAGAAGCACGGAAGCCTGAAGATGGGTTATGTCTTTTAGGAAGGGAGCGGGGTAGGGGAAGAAGGTTGATTACACCACCTGGTGTGATTTACGGGGTATTGCCATCGTCTTCTCCCTCCCCAAACATCTTCCTCTACTCCCTGACAGGTCTCTGTCAGAGATTCATTACTGTGGTTACCAAAGGGGAAAGCGGGGAGGGATAAATTAGGAGTTTGGGATTAACAGATACACACTACTATACATAAAATAGATAAACAACAAGGACCTACTGTATAGCACAGGGAACTATATTCAATATCTTGTAATAACCTATAAGGGAAAAGAATCTGAAAAAGAATATGTATCTGAATCACTTTGCTGTACACTTGTAACATTGTAAATCAATCAACTATACTTCAATTAAAAAATTGGGGAGGGCTTCCCTGGTGGCGCAGTGGTTGAGAGTCCGCCTGCCGATGCAGGGGACACGGGTTCGTGCCCCGGTCTGGGAGGATCCCACATGCCGCGGAGCGGCTGGGCCCGTGAGCCATGGCCGCTGAGCCTGCGCGTCCGGAGCCTGTCCTCCGCAACGGGAGAGGCCACAACAGTGAGAGGCCCGCGTAACGCATAAAAAAAAAAAAAAAAAAAAAAAAAAAAAATTGGGGAAAAAAGCAATCTCATTTAAAATGCAGATACCCTGTGGAAGGTTAATGCAGCGACTCTAACAGTCTTTCATACCTTTGGGATAAACCTCTTGGGTAAAGCAAGGATGAATCAGTGCCGGAAAAAGACGAAGCAGGGACTCCCTGGCTGTGCAGTGGTTAAGACTACACGCTTTCAGTGCAGGAGGCTGGGGTTCAATCCCTGGTCGGGGAACTAAGATCTCGCATGCTGCACGGCGAGGCCAAAAGATTAAAAAAAGACAAAAAGACAAAGCAGAAGATAGAGGAGAATCAGGGGAGTGTGGTGTGTCGTGGAAATTCTAGGAGGAGCATTTGAAAATGGTCAGCCTGCTGAGTGCTGCAGAAGGGTCAGAGGTCAAAGAGTATGGAGACCGGGAAGAAGCCATTGGATTTCTCTAGAAGGCAGTGATTGAAGACTTTGAGAGAGCAGCAGGGGTGCCGTTAGAGAGGGATCAATGGAGAGAAAACGAAGGCAGCAAGTAATTTAGCAATAAAATGTCAAGAAATAGGGTGTTATGTCTAAGGAGCCACAGGGGCAAGTGAAAGCTTATGAAATGGACAGGAGATGTACATATGCTAAAGGCAGCAGAAAAAGCCAGTTAGACAGGAGAGGCAGCTGGAAGCAAGAGCAGGAGATGAGACCAAGCAAGAGAAAGATGTGAGAGAACGCAGAACACTTGTTAGAAAAATTAGCCTTGAAAGTTGCTCTTCTCAAGCGGGAGAAAGGAGACGGAGCCAGGCATGAGGATAATTGTAGCTAAGATGGCCGGATGCACGAGCCCAGTGCAATCTTTGGCATCTACTCACTGCATGTCTGTTTAAGGGGTTCAGAGAAGCCTTTGTGTGTAAAATTTCCTTTAGTGCCATTTTAAAAAGTGTTTCCTTCTTTGTTTTATATGGGTATAATAATTATTGTGTAGTTATTGATTAACGGTAATTTTAGGAAGAGTTTACCATACATGTTAGGGCATAATAAATTTCCTATCACCTGAAAACCCCTTTATTTGGCCACTTTTCAAAGTAAAATCATTTTCACTTTGAGAACATTGAGACTTACATTGTGCTCTGGTTGCAACTTGGGCAGGAAGGCATTAACTGTGTGACTTTTCAGGCTTACATGCTTGGGAAACAAGCATGGTTGTTTGTATTTAACTCTTATGTATAGGAAGGACACAGATAAACTGGGGGCCTATATCCATTTTCAAAGTAAAATTAAATGCGTTTTATACTTTTAAGTTGGGTATCCTTTTTTTTTAAAAATCACTGTGGGGGCTTCCCTGGTGGCGCAGTGGTTGGGAGTCCACCTGCCGATGCAGGGGACGCGGGTTCGTGCCCCGGTCCGGGAAGATCCCACATGCCGCGGAGCGGCTGGGCCCGTGAGCCATGGCCGCTAAGCCTGCGCGTCCGGAGCCTGTGCACCGCAGCGGGAGAGGCCGCAGCGGTGAGAGGCCCATGTACTGAAAAAAAAAAAATCACTGTGTTTCATTGCCTTATATAAGATCTATGTTACAAAAATGATTCCAGAAATTCTTAATAAGCAAAATGTGCAA
The DNA here is from genome assembly GCF_008692025.1 of Phocoena sinus. Lineage (NCBI taxonomy): Eukaryota > Metazoa > Chordata > Mammalia > Artiodactyla > Phocoenidae > Phocoena > Phocoena sinus. The sequence continues at coordinate 115,991,852 of NC_045784.1, read as the reverse complement.
TTTCTATTTTTCATTTAATCTTTTTCCTTCCACTTCAGGAAAAAGAGGAGCGGTACCTCATGTTATTTTCAAGTGTCTTGATAATGTTATCTGCAAGTCCTCGGATGAGTGGCTTTATCTATCAGGTTAGTGGATTTCATATAAAGCAAATAGCAAGACCCGTAATGAAAACAGGTTTCCATCCAGATGCAATATTTCCACTCCGGCATTAAAAGCTCCAGCCAGAAAAGACAGAATGTTCTGTCTGACCCTTCATGTAATTAAACAGTTTATAAGAGCAGATGTTCCTTCTCTCAGAGGCGTATGTGTTAACATGAGTTTATCCTGAATGTCCACTGCTCTGGTTATAAGCTAGGTTATGAATGTGTAAATAAAAATTGAAGTCTGCAACTAGATGAATGAGAAAATATAAAGTTGAGGCTTGCCCCTATGGTTGTCTTATTACAGTCACATCACGTGACTCAAGTTTCTGAGATGGAAGACATTCAGCCCCTTAGGAAATTCAACTTCCTTTAGTCTGCTCCCAAAACACGGAGTACTGTAAGTTACTGTTGCCTATATCCTATCTTGGCCTAGCAATTACTAATTTTCATGAAATTCGAGTTTCTACTTTGTTTTCTGATTATCAGGAGAATGTGTTAGAAAAGTAAACTGTGATTAAATCCTGACCTTATGGTTTAGGGTGCGTTAGCAAAACACAACCCCCATTTTCCCCTTGCTTTCTTGTCTGATTAAAATTTAAAGTGGGGAAACATATTATCTATTGACAGACCAAAGAAATATGTCTCTCCATAATTCACCAGTGATTCCTAAGAGGGTCAGAAAATCTAACAAATAAGCAGAGACATGTATAACCACAGAATTAATGGGGATATTCTTTTTCTGGTAGGGAAAAATACCAATAGCAGGAATGGTGGTGACTAGATTAGATGAAATTGAAGGGAATGACTACACATTTGAAATCACTGGTAGGTAATTTTCTCTTCTTCATGTAGCTACTTCAAACTCTTTTTGAAATGCAGTGGGGTTTAAATAAATAAGTGCTATTATTTTCTGTTATATAATCCGTGAGCAAGTTTTACATGGGCATGGCAAAGCATATTCCATTTCCTGGGTTAATTAGTCTACAGCGATAGCAGGGAAACCTCCTGGTCATTCAAAAGCCTCGGCTTTGCCATTAGTTTCAATCTTCTCTTGTATAAGAGCTACTTGTTAGAGCTAAGAAATAACAAAACGGACCGATGTAAGTGTAATTTTCTCTCCCTTCTGTCGTCTGTTCCCTGGTGGCAGAGGAGCCATTTTATCACCAGCCTATGAATTAGCAAGATTTGGGTGTGTTTTTAAAAAGTGCTGAAAAGCCGTGAAACTTTCTTCACAAGTTGAGCAAAATGCCACACCTCCATAATGCTCCGTGACATTTTGGCCTCTTGTCCCTTTTGCCAAACCTGTTAGATATCCACCTGATGGTTGCACTTTTTGCACTGACACGACACGATGGCTAACACTGGGATGCTGGCCGCAGGCTTTACCCGCTTCTTTCCCAATAGGGAGCCCGAGATTTGGTGTTGGCCCAGAGATTGGAACCAGTCTTAGTTGGATCTTGCTTCATCTTTGATATTGGGTAAAGCAATACAATATTCTCATTTTAGACTATGAACTAGATGGACCCTGTGCTTACATTTTTGGATTGTGAGTTTGTTTAGCGTGAAGTTTTCTACTACTTCCAAGATTCTGTAAGTGGTAGAAATCCAGGATGGTTTTATAAATCAGATATGAGCATTTATGTCTTTACTTTATTATCAGAGCTTATCTGTTCCTGATAGAGAAGTTTCAGCAGGGTTAGCTCATAGGTATGAAAACGCCTGAAAATAGACACCCAAGTCCTAGCTGCAATGAAGTGTGTTTATGAATGAGGCAAGCTCAAGCTCCTCCTTGCCTTTTGTTTCCAAATGTTCCTAATCGGGTGATGCAGGTAACATAGTAGAGAGAATTGTGGTCCACTGCGGCAACAACCAGGACTTCCAGGATTGGCTGGAGCATCTGTACAGGCTGATAAGAGGACCCACCTCTTGCAGTTCCTTATCCAAAACATCATCGTCATCTTGTAGTGCTCATTCCGTAAGTAGTCCGTCTGTCCTGTCCAGGGATTATTGAGTCTCTTGTCAAATCTTGCCTGCTGAGGACTTACAAGAAGTGGTGAGCATGCCCTTAGCCTTCGCATAGTCTGTATTTGTAGGGTTTGAAGTACAGTCAAACCTCACTGATTCTGGTTTCTTGTTATGGAAGGAGACCCATCCCAACGAACAGAGTTTGACTTAGAGGTGTGCAGCTTTGTTTGACAGTATTAAGGTACTCCAACTAACTGCTAGCAAAGTTTTTCTGGCCAGAAGTCCTGCTAAGATGTTTTAATGATAAACAGGATTTATTTTAATCAGCAACCATTTACGTTCATGTTAATAATGTGCTAAGTCAAAGGAAATAGTTTACCTTCGTGAGTTCTGAACGTCTTGAACGTCTCCATGCAATCTCATTTATGCATCGCATTCCCTCAGTAACCTTTAAGGGTGAACTTTGAGCGTTGTCTCCTTCCATTTTATCATAAATTTAGAGTTCATGGAATTTGAATTGATGAGATTTTACTGTACTTGCCGAGTGAGATTGAAGATGTGCTGTGTTGTCTGTTAACACTCAAACCTGTGATGCCCAAATTCCAGTTTTGAGCACAGTGTGTGGTGGAAAGAACAAGGGCTTTTGGCATCAGATCTGGGTTCAAATCTTGGCTTTGCCAATTGCTGGCTGGTTACTTCACTTTGCTAAAGTTTGTCTTAAGTTCTTCTTAGGAATAACCTATTAAGTGCCTAATTGAGTGCCACACACATGACCAAACTCATTAAATGTTGACTGTTACTCCACTTTCCTCCCTTAGAGGGGAGAAAACACCTGACTTGAATGAAATTCCAGGACAGAGGGAGGGCAGGATCATGGGATGTGGAGTGAGTTTTGTGCTGTTCCTTAGAGACCCCAGAGTCTTGACTGGAAAGCGCCAGTTCTCCAACTGGAGACTTGTTTTCCCATCTTTTCCTTTCCGGGGCTGCCTTTGTGGATGCAACGAAGCTATTGCTGTTCTCTCAGTGTGTGGCCCAGGGGGGGTCGGGTTCAGATGGCAGATTGCCAACATCTCATCAGACATTCTCCCAGTCTTTTAGCTCTACTGGACAGCCCCGAGGACCCTTGGAGCCTCCTCAAATTATAAAACCGTGGAGCTTAAGTTGTCTGCGACCTGCGCCTCCACTTAGACCATCAGCAGCGCTAGGTTATAAAGAGGTAATTTTGCTACATATGGTATAAAATGCTTCAGACAAGCTGATTTCGTAGCTTGTTACAAAGAGTTCTGTGGGCATGTGCTAGAATTGATGATAGGTGATACATGTCAGTCAATCTTGAATTGCTAGACTCAGTGATTTTTTAAAATTAATTTTCCATTTCCGCATTGTCCATCTACACATATTTCCTGAATATCCACAAGGTTTCTGTGCACTGCCTGAGTTTCCCTGGTCTCCCCCCCGGAGTGCCTCTGGCTTGCCTTTATGATTATATGATAATTCTATAAATAGGTCATGATGTACACACATCTCAAACAAATGCTACTTCATTAGCATTGAATTGCTAACCAAGCGGTCCCAATTCTGCATTTGGAATCATTTTGATCTCTTAAACCAAATCAGTAAAAGTCTTATGGGACCAAGCCATGGGTCTGAACTATGAAAGTCTGAATTATTTGCTGCAGTGGAAAGAGAAAAAGAATTTAGTGAAAGGAGTGTCTTTTAAAAAGAGGCTTTTAAGCGACAACCCTAGAGGACATCTGATGTTTGGGTAGAATGCGGATTTCAAGGTTTTTTTTTCTTTTTGTCTAGAAGTGGCAGTCAGGAAATGTCAGTCACTATCTTCCATAACTGTGTGGAGCATTACCTTTTCCATCCAAACGGTGTTTTTTTTTTTTTCCCCTAACAAGTTTCTCATCATTTCAGCTTTCGGAAAAGATCCTCATTTATTAGTAACTATTCTTTAAATAGGTCTTACCGAGTGAAGATTTAAGTCTGTGACAATTATGAGACGCATAAGTGAAGCATGGTGTTTTAAATCAAAAACTCAAAATTGAGCTAAGTCTGCGTCACTCATCAAAACACACACTTGACACAAAAATATATGCTGCATATATATAATTGTGTCACTTAATTGTTGCCTCCAGTTCTTAGTGCAGTAAAAGTAGGACAATATTTGGATATGGGAGGATTTTTTGATACTTTCAACCTGACATGATAGGAGAAATAATCCTTGAGCCGAATCTTTATTATGTACCTCTGTTCAGAATTTGGCCAGGAAACAGCCCCACAGGTTGGCTTTGGAAATTGACCGGTGATTCCCGCAGTTATCCAATTTTCTCCTCTGATCACCTAAACCAGGAGTGCCACTTCATGGTTACCTAAGTCCCCTTTTTAATGATGGATATTTTGTAATTGTCAGTTACTAAGTTCAAATTAAGGTGAGCTTTGAAGGGTAAAGTTGACTTAATCCTTCACAGAACTAATCCATTAAAACTAAGGCATGATCACTTTGTTTCTGCTGGGAGACGTGTATTTCAGTTATTTCCAGCATTTGTTTTTCTGTACAGAACTGTATCCCTTGGGCTTTTGCATGATGGTATTGCATCTGAAACTAATGTGGGAGACACGGTGATATTCTCTCTGTGTGATTTATGATAACACTAACATTTCAAATGTTGTTTTAGAATTATTGATAAATGGATTTGGTCATTATAACCATCGACCTCTCACGCTCATCTTCTCTTTCTTTACATATTCACTTTAGAGGATGTCTTATATCTTAAAGGTAAGGGTAGAACGATATCTTTGGCGTACAGTGACATCATATAATGCTGTGCTGTAACCTTTGATGAATGAAGCTTTCCTTTATGCTTGTTTTGTCCCTTGTTACACTTGGTGGCTAAAATATGAAGATACAATTCTGACATGTAAGTACTTTCTTCAGAAAAGTAGGCTCTTGTGAAATATGTGCGAAAATGTCATCTTATAATGCCTCTAAAATGTCTGTTTTCCGTGGGTTTTTTTATATGCTGTTTCTATTTTTCCTGTTATTTTTGTCACATGTGAGTTTTTCATGTCTGTCTGTTTTCAAGTCTAAGTGGATCACTGAGGCTAAGTGGAAGAAATTAAATTCTTTGTTGCAGTTATTTTTAAGGTAGTGATTGTTAACCATGCATCCTGTATATACATTGCATGGGAGATTGGAATAAGATGATCACTGTTTACTTGGGTACTTAATGAGCACCTTTTTGGACCTGCTGGTTATTCATATGGCAAAGGCAAATCCAATAATTCGTCTCTCTTTTTTCTACTAATTAAAAATATGACTTTATAGATGTATGTTTAAGCTTGCTGTAGGTACGTTATGCCTAACCCTAAATTATTTATCAGGAAATCCTTCATTTGGCTCTTCTCTCTGACTACAGGGAATTTACTTAGTCTCTCTGCCTTAATTTTCCTGTCTCACAAATGGAAATTGATATTCTTCTTTGTGGGACTGTCGCTAAGGAGAATTTATTTAAATAGTTTTGAAGCTCTTCAAAAAGCAGTCCATACCCCATTAATAGTTACAATTGTTATTTCATTCCCTTAAAGCTGTATCAGTGGGGAATATAAACCAAGTTAGGAAATACTGTTATTTCTCTAGGATTGACATCCATTACTTTCTCTGCAGATGGTACCCTAAAGGCATTTGGCCTCCTGGAGAAGCAGCCGCATAAATTCTCTATGGCAATTGAGAGGATAATAGCATTGCCTCGGTTTCATTTAACCTTTTAGTGTTCATTGGAACCATTTTTACTGTGTATAGTATTAAATCCTGATACCCTCCTAAGTGAGACTGTCAAAAATAAGAGAGAGCCATTCTATTTAATTTCACTTGCTTTTTAAATTTGTGTTTTGGGGAAATTTTTAATTCATAAAGAAACCTCTATCCTTACAGGAATCTGGTAAAAGCCCCAAAACGATGAAGAAGTTTCTTCACAAAAGAAAGACCGAAAGAAAGCCATCGGAGGAGGAATATGTCATCCGCAAAAGTATGTGTTTCGTACTTTTAGAAAGTTGGTTATGGATGAGGAATTGTTTGAAAGAAGAGGATTCGAGCAGTATGTTCTCAGCATCACCTTTGACATAAAGAAAAATGCATGGGAAGGCTTGGCCGCCACCTCTCAGATTTTGCAATAAGCTGTCTCCTGCTGCTTTTCATGTCGTCTTAGGCAGACAAACCATCTATCTAGTTTTCATGTTGAACATTTGGCTCTACCTGGTTTAGAACCACTAAAGGGACCCATTTGCTATGGATACATTTTTTTCTTCCCTCTTAGTTTCTGACACCTGAGTTATTTGCCTTTACTGAGATCGACTAAATAGGCCCAAAGCCTGAGATCCTCTGGAATTTTAATGTTCAGTGATGTTCTCAGTTAGTCAAGGAAGCAGCCTGCTGGCGTATAGAAACAGGGCTGGGTTTAGAGGCAGGCTGCAGAGTTGGTCAGCCAATCGATATGTACACATTTGCCTCTCTGGGAACAAGGTACTCTGGGACACACATGAAGGAGTAAGTGATGTATCACCAAGGGGTGACAGAGCTGTGTGTATCAGTCCGAAATACAGTCTGGATAAATCTTTGCTGGACTCTAGCTTCTGCTTCCCCTACCCCTCACCTCACCCCTGGATGTGCACAGCGGCATGTTAACAGCCATTTCTAGAATGAGTTGGAGGGGGTTGGGGGAATGAGAGGGAGAATCAGTGACTAGGCTGGCTGGTTGGGAAAAAATGGGTGGGATTAATGGTGGAAAGCTTCCTAGAGAAAGTGAGCCTTGAAATTTGATGGAAAGGAAGGGTGTGGTGTATGGGATGCGAACTGAGGCCAGCACCAAGCCCAGGGCTGGCCTTGTAGCCTCTGAGACACTGACAGGACCCTCCAATTTCGAACTCCCAGTGGCTTCTGGAGCAGGCCACTTTCGGTGCTGAACTCACTGGTGCCCCATCCCTTTCCCAAGGTGGATGTGTCTCTGTTCCACCATGCCAGCCGGTCAGCTTTTTCTCCTGCCTTTCATTAAGGCCACCGGTCAGAGAAGCCAGTGCCTAGCACCCGAGTGCACTACATCATTTCGAGGGTCCAGAGGCATGTGTATCTCCCTGAGGAGTCACGATTCGTTACACTTGACAGGTACGGCTGCTCTGGAAGAGGACGCTCAGATTCTGAAAGTGATCGAAGCCTACTGTACCAGTGCCAACTTTCAACAAGGCCACGGCTCAAGTAGGTTCCCCCAAACCACTTTCTCTAATGAGTGATGTTTCTTTGCTACTGCTCACTGCCTCTTAGAAAAAGAGAAAAGCAACCCAGATGGGCTGCAGGGTGTGTAAAGCAGGTGACTTGCAGCAGAGGGGCGGGCACAGGGCTGCATCTTTCAGATAAGCTGGTTTTAGCTACCAAGCGGTTTGTTTACCCACTGTTTCTTTTCACCCAGAGACAAAGAGAAATGCAAGAGTAAAAAGGTTGGAGGTGATAGAAATGAAAATAATTTTTTTTTTAAAGTCACTCTCCTTTGAAGTACGCAGATACCTTCACCAACACTAGTTAAAGAGCCCAGAGAGTTCCTGTGTCTGTGAACTGATGCTAATCTCTTCTTATAGGCAGATTTGGAAAGGAAGTCAAAATACTATCTTTGATCAGCTGCATATTTAAGCAAACAGAGCTTCACCAAACTCAAGTTTCAGAGTTGCTCTGAAAATCTGGAAATGTAGCTGCTTAGCAGGGCCTGTTGAGAATGTCTACAGTTTATCAGGGAGCCATTAGGTGAGGGTATTTCCCCCAACAACTTTCAGGCTACAAACTGAAAGCGAGATAATACTTTCTGATTCATCCTTGTGTTTTTAGAAAAGCCAGGTCACATCGCTTATGTCCTTGGTCTTTCATTATTATGGGCATTCAGGATACCTGGTGTGAGGGTCTTGCATCTGTGTAAGAGATAAGCTCTCCATAATGTTCCATCTGGACAGCCACTGAGCCCTGGCTTGAGTGTGGGCAGGGCTTCCTCAGTGGACTGCCCTGACCGATGCTTCCAAAGTAACATGTCTCTCAGGTCGTCATGGGGAAAGCATTCTATGTGGAAGTTGACACATTTGACTCTGAAGGGGGGACTGTCACACCTTCTGCTTCTCAGACCAAACCTGCCTCTGGCTTTGGGCATGCCCAGCCCTGATAACAAGGTTCGAGGAGTCAGGAAAAGAAAGTGAGAGCAGTTTTTATTGCAAAAACAAGGAAAGAGAGGGGGACAAGGAGACGCCAGAAGCAGCAGCCCTCATACGAAATCCGACCTCACCTCCCGCCGCCTCCTGTCCTCACACTGACAGAGACGGGAGATTTGCTCAGAGGTGCGGGCAGGCACTCTGGCCTCAAGAGTCTCATTTCCCCCCACCCCCGTCCTCCCTGGCCTCCCTTTTATGTGTGGAAAGTGTCTAGCACAGTGCTTGGCACGTGGTAAGCGTTTTCGCATCCTGGTGGCCGACACCCTCCATCCCTCTGCAGCCAGAAGTCCTGCACCCGTAGAAGCGGCCGCTATTGTTTCTCGCTGCATCCAGTCGGTTGGTTAGTCGGCCAGTCTGCTATGCACTTATTAAGCACCTACGAAGTACTGGGCCCCGAGGAAGGCAGAGACACTTCCACCTCGGGAAAGGGCTGGAGGTTGAGTGAAGGCACTGAGTGTTCACAACTGGAAGGAACTTGGCTTAGAAGAGAGGAAGCCAGTGGCTCTGAGAGGAAGGATCCAGAAGGGATGGGGAGGTTGCAGGTGCAGGAGAGCTGTCTGGTCAGGTCCCATGGCTGCTCTGTCACCTCTTCCATCCCAGAGCCTGGAGATGGTGAGCGGAGAGCAGTAAGGACGCCTGCATCTTTGCTGCTGTTGTGATCATCTCCCCAACGCCCCCTCTACCCTCCATCAAAATGGTCTCCACCGACCCTGCTTCACCCTGTAGGACGGTAAAGAGAACAAATGGGAGTGAGTGATGCTTCTGAGGCCCTTTAAGCATGCTGCGTCCCAGTGCAGTGCTACGTTCTGCAGGGAGGAATGGTCACTGGCTGGCTCTTTGCACTGGAAGAGGCAAAACAGGAAAAGATGGGGTCTTGGTTGAGGACAGTTCTCACAGCGGCCTTTTCACATTGTGTTTCTGAATACAAAATGTGCCCCCGGCCCCCAGGATTGAATCAGTGTATTTGGCCATTTCGAATTTCTCCCGTCAGGAGGATTTCGTCAGCAGATGTTGGATGACTACTCTCGGGGCGCCAGGCAGCCAGATGCCGTCAACAAAGACCCCTCAAAAACCACAGTAGAAAGGAGCTAACCCCCAACAAATAGTCTCCCCTAGTAAACTCCCTCCCTCGCCTCTTGCCGCCCTTGTCTGTAGGTGCTCGCAAGGATTCCGTTCCCCAAGTCTTACTCCCCGAGGAAGAGAAACTCATCATTGAAGAGACCAGAAGCAACGGCCAGACCGTCATTGAAGAAAAGTGCGTAGAGCGGGCTAAACCTTTTCTGATTTTTCTGGGGGCTGGAAAGAAGGTTCTGGCAGGGCAACGTGGCCGTGGCCAAGCCTGCATGGAAGGACAGTCCCTCCTCATCTGAGAATGCGGCCCTCTTGGCTGACTGTGCAGTTGGGAGCCTGGGGAGGGCTGCCCACCAACAAAGGGGAGGGGAAAGGAGAGGCAGAGGGGGTCAGGAAGGGACTTCAGGGCACGCAAGAATACCACTCCACATGGGGTTTGGAGGCATTGGGAAGGCCGTAGCACCAATTCCCTTGCCCAGAGGGATGCCTCTCACATTTATCGACTCAGGCACTTTATTTTCACATACTTAACCTCATTTAAACTCCTACCGCAATCCTGGGAGATAAACGTTACTTTCACCACTGTTACAGATGAGGAAACTGAGATTCAGGGAAATTATGTCCCTGACTTAGCCTTGCACAGTAGTGAGGGTGACCTAACGGGGGAAAATCAGGTTAAGTACTTGTATATACTTGAGTCATTTCTGAAGTCAGGCCTAAATTTGCATAGGACAGCGTGTTTCACAGTGCTTGGCGTCGTCAATGTATTTTTCCATCTGGTGTATGAAGCGATACGACCAAATGGTACAGCACTTGGGCTCAAGAGAATAACAGCCCTGATTCAACTCCAGATTCTGGTACTTGGTAGCCGTGTGACCTGGAGCAAGTTCCATCACCTCTCTGTGCCTCAGTTTCCTCATCTGTAAAATGGGTATGATAGTAATACTTTCAGGGTTTTTGTGAGGTTAAATGGAATAAGAAGTACAAAGGCTAGCATGTGATAATTAATAAATGATGATCGTTATAATTACTATTATTATAGCTATATTAACCCCTACAATGACTTTATGAGGTTTTCAGGGAATGTGGTATTATCCCCATTTTGTATGTGAAGAAAATAAGACCAAGAGAGGATGAGAAGAAAACTGGTTACCTAAGGTTAGAGGACTGGCAAGTCGTAGGGTCAGAACTGGAGCCCAGATCTCCAATGTCCTTGTCCAGGGAGAGAGCCAGAGAGGAAATGACTCTTCCACAGTCCTGCCAAGGCACTTTATCCTTTTTTGGAATATATGGAATCTTTTAGAAATAATGTCCCTGACTTTGTGTTTGTGTCATGTACGATGGTGTAGGGTCAGATAGGTGAGAAGGGCAATGCCATAGCACAGATAGCGTAGGATAGGCAGGGCCTGGTGACACCTCTCATTACAATATGTCAGATGATGGTCCTTCCTGCCCCCAAGAGAGAAATCAAAACCTTATGAGGAGCCCTAGTCTCTTTTTTTTCTTGACTTTTCTTTCTTTCTTTTTTTTTACATCTTTATTGGAGTATAATTGCTTTACAATGGTGTGTTAGTTTCTGCTGTATAACAAAGTGAATCAGCTATATGTGTACATATATCCCCATATCTCCTCCCTCTTGCATCTCCCTTCCCCCCACGCTCCCTATCCCACCCCTCTAGGTGGTCACAAAGCACCGAGCTGATCTCCCTGTGCTATGCGGCTGCTTCCCACTAGCTAGCTATTTTACGTTTGGTAGTGTATCCATGCCACTTTCTTGCTTTGTCACAGCTTACCCTTCCCCCCCATTTTCTTTTTATTTATTTTTAAAAATTGAGGTAGAGTCGATGTACTGTATTATATGTTACGGGTGTACAATACACTAGTCTGTTTTATTTTTTTAGTACTTGCCTAAGCTGGGAAGCAAGCAGCAGAGGAGGAGGGAAGTGTAGAAAACGTGCGGTGACACGGTGTTAGAAAGAGCTTGTGTGATGCTGGTTGTTAGCCCGTAAAAATGAGAAACACAAGGACCATTCATAGCAGTATCTCTTCCGATTCACCAGCAAGGCCACCACTTTTCAGGATCTGTATTTCTATAAAGCTGCTTTTCTTCTTAAATATCACTTAACAATATCTCAGTGCCATCTATTAATCTATGAACTTTATCTTTGTGTTCTAGGAGCCTTGTCGATACTGTTTATGCCTTGAAGGATGAGGTCAAAGAGCTGAAACAGGTAATGAAATTCGAAAGTCGTTTTCTCAGATCCTAACGGACCTGCTCCCTCTTCCCTGCTGTGCACTGGTAGATGCCCTCAGGAGAAGGCCAGGAACAAGGTGGTGAGGTGGGGATTCTTAGTTCCCTTGTGTCAGCCAGGTGGGTTTTGTTGATTTTACCACGTGGCCTTGGGTTTCAATTTCTGAAGCTTGCTTATATACCTATTTAGGGATTTACAATAGGATCACAAACTTAGTTACAACTTCATGTTCCCTGACTTTTGCAAACAGAATTTAAGAAAAGATAAGTCATTCATGAGCATGTAAGTGTAAACAGAACCATAAATCATGATTTGTGGGCTCCTCTGCAGATCTGATCCAGTGCTCCGTGAGGGACACTCTCCCTTGGGTTTGAGGACTGACTGTACCTGGTGACAGGGTAAAGGATGGATTGAAGGGAGAGAGACCAGAGGCTGGAAGACCACTTAGGAGGTTATTATAAAACTCAGGGTGAGACGTGATAAAGTCCTGAGCTGAGGAGGGAGAGCCGCTCAGGCTACGGAGGAGGGACACAGATGTAAAGGAAGGCACATCGCAGAGTTAGAGCCTTTGGAAAATGGCACCATGATGCGGGGATTAAGAAAGCCAGGGATGGAAGATGAGTCTTTTACCTGGGTATCTACTTTGTTTTTTTGTTTTTTAATTGAAGTATAGTTAGTATACAGTGTGGTGCCACTCTCTGCTGTACAGCAAAGTGACTCAGTTATACACATATAGACATTCTTGTTTCATATTCTTTTCCATTATGATTTATTACAGGATATTGAATATAGTTCCCTGTGCTATATAGTAGGACCTTGTTGTTTATCCATCCTATATATAATAGTTTACATCTGCTAATCCCAAACTCCCTGCCCTTCCCTCCCTCAATCCCCCTCCCCTTGGCAACCACAAGTTTGTTCTCTATGTCTGTGAGTCTGTTTCATAGGTAGGTTCATTTGTGCCATATTTTAGATTCCACATATAAGTGATGTATGATATTTGTCTTTCTCTGTCTGACTTACTTCACTTAGTATGATAATCTCTACTTGCATCCATGTTGCTGCAAATGGCATTATTTCATTCTTTTTTATGGCTGAGTAATATTCCATTGTATATACGTACCACGTCTTCTTTATCCATTCATCTGTCGGTGGACACTTAGGTTGCTTCCATGTCTTGGCTATTGTGAATATTGCCGCTATGAACATAGGGGTACACATATCTTTTTGAATTATAGTTTTGTCTGGGTATATGTCCAGGAGTGGGATCCCTGGATCATATGGTAGTTCTATTTTCAGTTTTTTGAGGAACATCCACGCTGTTTTCCATAGTGGCTGCACCAACTGACATTCCCACCAACAGTGTAGGGGTGTTGGGTATCTACTTTGATATGGTGGTGCCCTTCACGGAAATCAAGAGCCACAGGAGGAAGAGAAGTTTGGGGGGTGGGGGAGATACTGAGTTCACTTCAGGGCGTAATGAGTCCGAGGTGCTTGTAACACATCTAAGTTGGCACTGGGGACTGTGGACCTGGTGCTCATGAGCTGAGATGAGGTCAGTACCAGAGAGACTGGGGAGGCGCCTATGTAGTTATTTGAGTTGAAAGAGAAGAGACACTATGTGAAAAGTGTGTTGAATTAGAAGAGGGCCAGGGCCAGAGCCCTAGAGAATGCTTGTATTATATCTCAAGGGATGGTCAGCGAGAAGTAGAACAATCAAGAGGCTGCCTTGTCTTAGAAGCTGAGGGAGAGGAGCTTGAGGCAGGAAAGTGTTGTCAGTGGTGAAGGCTGCCAAGAGACTGAGCAGGAGGGGCCCTGAGGCGGGGTCCCTTTGTTTGGTAACCAACCAACCTTTTCCCATCATAGGAGAATAAAAGAATGAAGCAGTGCCTGGAAGAAGAGTTGAAATCAAGAAGGGACCTAGAAAAGCTGGTCCGGAGGCTGTTGAAGCAAACTGATGAGTGTATTCGGGCCGAGTCCAGTAGCAAGACCTCCATTCTCCCATAACCATCACAGTGCGGCTGGCAGAGGGTGCCCGCAGGGCATCGGGAAATGTCCAGCTGAGTGATCTGACTCAGTTTGCTCACTTCTCTGGTTTTTATTTCGTATCTTAGTGTCTCTCTCTCTCTCTCTCTCTCTCTCTCTCTCTGTGTGTTTGGTTCAGTGTTTGTTGTTGTTTGGTTATTGGTTGGTTGTTTATGTTTTTTAACAGAGGTCAAAGCAAGAGGGGGTGAACATCTCCCCAGTCTTTTCCATTCAGTAAGCAAAGGGAAGCTAACGTAGGCAAATGACTTACATGCCTTCAGATGGCTTTCAATTCATAGTGCCTCTTTACCAGCCATTATCTCGGGTCACTCTTTTTGGCTGGCTGCTGTCCCAAAGTGGCCGGCCATGGCTTATTAAATGTGAACTTGACTTTCTCCCCCAATGCTTTTCCTGTTCCTTGGCAGCCCCTCAGTACCTGATTTACTGAAGGCAACGCTTCTGGAACTCCGACTGGCATAGGGTGAAAGGCTAACACATGTTTGCCCCAGTGATCCAGCTGCCCTTCCCTGGGCCGTCCTCAATGCACACTTTTTTTAATGACTACCCTATTTTGTCTATAAGACCAAGAAAACCGTAGTGCCCTCACTCCTTTCGTGTTGGTTTACATTTAACTCTGTGGGACAGAAGCTCTGGTCACCCATGCCAACACCAAATCCATTAGCAAATTGCACTGGACAGTCCTCCCCTTCAGTAGCAGAGTTGCCAATCTCTTGCCAGTGCATGATAGGTTTTGTCCCTAATCTTCTGCCTTGTGTGTAAGTTTTCTATTTCCCCAGTGCTTTTAGCCAAGCATACCAAGTGGTGTGTCAACTGGTATGTGTGTGCTTTGCTTTTTAAAAATACAGACTGTGAGCACTTACTTTTTTCTACATCACATACTCAAATTGCGACTTCTCATCCTTCAGTCTACACTTGAGGAGATGTTGTGCCCTAGCAGACAGCTTTAATTCCCTTGATTGCTCTACCATATATGCTGTGAGAAGCTGTGATAGTCATCAGCCTCTTCGAGTAGGACTCTAAGAATTATTTGCAGAAATGTGCTGTTGGCCCAGTTTGTGTAGCCGGAAAGAAAGGGCCGCTCTAGTAGCTGTGTGCTGGCTACTAGTGAAGCTGATTATTTGGAACTGGTTTACTCAAGTTACTTGTTGAATCAAACCCTCGCCTTTGTAAGCATCTGGGAAATTAGAACTGTGATAAGCCAGGTTTAGAAGAGGGTCACAGGAGGGCAACACACCTCCAAATTCAGCACAGTTGAAAGTTGGCCTGGGGCTGTAGGACAGAGCAGTGCAACCTGCCCCTGTCTGTCCCAAAGACGGGAAGTTTGGCCAGGTGGAGGAGATCGCTGGAAAGAGAGGCCAAGGACCAGTGGACTGAGCAAAGTTGTCTCCCACATACATTTGATGGGTGCCTATAAATGTGGGTTTTGTGAATGTTGTTTAGGAACCAAACTTGAATCTTGAACTCCCCAGCTTGTTAAGCCCTTTTCCTTTCTAGTACAGCGTGGGTCTCAGTTCCCATAACTACATGGTACGGGGCTGTTGACTGCTTGCTGCACAGCAGAAATTACACCGTCCACGGGAAATGGACTGTTCCTGCAGATCAATCTCAGCCAACCACACACCCAGCTGTCTTTGGAAGCTGAAGACCGAACAAGATTGCTAGGAATGGCTGTTGTTCTGCTTTTAGCCCAACGGTTTAGAGATGCCGTCCTTCATCTCCAAATGGAAAACAACAGTAACAGCAACACAGATCATAGCATCTGCCCTGTCTGTGGTTAGTCAATGGCTTGCAATAAATGTGCAAACTATATCCATAGGAAACATTTTTGTGATTACAAAGTACTTTAGTTGATAAGGTATATAGGATTGCTTAAAATATTGAAAGGTCTTTATTTTAAGGTGACGTGTCCATATGCATGTTTTGGGGACGTGGCCCTTCTGATGAGAGGCCCTGTGTACTCTGGGTAATGTAGCTCGTGCAGAGTGGTGTCCGCACTCCCACTCGATAATCCTATATGGGAAATGAAGCCATGTTAACCTGACGGCAGTGTCTCCATAGTTGTGTTGTTTACAGTACTCTATAAATGGGTCCCTGTTACTCTGTAGTCAAACTGCCGCCCTTCGAGGCCTTTCAGTTCCTCTTCTGTCATGTCCCTTCTCACACAGCTCAAATTTTCTAACTTGTTTTTATTTTGAAGACTTTTAAACTGGACATTTTCAATAAATAAGAATAACAATGCTTTATAAAATAAGTCCTGTGTCTTCTTCATTTTCTTTTTCTTTTTTTTTTTTTTTTTTTTGCTAGCTGGTGTGCAGAAAGATTTCTCATGCTGTGTCAGCTTCCTCTTCTGTTTCCCTCATTAGCTATCCATGCTCATCAGGCCCCTGAACCAGCTTCTACCTTTTTCACTCAGGCCAGATGATATTTGTTCCCCACTTTAAAGAGATAATACATCTCTTGAGAGAGAACCTTCTGTAACTTCTCCATCCCTCTCCTCCTGCCCCCAACCTATAAACTGTCTGTACCTCTTCTCACCATTTTCCTTCCAATATAAGAGAAAGAGATATTCACTTTCTTGTTCAAGCTTATCCCTTGATCTTTAGTCTGGTTTCCATCCCTCTTTGTATTTTGCAGGATTTTGTCAGTTTTGACCACAGGTGGAATGCTGGTGTCAGCGGTCAGGATGAAAATATTTGCTCCACCCTCAAGATAGATGCACTGGATATTATCTGTTGCTACTCAGCATCCATTCCTCCCCCCACCCACAACCCCAAGGCTAAAAAAAGCACCTAGCCCGGACTCCCTTGCAGCTAGGGTTCCGATACAGTGTGGGTTCTGATACATTTTCAGTTCTGCCAATGAGATGCCTTTGTGCAGTGTTTGAAAGGCTTCAGTTAGCAGAGGCTATCTTCCTGGGGCTTGTTGGCTGGCAGGAGGTTCCAAGGATATGTCCGTGGCTTCTGTACTACCTATGGGTGACAGACTGTAGTGGCAACAGCATCTTCTGAAACTGGATTTGGATTACACCTACCGTGTTATGACCTTGAAGCCATAGTCAGTGGAAGCCCCCTGACTTCCACTTCTGTAGCTGTCTATTTTTTTTTTTTTTTGGCTGCATTGGGTCTTTGTTGCCGTGCGTGGGCTTTCTCTAGTTGTGGCGAGCGGGGGGCTACTCTTCGTTGCGGTGCGCGGGCTTCTCATTGCAGTGGCTTCTCTTGTTGCGGAGCGCAGGCTCTAGGCACACGGGATTCAGTAGTTGTGGCACGTGGGCTCAGTAGTTGTGGCTCGCGGGCTCTAGAGTGCAGCCTCAGTAGTTGTGGCGCACGGGCTTAGTTGCTCTTCGGCATGTGGGATCTTCCCGGACCAGGGCTCAAACCCGTGTCCCCTGCATTGGCAGGAGGATTCTTAACCACTGCACCACCAGGGAAGCCCCTGTAGCCATCAATTTTATAGGCACCTGATATTACCTTTCTGCCTCAGGAAGCCGAAGCAATAGCTGTAACATGGCACCTCCCATGTGCTAGGCTCTGCGCTGTTTTACATAGTTAAGCTCCTGTAACCCTTGCAACAACCCTATGAGGTATTCACTATGGTTATCCCCATCTTACGAGTGAACAAAGGTACAGTGGTTGAACAATATGCTAGTATGTGTGTAGCAGGAATTTGAAACCCTGGTCCGTCTGCCTCTCGAATCCATGCTCTTGCTACTGCATCTCCTCCTCTGCACTTGGTACTTGCCAAGTCAGCTTCTACCTCGGCCATCTACCTTCCTGAAGTCACTGATGAGCTCTTACTGACAAATCCAGGGAGCGCTTTTCAATACCCATCTTGACCTCTCTGCAGTTTCTGACCCTTGCCTCCTTGATAAATCTCTCCTTCCTGGGCTTTCATGATCCCAGCTTTCCTGGCATTCATTCAACCTTTCTGACCACCCCAAAGTCTCCTTTGCTGGATCTACCTCCTGCCTGTCCCCTGAATGTTGCTGATCCTTGACGCTCTTTGCCTCTTCTCTTCCTTTCTATAGCCTCTTCCTGGACAACCTTGTCTATTCCTATAACTTTATTCATCAAAGTGTAGATGACTCCCTGGTCCATATTTTTCCATCCTGACCTTTTCTCCTGAGCTCCAGACCCGTGGATGCAGCCACCTTGTGGACATCTCAGCTTGGATGTCCTACAGCACCTCAAACTCAGCATGTCCCAAACTGTACTCCTCATTCGTAGTCCTAGATCTGCTCTTCCAATGTTTCCTATCCCAATACATAGCACCCCTGGCCACTTAGTTGCCCAAACTGGAAAAACAAGTATTGTCTTTTATTCCTTCCTCTCCCTCAACCCTGTATAGATTTATACATTAACCCTTTATACCTTTAGTCATCAAGTCTTACCATTTTTAACTCTGTTGTAACCCTTGAACTTCTCCCCATCCTCCGTTGCCTATTTTTGATGCTTATCATCTCTCCCTCAGACTAATGCATCTCTTTGCCTCTTGTAGTCTAGCCTCTTGGGTGCCAATAGTCTGGCCTCTTGGGTGCCAGTAGAATGATTATCTAAAAGATCTATGTCATTCACCTGTTTAAAAATTTAATCTCTTGCTACTCCCCGCCACACTCAGTAAAGTTGGATCTCCTTGAATTTCTTCTAAGTCCCATAATATGCCATTTGCCCTGCCTAGAATCCCTTTCCCATCCCTGTCCATCAAGCAAATTCATTCCTTTCCATTTAGAGTCAGCTCAAGTATCTATGTGAACTCCTGATTTCTAAAACGCATGTACATATGTATCTCTGCATGTATATGTATACATTTACACGTATGTAGTGTGTATGTATGAATTAGGGTTGCCAGATAAAACACAAGACGCTCAGTTGCATCGGAGTTTCAGCTGTATATCAAATAATGTTTTGGTATAGATCATGTCCCAAATACTGCATGGGATATATTTATACTAAGTTTTTCAATGTTTACCTGAAATCCAAATATAACTGGGTATCCTGAATTTTTTTTTAATTTTTTTTTTGGCTGCGTTGGGTCTTCGTTGCTGTGCACGGGCTTTCTCTAGTTGCGGCGAGAAGGGGCTACTCTTATTTGAGGTGTGTGGGCTTCTCATTGCAGTGGCTTCTCTTGTTGTGGAGCATGGGCCCTAGAGTGCATGGGCTTCGGTAGTTATGGCACGTGGGCTCAGTAGTTGCAGCATGCGGGCTCAGTAGTTGTGGCTCGTGGGCTCTAGAGCGCGGGCTCAGTAGTTGTGGCACGTGGGCTTAGTTGCTCTGTGGCATGTGGGATCTTCCCGGACCAGGGATTGAACCTGTGTCCCCTGCATTGGCAGGCTGATTCTTAACCACTGTGCCACCAGGGAGGTCCCTACCCTGAAATTTTATTTGCTAAGGCTGACAGCTTTAGTACCTACATGTGTATACATAGGCATCTAAACGCATACATTTCCTAGGAGAAGTGACATCCTGATAGCGATGAACACAGCTGTGCCCAGAACTTGGTTTCTAAACACTATACTCTGCACTGGAACGAGGGCTCCTTGGAGAAATGGCCGATTCTACGGCTGAGGCAGGAAAGGTACAAGATGAGCCTGGAACATCTTGTTCTGCCAGAAAGTAATGCTCAGAAATATGATAGGGGCATGTTACGAAGACACAGGTGCAAACTTGAAGAGGCTCTTACTGGCCAAATAAGGGAAAATTTGAGCACGAAAATACAGTAATGAATTTGAAAACATTGGAAAAAGTAGAAATCTATGTGTCCATATCGATAAATAAGTAAGTGGGGAGAAAGGGAAGGCTCTTGTTTACAGTACCATGCTGAGGGTTGACTGGTAAACGTGGAAGGAGCTCTGGAGTTGGAAAATCCCCGTTTTGCAGCCATCACAGTAAAGACCGATTCAGGCAAAAATTATCACTGGGTGTTAAAATATAGAGGGAAACGTTGATGACGAGCAAGTTACTTGTGTGGTCTTAAAGTGTTTCCCCAAAGAGTGCTTACTAGTTGCAAGGTGGAAAATAGTAACTCTAGATAGAGTGGGGAAATTGGACAGCACTTTAACTGAGTGGTCAAAATTCACATCAACAATGAGAGGCAGGGACTTCCCCGGTGGCGCAGTGGTTAAGAATCTGCCTGCCAATGCAGGGGACATGGGTTCAAGCTCTAGTCTGGGAAGATCCCACATGCTGTGGAGCAACTAAGCCCGTGCGCCACAACTGCTGAGCCTGTGCTCTAGAGCCTGCGAGCCACAACTACTGAGCCCACATGCCACAACTAGTGAAGTTTGTGCACCTAGAGCCTATGCTCCACAAGAGAAGCCACTGCAATGAGAAGCCTGCGCACTGCAACAAAGAGTAGCCCCTACTCACTGCAACTAGAGAAAGCCCGCGAGCAGCAACAAAAAACCAACACAGCCAAAAATAAATTAATAACTTAAATAATTTAAAAAAAAAACAGTGGGAGGCAAACGGCCGTCATGTGCCTCCAGATGTGATATGCTGTGAAGGACACAACATCGTTTATGTAGTTTTCCATCCAGGAAAGCATAAGCTGAATTTAATCATGAGGAAACATCAGACAAACTCAAAATAAGGAACACTTTTTTTTTTTAAAGGGGACAGATTGTTACTATATTAGTCTAAAAAGTCAATGTCATTAAAGACAAAGATTGTGGGCTTCCCTGCTCAGTGGTTAAGAATCTGCCTGCCAATGCAGGGGACCTGGGTTCAAGCCCTGGTCTGGGAAGATCCCATATGCCACGGAGCAACTAAGCCCGTGCGCCACAACTACTGAGCCTGTGCTCTAGAGCCCGCAAGCCACAACTACTGAAGCCTGCATGCCACAACTACTGAAGCCCATGCGCCTAGAGCCTGTGCTCCGCAGCAAGAGAAGCCACCATAATGAGAAGCCCGCGCACCGCAAGGAAGAGAAGCCCCCGCTTGTTGCAACTAGAGAAAGCCCGCGCACAGCAATGAAGATCCAACGCAGCCAGAAGTAAATGAATAAATAAATTTATAAAAAAAAAAAAAGGACAAAGATTGTGGAAATGTTCCAGATTGAAGGTGACTAAAGAGACATGACGACCGAATGCAATACCGACCCTAGACTGGATCCCGTGCTGGAGGGGAAAATGCTATAAAAGATATTATTGGATGACTTACCTGAATTGGAATACAAATGGAAGATCAATATCAATGTTAAATCGACTGAAGTTGATAACTGTACCTGTGGTTATAAATAAGAATATCTTTATTCTTAGGAAATACACGCTGAAGTATTTAGGGGTGAAGGCCGTGAGGCACACAACTTACTCTCAAATGATTCAGAAACCACTTTTTATTTGTACTGTTCTTATTTTTGCAACTTTTATGTACGTTTGAAATAATTTTCAAATACATTTTAAAAAAAACTAAAAGCTCAAGCGTTGCCTCCTCAGGGAATCCAGACTCCATCACGCTGCACTTTATTTGCTTGTGTCTTTTTCCACACTAAATGTTAATTACCTTAAAAGGGGAGAATAGGCTCCTTTCATCCATGTAAATTCGGGGCCTCATACAGGGTCAAGCCCATAGAACCTACTCAAGAAATATTTGTTGAATGAGCCAACTTTCCCCATAATTTGAGGTCTCTGCTGTTTGTCTGGAAGAATTGTGAAGACTTGCCTTTGTGCCAATAGCAGAAGGCCAGTGGGGTTCTAAGCTTTCAGCAACCTCCAGGCCTGCAGGGTCCAGTCTGACCCAGCTCTTGGCAAGCAGGCAACCTCGGCCAAGCTGTAGAGCCAGCCCCTCTGGGCAAGCAACTCAGAGGGAAGTTTCTGTCTGCCAAATAAGCACAAAGGCTCTTCCTAGATTGGGCTTCAGCATGTGCTGTTTGACCTGTACACCAAAGATTCTTTCTCACACAAGGTCTCTGCGAGCTGACTCCTACTGCTGCTCCCCTGGACCTTTTATCCAGCTTCACAATCTCTGCTTTCGTATGCTCTGTGCTCTCCCTCTGGTCCTCCTTTCCTCCCTGTGGCTCCTCCTCTCCTTAACCCTCCAGGACTCAGTCTGTGCCACCTGTCCTGGAAGCCTTTCTGACACCTACCTTGCCCCGCTTGTCCGAGTTACACGTCCTTCCTGTGTATTCCCTGTTACACTGGTCCTGACCCCTGCTGCAGCATTCACGCTGGGCTTTCAACATTTGCACACCTGTGATGCAACATTCCGTAAGCTACTTGAGGGCAGGGACTGGATCACATCCGTCAAGTGCATAGCACAGAATGTATCATCCCCATCAGTGTTGGATGGGTGGGTGAATGGATAAAAAACCAAGTCTTTAACTCCTAGTAATAAGAAATGTGAATCAGGGACTTCCCTGGTGGTCCAGTGGGTAAGACTCCGCGCTCCAAGTACAGGGGGCCGGGGTTCGATCCCTGGTGAGGGAACTAGATCCTGTATGCATGCTGCAAGTAAGAGTCCGCATGCCGCAACTAACAGTCCACGTGCCATAACTAAGACCCAGCGCAACCAAAATAAAATAAATAAATAAAAATAATGTGAATCAGATCGAAGATGTGTTAAAGGTTTCATGTTGGATTTCAAAGAGGTTTACCATCAGAGAGGTACAGAGGATAAGAGTGAGTGATCAAAAATTATTGGACTTTAAGTGGGGTTACATTAGCATGAAAAATATGACAGATGACTGAGTGGAGCTCCAGGAATGGGGAATGGAAAGCAACTACATATTTAACTGGTTTTCTTGAAAGTTGCTGAATTGCCTCTTGGGGTTACTCAGAGAAGTGCAGTATGGAAGGGGGAAGGTTTTTTTTTAATTTATTTTATTGAAGTATAGTTGATTTACAATGTTGTATTAGTGTCTGGTGTACAGCAGAGTGATTCAGTTATACATACATATACATATTCTTTTTCATATTCTTTTCCATTATGGTGTATCAGGGGAATATAGTTCCCTGTGCTATACGATAGGACCTTGTTGTTTATCTTGGAAGGGGGAAGTTTATAAGCTGATGTCCTCTAGATTGAGAATTAGTGATCATAGTTTTGTTTTTAAACCTTCATAAATATCGTAAAGATGGAACTGCTCAAGCCTACTGAAAAATTTGGCAATCCCCAGCCTCCGATGGTTAATCGTTTTTGACAAGGAAACTATAAGAAAGAGTCTTTGCTGCACACAGGCCTGCTCTAGTGTTCGGTATGTACTCTAATCTTGCCTTTTTTCTTTTCCTTTTTTTATATTTTTTGCTTTCACTTTGCTTCAAATTGGGTGTGGTCTTTGGTCTACGACATGGGCAAGGCCTTTCACGTGTACCTGGACCACCAGGCATTCATTCGCCTTGGTCTCAGAGGTTTCAGTCATTTTAAGATGCCATCCTGTTTACCTATGCCACTGGGTGCAGGCTGGTGTGCTGGGGACCACGTGGAGACGCACCTTAGTGCTCTTTATAGGATAATCTGTTCCAGAGAGCAGAGTCTGCTGGGGGCTTTCTGGGAATGGTCTCACCAAATCCTCATAAACTTTGCAAAGGATGTATTCTTAGCATCCCCACTTTACAGATGAGGACACTGAGGCTCAGAAGAGATGAAATGACTTGTCTGTGGAGCCTAGATGTGCTTCACAGAAAAAAAGGACATAATAAAAATCATGTCCCCTTTTTGTGTCTCCCAGACTGCTTTAAAGGCCTAAGGCAGTGCAAATTCTTGCTTTAACCAACACACAGAATTATTTCATGGACTCCTGGGTTAGAAGCAGCTCCCGGCATCAGAGGAAACACCTCCACCCTGTAAGTGCTGTGAGCCTTAAGTGCCGGGGGGGGGGGCAGCGGGGAGGGGAGGGAGTCACAAGTAGAGAAAATAGCATTCCCGTCTCTCCTAAGGCAGGAAAGCATTTGTAGCCTTGCTTAGAGGAACTGAGAGTTGGAACTTAATGCACTGAGAGGTATCGGCAGAAGAAATAAGTTAATTATTTGGGTCTTTATTCTGAGGTCGTTAAGAAGTAGGGGAGTGGTGACATCAGAACTGTATTTAAGAATTGCTTCCACTGCAGGGGGCACGGGTTCGATCCCTGGTTGGGGAACTATGGTTCCATATGCCGCGTGGTGCAGCCAAAAAGAAAAAGAATTCGCTCTCGCCTCTGGCCGCACATGGAGAATGGATGAGAGGGAACAGGGGTGGAGGCAGAGAGTCTAGGAGGCGGTTGTAATCTTCCAGAAGAGAGATGACAGGAGTTTGGACTAGGATCGTGACAGTGGAGACAGAAGGAAGTAGATCAAGAGGTATTTAAGAAATAAGGTTGATGTGTTGGGCTGGTAGGACTGGACGTGGGAGGGAGGGCAGTGAAGAGTCAAGCCTGGTTTCTGGCTCAGGAAGCAGGGGGGGTGAGGCTGCCCTTCACCGGAATGGGCAACACAGAAAGTGGGTCCCATCATGGCGGGGGGGAGATCAAGTGTTCCATTTGGATGCCTTGGATTTGACTCCTGGGCCCACCATTCGGAAATGCGGGCAGAAGGGGACACACTCTAGGGGGCAGGTCAGGACTAAAGGCATAACGTCAGTAGCACAAAGGGGGTCATTGAACCCACGCACTGGGAGAGACAGCCCCCTGTGAGCAGGTAGGACAGGAGGAGGGGAGGGGGAGGGATGGGCCCTGGAGCTCTTGGGAAGGGCAAGGGTGATGTTAGGAGGAAGCCATCTGAGGGGTTGAAGGCACTTGGCTATGTGAAGCTGAAGCTTAGGAGAAAGTTCTGGGCTGGGGCTGCGGGAACTGGCATGTAGAGGGCAGCAGAAAGCATGGGAGCAGAGGAGCTCGCCTAGAAAATTTGAGTTTCTGCGTCTATAGCATTCCTTCTGATAACAGATATTGTTAGCCATAGCCACATGGTTACTAGAGGTAGAGATGGTCTGGGAGATAATGATTTCCAAAGAAGAAGAAGAAGGGGGCGTGAAGTGCAGGGGCAAGGTTTAAACAGAGGATGTGAGTGTGTAAAGACTATAAAAGGTTTGTCCAGGCTGGACATGAGTTCCCTTCTTATGACCCTCTTGCCTACCCATGTGTGCTCCAAAGCGGGCGCTCAGCTACCCTGAGGGAGGGACATTCATGGCCTGTGTACTGTCTTCTTCCCTCGGGACTGGGCCAAGCCCTCCCATCACCTAGACCGGGTCCTGGCCTACCTGTGAGAACGTCATGAGCAGTGTCTGCTCGCTGCCCCGCTTCCTTCAAGTCTCCCGTGCCGAGGGCAACGCTGAAGAAGGATCTTTGCTCCAGAGGACAAGATCGCACTGTGGACACATCCCCGACTGAGTCCTCGAATCCACAAATGTCACGAGGGCTCAGACCAAAGTTCTCTTGTTGGAGAAAGTATCCATACACAACCCAGCAAGTCTGTCTAGCACGACTTCAGCCTTGTGTTAGAAATTCATGCTCTAAAGCCTTCCAAGTCACTCAGCCAGGAAGGGACTGTGCCATCCAGAGGACCAAAGAGCAGGGCCAGCGGCCGTAGAGCTGCCCCCAGCTCTGCTCACGCCCCTGTCTTATTGCTACAGTCATATTTTTCTGCCTGGACACGTGGTATTAGCCTGAAGAAGGGCCCCCTACCGGTAAGGATGACGAAGCCACTCTGGGCTTCTTACATGAAAAACCCCTCGACTGGAAGTGACAAGACTGAGAGGCCAATGCTTCCCTTCAGTTTGTCCCAGTTCCCTGTCCTCTCACCTAAGGTGGAACCGCCTTGACAGCTATTAAAAAGATAAGCAACTGCTTCTCTTTAAGCTTCGCTTAGCTGTGATTAATCAAGAAAAAACCCAGCCTTTTTTCAATCCTCTGCAACCTTTCCTGAGCAAGTTTTTCACTGGCTCTGCTTTCCTGTCATCCATCAAAGGCTATCGCAGCCTTCCAGGGAGTGTGCTGTCACCAAGATATTTTGTGGTGCCACAAGCTTCAGAACCAAGTTTCTGAAAGTATCACAAGGGTTGGGAACATTCCCTCCAAGTGATCCCCCTCCCCCCTGGCCTGGGGCTTCAGATGCTAAATAACCACAATACTGTTAAGAGATCTTTATTATTCAAAAAATAAATAACAAGATAATCACCAGTTCACTCTGGAAACAATGGGGACTGCAGGTAGATACAATAGATTTCCTTTAAATCCAGTCATTTCTCTGGAAGGAGTGGGAAGCCTCAGAGCTGCCCCCTCTGCCCGCCTACCCCATCGACAGTGGTGGAGATAGGAACAGGGTTGAAATAAGATACTTGATTAGCAACAGCCTGACTGTGTGTGTGTGTGTGTGTGTGTGTGTGTGTGTGTGTGTGTGTAGGAGAGAAAGAAAGGATGCGAATGAGTGTCAGGGTGACTGGCGGGGAGCAGGGTTTTCGGTTCTCCACTGCATTATACTTTCTAGAGTCTGCCCCACCTCCATCGTGGCCGCAGGGACCCAGAATCCACCATAATTGAATGTGAGCTGAGGCTCCGCGTTTCCCTCCGGCATCTTCACTGAGAAGTCAAATACATTCTCCACTGAAGGACACTGCAGGCAAAGAAACAAAACTAAACTTGGCTAATTTTCTGCTGTTTACTCAGAATTCGAGCTGTGTGTAATGGCTTTGTCTTTTCATAGGACTCTCTGGATGTCTGCATCAGTGGGGTTGCTGCTTCAGAATATAAGCTCTTATGGAACAGGGGTTTCCTCCGCCCGGTAATTCACTCATTGCAGCCCTACATGCCTCGGGATGTATAATAAATAGTTCTCCATGAGGAGGATCCTAGGGTTATAAATAGGCAGTCCAACGGGCTGCGGTGGGGCGGTCTTAAGTGCTTTGCTGGATTGTGAAGACCGCCAGCGTCAGCCCAGCCGCAACCTGCCAGCTTACACCGTTCAGAGCTTGAGTAAGCCAAACGACGTGAAGCCAGTCCCGTGGCTCACTTGGCTTGGGTCAGTCACGTTGACAAACACCGAAGCACCCGGTTGTAATTCAAAGACTCCTCCCAAGTGAATGGATTGCTGCCCACACGGTTTGGAGGAACTGTGGGTATTTGCAGCTCTCAGTAAGATTCTCTCCGATCCACCTGGGGACTTTAGGCAGAGGCTGGCTATAAATGGAGCTTGACTCGAAGTTTCCCGATTGGAACAGAAGGTGACTTGGGCGTAGATGTAATAGAATCCTTGTCTTTTCACGGCCAGCTGTTTCCCGTTTTCGAGGGTTACCAAGTTGGTGCTTAGGGTGTAGTATCCTTTGGGGGCCCACTGGAGAACTGTAATGGAGAGGGGAAAAATCCGTGGTCAGTGGAGCATACAGGATTCAGATTCCAACAGACAATATGGTTTCGTGTTGGATACTGGCTTCACATAGGAGTGGAAGTTTGGGTCGTCAGGGATTCTGAAAGACCCATCCAGCCCTCAGTCTATGGAGGAGCCACGGCTGACTTAAGCTTGGGCAAGTCAATCTCCCTGAGCCTCTCAGTTCCTTACCTGTAACACGGGGCTAATATTACAGCCTATTTCAGAGACATGTGAAGATTAAGTAAGAGAGCACAGTGAGTTTCCTTCTCCCCTTGAGAGCTCTTAAAGCCAGTTTGCCCTTGAACTTAAAAGAATGTGAATGACTTAGAAATCCCAGGTCATAAATTACGCCTGCCAAATTACTCAAAGTCCTTGCTAATACTAACTCGTATCTCGCTTTCCTTGAATTTTCCAAAGTCGAAGACTCGCCGATCTCTCTTGCTCAGCCTCAGCACAGAGAAAAGACCCCATTTCTTCCTACCTGATCATGCCCTTGCAAACCCGATCCGCCTCCCACAGCAGGGACTAAAATTAGGCAAGGAAGTATGAAAATAAACCTGTCATTTCACTGTGTGTTTTGATCTCCCATTGTAGTGGGCGCCACCAACTTGAAAGTGCCTGTATTCTTGTGGCTAAGCCGAAGTACCCACCAACAACGTGCCATTTTTCTCGCCTGAGATGTCGACTGGGTTCAAAGTAGTGTGTGCAGCCGATTTCAACTCTCAGCCCCCACAGACAGCTAGACTGCCGGGGGTGGAGGGTGGGGAGAAGTGAAAGTATCGATGCATTTGCTTCCTTGAGCTTTTATTTGAGCTCCTATTTGGTGCTCTTAGGCCTATCGGGGTGCAAGACCCCACCTGTTAAGACTCATCCTTTAGTAATTAGGAAAGGCATCCTGCAAAGCCTGACGTTTCTTGGGCCTCCAGATCACTCTAGAAATGCTTCATTATGATGTTTTCGCTTTTGGACCATCTGATTGAGAAAACATGGGCAGGTTCCCTATCTTTGAGTCCACAAAGTTTATCTTTGTAAGTCCTTACCTAATTTTCATCCTTGCTGTGAGATGTAGGTCAAGTTGGGAGCAGCGTGACCAAGTAGATCTGAGAGGCTTGTGGGGTAAGAAATGTGACTTTCTTCTCACCTGATCCCCTGCAGACCTACTGTGATGCGGACTGTCAACCATGCTAGGACCAACGGTCATCATGGGCCTTCCGGCAGAATATGTGAGCATTGTGAAATCTATGCAAGGCAAGCTATTCTTCTAGGAGATGTCTCTGTTGCTGGCATCCATCCAATCTGGATGAGACTGTATCATGTGGATGACCACCCTGGACATACCAGATATGGTTGTGATATTCTCCCATAAGTGTATTTTATGAGAAAGGGGTACTTGGCAGAATTATTAAATATTGTGGGGTAAGTGTTATTAAAAAGGGCTTTATGTTGCTACTTCGTTTCTATAGCGCTCGAGAGAATAACTTTCTCCTGTATTAGCTGATTTGATGCTCAGAGTCACCCTGTGAAGTGAGACAGGAAACTGCTGCGAAGGTAAAGGGACTTGCCCAAGGTCACCCAGCAAGTGGTAGTCATGGTTCTTAAATCTCAGTGTTCAACAACTTTCTATCCAGTGCTCGTTACTCCTGTACCATGATCCAGGATAACTACGTATGCATTATGCCCACTGAGAAGCCCAAGCCACCTCCAAGATGAGGTCCTATCTCCTTTCCTCTCTCTCTCTGTGTCTCTCTCTATATCTCTGTCTCTCTCTGACGCACATGCACGCACACACACGGGCACACACACACACACACACTGCTTAGAACTCCGTTCCAGAGCGCTGTGTTAAAGTTTTCAAAGACTGCTCTGATGCTCTTGGCCCGCATTTATGTAGATAGGGGATTTTATGCTAGTGTACATGTTTCCATCCATTTATCTGATGTGCCATATTGTCCAACACCAGCTATCGTGAGGTACAGATTTGGGGAAAAAAAGTCTAAGGGCTATAGAATCATGGCAGAACGCATACGGAAGGAAAATCATTGAGAGTTGAAAAGATCACAGTATGTCGTCTGTTGTTGCTTAACTGGAAAATCTAACATCCTGGTACCGATTGATCTTTGCAGAATGATTTTACCTTTAATTTCCCTGAGGTTGACCCCAGTGAAGCTGGGGCTAATCATACAGGGATTGGCAGATGGCAGGAAATACCCCTTGAGGCCCATTTGCATATAGTGAAGAGGGGTTAGGACGAGGGATGCTCCCAGTTAGCAGGTCACTACGTGCCATCTCTTCTGTGTTATCAGAATAATGGTCCCTCCACCCAGTAATTCATCATTTAGAATCAGCCACAGAGCAAGAACCTAATGAGAACATCGGGATTGCTTCCCACCTCCTTTTGTCCCTTCAAGTCCCATCTGTGCATTTGAGCCTACTTTGAAGACAAGGGCAAATGCACGAGGCGTGTCTGGGTAGCTTTGTAAATTGGCCCCCGGAGGAAGACAGGAGCCTAATTGTTAGGCTGCCTTGCTTTAGCCTCCTGGCCTTCCCCCTCGGGTGGCTGATGCTCAGATGCTTTGGACTTACCAGATGCTGTTTTACTGCTGGGCTCACTGATGACATGTGCCGCGATTTGAGGATCCTGATCACCTGAGATGAAACCAAAGACCAACTGTCAGGCCAAAGAAACACAAAACTGGCCACAGAACGATTTGGTCTAGTTCTGTAGCTGGGTCATAGAGACTGTACTTAAATAGGTTATGTGAAAGGAAGGATAAGATGGCCTTGAAATCCCTTGAAACCAGAGGGAAATGTTGGTTCCTAAAATCCGAACAACTGAGTTGGCTATTTACACCGAGCCCATTCTTCCAATCGTCATTCAGTACTCGACTCCGCTTTACATAGACTGACACAGGCTAAAGAAAATGATCTTCATTAAACACATTTTGAATCTTGATTTTAAGAACAACTCCCATCCATCGGTCATCTTAGTGGGCCCAAAGGTCGTGTCTGCACACTTAGCTAGTAAATGCTTATGGTGTCTGATTTGTCAAGCACTGGCCACAGTGTTATATCTACCTCTAATTGTTGCTCATGTAAAAGGTTTGCTCCTTAATTACACGTACTGAATCTCCTACGTGCAGACACGGTGTGGAAGTTGGTTTGTTTTTTTTCCAGTAATGAGCCTGGAGCTGGACACTTTGTAGTGTCCTATGAATAACGAGTCAAGCTGCATGACCTAATGACCAGCTTTGTTAAGTGTATCATTTTCCCAAAGACTGCCAGACAGCACCCACATGAACTGTTTCCTCAAATTTCACAGCAATTAACAGACAACATGTACCACTCAACATATTTTACTGTCATTCTGAAAGCAAAGCCTTCATGGAAATCAGGTGACCCTTTGCATCCAAACAATGGTTAAAGCAAGCTCTTTGCCTCAGAAAACAGTATCTGTATCTCTGTATGTATGTGTGTATTTCTTTGTGTGTATTAAACTTACGCAAGCCAGTACCATCTTTTACACTGACTTTGTGATATAGCAGTTTATCTAACAACACCCATCTACCAACACTCCATTTTCCCCATACTCAGCTGCTCGGGTCACTCCAGGCATTATTGTATTTGGTTGGGGTGCTACATTCTAAAAAGAACAGAGAAAGTTAGTGTGTCCAGTAAAGGACCTAACGAGGACAAGAAAAAGCCTGGAAAGGGTCATAGGAGAAACAGTGGGAGGCACTGAGAAGGTTTACCCTGGAGAAGAAAAGGCTCAGGGGCCATGACTGTTGTTTTCAACATATGGACAGCTGCTGTGTAGAAGAGGAATTATATACTTTGTTTAGTATGGCTCCAAAGAGCAGAACTTGATTCGGGTAGTGGAGATTTTAAGAACAAATTTCAACTCCAGAGGAGAAAAGCCTTCTCTCGAGTATAATCTTATTATTATAATTATTAGGGCTTTTCAAAGATGGCCCAGGCTGCTTTATGAGCTAGAAGGTGTCTAGGCATGTTTGATCAGACAGTCAATGGTCAGTGCTGTTGTGAAGGAGATTCGTGATCCGGGGATGGTGCAGGATTGTTGTGCTCTGACATCAAGAACAGGGCAAAGAACAGCGCTGTCACACTGAATCACTCCTGGGTCTCCGAGGCTCCCCTGGCCGTGTTTCCCCATGAAAAAACTGTTATCGTTGAGTGATGAATGACACCGCTACCAAATGCTGACCGTCTTGTCATCTTATCCTCTGTAGGTGGTACTAGGCTGTATGGTTGCTTTGATTAAGGTGTCGAAAATAATGTGATTTCTTCATACTTGGTATCGTCAGCACTAAAGGAACACAGGCTTCGCTATAAATATGTCCATACAACTCCTTTCTAAATCACAGGCACCAGAGAAGGTATTGATTTGGCAATTGTGTTCCTGTTTTATTTCCAGGTTCCAACAAGTTCCCTGATCCAACACTGGGTTGTTCAGTATGATCGGCCTAAAGCTTGCTTTTAGTTTTTAAGTATTTACAGAAATGGTAAAGAGCAGCCTACCTTTGCGCATTTCAAAGTTTTTTTCTTTCTTCTTCACTTCTTTGCTTTGCATTATACCCTAAAATAAGAATCATGGCAAAAGGTCATTTTGACAGGAACTCTGGCGGGGGCTTTGGAGGGAGGTTTCATTCATTTGGCACCTGCCATTACTCTGTTGCCTGTTTCTGGTGAAGATTATCATATAGACTCAGGTTCTGTCATCAATTCCAGCCTACCTATTAGGAGCCCATGGCTTTGACAGATGAGCTGACAGCCCAGTAAGCCAGGGGTGAACCTGGAAACAGAATCTGGGCTTTATTATCTTCCAGTGCTCTCTCCAGACCAACGACTGCCATCCTGACCCCTCCTATGACCCCAACCTCCCTGGCTTTGACGAGTAAAATAATGCTGAATGGGGAGCAGATTCTACCCTGGGAACTGGTATATAGAATATTATTAACATAAACCGTGGTGTGTATCTATTAGAATAAAACTGGTCTGAAATCTCTTAGGAAATGGAAATAGTAAGTTTGACCTTGGGAAGAAATCCCAGACTGTGAAAATATCCTCAGACTTTTAAAAAATTTTTTGTTGTCCCTGTCAATGGGCTGAAGAGATTCTCTTGTTGCTGGTTGCCTTGTGTGGCCAAACGCAGCACTTCTTAAGGGGTTTCTTCTCATTAGCAACTGCAGGAAGGCTAGAGGCACTTAAAGAAGCTAGCAGACAGTGCCATCTACACAGATTGGAAGGTAATAAAGGCTGCTGTTGCCGTTTTAAAGATTTAAAGATACTGAATAAAAGGCACGGTGGGCTTAACGGGCAGGCATGAGGTCACCCAAGGAATCTGAGGCTGAAGCCGACAGTAGAAACTGAGATCACGTTCCGAGGCTGGGCTTAACGCTGTACTCTGAACACAGATAAGGAAGGCAATAGTATTTTCACATCTTCTGATAATCAAAGTCCTGTGTGCCTTCCAGTTCCTGGAATCAATTTTCTACAGCGCCCTTCCTTTTCGTTCCTCCCCAATAAGGTATTAGTGTTGTTACTGCTGAGGGGTTCCCTGTACGCTCGGCTTGAGTGCCAGATGTGAGGGTGTAAGTCATGGAGCCTAACCGGGAGCCCGCGCCTCAAAACTCTCACGGGGCCCAGAGCTTCAACTTTCCACTTGAGCTGAAGTGTGGCAGTGTGAAAGTGCTGCAACAGGAAAATGTTTGTGAGATAACAAGCAAACAAATGAATATTTCGTGTCTTTTCAAAAGATGGAGTGTGGTGATCGAGGGTGAGATACTTTTAGGCTAGGTGGTTGCATTGGTGTCAGGGCTTGGCCAACATGAAAATGTGAAGTCAGCAAAGTTTGCCCTTTAAGCGCCCGCCCTTGCCTTTCTGTGAACTCTGCCCCAGCCACACTCCCCAGAGCCTTTTTACCCTTCTTGCTTCACTCCCCACCTCAACTGAAAGACTTTTGAAAGTTGACTTTCAGAAAATCTGGAATTAGTTATTTCTCTCTTAGTGGCAACTCCATGTGGCAGGGTTGGATAGCTTGACCTTTAACTCGAAAAGGAGATGCTTTGACCTTATCAAAGACACCTCGGGCATTGGCGAGCAGACAATCATGGAACAGATCGTTCTAGCAGGGAGCTGGGGGGAGGGAGAAAGTTTTAATGTGTAATTATACTATTTAAAATGCCGCCTCCATCTACTCTAACATCAGCCCCAAATCCCATCTTCCACCCAGAGTGACAGCTTGGTGCGACCTGCCTCAGGAAATAATGAGTTCCCCGTCACTAGAGGTGTTCAAACAGAGATTGAGTGACCTCTGGGTAGCGGCTGTGGGGAGAAGAAGCAGCTCTGGGTTGATAATTGGATCTGATGATTTCAGATCAGGAAGACCCCTTCCTGTGATTCAGGCCTTGGGTTGTTCTGGACCAATCAGACTGTGACCCAGAAAGAAAGGCTGCTAACATTAGCTAAGAATATAAATAATCTAGTTTGGGGGTTATTTTGTAGTTGGCCTGTTGGGTTAAAAAAAAAGTCCAAAATATTGTTTTAGAATGAGAAGCTTCGGGGAATGGATATTGGAACGGGGGTCAATCGTTGGAACAGGACTGGGGAGCTGGAGTACTTTGTGTCTGATTGTCGTACGCATCGTTGGTGCAGATGACGTTGACTCGGACTCCACCCCGCAGCACTGGAGGCAAGGGGCTTCCTCTGTTGTACGGAAGGAGCCCTGGCGGACATGCCTGAGAAGGTCTGCCTTTCCAGAGTATGAAACTTGGGAGCTGTCACTTTTTTCATGCAAGCATAAGCAAAGAGGCCAAACTGACTTTCTTCCTTACTTTTGTCCTGGGTAGCTGATTTGGGAAGCTTTACATATCCAACCTGAAATACAGCCGGGAGGAATTGGCAGTACAACTATAAAACTCTCAGTAAGAAAGAGGGAGGGAGGGAAGACACCAACAGCCACTCTCACTGCCTTTGGGGGTAACTGAAGTCTGATCACATAATTACAGGATGTCAGAGCTGGTAGTGCCCTGGCAGATCATCTCAGCCCTCTCATTGGATAGATGAGAAAAATGAGGCCCAGAGAGGTGAAGTCATTTGCCCAAGGTCACACAGCCCAGCACATTAAATATGCTAAGTGGATTATTAAGCGTTGTTCTCAAAGTGGCTTTATTCCCATTTAAATTTGCAACACCTTCCAATACCCTGTAATACTGGCCAGAAGCCTTGAAGAACTAGAGAAACTCAAATCGTTTTCAGGCCCTTCAAGTAAAGAGTTAGGAGTCTTTAAAACCTAGATTAGTATAAAGAACCTAAAAGCCAGCGACAGATTTGAGCTTCATTCTGATCCCCGTAGGTGACCCAGGAATAAGCTTTCAGAGTCCTCACTACTGGATTAAAAATGACACACCGGGGACAGTACAGGAGGACAGGAATAAGCTCAGAAATAAGCTCTCAGGTCCTTCACTCCCAGGTTAATTACACATTATCCACATGTGAGAGCTAACTCCTGTTGGTTTCTCCAGATACCCACCCATCTGGCACAGTGCTGCCCTCAGCCTGGATGCGGCCTCCTAGTCGCAACCCCCAAGTCCCCTGAGGGCCCAAGGTGTCTGACTCAGTGTTCTGAGGGGGAAACAGGCAGAAAGGCTTCTTGCTGTTCTTCTTCTGGAGGAAGAGCTCCTAGACCCCTTGTCTACAGCGATGGAATTAATGTTGTGGGCATGTCCTCAGTAAACGGTCTAGAAACTCCTGCTTTAGGTACCTGTCATAGGCCACTGCGGTTACTTCATGCTGGGCACCAGTCTGTTGGGCTAGAAGGCTTCAGACTTTCTGCCTCAGGTCTTGATTGGCCCTAGAGGGAACTGACTCCATGAGCAGGTGGTGTGATACAGGGTCTGGTTCGAGTGGTACTGAGACGGTCCATCGCCAATTGCCCACACCTCTCCTCACAGTAAAAGGAAAAGATTTCACTTACATGGCACCTGAAATCCCATCATGAGAGAAGCGTTCCTTCATATGTTAGAGTCTATCAGTGTTCAGAAGTCCCCACCGCCCCCAGTAAAGGCAAACCCTTAACCTGTGGCCTGACAACGCTGCAGTGGCCAATGGTTATTGCTTCTCTAGGAAATGGGGATCAGACCCTGGGTCCACAGTGGGGAGGCATCAAGGTTTGGATGGAAAGATAAGAAAATGCAGAAAACAACCTTGGTAGACTTCACCCTTTTCCCTGAGGCATCTGCATGTCTGGGCTCATGTGCGTGTGTGAATGTGCCCATGAGAGTGTGTATCTTCCCCAGAGAGAGTCTCTTTTGTTCTTCTTAAGGGCATTCCTTTCAACGAGCACACTTCCAACTTTCCTTTCCCTTTTAACCGTAGGATTTTGGCTTCATTTTTGCTTTTTTGATACACATACCCATATATACATGTATGTACATATGTATGGCGATATGTATCTATAGTATATATTTAACACATGTTTAAATTTTACATGGTCAAGTTTTAGTGTCCCAACCTAGCAGGTTTTCTCAACCAAAACTTTTCAATGACACTTTTCCCAACAACTGAGGTCCTTACCGTGACCAGGTCTTCAAACCGGCTTCGAATTTCCTCACAGTTCAGTAATGATAAGGACCCCTCTCCTTTGCTGCATCGCTGTATCGTTTTCATGAACACAAAATCTTCATGAAGATTCCTTTCATCTTCTATCTATTTATGAAATAACAGGGACATGAGACATTGTACTTCTGTCTGCCTCTACAATCACTTCATGGCCTCAACGACATGAGGAGGACTTTGCAGATATAAATGGGGCATAATAACAAGTTAGTATACTGGATTGCTGATATCTGGTATTAGCAGTTTAAAAAATCTACAAAAGCCAGCAAAGAAAATGTCATGTGGTCTGCAACGCTAGGTAGAAATCACAGCTATTCTAATGAAATTTCATCACAAAGGGTACTTTTTCCCATGTATTGTAGCAGCAACATTCTCTAATGGTCATATTTCCCATTGCTTCAGTAATGATTGGTCATTATAAACACAGTCTATAAAATAGTTTTCTGCTGAGCTAATTTGCCCACTTAGTTTTAGTGTTTGTGTTGCAGTGCTTTGGTGAAGGTAATTTGCAATGTGTATCAATGACTTGAGTTCTAATTACATCTCTCTCTTTTTAAGTTTAGTATTTGCAGAAAACATTTTCATTTTTAAAGAAATCATCTTTCATTCCCAAAGGTAATGAGATATTTTATTTTCCGATGTCTTAGAATAAGTAAATATATGGAATTCACTTGTTTAATCAACTAATTCTGTGCCATTTTCTTATATTCAGATTACATTTTTAGATTCAAAACAAGATCCAGCTAGCCGGTGGCTTTCACTGTCATTAAGAGAACACCCAAGTGCCAGGGTAAATTTGAATCTACCCAGGTCAGTATTTCCCCTATAGAGGCTAGGCTTATGTCCAGGCATTTGATTGGCAGAGCCCAGCAGACCAAACACAAACAAACAAACAAGCAGACCCAGAGCCGTGCTCTTTTCTCAGCAGTGAACCCTAAAATTTGGGTAACCCAAGAATTGCCTCCATTGTTCCAGCTCCACCTTATCCCGATAGAAAACCTCCTGGTCCTAATTCAAGATTGGCATCCCGATAACGGCCACTCGCACATCCCTGAGAAAACGCAGTCTCCAGATGCTGTGCATCCGCAATTCCCACATCTAGACTTTTAGGAACAGCCAAATAATGGACCAAATTTCTCCTTTTCATCTTTGATTGGTATTTTTTCAACACAGCCAATAATGCTTATGAGTGGAGGTGGGTAAACGCATGGAAACAGGATAACTCCTAATGGTTATTTTTCTTAAGAATGCAGAACAACCTGCTAACTTCCTCCACTCTTTTGTTCTGTATGTCCAACTGTTTAAGAACGTAAAACATCTCAGAGGGAAACTGAGCAGCTTGCAACTACAATCAGCATTTGAAGAATTATACAGGGAACGCCACTTTCAGGGACTTACCCATGTCTATGCTAACCTGAAACTATGCATTTTCAGCTCAGATGGATGCTCTCCTTGTCTAGTTGGAGGCTTAGAAGAAAAACAGTTGTCTCCATCAGAAAAAAAATAGTTTACTTTTTAAGCAAAACCTTAGCAAATCATTACAGCTCATGTCTACGTAGTGCTTATTTTGTGCCCGGCTCTGGTCTTAGCTTGAATTTAATCTATGAGGTGGGTACCATTAACATCCCCATTTCTCAAATGTGGAAACTGAGGCATAGAAATGGCAAATAACTTGCCTGGGATCACAGAACTAGTAGGGGACTGAGTCAATATTTGAACCCAGCAGTCTGACTCCAGAGCCAAGGTTCTTGACCAGAGAAAAGAGTAGGACATCTCACTAACTAGACCACAACCACTACGCCACAAGACCACTTATCTATTTGGGCTCTTACCATTGTCCATCATTTGGGTAGAACTAAAACCAACCAACCCACACATCTATAAGAACCCCAAATTTAGTTAATAAAGGCCTACGGTTCATCTTACCTTGTCCAATCTTCTGTGAAGATACACAGCAAAAAGCGCTGACCCAATCATCTGGGTGATAAGAAAAACAGTCAGTAAATACATAAAAATTTTCATACTGACGGGTGGTCCAGTGGCCACAGAGCGGGGAGAAGGTTGGCTGTACGTTTCGATCATGCTGCGTTCGAGTTGAAATGATGTCTTCTGACCGAGAAGGTGGCAGAGGCAGCATGAGAAGACTGTCAAAGTGGCCACCTTACTCAGGATTAGTTAAGAGCGCACAATCGTCGCAGCCCACACTTCCTGGAAAATGTGCTTCGCAGTCTTCTCTCCCAGCAAAAAAAGTTACGTAAAGGTTTTTTTTTTTCTTTTTTTTTTACCTACCCATATCATTCACTTCCAGGCTTTCCCTTTCGTTAGTAAAGAAGAAACAAGTTTCTTCTTCCATACATTCATTCTTGCCTTGAAATGTCATAGACTTCTTAACAGACAATGGCAGTACTTTCCTATCGCTGTCTAACGTTTGGGGTTCACCAGTTTCAAGGAAAGAGCCAAATGAATCCACCAGCAATAGAATTATTTCAATTTCAATCTTACTAATATAAATCGGGAACCTGGTAGCTGGGGAAAGAAAGAAACATCAACAAAAGCTTGGATTGATTTTGCGACTGGCTTCCCACTGGCTAACTGCTTGTTAACATTTCTTTCATCTTTGAACCCAACGAAGTCCCGGCGGCTTTTCGAGGCAAGTCTACATGGCATAAAGCAAAAAGGAGTGCTGACAATTAGTAAAGAAAATTTAGCTGGAAAGATAATTCAAGAAAAATACCCTTTTCCAAGGCCAAGAGAAGTAGGGTCTTGGGGTAATTCAGGCCAAAACTCTGGGATTGAAGTTAAAGTAGGAATATTAGCTTGATTTAGCCAAGTTGTCTGTCTACACTGTTCCAGTCCATCAGATAATTGTTGATGCCAATGTATCCGTTTGGACTAGGGAAAATAGGCTGCAGTTAAGAGACCTGAATTCTAGCCCTTGGTGTACCAATAAATTGCTGTGGACCTCGAGCCTATCACTCTCCCTCTCCAGATCTCAGTTTCCTCATATCCAAATGGGCAGTGGTACCCACCTTGCTTATCCTCTAGGTTGTTATGAAATCAAGTAAAGATGTGCATGAAAGATGCTTGAAACCCGTTAAGATATAGAAAAGCACTCTCACCCTGGGTTTTATGCTATTTGTTTAGCCTATGATATGAGTTTTCCAAATAATTGCCAACTCCTTACATACTAGCAAAAAACAAATGAACAACATCAAAAACACCCAGCGTCTTGACAACGAATTGAATTATTGAAGTGTGTAGAATTACGCATTTCTGAATGGCTTTTGATGGTCTTATCAGATGGCCTTCGAAATAAAAGTAGCTGTGGAAATACCTACCCCACATCCCAACCTGGTCTAGAAACCATGATAAGATTGCTTTGGTGATTCCTATAAGATTGTTTTGAGACACAGATAGGAAATGTAACAAACTCCTCTGATAGGCATGCTATCTGCATAGTTACCACCTGCTGTCTTCCCCTCCCACGCCCCAGCATCCTGTCCTGGGCGCAGATCTCACTACATCTGCCAAGTAGGTGGCTTCAATGCATGTGATAAACTTTGATCAGTCAAGTCAGAGGCTTCAGTTCGTAGACAAGGAACCTTAGTTCCACTAAAGGAAAATGATCACAAGAACTAAAAGGGGCTCGAGGACTTCTCCAGGAGCAGCTTCATACCATGACACCATGCCAGAGCTGCAAGGACCCTGTGACCATCAGATCAGTCCAGCCCCGAGAGAGAGGTCGCTGAAGGGACCAGAGTTGCCGACAATGTCACGTTTGTTCACGTGACCAACTTCAAGAGAGAATTGTCCAATCTCCCTGCCTCCACTTCCTGACTCCTGCTTACAATATCCCCCTGAAACTGCTTCCACCATTATTAGCACAATAGTTTGGGCTGAATACTTTTTATTTTTTTTAACATCTTTATTGGAGTATAATTGCTTTGCAATGGTGTGCTAGTTTCTGCTGTATAACAAAGTGAATCAGTTATACATATACATATGTCCCCATATCTCTTCCCTCTTGCGTCTCCCTCCCTCCCACCCTCCCTATCCCACCCCTCTAGGTGGTCACAAAGCACGGAGCTGATCTCCCTGTGCTATGCGGCTGCTTCCCACTAGCTATTGATTTTACGTTTGGTAGTGTATATAGGGCCATGCCACTCTCTCACTTGGGCTGAATACTTTTTAGAGTTAATTTTCAGTGACCTTTCCAGTAGTCTGTTGACCTATTATTTTGTTGTCATCCTTCTGAAAACTCTCCCATCTTGCCTCTCAGAATCCTTCTTCATGTGATTCCTTTTTCCCTTGTACCTCTTAAAACTTTGGTATCTCCCATCCTCATGCTCATCCCCTCTCCTCTTCTCATTCTACATGTTTGCCTTGGATGATTCCCATCCATTTTCATGGTTTTCACTATCACCTTCATAGTGATAAACCTCAAATGTATAACTGCAGCCCTGAACTGTGGATTTGTAAGTGCAGCTACCTCTGAATGTGTCCACTTGGATACCCCAAAACCACCCCATATTTGGCATGCCCCAAACTTAACTCATCTCCTCACTCCACTTGCAACCCAGACTTGTTCTCCCTCCAGGCTCTCCCCATCTCAGTGAATGGTACTACTACACCCACATAATTGTCCAAGACTTGGGAGTCATCAAGGATTCCTTCCTCTCTCTTGCCCAGATTACTCCCCAATTCCAGTGGCTTCCTCATCCCCAAAGCTTCTCGACTGCCACCACTCCTTTCTATCCCCCTGGGCAACATTCTAGTCTAGGCCCTCATCCCCTCTCTCCTGCATGACTGAATTGTGTGTTCCTAATTGATTGCCTTGCTTCCCTTCCCGCCCCACCCCATCCATCATCCATACCACCAGAAGAATGTTAACTCTAAATCTTGTAACTGACCGTATTATCTAACCTGATTTTACCCCCCTAAGACGATGCATTAGACCCAGGGAAGCAGGTTGACAGTTTCCTGGCATGTTCAGTGTGAATGGGATTAGCTCCGGAATAGCCTGACGGTCCTATAATCCTTGAAGCCTCCTCTTTCTCCCATCCTTCTTCTGCCTGGTCCTCTAGATTGCCGCAACATTGGCTACCTATCCAGCTTCCACGTTTTAGCTCTACTTTCTGATTCTGTATCAGATGTCCTTTGTGTGTCTCTCCCCCAACAAGGAGTGGCCTGGCCCTGGTGTTGGGTCCCCTTTAAAAATCTTCAGTTGCCTAATGCATTCAGAAGTGATTTTTAAACTAGGTTACCAAGAAATCTGTAGACCTGGGGAGTACAGGGAAGTGCCTGCAGATAAAGTCAAATACTGACTATCTTTTTCTTAGTTCAGAGAAAGAATTAAGTGAAGGGATTGAATTGTTTCATTTTTTAGTTTTTCTTGCATAAAATTTTCTCAAATCTCTGTCACCGTTTTCTACTACTGATTTTCTTCTAGCTGATGATTGATCTGCAACAAATAAGCATCAAGGAAAAAACTAAAAAAACAATGGATCGCACACATTCTGATGTGACTAGGCTTGTGGTTGTGATTTTATATTGATAACCTAGAACACAGTCAGAGTTTCTGCTAGGAAAGTTATTTCCAGTACATAAGAAAGAGTTAAATATATCAGCATTTTGTTTGTTCTACAAAGGGCCTCTCAAGGACTCTTTTCCCTGAACATGTCTGGAAAACCCTAGCCTAGAGGATAGTGTTTCCATTGTAAGCATAGCACAGGTTCCCACCCCTGCCCACCTTTCTGTCTTCATCCCCCACTACTCACTCATGCTCAGACCTGAGCATCACCCATGTCCAGCTAAGCTTATTTCCCCAAATGTGCTGTGTTTGTTCAAGCTGTTCCCCTATGGACCTCATGACTCCCTCCTTTTTTATCCACTAATGTTGAAGAGATACCTGCTCTGTGAAACGTGCCCTTCCAGCTGACAAGGTGCCCTCTTCTGTGCTCAATCTATCATAGAAGTTGACACATCACATCATAACTGACTTGTCAGATTTCCCTACCATTAGCTTCTAGAGGAAGGATAATTACAAATCTCAGAATCCCTGCTTCCTGACACATTGTAAGGAATTAGTAAATCTTTGCCCAATTACTCAGTTTTCTTTTCAGGGGATAGAAGGGGAAGTTGTAAAATATTCTAATCTGGTAGAACAGCACTGACCAGGCTCTCTGGGGATACAAATCACAATATATTTGTTTTACGTTTTCTTCTATTCCTTTAATTATCTCTCTTTCTTCTGGGGTCAGTTCCATTTGTTTATTTTGGTCCTTCTCCTTCATGTTGATAGTTTTCCTCAAATGTCTGGTGACCCTTAGTTGTCTGGTCATATTTATGAATGAAGATCTATGTTAGCTTTTATGGGTGGATGGCATGGGTTTCCTCTACAATTGCGTTGATCTGTTTCCCCCACAAACCTCTCCCCGGAATGGGAGGGCCGACTGTGGGTTCTGTTTAAGTGGGTAGAGCTTGTCAACAGGCAGGTTTCCCTTTAGGTTATGTGGGTTGAGAGGCAGGAAGGCCGGGACCCCCACAACTGATAAAGTAAGGAGGGCTTTTCTCTGGGGGTGGAGACCTTTAGAGGGTTTCGCTCTTGACTGAGGCTGGTTTTCCTTTTGTTTTCTTTTGTCTATTCGTTGTGGAGGTCTCAGCACACTCCCTAGAGTCCTCCTCGGGCAACTTTAGCCTGAGGGCAAAGGCCCAATGTTGCTGCTGACAAAGGGTCCGTGGGGGAAGGGAGAGAGGGAGAAAAGGGATCCACCTGTCCTAGCTGTTCCACTGCAGCTCTTTATTGAGTTGCCATAATGATTCCTTCCCTGCCCACCCCTGCTCTGCATTTACCAACTCTGAGATTGCTGCCTCCTTGAGAGAACCCACTCTTACTTCTGATTTCTTGAATTGCAATGTTTTCTGCTCTGATTTCTCTGTTAGCCCGAATTCATTGGGTTTCTTGCTTCCTGGTATCCCTCAAAATTTATTTCA
Source organism: Phocoena sinus (assembly GCF_008692025.1). Classification (NCBI taxonomy): domain Eukaryota; kingdom Metazoa; phylum Chordata; class Mammalia; order Artiodactyla; family Phocoenidae; genus Phocoena; species Phocoena sinus. Next base: position 115,949,238 of record NC_045784.1, on the reverse strand, counting down.
CATTGATGTCACCTTTTCTTGTTTCCCATTGTTGCTGTGATTTCATTCTGTTTACATTTATTTGTGACTGGGTAATACATTCACATGGTTAAATATGTAAGTGATAGAAAAGAGTGTGCAACGTAGAGTCTTCCTTCTGCCTTTTCCTCCTAGTTCTTCATTGGCAACCAGTGTTGTCAGTTTCTTATGTACCTCCCAGAGATGCTTTTATGAACCTTCAAGCAAATACATAGATATCCTCTGACACTCTTTTTTACACACAGTAGTATACAATATACTGTCTACATCTTTGTTTTTTCATTTAACACTATACATTGGAGATTACTCTACATCAGCAAAGTGCTCCCTTTTTTTCTGGCGGTACGCGGGCCTCTCACCGCTGTGGCCTCTCCCATTGCGGAGCACAGGCTCCGGGCGCACAGGCCCAGCGGCCATGGCTCACGGGCCCAGCCGCTCCGCAGCCTGTGGGATCTTCCCGGACCGGGGCACGAACCCGTGTCCCCCGCATCGGCAGGCGGACTCAACCACTGTGCCACCAGGGAAACCCAGAGCTCCCTTTTTTTTTTTTTTACAGCTGCATAGTATTCCATGCATGAATGACACACCATAATTTAACTAGTCTCCTCTTGATGAACATTTAGGTTGTTTCCAGTCATATGATATTAAACAATGTTGCAACAAATAACCCTATACTTATTCACTTTTCTTTTTATGAGTCTGGAGTTTGGGGGGTAGGGGTCTGGGCTGGACCCATGAATTTGGGGGTTTTATTTGTTTATTTATTTATATAAATTTATTTATTTTTGGCTGCATTGGGTTTTCGTTGCTACGCGCGGGCTTTCTCTAGTTGCAGCAAGCGGGCGCTACTCTTTGTTGCGGTGCGCGGGCTTCTCATTACAGTGGCTTCTCTTATTGTGGAGCACGGGCTCTAGGTGTGCAGGTTTCAGTAGTTGTGGCATGCGGGCTCAGTAGATGTGGCTCGCAGGCTTTAGAGCGGAGCCTCAGTAGTTGTGGTGCACAGGCTTTGCTGGTCTGCAGCACGTGAGATCTTCTCAGACCAGGGCTCGAACCTGTGTCCCCTGCGTTGGCAGGTGGATTCTTAACCACTGCACCACCAAGGAAGTCCTTATTCACTTTTTTTTGTTTTTATTTTTTTTATTTGATTTACAATGTTGTGTTAGTTTCAGTTGCACAGTAAAGTGATTTAGTTATACTTATTCACTTTTTAAAGTTTCTTTTCAGGCATATCTATGGGATCTGGAAGGCTAAAAATCACATATATATATGTGCTTTTTAACATTGACCAATCAACATGTTAACCTGAACGCATCACAGTCAAAGGAAGGTAAGTTAAAAGCTATTGCTGTGGCACATGTATACAATGGAATATTACTCAGCCATAAAAAGGAGCAAAATTGAGTTATTTGTAGTGAGGTGGACAGACCAAGAGTCTGTCATACAGAGTGAAGTAAGTAAGAAAGGGAAGAACAAATGCATATATATGGAATCTAAAAAAATGGTACTGATGGACCTAGTGGCAGAGCAGGAACAAAGACGCAGATGTAGAGAATGGACATGAGGACTTGGCGGGGACGGGGAAGCTGGGACGAAGTGAGAGAGTAGTATTGACATATGTACACTACCAAATGTAAAATGGATGGCTTGTGGGAAGCTGCTGCATAGCACAGGGAGATCAGCTCGATGCTTTGTGACCACCTAGAGGCGTGGCATAGGGAGGGTGGGATGGAGGGGACATGGGGATATATGTATACATATAGCTGATTCACTTTGTTGTACAGCAGAAAGTAACACAACATTGTAAAGCAATTATACTCCAAAAGACGTTAAAAAAATAATAAAATAAATAAAAGCTATTGTTTATTTTCCATTCGTCAGATCAATGCATAGAAAATTGTCTGTATTATGCACCCTCTTCAAAGCCAGGCCTTACATTTTAAAGCTTCCAATGCAAAGTCCTGTGTGGCCTTGCCGATTTTGGTTGCACCATGTGGGATTCTCCATGCAGGTCTGAAGCAGAAAGCCAGAGATGATGTGATCTCTGCTGCTTCCATCCAGATGCTACCACTTGCAGACGAGATTGGTAAGAAGCATTTTCAGGAGACATTTCCTTCAATCAGTTTATTTTCTCAAATTAACATTCACCGAGTGCCTACTGTGGCCCAGGTGCTGAGCTGGATGCTGGGGATACAAAGATAAAAATGATAGTCCCTACCCTGTCAGGAGCTCCCAGTCTAGAGGAGCCAATAAATACATGAGCAGACAACCATGAAACAATGTGAGAAGTGCCACAGTAGAGGTGAAGACAGAATGCTGTGGGAGTGTTAAGGAAGAGGATCTACACAGCAGGGAAGTAGGATAGAGGGAATGTCCAGGAAGGCTTCCTAGATGAAAATACACCTGTCATAACTTTGTATCCTGACTTCTAGCACCCCACTGACAAATCCCCATGTCCATTGTCTATCTACTGTCCTTGGCTTTTCTAGTCTGGAATCTTCCACCCCTTTTCCTTCTGCAGCTATCTTTCTAGTCGGCTGTACGCACTCTGACATGCCAAAGGCTTAGGAGGAGTAAGGTAGGAGAGGGTTGGTGACAATCATCTCCAGCATGGATGAATGTGGTTGGGGATGGGGATAATTGGAGTGTTGGCCTCGTTTCAGATATTAGTTTTGAGAGTATGATCAGAATCCTCAACCTCTAGCTGCCTACCTCCATCTCATGTCTCCAAGGTGAATTTTCTTGGCAAGTGTCTACTCTCTGTTTCTAACTTTTAGGCACCATGACTCCACTCTCCATTAGTGTAAGAAAAAAAGCTGTATTTGTTTATGTGTTTAAATAGACAAGAAACACAGGTAACAGTGGTTACCACTGGCAATACAATGGAGTTTATGGGGAGCAAGTTTTACTTTTTAATCTATACCTCTGTGCCCTTTGCATTATTTTTATTTATTAAAAAACTAAAAAAAAAAATTTGGCCACACCCTGTGGCATGTGGGATCCTAGTTCCCCAACCAGGGATCGAACCCCCATCCCCTGCATTGGAAGCATGGAGTCTTAACCACTGGACCACCAGGGAAGTCCCTGCATTATTTTTATAATGAGCATATTTTACTTTTGTAATTTTTAAAACAAACTTAAAAAAATATTTATTTGGTTGTGCTGGGTCTTAGTTGTGGCAGGCGGGCTCCTTAGTTGCAGCTCGTGGCCTCCTTAGTTGTGGCACGCAAACTTTAAGTTGTGGCATGCATGTGGGACCTAGTTCCCTGACCAGGGATCGAATCTGCATCCCCTGCATTGGGAGCGCAGAGTGTTAACCACTGCGCCACCAGGGAAGTCCCTAAAATAAACTTCTTATGGAAGTAAACTTTTACATACAAAAAAAGTGCACAAATCATAAGCTTAATGAATTTTCATAAAGTAAATACACCCATTGTAATCATCACCCAAATTGTAGACTTGTAGATTTTTAATAGTATCTTGGAAGCCCACCTCTTGTCTCCTTCCAATCACCTCCACTTCTCACAAAGGTAACCACTATTCTGCCTTCTATCACCAAAGAATCGTTTTGACTAAGAGTTCCAGTTGCTCCTTATCCTCACTAACACTTGGTATCATCAGTACTATTTATCTTAGCCATTCTAATAGGTCTGTAGTATTGTCTCATTGTAGTTTTGATTTGCATTTCGCTAGTGGCTAATGATGTTGATCATCTCTGCATGTGCTCACTTGCTATCCACGTCCTCTTGGATGCTAAAATCTTCCATAAATATGGAACATAATCATTTAAGAAAATTGTTTGAAGATAATAACACCATTAACCAGACTAGGGGATATTCTTTGAGTGTACCAATTCTTCTGAGAGGCAGATTAGGGTGGTGGAAATAGCCAGGTTTTGGTACTTGTTGTCGGATCTTAGGCAAATTATTGAACCTCTTTGTGCCTTGGTTGCTTTGTCTATAAAGCAGGGATAATAATAGCTCTTGCTTCATAGGGTTGGCCTGAGGATTAGATGAGAAAATTACGTAAGGCTCTCTGCTCCATGCCTGACACTCGTTCATCAGTGTCTCTCTGCCCTTCTGGCAAACCCTGGAAAGAAGGCATGAAAGAGAAGGTTGTCCTTGAGGCGGTCAACGGCTTAGTATCTGAGGGAGAATGGATGAGTGATTCCTCTTTCTCTAGGTCTAAGGAAAAATACTCTAGAGTTGTGTCCTAGAGTTTCTGTGCCCTCACTTCCTGCTGCTCCCCCCACCCCACCCCCACCAAACAGCAGGAGAAGCCTGCTTTGAAGGAAATTCTAGAAGAAATTCTAGTCATAACTGGGCTCTCAGATGCTACTGCATCCCTTGTATGATTTAAACACCTACTGCTGTGTGTCTAGCAGAGACACAAGCCCCACAGTGCACTGGGGAAGCATCTCAGTAGAGTGAGTGCAGGGGGTTGCGGGTGTACGCAGGAGAAGGAAGGTGACGGCACCAGCGGGTCCAGGAAGGTTCCTGGAAGAGATGACATCTGAGCCCTGAAGGAATTTTCTGAGTGAGGGAAGAATGCATTCCAGGTACAGGGAATAGCATGTACAAGGCTCCAGAGGCTGGAGACCAGGGGCTCTTTCTCTTCTTGAGGCTGCATTCTCGGGACCACAGCCTTGTTCTGGGCTCTGCACAGCACCTCAGGTTTTTCCATTGTGCCCTTAAGGTGGAGCATCTCCTTATGAAGCCTTTGTAGTAAAAACATCCCCTTTGTTCCAGGCTGAAGGGTCTCAGGGATCAAGTGCTGTACAGGCGTGTACATTTTTGGCACCCATCTTTCTTCAGAAATCAGCCTGATATGCTTGAATATATGATACTTGTCTGTGTGGTTCAAGCTCATTTCTTACCTCCCTCACTGCAACCTCAGACTGCTTTCTGCATTTCCTCCAGAGTCCAGGACTTCAATAGGCTTGTTCCTAGCTCCCATGCCCCAAACCCTTCCGCATAGCCTCTCCCTGGGGCCCCTAATCTACCCCTACCCTAAACCTTCTTCTTTTTTTTTTTTTTTTTTTTTAACATCTTTATTGGGGTATAATTGCTTTACAATGGTGTGTTAGTTTCTGATTTATAACAAAGTGAATCAGCTATACATATACATGTGCTCCCATGTGTCTTCCCTCTTGCGTCTCCCTCCCTCCCACTCTCCCCCTCCCACCCCTCCAGGCTGTCCCAAAGCCCCGAGCTTATATCCCTGTGCCTTGCGGCTGCTTCCCCCTAGCTATCTACCTTACTACGTTTGTTAGTGTGTATATGTCCATGACTCTCTCTCGCCCTGTCAAAACTCACCCTTCCCCCTCCCCTAAACCTTCTTCTTGACTTAACTTGTTCAGGGTTCTCTCTTCTCTCTCCCCCCCTCCCAGCTTCTAACTGCTCTCCTCCAAGCTGCCTTCTTCAGCTCTGACCCCAGGCTAGGGCGGTCCCTCCCTCATCCCTCCTGTGGTCCGTTCCGACAACCCGCTGGGGCTGTTTCTGAAATGAGCGCTTCTGCTCCTGACTCATGTCCTAGGTCTCCTCACAGGAGACTGTCTTCTTCATGGGGACTGACTCAGGAGCCCTCTAGTTCTCCCACCGTGTCTCCTGGGGCCAGCCTCAAGGTTTCCGCAACGGGGAAACTGAGACTCAAAGAAAGGGGATGACTTACGTGGGTTAGCAGGCGGCAAGTTAGTGACAGAGCAGAGACCACCCCAGGCCTCCAGACTTCCAGCCAATGCTCTTTCCCAGGAATCAGGTTGCCTCTCAGAAGGCTCAGGTCTTCTCACTGCCATCAGCTGCCATCCGCCGACAGCACCGGGCACCCATCTCTCCCAGTACTTCCTTCCTGAGCCACTTCACTAAGACTGAAGTTGACCCGTCCAGGCTTCTGACTCAGCAGCCCAGCAAAGAACATCCAGCCATGTCTGCATCTGATTAAGGAGAAACCAGGGGCGGGAAGCCTATTTTTTCCTCTGGCAGGGTGGAGGGTGCAAAAGAAGGCAGGGAGAGTCAGTGAGATGGTAAGATGTCAGGGACCACGGGGGTGGGGTGGGAGGTGGAAGGGTTGGATCAAAAGATTTAGGATTCCTAGTGAAATACATTTGGGTACGGAAATACATTTACTGACTTAGAAGGACCGCTGTGATGCAATGTTAGTGCAAATATCGTGGCAAAAATAGAATGTTCCCATAGTTCTGCTTGTGTAAAAGTAAGTTGAGAGTGTCTCCAAAGTGCCTATGAGTGGTAGTTAGCAGTTAGCTGTGTGTTGCCCTCCACTCTCCGCATGTTAATTTTTGCCCAGAAGTTAATAGTTGACAATGACCACAACCCTGGAGAGCTGCTGCAACAAGGCGTTCACCTGTAAATAAATGGAGCTGAAAACTTTCCTCCTTCACAATATCCCACAGTGAACAGTGCCATCTTGTCCAGTGTGGATTTAGAACGGCTCCCACAAGAGCACATCTACATCTAATGCAACATCTAATCCAGTCAGGGATTTTGACATCAAGTGTTTTCTGACTGGGAGGAGCAGGAAGCCCTGGGGCCTCCTATTGTCACAGGGTCACTGATGCCTGGAGACCTCTCTCTTGACATGGGGGATCCAACCGTATCTGAAGCGTGTTTAAATAAGCAACAGGATTGACACTTGTACTGAGTTGAATAGTGTCCCCCTCAGATTCTTGTCCACCTGGAATCTGTGAATGTGATCTTAGCTGGAAATAGAATCTCTGCAGATATTAGTTAAATTAAGATGAGGCCATACTGAATTAGGATGGGCCCTAATCCAACGACTGATGTCTTTACACGAACAGGAAAATTTGGACTCAAATTGAGGAAAGATGGCCATATGAAGATGGAGGTGGAAGTTGGAGTGATGCGGCCACAAGCCAAGGAACATCAGTGATTGCTGGCTGTCACCAGAAGCTGGAAGAGGCCAAAAAGGAGCCTTTGGAGGGAGCATGTCCCTGCCAACACCTTGATCTCAGACTTCTGGCCTCCAGAACTGTGAGCGAATACATTTCTTTTGTTTTAAGCCACCCAGTTTGTGGCACTGTGTTACAGAGGCCATTGGAAACTAACATGACACTTTTATGGAAGAAATAAATGGCCCCAGCTTCTGAAATGCTGCTCCAGTCGAGACATGAGGAGAAAGATGCTCATCAACAGAGGACACACTCTTAAGCCTGGTGACTATGTGGTCCCTCTGGTTATGCTCTACAGTGGTCTATATGTGCGTAGAAAAATGAGTCTGGAAGGCACCCCAAGATTTGTCTTTGGGTGATAAATTTTGGGAGAATTTTATCCTTTTGCTTTAACTTGTCTATATTTTCTAAGTTTCCCACATGGCTATGTATTACTTGTGTAAAATATATATATCTATATATACCTATCAACTATTTATCCATCTACCTATCTTTAATCACTAGTACGCTCATATACTCACAGAATCTTTCCAAGTTAAATAGCCCCAGAGTACCTTCATTTCTTGTAGATCCAAGGCTAGGAAATACTCCTGAAAAGCCCTGGCAGTGGGGAGGGTAGACAATAATTAAACCCTGTATTTGTGTGGTATTTGATACTCTTCAAAGAGCACACCTCCATCTCCATCAACACATTCAACCCGTTCAACCGCATAGCCCTCTGGTTGATAAAGAATCTGAGACTCAGAGAATTGTCCAAGGTTTCATAGCTAATAACTCATGGGGCTGTGACTAGCACTCATGGTCCTAACAACTGGTCCAGGAGCAGTTTCTAGAATGTAAGATCTATAAAGACAATGCTTTCTGTCTGTCTTGTTCTCCTAGCCCTTGTATCTCCAGCACTTAGAATGGTGCTGGGTATATGGTAGGTGATCAGTACCTTTTTAGTGAATGGATGTAACAAAAGCAAGCTCCTCCCTAGAAGCATTTTCTGCTACTAGGAACATTTTTGTTCAGACCAAGCTGTTGTGCTCTGCAGACGGCAGCAGGGCTGCTGGAGAGGCCCCACTCTCTCCTCAATCCCTGTCCTTCCATATAACCTGCTCCTCTGACCCCTACCCCCAGTAAAGGGTAGCTAATTTCCAGGGCTGGCCTCTCACATCACCTACAGGGTGGCCTCCAAGGGATATCGTTCAAGGTCAGTCTGTAAAGGGCTCCTTGTCCAAAAAAAATGCCATTCAACATAAAGATCCAGGGTCAAGGGGAGGGCAGGCTTTGCCGATGGGTGGGTTTGTCAGCCTCAGAATGATTTATTTAGTTCTGGGACAAGGAATAAATAGGACTGGGACAAGGAATAAGACATATCAAGAAATACTCGGGGCTTCCCTGGTGACGCAGTGGTTGAGAGTCCGCCTGCCGATGCAGGGGACACGGGTTCGTGCCCCGGTCCGGGAAGATCCCACATGCCGCGGAGCAGCTGGGCCCGTGAGCCATGGCCGCTGCGCCTGCGCGTCCGGAGCCTGTGCTCCGCAACGGGAGAGGCTACAGCAGTGAGAAGCCCGCGTACCGCAAAAAAAAAAAAAAAAAAAAATACTGACACACAAGGGACTTCCCTGGTGGTCCAGTGGTTAAGACTGTGCTTCCACTGAAGGGGGTGTGGGTTTGATCCCTGGATGGGGGACTAAGATCCCGCATGCTGTGCAGCCAAAAAAAAAAAAAAATTAGAAAAGAAATACTGACACACAACACGGGGACTATAGCCAATATTTCGTAATAACTGTAAATGGAAAGTAACCTTTAAAAATTGTATACCAATAAAAATTAAACTGAAGAAAAAAAGAAATATTGACACAGAGAGAGGCATGCTCACATAGAGGAGATGGCAGCAAGGTGGATGGAAAAGGGTCACAGTTCAGAAAGAGAACACGAGAAGTACAGAAAATGTCCAAAAGTGAGTCAAGAAGGAAGACTTCTTGAAACAAATGGGAAAAAGGAAGTGGGGTGAGGCAGGCAGAAAACACTCCCACCGCTGCCTGTCATTGAAGCCCAACCCCCAGTTCTCACATCCCCTCCTAAGGATAGCCTCCCACCGCCCTCCACACAGGTGACACCTTCCCACAAGGCCTTGTGTGTGTGTGTTGGGGGGCCCCCAGAGGGCAGGCTGCTCCTTGCCCTGCCTGAGAGGGTGTGGGTGTGGCTACTCTCAGGGCTGAGAAGGGCTGGGTTTCCGGAAGCCCAGAAGCCAGCAAAGAAATTGGAGAAGGGAGGGCGTGGGGTCTTCTGAGCACTGGGGTCAGGGAGCAGAGCTCTGGGGACCCCATAGGCTTTCACAATTCTCCCCTTCCTTGACCTTTTCCCACACAGCCAGGACAAGAAAAGAAAGCTTTAAAAGAATCATGGGGACTTCCCTGGTGGCGCAGTGGTTAAGAATCCACCTGCCAATGCAGGGGACACGGGTTTGAGCCCTGGTCTGAGAGGATCCCACATGCCGCGGAGCAACTAAGCCCATGCGCCACAACTACTGAGCCTGCTCTCTAGAGCCCACGAGCCACAACTACTGAGCCCGTGGGCCACAGCTACTGAGCCCGTGGGCCACAACTACTGAAGCCCGCGTGCCTAGAGCCCGTGCTCTGCAACAAGAGAAGCCACCGCAATGAGAAGCCCGCGCACCGCAACGAAGAGTAGCCCCTGCTCACTAAAACTAGAGAAAGCCCATGCACAGCAACGAAGACCCAACACAGCCAAAAATAAAAATTAATTAATTAATTATTTTAAAAAAGAGCAAGGTTTAGAAAAAAAAAAGAATTATGGGCCAATTAACTGAAGTTAAGGAAGTTGCCTTAAAAAGGAACTCTCACACCCCTGCACCACTGTCTTAATTAAAGACCATTCCTGGCTAATTTGCTAGACAAGAGAGTTCACACGTTTGTGATCTCTCTTGTCCAGCAAAAGTGTTTCGAGAGATCACACATTTCTGTGTCCAGGTCAAACCACGTGTATTCTGGGAAAGGATGTCTTCCAGCCTTTGGAGCTCTATGGGAGGACAGTCGAGAGAATATTTGTCTTCTTCTCCAACACTGGATGCTTCTGCCCCCAGCATTCCAAGGTTTACATCATTAGTAGCCACCAGGTACAAAATGTCAATTACCAATGCTCCTATTTTCATACTTCTGAACAAAAGACCTTTCTCAAAATCTACTCCCAACTGGGAGCAAAATTGTCATTTGCAGCTTAGGACGCATAAGACTTTTCCAGCCGTGGGGTGCGTATCCACAAAGTTGGTGAACAAGGAAAATTACTGCATTTTCAGAGTTAGCTCCTCTGAAACCGGAAATGTGAACAGAGCTGACTTAGTGCTAAGACTTTCTCTTACTCCTGTAAGAAAGAGGAAAGGCTGTGTGCAAGGTAGCAGTGATGTGCAAAAACCACAGTGGAGGTTTTGTGAAGAAGAGCAATTGTGGCTTTTGCACAAGTTATTCCTAAACCGAGGCTGGGGACAGCATATGACACCTTTCAAAGCAGCTTCTGGACTGGTATTTCACTGAAATGTAGAAGATCTCTGAGCAAGACCGGAAAGCCAAAAGTCTACGTTTCATGACCTCTGCAGGAAAGTAATCGTTGCATTATGGAACATTCTAGAATGGCAGGCTCAAACCATGGCCCGGAAGAACTGTAGACCTTTTTGGGTGGGAGGGGGAGCGGCAGGGAAAATATAATTCCCAATTAGGTTTCTGATAGTTTTCCACTCTCTCCCCACCCCCTCACCTAGTTCTGTGCCTCTTCTTATAGCAGTCTCCTCTAGTACAGGGGATCTGATTCAATAGCTGGGAAAAGGATGTAGAGGAAACAGAGAAGAAAAATTAATGTCAATCTCAGGAAGTCCAGAACATTTTTTTTTTCCTGTGGTACGCGGGCCTCTCACTGTTGTGGCCTCTCCCATTGCGGAGCCCAGGCTCCGGACGCACAGGCTCAGCGGCCATTGCTCACGGGCCCAGCCGCTCCGCGGCACGTGGGATCTTCCTGTACCGGGGCACGAACCCGTGTCCCCTGCATCGGCAGGCGGACTCTCAACCACTGTGCCACCAGGGAAGCCCAGTCCAGAACATTTTTAACTCAAAAGTTGCCTGCATATATAAAGAATCTGCATCACATACCCATTGTACTGGGAGTGCCCCTAAGTATATCATGTCCTTAGATGTAGCCCTGGAAAAACGTTTCACAGTAAATATTATTTTAGAACTAATCTATATTTGGATAAGAAGAAGAGAGAAGTTTTACCAGGTGAACAGAAGGATATCACTAATGAGTAAATAAGAACAGGAAGAGCAAATAATTGGCCTGATAGAGTAGAATAAATTTCTTCTGTCCCTCATGGAGTTCCCTGGGCTGACTTAAGCCCCTATAGGATAAACTAGGAACGTTTGGGGGGTTTTTTGGCCATTGCTCCTTGCAGTGGAAGGACAGAGTCTTAACCACTGGACCTCCAGGGAAGAACAAGGAATGTTTTAAATAGCTAACTCTTCTAAACAGCATTAGAGGGCTTCCCTGGTGGCATAGTGGTTAAGAATCCACCTGCCAATGCAGGGGACATGGGTTCGAACCCTGGTCCGGGAAGATCCCACATGCCGCAGAGCAACTAAGCCCGTGCACCACAACTGCTGAGCCTGCGCTCTGTAGCCTGCAAACCACAACTACTGAGCCCATGTGCCACAACTACAGAAGCCCTCACGCCTAGAGCCTGTGCTTTGCAACAAGAAAAGCCACCACAATGAGAGAAGCCTGCGCACCACAGCGAAGAGTAACCCCCCACTCGCCACAACTAGAGAAAGCCCGCGTGCAGCAACGAAGACCCAACGCAGCCATAAATAAATAAATAAATAAATAAATTCAAAAAAAAAAAAAAAACAGTATTAGGCCCAGACAGCTTCATAAATGAATTCTTTCAAACTTTCAAGGAGCAGGTAATCTTTTCTCTTTTTAAAATACATTTATTTTATTTATTTATTTTTGGCTGCATTGGGTCTTCGTTGCTGCGCGCGGGCTTTCTCTAGTTGCAGTGAGCGGAGGCTACTCTTTGTTGCAGTGTCCGGGCTTCTCATTGTGGTGGCTTCTCTTGTTGTGGAGCATGGGCTCTAGGCACGCAGGCTTCAGTAGTTGTGGTGCACGGGCTCAATAGTTGTGGTTCTAGAGCACAGGCTCAGTAGTTGTGGCACATGGGCTTATCTGCTCCATGGCATGTGGGATCTTCCCAGACCAGGGCTCAAACCCGTGTCTCCTGCATTAGCAGGCAGATTCTTAACCACTTTGCCACCAGGGAAGCCTGGAACAGGTAATCTTGTTACTTTTAAAAAAAAATGTTCTAGAACAGTGAAAAATAAGATCTCCATTTTTAAACCAAAGCCAGCATAATATTAATATTGAGTTCTGACAAAGGAGAAGCCTAATTTCACACTTCAAGGAATTAGAAAAAGAAGAAAAACTAAGCCCAAAGTTAGCAGAATGAAGGAAATAACAAAGGTTAGTGATGATATAAACGAAATTTAAAATAAATAGAAAAAAATCAACAAAACTAAGTTGGTTTTTTGAAACAAGAAACAAAATTGACTGACTCTTAGTAGACTAAGGGAAAAAAAGGTAAGACTCAAATAAATAAAGTCAGAAAAGAAAGAAAGGACATTACAACTGATGCTACAGAAATAAAAAGGATCATAAGAGACTAGTATGAAGAATTATACACCAACAAACTGGATAACCTAGAAAAATGGATACATTCTTAGACGCATACAACCTACTAAGACTGAATCATTAAGAAACAGAAAATCTGAACAGACCAATATGAGTAAGGAGATTGAATTGATAATCAAAAACCTCTCAATAAAGAAAAAAAAGGAACAATCTGATTAAAAAATGGGCAGAGGATCTGAATAGATATTTTTCCAAAGATGTCCAACAAGCACATGAAAGATGGTCAACATCACTAACCATCAGGGAAATGTAAATCAAAACCCCGATAAGCCATCATCTCACAATTGTTAGAATGGCTGTTATCAAAAAACAAGAAATAATAAGTGTTGGTGAGGATGTAGAGAAAAGGGGACCCTTGTGCATTGTTGGTTAGAATGTAAATGGTGCAGCCACCATGGAAAACAGTATGGAGCTTCCTCAGAAAGTTAAAAATAGAACTATCATATGATCCAGCAATTCCACTTCTGGGTATTTATCGATAGAAAACAAAAACAATAATTCCAAAAGATATATGCACCCTCATGTTCATTGCAACATTATTTACAATAGCCAAGATGTGAAAACAACTTAAGGGTCTGTTGATCGATGAATGGGTAAAGAAGATGTGATAAATCTCCCCAAAAAGAAAAGCCCAGAACCAGATGGCTTCACTGGTAAATACCATTCATTCTCAAACTCTTTCAAAAAATTGAAGATAAAGAAATACTTCCAGGGCTTCCCTGGTGGCGCAGTGGCTGAGAGTCCGCCTGCCGATGCAGGGGACGCGGGTTCGTGCCCCGGTCCGGGAAGATCCCACATGCCACGGAGTGGCTGGGCCCGTGAGCCACGGCCGCTGAGCCTCCGCGTCCGGAGCCTGTGCTCCGCGATGGGAGGGGCCACAGCAGTGAGAGGCCCGCGCACCGCAAAAAAAAAAAAAAAAAAAAAAAAAAAGAAATACTTCCAAACTCATTTTATGAGGCCAGGATAATGATACCTGATACTAAAGCCAAAGACACCACAAGAAAAGGAAACTACAGGCCAATGTCCCTAATGAACATAGATGCAAAAATCCTCAAAAAAAATATTAGTAGGGGGAAGGATGGGGGAGGGAGGGATAGATTAGGAGTTTGGGGTTGACATGTACACAGTGCTATATTTAAAATAGATAACCAAAATGGACCTACCATATAAAACAGGGAACTCTGCTCAATGTTCTGTAACCTAAATGGGAAAAGAATTTGAAAAAGAAGAGATATATGTGTATATATAACTGAATCACTCTGCTGTACACCTGAAACTAACACAACATTGTTAAAATAAAAATTTAAAAAAAGAACAAAAAAATTAGCAAACCAAACCCAACAGCACATTAAAAGGATCAAACACCATGACCAAGTGAGCTTTATACCCAGGATGCAAAACTGGTTGAACAAACACAAATCAATCAGTGATGGTCCACATTAACAGAAGAAAGGAAAAAAATCACATGATCATCTCAATAGATGCAGAAAAAAATATTTGACAACATTCAACACCTGTTCATGATTAAAAACTCTCAACAAACTAGGAATAGAAGAAAAGTACCTCACCATAATAAAGGCCATATATAAGATGAGCCCAAAGCTAACACCATACTCAATGGTGGAAAGCTGCATTTCCTCTAAGATCAGGAACAAAACAAGGGAACCCACTATTGCCACTTCTATTCAACATAGAACTGGAAGTAGCCAGATTAGGAAAACAAATAAAGGAAAACAAATAAAAAGCATCCAAATCAGAAAAGAAGAAGTAAAATTATCCCTGTTTGCAGATGACATAATCTCATATATAGAAAACCCTAAAAATTCCATTAAAAATAACTGTTAGGGGCTTCCCTGGTGGCGCAGTGGTTGAGAGTCCGCCTGCCGATGCAGGGCACGCGGGTTCGTGCCCCAGTCTGGGAAGATTCCACATGCCGCGGAGAGGCTGGGCCCGTGAGCCATGGCCACTGGGCTTGCGCGTCCAGAGCCTGGGCTCCGCAACGGGAGAGGCCACAACAGTGAGAGGTCCACATTCCGCAAAAAAAAAAAAAAAAAAAAAAAACTGTTAGAAGCAACCCAATCCAAACATGGGCAGAAGACCTAAATAGACATTTCTCCAAAGAAGATATACAGATTGCCAACAAAGACGTGAAAGGATGCTCAACATCTCTAATCATTAGAGAAATGCAAATCAAAACTACAATGAGAGGCTTCCTTGGTGGCACAGTGGCTGAGAGTCTGCCTGCCGATGCAAGGGACACAGGCTCATGCCCCGGTCCAGGAAGATCCCACATGCTGCGGAGTGGCTGGGCCCGTGAGCCATGGCCACTGGGCCTGTGTGTCCGGAGCCTATGCTCCGCAATGGGAGAGGCCACAGCAGTGAGAGGCCCGTGTACCACAAAAAAAAAAAAAAAAAAAAACTACAATGAGGTATCACCTCACACCAGTCAGAATGGCCATCATCAAAAACTCTACAAACAATAAATGCTGGAGAGGGTGTGGAGAAAAGGGAACCCTCTTGCACTGTTGGTGGGAATGTAAATTGATACAGCCACTATGGAGAATAGTATGGAGGTTCCTTAAAAAACTAAAAATAGAACTACCATACAACCCAGCAATCCCACTACTGGGCATATACCCTGAGAAAACCATAATTCAAAGAGTCATGTACCACAATGTACATTGCAGCTCTATTTACAATAGCCAGGACGTGGAAGCAACCTAAGTGTCCATTGACAGATGAATGGATAAAGAAGATGTGGCACATATATACAATGGAATATTACTCAGCCATAAAAAAGAAATGAAATTGACTTATTTGTAGTGAGGTGGATAGACCTAGAGTCTGTCATACAGAGTGAAGTAAGTCAGAAAGAGAAAAACAAATACCGTATGCTAACACATATATAGGGAATCTAAAAAAAAAAAAAAAGGTTATGTAGAACCTAGGGGCAGCATAGGAATAAAGATGCAGATGTAGAAAATGGACTTGAGGACACAGGGAGGGGGAAGGGTAAGCTGGGACGAAGTGAGAGAGTGGCATGGACATATATACACTACTGAATGTAAAATAGATAGCTAGTGGGAAGCAGCCACATAGCACAGGCAGATCAGCTCAGTGCTTTTCTTTTTTTCTTTTTTTTTCTTTTTTTGCGGTATGCGGGCCTCTCACTGCTGTGGCCTCTCCCGTTGCGGAGCACAGGCTCCGGACACGCAGGCCCAGAGGCCATGGCTCACGGGCCCAGCCGCTCCACGGCATGTGGTATCCTCCCGGACTGGGGCACGAACCCATGTCCCCTGCATCGGCAGGCAGACTCTCAACCATTGTGCCACCAGGGAAGCCCCAGCTCAGTGCTTTGTGACCACCTAGAGGGGTGGGATAGGGAGGGTGGGGGGGAGGGAGATGTAAGAGGGAAGAGATATGGGAATATATGTATATGTATAGCTGATGATTCACTTTGTTATAAAGCAGAAACTAACACACCATTGTAAAGCAATTATCCTCCAATAAAGATGTTTAAAAAAAATAACTGTTAGAACTAATATACAAATTCAGTAAACTTTCACAACCCATAACACAGAAAAATCAGTTGTATTTCTAAACACTAACAAGAAACTATTGGAAAAGGAAATTAGGAAAACAATCACATTTATAATAGCACTGAAAAGAGTAAAATACCCTTAACTAAGGAGGTAAAAGACTTGTCTATTGAAACTAGAAAACATTAATAAAAAATTAAACAAGACACAAACAAATGGAAAGACATTGCATGTTCATGGATTGAAAGACTTAATATTAAAATGTCCGTGTACCCAAAGTGATCAACAGATCTAATGCAACCTTATCAAAATCCTGATGAATTTATTTACAGAAGTAGAAAAAAACCCCCTAAATATCAGAAGGAACTGCAAAGGACTCTGAATAGACAAAATAATCTTGAGAAAGAAGAACAAAGCTGGAGGCCTCATACTTCCTGATTTCAAAATATATTACAGAGCTACAATAATCAAAACAGTATGGCACTGGCCTAAAAACAGACATATAGATAAATGGAACTGACCAGAGAGCCCAGACATAAATCCACATATACACTGTCTACTATCTTTGACAAGGGTGCCAAGAATACACAACAGTGAAAGGATAGTCTTTTCAGTAAATGATGTTGGGAAAACTGGATAGCCACAAGCAAAGGAATGAAATTGGACCCTTATCTTACGCCATACACAAAAATCAACTCAAGATGAATTCAGATCTTAAACAGAAGACCTGAAACTATAAAACTCCTAGAAGAACACATAGGGGAAAATCTTCACAACATTGGTCTTGGTAATGATTTCATGGATATGACACCAAAAGCACAGGCAACAAATACAAAAATAGACAAGTGGGACTATGTCAAGCTAAAAAGCTTCTGTACAGTAAAGAAAACATGCAAAAGAGTGAAAAGGCATAAAATATTTTCAAACCATATATCTGATAAGGGGTTAGTCGCCAAAATATATAAGGAATTATTACCAAAAAAGAAAATAAAAAGTAACAACTCAATCTTAAAAAGAGCTAAAGACTTAAATAGACATTTCTCCAAAGAGGACATACAAAAGCCAACAGATACATAAAAAATGCTCGATGTCACTAATCATCAGGGAAATGCAAATCAAAACCACAGTGAGCCATCACTTCATACCTGTCACAATTGCTATTCTCAGAAAAAATAAAAGGCAACAAGTGTTGATGAGGATGTGGAGAAAATGGAACCCTTGCACATGTTGATGGGAATATAAAATGGTGCAGCCATTATGGAAAACAGTATGAAACGTCCTCAAAAAACTAAAAATAGAACTACCATATGATCCAGCAATTCCACTTCTGGGTACATAACCAAAAGAATTGAAATAAGGATCTCAGGGAGACATTAGCACTCCTATGTTCATTGCAGCAATAGCCAAGGTGTGGAGGCAACTTAAATGTCCATCGACAGACAACTGGATAAAGAAAATGTGGTATAGACATATAACGGAATACTATGCAGCCTTAAAAAAGAAGGAACTTCTGCAGTATGGGACAACATGGATGAACCTTGAGGAAATTATGCTAAGTGGAAGTACGTCAGTCACAGAAAGACAGACAAATACTGCATGACTCCACTTATATAAGGTATCTAAAATAGTTAAAATCATAGAATCAAAGAGTGGAATGGTGTTTGCCAGGGGTTGGGGTGGGGGAAATGGGGAGTTACTAATCAATGGGCAAAAGTGTCAGTTAAGCAAGATGAATAAGCTCTAGAGATCTGCTGTACAATATTGTACCTAGACTCACAATAGGTACGCTTTAAAAATTGTGTACACTTAAAAAATTGTTAAGAGGGTAAATCTCATGCTAGGTGTTCTTACCACAATAAAATTAAAAATTTTTAATTAATTAAAAAAAATTTTATTTTATATTGGAGCATAGTTGATTAACAGCGTTGTGTTAAAATAAAATTTTAAAAACCTCACAAAGAACATGGAAAATTGAACTGCCTATCAGTTTCACACTGAATATTTTCTGAAACTATGCTAAGTAAAATACTAGTAAATGGAATCTAGCAGTATGTTAATATACTCATACCTTCACCAAGAGGGACTCATTCAAGATGCAAAAATAGCTTAATATTAGAAAATCTATTATTCGAATTCCCTTTAGTAACAGAACACTATTGTGATAAATGGTGAAGAAGCAAAACAATTCAACATCAATTTCTGATAATGCTTTTATTTTATTTGTTTATTTATTTATTTTTATGCCTCACCATGCAGCATGCCAGATCTTAGTTCCCCAACCAGGGACTGAACCCGTGCCCCCTGCATTGGGAGCATGGAGTCCTAACCACTGGACCTCCAGGGAAGTCCCCCTGATAATGCTTTTAGAAGAGAAAGAACAGTGACAGTCTTCATTCATAAGTTAATTTCTATTTCAGCCTTACTATCTCTAACTTCGGGCATGTCACACACTCTATGTGCTTCAGTTCCCTAATATTTTAAATAGTGATGATAATATATACTTCTCAGTGTCTGACGATTCAGTTTTATATATATATATATATATATATAAAGTGCTATCACACTACACTCAGCTCCCCCTCCATCTCTTACTGCCTTTTTTCTCACCTGTGTAACACTCATTAACACTGGGTGCAGCACACTGAGGTAAGTGATATGCTGTCAATTTTCAGTTTTCCTGGTTTCTTCATTTGCACCAGTGGATGTAGAATGTTTTTACTGCCACTCTAGCTTGTTTGTTCATGCATGGTCTTGTAAACAAAGTAACACTTCCTGACTACCCCTCTATGCTAACTCCTAGACCCTCTTTTAAGAAGGTCTTTAGGAAGATTGTACTGATTGGCTTCACTGGTTGTATTAACCATTGGTTCCCAGCCCTGTTTGCACATTAGAATCACCTGGGCAGCTTCCCCACGTGATGCTACTGAGTAGCTAGAATTGCAAACTGGTGTAGTAGTCACTTCACTCCAAGTTAATTTTACTACCTTTACATAAATTGACATATAAAGTCACTCCTCAGTATCCACAGGGTATTTGTTCCAGAATTCCCCTCGGATACCAAAACCCACAGATGCTCAAGTCCTTTACAGTGATCCCCCTCTGTGGTTCTGCGTCTGCGGATAGAGAGGGTCAATATTCGGTCAGTGGTTAGTTGAATCCGCAGGTGTGGAACCCTGCGGATTCCACAGATGAGGATACAGAGGGCCGACCGTACATCATTTGATTCTGAAATCAGCTTTGATTCATTACTAAAAATTAACTGAATGACTCACAGTACCTAAAAGATCATTCATTAGGGTGAATGCACTTTCAGAAAGAAAGACAACTTAAAAAAAGAGAGGGCAGAGAGCAAGTAACCATAACTTGGAGGAATCTCACAATTAGGTACAAGAAAGAAGTAAGGCAGGGTCAAAGAATAGAGAATCAGGATTGGGCAGTACCATAGAAACCAAAGAGGGGAAAAGATGCAAGAAAGATTAAGCTCAAACTTCTTGTTTCCCCTCAAGTACTGCCCACCTGCCCACCCAAGGAATGTTTTTCTGGGCTAAGCAGCTTGGTTGGACCCTCAGAACAAGAGCCACACTTCCTGGCTTCAAATCCCAACTCCATCATTCTCTAAGCACACAACATTGGACAAGTTACTAAACTCTCTGTGCCGTCATCTCATCACCTGTGAAATGGGCCGACAATGGTCCCTGCTCCTAGGGCTATTGTGAGCCCTAAACAGGGCACCAAGAACAGCACCTGGAAAACAGAACATAATGTGCTGAATATTAGATTGTTGTTTCAAAGATCCCCATTGCAGACCCTCATAACACCATGCGTTCCCCTCCTGGAGCATTTGTCCGACTTGTCATCTTACAATTTCTTTTGGTGATGCATTGCCAGGTCCACCAGGATAAACTCTCTTTTGAATAACTCAAAGCCAACTGATTTGGGACTTTAATTACATTTGCAAAATCCCTTCACCTCTGCAGTATAGTGTAACCTAATCACAGGAGTGATGTCCCATCGTAGTCACAGATCCTGCCGACGTGCAAGGGAAGGGGATTTACAGAAGGCGTGTATTCCAGGGCATGGGAACCTTGGGGGGCCACCTTAGAATTCTGCCTACCACCGTGATGATTTGATTGATCTTTTTTCCACTAGATCCTAAAGTCCACAAGGGCAAGGGCCATTTCTGTTTGGGGGGATGAGTGAGTGAATGAAAAATGAAAGAGAACTAAGGAAAAATAGTTGTGGGGATATGATTTGATTCACCAAAAACTTTACCACTATGGTCAAGAGGGAGCCCTTATAACTTCACAAAAAGTTGTGGAGAGCTGCAAAACTGTATAACCCAGGTGAACATCAAGGCTGAACCCCTCTTTGGGGTTTGTTGTGTTGCCAGAGGCCATGGGAGAGCTGCCTGGGGCTTCTGTTGGCCCAAGTAGTTCCCAAACCCCAGGGTCTCCACAGCCCCAGCTAGCTCCCTGCCAGCACCCGGAACCTGACACCTGGTGCCCCTAAGATCAGGGCACCCTCTGATCTCGAGTGTTTATGAAGAGATCAAGGGCATCCTGAACAAGGGAAGGAGGGGGAGAAATGGCATCTAAGGCCAGACCTGAGAACTTCAGAGAATGAATTCAATACCTCACCTAGGAGGCACCCAGGCTTTTCTGCTTGGTGTGAGTGGTTTCGCAGCGGCGAAATGGTCTGAACAGTACCGCACTCTGCTGTCCTGCCGTTCACCTGCCCCATTCCTCTCCCAGCCGCTGAAGCCCTGTCCTGGGCCACGACCCAGGATGGGCCCTGGGGTTTCAGTATTTTTTATAACACCTTGATTCGGATATAATTCCCATAGCATATAATTGGGTGCATTTAAAGTGTGTAGTTCAGTGCTTTCTGGTATATTCACAAATTGTGCAACCATCACCACTCTCAAATTCTAGAACATTCCCTTTAGCAGTCATGCCCCATTTTCCCTCTATTCCCCCCTACTCAATTTTGACTAAGGCGGGAGCCCTGCCTCCAAGGCTGTCCCAGTCCAAACTTCTTGTCCTGGCTGTGCTCCTGACCAGTTGTGTCGCTGCGTGGCCTTCCCTTTCTGGGTCTCAGTTTTTCTTGATGTAAAATGAGAAGTTTGGACCACAGAATGTTCCCTGAGGGTCTCTGCTGTTCCTATATCCTACCCACCAACTGCTGCTGTAAGTAAGCTGTTTATTTAGGCCGACAGCCCAGCGTCCCTCTTGCCCCATTGTGCCTTCACTTTCATTCACCTTACCTGCCATATCCCCCTCTCATTTCACACCTCCTTCATACCCCTCCCTCCAAGAGCCAGCCCCAGCATTAGCTCCTCCAGGAAGCTCTCTTTTCTCTAAACTCCTATGGCAACTGAATCATCTACCACACAACATGGCCCTTCCTTACACAGAGAAAATCTGTGCTTCTTGTTGATGGCTAGGAAACAGTATCAAATATTTTCACTGCATCCCACATTGCCATTCTCTTTCTTCACCCGGTGCCTTGTATTGCTATGTTTTTGAGATTCTTTCCTCTTTGATCCTTGACAAGATACCGCAATACTTCAGAACCTGGGGTGAGAGTGGGAAGGAAATAGGATGGGACGAACATGGGCTGACTACTTACTACATGCCCAGTCCATGCTGAGGAGTTGATGTGCTTTACCTCACTAGAAGCTCCCAGCAGCCACTTGTGAAAAGAATCCAAGCCGGGAAGGGTCCAGTTAATTGGCCAAGCTAGTAAGCAGCCCAAAGCAGATGAAAATCCAAATCTGTCTGATTCCTGGGTTTGTGCTTTTAACCTCTGTGCTACGATGGCTCTCACTACAGTAGAGGATGCTGAAAGGGATGTAGTCAGATAAAATGCAAATTCCTCCTCTAAGTAGTGGGCGTTGGGTTCACTGACAATGGAGAGCAGAAACGGCAGCCCCAGCCCTCCCCATGCACTGCTGGGCACACAGTAGGCCCTCTGCTCCTGTTTGCTCAGGCCCTGGGCCCTCTGTCAAGATGCTCAGATACTAGGGCAGCTTTATGGGAGGGTGCGGCTGCCGCCCTGGATCTCAGTGGAAAAAAGTTTACTTCAAGAGGCTTAATTGCTGTTAAGAATTCATTTTCAGTTAGCCAGGGATTTCTTTAAAATTGTTCTTAAACCCATTTTATTATTTTTCACAGACACCTCTACATTTTAGAATGCTTCACTCACCGATGCCTGATGGAGCTCTGGTTTTCTGATGAGAAAAGTGATAAGTGCTCATTGTGGGAAACTTTAAAATGCAGAAAAATATAAAGGAGGAAACAAGAAGCACCCACAACCCAAAGATAACCACTGATAACATTTTGGAGTGTTTCCTTCTAGGCTCCCCAGCTTGCATGCGCTCTCTCTCAATAAAGAAATAAATATGCATACATAATGCATCACTGGACTCCAACTGAATATGTAAGTTTATGACCCCTTTTTCCCCTGAACACTGTGTGGGCGTGAGCATCTTTCTACTTAAGCTGTTTCCCAATTTGTCCCTATGAGGAACTGATTCTGTAAATCGTATGTAGAGGGCCCTGGCTCTCAGAGGCAAATTCCATAACTATCAAATACCAAAGCCTAATAATCAAATGAAATCAGCTCCAGTGCCCAGGGGGTGGCAGAGAAATTTGGAGGTTGTCGTGGTAGCCTTGGAGTTCTCTTCCATTCATGTGACACTTAATTCTGTAGCACCAGGCACCGGCACTTAACTGTTTCTTTTGTCCTCAGCAAGCACTAGGTATTAAGCTTCTTGGGTGCCCTGTTCCTCCACCCCTCATTTTTCGCAATAAACAATTGCCGGATTGATTCAAATGTATTTTCGAGATTTTTTTTTTTTTTGTCAATGTAGTAAGCAGCCCTCACAAAATATTTTGGTCAACCTAGTGATTCACTGGATGATCTGTGGGGACCGGGGAAAGCTCTAAGCGGCAAATCTTAGCCACGAAGGTCATATTCCTTCCCGAGAAATGGAGGCACCAGCTCGCACCCAGCAGCCTCCACGTCCCTTTTCCCTACCTCAGGCCCATGCCCTTGGAGCTGAAATCAGGGGCCTCCGTCTGTACCTTATCCTCCTCCTTTGACTCAGCTGAGACTGCACTGGCAGACACACGGAAGAATGGGCTGTGCCGTGACCTCAATTTAGAGAAACTGACGGGACTGAGGCTGATCGTCTCATTCTGGGGTGATTCAGAGTTTCTCTGAGCCTACTCATCGCCAGCCAAGAGCCCAGCGCAGCCCCTCTCCTAGGCAACCTTTTTAGGATGAAGCATTGCTCACCTCGCTGAGATTCTCCGTTTCTGGAAGACTGAGTTAGTTAGGCAAGAGAAAAAATCAACTCATGCTGCCAGCCTGGGAACTTAACTTTACAATAACGGGACAGAAACCCTTCTCTTAAATAAAATGCCGAAAACACACCCTTTAATGATATTGCCAAAGAAAAGAAAGAGAAAAGGAATAAAATGAATCACAAACCTACCTTTCTAGCATAGCCATTGTTGTCATAGTTCCTTCGTCTTTTCTTCACATGAAAATGTTCCTTGTAATTATAGAACGCACATGTTTGTATCCTGTTTTTTTAAACTTACCTTTGTTTTTTAAGCTTTGTTGAGGTATCATTGACAATGTTGTGAGATACTTAGAGTATATGTCGTGATGATTTGATATACGTATACCTTGTGAAAGGATTCCCCCAGCTAGTTAATTAACACCTCCATCACCTCATATGTTTATCTTTACTTACCCTTTCCTAATAAGCATTTTTCTATGTTACCCCACATTTTAATAACCACCGTTTTGAAAGGCAACATGCGTTTCTATGCTTTCTGGTGGAGATAGTTATTTCTTCAAAGACCCTTAAGTTGGAGCTTCAAGGCCTGAGTAGCGTCAGGTTCAGGATCGTCTACACAGGTACCCCTCCACGGGCAATGGAATACATGTGAGTGCCAAGGGACGAGTCATTTTTAGTGACCCACATCTGCCATCTTCTGTATTGGCACCTCTATGACCTACTCCCAGCTAAAGAGCTGTTTCGACGGCCTTGATGTGGGGCTTGTATATGTGGACGCTTCTCCCACACCTTTTAATCTGGTTGGTGGGTTTGATGGAGAAGGTGACCTGATGGGTTTATACCCTACCTCCTCTGTGGTAACCAAGTGAGAAGATGCTAGCCTCTTGAAGGGTATCACATTACACCTTAAGGTGAGAAGTGGAAACTCTCTGACTCTAAGTGGCTCAGCTGATGGAGGTGTCATCCAGACTCTGTAGTTCTGATAAGGGTTACTGCATTTTGTCACGTCGCTGAAAACTTCCAGCCCTACCTTTTACTTCGAGACCAGTAAACGTTTAGACGTTCTTGCAATCTATAATTTGTGTTTGTTGATTTCCACAAGCATTATCAATCCAAATCATTTGCGTTGTGGTCCTCTTGGAAAAAGTATGGACCCTCTAAAGTATCCTAAATTTCATGAATAAAGCATGACCTTCATCCAAAGAATTCTTCATTGCTGGCTGCCCGGATTCAGGAAATAACAGAGCTTCCAGCGACAGTATTCTCAAGTGAAAAGAGCCACTTGAACATTTGGTGGCTTTAGCTATTCTGTCCTCTAAACAGCGTACCGCGCCTTTAGTTAAAGCTCAGCTTGGCTAAAAATGAGTGTTCTGCACTCTTCTAGCTAACTCTACAGTATGTTTCTATACTGAAGCCAAGATCATGTGTATTTGTGATCTTGGGACTCTGATCAATAGTACGCTGGACTAGTTGAAATAAACATCTTTCCCTGAGGCACCAACCCAGGCACTGGAATACGGGCAGTGCTAAATCAACTGGAAATCAAGGTTTCAACTTTGAATTATAGAGACATTGTGAAAAACAGATGTTACAGAAGGACCCAGGGAAGCAGCCTTCAATGCCATTCCCTATAACCTATGGAGAGGGAGTCTTGAATACTCATATTTTCTCCTCTCTCTAAGAACATCTTCTGGGCCTCTCGCTGCTAAAAGGTGTCAGCTTGTACCCCATTATTGTAAAAAAGACCTTTTCCCATTCGAATTACCTATTTGGCTTCCTCGATAAAATATTTCAGTCGTTTTGTCCACAGTCATTGTCTTCCTCTAATTGCTCTGACTCAAATGAAAATTGACTTTGTGGTTGGAAATTATGTGACATTACCAAGAAAGCTCAGTCAGTACCAGGACTCTTCTCAAACTCCTGTTTGCAAACCCAAGGAAAGACCTTTAGCAGGAAAGGCCAAAATACTGATATGCAAAACAATTATGCGAGGTAGAAGTCAAATGATTAGCGAACCTACCCTTCTCTCCGTTGTTTTTTCAGTCAAAGGAACCAGTTCAAGGAAATTTTTAGTGAGGCTACCTACTGATTATTTGTGTTCATGAAGGACAAACAAGTTCTGGAAAATTAAAAGCCAGACAATATCAAAAGTTTATGTTAACTTAGAAGTTTCGAAATTATTTCCCACCAAACTTTTATTTTTGCTTTTCTCCTTGCTCTGGGCCATCCTTTGCTGGAAGGAGAAATATGGCTTTTAGAGCCAGAAAGCACAATACTAGCTGCACTAAGGATCAAACCAGAAGCTAAGAGCAGCAAAGGGTCCAGGGAGAAAGTCATCCTGTTTCTAAAGGGATGATGGGGATGGTGGAATAGGTAACAGGTCATAGACTCATGAGATACTGGGTTGAAAGAGACCTTGGAGCAATGGGTTAAAATGCAGATTCCAACACAGGAGATTCTGATTCGGTTTGTCTGTGTTAGGGCCCAGGATGCTATTGGGAACAGGTATCCCAGATGATTGGGCTGCAGCTGGTTCATGCTGATCCCACCTTGAGAAATCCTGCCTTAGCAGGAAGGGGGTACAACCCATTCATTTTTACAGATAAGGAAAAAGAGGCCCTGAGAGGTTGGGTAATTTGCTCAAGGTCCTTGAGAACAAGATTAAGAAGCCAGGTTTCTCAGTCCAGCAGTGCCTCTCTGCTGTGGTCCTAGAGAGAGTTCTTTTCCTTTATTCTGGGCTCTTCACCTGAGTCTGAGTCAATGGCCAAGGCAATCAGGCCTATTGTTTCCAGTTGCGGCTGGTACCCCTTTTCACTACATGCCTCAGACTAGGTGGGCTGTGCTGGGAAGGGAGGGGCATCCACAAAATGGATGTGCCCCCCTGAGCTTCACTGTTGCCCATAAACTGAATGAATCACAACATAGACTTTCCTGGGGCCAGAGTCCCAGGCTGTGAGGACAAAGTGCTGAGCTCTGTAGTCACCATTGGTTGAACCAGCTATTTCACATCAGTGACCCTGAGCCCTGGAATATATCTGTCCTCTTGAGGACTTGCCCCAGGATACCTGGCCCCTTGGCATATACAGGTCATTAAAAACTTGGATATTTGGTCACCTTACCTATCCAAAAAGAATAATATTAATTGACTGTATATGTAGTGTAGTAGTTTGCTAGACTGCCGTAACAAAGTACCACAGACTGGGTGATTAAACAACATAAATTTATTATCTAACAGTTCTGAAGGCTAGACATACAAAATCAAGGTGTCTGCAGGGTTGGTTTCTTCTGAGGATTATCCTCGTGGCTTGTAGATGACCATCTTCTCTCGTGTCTCCACATAGTCTTCCCTCTGTGTGCCTCTGTTTCCTAATCTCTTCTCATAGGGAACACCAGTCATATTGGATCAGGGCCACACCCATGACCTTTTTTAACTTAACTACTTCTTTAAAGACCCCCATCTCCAAATACAGTCATAAGTACTGGGGGTTAGGACTTCAACATATGAATTTTGAGGGACATAATTTACCCCATAGCATGTTGTCGTTATTTCTTTTTTTAAAAAATAGTTATTTATTTATTCTGGCTGCTCCGGACCTTAGTTGCGGCATGCATGCAGGATCTAGTTCCCCGACCAGGGATCGAACCCCGGAGCCCCTGCATTGGGAGCGCGGTGTCTTACCCACTGGACCACCAGGGAAGTCCCGTCTTTCTTTGTTTCTACAATAAACAGGAATGAGCAACTGACAGTGGAGTGGGATGGGAGCAGTGTAGAGGAGCGGAAGAGTGCAAACAAATCCAAGTGTAGGGCTGCCGAGTGAAGGGAAAAGTGTTTGTAAGTAAGAGAACTCAGATCTCAAGGAGGAAATCATGCACCATATAGTTCTATTTGCACAAAACCCAACATTTCATAAGAATAGATGAATGTTTCATGAAAACTCTGAAAACTGAAAATATGTGCTCTTCTGAATCCAGAAAAGGATAATCATGCCTTTTTTTTTTTCAATCTTTTGGAGCTTTCCAATATAAAATTCCCCAAAGCTCTTAACTTTCAGGGAAAAAATGGTAACAGATTATCTCAGAAATTAAAAGAAAGATATAACGGCATCCAATATTTCACCACTGAGAACATAATAGAGATGTTATAGACCTCCTATTCAGACGCTCCTAAGATGTGGTTTGCTATGGCTGACCTTGAAAAAATAGAGGTCTTACCTATCAAGGGTGGACTGGCAAGAGGAAGGAGTCCATCATGAGGGGGGGGTGGAGAAAAACAACTTGGTGATGACAAAATTGTCTTGGATCAGTCCTGCAGTTCACAAAGATTAGGAAGCTATTTTTAAAAAATATTTATTTATTTAGGATGTGCCGGGTCTTAGTTGTGGCCTGCAGGATCCTTAGTTGCAGCTTTCAGACTCCTTAGTTGCGGCATGCATGTGGAACCTTCTTCCCCAACCAGGGATCGAACCCTGGCCCCCTGCATTGGGAGCGTGGAGTTTTACCCACTGGACCACCAGGGAAGTCCCTAGGAAGCAATTTTAGGTGCAGCCCATTTGTTTCGTGAATGTAGGGTTAGGCTATTTGAATCCAGCTAGCTACTGGGGATGTAGGCTTTGCTCAACCAGAATCCCATTTGGGGAAGGTCTGGAGCCCTAGACCAATAGCCTGATGGGTGTCTCTTTGCAAGGAGCCCTGCCCAGGCAGGGTCATTACAAGGGCACAGAGTATCAGGGAGAATTGGAGGAGGGAGATGCTGAAGGAAGGAGTGAGAGGAGCCACCCAAAATACACTGCCAATGTCACCCACTGTTGTGGTTCAGGCCAGCCTCGGGTTTAGAGTTCTATGGGGGAATTAGAAAGTGAGTGCTGAGTCACTTATGCAGAGTTGCTAGAAGACGGAGGTGGGCAATTCTGAGTTTTGGTGTCACAGAGTATGGCTTCTGGTGGGGCACAATCTAACACTCTGGAATTCAACAACAAACACTGGAAAGGCGAAAGAGAAATACTTGGTGCACGGATGTTTTAACTCGTAGGCTTAACCTTCAACTTGGTGCTTCTGCTTTTTTTATGTGGTGGTCTGTCGGCAGGCCAGTTTTTCATCACAGGATCATTCCTTACTTGAAGCAGCATGATAACTTATGGAGTGTTGCTACATGCCAGGTTCTAAGTGCTTTACAAACAATAACTCAGTTAATCCATGAGACAGAGGAGGAAATGGAGGTACCCAAAGATGAAGTAACTTGCCTAAGATTATAGTACTAACAAGAATCAGAGCCAAGGACAGAATCCAGGCAGCCTGACCGCGGAGCCTTCGCTCACGATCACTGCAACTTACTCCTGCTTAGTCACTGCATACAAAAGAAGACAGTGGAGGCAAGCGATCCCAACTTTCCAGAACCATTGGGGGAAAACTTTCCTGGAGAGACTCATTTATCACATAGCTGAAGGCCAGCCCTTTATGTGTGGGAACTTACAAATTATACCCGCTGTTGGCTAGAAATCGTCATAAAATGTTACTTTCCAGCAGAAGCCTCTAAATACGTGGTTCCATCTTCTCAAAGATTAAATTCAAGACCAACACGATTCATGCGTTCGCTCCTCATTTGAGCGCTTGTGCTGTTCCTGCGGCCATTGAAGCCAACAGTGATGGTGTGGAGCTCCAGCTGAATGAGCATCTGGTCTGTGTAGGATGAGAGATTCCCAGTGCTGTGCCCGAATGCTGTAGCAAACCGGTTGGCATGTCTTCAGCTGGAAACACAGATGCCTTAAGGATGACTCCGGAATCAGGGAGACACGGTGATTCATGTTCAAGTGGCTCTGCCACTTACTAGCTCTGTGATCTTGGGCAAGTCAGTAAACTTCAATTTCCTCATCTGTAAAAGGGGGATAAAGATACTTTATATCTTCAGGGTTATGAGAACCCAGTGAGATAATGCAGGGGAAGCACAGTGCCTGGCTCCAGAGTGAGCCTTGTGTTCATGAACCAATCAGAAGCTTCCTTTCATTCTACACAGGAAACCCACCACTCTTAAGCACTGTGTGTCATCTCAGGGGCTCTGGTCTTCCCAGCTCTGCTCGTTTCTGGCTGTATGCTCAGCTCGTAGGTTGTCAGAAAAGCCTCTTCCAGTCCTGAGCCGAGCAAGCCCGGGTCTGTCTGAAAGGGAGCGATAACATGGGTTATTGGTTAACGTGGCTGGAGAATCATGCCTTGTACAAGGCAGGCACTCAATGAGCGGTGACTTGAACGGAGTATGCAAGAAGCCAGCTTGTTGATTCACCTCACCCTGCCTTGGTCGTGCCTCACTTTCTCCACCTGCACACGTGCCTAATAATACTCGCCACCTACACACTTTATTGCTATTGTGAGGGTTACTGTAGGCAAAGGCCATAGAGAGCGGGGGATCATTAGAAGATGTACATCTAACAAAGTGGAAACCTTTGAACTTTCAGCTCTGTGGGGTTGTCG
This sequence comes from Phocoena sinus, assembly GCF_008692025.1. NCBI lineage: Eukaryota > Metazoa > Chordata > Mammalia > Artiodactyla > Phocoenidae > Phocoena > Phocoena sinus. Next base: position 115,919,246 of record NC_045784.1, on the reverse strand, counting down.
TGTGGAGACCTGTTATCTTCATCTTTCAAACTCCTCTTCAGCCTTTCAATTACATTAGAAGTGAAGTGTTACCTTCCAGCCCCAAGCTGGTGTGTACAGATCCAGGAGTGCATTCTGGCCTCTGGCGGCCGGTACTCCAGCTTACCTCTCGCCAAAAGTACCTTGAGTGACGATGGTGACAATATAACGGGTGTTCCTTATCATGGCCACAGCCATATGCAATTTAATGTACAGGTGGGACAGAGGGTAGTCTTGTTTGCCCCGTAAAAAAATGTACGGAGTCTGAATTATCAAAGGCTATGGGGAGGTGAACAATTTATTTTCAGGAGAACTTGTTTTAAAATCATTTCAGTTCATTATTCTTTCACTCACTTTCCAAATATTTACTGAGCACCTATTATGTGACAGACACTGTTTTGGGCCCTAAAGGATACAGGAACGAACAAACCATACTTGACAGGATAGGCAAACGGTAATCAAATAAATAGATAAATTATTAAGACGATTTTAGATAGTAATGAGACTTATGAAGAAAATGAAAAGGGGTCACTGGTTAGAGAACGACCAGGGTGGGGGAAATGGTTTAGTCGGGATCATTGAGAAAGGTCTCATCTAGACAAGCTCATGTCGTTCTGGGGTTTGGGAACTAGAGGTCACAGAGGTTTGGGTGTCCACCACTAGAGATTCCTTAGCCTAGCTGGGATTCCCTTCAAATTGTAAATACAGCAAATTCCCTGGTGGTCCAGTGGTTAGGACTCCACGCTTCCACTGCTGGGGGCTGGGTTCAATCCCTGGTTGGGGAACTAAGATCCCACAAGCTACGTGGTGAGGCCAAAGATAATTTGTAAATCCTACCTAAGGGAGTCACACTTAGGACCACCAATACCTTCACGCGAATTTGGTGTTGAATCCTTTCCTCCTGTCCAGAGGGACGAAGCATACATGGGCCAGGGGAGTGAGTGGGGCATAGGATGAGGTGGGGTAGAGAGGGAGCCCTTCGTAGTCTCTGCATCATCATTTCCGCCTTCACATCAAGGTGCTTTACCCCTCAGGAACAATCTTTAGATGACGAGCAACTAGAAATTGGTTTGAGAGGTTTCCAAAGCCGTCGACATTGTGATCACTGTTGCCATACCTGCATTCTTCCCTTCCTATCAACAAACACTGGAAAAGCTCTGATTCATGGCGTCGGGCTTGCCATGCGGGCTTCTCGTTCTGAGTCAGAGTGGAAGAGCTCAGAGGCCTTCGGGTGGTAGGGCTTAGTAATGAGGAAGGAAACGGTTACTAGGAAATGAAGAGCTGCACTCATCAAAGTGATCGGCAACCGAAGAATGGTGACTTGGTTCTTTGTTACATGGTGGAATAGAAAAGAGTAGGTGTGTGACAGAACCAGACCCAGATGACCCCGCACTGCTCAAAGGGCCAATGCCAGCTTCCTATGAAGCTGCCTAGGAAGTAGGTGGGGGACAGCCCCAGTTGTATCTCCATGTTGTTTAATTTTGCTTTTCCTGAAATAAGCAATTTCAATCTTTAATTTCCATGTGGAAACACTCCCCACTCTCCCCTGCCCCCAAAATGTGGGTGTGTAGAAGAATAAGACTTTGCGGGCGGTAATCGGTGACCTGAATTTGGAAGTTTTACTCACAGCAGCTCTCCTCTCATCCGCCTTTGAATTGCTCTGTTTGTAATGGCTGCTCACTAAACTGGCATAGCAGCCAAAGTCAGTTGAACATTCTAGAAACATTTGGAACTCAGAAACAATGATACAGAGCACTTATCATATGCTTAGCTGTGTTGGAATCATTTTCTATATAATAACACATTTAATCTTCCAATAATTCCTTAAGGTAGCTCTCCTCTTACTATACCCATTTTACAGATTGGGAAACTGAGGCCCAAGGAGGTTAATTAACTTACTGACCTATGGATAGCAAGGCAGGATCTAAACCTAGGCAGCCCCCTTCCACTGCCTATCTCTTAATCATTATGCTATTCTTGTTTCTCCCACTGTCTGTGACGAGTGTTAACCAGCTCTCAGTGTTTCTAGCTGCTCTTGTGTGTTTTTGTTAAACTCTACCTGTGACGCTCATTTCATGTATTATTTATCTTCTCCCCAGCTACTTCCAGAAAAGATTGGAGGTGGTGACTTAGCCTCTAAGGATTCAACACACCTAGAACAATAGTTCACCAAATGTCTGGCTTATAATTATTTGTTACCCACCCACACATTTCCCCCAAGTGTTTTTCATACCTGCCTCTTCCTCAGAGAATCAAGGCCGTCAACTTTCTGAAGGCCAAATGAGCACCATAGTACTATCTGGAAACTATGAGTTGGGTGGGCACCATGCCCAGAGGTGGCCGTAGCAGACACTTTACCTTTCAGAGATGACTGATTTCATTTTCAGAAAAGCTGAGCCAAAGCAAAATTTTGCTGAATACTGGGATGAGATCCCAGAGTTTGGCTATTATATAGAGGAAGAAATCCTACCTGGGGCTCTTAGGCAGGACTTGATGACTTAGCTGGCTTAGCTGTGTTGATGCCTTAGTTGGCTTAGTTGTACCTGGTTAGCTGGTTGAAGCAGTGTGCTTATAATGATAGGGTCATGAGTTTGCTACTAGGGGCAAAGATATGATGGCTGGGTGTGGTTTGGGTCTTGCTCCTAGAGACACTTGCTGAGGGGGAGAATCTGAAATCTTCAAACCAAAGATCCATGTACATTCCCAGAGGAGTAGGTCAAAGTGAAAATAGAAACCAGAGAGGCACATCCTAACTGACCTTTGTAGCAAAATGGGATGAGATAGTCTCTGGGAGCTAGGTGCCAAACTTGTACTTATTTACAATAATCCGCAGGTCAATTTCAAGATGTCTCCTATAGGGGCTTCCCTGGTGGCGCAGTGGTTGAGAGTCCGCCTGCCGATGCAGGGCACACGGGTTCGTGCCCCGGTCCGGGAAGATCCCACGTGCCGCGGAGAGGCTGGGCCCGTGAGCCATGGCCGCTGAGCCTGCGTGTCCGGAGCCTGCGCTCCGCAACGGGAGAGGCCGCAGCAGTGAGAGGCCCGCATACCGCAAAAAAAAAAAAAAAAAAAAAGATGTCTCCTATAAAAGAAAACGCAACAACAGTGCAACCTCGAATTCTATTTCCCCTTCCTCCACAGAGATGTCCTACCACTAGGGTTGTCCGGCACCTTCTTCTCTCCCTTCTTGACCACACTTTTTTTCTCCAACCCCTTCTTAAAATTCACTGATTCCATGATAGTAACCCATAACAAAGGGTTTTTACCTTGGGGAGGATTAAAACCTTGTCTTCTATTCCACGGAGAGAACAGGAGGAAATAAGCTTGGGAGAAGGGGGTTTGTCTGCTTACCATGGGCTCACTCCCAACATCCCCTCTGGTCCTTTATTCGGTGTCACTTCAGCACGTGGATCACTAATTTCGAGTGTATTTCTTGGCATGGTCGCCCATTGCTTCAAGATGCCAGTGTCTGTTTTCCATTGACCTGAGTATTTGTGTTTCCTAACAAAGCCCTTTGGGGCGTCTCACAGACCTAAGTCAGGTTTGAAACATTCGAAAAACGTGAACGATGTGAAACAAAAATCTAGAGGAGTTGTTTTCGAGTTTAAGTAAGCAAATGTCATACATTCCCATCTGGAACGAAGTTGTGCCTGGCATGGGGTAGCGGCGGTTCCCCGGGTGCCTCGTGGCCTTCGCAGGGAGCCCTTTCCACTGCTGCGCCCTCTAAACTACTGGAAGAGTCTATAGAGCCTGGACTGACTGAAGGGTGGCACTAGTTAAAGATGCTAGTCTTCACTGAGTAAGAGCCACTCCCTTCATTGAACACTGAGGGAAAGGCCCCTCATCTGAGCACACCAGGAGATCAAATGAAAGATGAAAATGGTCTCCATTTAAGGAGCACTTGCTGTGTTCTAGGAGCTGCACATGGATTAGCTCTTTCTATCATCACAGCAGCTCTGTGAGGTAGAAAATGTTATGAATGTCCTCATTTTATAAGAAGCCGAGGATCAGAGGGCACAGGGGGCTCAAATGCATGGAGAGGCCACTGGCTGTGTCTTCTGGCACTGTCCTACACTGTCCCTCACAGGTCCCCAGTGCATGAAGGTGGGACTGGAATCGGACTGTAGGGACCGTTTAACCACCACTTGGATTTCCTCGATTCTAAGATACTATTGGGTATCTTAAGAGGCACCACTGGTTTAGAAAGAGCTCTGGGGAAAGAACATAAATCCCATGGTTTTGGTAAATTGCATGAGTGTCAAGGTTAGGGTCGTGACTCTACCACTTAGTAGGTGTGCCCGTGAGACATCTTGGAGAACTGACTTCACCTTTTTGTGCCTCAGATTCCTCAACTGTCAAAGAGGGGATAATCTAATCCCTAGGGTTATAAATGAGTTAATATAGATTAAGCACTTAGAATGACACCTGGCACACATTAAGCTGTATGTAAGTGTTAGCCATCATTATCATCATCGTCGTCGTCATCGTCTCACCACCATCATAATCACACATTCTGATTTCAGAAATAATGAAATGTGGAAATGTATTTTTTAAAAGTGACAAAATAGAGAAGATATTGATCTGATTCAATGGCTGCTGCTATGGATTGTGTGAGATGTCTTCTAATTTCATCAGCTATGTGTCCTAAGCATTAGTCACGTCTGCCACCCCCAGGATCACTTTTTTCCTAAAGTCCGAGGAAGAAGCTTTGCCCCCTCACGTTTGCTCTTCAGTCGGATGTCCATTGATCCGCCACCTCTCTGGGTGTGGGTCAGCCATTCTCCCACATAGGCCACTGCTCACTGCTGAGCCTGTCACCACGTGGGGCTCTTGGACAATGGTCCTTCCCAGTGTGCTGCCACTCTTCTGCCTGGGCCCGAGCTCAGAGCTGAAAGTGGAGCAGGCCCCGTTCCCCTTCTAGTCCTCACGGACTCCACCACGCAGAGTTCTGTAGGAGTATTGGAGGGTTGGGATTGAGGGTGAGTAGACAGATTACAAAGGGTCCTTTGTGGACACGTCCCGGTTCCTAGTCTCACTCTGCCCTATTGAAGGCTGTGGGCTTCCTTTCCAAATAAGGCCCCCATTTTCAGGACGGGAATGACTATCTTCCTGGAGATTCCACCCCACGATAGCAAACTTTGAGCACCTCCTATAGGCCAAGCACTGCTGTGAGCACCTTATCAGTATTAACTGTGGACTTCAACAATTAGGAAATGCACACATTTCACACTTTAACATTTCTGCCACCAGGATGTCTCAAAATCAGTGACGTATGGAGTTTAAGGGGTAGTTTGGTTTTTTCTCTTTTAGTAACACATAAAATAATGGTCTGTCCTACAGATGATGATGTCTTAGTCTCAGTGAGACATGGAAATTTAATCCTCACAACGACTGCATCATGTAAGGACTATTTTTATCAACATTATACAGGTGACATATTTGAGGCTCCAAGTCACACAGCTAGTGAATGGTAATTGTGAACCTAGGCAGGCGGGTTCAAAAGCCTATACCTTTAGGACGTGATCTGCCCCTCTTGGGATCAACATAGGTCCCCATTAATTATCAAGGACGGTCCAGTCTAATTCAAACTGAGGAAGAGGAACATTTTCCAAAGGTTCTCGAAACCTGTCCAGCTGGCCCTGCCAACTTCCACTGTCACCCAAAGCGAGTGCCTGTGTTTTGTTTCCCCTTCTGCTTTCAGACTGTGCAAACCTATCACAGAGCCACCTACTCCGAGAGCTGGTAGAAGCTTTGAAATGGAAAGTTTTTTTCTTTATTTTCGAGGCTGGGTCAAATTCCAGGACAGGACTACCTCCTACAATCTCTGAAAAGGGAAGCTGGGTGAGGATTTACTAATTCTTCTGGGGTGTAGAGGTGACAGAACGGGCAGTGTCTGTCCTTCCAGTGGCATGTATTTGTGATATTATTATTTATTATATCTTATCTATTCGATGTGTCTATTTCATCCGCTCATTTCCTGTGAGCTTGTGACAGAAAGAAGGAAGTTTGACACCAGAAGCAGAGATTTATGTCTTCAAACTGTATCTGCATCAAGCAAATAAGAAGCCAGAATACTTCAAAGTGAGGATGGCCCATCCCAACCCAATTTCTAAAAATCGGAGGGAAACAACTATAGAATACCAAATAATTCATGAATTTCAGAGCAGTCTATTCTAAGCGTTTCCAAATGCTGCCAATTTGTGTACTTTCTTTTGCCAGGCAGGCCTTTGTAAAACAGGATTTTCACATCACCAGGCAAGAAAACAAGTTCAAGAAGAAACTTAATATTTTATTGTTAACATTAATATACCTAACACAGGGATCATGGGACTTCATTCCTAATATAAAGTGAGTGTTGTGGGGAATGCCTTTAAAAGAATACCTCACTGTTCTCAAGTTTAAATATCTTGTGATATATATCATATTTTGTACAAAAATGTAAATAAGTATTACTTTTTCTTGTTATATGTTGTACTTTTCAGTGGCAAGTAGAGTGATTTAGTTCCTCCATTTTCAAATTTTGTAGTAATGGCTAAATCAGCATATAAACCATATAAATCATATTTTTCATATAAATCATTTTTTTAGCACCAACTAATTGTGAAAACCATGTAATGTTTTCTACTATTTGCATGAGTGCTCCGTAAGCCCATGTTGGAGTGCTAGCTATAGGTTATAATTTTCAAAATATTTAATGGTTAAATACATTTGAAAACTTCTAAAGGAGACACTGAACTTTCAAAAGGAGAGCTGAATAATATAAATTAGCTTCTATGAAGGTCAGCCTTGAAAAAGCTTGCCCTACCGTTGGTTCTGTCCTATACGGCTGCACTGGTCTTTTCCCTATGTTTCTTTACACTATTAGTTTTGGAAACATTTTACTGCTCTGTTTATCCTTAAAAATACTTTGAGATAATACCCTACAAGTTCTACAAATGCAGCTGTGATACGGAACATCACTTGTGGGCCCGTCAAACAAGCTGGGCCACTTTCGAGTTTCCAAAACTAGTTCTGACTTACTGGCCACAGCCTGTCCCACATCTAAATGTGCCACTTCCCACAAGCGACAGAAGTTGCTCTGTTAAACTCTAACGACTCCTTGGCAGAATCTAACGCCATCATCCACGCATGTATCCCCTTATGCTTTCATTCTTCAAACTCTGTGTGGGAAGACCGAGCGCTCTGGGATGGAATTTCACTACCACGCTTGACTATCTTTTGCTGGGATTTTTATCTTTGTGTATTTCATGACTCATCTCGTGATGAAGCAAAGTTAACTGGAAGTTAGGGTGTCTAATATTTTTCCTTCACTTGAACAATTTCTCACTAGTCCAAGAAAAAGTCTTTCTGCAGTTCTGCCACTTTGAGTTTTGGGGAAATGTGAATTTTAGTAGATTCGCAGATATGGGCTACTATCACCACAGTAAATTCTAGAATTTTAGAAGTTTCAAGACCTCAAAAAGAAACTCCGTACCGTTTAGCTATCACTCCCCTACCCCACCCCCGCTCCCAGTCCTGGGCCACCACTAATCTTTCTGTCTCTATAGATGTCTCTATTCTGGACTTCCATATGAATGGAATCATATAGTATGTGGTCATTTGTGATGGGTGTCTTTTCCTTAGCATAATGTTTTCAAGGTTCCTCCCTGTTTTTGCACAGGTCATTACTTCATCCCTTTGTATGGCTGAATTATATTCCATTGTATGAATATACCACATTTTGTTTCAACAAATATGCTTAAACAGAGGGAGTGTGGGACTGGCGACAGGGGCTAGGACAGGTATTAGTAGGCCTGATGGATCTTAGGACAATTGTAAGAGTCTCTGAAAATAGACTGGGCACAAGAATAGCACGCAGGATTTGCAAGTCCTTGCAGATAGACAGAGCCCTTTGGTCTAGGTTATCATCAGAGCACAGTTTCCAGGCTTGCTGTACTAGAGATGCTAATAATTTGCCTGCCCACCCACAGGGAATCTGCCCAGCCCATTGCTCCTGTGACCCTGAATGTCCATGAGACCACACCCTCTCCAGTCTTGTCTGATTACAGCTGGATTGGTGGGCATTTGAGCAATGATGGCCTCTTCATAGGCAGGTTAGTGCCCTATGCAGGACTCCTGTGGCCTGGCTGAAGAAGATGAACTTGAGCAATCAGATTCCCCTCTTGGGAATATGGTATTGGGAAGCTGAGAGTCTGAGCCATCATCTAAGATGGTACCTAAAGGCTGTAAAACAGACTTGGAGCTCGACCAAATGTGAGGGACCATCCCTGAGCAAAAGTTAGGAGGAAACAAGTCAAGAGAAAGAGAGGAGTGGAACAGATATGCGGAGAGGAGCAGAGACACCAAGAGAGACAACGTAGGCCTCTGGGAGGAAAGTCAAAAATTGCAGCTGCCTCATTTCCTATCCCAGGTCCCACTGTGGCAGCTCTCTTGGGAGTGCCATGAGATCTGTGTCTCCTCACAATAACTTGTGCCCACCTTTCTGCTCCCTCACACACTTTGTTGTTGAACCAGCTCGAGTGGGTCTCTGTTCCTTGCATCCAAAGGAGCTCTGACTGAAATATTAATATGTGAAGAATGGTATGGATAGAGTGAGGGGCTGGGAGTGGGAATGGAGGAGGGTTGGGTCCATGGAAGTCCAATAGGATGATGGACATTAGCCAGGCAGCCCTGGGGGGATCCGGCAGCATGAGTTGGGAGGTGGAAGAGGTGCCTGGTAACAGGTGAAAATACAGAGGGGCAGAGGCGCCTCATGTGCTTCCTATCCAGAGCTATGTGTTCGTGCGCTTGCACGTCTGTGTGTGGTAGGTGTGCGGGGGTGGGGCACTAACAGCAAAATCTTTTTTTTAATTTAATTTTTATTTTATGTTGGAGTATAGCTGACTTACAATGCTGTGTTAGTTTCAGGTGTACAGCAAAGTGAATCAGTTATACGTATGCATATATCCACTCTTTTTTAGATTCTTTTTCCATATTGGTCATTACAGAGTATTGAGTAGAGTTCCCTGTGCTATACAGTAGGTCCTTATTAGTTATCTATTTTATATATAGTAGTGTGTATGTGTCAATCCCATCTTCCAATTTGTCCCTCCCCGCCCCATCATTCCCCGGTAACCATAAATTTACTTTCTACATCTTTAACAATATTTCTGTTTTGTAAATAAGTTCACTTGTATCATTTTTTTAGATTCCACATATAAGTGATATCATATGATATTTGTCTTTCTCTGTCTGACTTACTTCACTTAGTATGATAATCTCTAAGTCCATCCATGTTGCTGCAAATGGCATTAGTTCGTTCTTTTTTATGGCTGAGTAATATTCCATTGTGTGTGTGTGTGTGTGTGTGTGTGTGTGTGTGTGTGTGTGTGTGTGTGTATATATATATATACATATATATATACCATATCTTCTTTATCCATTGGTCTTTGAATTTGAATCAACTTTGTGTTCTTGGATTAAATTCTACTTAGTCTGTTCTCCATATCTATGAGTCTGTTTCTGTTTCATAGACAGATTCATTTGTGTCATATTTTAGATTCCACATATAAGTGATATCATATGGTACTTGTCTTTCTCTGTCTGACTTACTTCACTCAGTATGACAGTCTCTAGGTCCATCCACGTTGCTGTAAATGGCATTATTTCATTCTTTTTTATGGCTGAGTAGTATTCCATTGTATATATGCACCACATCTTCTTTATCCATTCCTCTGTTGGTGAACATTAATGTGTACAGGGCTGGGGTGGGGCACTAACAACAAAATCTTAAACCGAAGGTGAAATAAGCATATAGAGCCTGGAGGTCCAGTGATACAAGTGACGGTCACACTCAGCTGGCAGCGTGAGCACTGCCTGGCCCTCCTGCCTCTCATCTCAGCCACATAGAGCTGCACACTTCATCTAATCATTGGTTGATGTTAGCAGGGACAAAACCATGCTGCTTAGAACTGCCTCTGGTGAGAACAGCTGCTCTAAAGCAGAGAAAAGCTTGGGGAGAAGGGTAAGGGAAAAGTGTCTGATGAAAACATTTTCCTAGATTTTCTTCTTTAGATATGTATCTATGGAAATGTACACAGGCTGTAGTTGTGAATCTATTAAGGCTTCAAAACAATAACTTCAAACTCCTCAGCTAAGTCCTGGGAAATTTTTAGTAACTGGAAGCAGAAGTGATTCCTCAGTCTACTGACATTGATAAGTTTGAACGCCCAGCTTATTGTTCTGAAGTTAGCTGAAGACACATCCTTGGTGCTCTCATGGGCAGGGCAATGCAGTAGAAGAGTCGAAAATCTGGGCCTGGGGAAGCCTCCTGCTTGTGGAGGCAGGACTTGACATCCTTTAAATTTTTTCTTTTAAAAAACGAAGTGCTAGGGCTTCCCTGGTGGCGCAGTGGTTAAGAATCCACCTGCCGACGCAGGGGACATGGGTTTGAGCCCTGGTCCGGGAAGATCCCACATGCCACGGAGCAACTAAGCTCGTGCGCCATATGAGCCTGTGCTCTAGAGCCCACAAGCCACAACTACTGAGTCCACATGCCACAACTACTGAAGCCTGCACGCTTAGAGTCCATGCTCCACAACAAGAGAAGCCACCGCAATGAGAAGCCCGTACACTGCAACGAAGAGTAGCCCCCACTCGCTACAACTAGAGAAAGCCCACACGCAGCAACAAAGACCCAATGCAGCCAAAAATAAAGAAATTAATTAAACAAACAAACAAAAAAACCGAAGTGCTTTTCTTCTTCATATTCCACAAGTACTACATGTCCATATGGAAAAAAATCAAAACATACACAAAAACGTAAAGAAGATTTTAAAAAATATCTGTGGTAACCCCACACACAGATATAGCCACTGGTCACATTATGCTGTATGGTAATTGCAGCCTTTTTCCCCTATATTCACACCACTCTTACTGGCATTCTGCCAGGAGCAGCCCGGCATGTCTGCGGGCTCTGATGCACAAAAGCCTGGCAGAGAGAAGAAAAAGTTGAAACAACCCTGCCACCTGCTGCCCGAACCGTTCTCCTAAGCAGCTTTTTGGCTTTTTAAAGCTCTTGTTTTTTTTTAAATGCCTATTGTTTGTATTTTTCTAATTACAAAGATAATATGTCCTGGCTATAAAAATTCAAACAATAGAGAAGCATATGAAGTCAGACGTGAAAGTCCCCCTTCCATAATCCCACTCCCTAGAGGTACCGCTATGATCAGTTCAGTGTGTATTCACACGGATTTTCTTCTATGCCTTTATATACGCACATGATTTATTCATTCCATCATTCAGAAAAGTGTTTCTTTAGGGCCTCCTATATGCCGGGTTAGACACTGGGCTTGGAGCTGTGAAAAAAACAAAACCTCTTCCTTTTTGGAGCTTGCATTTTAGTGCAGGCAGACAGGCAGTAAACAAATTAACAAAAAATTCATAATATGCAAGGTGATGATATGGAGAAAGTAAGACAGGATAAGAGAGCTGGGGAGTGCCCAGCAGGGTGGAAGCGGGTCGCTAGTCTACAGATGGTGGAGAAGCAAGGTTCTCAGAGAAGGTGACACTTGGGAAGGGCCCTTAATTAAGTGGAGGCAACCGATGTGGTTATCTGGGGCAAGAGTGAAGACCTGAAGCAGAAACAGACTTGAGAAACATCAAGGGGACTTACTGGCCGGAATGGAGTGACCCGAGGGGAAGGGTAATAGGAGACAAGGTCACAGAGATCACAGGGATGGGGTAGGGGCAGGTGACCCTAGGCCTGAAGAGGCAAAGAGAGGAAACAGCATTACAGGAGCCCCAAGAGAGCTGGAACTATGGAGGAGGGACCCTGTGATAACAGCCACTGGAGGGTTTTGAGGAGAAAAGAGGAGGAACATGGTCTAACTTAAGCATTTTAAAGGCTCACTCCAGCTACTGTTTTGAGAATAGACTGTATGAGGTTAGAGTAGAAGCAGACAAGTGAGTAAAGGTAGAAACAGAGGTCTGAGGCTGGGGGCACTCCAATGTTTAAAGGTGAGAAGGTGAGGAGGAGCCAGCTAAGGAGACTAAGGCATGGCCAGTGAGGTAGGGGAAAAAAAGCCAAGGGGAGGGGGGCAGAATGTTGATTTGGAAGCTAAGGGAAGAAAGTCTATCAAGGAAGTGGAGTAATTCACTGTGTCAAATGCCACTGATGGGTCAAGGAAGATAAGACTTGAAAACTGACGATTGGATTTGGAAACATGGAGGTCACTGGGGAATGTGGAGGCCATGGGAGAGCATGGAGGTCATTGATGACCTTGATACAAATATGGAATGTGGGAGCAAAAGCCTGATCTTGGTGGGTTCAATAGAGAATCATGGCAGAAATTGGAGACTTATTTTTGCAAACACTAGAAAAAGAGTAGAATGAGAGGGAAAAATGTAACAAGAACTCCACCTGTAGAGCAGGTAGTTCTTCCCAAAATATGGAACTCAAAAGGTAGGGAATGAAAGGGGGTGGAGGACTGTTTTATAGGAGACAAAAGAGACAACTAAATGCAATACATGATCCTTGACTGGATATCAGAGTGAAAAGATAAGAAAAAGTATTATGAGACAGTTTAGGAAATCTGAGTTTGGATTGTTTGTTATTAATATTTCATCAATGTTAAATGTTTCAGGTGTAATTATAGCACTGTGCTTATGTAGGAGAATACTTTGTTCTTAGGAGATACATGCTGATGTATATAAGAGTGAAGTGCTGGTAAAATGTCTGCAATTTACTTTCAAGTGTCCCACAATTTACACCCACACACACCCACATACATAAAGAGATAGACCAAATGTGTCAAAATGTCTTGGGTCATCTGCATCAGAATTCTCTGGGATATTTCTTGAAAATACAGATTTCTGGGATCCTTCAACTCTCTTTCCCTTTTTTCCACTTGCGTATTATTGCAAATATTTGTATATATTTAACTCTTTAAAAGGCTTATGAAGATTACAAAAGTAATACCTAGTAGCTGTAAGGAATAAAAACCCCTCAAACATTAAAGTACAAAATGAGAACATCTCTATCCCCTCAACCTCCCCAGAGGTCATACCCACTGTCAATGGCTTCTTGTGTTTTCTTACAGACTTTACTTGTTCACATATACATATCTTTGACTTTCTTTCCTTTTTTTTCTTTTTACACAAATGGGATTATAGCATGCATATTGTTCTGTATCCCCCTTTTTTCTTCACTTAATATTATATCCCAGAGATCTCTACATGTGTTAGGATAGGCTCAAGGACGTATTGTACTATGCAGGGAATATAGCCAATATTCTGTAATAACTGTAAATAGGAAGTAACCTTTAAAAATTGTATTAAAAGAGACTTCCCTACTGGTCTAGTGGTTAAGACTCCGCACTCCCAATGCAGAGCGCCTGGGTTCAATCCCTGGCCAGGGAACTAAATCCCACATGCTGCAACTAAAGATCCCACATGCCACAACTAAAGAACCTGCGTGCTGCAACTAAAGATCCTGCATGCCGCAATGAAGACTCCACACGCGGCAGTGAAGATCCTGCATACCACAACTAAGATCCAGCACAGCCAAATAAATAAATATTTTTTAAAAATTGTATTAAAAAAGATTTTTCCATGTGGATACATAGAGGTCTTCCTGCTTTTTATTGTCTTTTTAGCCAAAAAAAATCATCCTTTGAAAGATCCACCATAATTTATTTATCCAAATGTCTATTGATAAATTATCAGGAGCATACAACAATTGTAATTATTTATGCACCCAGCACTGGAGCACCTAAATAAATATATAAGGCAATATTAACAGATCTGAAGGCAGAAATAGACAGTAATATGATAATAGTAGAGGGCTTCAATACCCACTTTCAACAATGGGTAGAGTATCCAGACAGAAAAATCAATAAGGAGACCTTGGACTTAAACTACACTTTAGACCAGTTGAACCTAACACACATACAGAGCATTCCATCCAAGAGCAGCAGAATACACATTCTTATCAACTGTACATGGAGCATTCTCCAAAAGTAGATCATGTTAAGTCATAAAATGTCTTAATACAGGGGCTTCCCTGGTGGCACAGTGGTTGAGAGTCTGCCTGCCGATGCAGGGGACATGGGTTCGTGCCTCGGTCCAGGAAGATCCCACATGCCACGGAGCGACTGGGCCCGTGAGCCGTGGCCACTGAGCCTGCGCGTCCAGAGCCTGTGCTCCACAAAGGGAGAGGCCACAACAGTGAGAGGCCTGCAAACCACACACACACAAAAAAAGTCTTAACACATTTAAGAATACTGAAAGCATATACAGCATCTTTATGGATCACAATGGTATGAAGTTAGAAATCAATTATAAGAAGAAACCTGGAAGATTCACAAATATGTGGACATTAAACAACTTGCCCTTGAATAACCAATGGGTCAGAGAAGAAATCAAAAGGGAAATAAAAAATATCTTGAGACAAATGAAAATGGAAACACAACTTTCCAAAATTTATGGGATACAGCAAAAACAGCTCTAAAAGGCAATTATAGTGAAAAACACCTACATTAAGAAAAAAAGAAAGATCTCATAAACAATCTAACTTTACACCTTGAGGAACTAAAAAAAGAAGAAGAAGAAACTAAGCCCAAAGTTATTAGAAGGAAGGAAATAAAAAAGATTAGAGAGGAATTAAATAGAGCCTAAAAAGATAATAGAAAAGATCAATGAAATTAAGAGCTGGCTTTTTGAAAAGAAACAAAATTGACAAACCTTTAGATAGACTAACTAAGGGGAAAAAAGACTCAAATAAATAAAATCAGAAATGAAAGAGGACACAGTACAACTGATAACACAGAAGTACTAAGGATCATAGGAAACTACTATGAACAATTATATACCACAAATTAGATAACCTATAAGAAATGGTTAGACTCCTAGAAATATGCAACCTACCAAGAATAAATCATAAGAAAATAGAAAATCTAAACAGGCCAATTACTAGTGAGGACATTGAATCAGAAAAAAAAACTCCCCCAAACAAAAAAGTACAGGACCAGATGGCTTCACTGGTAAATTCTATCAAACATTTAAAAAAGAATTAATACCAATCCTTCTCAAACTCTTCCAAAAAATTGAAGAGGAGAGAACACTTCCCAACTCATTTTGCAAGGCCAGCATTACCCTGGTACCAAAGCTAGAAAAGGACACTACGAGGTAAAAGATCTGTGCACTCAAAACTATAAGACATTGATGGAAGAAAGATGCTTAATATGCTTTCAGTCTTCTTAAATGAATTAAGACATTTTATGACTTAACATGATCTACTTTTGGAGAATGCTCCATGTACAGTTGATAAGAATGTGTATTCTGCTGCGCTTGGATGGAATGTTCTGTATATGTGTGTTCGGTTCAACTGATCTAAAGTGTAGTTTAAGTCCAAGGAGACACACAAATAAATGGAAAGATATTCCATGTTCTTGCATTGGAAAAATTAATATTGTTAAAATTCCCATACTATCCAAAGCAATCCACAGATTCAATGTAATCCCTATCAAAATTCCAATGACATTTTTCACAGGAATAGATAAAGCAATCCTAAAATTTATTTGGAACCACAAAAGACCCCGAATATCTAAAGAGTTTTGAGAAAAAAGAAGAGAAGAAAGCTGGAGGCATCATACTTCCTGATTTCAAACTGTGTTACAAAGCTGTAGTAATCAAAACCATATGATACTGGCATAAAAACAGAAACATAGATTAATGGAACAAAGCCCGGAAGTAAACCCATGCATGTATGGTCAATTAATTTTTGACAAAGGAGTTAAGAATATACAATGGGGATGGGTTATCTTAAAGAGTCTTTAATAAAGTCCATAAGGCTTGCTGAGGCTTTTTAAAAAACTAGTTTCCCTATGAGATAATTAGAGGGTGGCCCTTAAGTCTATGTCTAGGTTGACAGGTTTTGCAGGGAAGACGAACTTGAGAAGAGTGGAGGTCCTGAGAGTGTAAGTACATCGAAATTAGAAAAAAAATAATAAAGAGAATTAGGAAAACTTTGGACTTCAAAGGTCATAGATTACTGAGTCAGACCTGAGATTTTTAAGGATTTATATATGCAGTTGATATTTGGATTACTTGTTGATAAAGGTAAGTGGAGAAACTAGAGTTGTTTCCAAGTGTAGGTAAGATATAATGAGAGGATGGAGGTGGAAAGTAGGGAGACCCAGAGAAAAGTGGGAAGGTCATATTGGGCCAAGATGGTGGTAATATCCAGCACAACAGATGGTAGGGCAGACTAAAAAAAAAAAAACAATGGGGAAAGGATAATCTCTTCAATAAATGGTGTTGAAAAAACTAGATAGCCACAGGCAAAAGAATGAAATTGGACCCTTATCTTAAACCATACAAAAAAATCAATTCAAAATGGATTAAGGACTTGAATGTAAGACCTGAAACCATAAAACTCCTAGAAGAAAACCTAGGGGGGGTATGCTTCTTGACACTGATCTTGGCAATGATATTTTGGATTTGACACCAAAAGCAAAAATAAATAAGGGGGACTACATCAAACCAAAAAGCTTCTCACAGAAAAGGAAACCATCAATAAAATGAAAGTGCAACCCACAGAATGAGAGAAAATATTTGCAAACTACATATCTATTAAAGGGTTAAATATGCAAGTAACTCATACAACTCAGTAGCAACCCCTCTCCCCCAATCCACCAATAACCCAATTTTAAAATGGGCAAAGGACCTGAATAGACATTTTCCCAAAGAAGACATACAAATGGCTAACAGGTATGTGAAAAGGTGCTCAACATCACTAATTATCAGGTAAATACAAATCAAAACCACAGTGAGATATCACTTCACATCTGTTAGGATGACTATTGCCAAAGAGACAAGAGATAACAAATGTTGGTGAGGTGATGGAGGAAAGGGAACCCTTGTACACTGTTGGTGGGAATGCAAATTGGTATAGCTACTATGGAAAACAGTATGGAGGTATATGAAGGAAACAAAACCATTATCTAGAAGAGATATCTGTACTCCCATGTTCATTGTGGTATTACGTACAATAGCCAAGGTATTGAAATGACTTAAGTGTCCATCAACAGATGAATGAATACAGAAAAGTGGTATCTATATACAACAGAATATTATTCAGCCTTAAAAAAAGAAAGAAATCTGCCATTTGCAGCAACATGGATGAAACTGGAGGGCATTCTGCTAAGTGAAATAAGCCAGAAAGACAAATACTGCATGGTATCACTCATACGTGCAATCTTAAAAATAAAAAAGTTGAACTCATAGAAATAGATAGTAGAATAGTGGTTGCCAGGAACAGGGAAGTGGGGAAATGGGGAGGGATTGGTAAAAGGGTACAAGATTTCAGTTATAAGATGAATAAGTTCTGAGGATCTAATGTATAACATGGTGACTCTAGTTGATAATACTGTATTGTATAATTGAAATTTGCTAAGAGAGTAGGACTTAAGTTTTCTTGCTGCCCCAAAAAATAAATAAGTGAAATAAAAGTTCACTATACGAGGTGATGGATGTCTTAATTAACTTGACTGTCAGACTCCTTTCACAATTTATGTATGTCAAATCACCACACCGTACACTTTAAATATATTACAATTTTATTTGTCAATTTAGCTTCAATAGAGCTGGAAAAAGAGAAGCAAACAAATATACACATATACACACAAATGTCTATTGATATTTGCAAGCTCATGCTTTGTAAGAAAAAGCTTAATGAAGCTACATTTTTCCCATACAGCAAATGACAGGGAGAAAAAATTGCCCAAGGTGAGAAAGGTAGTAAAAACACATCTGTTTATTTAAAGATCAATGGAAAGGGAGAGAATGAGCTACCCCCCCTCCCCTGACCTCCATCATTATGTTCATTATGTATGACTGCACTTCAAGGACATTGCAGGCCAATCGGGGTGGAGCCTGGGACTCATTTTGGAGCTCTATTCGTTGTTTGAGGAGGACCGGCCGGGTAAGGAGTGCAGAGTGGAGAAAGGATATTCAGATTTGTGCCACAGTGGGGGAAAAGTTTCTCCTCTTTCAATGAAAGAAATAATTACAAACCACCAGCAACAAACAGATCTTCTGAAGACCTTTTAGACTCTGGCTTATTTTTGCACAAATCCTGATCCAACGACTTGTCTGGTGATAAGGGCGAAATCAATCTGCAATATCTATCAGTGCAATTTTTACCTAGGAAGCTTTATTTCTTATTTGGTGCCGTGATCTATCTGGTTGGCATATTTGGGAAGAACAAACTGGACATGCTTGGTTTAAAAAAAAATACTGAGAAGCAATAGAATTTTTCCTCTATACCAGAACCTGAGCAAACCTAAGGATTTCAACGGTTGGTTTCGTGTCATTCAGCTTTCTCCCTGGCATATGGTGAGAGGGTTTTCGTTGTCATGAAGCAAACAAAATAGGTAATCCTGAGCAGAAAGAAGAAAATTCTCCAGATCATCTAAGGGGCTCAAACTTTCATCATGATCTGATTTTGAATTCCCATTACCCCTACTTTACCTAAGACAAGGACCTTTGCTGTACTTCTCACCAGAAGCAGCAGTCTCTTTTTTGAGATTTCTATTTCAAAGATGAAATCAATGGTAAGATGGCTTTGCTCTTTTGGTAGCAGAGTTGTGCAATCTTCCTCAACTCTGCAGCTGGAAAGCTGCGCTGTGAATGAGGTCCTGCAATCTCCCCAGCAGGTCCCTTCAACTGGCCTCAAGGAATTCAGAGGAGCCACAGGATGGGGAAGCCCTGGGATTTGCTCCCTAGTCAGAGAATCCCACGTGAGCTGGTTTTGATCTGCAGGATTGGAAACAGTGACCATGAGAGTAGATGGACATAAATTCTACTTGAATTGTGTCAATAATTGGTAAAGAGACCATTCATGGTATTTGCTTGCAAGAATCTTTGCCCAAGTTAATGAGATCAGCTATCTTTTCCATGAAATTGTGATGATCACCTGCTGATGTTGCTGGAAGCTAGTTGGTATGTTAATATGTGACTTGGCAGAAAGGCAAAGGGGGTACTTCCCTGGTGGCACAGTGGTTAAGAATCTGCCTGCCAATTCAGGGGACACAGGTTTGAGCCCTGGTCTGGGAAGATCCCACACGCCGTGGAGCAACTAAGCCCGCGAGCCACAACTACTGAGCCCACGTGCCACAACTACTGAAGCCCGTGTGCTTAGAGCTTGTGCTCCGCAACAAAAGGAGCCACCACAACGAGAAGCCCGAGCACCGCAATGAAGAGTAGCCCCCGCTCGCTGCAACTAAAGAAAGCCTGCGTGCAGCAACAAAGACCCAACGCAGCCAATAAATAAATAAATAAAATTTTAAAAAGAAAAAAGAAAGGCAAGGGGGGCAATACCAAGATGTCTCAAGAATGGACTAGTTGATTCCAGGAAGAATCAGAGGCCAATCATTAAAATGATCTTCTAATAGGAAGCTATCAACAAGTTCCCCACTTAGGTACTTTCCAAGAAAAGAGGAGTTACAAATAACAACAAGAAGCATTCCATTCAGATTCTGCTATTGCATACATTCCTTCCAAACCTGGAGTTTTGTTTTTGTTTGTTTTGCCTTAGGAAGAAAAATTTAAAGGAGAGTCTAGACATCATTCAAACACCCACCCTAATTCTGCTGGTACTAAATCTTAATATAAGGTGTACTGAGTTAAATAGTGCCCACGCCCAATTCATGTCCTCTCAGAACTTGACCTAATTTGGAAATAGAGTCTTTGCAGATACAATTAGTTAAGATGAGGTCATACTGGATTAGGGTGGGCTCTAAGTCTGAAGTCCGGTGTCCTTATAAGAAGGTTGTGTGATGACACAGACACACACAGGGAAGAGGGCCATGTGAAGCTGGAGGCAGAGACTGGAGCGATGCAGCCACAAGCCAAGGACTACTGGCCACCACCAGGGGCTAGGAAGCGGCCAGGATTGCCAAGGGTTAGCAGCAACTACTAGAAGCTAGGAGACAGGTGTGGACCCAATTCTCCTTCAGCACCTCCAAAAAGGGGCCTACCCTGCTTACACTTTGACTTCAGACTTCCGGCCTCTGGAACTGCAAGAGAATCCATTTCCGTCGTTTCAAGCCCCCCACTTTGTGGTAATTTATTACGGCAACCCTAGGAAATTAATGCATAAGCTGAGATGTTTGGGGAGAATACTACTGCCTGATGAATAAGCCACTTCAACATTCCCCTTCCCCCTTCCTGCACTCATCTGATGACACCTTTTTTTAAAAAAAATAAATTTACTTATTTATTTTTGGCTGTGCTGGGTCTTTGTTGCTGCACGCGGGCTTTCTCTAGATGCGGCGAGCGGGGGCTACTCTTTGTTGAGATGCACAGGCTTCTCATTGCGGTGGCTTCTCTTGTTCCAGAGCACGGGCTCTAGGCGCACGGGCTTCAATAGCTGTGGCACATGGGCTTCAGTAGTTGTGGCTCACAGGCTCTAGAGCACAGGCTCAGTAGTTGTGGTGCACGGGCTTAGTTCCTCCGTGGCATATGGGATCTTCCTGGACCAGGGATCGAACCCATGTCCCCTGCATTGGCAGGTGGATTCTTAACTACTGCACCACCAGGGAAGTCCCTGATGATACCTTTGATGACACCTCTACAGACCACCAAGCATTCTTTCTCCATTGAGGAGCCTCCCACGTAGGCAACTTAGGCAATGATTACTCAAGAGATGTGGGTTCAAATTCCAGCTCCACGGACCAGCCGTGTATCTTCAGGTACAATAAATTACATACCTCCTCTGGGTCCAAGATTTCATCAATCCATTGAGGAGGGTGAACCAACCTGGAGGCTCTTTAAAATTCCTTCATGCTCTCATCCTCTGTGCTTTCACTGGAGGATGTTCATTTCCCCCAACAGAGAGTGTGTATAAACTTCTTGAGGTCAAAGATCTTTGTCTTGCTCATTGCTGTTTCCTCTATGAAACTAAGCCACAACTAATGAACCCACGTGCCACAGCTACTGAAGCCTGTGCGCCTAGAGCCTGTGCTCTGCAACAAGAGAAGCCACCGCAATGAGAAGCCTGTGCACCTCAACAAAGAGTAGCCCCCGCTCGCCGCAACTAGAGAAAGCCCGCGCACAGCAATGAAGACCCAACGCAGCCAAAAATAAATAAATTAAATAAATAAATTAAATTAAAAAAATTTTCTGACTGAGATGGACTTGAGGTCAAGTATAATTCACTTAGAAATCTAACAGAAAACAAATCTGTTCTGGATCTCTTACGCTACTGCAGTGGACTATTTCCACTGTATCTTATTACATTCTATGAGCAGCATAGGAACAGGACAACTTCCCAAACCCAGATTGATTGAGATCAGATGTTCGGATGGGGGGAGGGGGGAGGGGAGAGGGGAAAGGTCAGGAAAGGACAAGGCCCTTCATATCCCCTCCCACCCCTAGGATCACCATCCATAAAATTTAGTTTAGAAGGAATATCAAGGTCAGCTTTGATGGAGGAAAGAACTTTAAAAAGCCAGTGTAGTTTGAAGGACGGGGAAGGAGCTTGAGTTGACCATGCATATGCTGATTAAGTGTATTTGGTGATTAAGTGTGGTTTTCTTTTGCTTTGTCTTTTTTTTTTTTTTTTTTTTTTTTTTTTTTTTCTTTACGCGGGCCTCTCACTGTTGTGGCCTCTCCCGTTGCAGAGCACAGGCTCTGGACGCGCAGGCTCAGCGGCCATGGCTCACGGGCCCAGCCGCTCCGCGGCATGTGGGATCTTCCCGGACCGGGGAACGAACCCGTGTCCCCTGCATCGGCAGGCGGACTCTCAACCACTGCGCCACCAGGGAAGCCCTTGCTTTGTCTTTTAATGCAGCTAGAGCCTCCTCTTCCATCTCACTGAGAGTTGGCCCAGAGCAACTTACTCATTTGCTGTTAAGGAAACGGAGGCCCAAGTCAGGCGCTGTTGGGTACCTGCTCAACGGCCTTCTCAGCTCCATGTCTTCCTGATAGTGTCTGGCTTTCAAGCCAAGAGCCCTTGATCTCAGGGAAGATGTCCCCAGCCACTGTCGTTACTGGTTCAAGCCAAGCACGGTAAACCCATCTCTCTTACTATGTTATGGGTGGCCATGTGGCCTAGTTTGGGTCCATGAGACAAAGCGGAAGTCCACTGGGGGGGTTTCTGGAAAAGGTTTTCCTCTCTGATCAAAGAGAGAGGCATAGAAATAGAAAGTCTCTTCCCTACACCCACTTGCTGCTTTTGGAAGTTGTCAGGTGATTGATTGTGTGATGCTTGGAGCGGCTGAGTGCACTGCTGAGTGGGAGACCGTGCTTACCCACTGAAGGTAGCAGCGTGCAAAGACAGAGAGAAGAGGGTGGGGCTTGAGCTGCGGTCTCTTCACTGGAACTATTTCCAAACTTTTTATTTTGTGAGAAAATTAAATGTATTTGTCGCTTAAACTGGTGTTAGTTACTCTACTCCTTGAAGCCCAAAGCTACCTAATTGATTCAAGACACAAATAAACTGAATGACATGTCCAAGAGCACTCAGGTCATCGGTGTCAGTGCAAGGGCTAGATCTGGAATGAGTGTGGAGTTTGGAATTAAATAGACCCATGTTTTTTTAAAAATTCATTTTATTGAAGTATAGTTGATTTACAACGTTGTGTTGATTTCTGCTGTACAGCAAAATGATTCAGTTATACGTATATATATATATTCTTTTTCCTATTCTTTTCCATTATGGTTTATCACAGGATATGGAATATAGTACCCTGTGTTATCCATTGTTTATCAGAGTTTGCATCTGCTAATCCCAAACTCCCACTTCATCCCTCCCCCACCCCACCTCCCCCTTGGCAACCACACGTCTGTTCTCTATTAGACCCGTGTTTGAATCACTAATTCACTGTGTGCTCTTGGACAAGTTATTTGATCTCTCTGGGCCTGTTTTTTCCCTTGTAATATGGGACTAACATGAGCATCCACCTCATGGGGGTGTCATGAGGTTTAAATGAGATCATGTAATGTGGCCAACAGTCAACGAATGTCAGCTTGTTCTGCTTCCTCCTTGACACCACGTCCAGTGCAATCTTTTTTTTTAATTAAAAAAACATATTTATTGTAAGAAACTTAACTTTAGAACTTTAATGCAGTACAAATTTTTAAATTAATCTTATTTTTATTTTTTACAAAATGTATTTGAAACAGTGCAATCTTTCAACCTTGTCTTTTCTTTCCTTTAGAACTATATCAGCAGTTGTATTTTCATGATAAAATATTAGCTGTACACGATCTCACAGTACCTAGAGGATTAATTTTATTTCATTGTAAACATTTTAATATATTTACAATGTGTCTCCTCTTGGAAAGTCCCCCAAACAGTACACTGCTTAGTACATTAGTATCCAGAAAAGTTACTGCTGAATGCCTATATCTCTTGCTCTGAAAAATAATAGAGACCTCTTGAAATCTGATGCATCATCCTGAAAATCTTTAAGTGCTTCTTAAAAGTAATCCTTAAATCTCTGTTTTTTTACGCTATTTTCAGACACCTATGACAAAAGCAGATGAATATAAAGAGTGGCTCAGCTGTTTCTACCTGTGAATATTGGAGAGAAAAATGATGTCTAAATAAGAGTAATTTGGACTTCCCTGTGGCGCACTGTTTAAGAATCCACCTGCCAATGCAGGGGACACAGGTTTGAGCCCTGGTCCAGGAAGATCCCACATGCCATGGAGCAACTAAGCCCGTGGGCCACAACTACTGGGCCTGTGCTCGAAAACTCACAAGCCACAACTACTGAGCGTGCGAGCCACAACTACTGAAACTCACGCACCTAGAGCCCGTGCTCTGCAGCAAGAGAAGCCACCGCAATGAGAAGCCCGCGCACCACAACGAACAGTAGCCCTGGCTCACCAAAACTAGAGAAAGCCCGCATGCAGCAATGAAGAGCCAACGCAGCCAAAAATAAAAATAAATAAAGTAAATAAATTTTTTAAAAATAACAGGAATTTATGAAGTGGCCATAGTGTTTCTACAGAGCAGGTCCTAACAACATCACACGTGAGCAAATGCACTGTGATCAATTCTTTCCAGTTGTTATCTCGTTAAATAGTGCCAACAACCCTATGTGGTGGATTATGTTATCCCCATTTGAGGGATGAGAAGACTGAGGCTTGAGAAGGTCAGTGATCTGTCCAAGGTCACACAGCTAAAGTGCTACAGCTGGGATTGGACCCAAGTTCTGTCAGATTTGGGAGCCCAGTTTCTTAATTCCTATACTTTACAGATGGCTAAAATGCCTGCTGAACTTTCCTGAGTTACCACACTTTCTTGAACAACTGGACCTAAACATATGTCGGTTATCCATCATAATACTAGTTAGCGTTTATTGAGCACCTACTATATGCCAGGTAAATGATTTCATTACCAGAACAACCCTGAAAGGTATGTATTATTGCTATAAAAACAATAATAATGACTTTATTTATCATAATAAGTATCAATAGCATCAACATTAATTAATATTAACATTAATGGTAATAGTTATTAATGTTAACATTCATTATTAACAATGATGATTAATAATATTAGCATTAATTAATAATGTTAACATTGATTATGAATTGATGGTATACATTATAAGTTATTAAGAAGAGTTAATTATTTATTAATTAATAGTATTATGAATAGATATATTGCTTATTATAATAACTTTACAGATGAGGACAGTGAGGGGCGGTGGTGGGCTGTAACTTCTCCAGGTTTGCACAATTAGTAATGGGCATTCAGTTCCAACACAGCCCAATTCCAAAGCCTGTGTTCTTTCCACTGTAGCACGTAGCTTCCTATTGTAAACAAGAGTAACTGCCATAAGGAAGCTGATGCAAGTTTAAAATGGAAAGTATATCTATAGTAATATATCTTAAGTGTCTCAGGGCCTTTACATTTCCTTTGTTACCCAAACAACTAGAAGAGTACTAGATACCTAATGGGCACTCAGTGATTGATTGCTTGGTCGATCAACTGAGAGGTTGATAACCAGCAATGATCTGTTACTTGCACACATTTCCTTCTGAAGAATTATTTAAGGGCCTGACAGTGATGTGAATCTCATCATGAATGCCAAGATACGTGCTATATTTTCACAATGGCTGCAGGACAATTTCACAACAATGACAATGTCATCAGTTTGTGAAAGTCTTAAGGATACAGTTGTCAAAAGGAAAGCTGGTCACATCATTTTTTTTTAAGGCTACATACAGCAGTGGCTTTACAAGAGGAAAAATGAAAAGACTAGAGACGATTCTTCATTAGCCCTTCATGCTTAAGTCAAGAAATGGATTTGAATCAAAATAGTTTGTAGAACTAAAATCTTAAGTGTCATGGTCATAACTTTCCAGAAGATATATAACTTGAAATTCTTGACATTTTACATATTCATAAACTTGAAGGGATAGAATGAATGCGGGGGTGGGAGTTGATGTGTGTTTCATGAAGAAAATAAACTTTGATGTTTTAAGAAAAATGCACTGCAATTTCATTTATATAATTTCAGACTGGGGGCCTGTGGAAAACTAGAGAGAAGGAAAATGGAATCCAGTTCTGGCCCAGTTGCTAACTTACTGTGTGACTTTGGGAGCATTGTCCCTTCCCCTCTCTGGAGTTCCATTTCCCCTTCTGTACAATGAAGGTTTGACCTTGTGACCTGTAAAGTCCCTTTCATGTCCAAGTCAGTCCATTCTCTTTCCTTTTACTCTCCAGGTCATTACTGCAGGAGGAAGAGTGGACGATCTTGAGAAAAGCCCCTTTGGTAGCAAATATCCTGTCTCATGAACCTGGAGGACATTATGCTAAGTGAACTAAGGCAGTGACAGAAGGACAAATACCACCCGATATCACGTCTATGGGGAATTGAAAATAGTCAAACTCATAGAAGCAGAGAATGGAAGGGTGGTTGTCAGGGGCTGGGGGAATGGAGAAAGAAGGAAATATTAGTCAAAAGGTACTATATTCAAAATCCTGAGATAAACCATAATGGAAAGGAATATAAAAAAGAATATATATATATAAATATATAAAACTGAATCCCTTTGCTGTACAGCAGAAATTAACACAACACTATAAATCAACTATACTTCCCCCCCCAAAGAAAAGATAAGTCCTAGAGATCTATTGTAGAGCATGGTACCTGTAGTTAACAATACTCTATTCTATACTGGAAAACTTGCTAAGAGAGTAAATCTTATGTTTAAGTGTTCTTATCACAAAATAATAATAATAGTGAAGGAGGTGGGAAGAAATTTTGGAGGTGTTGGATATGCTTATGGCAAAGGTTGTGATGATAGTTTCACAGGTGTGTACTTATCTCCAAACTCATCAAGTTGTATATGTTGATATTTAATGTACAGCTTTTTGTATGTCAATCATACCTTAATAAAGTGGTTTAAAAAAAAAAGAAAATACTCTGTCTTGAGTTGAAAGTACTCGGAGACTATAAGGCTCTTCATTCATTTTTGGAGCGAATAACATGTTCCATATGTATATTAGTCATGATTCTTGTGGCTGCCAGACACTTAAACCCAGCTGGATTTTGCTTATGCAGAAAAGGGAGACTTATTGGTTAATGTAACCAAGCCATGGGAAAGTCAAGGACAACTGAAACAAAAGCCTCTGTTAACTGACAGGATTCTCTTTCTCCCTTCCCCCTCCCTTTCTTTTTCTGACTCCCATCTCTGCCTTTCTGAGTGTCAGCCTCATACTCTCAGACTAATTCCTTTCACACAGCTGGATACATGGTAGCTGGCCAGATCTGTACTCACGCCTCCCAGAGTTGATGTCAGAGAGGAATTTCTACTGGCTCTAAGGTATTAGAAGTACCAGGAGAGATTTTGATTGGCCTAGCCTGGATCAGGCGCCTGCATCTTTACCAATCACTGTCCAGGCAACAGAGTTTTGAAAGAACATAGCAGTGGTCCTTCAACCGCATGGTGGGAGTGGAGAAAGGAGCACTTTCCAGAAGGGGAGTGCTGCTCTAGGTAGACAAAACACTAGACATCGGCTGCAGTGAGGCTTCATTGTCTTTGATGAAAGACTGCTGAGCACAACCCACAATAACACCAAAAGATTCTATGGCATTTTTATAATCAGGAAATGCTTTGGACTGAATGTTTGTGTCCCCATCAAAATTTGTATGTTGAAATCCTAAACCTTAATGTGATTAGGTCAAGGGGTGAAGTCCTCGTGAATGGGATTAGTGCCCTTATAAAGAGACCCCATAGAGATCCCTCATTTCCTTCAGCCATGTGAGGACACACCTAGAAGACACCATCTGTAAACCAGGAAGTGGACTCTCGCCAGTCATCAAATTTGCTGCTGCCTTGATCTTGGACTTCCCAGCCTCCAGAAGTGTAAGAAATAAATTTCTGTTGTTTATAAGCTGCCTATTCCATGGTAATTTGTTATAGCAGCCAGAACGGACTAAGGAGAGTCTTGGAAAAGCAAATACATTGCTACCTTGAATGTAAAGGACTGAGGGGTTTATTGTGTTTTATCAGTCTCCTTTCTACAATGCAGATATGACTTGTGATTTGGCAAGAAACATCCATTTTCTATAATGTCTCTCAAGGAGTAAGCAACAGAAACTTCATCCATTTTTATTATTCATAACAGTACTTGATACTTACATACTATGGCATTTTCATCAAAGGATCTCAGAACATACAATTAGCAAGTATTAGTCAGTTTTCAGATGGGAAGTCAGAGGTGCTGAGAAGGCAAAGCCAGGCACTGTAAGTCTGCCTGGGATGGTGAACTTCTGGAAAGTACCTTTTCTAACCTTGGCCTACTCAGCCAGTTCAAAGGTGATATGCCCTCCAGTCCAGAAGCGCTATTCCACTCAAAAGTAAAGAAAAGAGGAAGGTAGTGTTTTTATGGAATCAGAGACTCTCAGATATGGCAGAGGACTAGGAGATCAGATGCAGCCTAACCTCCGATCTGTGCATATCCTATTCCTAGATCATCATCCATCATGAGTGGCCATGCAATGTCTAGAAGATGAACACTATTTAGCTCACTAAGCAACACATTTTATTATTGAAATGGGAAGGTTATTCTTTACATTGGAATTCATCTTCCCCAGGGCAGTGATTCTTTTTTTTAAATTCACTCTTGAAGGTATGTTCTGTGACTGACACCTACCTAAGTATAGGGATTCAGAGGTGAGTAAGCATTTGTCCCTGTCCTCCAGGATCTCGGAGGAAACGGTGGAGGAAACAGACATATCTGTCAGCGGTAGGTGCTTTAGTGAAGGTGTGAACATGGGATCCCAGAAGTGGATATGCTTCCCAGAGAGGCCAGGGAAGCTCTCCTGGAGGGGCTAACCCCATAGCTGATTTTTGAAAAGATGAGTAGGAATCTGCCAGATGAACAAGGGTGGATCCTGGATGAGGCAGAGGTGAGAATGGCATATGCAAAGGCTCAGAGGTGAACAAGAGAATGACCCATGGAGGGCACCACAGGTAGTTCAGTGTGACTGGAGACATGAGGTTTGAGGTTTAAGA
This sequence comes from Phocoena sinus, assembly GCF_008692025.1. NCBI lineage: Eukaryota > Metazoa > Chordata > Mammalia > Artiodactyla > Phocoenidae > Phocoena > Phocoena sinus. The sequence continues at coordinate 115,890,710 of NC_045784.1, read as the reverse complement.
GGCCAGGCTGCAGAGCAAGGTGGGGCCATATGATGAAGGACCCCCATACCATAGCAAATGTGCCATGTTTTCCCTATTAGCTAGTGGGTCTCAGCCTTTCTACGGTCATAGCTTACTGAGAATTGGACTAAAGGCTAGGGGGCCTCTCCCCAGTAAAACGCATGGACACATGCACATGTGAGTACATGCACACATACACACACACCACATTTCTTATCATTTCACAGATGCCCTAAGGCTCGTCCATGGAGGCAGGCATGTATGCATTCATTCATTCAGTATTCATTGTGGGAATTAGAGGCCAGGAGCCAAGCCCTGGGTTAGGTACTGGAGATAGAACAGTATTATGTGTTGAATTGTGTGCTTCTCCCCACCCCACTCCCAACCAAAAAAAGATACACTGAAGTCCTATCCTCCACTAACTCAGAATGTGACCTTATTTGGAAACAGGATCTTTAAAAAGGTAATAGTTAAAATTAAGTTATTAGAGTGGGTCCTAATCCAACATGACAGGTGTCCTTATAAAAGAGGAAAATCTGGACACAGGGAGAATGCCATGTGAACATGAAGACAGAGATCAAAGTGATGGCGCTACAGGCCGAGGAACACCAAAGATTGCCCACAGACCACCAAAAGCCTGGAACAGATTCACCCTCACAGCCCACAGAAGAAACTAACCCTGCTCATAACCCTGGAGCTTATACTTTACTGGGGAAGAGAGATCATTGAACAGATACAAAAATGTATGCAGTGCACAGTGAGAGCAGAAGCTCAGGGGGTTATGGGAATACATAGAGGGGGGCATAATTTAATATTGGTGGTCAAAGAAGACAACCTAGAAAAAATGTCTTAAAAGATGAGGAGAAGTAAGGCATGCTACAGGGTGATGAGGTGGGAAGTGTGTTGTGAGAGGAGAGGATATCCATGAATTCCAGGATCAGAAAGAAGGTCACAATGATTGAATCTAATGTGTAAAGGGGAGAAAGGTCAGAGATGAGGACATAGACTTGGGGTCAGATCTTGGAGATTCTTGTAGGCCAACTTAAAGAACTTGGGCTATATTGTAAGGGAAATGGTGAGTCATTGAAGGGTTTTAATCAGGGGAATCAAGATTTAGAAAGATCACTTTGGCTGCACGGTAGAGAATGGATTTGAGAGCACCCAGAGTGGCAGCCAAGAGACCAAGTTAGGAGGCTGTTACAGTAGTCCACTGAGAAATGATGATGACTTGGACCAAGGTAGTAGTGGTGGAGGTGAAAAGAGCTAGATGGATTTGGGATATAATTTTGAGTTAAAGCCAATAGAACCTCCAGGTGGATCTACCCTACAGGTAGTTGGAAATACCTTCAGAGATCACCTCTCTTTCATGCATCACTCATTTCTCCCTTCCTATTGCATCAATTCCATAAACATACAAACACATTCTAATAATTCTTATCTTAAAACAAATTCTCTTTTGATGCTATATACTCCTCCAGCTATTACCTGTTAAAGTAAAATTTGTTTTTCAAAGCAAAATTTTGCAAAAAAATGTTTGCACAGGATTGTCTATACTCTCTCCACTTTCTCATTTCCCATTCACTCTTTTTTCTAAAAAATATAGCTTTATTGAAGCTATAATTCACATATCATACAGTTCATCCATTTTAAGTGTACAATTTAATGGTTTTTAGTATAATCATAGAATTGGAACATTTTCATTCTCCAAAACAAACTCTGTACCCTTTTTCTATCACCCCCATATCCCTCATCCTACCACACCTTAAGAAACCACTGATCTATTTTTTGTCTCTGTAGAATGGCCAATTCTGGACATTTAATTTAAATGTAATCATATAATATGTGGTCTTTTGTGACTGGCTTCTTTCATTTAGTGTAATGTTTCAAGGTTCATCCATGTTGTAGCATGTATCAGTACTTCATTCCTTTTTATGGCTGAATAATATTCCATTGTGCAGACATGCCATATTTTTTTATCCATTCATCTGTTAACCCATTCAGTCTTCAATCTTCCCCAGTTGGGCTTTTATTCCCCACCACGCCACTGAAAATACATTTGTCAAAGTCACTAATAAATTCTACATTACTGAACTCCATAGTCATTTTGCTATTTTCATATTATTCAACCTCTTAAGCATTCAACATGATTGAACACTTCTTTCTTTTTAATTAATTAATTAATTAATTATAATTTTTGGCTGCATGTGGTCTTTCTCTAGTTGTGGCGAGCAGGGGCTACTCTTCATTGCAGTGCATGGGTTTCTCATTGCGGTGGCTTCTCTTGTTGCGGAGCATGCGGGCTTCAGTAGTTGTGGCACGTGGGCTGGGTAGTTGTGGCTTGTGGGCTCTAGGGTGCAGACTCAGTTGTTGTGGTGCACGGGCTTAGTTGCTCCACGACATGTGGGATCTTCCTGAACCAGGGCTTGAACCCATGTCCCCCGCATTGGCAGGCAGATCCTTAACCACTGCGCCATCAGAACACTTCTTCTTTTTTGAAATAATTTCCTCTCCTAACTTCAGTGAACCATATTTTCCTACCCAACTGGTTACTTTTTTCAGTTTTGTTGCTACTTTTCCCCCTTTTATCCCACCTCTAAATGTTGGAGTGTTCTAGAGTTTGAAGGTTGGGCTCTTTCATCTGTCTGCACTCTCTAAATGATTTCATTCAGTCCCATGGCTTTATATATTATCTATGCATGCTGATGACTCCCACATTTTCATCTTTAGTCCAGACCTCTTCTCTGAGCTCCACATTCATATATCTTACCTCTTGTTTAACCACTTCCTTTATATGTCTAAAAGACATTTCAAATTTAACATGGCCAGAGTGGAACACTTGATTCCCTATCATCACAAACATGTTTTTCTTACAGTTTTCCCCATCTCAGTACATGACTTCACCGTTCAACAGTGGCTCAAGCAAAAACCTAAGAGTCATTCTTAACCCTTCACATTTTCTTCATCACTTACATCCAAACCAATGGGCTATATGTTTAAGCACGGTCCAGAGAAAATAGTCATCCTTGCTTGGACCACTGTAATAGCATTCTCATTGCTCTCCCTGATTATATTCTTGACCCCACTTCAATTTATTCTCTACATCACAGCCGGAGTGATCATTCTAAAATGAAAATCTGATCATGTCATTCAAAATCCTTTCAAAGCCCTCCAAAGCCTTATTACCTATCTAAGTGGAATCCCTTGGAATAAAATCCAATGTCCTCACTATAGCCTATAGGGCCCTACAGGAATGACTCCTGTCATTCCCTTTGATCTCTTCCACTATTACTTGCCTCCTTACTCATGCTGCTACACTTCTTTCCTTGTTGTTTCTCAAATACACTTATCATGTTCCCATCTCAGAGCTTTTGCACTTCTGTTTCCTTTGTCTTGGAGGCTATTCCCCCAGATGTTTGTATAGCTGGATTCTCATTGTATCATCTCAGTTCAAATATTACCTTCTTTTGAGAAGGCATTCCTTGACTACCCTATCTAAAACTGCACCCACCATTTTGTTTATGACAGGGAGGAAAGTACTTTTTAAAAATGAAAATGGTATGGGAAAGTTATACAGTACTACTTCTCTTAGTCCATCAACGAAACTATCCTATAAAATTCTTAGAGATAATAAAAAAGATTATCCTCTAAAGTTCTTAGTTAAAGTTAAGATGTATTTGTTATAATAAATATTTCAGATGAACTAGCATCATTTCATGAAGTTGACAGAGAAAACTGTTTCAAAGCAAACTCTGTAAGAAAATATATTAGTAAGGAAAAGGTATATGTATGCCATTTAGGAAGGTATAATTTGCAGCATAGACCCATTTTAGGTAGAAAGGATAAAAATGTCAACATCAACCATTGTGAGGACATTCTCTTTAGTCAATATAATTTGCCAAAATAGTAGTAACTATAGTAGTAGAACAGTGGGTTTTGAGCTATGTCTCTGGTCTTGGAAAATTGTAGTTGAATAGAAACCCCTGGGACTTCATAGAAGCTTGCAACACTGCAATCAGGTTCCTTTAGGGGTTTCTAAAATCTTGAGAGATGGCCTAAACCCAGAGCAGATGACCACAGGATTATGGCTTCTAAGGGCTCAGAAAACTAACTTTCATTGGAACTAAAGCCCATACATGTAGGCCAAAACCTACATACTAAACTAAGCAGGGCAACTACATGTTAAAATAGAAGATTTAAATAAAATCAAGAGTCTCCTAATATAATAATCAAAACATACAGGGTACAATTTAAAAAATCACCTGTCATACCAAAACCCAGGAAAACTACAATCTGAATGAAAAAAACAATCAATAGACATTAATACTGAAATGAATCTCATGTTGGAATTATCTGACAAGAATTGTAAACCAAATGTCATAAAAGTGCTTCAACAATCTATAACAAATTCTCTTGAATTTACAAATTCTCTTGAAACGAATAAAAAAATTATGAGTTCCAAAAAGAGAGGAAAGAGAGAGTGGGACTGAAAAAACATTCAAAGTAGTAATGAATGAAAACGCCCCCCAGTTGATAAAAGATATAAACCTACAGATTCAAGAAGCTGAGCCAATATCAGGATAAAACCCAAAAAAGTCCTTACCAAGACACAGCATCATGAAACTCCTAAAAACTTAAGATGAAGTATTGAAAGCAACCAAAGAAGATCACAGGATTATAGGTAATCTTATAGGGGACCACCAATTTAAATCACAGTGGGCTTCTTATATGACAGCCTGGAGGCCAAAAGGAAATAAAGCAATATTTTTCAAGTGCAGAAAATACATGTCAATCAAAAATTCTGTATCCAGAGAAATTATCCTTCAGGAACAAAGGAGAAATCAAGCCATTCTCAGATTAAGGAGAACTAAGAGAATTTGCCACTAGCAAACCTTCCTTGAAAGAGTAGCTAAATAAAGTCTCTAAAGAGAAAGGAAATACCAGAAGAAGGCAGGAATCTTCAGGAAGGAAAAAAGAACATGTAATGGGTAAAACTAGAAGTAAACATTATAGACTATCCTTCACCACATGATTCTTTAATTATATTTTATGACTGAAGCAAATGATATAACACTACCGGATATGGAGCTCAATGCATGCAGAGGAAATATTTAAGACAATTATATTTGAAAAGCGAGGAGGGTAAAGAGACCTAAATGGAATTAAAATTTCTGTACTTCACTCAAAGTAGTAAAATGTCAACATTAGTAGTAAAATGTCAACAAAGTAGTAAAATATCACCAATATTGGTAGGTGATAATTTATGTATGTGTGTAGTAATACCTATAGCAACCACTAAAAAAACTGTACAACGCATTATGCTCAAAAGCGTTATAAATAAATAAAGTGGAATTCAAAAAATTGTTCAAGTAACCCACAGGAAGAAAAGAAGAAGGAAAAAGAAGAACAAGAAATTGGGCTTCCCTGGTGGCTCAGTGGTTGAGAGTCTGCCTGCCGATGCAGGGGACATGGGTTCGTGCCCCAGTCCGGGAAGATCCCATATGCCACGGAGCGGCTGGGCCCGTGAGCCATGGCTGCTGAGCCTGCACGTCCAGAGCCTGTGCTCTGCAGCTGGAGAGGCCACAGCAGTGAGAGGCCCATGTACCGCAAAAAAAAAAAAAAAAAAAAAAAAAAGAACAAGAAATAGGGAACAAACACAAACATAAAACAAATATTGAAAAAACAGACTTAAGTCTTAGCAATTCAATTATTACTTTAAATGTAAATAGCCTAAATTCAGCAATTAAAAGACAAAGATTGGCAGAATAGATTTTTTTTAATGACCTAACTATATGTTGTCTCTAAGCAATAATCTACAAATATAACAATATAGTCAATTTGAAAGTAAAAGGATGGAAAAAGATATACCTTGCAAATATTAATCAAGAGAAAGCAGGGCTTCCCTGGTGGCGCAGTGGTTGGGAGTCGGCCTGCCGATGCAGGGTACGCGGGTTCGTGCCCCGGTCCGGGAGGATCCCGCGTGCCGCGGAGCGGCTGGGCCCGTGAGCCATGGCCGCTGGGCCTGCGCGTCCGGAGCCTGTGCTCTGCAGGGGGAGAGGCCACAGCAGTGAGAGGCCCGCGTACGGCAAAAAAAAAAAAAAAAAAAAAAAAAAAAAAAAAAAGAGAAAGCAGAAGTAGCGATATTAATACCAGATAAAGTAAACTTCAGAGCAAGGAAAATTACCAGAGACAGAGAAGGATATTACATTATGATAAAAGGGTCATTCCATGGAGAAAACCAGCAAAAAACACAGCTGAAAAGTATGTGAGCAAAATCTATAGATATGAAGGAGGACTAGACAAATCCGTAATAATAGTTGGAGACTTCAATACCCCACTCTTAACAATTGATAGAACTGCTAGACAGATAATCAGCAAGGATATAGACAATGTTAACTCAATTAAGCAACAGGATCTAATTGACATATATAGAACATTACAACTAATAACAGCAGAATACACTTTTTTTTTTCAAGCACTCGTGGAACATTCAAAAATATAACTATATCCTGGGTCATAAAAAACAAAACAAAAAACCCTTAACAAACTTAAAAGAATTAAAATCATACAGCATATGTTCTTTGGCCAAAATCAAACTAGAAATCAATAAGAAAGATAAAAGTGAAATCTCCAAACACTTGGAAACTAAGCAACACACTTAATAATCCATGAATCAAAGAGACAGTCTCAAAGGAAATTTTAAAAACACATAAAACTGAATGAAAATGAAAATACAACGTAGCAACATATATGGGTTGGATCTAAAGCAGTGTTGAGAGGGAAATTTACACCACTAAATGCTTACATTGGAAAAGGAAGAAAGTCTCAAATCAATAAGTTAATCTTTTTAAGAACCTAGAAAAAGAAGAGCAAGATAAATCCAAAGAAAGCAGAAGGAAGCACATAATAATAAGAGCAGAAATCAATGACATTGAAAATGGAATCAATAGGGAAAATTAATGAAACAAAAAGCTGGTTCTTTGAAAAAACTCAATAAAATTGATAAACCTCTAGCAAATTTGAAAAGGTACAAAGAGAGAAGACACAGGGCTTCCCTGGTGGCGCAGTGGTTGAGAGTCCGCCTGCCGATGCAGGGGACACGGGTTCGTGCCCCGGTCCGGGAAGATCCCACATGCCGCGGAGCGGCTACACCCGTGAGCCATGGCCGCTGAGCCTGCGCGTCCGGAGCCTGTGCTCCGCAACGGGAGAGGCCACAGCAGTGAGAGGCCTGCGTACCACAAAAAAAAAAGAGAGAGAGAGAGAGAAGAAACAGCCAGCATCAAGAGTAAAATAAAAACATCACAGCAGATCCTGTAATCATGAAAAGGATAATAAAGGAATACTACAAACCACTTTATGGCCCTAAATTCACATGCAGGAACTTGTACACAAATGTTCATAGCACCTTTATTTCTAATAGTCCCAAACTGGAAACTATCCATATGTCCTTCAGTGGGTGAATGGTTAAACAAACTGTGGTACAACCATACTGTGGAATACAACTCAGCAATACAAAGGAATGCACCACTGATATATGCAACAACTTGGATGAGTCTCAAGGGAATTATGCTGAGGGAGCAAAAGCCAATCTAAAAAGAATAAATACTGTATAAGTCCATTCATATAACATTCTCAGAATGACAAAACTATAATGATAGTTATAGAGAACAGACTTGTGGTTGCCAGGGATGGAGAGAGAGGATGGGTGTGGCTATAATAGTGTAACACAAGAGAGTTTTGTGGTAATTGCATAGATGAGCGTCTCGATTGTGGTGATGGTTATACAAACCTTCACATGTGATAAAATTGCATGGAGTCTTACCCCCACACTCATACACACACACACACACACACACACACACACACACACACACAGAAACACAAGAGTGTATGTATGTAACTAGTAGAACTTGAATACGATCTCTGGATTTTACCAGTAGCAATTTTCTTGACTTTGATATTGTTACTATAGTCGTGTAAGATGTTAACTTTGGGGGAAGCTAGGGGAAGGCTGCTCAGGACTTCCTTGTGTATTTCTTTGCAACCTCCTGTGAATTTATAATTATTTCAACATAAACCATTATAAAAAACATTTGTACCAAGTGAGAGATTCCATATATGAAGTCCTTCGTCAACTGAGAAGGGCTGCATACATGCCTATTATTAGTGCTATTATTACTCATCTACCTTCCTGGTCCCAGCTTTTCTCCATGTACAACAGCCCCAAAGTGTATTGTCAAAATAAGCAGCTTTGCGCATTGTAGTCACTCCACAGAAAACCAAAATACTTTTGTTAACCTAGTTGAAGCTTACAGTCCTCTATCAGGCTGCCTCCCCCTAGTCCTTCTTTGCCCCAAGACAGAGCATTTCTGGTCAGGCCATAAAACATGTTTTTATTAACACAGTAAGAAGCACTTCAATAAGGGTGAGCCTCACGTGTAGTCAGAATAAGAGTTAACCAGCATCCTCAACTTCAGAGAGTATATATGTATACAATTGTATATGTATAACGGGTGTGATGTTTGTCATTAATTTATAGGAATCCAGACATAATAAGGACACTCTGCTCCCCTGATTTGGAAATCAGCTTATTATGACTTCAAATATTTCCCACTTTACCTGGCCTCAGTTAAGAACACGGGCACTGACATAAGGTAAATGTAGGTCTAAATCCCAGCTCTGACACTTACAGGCTGTGAGAATATGGGCCATTTGTGTTGAATTCGCTAAGCCTCATTTCCTCATCTGTAAAGCGAGGTCTTAATCACAATTACCCAGATGGTTGCTGGCATGAGCCAATGAGATTTTGAAAAATTGCTCAGTATAACACCTTCTGGCATACAGTAAAAACTTAATACACAGGACCAGCTGTAGTAGTGATAATTATTATTACTATCATTATTATGATCCTTATTTCACCACCCACCTCTCGTGGTGGCCAAGACCTAGAACCTGTGGTTTTAGATGTCACTCCTTATTGTAATTCTGAGTGAGGCTGGTTCTTTCTATCTGCACCCTCTCAAAAACTTTTGAGAAAATCCTCAGGTTTCAAGTAAACCTTTACTTCTTTGGGGTCTACACTGTGGTTTTCACTGAGTTTCATTCTGATATTTAGATTCAGCCAAAGGTAGAGTTCAAAGTGAAATTTAAAGAGGAAATATTCTTTTATGCAACTATAACTGAAAAAAGTTCTGCAAAATGGAAAGTGCTGAGTTTTGGGCAAATTTGAGGTAAGTGCTTTCTTAGTCCAGACAACTCTGCCTGTACTGGTGGCGCCATAAGCGTGCAAGAGAGAAACGGCTGTGGGAAGAGAAGAGGCCTCTCCTCTATCCAGTAGTTATCCTGGATATAACGGAGAGAGGGTTGTAGGAAGGGTAAAATGGGACCCTGTCCAGAGGCTCAGTGTCTGCTGGATGCTTTGTCACCTTTAGGCAGTTGCTCTTAGTCAGAGGCAATGTTTGACTGGGGCTGCAGTGGTCAGGGGTCAATGCAAGGGCCTCCTCTCCAGCTTCCCAGATGGAAAGTGTCGGGGAGGGGGAAATTTCCTCCTCTCCCCCACTTGAGTTCTTGTGGCTGGACTAATAATAAAATTGACACAAGACGAATTCACAGGAGAAAGAGAAACAAATTTCAGTTCATGCGTACAGAGGTCTCATAGAAATGGAACGTGAGAAGTGGCCAAAGCAGGCAACTTTTATACTTTTTAGACAATGAAACAATAAATTTGTAAGGAATTGACAGGACAAAGAAATGTAGATTTTGGGTGCTCAATTAGAGAAGAATTTAAACAGAGTATGAGCTTGAGGTAGTCAATGAAAGAAGTAACAAGGTTTGTTTCTACAGTCTTCTTGGCCTGAATTCCCCATCTCTGGTGATAAGCGTGCACCTTTCACATGAGATTTATTTCCTGCTTTCAAGGAGACAGAAAGGAGGTCAGAGTGTCCCTCTTACATTGACCATTTCTTAACTAACTTTAATTCAAAATAATCAATATGCCACTGTGACATTTTGGGGGTTGGCCTGCCTTGAGTCCCAACAGAAGTAACTGTGCAAACACAATAGAACTGTCAAAAGCACATGATACCTTCTACGTAAAGTGTGAAACATAGGCCAACAGTGTAACTAGTTCTACAGTACTATAGAAATAGATAACTGTTGCAATGGACTGAATGTGTCTCCCCCAAATTCATATGTTGAAATCCTAACCCCCTAATGTGAGGGTATTTGGAGGTGAGGCATTTGGAAGGTGACTAGGTCCATGAAGGTGGAGCCCTCACGAGTGGGATTAGTGCCCTTTAAAAGAGACCCACAGAGCTCCCTTGCCCCTTCTACCATGTGACGACACAGCAAGAAGACGCTGTGAACCAAGAATGTCTATGGGACCTAATGAAACTTCAAAGCTTTTGCACAGCAAAGGAAACCATAACCAAGACCAAAAGACAACCCTCAGAATGGGAGAAAACATTTGCAAATGAAGCAACTGACAAAGGATTAATCTCCAAAATTTACAAGCAGCTCATGCAGCTCAATAACAAAAAAACAAACAACCCCATCCAAAAATGGGCAGAAGACCTAAATAGACATTTCTCCAAAGAAGATATACAGAATGCCAACAAACACATGAAAGAATGCTCAACATCATTAATCATTAGAGAAATGCAAATCAAAACTACAATGAGATATCATCTCACACCAGTCAGAATGGCCATCATCAAAAAATCAAGAAACAATAAATGCTGGAGAGGGTGTGGAGAAAAGGGGACACTCTTGCACTGCTGGTGGGAATGTGAATTGGTTCAGCCACTGTGGAGAACAGTATGGAGGTTCCTTAAAAAACTACAAATAGAATTACCATATGACCCAGCAATCCCACTACTTGGCATATACCCTGAGAAAACCAAAATTCAAAGAGAGTCATGTACCAAAATGTTCATTGCAGCTCTATTTACAATAGCCAGGACATGGAAACAACCTAAGCGCCCATCATCGGATGAATGGATAAAGAAGATGTGGCACATATACACAATGGAATATTACTCAGCCTTAAAAAGAAATGAAATTGAGCTATTTGTAATGAGATGGATAGACCTAGAATCTGTCATACAGAGTGAAGTAAGTCAGAAAGAAAAAGACAAATACCGTATGCTAACACATATATATGGAATTTAAGGGAAAAAAATGTCATGAAGAACCTAGGGGTAAGATAGGAATAAAGACGCAGACCTACTGGAGAACGGACTTAAGGATATGGGGAGGGGGAAGGGTGAGTTTTGACAGGGCGAGAGAGAGTCATGGACATATACACACTAACAAACGTAGTAAGGTAGATAGCTGGGGGGAAGCAGCCGCAAGGCACAGGGATATTAGCTCGGTGCTTTGTGACAGCCTGGAAGGGTGGGATGGGGAGAGTGGGAGGGAGGGAGACGCAAGAGGGAAGACATATGGGAACATATGTATATGTATAGCTGATTCACTTTGTTGTAAAGCAGAAACTAACACACCATTGTAAAGCAATTATACCCCAATAAAGATGTTTAAAAAAAAAAAAAAAAAAAAAGAATGTCTATGAACCAAGAATCAGGCTCTCACCAGACACTGAATCTGCTGGTGTCTTGATTTTGAACTTCCCAGCCTCCATAAATCTGAGAAATAAATTTCTGTTGTTTAAGCCACCCAGTCTATGGTAATTTGTTATAGCAGCCTGAACAGACTAAGACAGTTGTTTGTGAAGATAGAAAATTAAAACTTGAAAATTCAATAATGTCATACTTAAGTAATCAGCACTCACACAACCTGTTAGTCATACAATTCCCATGACTAAGGCAATGCATTTACCAATGAAAATTCCTTTCTGGGGTGCCTTCTGGGTATAGTGCTATAGACGCACACATTTTAAATGTCAGGCTAAACAGCATTTTGTCTGGAGCAGCCAAGAAATAAACCCCTGGGTGAATGGAAGATCCAGGAACATCTGTTCAGGGAAAATAACTGAGCACTCTGGTTGAAGGATCTTGGGAATATAAAATACATTTGGAAGATTATTCTTTGACATTGTCTCTGAGTTTTAATTTTTCAATTTCCATGCAGATTTTGGAATGCATTGTCTGATAAGGGAATTAGGAAGAAAAACAAAGGTACCAGATAAGCCCCCCTCATCCCAGCTAAAGGCATACTCTTGAGTGGTTTTTAAAATTTTTTTATTTATTTATTTATTTACTTGGCTATGCCAGGTCTTAGTTGCGGCATGTGGGATCTAGTTCCCTGACGAGGGATGGAAGCCGGGCCCCCTGCATTGGGAGCGCAGAGTCTTAACCACTGGACCACCAGGGAAGTCCCCTTCTGAGTCTTTTCTTTTCTTTTTTTTTTTGAGTCTTTTCAATACCACTTCTTTCTCTGACCTTTCCTCCAGTTTCATTAGGTTGGGGCCTTATGGGATCTGTAGGAGAGAAATATTTACCACCTCAAGGTGTCTCTTTGGCATGTGGATTATATCGAGCTGAAAACAATCAAGGTCCAAAAAAGACTCAGGAAGAAGCTTTGGCCTTCCCCCTGACTGTCTAAAGAGTGTAGATAGAGGACCAGTTCCAGGCAGGAGACTACCATCATTGGTAACTATAGTGAGAACTAGGTGTGTAGACAGGGAGGAACCCAGCAAAGTCTGTTATAATTACTCTCTGTGTCCCATTGTCTCTGCACGAAGCAGCAAACTTTTTTTTTACAAAATATGTTCTTTTCCACCTCCGTGTGAATTGTCTTTCTCCCCCTTGAAGCCCCAAACCACTACCGTGAGTATCCTCTTTTGTCTTTAGCTGAAGTTTGGTATTAAAGGTGAGGGTTTAGTCCATTTTGGGAGTTAGTTTTCCTGGGTCTCTCCCATGTATACGTGTTCTTAAACTTTGTTTGATTTTCTCCTGTTAATCTGTCTCATATCAATTTAATTCTTAGACCAGCCAGAAGAACCTAGAAGAATCTAAAAGGGTAGAGGAAAATTTCTTCCACCCCAGTAAATCTCACAGTCTCTCGTACCTTTCCCTCACAGTGCACATCACACTAAGAATTAGATAACAAATCGTGTAATTGCGAGTGTAGTGCTTTGCTTCTGCTAGACTATACACTCTATGAGGACAGGCCCTGTGTCCAGTTTGGTCACTGCTTCTGGGACTACTAGCTCACAACCTGGCACACAGTGGAGCAATGTCTGCTTATATCACAGACATGCTCAATCCACATTGAGCATAGTGGATGCTCAGTAAATATTTCTGAGTTAATCCAATTTCCCCACCATCCTTGATCTGAGCTAGCTTGAAGAACTTCTGTGCCTTGCAAACAAGAAACTTGCATAGAATGCAAAGGAATCAATGAAAACTCAAAGTCTCTGAGAAGGCTTAGCCCAGGTTTCTTTCCAAGAGTTTATTTGCAAAGGGATTCCTTCTGTTTTTAATGAAGGGCCCACATTTCACTCCCAGAGGCTTGGATAACTAGATCTGTTTCCTCTTCTCAGCCATGGAGTAAAGTGTTACACTACTCCTTCTTTCCTCACCTCCAGTCTAGTTTCATTTCTAGGTTGCTAATCTGACCTTTAGTTTTTTGTTGGTTTTTTTTTTTAAAGTCACCAAATGCAAAGAGAAAGTAGCTATTTTCCCCAGGTATTATTACCAAAGTGAGACCACATCATTTCTTAGAGTCTCTGTAGTTAGAGACCCATTTGCTGTTCAAAGTTCCTGCTCCCCATACAAGTGCCAGAAGGGGATCCATCCTTATCCCAAAGCCAGTTTTCCTCAGAAAAGTTAGGCTGAGATGTTTGTATGAACGTAGATTATTGAGAAGAGAATGGTGTGGTTTAAAATTTGCTCAGGAGGGACTCGCCTGGTGGCGCAGTGGTTAAGAATCTGCCTGCCAATGCAGGGGACACGGGTTCGGGGCCTGGTCCGTGAAGATCTCACATGCTGCAGAGCAACTAAGCCCATGTGCCACAACTACTGAGCCCGTGTGCCAGAACTACTGAAGCCCACGTGCGTAGAGCCCATGCTCCGCAACAAGAGAAGCCCACGCACTGCAGTGAAGAGTAGCCCCTGATCGCCGCAGCTAGAGAAAGCCCGTGCGCAGCAACGAAGACCCAATGCAGCCAAAAATTAATTAATTAATTTTTTAAAATTTGCTCAGGAAACCCAAGGACTTAGCAAATGCCAGGCTTTTGAATATAGGACTTAGGAATTACTCCCCCAAATGAGAGATTTGCTCCCATTTAGTTCAGAACTTAACAAATGCACCCAGTTTCCTTCTCTACCTGCCCCAACCCCTATAGTATTTAGGCAAAACTTGGAAGCCTGCCATCAGGCCTGTTGTAAAGCAAAGCCCTGTAATGGATGGGAGGCTGTTCTAGAAACTGAGGCCCCCTCATACCCACAAGGCAACATATCAAGAATTACATAAGCTCTAAAAGAGACTGAGGCACTTCTTGAGAACTCCTTTTAAAAAGAATTATTACTCTACTCTTATGTGGAATATGTGGGCAACATATTTTAATATATAAGCAGACATTGCTTTTCTACCTCAGTTTCCGAGAGACATGGCCGCTTCTAATGATCTTTTGATCTCAGCTTAAGATGCCACATCACCTCCTCCAGGAAACCTTCCTTCACCCCCACCAAGAGAGTATCTTCCTCTGTGCTTCCAAAGCGGCCCCAGCAGAGCACTTGACTGCTCACCTCCTTCTGCCTGTTTCCTCTTTTGTCTCTCCCACTGGACCTAGATCCCCTGAAGGCAAGAACACATCCTTTCTGGTCAATCATTCTGCCCTCTCTTGCTTCTGGGTCTTCACTCCTAATTATCCTTCAGGGCTTTTGCTTAAGCCCTGCCTCCTGTGTGAAGCCTCCTCCACACCCTTCCACCCTAGACGGAATTCCTACAGCCCATGTGGCCTCCTGGATTTACTGAAACCACATATTTGCTAGTCTATCTCCAGTGGTGTGCTGGTAAATGGTTAATAACGTTTTCTGAAAAAATATTCCTGGTTGATAGTGATTGCTGATTTCCATAGTATAAATACTCCTACCGTGGTCAATTTCAAGCTACCAGTGTGAGGTCACTCAACACCTACTTGGGAAGAAGTGCCTGGCTGTGCACCATTATACAGTATTTCCACCATGCAGACACAGTGGATGTGGAGAACCTCAAGAGCACAGGTAATCATAAAAGGCACAAAGAAATGATTAGGAACTGATAAGCTTTGAGTATTTATTTATTTATATTTTATTTATTTATTTTTGCTGCATTGGGTCTTTTTTGCTGCGTGCGGCATTTCTGTAGTTGTGGCGAGCGGGGGCTACTCTTCATTGTGGTGCACAGGCTTCTCATTGCGGTGTCTACTCTTGTTGTGGAGCACGGGCTCTAGAGCACAGGCTAAGTAGTTGTGGCACACGGGCTTAGTTGCTCCGTGGCATGTGGGATCTTCCCAGACCAGGGCTCGAACCCACGTCCCCTGCATTGGCAGGCGGATTCTTAACCACTGCGCCACCAGGGAAGCCCGCTTTGAGTATTTATTAGCTTTGTTTTAACTATATTTGCTTTAATTGTAAGTTTACATAATTTAATTTTTAATAGCAGTGTGTTTAACAATCGGTTTGCAAAATTTCTGTTTATCCACGCTCCCGAGCCAGCAGGAGCTCACGCCAGCACATCATTCTCTGTCTCCCAGACTAGGCTGTCAGCTCCTTGAGGACTGAGACCAGGACCATCTTGTCCTCACCGTACCTCCTGCCCCACAGCTCGGAGGAGACACTCACCCATGTTCCCTGGAGGTAGCCGGGCGAATCCAACCTTTGGTTCCCCCATCGAAGAAGTTCAGAGAGAGCTCGCTGTGCTCTTTAACCACAAAGGTGTTGGGAAGGAAGAGATTTCCCTCTCCCCTTGTAGGTTCTTCTGGCTTAAAACTTAAACTGACACGACACAGATTAACAGGAGAAAATCACACAAAGTTTAGGAACATGTATACATGAGAGAGCCCCAGGAAAACTGAGTAACTCCGAAAATGGACGAAACCCTCACCTTAAATACCAACTTCAGCTAAAGACAAAAGAGGATGTTGGGGGTAGGGGTTTGGGACTTCAGAAGGGTGGGAAGGCAATTGACATAGAGATGGAAAAGCAAATGTTTGGTAAATACATGTTTGCCAGGCCAGGCAGAGACAGTGGGACACGGAGTGGACTCTGATCTCTAGGTCCTCTTCCCCCAATCCCCTGCCCCCAGCCCATATTCTCTGCAGATGTCTCCGCTGATAGCTTTATTCTGGGAACAGGCCCTCTGTGTACATTCTTTTAGGCACTTACGGGGAAGGTGAAAATTTCTTCCTGAGTCTTTCAGGTCTTGATTGTTCTCATTTCGAAATAATCCACATGCCAAAGAGACATCTTGGGGTGGCAAGTTTTGCTCCCCTAACGAAGGTCACTTGGCAAATGCTCTAGAGGAAGCCTTCCGACCTCAGCTAAGAACAAGGTCAGATCTCTGACATATAACACCTCACGACCAGCTTCCTACCTGCTAAGCTACCATGAGGCTGAGGGGCAAAAAGCACCAGCTTTCTTCCTAAGGAAGCAAGCAAGATAGCGCAGTTCTGATCTTAAGGCCAAATTCACACCAAATCCCGTTCAGCAAAAGAGAATTCTTGCCTTTCCAAGCCTCAGACACCGATCCAATTATTTCAAGACCCATTAAAATTCACAGAATTCCAACCCAATGGGAGAATTTAGACATTTCCCTGAGCTTTCTTGGAATGGTTTTGACTACCCCAGAGCACCAGGCCGGCCACCAGCAGGATAGAACCACAGAAATAGTCACAGTATGTTTCAGGCCAAATCCAAGTCATAGTAAGTGTGAAATAATATTCATATGTATGGTAAAATGAGAAAAATTTAAACATAAAAATTCTTCTCTGCCCTTTGGCCTCCTCTCTCCCCCGACTGTGCATTGTGTACCTGCATTATGGATCGAACAAACCTCCCCCATCGAGAGGAAGACCTGCTCAACCGTAAAGTGCAACATTCTCTCAGCATCAACAAGACAACTCCTTAAAGAACATTCCTGGGCTTCCCTGGTGGTGCATTGGTTGCGAGTCTGCTTGCCAATGCAGGGGACACAGGTTCGTGCCCCGGTCCGGGAAGATCCCATGTGCCGCGGAGCGGCTATGCCCGTGAGCCATGGCCGCTGAGCCTGCGCGTCCGGAGCCTGCGCTCCGCAACGGGAGAGGCCACAACAGTGAGAGGCCCGCGTACTGAAAAAAAAAAAAAAAAAAAGAACATTCCTGGGCTTCCCTGGTGGCGCAGTGGTTAAGAATCCGCCTGCCAGTGCAGGGGACACGGGTTCGAGCCCTGGTCCCGGAAGATCCCACATGCCGCAGAGCAACTAAGCCTGTGCGCCACAACTACTGAGCCCGTGAGCCACAACTACTGAAGCCCGCGCGCCTAGAGCCCGTGCCCTGCAACAAGAGCAGCCACCATGATGAGAAGCCCGCGCACCGCAACAAAGACCCAACGCAGCCAAAAATAAATAAATTAATAAATTTATTTTTTTAAAAAGATAACATTCCTTCTTGATCTTGTAAAGGTCACATGACCCACCACAAAGGTGCTTAAATCTGGATTACGTAAACTGTCAATAATGTGTCATTTGATATACAGCCCTCTGTCTCAAAAAACTTATATAAATTGTGGCTTGACTTCTAACAGGTAGAACAGTCCTCAGAGCCTTCTGAGATGCTCTTCCTGGGTTATAATCCTCAAATTTGGCTCGAATAAAATTTTCCAATTCTTTCTTAGATTGATTAATTTTTCGTCGACATAAGCCTACCTTTCAGGCACTGGTGAAACCTTCTGGAAAAGAACTTTTAATAATCATAGCAATACCTAACACACAATGGGTGCTTCGTACCTCTGTGCCAAGCACCATGTAAGGCCATCCTCACAGACTAATTAATGAGGCCTCACATAAAGACCTCAACTGGTGGCGTCCTCATCTAAATTGTCTGGGGCTGTTCCCAATCCAGCAAGATCAGACTGTGGCTGGGATCAAAATGTTCTGCTTCATTAAGTGTCAGAATGTTGTTGTGGCTCTCTAAGAAATCACAGTCGGGGGGAAAAGTCTCTCAGGGACTATTTTCCATTTTGCCAAGATGGTGTCATTCAAACTGGCAGGAGAGGGACTTCTCTGGTGGCCCAGTGGTTGAGACTCCACACTCCAAATGCAGGGGGCCCCGGTTCGATCCCTGGTCGGGGAACTAGATCCTGCATGCCGCAACGAAGATCCCACGTGCAGCAACTAAGACCCAGCACAGCCAAAATAAACAAGCAAATAAATAAATAATTTTTAAAAACTGGCAGGAGATGTGGCTTCCTCATTAATGTGCCCAAGTCACCTCGACTCACTCCAGTGAGAAGCACAGCAGGAAGACATCCCGCGGGCTCAGCTTTGCCCCTGTCTGACATCCGTTCAGAGAGTTGAAATCCGTTGGCTTTTCAGAAAAGTGGGTGACACTACCCACGGTCCTTACAGATCTTCAATAGGTTGACATTTCACATCATTTGAATAAATCAAAGTTACAGAGGTGCATTAAGTTGCTGAGTTGGGGAGAAGATCATAGAGAAGTGAAAAAGACATTTTCATTTTCTTGCTGATGAGCAAAATAAGTAAATTTTGAAAAGGAAGTGAGAAGCTTTGTGGGAGGACCCTTCTCAGGGAGAGAGCTGCAGTGGTACCTCTGTCTTGGCCAGTAATAAACTGCTGAGGAAATGTCTCAAAACCACCCACCATGTGCACCCTAAATCCCAACGTGTAGAATTCACATTCTCCCTGGAAAAAACAGAGCCCTGATTAGGTAAATCCTGACCTTGGAATACAAACTCTCAGTGTCACATGGAAAATTGAATCTGGTTTCCTCTAAGTGAAACTTGAGCCTTGGTCCTCCGTGGCTGTTAATCTTTATTTTTCCTGCAAAAAGAAAAAAGTAGTTTTTCTACCGTTGGTGAAAACACAGGGTATAGGCGCTCTTCTATTTGTATGCAGAAACAACCTAACTCGGCTTCCAAGCTGCTTTTTTTCAAAAGGAGTTTCAATGGAAGCAACCTAGATGTCCATTGACAGAGGAGTGGATGAAGAAGATGTGGCACATATATACAATGGAATATCACTCAGCCATAAAAAAGAACAAAATAATGTCATTTGCAGCAACATGGATGGACATAGAGATTACCATACTAAGTAAGTTAGAGAAAGACAAATATCCTATGAGTGTGGAATCTAAGAATATGGTACGAATGGACTTATTTACAAAACAGAAATAGCCACAGTTGTAGAAAACAAACTTATGGTTACCAGGGGGGAAAGGGGGGAGAGATGACTTGGGAGGTTGGGATTAACATATACACACTACTATATATAAAAAAGATAACGAAAAAAAAAATAAATAAATAAAAAAAAAAAAAAAAAAAAAGATAACGAATAAGAACCTACTGTATAGCACAGGGAGCTCTACTCAATACTCTGTAATGGTTTATATGGGAAAAGAGTGGATATATGTATACGTATAACTGACTCACTTCGCTAAACAGCAGAAAGTAACACAACATTGTAAATCAACTATACTCCAATAAAAATGAAAAACAAAAAACAGCAACAACAATAAAAAAGGATTTTTAAGAATTCAGTGAGTGAAAAGCAAAAGCAAAGCAAACAAACAAAAACCCCAAGTGGTCCTGCAATTTGAATCAGAAGTTGAAAAACACTACTGCGAGGCCTCATTCAGGAAGGAAGATCTTTTCATGCGAATCAACTACTAATTATAAAATAGGTGAGAGCAGGCGCTGTGAGGGACTAAAAAGGAGGGGGTGGGGTGGTACTACTTCAGCATTTAGTCACCCTGGGCTGGAAAGTGGGCGTTGTAAGATCTGGCACCAAACCCCAGCGAGTCACTCTGTAGCGTGGGTTTCTCTCACTTTGGGCTTTCGGTTTGGACACCACTGGGTGGGGGAACTAAAGTCATTGTAAGACCAAGTTATCACCACTGCCCAGAACCAAGTCAAGGGGAGGGGATTTGTGGTCTAGAAAGTAAACGGAAGGAAAGTGGTCTCAGTGCTGTCTGTGTATTAGAATCGCCCGGGGAGCTTTGAAAACTCTGTGTCCAGGCTGCACTCCACATGAATTAAATCAGAATCTCTGGGAGGAAGACTCAGGAATCAGTTGTTTTAAGCGAGTTAATTAATCAATTAATTAATTAATAAGTTACTGTCGATTGATTGATTTACAGCAATAAAGCATACCTAAGGTAATAAAGTATTCTAATGTGTGCACAGTCTGTGTTTTTTCAAATGATGCTTTCTCTTATAGTTGGCATGCAAATGGGCGATTGACGTTAGCGTTGGTACCTCGTTTCAGTATTGAAATACGTGTAAAGTGAATACCTAATCAAGGGGCCAGGTCTGGGGCCTGATGTTGAGCAGACAGTAGGCTGGCAAGGCTGATGCCCTCCTCGGGGAGATGGGCTCCTTTGAGCTCATGGGCTTGGCACTTGGCGTGCTTGGCCAATCGGTTGCTACCAAGTGATCAAGGTGGCACCAAGGTCTGAGAGCCAGGCAGGCAGGTGGATCTGGGATTCGAGTGGAGACAGCGTGGAGAGGCATTAAACATGGAAGTCCCCGAGATGGGATGGCGCACTAGAACAGACTCAGAGAGGGATGGGGCTTCATTCTGCCCCACGCTAGAGTTCTTTATTCGGGCTCAGGCAGTGGCCACCCTTCTCTTTGGCGGGGGTTTTGGAGTTTGAGGGGAAGGATCTGCTACGGCATGTGCTTCCAATAGGTCTGAGTTAGTTTCATGTTCATTGTGTTCTAGTCAACAGCCACCTATCTGACTGAGGACAAAGTTTCGAGGTGCCTAAGATTCTCCTGGCTAGGAGAGCTGTGTGCTGATGTGGTGGGACTGGGTACACAGGGCCATTCCTCCAGGTTGAAGTCCTCGTTGCCTTCAGGGTCTGACCGTTAAGATGGCACCCAGTAAATATTGTATCGCAACTCATTTGAGGACATTCATTCACCTGACAACTCTTCGTAGCGTGCCTGATAGATTTCAGGTGCTTGTGAGAGAGGACTGAATCAGCTAAGTGGGGCTTGGGGATGGGGGTGAGGGTGTCCCAGTCTTCTGGGGAAGACAGCTCCAACAGGGCTCAATGAGTCCACAGAACAAGAGGGACGTGATATAGTAAGAGTTCCCAGAGGTACTGAATCTTAGAGAATGAGTTGGCACTCCCTAGGTGAAGAGAGTTGGGAAGGACATTCTAGGCAGAGGAGCCAGAGAAGGAAAAGCCTGTTTCTATTGGAGATCACATGCAGATCACTGTAGCTGGGGTGTTAAGTGCTTATTTGTGTGAACTAAAGGAGAAGGAGGGATCAGGCACGACTCCCAAAGAGATGTGACCGTCATACTTTGCTGATGGGGTTGTAAAATGGCAGGGGGGAATGGGGAGTGACTAGTAATGGGTAAGAGTGTTGTTAAATGATGCAGAGAAAACGGGTGACAGAATACAGGTTTTTATTTTGGCTGCACCTCCCGGCTTGCGGGATCTTAGTTCCCCAACCAGGGATCGAACCCACGCCCTCAGAGCTAAAGCATGGAGTCCTAACCGCTGGACCGCCAGGGAAATCCTGGCAGAACACATTTCAGAGGGACTGGTGCCTGTGGGACCTCCGGGTACCGATGTTCATTAGCCAGGTAGATGGTGAGTCTCATGCTCCTGGGAGAGGTCTTGGTAGGAGATGGTGATTTTGGAGTCATCAACTTGGTCATCAGTGGTCATTGATGTTATGGGAAAGGATTCCATCACAGAGGAAGAGGTTGTGTGTGTGTGAGGGCTGTAGGCCAAGGAAAGATCCCTGGAAAACACTAACATTTAGGGGATAGTAGAGAAAGACGAACTCATGCAGGAGCCAAAAGAGGAGGCTCGGGAAGATTTGAGGAGAAGCAGCCAAGTGAGAGGACGGATTGTCATGGGATCCCAGAGCACTGAGATACAAAATCCAATGTAAATACTATTATATAATTCAGTCGTTGCCCACATTCCTAGTACCAGCCCATACTGACCCTGTTTTGCCTGTATGGGTAAGATGAATTTTGTGCAATGATAAGTTCTCTGTAATTAAAAAGTTCTCTTTAAGAAGAGAATGTTTTCAACAAGAACACCTTTTAATTCTTTTTTTCCCCCCTCTTGCTACAAAATGCATTTACAGGCAGACCTCGGATATATTGTGGGTTTGACTCCAGACCATGGTAATAAAGCGAATATCGCAATAAAGTGGGTCACATGAATTTTTTTTGTTTCCCAATGCATATAAAATTTACGTTTACACTATATCGTAGTCTATTAAGTGTGCAGTAACAATATGTCTGAAAAAACAATGTACATGCCTTAATTTAAAAATACCTTATTGCTAAAAATGCTAGCCATCATCTGAGCCTTCACGAGTCATAGCATTGATACTAACATCAAAGACCAATGATCACGTCCACCATAACAAATAGAATCATAATGAAAAAGTTTGAAATATTGAGAGAATTACCAAAATGGGACAGAGACATGAAGTGAACATATGCTGCTGGAAAAATGGCGCCGGTAGACTTGCTCGATGCAGGGTTGCCACAAACGTTCAATTTGTAAAAAACCCAGTATCTGCAAAGCACGGTAAAGTGAAGCACAGTAAAATGAGGTCTGCCTGTATTTACAGCCAGATAAAATTCCCCGACTGCATATATGGTACATATTATAAGGTCCTTCTTTGATACATGTCCTGATAATAAGGATATTTAACACATTATTAAAATGTCTACCAATAAATAAGCCACAAGGATATATTGTACAGCACAGGAAATATAGCCAATATTCTATAATAACTTTAAATGGAGTATAATCTATAAAAATTTTGAATCACTATGTGTACACTTGAAGCTAACATAATATTGTAAATCAACTATAACTTAATAAAAATTTTAAAAAATACATAGCAAACAAATATCTTTGTCTCTTAAAATATAATTTAATTAAACTGCTAATGAATAAGCCATGCGACTGTTCACTGACATGGGTGGCTTGCGACCCTTCACTGATGAGTCCAGAGCTATATCAACACATCACCCGACGATGAGAATGTTTTTAACAAGAACATTATAAAAGTCTCTTTTACGAGTCCTGGTCCCTGGTCCCGTTTCCCCCCTGCCCCTGCCCCTAGAAAGACAGAGGTCATCTCTCCAGGGCAGAATTAGTTCCTCCACCCTCTGCAGCCCCGTTATTCCTGCAGGTCCTCTTGGAGACAACAGGAAGAGGTGTGGTCCCCGGAAGACTGAAAAATGAGCTGTCAGCGTGGGCTCGTCACACGTGCCCCAAGTTGTCTGCCTCACATGTTGACCGTGATATTGAGTTGACGTTTATTAAGTGCTAACTATATGTCTGGCATAAGCCTTTACTCATTTAGTCCTCAAAATAACCTTACAAGTACAGTTATTCTTCCCATTTCAAAGATGAGGGAAACAAGGCAAAGAGAAGTAAAGTGACTTGCCTGCCGCTGTCTAGCTAGAGCATGGTAGGGCTCTAAGAGCACTTGGCCTTAACCAAGATCTACCGACCTCTCAGGAAGGAGCAGCAGGTAGCAGCGTGGTGCAGGAGTAAAGGGAGTGGATTTGAAGTCAGCCAGTCAAGTCCAAGCTCTGTAATCTAACAGCAGGCTGTGCTACATTTGGCTACTTACACACCCTCTCTGAGCCTGGGTTTCGTAATCTATATCATGGGGATATTAATACCGGCTCTGCGAACCTCACCGGTTTGTTGTGATGAGCAACTGAGATGTGTACTAAGCGAATGCTTAAAACGATAAAGCTCTGTGCAGACGCAAGTAGGTGGTCGATAAAGCTCTGTGCAGACGCAAGTAGGTGGTACTCTTATTCTCCCAGAACCTCATTTGGCAGTGGACACAAAGTAGGAGCCTAGAACCGCTGATGGGGGGAACTCAGGGATCCTGATCCACGCTCTCTGGCGACGCTAACTGTACTTTTTTTTTTCCGCACCACGCGGCACGTGGGATCTAATTCCCCCACCAGGGATGGAACCCGCGCCCCCTGCATTGGAAGCCCGGAGTCAACCACTGGACCGCCAGGGAAGTCCCTAACTGCACTTTATTGTAACTCTCTGTTTGGATATCTGTCTGGGACTTGTCATCTCTGTCTCCACAGCACCTGGCTCAGTACCTGGCCCTGAGAGGCGCCTGGTACCTGGTAATAGTTTCTGGGGGTAACAGTGAGAGCGGCAATAGGAGGAGAGGCCCCAGCAGCAGCACTTTGAAGGAATGACTTCATAGTCATTCCTTCAAAGGAATGACTACAGTCCTACCGCACCAGCCTGTGGCCAGCAGAGGGCAGCAGAGACCCTAGGCCCAGACCGTGTCGGCGCAAGCCCGGGTACCCGGCCAGTCTCCGTGCATCTCTGACATTGCATAGCATTTGGCCTCTCTCCCAAGGGTATAAATTGTGCTCCGTTTGACTAAAATGTTTCCCCAGACCTTAGCAGTTTTCAAATTTCGGCCTGAAACTAGGGCAACAGGAGTCGTTTTAGTCACCAAGGCCATTCCCAAAGTTTGCTAAGCCACCACATCCATGAGGCCTGAAACTCTCCAGGGAGGGACGGTGGCGCTTCCCAACTCCTTCCCACAGAGCTCAATGCGTTTGACAAATGGTATTATCGAATTTGGAAAGAGTTCCTGGCTTTAGAAGATTGAGAACTGGAAACTTCTGTTTCTTTCTTTCCCTTTTTTTTAAATAGTGTATTCAAAGGTCGCTTAGAGAGAGCTGCTGTCTACATATTATTTTGATGTTCTGTCGTTAATAGAAGGCCCCACAAGTCCGTGTTGGGAGTCATTTAAAGTGGTTGAATGGATGGTAATTATTTTAGCTAGCAATGGAAAGTAGGGCCCAGCATACTGGTGAAGTGGCCTGCTTCTACTAATTGATGGGCCAACCTTATTATTTTTTTCCATTTGACACCAAAAGGCTGCTGGAACTAATGGCCTTTCAAGAGAAGGCAAAAGCTTTCTATTTATTTACTTTATTCTCTGGCTTTTACAGGGTTCCATTTTAATACCCCTTAATTACTCTACAGCAGTTGAGTGAAGGGGTTAAGAGTAATGGGCTTTGGAGTCAGACAAAACAGGGCTTGAATCCCGGCTCTCTAACAGCTCACCAGCTGCCTGGGCTGGGCCACTTATGGTACCGCTCCAAGCTTCAATTTCCTTATCTGTAAAACAGCAACACTAATTCCTGCCTCAAAGGGTAATTGTAAAGATTCAATGAGATGATGCATCTAAAGCACTTAGCCCAGAGCAGGGTACACCATGAGCGCTCAGTAAATCATAGCCCTTGATATTACTCAAATACTATAAGAATGCTAAAACACACGGGCACGCAATCATGAATTCACACTGAGGACAGTCAATGGTCATGATAAAATGCCCGAAACAAACCCTCATCAAGTAATGAGGTTCAGAGAGATGACGTAATTGCCCAAAGTTGGTAGGAAAGTGCTAGAGATGGACCTTAAGCCCTGTCTGTCTGAGGCTAGAACTAAGCCTCCCATGTCAACTTTGTTCTGGAAGGGCAATCGACTCTTCCCTCCAGCCTGAGATCTCTCAGAACCAGGCTGTAAAAGTCTGCCCTGCGTCCCTTTCAGGGTCCATCCTCAAGTCCACTGCTCTAACTGAGGCTGGCTCCCAGGAAGCCAAGTTATTTGCCTAAGGTCACACAGTTGGCTGAGCAAGGAGACCTGGAGAAAGAGTGGTAAATCCATTATTCCTTAGCCTTGATGTTGTACTTCTGGAACATAGAGTATAATTAATAGTCCAGGCATCCAGTCATTCATAAACATGGCACTAGGGGTACAGTGATGATCAGGGCAGACCCAACTCACAGTCTAATGAGGAAGACAGACAAGGGGATAAAAAGGGGGTGACCAACACTGAAATGGGATGCCTGGGGAGCTGAGGGAGCTCAGAGGAGGGCAGCTAACCCAGACTTGGGTGGGAGTGAGGGTGTGGGTCCAGGAAGGATCTATAAAGTTCATCTGTTCTTTCTGTTGGCCAAGAGTAATATCAATTGGTCAGTGGCACAGTGCTATTTTCATTCATTTTTTGAACAAACATTCACAGAATGAGGTCCCTGTGCTAGGCACAATAAAATACAGAGATGACTCAGCCATGGGCATTGCCCCTCCGAAAGCTGGCTCTTTCCTTTAGGAAATGGGTAGCCGTGGTGCTTTGCAGTTTATTCAGAATTATCAACTCCATCAGCTTCAGGTAACAGGTAACGATAACTAAGTCTGAAAAATTCATTGGTTGGATTTCTGCCTGGTTAAAACATCTGTTGATTATTTGTTCTTTTTGCATCACAAAATGTGTTAGTTTGGGGCTTCCCTGGTGGCACAGTGGTTAAGGATCTGCCTTCCAATGCAGGGGAGACGGGTTGGATCCCTGGTCCAGGAAGATCCCACATGCCACGGAGCAACTAAGCCCATACGCCACAACTACTGAACCTGTGCTCTAGAGCCTGAGAGCCACAACTACTGAGCCCACGCACCTAGAGCCCGTGCTCCACAACAAGAGAAGCCACAGCAACGAGAAGCCTGTGCACCACAACTAAAGAAAGCCCGTGCGCAGCAACGAAGACTGGACGCAGACCCCCCCCCCAAAAAAAATATGTTAGTTTGTGAGCAGGAAAGTGCACCTGAATTTCTGGAGCTTCCTGCATGGTAATAGGTTATGATATTAACTAATGAAGTCTTGAAGACTGACCTTCACCTTTTGAGGATGAAATCAAACTCAATGTCAGTGATATGAGCAGACATGTTAACATTGAGGTTTGTCTTTTTGGTTTTTGGCTTCCATTTTTAAATTCTAGTTTTATTCCATTTAGAGGCTTGGCATTTTGCACCATAGATTTGTTCTGCTTGTGTTTTTTTTTTAACCATATATAAATGGAATCCTGCTACCTTTTCTTTTGGAACTCCAAAGCATTTCTCTTTTCAGTAAAAAAGACAATATTATCTCAAGGTACCAAGCTCTTCTGACCCGGAGATGGAGTTGCTTCTATCATAATTTCAATAATTCTAGAAGTTACTGAGGTTAAGCCAGTTAGAGTGGACAGATCGCCATTGCGATTAGGTTTGGGGACACAAAATCCTCGTGAAAGTGTTGGGAAATTTTGAAAATGTGTCCCAATTGTCTTCCCCAAAGTCCCTTTTCTGTCATTAGCAAGCTGGATGCAAACTAACAGAAAATGAGAATGTCACGCTATCTTGGCCAGATACTATTTCAATGTATTTCACTTTCCAACTTCACAAAGAATATATTCAGAGTATTTCCAATGAGATTCTCTGCTGTTGCCTTCAGAATATGAAGAAATCGTTACCAGAAAACTAGGTTTCTGTACCATCTAGTGGTGCATCCAAATATAGCTGACACATAGATATTTTTTAAGTGAATTGTTCTTTAAAAGAATCTCTGTGGGCTCAGGTCATTGTGGATTGTTTCATAGAGAGATTCTAGGTGCAAGGAAATGGTCAGCTCCTTCATTCTGGTATTATTATTATGAGCTCTGTTGCTTGACTCCTTACCTTGTCAGGAGAACGATAGATTCCAGTCTGCAATCTAAAGAATCTAGGTCTGCATTGACTATAAGTCGGGGCACGGGGGAGGGGGGGAGAAGGGCCAGCATTAAGCGTGCATTGTTAGAGCATAATACACCGTTAGAACATAACCTCTCTCTTTTTTCTTTCTGGGACATCATTTAAAAGTTCCCAGAGCTAAGAAATTTTTTTTAAACTTCAAATGTGGTAGAAAGCACATAACATGAAATTTATCATCTTAACGGTTTCCAAGTGTACAGTTCAGTAGTGTTAAGTATATTCAAAATATTGTGGAGCATATCTCCAGAACATTCCATCTTGCAAAACTGAAACTCTGTAACCGTTAAACAACAATTCCCCGTTCCTCCTACCCCCTCTAACAGGTTTTATCAAGGGATCACTCATAGCCAATCCTTTATGGGTCAGTGTTTTTACTAAAAGGAATAATTGTCGCAAAAACTGCTCCCTCCCTTTCCCTGCCCACTACTTGGGAACAAAAGAATGATTCTGAAGTAGTGACATTTTATCTTTTGTTAACCCCAAATCTCAGAACTGAGTTCCTGTTTCCCACCATCGTTGCCCGCGAGAGCTGGGAGCAGAAGTTTTGAGACCTTGAAATGCAGGATTCTGTATTCCGTAAAAATAAAAAGTTAAAATTAATTATTGTTTGAATTGAAGGATTAAGTCAAGGGAATTTAAGGCTCACCAGGGAAAAGTTGCAAAGAGATCCCAGTGGAGGAATAGAGAGCACACTTTCCTCTAAAAAAAGGGGAGAGCTGGTTTGGAATTCTGGCTCTGCAAAGTTTCAAGCTCTATGGCTGCTATGGACTGAATGTTTGTGTCCCCCAAAATTTATATTTTGACCTAACTCCCAAGGTGATGGTATTTGGAGGTGGAGCCTTTGAGAGGTAATTAAAGTCATGAGGGTGGCACCCTCATGAATGAGATTAACGCCCTTATAAAAGAGACCCCAGAAAACACCCTCTCTCCTTCCCTCACCTGAGGACACAGCAAGAAGATGGCTGTTCATGAGCCAGGAAGCAGGTTTTCACCAGACAGAGTCTACCTGTGCCTTGAGCTTGGACTTCCCAGCCTCCAGAACTATGAGAAATACATTTCTGTTGTTTAAGCCACCCAGTTTATGGTAATTTGTTAGGATAGCTCACACAACCTCAGTTTCCTCATCTGCAAGGTGGGAATAACAACACCTATGTGTTGTGAAGCAACAACTCCACACACACACACACACACACACACACACACACACTAACATGTCCTTTTTCAAAAATCACAAAGAGGATAATAGAAGCTGGCTATTCCATAACTTGCCTTTCTCAACTAATGATATATCTTAGATGTCTTTCCTTACCAGTATATATAAATCTACCTGATTCTTTGTACCTGGTCCATAGTGTTCAATTGTACGGATGTATTATCATTTATTTAGGCAATTCTTTTGACAGGAATTGGGATCACTCCTAGTTTTTTTGCTACTAGTAACCATACTGTAATAAACAATTAACCTATTTTAATTATCTGTGTATATTTTACAATGAGCTTAAAGTATATGTGTGTGTGTGTGTGTGCAGTGCATGTGTATACCTCTTGTACTTAATAATATGCATTTTCATGCATAAATATAGATCTATAGCATCGTTTGTTTTTTTTTTGGACCACACAGTGCAGCATGCAGGATCTTAGTTCTCTGACCAGGGATCAAACCCACACCCCCTGCAGTGGAAGCGCTGAGTCTTAACCACTAGACTGCCAGGGAAGTCTCTATAGCATCATTTTAAGGGCTGTGTATTATGTTATATTGGATGAATGGAACATAATTTGTTTAATGAATGCCCTACTGTTGGAGATTTATGCTGTTTCTGATTTTTCACTAGTATAAACAACGCAATGTTAAACATCTGTGTGCTTAAATTTTTGTGCATTTGTCAAATTATTTTCATTGGACGTACTCCTAGAGGTGAAGTTGCCAGGTCAAGGAGTACACATATTTTTGAGTAGTCATTTCATTTAAAAGGAAAACGCCAATTCTGTCACACAGATTTGCTAAACAGAGGTCCTCAGATATATAGCCTCAGGAAGAAACATTTATATCATGTAGGTCGGTGGTTTCCAAACCTGATGTAGTAGGCAGAATAATAGCCCCAATGATGGCCATGTCCTAGTCCCCAGAACCTGTGAATATGTTATGTTACATGGCAAAGGAAACTAAGGGTGCAGATGGAAGGTTGCTAATCAGGGGGATTATTCTGATTATCTGGGGCCCAGTGTAATCACTAGGATCTTTAAAAATGGAAGAGGAAAGCAAAAGAAGAGAGTCAGAAGAAGATGGGACTATGAAAGAATGATCAAAGAGATGCAATATTGCAGGCTTTGAAGATGAAGGGAGGAGACCATGGGCTGAGGAATGTGGGCAGCCTCTAGAAACTGCAAAGGGTAAGGAGACAGATCCTTCCCTACAGCCTCCAGAAGGAATGCAGCCTCGCAAACACCTTGATTTCAGCCCAGTGAAACCCATGTAGAAGGACTTCTGATCTCCAGAACTGTAAGAGAATCAATGTGTTGTCTTAAGCCACTAAATTTGTAGTAATTTGCTACAGCAGCAATAGGAAACGGGTACACTTGTTTACACCCAAAACTAATGGCGGGGTGTGGGGCAGGGAGGAGATGGGGGAAAGGTAGGAGGATGGGGGTGTCTCATCCCCAGAGACTCTGATTCAGTAAGTCTAGGGCAGAACTGAGGAGTATTTTTCACCGTGCTCCCCAGGTGATAAAACGCATCGAGTGGGGCTCTCGAGAGGCACTGATATAGACCACATGGCTCTGCAGAAGTAGCCATCTCCTGTTACGTAGACAGTCATTTGCTGGCCTGGCGGATGGTCCAGGTAGCTGATTGAAGATGGAGCTGACCTGGGGCTCCAATCTGGCACCAACCTTAACTCCATGTCCACGTGACAGTGTCAATCAACCTCACTAATCTGACCCCAATCTACCTTTCCAGCTTGATTTTCAACTGCTTATCAACCCAAATGCTCCACTCCAGTCAGACTAGTCTAATCGTCATCTATTCAACGAGTCTTGAGATTTATTTGTCTTTGCTCTTAAAATACTGCCCTATTGTCAGCTGGGTCGTCCAGAAAGCAGGCTCCGAGAAAGAGTTAAAGATGTGAAAGGTATATAGGGGCTTGGGGCGAAACATCTGCAAAAGATAAAAAGGGAAGGAAGCGGGGCTTCCCTGGTGGCACAGTGGTTAAGAATCCTCCTGCCAATGCAGGGGACACGGGTTCGAGCCCTGGTCCTGGAAGATCCCACATGCCGTGGAGCAACCAAGCCCGTGCGCCACAACTACTGAGCCCATGTGCCACAACTACTGAAGCCCGCGCACCTAGAGCCCATGCTTCGCAACAAGAGAAGCCACCGCAATGAGAAGCCCGCGCACCACAACGAAGAGTAGCGCTGCTTGCCACAACTAGAGAAAGCCTGTGCATAGCAACGAAGACCCAACGCAGCCAAAAATAAATAAATTTATTTTTTTAAAAAAAGGGAAGGAAGCAGAATTGAGGAGGAAGAGACTCAGACTAGGATGCAGATCTGATAAAGTCTCAGCCAACTCAACAGGAACCCTGGAACAAATACTGCCCAATAGAGGAGTCCCATGTTGGGCAGTAATGGCCAGGTCCTAACACTCCTGTCATGCTCAGTCATTGGCTGCCCATGAATAGCATGACTGAAGCAGATCCTAAGGTGCTGATAGGTGGAGGCACTCAGCGGACAGCACTTCTTGGAGCTGAATGGCAAACCCATGGCTGCCAATTCTTCCGTTTTCCAGTTGGCCAGACCCTGTCCTTTCTTTGAGCCCTCCTATGGCAACCGTTGACAGGTCTTGTCATAACCACTACATGTATTTCGAAATATAGGCTGTCTGAGCTGGAAATGTCCTTAGGGATCATCTCATTTTACATATTGAGAAACCGAGACCTGGGCGGGGTGGGAGGGTGAGTCATTCAAGATGGCACAGCTAGCTGGTGGCAGAGCCAGGACTGGAACCCAAGTGTCCTAACGCTCAATTCCGGTTTGCAGTTAACATTAAGAAAAGGCTGATCATTTTGAAAGATGAGTGGAGGGTCAGTCTTCACCTAAAACGTAATTGTAACTGCTGTAAATCAAGACTAAACTTGCTTCCAAGTATGCTGAATCATTAAAATGAAGGGAAAAAATAACCAAACTTCTCTTTGAGAAGATCTCTGAGGCTTAGTTTAATCTCAATTAAATTGATAAGAAATAGTGATAAAACTGTAATCCTTATGAAAATTCTATAGCCCATTTCATTTCTATAATCACCACAAATCTATAAAAAATTCAGTGACATACGACTTTAAAATCGTACTAATCTTATTAAAGGAATTCGTACGGACCATTGCATTATTTTGAAAATACAGACGACTTACAAAATGATTTTCAATTATGTCAAGCTAGAGAAACAGTTATGGAAAGGGCAGAAACTATTGTTTATACGGGAGAAAGATGTGATATACAGATTACTTAGCTTTATCTCTGGAGAGGTGACTTTCTTTTCAGCCTTACACGTGATATTGATTTTTAGAATGGAAAACTGCTTCAACACAAGTCTCAATTGGCTTTGCAAACAACATCCTTATTTGGAATTTTTGAAAGATGGTCTTTACTACCAGAAAAAGGAAATTGTCACCTTTTTTGTTTTAGCCCAGGGATCATTCAAGGATGTAAGTTTCCAGCACATTTGGAAACAATTTCCATTCTTTCAGACTGTGAAGTTCAGGAATGAGTGTGTTTGGGTTGGGGGAGATGTGGCAGCAGGTGAGTCAGTCAATGTGGGTGAGTCAGTCAATCCGGCCACTTGTCAATTTCTGAAACTTGTAGAGAAAAATGTGAATGAGGTTTATGGGCTGTAGCCCTATTGGGCCTGACTTTCCAATTTCAAACCTTGATCCATCTGCTAACTCCACCCCCTCCCCAACTAGCATCTCACAAAATTATCAACTAGGAGTGTAGATGAAACCCCACAGATAACACAGGGGGCTGGTGTGTGTGTGTGTGCAAAAGGATGGATCTAGAAAGACAGAAACCAAAGTCTAGGATTAAGTAGGAGATGATCTGGGGAGGGATTTACTTGTCTCAGAGGAGCAGGGGTCTTTCAGAGGCAGGAGACCTTTTCTTCCCTCTTTATTAACGTGGGAACATTGATCACTGCTTTCAACTTTATTCAAGAAAGAGCTTCCAAGCTGAGGGATTTGCAGGGAAATATTATCAGATTACCCAGGCTACACAAAATGCCAGCCCTCTTGGAATCATTTTTCTTTTCCCTAAATAGCAGCATATAGAGTTCAGTTCTGATGGGCATGTTATCTTCTAACAGATGAATCTTTCTACAGCGAGCCAAGATAAACACACACTTTGTTTAAGTGCTGGAATCAGCCTCCACCCTGAATTTTCCCAACCATCACCTAAAATAGAACACGGCTTTTGAAGGCAAATAACTGAGAGAAAACGTACTGGTAAAGTTTTTTTTTCTCTTAGTAAATCTCGGAAACCTATGTAACACACTGGAAAAACTGCTCGAGACAAGAGAATTACTGTATTACTGCCAAAGTTACCAATTCACTCGTGCAAGAGCTGTGGTCTTTATTTACATAGCAGATGGGAGAACAAAATATCCAAGAGCCACCCTGATGGTAACCTTTGATAAATATTATGGTGGAGAGAAAAGAGCCCCGAGATCACACCCGGGTTCCAGCGCTGGCTGTGTAAACTTGGGCAAGTCATTGGCCAACTCTAAGCCTCAGTATCCACATGTATTAAGTGAGGATTATTGTGTCAATCCTAGGGTTGCTGAGAAGTTTGCATGAGATCATGGATGTGAAAGAATCTAGAATTAAGAATAACAGGGCTTCCCTGGTGGCGCAGTGGTTGAGAATCCGCCTGCCGATGCAGGGGACACGGGTTCGTGCCCCGGTCCGGGAGGATCCCACGTGCCACGGAGCGGCTGTGCCCGTGAGCCATGGCCGCTGAGCCTGCGCGTCTGGAGCCTGTGCTCCGCAACGGGAGAGGCCACAACAGTGAGAGGCCCGCATACCACAAAAAAAAAAAAAAAAAAAAAAGAATAGCATAATCCCAAAATGTCATTTGATTATTCACCCTTTGAGCTGTTACACGGGAGCAACTGGGGTGTGCGTGGGGAACGCTGGTGGCAGGGGCCTCCAGGGTTGTCAGGGCTAGGTACCGAGCTCACACCGGACCATGAGCTGTCTATCGGACCGGAGAGACGAATGAGTTTGGAGAAATTTGTCATCTCATTTGGAACAATCTGCAGAGAAGTCCTGCTACCAAGTCTTGGACCCACGTGGGCATCCACACTGGTGGCCCCAACGCTTCTGTGCTGAAAAGAAAGTTACTATTTTCCCGATGTCACTAACAGCGGAAGAGCTACAGGAAAGCTTCCGTGTTCATGGCAGCCAGGCGGGCCCCTGCAGAAGGCTGTCAGGTGCAGATGACCTCCTCCTCAGAGGGAAGGCAGCCAGCAAGTCTTGCAACTCATCCAAGAAACGTTCTGGATACAGAGCTTATTCTAGGCCCCACTTGGGATGGCGTGGTTTGCTTACTAACGACTTGCAAGTTACTTCTCAGATTGCTCAGCCATTCTATTTGGAATCACTTTTTTAGAATTCAGGGATCAAATTTTCCAGGTGACTATCTCGTTCATCAGGCCCAGCCTGAGACCTTTTCAGCTTCCTTTCAGACTCCAGCCACTCTCAGTGGGTCTTGCCCACCCCATTTCCATTTTGCTTTTTGTAGAGGGAAGATGGAAATAGTCTGGTTAAGGCTAGAAAGTGTCAGGCTGTTCCTGGAACCTCTACTCAGTTCGAAGAGTGGGACAACCCCATCGGGTACCACGCCGTCAGTCTTGATGTGGAAGACCCAGCTGATGGAGGGTAAGGCGGCTGATTTCTAAGTAGGAGGGCAGTGGGTGCAGGGGGTGTGAGCCTCTATGCTCCCCACCGCGGAACATCTCTTTTAACCATCTTATATGCTTAAAAAGTTAAAAAAAAAAAAAAAAAAACTAACGTGGGGCATAGGTGCCAAGGAAAAGTATAGAATTTCAGGGAGAACAGAAACTTGCTTTGGACTCAGTGCTCTTTTGTGGCAGAAAGAGATAAGGACGGCGATGTCTCTAGACCCTCTGGATTCTCAGTAGAAAACCATAAGCAGGTTTGGAAAAAGGAATTCTCTTCTTTAAACCGGAGTTCAGTAAAAGAACAGATCTTTTCTTCTCTCTGGAGACTGGCTTTCTGAAAAATAGGATAAGCATGATGAGGAAAGAAGCCAGCTTGGGGTCCAAGAAGCCCAGGTTTGAATTCTGACCTATCTCACCACTCCTAGCTGTGTGACCTTGGGCAAGTTGCCTAGCCTATCTGAGCCCCACTTTCCTCAACTGGTAAATGGCAACACTAATGATACCTACCTCCTACGTGAGTTACACACATGTAAAGCCCTTAGAACAGATATGTTCAATAAATATTAGCTCTTATTTTGTTAAAGAGGCAGTGCCTTTATAGGGAGTAGAATTATTGTGCGGTCATGCTGTAGCTTAGCTTAGTGGGTAAGACCAAGGACAGAGAAAACTGACGCTGACACTTACCTTGACTTTGGGCAAGTGACTTAACCTCCCTAAAGCTCCATGTTCCCATCTGTGAATGAGGATAAAAACAGCACCCGTGGTGTAGGGAGCTATTGGCTCTTATTTTGCCTCACTTCCACGGCTCTTGTCATTCTCCTCACCTTCTAATGATCTTTACTTCAGCCAGCCATTTGCCCTGGTCACACGCTAGACCTCATCATGGCCTACACAGGTAGCATCCTTGCCATCTCAATTTCGAACATCCGCTCTCCAACCACCATGTCCCAATGTCATTGGCTTACGTAGTCTTATCACCGCATTTTATATAACCTCATCCTCCAATCCATCAACCTCCACTACCCGGCACCTTCCATCTGCCTCCGTTTCCTTCTTTGAGCAGCTTACACGCCATGGTCCCTTGTTACAATCACTCGCTTGCAAATACCCTCAACTCCTGTTCCTCTTTCTCCACCCATCGCACTCACTCATCAAAATCTCAGCCCTGGATGAGCCTCACCGTTTGCCTTCTCTGCATTACACTAACCCAATAGCACTGGCAAAAGTCACCCAAGCCTGTTTCCACTTAAACTGGTGATCTCAGCCTTCACAGTTGACTGAGAAGAGAGAAATCGTGTAATTAGTACATTTCAGACTCCCAACAAACAAGCCTGCAAATCTACTTGCATCTGTGTCCTTATTCTGCTTCTTTTGTCTGCTTTCAGTGACAGAAGGTCCCCTCCTCTTAGCAAATGTCAGTACTTCCACACGTCCCTTTCAAAACTTCTCATTGTGGGGAGGGGGAAGGGTAAGCTGTGACAAAGCGAGAGAGTGGCATGGACACATATACACTACCAAACGTAAAATAGATAGCTAGTGGGAAGCAGCCGCATAGCAGGGAGATCAGCTGGGTGCTTTGTGACCACCTAGAGGGGTGGGATAGGGAGGGTGGGTGGGAGGGAGGGAGACGCAAGAGGGAGGAGATATGGGAACATATGTATATGTGTGACTGATTCACTTTGTTGTGGAGCAGAAACTAACACACCATTGTAGAGCAATTATACTCCAATAAAGATGTAAAAAAATTTTTTTTAAACTTTTCAGTGACTTCAACCACAAATTTATCCTCATCCTCCTGTCATCCATCTCTTCATCTTTGTATAGGCTGTAATATTTGCCTTCTTTAAAAAAAAAAAGACCCACTCCACTCCACTAGTCTCCGTAGCTACCACCTTATTTCTGTTCACCCCCCTCAATGCTAAGCTCTCCGAGAAGCTACTGGCATTTACTGCCTCCACTTTCTCATCTCCCATTCCCTCTTCAACCCACCCAACCTCGCTTCCATCCACACGCTATAACGAAAACTGCTCTTAACTAGGTTATCAAAATCTTTGATGCCGCATCCAATAGAAATTTCCCTGGTCTTCTCTTATTTGATCTCTGGGAAGCCTTTGCCACAGTTGATCATGCTCTCTGGAACTTTCTCCTCTCTTAAGTTTCTGTAACACCTCACGCTCCTGGCTCTCCTCCCACCCAGGGACTGCTTCTTCTCAGTATCATCTTCTGGGTCCTTACATCCTCAACTTGTAAATATTGGCACACTCCAAGACTCTGCTCTCTGCCCTTCTCTCTTCTCTGCCTGGGTGATCATTCAATGGCTTTCAATGTCATTTTATACTGAACAATCTCAGAAGTTTATCCAGACTCCCCTCTTGAACTCCACACTTACATACACAACTGTTGAAGAGGGATATCCGCTTGCATGTCTTGTAGGCATCCAGACTGAACGTGGTCAGAGTTTTGTTCTCCTACAATCTTCCTCATTTCCATACATGTATCCACCCAGTTGCTCAAGCAGGAAACCGAAGAGCTAAACCCCCTCAAATAGATCTCAAATGCATTAACTTCATTTGGCCTCCACTGCTGCCATCTGTTCCAGGCTACCATCCTATGCTTCTGGCCTCCTAACTGGTCTCTTTGTTCCCATCCCTTTCTCCAGTCAATCCTCTCCACAGCAGGCTTCTGCGCCCTTATTAAGTGCAAACTGGGGGCTTCCCTGGTGGCGCAGTGGTTAAAAATCCGCCTGCCAATGCAGGGGACACGGGTTCGAGCCCTGGTCCGGGAAGATCCCACATGCCTCGGACCAACTAGCCCGCGAGCCACAACTACTGAGCCTGCGCTCTAGAGCCCGTGAGCCACAACTACCGAGTCTGCGTGCCACAACTACTGAAGCCCGCGCGCCTAGAGCCCATGCTCCACAGCAAGAGAAGCCACCGCAATGAGAAACCCGCGCACCGCAAGGAAGAGTAGCACCCCCCCCCCCGCCGCAACTAGAGAAAGCCAGAGCGCAGCAATGAAGACCCAGTGCAGCCAAAAATAAATAAATAAAATTTGTAAAAATACTTTAAATAAATGCAAATTGGCTCACACTTCAAACCCTTCCATGGCTCACTGAGTCACTTGGAAGAGAAAATCCAACCACCCACCATGACCCAGAAGGCCCTGTGTCACCCGGCCCCAGTCGACCTCACTCACTTCCGGGCCTGGGCAGGGCAGCTGCCTCCATCTCCACTCCAGCTCTTCCTAAAGCTCACTCCATCCCTCACTTCATTCGGGTCCCTGCTTGCACATCACTTCCACACAGAAGCCTCCCTTGACCACTTTATCCAAAGTTGGCCTCCATCTTTCTCTATTTCAACACTTGGTATGCTTCCTTCATACTTACCATAACTTGCAAATATTTTGTTTTGTCTTCTTTATTGTTTTTTTGGTGGAGTCTACCTTCCCCACTAGACTATTAACTCTCTGGGGAGCAGGGGCAAAGACAGTTTTATACACTATTGGATTTATATATGTAAATAAAAGGGCACCGTGTCTGACAAATAGCAATGTCAATATTATTATTACCTGTAAAAACTGAAGAAATGTACAAGGAATCAGTGTCTATTTGTACAGATTAAAAAAATCAAATTCACTAAAAATTTCGGCACTGCAGTTTTGGGGAGTCCCCTCCAGAAAGGTCTCTCCAACTAACTACCCTTCCAGCAGATCGCTCTTCTCTCCACAAGGTCTCTGCCTCATGGGTGTGGGACACCTGCATGAGGGGACTAGGCCATATTGGAGGGTAAGGAGGGGACTCGGCCTTCCTTCCTTCCTTTGACAAATATTTATCTGGAGTCTCACAGAGGAAATCTTTCAGAACTACCAAAATCCTTCCTGAAAGGTCCATCCGGCTCACTTCAAAATCAGGTTAATATATGGGAATTCCCTGGTGGTCCAGTGGTTAGGACTCAGTGCTTTCACTGCCAGGGCCTGGGTTTAATCCCTGGTCGGGGAACTAAGATCCCACAAGCCGCGTGGGCAAAAACAAAAAACACCCCAAAAAACCAAGCCCCCCCCAAATCAGGTTAATATAAAATATATCAAGAATCAAACATATAAAGAGGCGACCAAGTCCCACGCCAAAGCTAGCAACCAGGAAGTGATGGCACAGAATCTGGGCATTTCACGAGCTCCCCTTTGGTTCTCAGCATCAGGCAAGATGGGGAAACTGGCAGTGTGCTCTCTTAAGAGCATGGGCTTTGAAGGGGTTTCCTGGTCCTTTTATCCACCTAGGGAGTCACCCCACTTCCCCGTCCCCGCCCTGCTGCCTCCTCTGCCCAAAGCCACAGCTGCAGCTTAGCCAATGGGGATGGGGGCTATTGGCATAGCCAGGTACCCATTCCCCACCTCCTGTCAACTACTCTCCGCATGGAAGGCTCATCCCCTTGGCCCTTTCTCAAGGTAATACTGCTCCTTTGCATGCTTTCCAAGTCTCCTGCGTCCACTTCTCTTATTCCAGGATGGTGTCCTGGCCACAGATGGACAGTGAACCCATATACAGTGAAACAACCGTAGCAGTTGCTAATCTTCACTGTTGTACACTTGATTTAAGTTGGAATTGTTTTGATGATTTATGTTTCGTGTAATTTTCGATGCTGATCATTGTAGGACACGGCAAGAGCAGAGAGAGAATACCTCTGCTGCCTGCTGCTGTGTGATCTTAAGGCGAGTAAGGCCTTTCACCTGTTTGAGACTCAGTCCCCTCATCTATAAAATGGGCACATTCATTCCTTCCTTCAGTCAGTCAATCCCTATTTACCGGCTACCTCTCGTATAAGGCACCTAGGATGTCCTCATACACGTATCACAAGGTCGTTGTGGGGACTGAGCGGGATGCAGTGTGTGGGATCTGGCTCACAGCCATCACCCACAGGTGGTGTTGCTGTTAATTTGGGCCTGTGAACAATGGAAATCATCAAGTTTTTAGTAATTCTAAGGCTTATAATTTTTAAATGTATAAACTCTTAACAAGTACTTAGGAGACTTGATAACCCTGATATCATTCATTAGAAGGCCAGCAGAGCTCATCCCCTCAGGCAGAGACTTCCAGGAAGGCTGACAAAGCCGTGCTACCTTAAACCTACCTCCTCACCTGGGCACCGCCAATTCCTCCCTGAGGGTGATTTGCGGCTTGCTTGTTTCTGTTTTACAAAATGGTGTCAAACAAAATTAATTTGTACTCTGTCGGCAGATAGATTTTTACCATTTCCTTTTTCGATGTTCTTTTACTGTTTCCAGCATCTGTGCACTCATTCATCTGACACATATGTACTGCCCTCTGTGCCAGGCACTGCCGCAGGTGCTAAGGATGGGGCGGTTCACCCCTCAAAGCTTCGGCCCTCAAAGCCCGGACATCCTAGGGAGGCCTATATATCGTGCTCACCCCCACTCCACACCAAACTGTAAAGTGCCTGAGATCTGGGGCCGTGGTGGCAGCTCTTCCCTTGATGCCTCTCAAACACACAGCACGAGAACAGCTGAAGGCACACAGGATGTCCTCCCAAAAGGCACTTATGTTGTGCCGGGCTCACTGGAGCTAATTTCCATTAGAATGTAAATTCTAATCATTTACATATATTATTTCAATTAATCCTCACAGAAGCCTGATGAGGTGGGCATTATTTTAATCATCATTTTATAAATGAAGCCACTGAGGTATGGACAGGTGAAGAAACGTGGCTAAGTTCCTAAAGCTAGTAGGTAATGAAGCTGGATTCGACACCAGGTCATGAAAATCCTCATGTCAACCCCTGAGACTGTCCTCATTTGGCATCACTTTCAAATTGAGCGTGGGCCCAGACAGACTCCTAGCCTTTGGTATCAGGCGGCATTTTCTCTGACTGCAGAGTCCCGGGGTGGCCCTATGTTCTAGGCTGAAAACTGAGCATCCGGGAAAGAGCAGGGTAACCCTCATGAATTTGTTCATTTTCCCGCATCACCTTGGTTATCTCACTTAAATCCAGCTCAAAGAACTCAATAGAGCTGCTTTTATAGCCAAATTAGAAAATGGGCAAAACATTTTACAAGATACCAAGTGTACGGGCTCCTTGAGACCAAAATGAAACCTATTCTAGGGATGAAAATACTAAGTAGAAATGGGGGTCATTTCACTTGCTGGAGATCCTGGGTTTGTTTTTTTTTTGAGTTACTGAAAAAACTTTATTCACAGAGCAAGTGTGAAAATGTCTTTTTATTGGTATTAAAAGGGAATTTTAAGGCTGTAATACCAGCTCTTTATTCCTTAAAGGGAAGCAGTTACTATAATGATGTACTTGGAGCCACACGGCTAGTTAGCACCTTCCCTCTTCACTGGGGAACCGTGAAGTCTATTATGTTCCCTCAGGAGGGCAGTTTTCCATGAGAAATTGCTACATTTGTAAAGAACATATTGACCATGATGAAAAGATTTTATCCACATCTACACGATGATGACAAAATTGGACATGACTAAAAGGTTTGGGCAGCCCAATTCTCAGGAACAAAAACTAGAAACAAATGTCATGATACCCATAAAAATGCCTTGATGTGTCTGTCGAGCGTGGGAGATCCTGGTTTGTTTGTTTGTTTTTTTTTGCGGTATGCGGGCCTCTCACTGCTGTGGCCTCTCCCGCTTCGGAGCACAGGCTCCGGACGCGTCGGAGCACAGGCTCCGGACGCGCAGGCTCAGCGGCCATGGCTCACCGGCCCAGCCGCTCCACGGCATGTGGGATCTTCCCGGACCGGGACACGAACCTGCGTCCCCTGCATCTGCAGGTGGACTCTCAACCACTGCGCCACCAGGGAAGCCCCGAGATCCTGGTTTTTATGCTACAAGCTTGTTCTCAGGATACAGAGACATGCTATCAAAGGCAGAAGCAGATACTTACTTTCAACTGCAAGGCTGGAACTGGCAGGTCCACCATCAGGGGGGAAATAGATTTTCTTACCTAGGAAAATAGAAAACATGATTGGGAATGAAATCGGGGACTGGGTTAGAAAGTGCCCAGAAGCCCCCCAGGGAACCCCAAATTGCCTCGTCCTCAATTTATAGACACCTGACATTTTATCAGTTGCTACAAAAACAGAGAAGCTTCTGTTTTGAAGGCCCTGTGGGTTTTGTTCCCATGTTACAAGCAATGTTTCTGATCAAGGGTCACTGACTTCCTTAACAGATCCTGGACCATTGGTCACCAATTAATCCGACAGATATCTGCATTAGTAGGAGAGTCTGAAGAGTCGGTAGCAGTCGAGACTTTAGTGCTCAACATTTGAGAATGTGTCTAGAACTTTCAGGAACTGGATAATGCCTGCATGGTGGCTTTGCCATGATTTGCCTGGCATATAGTAGATGCTCACTAAATCTTTGCTGAATTGGATTTGAACTGCACGGGCTTGTTATGTTTGGGAGGTGATGATTTGAGCCATCTGTGTTCTAACCATCTGTTGAGACAGGGCTCTGCTGTGTGTGTACACAAGCATATATACACAGTTGGCCTCATCTGTCCCTCTGAATCCAGCAGGAGCAGATTTTTGGAAAAGAGGACTAGGGTGGGAATTCTCATAGGTTTCCCAAGCATGACATTTTTATGATTTACTCTTTAGGTACATTCCTAATCAAACTGTGGGAATGATGGAGTGGCATTTTAATGGGAAATTGGTTTTCGACATTAGGATGGAGCACAGCACCTGACCTGGGTAGGGCTAGACTGAACAGGCCCTTTGTGTAATATACATACTTGGTTCGGAAGTAAAAGCAGCTTCTAGCAATTTCTTTCAGGCATGGAACACTAGAACCAGATACGTATGGACCAGGGAGCTGGAAAGAAAATTCATCTAGGGTACAGAAAGCCAGAGGATTAAATATCTGTCGGGTGAGTGAGTGAATGAAATGGTGAATGAGCCTTAAGGATGCTTTCGTTTGTGGAGGGGTGTGGGTCTGGGAGCAGAAGCCCCAGACAGTCAGGCACCGTGACGCTCTCTAGGCAGCAAGGGGGCTGCCTCCACAGTCACTTTGAATTTTAATGCGTGGAGCAGATGGATGGTATAGATGGCCCTTGTTCTTGCCTAGGGGTCTGGCATTATTGCAAGTTGCCAACCTGTTTGGAGGATAGAGTTTCGAGCCTGTAGGTATATCCCTGTGAATGCAGGACCCTAAGATTTTAGGCAGCAGCCCATTTTTCTAGGGTAAGTCCAAGTCAGCAGACCAGGGTGAATACTGGGCCAAGTGCATCTGTCTGGCTATCTATGCAACCCTTTCGTCGTTGAACAGTGACTATCGACGCAGCCTAGTGAAGACAGATGGAACTGAAGCAAAACATTCTATCCCTCAGAAGCCCCGTAGCTGGAGTGGCAGCAAGTAGTCTTCACATCCCATCTCACGCCAACTCACTCTCAACCACAACCGATCAGAGGCAATCCTCCAAGTATCTGGAGGCGTTTCCTTACAGTGGGCTGAGCCGGAAGGCAGGTTGAAGAGCAATCCCATGCTTCCGGCCGTCTGGGCAGAGTTGCCATCCTCCCACGAGGCAGATTCCTGAGGATGGGTTAGGCATCTCTCTGGCTGGAGGAGACTTAGGAGGGGCTCATACTTCCCATCAGGCTGGGTCTCTGGAACCGAGTGCCCAGTGGAAAAGGCATGAGGGTAGCCAAGCTCTGGGAAGCTGGAGCTGGCGAGGGAGGAGAAATGCCTCAGCTCGCCAGGCTGAATGGAAGGGCTCCCGGTCAGGGACACTGGATACTGATCCATAGCCATGGGACCAGATCCACTCAAGCTGCAGCTGGCGGCACCATTTGCAAAAGATACTTCCGGCTGTGGCTTTGTCCACTGAGAAGAGAAACGCCACTGATTTGGAGGCATGCCACTATCTGGGAAGGAAAGATTTAGAAGACAGGTTTATGTATTGTTTTCAAAATGGAATTAGCTTAATTTATTTCTGGTTAATATATACTATTTTTTAATTGTAAAAAAAATCACTCTAAGCATAGTATCCAGAGACTGCCATTGTCTACCTTTAGGTGTACTTCTTTCTAAGATTTGTTTCTATTCATGTATGCACTGTTTTCACATCACATATTGTTTTCAAGGTTGCTTTTGCATTATTAAAATATCGCAAACATCCTCCCATAGCAAAGAATAGAGCCAACGCCAGCTTTTTAAATGGCTGCAGGTATCCCATCATACGGCAGTACATCCCTTGTCCAACTAGCCCCTCAAGGAAACTTTTCTAGAAGTAGAATTACTTGGTTAAAGGTGATTGGTGTTTGTTTGTTGCCGTTGTTTGGCTTTATTTTACAGCTGGTGCTTGGAACACACCGAATAGGAGGACTCCACAGAACTTTACAAAGGGTTTAATACTTGCTTGCATCACACAACTCTAGGGATTGAAACCCCACTTTCAAGAGAGGTCTGGGGCATGGGGATGTTAACAGACTGGACCAAGTTAGCCAGGCAGTTTAGCCAAGTAGGGATCTGAGCTGGAGGGATCAGTGATGGGTAGGGAAGTGGTGGCTTGAACCTCTTCCTGCGAAAGCGAAAGCTCAAGGTCAAGCAGCAACTCAAGTTTCTTCTTGCAAAGTTCTTGTGGACAAGCTAGTGGGGATGGAGTCTCCTTTGGTCTCAGAGACACTGTTCAAACTGCGCCTCTAACAGCTGCTGAATCAGAGTTCTCGAAGAGTCTCGGGCAGCCCGTGACGTGGACGGGTGTTTTCCCCATTCTCAACACCCACTCAGGAGGAGGGGCGGAGGGAGAGAGCGAACTCTGGCAGATGGCGCTTAAAGCCTGGAGGTTCTTATCTGTCCAAGATAATGCAGGGGGCGCGTGGGTGTGGCTGTCAGGCCCCCTCCCCCTCCTCCTGCACCTGTCCCAGTGCCCCTGAATGTTCGATTTGCCTGGATTTTGTCTGAGAGGTCAGCCCAGTGAGAC
Organism: Phocoena sinus; assembly: GCF_008692025.1. Classification (NCBI taxonomy): domain Eukaryota; kingdom Metazoa; phylum Chordata; class Mammalia; order Artiodactyla; family Phocoenidae; genus Phocoena; species Phocoena sinus. The sequence goes on along the minus strand of NC_045784.1, from coordinate 115,846,060 downwards.
TGGAGTGTCCCACCCACCACCGCAGCAAAACAAGCCCTAACCTACACGGCACAGATACTCTGCCCAACTTTTCCCATCGTTCACGAGAGATGGGCGATGGGTGGCTACTTTTAATGAAGCCAAGGGCAAGGAAACATATGAAGATTTGTTCCTGGGGATGGATGTTACTTTTGAAAACTGTTATCTGCGGGCTAGTAGCAATTCAGGGCACTGTGTCGCACAGACAGAGTGATTAAGCTGACTTAGGCTAATCACTGTGCTTCATATTGAATGAGGGTACAGAACATGTCCTAAGCACAAATGAGAAAACAATGTGTAGCCTCTGATAACTGGGCAGTTTCCAACTGAACTGGCTTTACAGATCTCATACATAGGACCTAGGTTTTGAACGCTTGAAAAGTGGAAGGCAAGGCCCCAGCGTGTTTTGAGTATTTTAAAAGACTGCTTCCCTTCCAGAATTCTCTGAGTGAAACGTTAAGGGGAGTGGGTGGCGTGCCTTTGGCCAAGGTCACACTTGGTCACTGAGTGCACCAGAGCAGTTTGGCTGGGAGTGTGTGGCCCAATCCCGAATTCACAGCAACCCAACGGTGGGCACCTTGGGAAAGCCCCTGGCCAGAGCAGGTTTGGGTGCGGTGTCCCGTGGAGCAGAGACCCTAGATTTTGGTGGGCCTCTTTCCCAGGCTGCTTGGGCCAACAGCTTCCAACAACCACGGCCATCTATCCTGGGGACCGCTGGAGTGGCTCCCGGTTGCCACCGCTAGAAGTGGCCCTGGTGACACTTCCTTACCCAAGATCCCCCTCTTAGTTACTTGGGAGATGAGAGGGAGCCCTAGGGAAGAGACTGCTGCCTTCTCAAACCCCAACCTACACTAATGAATGGAGAGCGGGCAAGGAGCTCTTTGGGGACACTTAGGGAAGGCTGGATTTTTCTCATTCTTTTTTTTTCCTTCAAGGTGATGCTAGGCAGCGTTTGTGAAATGTTAACCACCTCCTATCTTGTGATGTCTTGAAGTGGATGCGGCTTTAGTCTTTTTTTAAAAATTAAAGTAAAATTGGCTTACAATATTATTTTAGTTTCAGGTGTATTTTTAGAGATTATACTTCATACAAAGTTACTATAAAATATCGCCTATAGTCCCTGAGCTGTACATTACATCCTTGTAACTTATTTATTTTGTACCTAGTAGCTTGTACCTCTTAATCCCTTTCTCCTATTTTGCCCCTCCCCCTCCCTCCCAGGCTGGATTTTTCTTTCAGTAGGAATACAAAAGGCTTCCATCCCCTCTACTCCAACTCTGAACATGTAGCCCTAGCCTCTTAGTCCCATCCATGCCTCTAGCATTCCTGAGGCCTCTGGTCCTAAGACCAGGTCCTGTTCAGAGAGCGCAAGTCTCCATTTCCCACCCTGCCCTTTTAGGGTGAAAATAGCTAGCTATTCTCTGGCGTCCTAAGCAAACCCAGAGGCACCACCCATGCCACCCATAGACACTGCTGAGAACCCCAGAACCTTCTAGAAAGCACCTTCAGGCATCAGAGTTTGCTTCCACCCCAGAGGACCCTCCCTCCACTCTATCCTTGCATGGTGGTCCCGTCTCCCTGTTCCAGACTAGTTTCTGGACACACCAACTTCAATGTCACCCCCTCAGAGAGGCTCTCCCTCAGCTGCCAATGTCCAGGGTGTTAGCCTGCTACTCTCTGTGACTATGCCCTGCTTACCCTCCGTGGCATAAGCCTAACGTGATTCCATTCCCTCCTGCCCTCCTTCCCTATTGGTCCTCCCCACCAGCCGGTAAGCTCTAAGAGGACTGAGATCCCTTCTCTTCTGTTCACCATCACATACTCAGGAACTTGCACAGTGCCTGGCACAGAATGGGCCCTGACTAAACGTTACTGTAATGAGGGCACGCCCACGTGTGCCCTCACACGTGCACAGGCATGCTGGCACACACACACACACACTCACAGTCCCCACTAAATCCTTCTCTGTGGACGAGAGCAGCACGCAGAGGGTCTAAGAGCACAGACTTTGAGGCCATACAGGCTGGGAGTCCAATCCCAGCTCTGCCACCTCCTACGTGTGTGACACCGAGCTTGTCCCCTCCCGTCTCGGAGCCTCTTGGGGCTGTTGTGAGATGGAAGGGGACAATCCATGTAAGGCGTTTGGCACGGTGCCCGGGACCTAGTAGGCACTCAAGAAGTGAGAGCTGTTGCTGTGGTTACTATTAGTATTATTTTGGTTTAGAAACGCAGTGTAGGCTCACATTCACGGGTTTCTCCCCTGGTCTGCAACACTCCACAGAATCAACCAGGAAAAAGCAAATTGGTAATGCATGAGGCCTGAGGAGCCTCCTTGCCCTCAGTCAGCACAGAAGGGAGGGCAGGAAAGGACAGAGCCAAGGCGTCTGGGAAGCAGTGGCAGCCGCAGCGCTTCAGGGCTGACGTGGAGGATGGAGTAGGTATCGGCTATGAGAGAGATTTCAGAAGCCTTGGCTTGGTGTGTACATTCCCAGAAATAATCCATCAGAGGTGGGCAGGAACAACTGTACCTCTAGAAGAGCTTTTGTTTACTGCGCACTTACTATGGGCCAGGCTCTTTGTCTAGCATTCTGGATGCATCTCCCGTGAGCTTCACAGGAACCCAGATGAGAAAATAGTGGTTAAACGAACTCGCCTAAGGTCACACATAGCTAGCAGGTACTCAGCCAGCCACTAATCATGCTTATAATGACTAATATTTATTGAGCACTTCCTGTGTGCCAGACCCTTTGCTAGGGGCTGTCACGTGAATTATCTTACTGAATCTTCAGACCAACCTATTGGTTAATTCTCACCATGCCCATTTTCCTGTTAAGAAAATTGAGGCTCAGAGAGGCAAATGACTTGTCCAAGATTCCACAGCTAGTAAGGGGCAGCTGTTCACAACCAGATCATTTGATTCTAGATACTGAGCTCTTAGCTACTTTCAAATACTAGTACACTCTCTATGTTTAATCTCCTATTTTCAGTTGGGAAAGGGAACCTGGATAATCAGCAAAAGACTAGGTAACCCAGGCAGGAGGCCATGAAGGAGGGGGTGGGACTGAATAGCTGGCTGAATCTCAGCCTCAGACTTCATTCACTGGTTCTGTCTCCCATAATTGCAAGAATGCAGCGAGCCTGCGCTCTCACACACTCCCGTGGCTGGACGGGGGGCAGATGGGCGTAACATTTCTGGGAGCAATTTGTCAGTAGCTATCGAAACCCCAAAATTTGAGTGGACTCTGATGCAGTCATTCTACTTACAGCAATTTATTTTAAGAATATAAGCAATGATGCCTGCAAAAATTGAGCTACAAGGATATTCGATGTGATATTTACATATAGCCAAAGACTGGCAACAATCTAAATGTCTGAAAATTTTAATAGATTTGGTACATCTATAAAAAGGATAGTCTTGAGCCATAAAATGATGTTGTAGTAGAACATGTAATGGCAATAAAGATACATACGGCTTATTGTCGGTTAAAAAACCAAGTTACAAGCCATGATGTGCAAAATGATGTTAGGTTGTAAAACTTAGTATGTGCACATAGATGCACATGTGGTTTTGTGTCCTGAATGCTTCTGTGTTTTCTAAAGTTTCAAAACTTGACACATTATTTTTGTGATTAGAAAAATTTAGTTAAGTAAAAATTTATGAACGCACTTGACTCAGTGAACCTGTCACAGCTGTGAAATAATTGCCCGATTACCTTCCGCCCATCTTTTCCTCCTTCTTTGTCCCCTGTCTCCACCTTTAATATAAATGCTGTTTTATGATGAAGTTGAAGCCGAGATCCCTCTGAACACACACACATATCTTGCCCCACGAAGGTCCCAACTTTGACCTGCCCGATGTGCACACACTGACTCTCCCCTCTCTACCATCTTGGCTGGTGGCACTTGTCTCTGATTCATTCATCCCAGAAACAAAGAAGATATTCTTTGTATTAGCCGATGGCTGAAATAACACCAGAGGCAGAGACAGCTTATGGAGGACAGTCCTGTTCCAGGGCACCCAGTCCTATTCAGTCCCACCCCCTCCTTCATGGCCTCCTGCCTGGGTTACCTAGTCTTTTGCTGATTATCCAGGTTCCCTTTCCCAACTGAAAATAGGAGATTAAACATAGAGAGTGTACTAGTATTTGAAAGTAGCTAAGAGCTCAGTATCTAGAATCAAATGATCTGGTTGTGAACAGCTGCCCCTTACTAGCTGTGGAATCTTGGACAAGTCATTTGCCTCTCTGAGCCTCAGTTTTCTTAACAGGAAAATGGGCATGGTGAGAATTAACCAATAGGTTGGTCTGAAGATTCAGTAAGATAATTCACGTGACAGCCCCTAGCAAAGGGTCTGGCACACAGGAAGTGCTCAATAAATATTAGTCATTATAAACATGATTAGTGAGAGTCCTAGTAGGCATTAACTCTCTGGCTGGGGTGTCGTCAGGGTCTACAAAGGCAACATAATGGAATAGTCAAGAGACTGATTCTGGAGTCTGACTGACCTGGGCTTCAATCTCTATCACTCACTGGGCTGTGTGACCCATCCCATCACTTACCCTCTCTGGGCTGCAGTTTCCTCCTCTGTAAAGTGAGGCTATTAATACCCACTGTAAAGTGGTTTTGTGAAGTACAGCACGCATGTAGGAAAATGCACAAGTATAAATGTGCAGCTGGGGGAAAAATTTTTCACGAACTGGGTGATGAGTACCCAGATCAAGGAACAGAGTATGACGGTCACTCCAGAAGCCTTCCTCAGCCCCCTTTCCCATCACTAAACCCCTCCAAATGTAACCCCTCTCCTGTCTCCTAACACCATAGATTCTGTTTACACAGCTTTGACCCTTATCAATTGTAGTGGATTTAAAGGACTGAAGTGAATGCAGTTATAGCACAGCACCTGGCACCCAGTGTGGCTCCCTGTAAGTTAGTTCAGAGTCCTCTCCCTCATTGGGAAGGAAGACACGAAGTCATCAGGGTTCACAGGGGCCATAAACAACTAGCATGACTATACCTCATGTAGATATTCACACTAAAACAGAAACCCAAGACACGGAAGCAACCTAAATGTGCATCGACAGAGAAATGGATAAAGAAGATGAGATACACACACACACACACAAATGGAATATTACTCAGCCATAAAAAAGAACGAAATAATGCCATTTGCAGCAACATGGATGGACCTAGAGATTATAATACTAAGTGAAGTAAGTCAGAGAAAGACAACTATCATATGCTATCACTTATATGTAGAATCTAAAAAATGATACAAATGAACTTATTTACAAAACAGAAACAGACTCACAGACTTAGAAAACAAACTTATGGTTACCAGAGGGGGAAAGGGGGGAGGGATAAATTAGGAGTTTGGGATTAACAGATACACACTTCCATATATAAAACAGATAAAAAACAAGGTCCCACTGTATAGCACAGGGAACTCTATGAACTATATTCAATATCTTGTAAGAATCTATAAGGGAAAAGAATCTGAAAAAGAATAGATCCATATATATGTATAACTGAATCACTTTGCTATACACCTCAAACTAATACAACATTGTAAATCAACTATACTTCAATTTAAAAAATTTTTTTTAAATAAAAAAGAAAGGGAAGGAAGGAAGGAAGAAACCCAGCGTTTCTTCCCCACCCCGACTGGATTCTGGAGGGGGAAAGAGAAGGAGACTGGCTATAAAAGACCTCTGAGGGCTCAGGCTGTACGTATACCTTCTTCTCAGCAGCCCTTGAGCATGTTGCCAGGCCTAGGGCTGGGCTCGAGGCTGGGATAGGAAGAATACAGGGTGGTAGTGTACCAGAACCGTGACCCCAGAAATAGTAACTTCTGAAGCTTCTCGAGTTACCTACTCTAAAATCCCCAACATCCTTCTAAAAGGGAGATAATTCAAAGATACTTTCAGCTTGTGTTTTCTTTTCTACAAGTAGGGCCAGTATAAATTATACCTAAGTAAATAAAAAAGTAACTTTGATTTGAGAAAAGCAGCCAGGAAGTTCAACGGCATTTCCTAGCCATACGGGCCTCAGTGTTTGGGCTTTGCGTATTTGGCCTGACAGAGCACCCTTAGAATGTGGGTGAGGCCGCCATGGGAGCCCATGAATGGAAGCCTGTTCTCCGTGTGGCTTAGCTGAGGCCTCAGTAGGGCCAGGCAACCTGGGACTGGCCTGAAGAGGCTGAGAGGATGCTAAGGGTCAGTAATGAATTTCCCACTATTTTCGAAGCTACGTGCATCTCATGTAACACTTCCAGTGAGAACAACTGCGGACCCGCCTTCTTTCAGGGGACCCTCCCCGGAGGCAGCAGAGCTTATGAGAAACTTGACTCCTAACTGCGATAAGAGAGGCCTTGAGGAAGACGGACTTTCTCCTTCATTTGTTCAAGCAGCTAGACGAACGAACATTGGCCTAGCCCCTACCACGCGCTGCGAGGGAGACACATTCTTCACAGTCCCGGGATCTGTGAGACTCTCACACGGAAAATGCAACAACCCAGAAGGTAGGTGGAGAAGAAAGCCGCCTCTCTGGCCTGAGAAGGCTGGCTTGGGCAAGATATAAGGCCATGTCCAAGTTCCCTTGGCGGGCAGGGGCTTCACAGAATACACAGCAAAGTCAGAAGGCATAAGAAACAGGGCAGCAGCCACCCAACAGAAGCACCTGGACAACTTGGGGGCTGACGGGAGGGGCCTGCTGCTTTGATCCTGATGTTTTGAAGGTGGGCCCTCGTACCCACTGTAGCCATTCAGAAACACGCGTCAAGCCTTCACACCACCACCGCAAAAGTAACTACCACCTACATGGCATTTACTATGTGCCCCTTGACATGCGTTATCTCATCGATTCCTTCTCTAGTTCAATAATACTCAGTTTTACAGATGAGGCAACGGAGGCCCAGAAAGATGAAGTGCTGTGCCCTGAGATCACATGGCTGATCAATGGTGAAGCAGGCCCCGCCTCAGGCTGCCTGGTTCTAAAGCCATACACCAAATGAATCTCTCTACAGTGACTCCATAATTGACAGAATCAACACCTTGTGATCCAAGTCACAACTTCAGGGGGCTTCCCTGGTGGCGCAGTGGTTAAGAATCCGCCTGCCAATGCACGGGACACAGGTTCGAGCCCTGGTCCGGGAAGATCCCACATGCTGCGGAGCAACTAAGCCCGTGTGCTACAACTACTGAGCCTGTGCTCTGGAGCCTGCGAGCCACAACTACTGAGCCTGCGCTAAGAGTCCGTGAGCCACAACTACTGAGCCCATGTGCCACAACTACTGAAGCCCACGTACCTACAGCCTGTGCTCCACAACAAGAGAAGCCACCGCCATGAGAAACCCACGCACCGCAACGAAGACCTGATGCAGCCATAAATAAATAAATAATTTTTTTTTAAAAAAAAAGAGCTCTACAAATCACGATTTCATTCATTCACGAAATATTTATTGAGCACCTTCCATGTGTCAGACATTAGGCTGGGTACTTGGAAAACATCAGTTAACAGGTTGAGTCCCTGCTGCCACAGAATTCAGAGTCTAGTGGGTAGGAAGAGCTAAGAAACACATAAATATATAATATGCCACATGGTGACAAATGCTAAGAGAAATAAAACAGGGTAAGACAGAGAGTGACAGGGTGGGGACTTCTATTTTTTAAATAGATTGTTCAGGGAAGGCCTGTCTGAAAAGATGACATTCCAACGGAGACTTGAATGAAGTAAGGGGAAGTCATGCCGTTATCTGGGGAAAGAGCATTTCAGGAAGAGGGGAGAGGAAGTGCAAAGGGCCTGAGGCAGAACTGTACTTGTCAAGTTCTACAAAGAGAAAGGAGGCTACACTGGAGTGAGGGAGGTGGGAAGTGGCAAGATATGAGAGCAGAAAGATGACAGGGGCCCAGGCCAGGGAGGTCCTCATTAAAGACCTTGGATTTGATTCCAAGTGAGATGAGAAGCTAGTGGAGGATTTCAAACAGAAAAGTCATATGGTACGACTTTCAATTTAATGGTATAGACTGAAGTGGGGCAAGGGCAGCAGCAGGGAGACTGGTGAGGAGGCTGCTGCAAAATTCCGGGGGGGCTTCCCTGGTGGCGCAGTGGTTGAGAGTCCGCCTGCCGATGCAGGGGACATGGGTTTGTGCCCCAGTCCGGGAAGATCCCACATGCCGCGGAGCGGCTGGGCCGGTGAGCCATGGCCGCTGAGCCTGCGCGTCCGGAGCCTGTGGTCCGCAGCGGGAGAGGCCACAACAGTGAGAGGCCCGCGTACCACAAAAAAAAAAAAAAAATTCCGGGGCGGGGGTGTGGAGACGGCTTCGCAGACCAAGGGGACAGCAGTGGAGGTGAGGACACGTGGTCAGAGCTCGGATATATTTTGAAGGTAGAACTTACAGAATTGTTCGAAGGATTGGATGTGGGATATAAGATAAAGAGAGCAGTTAAATATGACTCCAATTAATTGGAAGGATGCAGTTGCCACTTATGGACGGAGCAGGGTGACGGGGAAACTAAGAGTTCAGCTTGGGACCTGTTTGGTTTGAGATTCCTATTAGCTCTGTGAAATGAAGGTATCAAGTAGACAGCTGTGTGGATAGGTCTGAAATCCAGTCTGGGCTAGAGATACGCATTTGGGATTGACCAGCACATAGACAGTATTTATATAGATGGTATTTAACACCAAGAGACTGGAAGAGATCCCCTAGGGAGTGAGTGTAGAGAGAGAAATTGTCTGAGATCGGAGTTCTGGGGCCCTCAAATGTTTAGGAGTTGAAGCGTTGAAGAGGAGAGGACATCCAGCAAAGGAGACAGGAGGGTAACCAGGAAGCCAGGAGGAAAAGCATGAGGGTGTGACGTTATGGAATCCAAGTGAAGGAGGTATTTACAAGAGAGAGCAATCGACTGCAGCAAACGTTGCTGATGATGGCTCAGCTAAGATGAGGACAGAGAAGGAACATTTGGCTTTGGAAAGTGGAGGTCCCCGGCTAGCCTGGATAAGAGTCGTTTCAAGGAGTGTTGAGGATGAAAAACAGAGTGGAGTGGATTCAAGAGAGCAGGAGAGGAGAGGAAGAGGATGGAGAGTCCACGGACACCAGTTATAAGTCTTGCTGCAAAATGAAGCGAAGAGATGTGACAATAAGCCAAGAGTTGGTTTTATCTCAGGTTGGGTTTACAAGGCAAGCAGGATAGAAGAAGTGAGGGACTATGAATTGCTGGCGCTGACAAAGAAGGGATTGTAATATATCCAAGTCAAAGTGTTCAGAACTAACCCAGAGTCAAATACCCAAAGTGAGCAGACTTGTCTAGGCATCAAGAGCCTGCGGTTTTGACCCTTCCCAGGAGCCAGTTAGATCCTGTGAATCCCACTTACCGCATGTCAATTCCCCAAACGACTCAAGAGCAGCCATTCCTGCCGCTGCTCTAAAGCGCTCAGCACACCGTTAGACAGCACACCTCCCCACTGTCCACCCAGCCCCTGGTGCCCAGTGTTTCCTTTAGGATCTGCTGCTGCTACACCCCCTTCCACATGTTTCCTGAAGTCCCAAGAGTCTCTGAGAAAATCACGTCACCTGACTGGAAAAGTTATTTCTGGGAGAGAAGCAAATTCTGAAAAGCTATATCAGCTAATACACCCACTCCCTGCCCAGACTGAAAGAGTCTGGCCAGCCAGGGTGTTGGCGTCTGAAAGCAGAGGTCCCACTTGGAGGCATTCAGCACGTGAGCGCGGCACCTTTTGACACAGCTGTCTTGAAATGTGTTTTGAAAAGAAAGAATGCTTATTATTAAAAAAAAAAATTACCCAAGAGCTTGTGCAATAGACACCCCTGATGCTGTTAAGGGTGGGGAGAGGGATGCCGCCAGACAGTTCATTTGCCTCCCTCTGGCCCTGGCCCTGCTCCCCAGAGCACCCACTATTAATTGAGAGGAGGCTGGGTGTACACGCGGGGGACACGCATGCTCTTATCACAAGTCCTTTGGTGTTCCTGACCTGTCAGACAAAAGTAGTAGTAATAATAATAGTACAGGTAATGGTGCTAATAATAAACAGTTGTGGAGCTCTTACTGTACACTGAGTAGTGAGTTCAGCACTTAACACAATTGAGGACATAAGGGAATAGGTATATCAATTTGATTAAACAGTGTCCTTTTTGTTTTTTGGCCATGCCACACGGCTCGCGGGGATCTTAGTTCCCCAACCAGGGATGGAACCCATGCCCCCTGCAGTGGAAGCACAGAGTCCTTACCACTGGACCATCAGGGAATTCCCTAAACAGTGTCCATTTTCATGTGAAACTTCTGAGAAAAGGGTGTGGCTTCTCACTAGACAGTGTGACGTGCCTTCAGGAAATATACACACGTCTAAGAGCACTGAGGGCATCAGAACTGGTCTTTCCGTGATAGCCCGATAGGTAATTCCAGCCCCACTCTCCCGACATGCTCACCATTCCTCAGGATCACATCTCCGCTCTGGCTGGAAGGGCTGAGTCCCTGGGGGCTCTTGACATTGCCCAGAGCTCTGGAGAAGTGTTCGTCCACTACACTGCTAATGTCCCCTTGGAAATAGGTGAAAAGGACACAGCGGGAATTCCATTCAGTCTTGATAGGGCTCTGCATCTGGACGGCGGTCTTCCTCACTTCTTCCATCGTGACACAGGGGAGAGCTGCGGAGCAAACGCAAAATGTCACTGGTACTGTTTTTCCAAGCGGCTTGGCTGTAGTTTGGAGAAGCAGCGTCCTTGAGGGCAAGCAGTTTGCTGCTAAGGTTCGGGCTCTCTCACTGGGGCCCTGGGTAGCTGCGCAGCTGCTGAGTTCAGGAAACAAGACAGAGCTCTACCAAGTCCTGAAGCGACCCTCTCTTACAAATGAAAAAGATTGTCTGGGAGCATGATTAGAAGAGCATCAGGAAATGAAAAAGAAAGGGAGGGAGGGAGGGAGGGAGGGAGGGAGGGAGGGAGGGAGGGAGGGAGGGAGGGAGGGAGGGAGGGAGGAGGAGGAAGGAAGGAAGGAAGGAAGGAAGGAAGGAAGGAAGGAAGGAAGGAAGGAAGGAAGGAAGGAAGAAAGGAAGGAAGGAAGAAAGGAAGAAAGAAAGAAAGAAAGAAAGAAAAGAAAAGAAAAGAAAAGAAAGAGGGAGGGGAGGGAGGGGACACTGAGACCAAAGAGTGGAGTAACTTGCCTTCTGGGGAAGTGCCTGCCTCCCGCGAAAACCACGTGGAGATCCCCCTGAACAAGGGCACTGAGTACCCCAGTAGAGCTTGGCTAAGCGATCCAGTGGGTACTGACAATTTCAGGTTCCCTAATAAGCACTGCTTTCCACCTTGGCCACTTCCATGCAGAAGCATCAAACACATCAAATTCTCCCTCCCCTCTGAAGCCATAATCTGTGTTCGATGGGGTCCTGCACCCACCCCCACCCCATCTTAGAAACTAGCAATTACAGACAACACCAGTTCTGAGGCCTCCAGACAGATATACTCTGCCCAGAGTCATTTAGAAAATGTCAGAGCTTTAAGTCCAGGTCCAATTGACTCTGAATCCCATATATTTTTTTTTTTTGGTCGCGCCGCATGGCTTGCAGGATCTCAGTTCCCCAGTCAAGGACTGAACCCGGGCCACGACAGTGAAAGCCCGGAATCCTAACCACTAGGCCACCAGGGAACTCCCAGACAGATATACCCTGAAACAAATGCAGAGAACATTTTTCACACTAATACTTTGTGGCGACATTGGGGAAAAGCGCTCTGTTCACCACGCTTCCTCCGCGCCTAGAACAGTGCCTGATGTCTAGCTTAATACTGAACAAACGCGCAACAGCCGTTGGCTAAATGGCCTTGAACTTGGCCTCCATCATTGGATTCTGCCTGAGCTCCTTGAGGGCAGAGGCTGTCCTTTTGGTCACCTCTGGCCATCCAATCCGACTTGCCCTGATGCATATAATGCAAATAACTAGAGTTTAACAGCTCTTCTCCCTCCCTAGTCTCTGAGATCCTCGAGGATGGGGGGCCATTTCTTATTCATTTCTTTATCTCTAGCACCTGACACTAAGTAAACAATGGGCTGAGTGATGAAATGCCATTTCGTGCAGTAAGAGCACAAAGCAAGGGAATCACACCAGTCACAGGTTAGAGGACCTGGGCTTGCCCTTGGCTGGGTGTGTGCCTTTGGGGGAAATCACAGAGCCTCTCTGGGCTTCAGATTCCTCTAGGGTAAAATGAAGAGGTTGGGGTGTATGAATTCTGCAGCCTGTTCTTTTATGGTCCTGCCAGAAGTGCTAACAGATTATGATGAAACATTACGAGGGAACCTGGCAGTGAGCAGAGGACCCTTAAAAGTTCTCCTTTCGGAATCCCAGCCTCAGTCACGGCTGGATTCTCTTGTCTCCAGAAGCCTCTGATTGAGCACATCGATCTGTTTCCCCTGGGTGACAACCATGCTAAGTAAGCATCACAGGTACTACCTGAAAAATGAATCCACTGTATCCTTATTTCAAAACACATGGGAGCAACCGCTTTGAAAAACTGGCGGTTTCTTCTAAAGTTAAACGTACACTTAACCATGTGACCCAGCAATCCCACTTCTAGGCACATGTAACCAAGAGAAATGAAAACAGATATCTGCACAGAGACTTCTACATGTTCTCACCGGCTTTATTTATAGTAGCCAAAAAGTGGAAACAACACAAGTGTCCGTCACCAGGAGAATAAATAAACTAGCTGGGACACTTTCATACAATGGAATGTTCGTCAGCCATAAAAAGGCACAGACTACCAATCCACCCAACAGCATGGATGAACCACTAAAGCATTAAGCTGAGTGAAAAGAGCCAGACGCAAAAGACCACATATTGTATGATTCCACTTACACGAAACAGGCACAAATAATCTACGGTGATAAAAGAACAATGGTCGCCTGCGGGGTGGGGCTTGGAAAGGGGTGAGAGGGAACTCGTAGGAGTGTTGGAAATGTCTTACATCCTGAAGAGGGTGAAGGTTACACGTGGATGTAGACATTTGTCAAAACTCAACAAATTGTGCACTTAAGATCTGTGCATTTCACTGAAGGCAAATTATTCCTCAGTGAAAAAGCACATATTATCGTCAGATACTTGGACTCATAGAAATAAAGCAAAGGTGTAATCCTTGGGCACGTTACGCGGTAAGTCAAAGACTTTCAAGAGGCAAACTTGTAAAAATAGAGAATAAAATGGTCGTTCCCGGGGATGGGGGGCAGGACCAATGTTGTTTAAGGAAACAAACATGCCATGAGTAGTGAATAAGTCCTAGAGCTCTACTGCACGGCGCAGTGAAAGTAGACAACAATATTGTATTATAGTTATCAAACTTTCTCGGAGACTGGAACTTAATTATTTCAACCACTAACAAGAAAGGATAACTACGCATCATGATAGAGGTGTTAATTGATAGCTCCGGTGGCAATCATAAGACAACACATAAGTTTATCACATTAGCGTGTTGTACACCTTAAATCTACAGAATGTTATACGTCAAATATATTTCAAAAAATAGCAAATCAAATAAGGCGACAGTGTTGTGAATGACGAAGTAACGATAAATGTGGACGCAGCCCTTCTTCTAAAGCGGCAGTTTACAGAAGACCTACTCTGTGTCGGAAGCTACAGATATACTTTCTCCAATCTTTACAACCTTCAAGGAGGTATTGTTGTCCCCATTTTATAGATGACCAAATTCAGGCTTCGAGAAGGGAAATCGAGGGCCCAGGCCACGCAGCTCGGTGGTGGCAAAGCTGGGGTTTGAACTCAGGTCTCCCTGACTTCAGTGTCTGGCCTTTTCTCCCCATCCCTTTCTAACTACCTGGTGGGGCTAACCGTCCGTTCCCCTCCACGGGACTCGCACCAGGACCCTAACCCAGCTCTCTGGCTCCCCGTCGGGCGTGCAGGCAGGCGGCCCGTGCGCTCTCGCACACATCTTCTGGAAGCCTGTACCGGCAAGGGCCGCTTGGCGCCTTTGTGGGTTTTGCCCTCTTACCCTCTCGTCAGTGGCCACTTCTCTAGCTCAGGCTTGACCCAGCCTGCCACCTCTCTTTGCTAAGTCTCCCTGAAGCCACGAAAAGAGCCGGCCGGACCCTTGGGACATCAGGGCGGTGAAGCACGCTCCCAGCCCCCGTGGTAAGAGACCACAGGCTAGCTCCATAGCGATAGAGCAGGTCAGAGCACCGTCTCAGCGCCCTCACCCGGGGGGCTCAGACCTTACACAACTGCTGATCCTGAATAAACCCCAAGACCTGCCCGTGCCCCTCTCTTCTCCTCACCAAACACATGACACATACTCGAAAGGAAAGCCCTGGGTTACGTCTCTGGATCCAGCTGACAAGCAGTTCTCCGGACTGTACTCAGAGCTCAGGGGCGAGGATCTGTATTTGCGGGCGATTCAAATTCTGAGAACTGTTATCCGATTTAATTCTTTCATCCCCACACGAAGCCTCCTTGAGGGCTCTCTTCTTCATTCGGTAGTGAATTGGTGGGGTGGGTCTGACTTAGAAGGGGGGCCGCAAAGCTGGAACTAATGGGAGGTCAACGAGGCAGAAGAAAGGGTGGGACTTTTCCTAGCCAAGATGTTTCTGTATCGACGCCTGGCTTTGTAGCGAAAGTCTCTTGCTGACAAAACCCTCGGCCTTGTCCAAGCTTTGTCAGCTGTGCCGTTCGAACAGCAGAACTACAAAGGCCCGCTGTAACTTGCAGTTTCCCCAACGCACAAAATATCAAGACACCGAGTAGGCATCAAAATACTGCCCGGTCTTCTGCAAAAATATTTTAACATGGAATCCAAGAGGAACGGTTTGACCTGACTTCTACCAGGCTGCCTACCTTGACGTGCTTACCACCCTTCTGCGAAATGGTACCCAGCACCCCGGCGGTGGGATGGGGAGTCAAAGAGGTGATCACCTGGAACAAAAACCCCAACGGGACCGGACTGTATCTCACTGAACAGAGCATGAGATGCCCTCCACCGCCACCCCGCCCCCAGCCCCGATTCCTTCCCAGTTGAATTCCCATCCCTCCTGTCTCCCCCAAAGTCCCCACCTTCTCTTACCTTAATTCTCGACCATCGGCGGAGACACAGGAAGATGCTATGGCCGGGCAAACGTACCTTTTGATGGCCGGAGCCGCCTGGCCCGTTTTAGAGCAGCTCAGTGCTGGCCCGAGCAGGGCCTGGCGATCTTGTGCCCTCCCCTGGCTACTTTCTACCCTTCTAGCAGAGCCTAAACGAGGCATTTCCTGCTAGCTATCTATTAAGAATGCAGAAAATGTACTCCAACAAGTCAATCGGGTTGGGCACCTGCAGGAATGAGGAAAATAGGTAGTTCTTTTTTTTTATTTCTTTCTTTTTGCATTAAAAAAAAAGCACTTAGCGATATTGTCTCTTAAAGTGGGCGGCCAATTGTTTGCCCGGAAACCACACACAGAGTAGTAATGTCTGAAGCCTCAGTGGTGGGGCTGGGATCCAAGTGATGTGACTTTCAGTCTCTGGAACAGAGAGGAAGTTTGGCTCGTCTCTAGTTTCTTCCTCTCTCCCCTTGGGAAGAGAAGGGGAGCCCAGCCCCTTAGGATTCTGGACTTTCTCAGGCTTCCAGGGGCCCAGAGGGACTGAGGACTTCTCCAAACCGGCAAGAGATGGAGCAGTTCAGGACTCCAGCTGCAGGTTTGGAGCAAAGGAGTCCCAGCCCTCGTCCAGAAAAATCTTCAATAGTACCTCAGTAAGTGGCACCATCATTCAGACCCCAAAGCCTGGAGCCGTCCTTTGCTTCTCCCATTCTCTGTTTCAATCATATTAATTTAACAGATATTTATTATACACCTACTCTATACCAGGCATTATTCCGGGAGTTCTGTTCCATAGTAAACAAAACAGACCGAATCCCTGCTTTCCTGGAATAAATATACACACGTTCTATGTTTGTACGTTATGTGGACTTGTCAGATGGCAGTAAGTACAAGGAGAAATTAATCAGGAAAACGAAGCAGAGACAGGGAATAGGAAGTGTCTCATTTATCCAAGGCGGTCAGGAAAGAATTTTCTGATAAGGTGACGTTTGATCAGAACCCCGGGGGGGGGGGAACCATGTTGTTACCTGCTTTCCTGATATCTGAGGGAACATCTAATTCAAAAGGCAGGTTCACACCTGGCTTGTTCACAGTAGAACGAGGTGGCCAGTGCATCTGGAGAGGCGGAGGGAGGAGAGATGGGGCCACAGCACAGACAGCCTCTCCCGCCATGCTTAGGCTGTAGGCTTTTCCTCTAAGTGAGAAGGAAACCTGTTGATGGTTTCCATCCTTTCTCGCCACCTCCACCTTGCTCACCCTCGTCCAAACCCCCATCACTTCTCCCCCGGACCACAGCCTCCTAACTGACTCAGTACTTCCACCCTTCGCCCTTTCTAATCCTTCACCCCAAGACAGCCAGAGTGATCGTTTGAGGACACGCATCAAATCCTGTCACTCCTTGTTGAAAATCTTCCAGTGGTGTTTGTTCCTGGCCCGTGACCCGCCCCCCTCCCCTTTGCTGTCTGTCCTCATCTCTTACCACCGTCCCCTTCGCTCCACTCCAGCTCCACTCACTCCTGACTGGTCCTTGAACAAGTTAAACACCCTGTCGTCTTCACACTGACCGTTTTCTCTCCCCGGGATGCTCACCCCCCTGACACCCTCCTGACTTGCCCTCCCCTTCATTTAAACCTGGGCTCAGTCACTTCTTCCGAGAAGCCTTCCTTCATCATCCTATCCACGTCAGCAGCGTCTCCCACTCTCTGTCCTCTTACCCCACGTCCTATTTCTTCACAGCACTTTTCATCTCTGGACGTCATATTGCATATTTATTTATTTACAGTTGGTTGCCCCTTCTAAAATCATGCCTGGTATATGGTAGGGGCTCAGTAAATATCTGTTGAGTGAATGAATGAGTAGTGGAGGGAGAGAAATTATTCAGGTATTGACACAAATAGACAACCACAATGGTAATGAACCAATATCTGGTGCAGGAGAGCCTGTGATGAGAAACCCTGACTCCATCAGCGAAGGTAGGGTTGTCTTCCTCGCGCAAATAATGCTCCAGCTGAGATCCAAGAGGCTGAGAAGGAGTTAACCACGTAACGAAGGGAGGCGTGACTGGTCCAAGCGGAGGAAACAGCCTGTGCAGCAGCCCTGTGGCGGGAGGGGCCTGGGAAATATGAGTCATAGGGAAAAGGAATGGAGACAGTGGGAGAGAGCGTGGTGCAAGGTGAGCTGGCAAGGTAAGCAGGGGGCCAGAGCAAGAAGGGCTTCGCAGGCCCTACTGAAGAATTTTGTCTCTTTCCTAAGCAGCAGCAGAAGAGGAAGCTATTTAAAGGTTTTTTGGAGATGCGTGTTGAGGAGAGTGGGGAAGGGGAGGGAGTGGGAAGTGATATAATCAGGTGTGCATTTGTTTTCTTTTTTATTTATATTTTATATATCCCACGGCTTGCACAATCTTAGTTCCTCAACCAGGGATCGAACCTGCACCCTAGGCAGTAGGAGCGCAGAATCCTAACGACTAGACTGCCGGGGAAATCCCCAGATATGCATTTTGAAAACCTCTCTCTGACCGCAGTATAGAGAAAGGATGAAGGAGCACATGGCCGTGAATAGACCAGTTGGAGGGCTGCTCGCGTGGTCTAGGGGAAAGATGATGGTAGCTGCATCTGGGGGTTGAGGTGGAAGCAGAGAGAAGTGGATGGACTCAAGATGTAGTATTTAGAAAATAAACTCGACAGATTTGATACCGAATTGGATATAGGGAATGAGGGGTCTCAAGGATAACTCCTAGGTTTGCGGGTTGCATAACTTGATTGATTAGAGCACCTTTCTGAGCTATGAAACATCGCAGGTGTGTCTTCTTTACGAGAGGAAATAAAGATTTCTGTCTGAACATGTTGATTTTGAGGAATCTTTGAGCTATCTAAGAAGGGATGATAGTAGTCAGTAGGGAGAGAGGTCTCAGTTGGAGCTATAAACTTGGAAGCCGATGTTATGTAGACGGTCATGTTATGTAGACGGTCTAACTCACCCAGGGAGAGTAGAGAGTGAGACATAAAAAAGAACTAAACCACTCTAAAAATACGGGGGGAAGAAAAAGAACAAAGACCTGCTCGTGTAACGGCGACATTTACCGGCCAGGTGGAAGCAATGAGCCAGCAGACATTACTGAGAAAGAATGGCAAAGGAGGGAGGATAAACATCAGGACCCTACAGCCCAAAGGAGAACACGTTTCAAGATGGTGGAACCCATCACCTGGGGCAAATGCTGCTGAGAAGTGGGAGAATCTGATGCCTGAAAAATTTCTCTTGGATTTAGTAGAATGCAAGTCATAATTGACTTTAGTGAGAGATGTTTGCTGGACTGATGAGGCCAGAGGCAGACTCCAGCGGGCTGGGAGAAGAGGAAAGTACGGACAATGTGAGAAGGACTTTGCAAGAGTTTGGAGGTGAAAGAGAGTGGAAAGATTGAGCAGAATCTGGGAGTGAGGGTATGAGTGGTTGACTGACTTCGTTGTTCATTTTTCTTGAAGGGATAGATTTCGACATGATTAAAGGCCAATGGAAAGGATCCAGTTCAGAGCACGAGACTGAATGTACTACGAAAAGAAGGTATCAATAATATAAAACACTGGAGAAAGCAAGAGGAGAGGATGGGATCAAAGTCCAGGTAGAAAGATGGGCTTTAAATACAAGGAGAGACTGTTTTGTCGTAAGAGGAGGAAAGGGGCATAGGATGGTCCCAGACAGACAAAGTTTATAACCTTGGTACCTATGGTAGATATTTATCTACTTATTTTCAGTGGGAGGAGAATTGGACTAGGAGGCAAGAGATCCTGACTGTTGTATAGGATCTTCCCCTAAATAGATTCACAGCCTTGGGGAAGTTCTCATTTCTTTGCCCATTTTTAAAGGAAGAGTGCTCTATTAGATGATCTCTAGGATTTTTTTTTTTTTAGGATTTCTTACAGCTGTGCTTATTCTAAGTAAATCAAGAGAATGTGAAATTCAAAATGGTAGAAAATTAACAACCTGAAATGTTTACTTTTTATTGTTTTCAAATGCAGTGCTCACTTCCAGTTCAAGGTGATGGACCTAGGCAATGTATTTAATCTCATCTTCCCTCCCAAATCCCACTAAAATGCCCAAAGAAATATACAGATAAGAAGAAAAAAAATCCAGAGCAGTGCTAGAAAGCCCGAAAAGGTATCACCTTCAGACCAGATAAATATAATGGCTAATAAGTTATTCAGCACTTCCGGTGGGCCAGCTACTGCCTAAACAATTTACATGTATTAAACCACTTAAATAACTCTACAAGGTAGGCGCTATTATTATCCAATTTAAAAAACGAGTAAACAGAGCCACAGAGAGGTTAAGAGCTTGTCCAACCCAGGCAGTCCGACTCTAGAGTCTGTACGCTAAACCACCGTTCTGTGACCTTTCAGAAACAATAGGATATTTCTAGAAATTATACTGTGGAACCCACATCCTGCTAACACAGAAATAGGAGAAGGATATTTGAGAAATAATTATGAATCCTCCAAATAGAGCCCCAGAAAAACTCAGAATTCGCAGGGGCTAGGAGCTAGAGTGAGTCATGGAACTGAAAGTAGAGAAGTTAAAGGTCTGCCAAAGCAGCTGGGCCATTCTCCAACTCTGCGCACAGTGTCTTGCTGTAGTGTTCAGCCCTGGCCATAGCCAGTGAGAGCAGCTTTCTAAATAAAGCCCTCCTGTGCGCAGAAAGGGAGCCCAGCATCGACTCTGTGGTTGGAGAGAGAGGTGGGGTGTGTCCAGGTAATTTGGGGACCACCATAAGGATATGGAAACAAAGGACATGTTGGCACGGCAGTTAAATCCTCTAAACCACGATACACCCAATAAGACACTTTCCCCACCTCTGACTGCCACCTGTTCCCCATCCATGCTTCATAAACGGGAACCCTCCTGTTGGTACATCCTAACCATTCACCCACACAGCTCTGTCACATTCCGAGAGAAAACCTGTCAGGTGAATAGTGATTCACAACTGCTGAGGACTCCAACCAGGTTACCAAAATGTAGCCAAGTCCTTCATATGAATGGCTTGTCACCAGACATTTCAGGAAAATCAACAGCACAATGGAGAAACACTAGGATGAACAAGAAAACAACTGACTTCTGAGGGAAAAGTTAGTGTGGAAAATGTTTTTAAAATTCTACCTTATATCTTGAGGGATGTCTAAGAGAATATTGCATCCCTAGAACAAAATTAGTCTGCTAAGAAGAAGTAGTCAGAGAATAAGACAGAGTTACAAATGGGAAACAATTGCTGAAATAAAACAGGTCAATTGCAACGGGCATAACTTGAAAATGGTCTTAGTGGCTTGGAAGCCAAGTCATGGAAGATCAGTAGGACAGACTATGGACAACAAATGAGTATTTCATATTTTTATAGGTTTCAAATCAGTAGGAAACAGGTGGATGAATCATTTGATGGTATCAAGACAATTGGCTATTCGTTTGGAAATGAATTAACTTAGAGGCATATCTTAAAGCTCAGTTATCCCCTTTCTCTCCTGCTTCAACTTCTCAATCTCTACTGGATCATTTCCATCATTATCCCAACCACCTCCATTTCCATTCCTTTCTTCCCCTTCGCAGCAACACTTCTTGAACTTGTGGTCCATGGTTGGTCATCATCTCTACATCTTACCTTTCCTTTCCCACCTAAACTCAGTCCGGGAGGGTGTCCATTCTCACCACTCCAACGTATCTGCTCTTGTCAAGGTCACCAATCACCTCAGCGTTACTAAATCCAATGACATCTCTCTGTCCTTGTCTTACTCAACCTCTTAGAGGTGCTTAGCAGGGTTGATCACTTTCTTCTGTTCTTCAAACATCCTCCCCTGGGCCTCCGTGGCACCGCTCTCTCCTGTTTTTCTCTGGCTTTGCTGCCTCTTTCTTCCCAATCTCCTTTGCTCAATTTCTCAACCTTGGGTTACCTCAGGGATTGATTAGTTCTGGCCTCTCTCCTCTGATGCTATAATCTCTCATTTGATGATCCCGGCCTCAGAGTCATAAATATCTTCCATGTAACGATGACTCACAAAGTTACATCTCCAGCCCAGCCCTCTCCCTTAATAGGCACCACAAACATCATATGTTGAAAACCGAACTCTGAATTCCCCTCACTCCAATTGTTTCTCATGTTTTATGCAAAAGTAAATACCATAAGAGTTAAAGATAGAAACATAAAACTTAAACTATTAAAGTACAAAAAAGAATATATAGAAACATATATATGGGAAATATATTACAATAAGTGCCACAAAGCTCAGGAGACATAAAGGGAAAGATTTCCCAATTGACACAGCAAAAACTTCTGCGTGACTAAAACCAACGTAAAGTTCGAAGACCAAGGGCAGACTGAGATAAACTACTTGCAGTACTTATCACAAATGACTACTATCTATAATAGAAAAAGAACTTCTACAAATCTTTAAGAAAAGTCAAGCAAGTCAATAGAAAACTTGACAAAGGATATGAAGAAGCAAATCCAAGAGGAAGAGATGTCAAGTGATGAACAGAAGCTTCTCTTCCTTAGTTATTAGGGAAGTACAAATTAAAATGAAGTACCATTTTCAACTATCAGATTGGCAAACACTTTAAAGGTCAATAACACTTAGTATTAACAAAAATATGGGAAACTGCACAGTTTCACACACCGTTGTAGTGAGTGGTGTTGTGAGTTCAACATTTCTATAGGGCAATTTGGCAGAATCAATCAAAGTTTAAAATATATACATGATTTATAATGCAGCACCACTACTTTATGAAATCTATTTTAAAGAAATACTAGAAGACATTCAAAAATCAACTTGGGGACTTCCCTGGTGGTCCAGTGGGTAAGACTCCATGCTCCCAATGCAGGGGGGCACGGGTTTGATCCCTGGTTGGGGAACTAGATCCCGCATGCATGCCACAACTAAGAGTCTGCATGTGGCAACTAAAAGATCCCACGTGCCGCAACGAAGATCCTGAGTGCTGCAACTAAGACATGTCACAGCCTAAATAAATATTTAATAAATAAATTAATTAAAAAACAAAAGGGTGAATTTTATTTCAAAAGATCAACGTGCATTTAACAAAAACAACGTTCTGATTTATAATGAGATAACTACAAGTCAACTGTGAAGTTTCAACATGGACACTATTCATCTGTGCAAACCTCCAGAGAGACTGATAACGCTGTTGGCCTTTGCTTAATTTAAAAACAAAACTAAACTAAACCAGACTAAAGAATGTCAATCTATAGAGAGGTACAGTAAAAAATTCTCTTTTTATTGGATGGGTAGAGCCTGCAGCTATTAAATAAGCAAAGGTATTCTCAGGGGGAGGGGGGCCAGGGGATATTTATCTAAAGTATTTATTAAAATTTTATTATAGTTTATGGTAGGAAATGAAACACACTCGCGTCCCTCCTCCTTTGCTCCTTTATTAACGAATTAGGATTCCCATAATCTAAATTCACAGTCCAATAATAGCCAAGTATTATCCAAATCTTCTCCTATCATATTTATTTAGTAAAACTAACACATCCATTAAGACTGCATTATCTAAAATCAGTGTTTCCTTTGCAATGCTCCCCAGCAAAGCGGATGTGTTCATTACGGTTAACAATCAACGTCGATCACCACGTGATCAATTTAGCTTCAGCTGATACCACCATGAGAAGCGCCCTCCCTCTCCTGTTATTGGCATGCCCGACACTTGGGCATCTCTGCAGCTCACACACTCTTCCTATGAAGATTTTCCTGACTACCCCCTGCCGTATGTTGACAGGATCAGTGCTTCTTTATGGCCCCACTGCTTCCAGGCCAGCCTTCTTTCAAGACCGGCAGCACCAGCAGAACCTGGGAAGCTTGTTAGAAATGCAGAATCTCAGGCTCTACCCCAGACCTGCTGAATCACAATCTCTGGGGGTGAGGCCCAGCGTTTTAACTAGTTTTTCAGGTTTCTCACGCTAAAGTTTAAGAAGCACTAACCTAAGTGTACTTGGCCAGAGCCTCGTCAGTCTCTGGGTACAAATAAAGTCACATTTACATCACTGCCCAAATGACACTAGCTCCCTCAATCACCCACGTTTGCAGGACTCCCAAATCCTTTCCAGGTCTGCTCCCTTCCCCCCATAGTATTTCTGGGAGTGTGTCCACACATGCTCCAGAGTTGATCAGGGCAGCTGCTCACCTCTGATATGCCTGGTCTCCACTGCTGTTCAGTAGGCAACTTTTAAGCCCATAGTTCTGCATAAGCCACTTAAAAGCTAGTCCAGTCCCTCAAGTGAGCAAACTGTGTTTTGGCCTCGAGGTGTGGGTAACTGCTGGTCACAATGGAAGGCTAAACATGTTATTATCTGCCCTACAATTTGCATTGATCAATTGAATTGCCCAGCCAAAGGCAACTTGTTTGCATCTCTCCAATTGAAATAGCTTACTCAAGGGTTTGGACCTGTAATTATCCTCTCCTCTCTTGTACATCCATTTCTCTGCAGCATCCCATCAGCATACAAGTGATTGTGTGTGTGTGTGTGTGTGTGTATACACCCACTTTTAAAAAAATACTTCTAGTTCTGGTCTGGCACGTAAGAAGCTTGGAAGTCACCACTGCATCCTAACAATAAGTAAAAAGCTAAACAAACTAAAAAATCAAAAACTCTTCTTAGATTCATAAGAAAAGTGAGGTCACAGGGCAAACCGCTGCTCCCAAATTGAAGAGACTGACTGAATTACAATTTACTAGAGCAGAAACCCCTGAGTGAAGTGGTGCTGGGGCAGGAAAACCTGAACTGTAATCGACAAATTGCTGGAGGCTCAGTATAGACAAGTCTGAGAGATAAAATACTCCAGGGGGACCTAGTCATCAGTGAGTGTCCACATTTTATGAGCTTTACCTCCAGGAGCTCGACCAGGTTCTCACAATAAATATCCGAGAAAAATCCCCTCGTGCTTCCAACAGGCGGAGGGGGAAAGGAACCATTTTGAAATACACCAGAGCACCCTGTTTTTCTTAACAAGGTCTACCCTCAAGAGAGACTAGTTAACCAGAGCCTAACCTACTGGGGTTTTTAGCGGAGCCTAACTGACCTGAGGGAAGGGAAATACTCAACTCCAGCCCCCTCTAGCCATCCTGTCCCACCTAAGGGGGAAGAAAAAGCTGGGAAACACTTGTGAGGTTCACAGTCCAGAGGCATAGGCTCACTGAAAGACTGAGACCTAATCATAGGACTGTAGAATGCCTCCCCTCCCCCAACACCTTACCAGCATACCACTAAAGTCCTATTTATCAGAGTTCCTTTCACCTCATACATCATGTCCAGATTTCAAGAAAAAATTTCAGGGCATACCAAAAGACAAAACACACAATTTCTGGTGTTTTTTTAAAATGATCCTCCCAATAGAGAAAAAAATATTTAATAAATTTCAACACACATTCATAATAAAAACTTCAGAAAACTCAGAATGGAAAAGAACTACCTTAATTTGATAAAGGGCATCTGTAAAACACTGACATAATAATTAATAATACATCAAAACTCACAATTTGAAGAAACAGAGCAACCATTGGAACCAGATACAGCAGGGATGTTGGAATTATCAGACCAGGAATTTAAAACAGCTATGACTAAGTTGCTAAGGGCTCTAAATGGGTAAAGTAGACAGTGTGCGGATAGATGGAAATTCTAAGAAAGAACCACAAAGAAATGCTAGAAAAAAAAAAAGAGAAATGCTAGAGATCGAAAGCACTGTAACAGAAATGAAGAATGCCTTTAGTGGGCTTATTAATAGACTGAACACAGCTGAGGAAAGAACCTCTGAGCTTGAGGACATCTCAGTAGAAACCTCTAAAGCTGAAAAGCAAACAGAAAAATAAGACAGGGGAAAAACCCAACAATATCCAAGGACTGTGGGACAACTACAAAAGGTGTAATACACACATAATGGGAATATCAGAAGAAGAAAGGAATTATTTGAAGCAATGATGACTGAGAATGTCCCCAAATTAATGTCAGACACCAACCCACAGATCCAGAAAGCTCAGACAACACCAAGCAGAAAAAACGCTAACAAAACTACACTTAGGTATATCAGTTGCACACGACAAAAAATCTAAGATAAAGAAAAAATTCTGAGAGAAGCCGGAGGGAAAAAACACCTTACCTACGAGTAGGAGCAAAGATAAGAATGATATCTGATTTCTCAGAAACCATGCAAACAACAAGAGAGTGGAGTGAAATATTTTGTGCTGAGAATAAAAGTCTACCAATCTACAATTCTGTAGCCTGTGAAATTATCCTTCAAAAGTGAAAGACAAATAAAGACCTTCTTAGACAAACAAAAATATGAAGGAATTGCTGCCAGTAGACCTGCCTTATAAGAAATGTTAAAAGAAGTTCTTTATTTTATTTTTTGTAAACTATTTAAATTTATTTATTTATTTTTGGCTGCGTTGGGTCTTCGTTACTGTGTGCAGGCTTTCTCTACTTGTGGCGAGCAGGGGCTACTCTTCTTTGCAGTGCAAGGGCTTCTCATTGCAGTGGCTTCTCTTGTTGTGGAGCACGGGCTCTAGGCGTGCAGGCTTCAGTAGTTGTGGCACATGGGCTTATTTGCTCCGCAGCATGTGGGATCTTCCCAGACCAGGGCTTGAACCTGTGTCCCCTGCATTGGCAGGCAGATTCTTAACCACTGTGCCACCAGGGAAGCCCTTAAAAGTTCTTTAGAGAAAAGGAAGATGGTATAGGTCAGAAACTCAGATGTTGGGACTTCCCTGGTGGTCCAGTGGTTAAGAATCCCTGCTTCCACTGCAGGAGGCACAGGTTCGATCCCTGGTCGGGGAACTAAGATTCCCACGTGCCGTGTGATGAAGCTAAAAAAGAAAAATAAAAAAGGAAACTCAGATGTACATAAAGAAAAGAAGAGAGGGAATAAGTGAAGGTTAAAACACAATGAAACAAAACAGAAAACCCTTCCTTTAACCTCACATTCTCTTCCAGAATCTGCCCCATTCTCTGCTCTCCTTCACAGCAAAAGTCTTCAAAATAGTTGCCTATGGTTGCTGTCTCCACATTCTCGCTTCCCATTCTCTTCTTAAGCCCCTCCACTTGAATTTACTCTCCAGCACTCTGCTGAAATGGCTCTACACAAAGATCACCAGCCACCTTTAACTTGCCAAATGCAATGATCAGTTCTCTGCCCTCTTTTTCACCTCATCACAGCTGATCACTCATTCCTTCCTGAAATACCTTCTTCTTCTGGCATCCAGAAACCCACACCCTCCCCGCCTTTTCCTCCTGTATCACTGAGCACTCATTCTCAGTGTCTTTTTCTGATCCCTCCTCCCCTGTCTCAGCTGCAAATGCTCATGTGTCTCAGGGCTGGGTCTGGTCCTCTCCTTTCATCTCTTCACTGTCTCTCCTGAAGGCTCCTCATCCAGTCCCCTAGCTTGAAATATTATCCCTATGCGATGTCACTAAGTTGAAATCTCCAGCTCCTATGTCATCCCTCAGGTTTAGAATCATACATCAACTGTCCCATTTGCCCTCTCTCCATGGATGTCATACGAATATCTCTAACTTAACATGGCCTCCTCTCCTCCTCAAACCTGTTCCTTCTCCCATCTTTCTTTCTACAGTTAATGGCACTACCAATCACTCAGTTGCTCGGGACAAAATTCTAGAAAGTCATTCTTTTTTTTTTTTTAACAGTCTTAATCATTTATTTACAAAGACATGAAGTTGTTTCTATTTGGAAAAATAGACTAAGTGACACAACTGGAGAAAAAATAGACTAAGTGACACAACTGGAGAATACACTTATAAATAACAAAGCAGATTAAGAAGGAATAGGCACATAGTAAAATAACTTCAATATAGTTAATGTGAACTAGAGAAATTTCCCATTTTAAGTAGCATTGAACCTACCAGCCTCACCACCACTATCATTACTACTAAAAAACAAGAACGCATTTGACTAGAAGGAGAATTGGTTTTTAAATAAGCTTACAGGAAAAAAAAATACGCTTACAGAATAAATTTTGTCAGTATTCTGCCGGGTATTCAGAATCTAAATCATTCGCCAAAGAAGCTATTCTAAAATCTTAAACTTTCTAGTCAAATGAGAAAAGAAAAGTAAAAGCAGGAGCAAACCTCACTTTTTTGTTGTTCATCCCTTGAACTATTAATAATTGCATGAAAAGTTATTGCAGATTATTAGGCATATAAGTCCATGATATTTCCCACTCTGTCCGTTTATTTGAAGCCCGTTACAAGACATGTAGATTCTCAGAGGAAACTTTGTTTACTTCCCATGATTATCAGTCTTCAGGTGAATCACCTAAAATCAGAATGTTTTGCTGTGCCCCTTCCGAATCACTTAATCCCTACCAAATTCCAGTTAACGAAAATGATGGCTCTTGGAGACCGTTAGGAATAATTATCCCTTCTACAATCTATGATTTGATCATGGATAATTATGTGATGTAACAATAGGATAATTAGACTTCTTTCTCTCTCTGCATTTGTGTGTGGCATAGTCATGCCACATTTGCTAAACATATTTTCAAATGACCTATTAGATGCTGAAGGTTGTATTTTAGTCTCCTTCCTTAATACTGGAAAAAATTAATTCAATAAAAACTTTCATACCAAATTAGTTCAATGGGCTAGACACTGCTGGGAGATAAGTTAGCAAACCTGACATGGAAATCATTATGGATCACACAGTCCTGGAGAAGAGAAAGACATTCCTCAAAAACCACACAAATAAATACATATTTACAAACTAGGATAAAAGTGATGAAAGAAAAAGCATAGTCTTCTGTGAGTGAGTACAATAGGATTTCAGATGTTTTCCCTGAAACAGCCGCCTGTGAGCTGAGATTCTTTTATTGTTATAAAATATACGTAACTTCACATTTATCATTTTAACCACAATTCAGTGGCATTAAATACATTCACCATGCTGTGTAACCATGGGCACTATCTATATCCGAAAGTTTTCATCTTCCCCAACAAAACTCTGTACCTATTAAGCAATCATTCTTCCTCCCTCCCTCCCAGCCCCTGGCAGCCTCTATTCTATTCTCTGTCTCTATGGATTTGCCCCCTCCAGATACTGCATAAAACTGGAATTGTACAATATTTGTCCTTCTGTATCTGGCTTATTTCACTAGAAAGTCATTCTTGATTCTTTTCTTGCCCTCAATCCCCACATCCACTCAATCAGCAAATGCTATCACCTCTCCCAGCAAATTACATCCAGAATCAATGCAGTCGTTTCTCACCATCTCTACTGCTATTCGCCTAATCGGAACCACCATTACCTCTCACCTGGCCCAGTGCAACAGTCTCTCGGGGCTGCCCTTTTCCTCCATTGTTTGTCCTCCTGTCAGCAGTCAGCGTGATCTTTCTGAAGCAGAAATCACATCACGTCACTCCTTTGCTTAACAGCTCCAAAGGCTTTCTTTTGTATAGCCTGTTTCCGACAGTGTGTTTTTCTGTGTTGGAAATTACTTAATAAGTAATAGGGGACTGATGTTGGGATAACACAGAAGTTGTGCCGGTTAACATGCCATTTTTCTGCATCTGCCGATGCAGGGGACACGGGTTCGAGCCCCGGTCCGGGAAGATCCCGCATGCCGCGGAGCGGCTGGGCCCGTGAGCCATGGCCGCTGAGCCTGCGCGTCCGGAGCCTGTGCTCCGCAACGGGAGAGGCCGCAACAGTGAGAGGCCCGCGTACCGCACACACACACACAAAAAGGCCTGAGCAATATACGAAGACCCTAAGCAAAAAGCAGGAAATCTGCAGAGACTTTCCTTTAGTACTAGTGTGGCTGCTTAAGTGCTTTCAGTCGCGGCTGTGGTCTTTTCTGTGGTAAGCTATCTGTCCAAGCTGTGAGTACAGACGAAGAGGAAGATGTTGCAGAGGCATTTCTCCCATGGTAAAATGATGAAAAATAAAAAGGCTATGTCCTGAATCATTTATTTAATTTCACAGAGGATGGTCTTTATTAGAAGTGAATGCCCTCAAGGACTCACATCTTGGAGGAGGAAGCTGACCCAGGGTTTAATACTGTGAAGGATTAACTGGTGGGGATACAGGACACAAATGCCATAGAGACATGACTCCACTGTTACTACCGTTGGAATTGCTGTTGCTTTCTGAATGCTCCGGTTACCATGTTCCTTGGGTTTTGAGTGGTTTTCCCTAACCCTACATTTTCCCATAAAGCCCTATTATTTTTAGCACACATTTTTGCAGAATGTGAAGTTTTTCAGAGGCATCGTTATCATAGAAACGTCTGTACTTATAAAATCCAAACTTCTTACCACACCCTCAGTCTCCATGTTATATCTACCTGCAAAATGTCCTGAATCCAATCACTTCTCACCTCTTCCACAGCTACCACCCTAGTCCAGACCACCATCTTGGCTTGCCCAGACTACTGAAATAGGCTCCTTTCTTCTCTCTTCCTTCTAGTCCGTTCTCTACACAGCAGTAGAGATCCCTAAAAGGATCCCTTTAAAATATAAATCAGATTGCACCAACACTCCGTTTAAAAGTCAACTCTCTTGGGGGGGAGGGATAAATTGGGAGTATGGGATAAACAGATTCACACCACCGTATAGAAAAATAGATAAACAACAAGGATTTACTGTATAGCACAGGGAACTATATTCAATATCTTGTAATAACCTATAATGGAAAAGAACCAAAAAATGAATATAGATCTATACATATATATGTATAACAGAATCACTTTGTTCTACACCTGAAACTAATACAATATTGTAAATCAACTATACCTCAATTAAAACCAAGTCCAAAAAAAGTTTAAAAAAAAAATCAACTCTCTAACTGCTTCCTATTATATTCCAAATAAAAGCCATTCCCTTTCCATGGCTCTCAAACCATGCCTCAGAGTCTTTTTGTTTGCTGCTCCCTCTTTCTGGAGCTATCTTTCCCCAGTTCTTCACTTGGCAGGTTCTTTCTCATCATTCAGGTACTGGCTTAAATGTTATCTCCTCAGTGATCTTCCCTCCTTACCACCCTAAAGAATTTTCTCCCCCAACTAAATCGGCTCTAGCACATCATCTTGATTCGATTTGTTCCCAGCATCTACCATCTGAATTTATCTTTCAAAAATATATGCATTGTCTATCTCCCCTCCAATTTCCCCATGTTCATTCCTGTATTCCCAGAGCTAAAACAATGTTTGGGTCATAGTTCGTATTCACTGAATGAACAGATTAACTAGTACTTCTGAAAGTTTTATAAGCGAATTCCTGATTGCGTGGGACTCGGACATAAAAAGTTCTAAGATTTGCAGGCCTGTTCTTGTATTCCATGGATATTCTTGAACTCTCCCATTCATTCATTTGAAGAGGTTCATTTACTTCACCATTGTCCCTGTCATCATTCTGGGAGATTTCAATATCTAAGTGGAACTGGAAATGAAGCTCAGTATCTTGGTATTAATAGACAGTGAGTTTGTAACAGAGATATTGGTATATATTGATATGAAATAGAGAGTCTTCTCACCAACTGGCCCAAATCCCTACTCTCTTGCAGTGATACTGGCCTTTGCATTTGAATCTGGCTCTTGTTTTTTCATTTTCATCAAAGATGGAGCTACTTCTACCGGTTAGTGATGATGTGTGTAGTCAGATTGGAAGAGACCTAAACTAGTTTGTAAAGACACAACATTTTGGTAACATTTCCGGCTGTCTGCGGAGCAGGCAGAGAGAATAAAATGACAGGAAAGAAGAGATCAGGAGGTCAGAGAATGAAATCGTTGCAGGAATCAAATAAATGGATTTTCCAACGCAAATATTCCACTATTCATTCAGGAAAGACATTTTCTATCCAGGAAGATTTCCAGAAATGAGGATTCCATAAGCTTCCCACTGAGAGGTCCTATCAGAAAGCTTAACCTATCTTACCAAGGCCTTTTGCTATGATTCAAATCCAGTTCTGCATGAAGATGAAGAAAAAGAATGTAATAAACTGTAAAATGAAATTTTTTATGTTCCCCACTAGAGATTAACTCTATCTGTGAGCCTTGTGTTTTCAAACTCTTATCTCATTGGTTTTATATTACAGATAAGTGTTGCTACTCCCCTTCTCTTGCCCTACTTGTTCTTCACATTTTTCTGAAAATGTGGAGATTCTCACAGAATACAACATTCATGATGATGATTCCCACCCACCCCTGAAAAAATATCTGATTGCCTACTTTGTGCCAGTCATTGTTCTAGGCACTGGAGAGACAGCAGAGCCCAGGAGAAAGCCACGGCTATGACGGAGCTTGCAAGGCAGCTGTGGGGAGAAGGGAAGGTGCGGAAGGCAAGTAAATAAATAAGAATCTGTTGCTGAGAAAAGGATTCAACAGTAGTAGCATCAAGGGGGAGAAGAGGGTGGTTTACTGACGGTCAGGGTTTCTAAGCAGGTGATACTTAAGCAGTCTAAAGGATGAGAGAGATCCAGATTGGCCAGGGAGAGAGCATCCCAGGCTGAGGCATGTGCAAAGGTCCTGGGATAGGAATGAGAACCCAAGGCGACGGTAGTGTGATTGTGATGAGTCTGGAGAGGCAGCAGGGCAGGATCACTCAGAGCTTTGTGCTCAGGCCGCAGTAAGGAGTCTGAACTTTATTCTAAGTGTGACTGGAGCATTTCAATAGAGAGCCATCAGGGCACTGTGGGCAGTAAATGTGGTAGAAGTGGACATGGGGAGAAGCGTTCAAATGTTGGGTGTATTTGGAGTTAGAGCCAACATGGCTTGGATGTGGGAGGTGGAGAGAGAAACCAAAGACGATTCCTAGATGTGGGGTTTGGACAGTTGGGTTGCTGAGGTGGGAGGACTGCGGGAAGAACAGGGTCTTTCATTCCAATATTGAAATCAACAAGAATGATGACGAGGTGGTGGTAAAGCCCATGAACCTCTTCAAATGAATGAATGGGAGTGTGCAAGTGTATCCATAGAATACATTCATTCATCCAACAAATATTTATTTGAGCCCCTATTAAGTACCAGGCACGGTGCTAGGCTCTAGAAATGGTATTGCTGGATCACTGCCACATTTGTTTTCTTTTGGCTGTCTTATCTCAACATAGATGACAGCTGCCATTTGAGGAGGGTTCATGCCTAATGCTGTCTTTATTCTCACTGCCCCTTCTGCCTGACTTCATCTAGTATATTAATAGATACACACTGGCCCAATCTATACTTGCTAATGGACTGAATCAAATTAAATAAATGCTATAGTGAATGTAAATACACCAAACCAATAGTCTAACACTACTTGTATCTTAATATGGTAAGCAATATATTCGTAGTAAAAAGCATTGAAATGATACATAAAATTTTATTACCCTAATCTATAATTTCCTAAGAATCGCCTGAAAACCGAAGCTTATCTTGTTCATTTAAAAGATAGTTTTGGGAATTCCCTGGTGGTCCAGAGGTTGGGACTCCGTGCTTTCACTGCCAAGGGCCTGGGTTCAATCCCTGGTCGGGGAGCTAAGATCCCACATGCCGCGGGGCGCGCCACGGCCAAAAAAAAAAAAGAATCTTTTTTAAAGTAAAAGATAGTTTTAAAATAAAGAAAAACAAGAGCACAAGATACCACATTTTCAAACTTTAGACATAGTTGAGTCTAGACATTTTTACATTAAGATGTTGCAGGTTTATCATTATTATTATCAAAGTCCCAATTTCTATGAAAAAGCTGGAAATGGCAAATCGAAAAACGCTTTATTCTTAAGAGCTTTGCTCTTCTAACATTATTGCTATTTCAGCAGAAACATTACAAAGGGGTGCAAAAAGTAGAATGCTGGCAGCAGAAAAGCCACCTTTGTGCTGCTGCTGTCTGAGCTTTTAAATTTTTTAAAATTTTATTATTTATTTTTAAAAATTTTTTAAAAAATGTATAAAAGATTTTATTGTTCGAGCTTTCTTTATCTAGCCTGGGACCACTGGTGCATCTTCATCACACAGCCCAGAACTGCTAGATAACTAAACTATAAACACAAGCCAATCTAAAGATGCTATTTGAGCATACTGTATCTAACAACAGTATCCTCTTGGTTCCAAATGAAAATTGAAACAAGTCTGTAGGACAGATCTGAACACCTAAAAATAAACTTTAAACTGTTATTTTTCTCAAGCAATCGATTCCTGCGATGATGGGTGTCCAAGAATTTAGGCTATTTGCAATAGCAATTAGTGATTTTAGAAAGGGATAATTTTAACATTTTTTCTCACATCAGGTTGTATTTCACTTAGAGAGATATGAACAAAGCCAGTCAGGTAAATGAAGTGTGGTAAGAAGCAAAAATAATTTGAGCAAACAGATTTTTTTTACACTAATTTTATTTATTAGGATATATCACAAGATTATTTATAGTGCTTCATAACTTGTGCTTTTAAAAAAGAGGGATTTGAAATTAATCTCTGGATTACTGCGTTAAGCGGTTTTAAGAAAGAACAACTTGAAGAGCAGCTTCTTGTTTTTATAAGTTGCTCATTTTTCTGAAGCATTTATGAAGACTTTAAATGAATAGAAGTGACTGTCTAAAAAAAAAGGCATGCAGTTTGTAAATCTGAGACTCAATAAGGAAAAAATAATGTGTAAGAATATTGACAAATATTCACAAAGGGCACATTTATAAGCCTTCCGCTGTTGCCCAAGCCATGGCATTGCTCAAACTAATTAAGAGCACTTTTTTTTTTTTTTTTTTTGGCCTCACCTTTCGGCTTGCAGGATCTCAATTCCTGGACCAGGGATTGAACCTGGGCCTCAGCAGTGAAAGCACCAAATACTAACCACTAGACCACCAGGGAACTCCCAAGAGCACTTCTTGGCATTATTTGAGAAAGGTATATTCAGGAAACTAGCTAACTCCCACCTTTTCTCCAAGCCTCAGAATCAGCAAATAATTTACATCAGAAGATTCCACTCTAAAAAGGAAGAGGTAGTGGCTTCCAGATTGGCCAGATTTGACAACGCAGGGCTCGAGAAGGAGCCCAGAGTTACTTGAGAAGGAAGAGATCCTTGGAACAAATTACTCCGATTTTGCTGTCGGGTTTCTTTTGTAGAAAGTAGTAATGATTTCAAAGATTTCATTAATATTGTCAAGACCAGTAATATTCTTACCTTCTAACATGAAGTTTCAGGTATGTTCCTATACAAGGTACTTGTAGACTCAGAGGGCAGAGCATTCAAGCCTTTGAAAGGCATCTCTGAAGCAACTTCTGGTTCATACACTCAGGGTTGAATACATTATTTGAAATTTATATATATAGTCTTAAGGGGCATCACTCCTTAGAAACTGTCGGGTAATTGTTGAGCATTGCTGTGCTTACAGTCCACCCGCACATTTCAACTTTCTTTTGATAACAAGATGTATTGTTGCTCCACAATAAATTCCATTTTCAGGACCGATAAAACCTGATTGCTTAGAAAACAGGTGTTTCATGACTCTTAACGTCTGCTCATCAATATCACCTTGTAAATTATTTACCATTTTACAGCTGTTTGTGACTTTTGCTCCAGGGTGTTTATATGAAAAGAGCATGAGTACTTGATATCAACCAAACTAATGAGCAGGGGAAAAGAAGTTAGAATGAAAACGGCCTCCTTCTAACAGGCTTGGAGCTAATTTATGTTGTAGTTATGTGTTCCAACCACTGTGTATGGAAGATAAAGCATTCTTACCCTTTCGTTTAGAAAACCAATTTGCCAACAAATTACAATAAATTGTAGTAAAACACAATAAATACAGTGTTTAAATGCTTCTGGCTTATCTTCAAAGGGAACACTATTTTGGTTTGCAGTTTTTCTATGTTTAACCTTCTTCACCTCTTTTACTGATTTATCCTTGGTGAAAAGCCTAAAGATTTCTAATAGATCCCAGACATCAACTAAAACATTCTCAGAAAGCTGTCCTGAAGTATAAGAACTCTTTTCTGTCTATAGAGGGTAATGATTACACTGACAGACGGTATAATGAGAAAGCACCAATGCAGTTTATTTTAATTCTTCTAATTTATGAGAATAACTTCTTAATGCTACATCAGAAGTCAATTCACCAATACTGAATTTGGAAAGCACAGTCAAGAAAGACCCAAATTTTTATTGGGACTATACAACTTAGCATATACTAGATACCATGATTCTAGAACAAAATCAAAAGCAAAAATCTGAAATATGCATGACAAAAGTTCTTAAACTCCAGGGGATCCATGAACCACCCCAAACTGTATACAAAAGATTGTGTAGTGCATGCATAGATTCTTCTGGGTAAACGTCCTGTAACTTTAATCAGCTTCTAGAGGGGCCCAAACAGTACACGGGAGAATTCTGATTTCCTCTGTATTTTCAATAATGGAAACTTGGGAAGTTTACTTTTGCACGTTTAAGACTCAATTTTCATGGCAAGAGGGTAGAAAAGAAAAATAAAAGTAACTTGCGAGGACTGGGCAGGGGAAAACTCCAAAGTGTTCTTTACTTCATAAGTTTTAGTAACATGTTCTGGTTTAGAGAGGGGAAATGGGGACATCAGTGGTAACATCATAAGCTGAAGCAAGGAGACTCCTACAGGGATTTTTCAGGTCCTCAGAAAAACCAAACTTTAGTATGAATAAAGCAATAGCAAGAATGAAAAATGCAATTTAACTCAGGTCTAATTTTCTGTTTCTGCATATTAACAACTTATTTTTAATTTCTGAATATCACAAACTTCAATCAGAATACTTTAAAAAATATTATTCTGCATGCACTTAACAAATATGACAAAAGACAAGAATCCAGTTGACTTGTTCACATATATTTAAAATCGGCCAGTACAGGTAATCACGAACACTTCACTGCATTGATCTGAGGGCATCCTACCTCTATGCACACGTTCATGTAACACTACTAGTAATTACCCTGGAGCAGAGGCAAAACGGAGATGGAGGAATCACCCTACAAAGCAAGTTTAAGGGATTAAACGTCATCATCGTCTTCATCGTCGTCATCACTACTGAGGACAAAGCTGCTGCCTGTGGACAGGGGCCCTTCCTCCTTAACATTCCCTGAATCACCCACAGTCCCTCTCTCATCAGAATCTTCAAACAAATTGTCACTGGCATCGTCATCAAACAACTTCTCATTGGAATCATCATCTTCGAACATCTTTTCATCTGTGTCTTCATCTTCCTTTACATCTGCATCTTCCTCATCTTCTTTTCCATCTGAATCTTCAAACACCTTTTCATTTGCATCGTCTTCTCTGTCCTTTTCAAGCACATCTTCTAGCCCCTTTTCTTCTGCAACTTCTTTGTCCTCTTTTTCATCCGACTCATCGTCAAATACTTTTTCATACACATCTTCCTCTTCTTCCTTCTCATCTGACTCTTCATCAAACTCCTTCTCAGAGCCTTCTTCATCAAACATTTTCCCAGAGCTGTCATCTTCAAATTCTGATTTTTCAGAGTTATTTTCTTCTACCTCTTTCTCAAGAATGTTTTCATTAAGTTCCTTCTCAGAGCCCTCTTCCTCAAAACCTTTCTCAAGGCCGTTTTCTTCTAACTCTTTTTCGGAGTCGTCTTCAAACTGCTTTTCCGAGCACTCTTCAGACCCTTGTTCTGAGCTGCCATCTTCAGCCGCCTTCTGGGGGCTGGCCTCCTCCTCAGGCTCCTGCTCAAGGCTGTTCTCATCAGGATCTGTTTTGAGTCTCTTCTTTTTGGGCTCTCTTTTTGCACCATTCTCTTTCGACTCTTTTTTAGGACTACCCTCTTCATGCTCTTTCTCGGGGCTGCGTTCTCCGGACTCTCTGTTGGGGAAGTCTTCTTCACGTGCTCTTTTGGGACAGCCTTCCTCAAACTCTCTTTTGAGGCAGCTCTCTTCAGATTCTTTTTGGGGACAGGCTTTTTCAGCCTCTTTTTCAGGGCCACTTTCTTTAGCATCTTTTTCAGAAGGAGCTTCTTCAACTTCTCCCCCATCTTCTGTTTTTTCAAACTTCTTTTCATCTATAGGTTCTTCAAATGCCATTTCAGTTGCGGCTTCTTGAACATTCGTTTGAGATGTGCAAGGTTGCTCTGAAAAATGCCTAACTCTAGAAGGCCCCACCCTTTCTGGAGCCCAGACGGAATCTGAACGCTGAAGGCCTCTGTTGGCTTCGGGAGTGTTGAGGAAAACCTCCCATCCTCTCAGCCTTTCCTCCCTTTCTCTCGTGGTCTCCTCCACCTGTGTACACATGGAAAGTGCCATTAAAATATGTTTTAGGCCAAAAGAAGTAACAGCATCTCTGAACATTTCTAATATCGCCGAAAGTACTCTGATTTTATAAGGTATCACTTTTAGGCAATTAAAGCAATTCCCTATCTTCAGTTTCCAACACTTTACATCTTGATTTACTAGAGCTGACCTTAAGATCATTTAAATGAACGCCTAATACCACAGCACTGCAGAAATGTCTCATCAATTAAAAAGTTAATAATTGAACTGTCTGTACTTTACAAGACAGAAAGGAAGAGAAGCGCTTTAATTTGTTCTTGTCTTATTGCTATCCTGAGCAAGCCTCAAGACTTATAAACTGATTTCAGACTTATAAACTGAAAGACTGAAACATTTTTCTTTCCGTACTCTGAATATAAAGGATTATTTAAAAGAAGTACTGTTAAACAGATTAAACAGAACTTAAAACTTATGTGAAAAACTGCTAGATCAGTATTTGTTGGTAATGAAACAACTCATGTGCCCTTGACAGTTGCAGAACTCACCTGATAATCTGTAGTCCCATCCCACACTTGGGCAGTGATTTGACGGCCACCAAACCACCTTCCATTGAGGGTCTGAATACAATAATCAGCTTCCTCCGGATCCCTAAAGGACACAGAGGCCACTCCATCAGGGTGTCTCTAGAAAGACAAGGAAGAAAAAGAAGGAATGAATGAGAACATTTAAAGTAAAACATATACATCTGACAAAGTAAGGAAGTAGGGTTCCTTCTGGTCATTTGAGCTAAAGATTTTACGTATGAAGTCTTTCTTTTTTTTTTTTTTTTGAAGTCTTTCTTCCTTTTTACTGCAGCCAGTACCACACAAGCTAGCTGCTTCTTCAGCTTAACATTGTCTAGCAAAAACCAAGCATGATATCCTTGGAAATGTTCCTGCTGATAACACTGTGTAACGAGATGCAGAACGGTATGGCTGTTAAGAATGTGGACTCTGAAGTTGAATAGCCCTGGGATTAAATCCTGGCTCTGCCCCTTACCAGGTGAATGGCCTTGGGCAAGGTGCTCAATCTCGAAACGTCCTCATCTGTAAAATGGCTAACTAAATAAAATGGGTGAAATAGCACCTACCTACCTCAGAGGATTTGGAGGACTTAAGTGAGATAACATGCAAAGTAGCTGTAGTATGCAATCGATAAATGGTGACTCTTAATTATTATGTGTTGATTCTGGATGTAAAAAAAAGGTGAACATACAGGAGAGTATTTTTCTTGATTTTTCTTCTCCAAGTATGGAAGAAGAAATAATTCAGAAAGAGGGGGAGATGTGGCCAAATAGGGAACCATAAGGTCTCATACATGTCTCTTATATTTTTTTTTCACATGATCATAAACTCTAGAGTGATGATAAAGGAAAATAACCAAGGGATATCACGTCTATCAAAGCCTTCGCTTGTAATCCACGTTCATCTAGTTATGCTATCTAATACTGCTTACAGATGACTACCACTAGACAGCAGACCTACTACATAAAAACATTTATGTAAAATTTGGAGGCATACTGATATTTGGTAGTAACTTATTAAAATGGAAGAAAATTGCTTTAGAAATCATTTGTCCAAGCCATGAACTTACATCAAAGAGGAGGAGCCTCCTAACTTGTCCAAACTTCGAACATTCCACCCGAAGGTCTTCTCTGATCTCGTTCAGCACCAGTGGATCATCCTGCAAAAACACACTTGATTAAAATGGGCTTGCCCCCTTCTTTAAGTATAAACCCTGAGAATCAAATTTCTTACTTTGACGAACCAATAAAGGTTTTGCTTAAGGTTAGTTGTTTGTCTGCAGTCTACAAAATTAAAAAAAATCAAAGTTAAAAATGAAGCTAGACTACCACAGCTGCTGCTACTACTACAGGTCTGCCCTGCTTTAAGATGGGGAATGGGCAAGTATGGTACACAGCACTAGGGGTGTGCAGTGGCAAAGGAGAGGGAAGGGCAGTGTCGCTGGAAATCACAAATAACAGCAGCTGAAGCAGGTAAAGTCCTGTGGCACATATTAAGTCAGAGACTGCTAATTCCTATGTTCTGCACCGGCATCACGGTGACTGTACCGATGAGGAAACCTTATTTTGTGTTTTGCATAGATTCCTATTTATAGAAATGTTGTAACGGGGAGACATATATCCCTTTCATTGACTAAGTGTTTTAAGATTATTCTTTGTGCTTCCACGATTCTATTTTAACTCACAGCGTAAACCTCCCCCATAAGGGTTCCTGTTCATCTTGCCTCCAAGTCCCAATGCATGAAAAAGGCTCATAAAAAAGTTACATCATCAACTTGAATTTCAACTACATACAAATATAAACGAGGATATCCTACCTACAAATTTCTAATGAAGCAGACTTACACTTTTTAGGAAACATATGAATTTGTCTATCTCACAGGTTTGTATGTTCCTCACCAACTAAAGAGAACAGCAAAACATGACAAGTGGCTTCTCCTTCCTGAAGTTTTGTCAAAAGGCAAAAATAAACAATGGTAGGCAGTTACTGAAATCAAATTTAAAATAAAAGCTATCAAATCCTATAAATCTGAAGCTTCTAAGAGCACAGCTGGCAGGACCCTGGATTTCTCCCACTTCTAAGATCTAACTGTGGAGAATGTGCCGATTTGCTTTATAGAAAATTCTCAGGCCTGAGAGGAATGGGGATGGGGCGTAAACTCCATGTGCTCCGGCGGTAAAGTCATATGGTGGCTTTTACGGGGGTATACGTGTGGGGGTAGCTCCTATCAGACTGTGAGCTTTCCGCAGGCAGGAATCTCCTTTGACTGAATTTTGAATACCTTACAGAACACAGTGCAGTCTTTCACGCAATGAACAGTCAATAAAAGCTTTTTCAGAGTTTGATAAACTGTTCCTAATAACTCCATTTTATCTACCAAGGGAAATCAGGGTTATATTAAAAACAAACAATAACTGTTTCAAAATATTTAACAAATTTAAGCATGATTCCACTGTAGGGGGAGGGGTGGATTACCATTTTTATTTCTTTATCAAAGTGTCAGTGCCTTTCCTACAAGAATATCAAATTTCAGCCAAGGACTTCCCAGACCTCTGTTTTCATGTTTACCAGCTTGAGAAACAAACATATCTTCACTGTTATATAGCATCATGAGGCTTAAAGATAATAACCCTCTCCCCTGGGAAAATATCTTTAACCTAGCTAAGCATGAAAACTTTCTGAAGACAACACTTTGCAAGCAACAGACCTGAGACTAAACTCAGACTGAAACGCTGAAACTTTCCGCAGTCAACACTTATAATGTTTTTCCAGGGTGGTGTTTTGTTTTCCCAGAAATAAACCGTATTTCTCATTCTTTTCCAAGCTAAACCTACACTGTCCAAGATAGTAGCCACTAACCACACATGGCTACCGAGCACTTGAAATGTGGCTAGTCCAAATTGAGGTGTGCTGCAGGTGTGAAATAAACACCAGATTTTGAAAATTTAGTACCAAAGGGGGAAAAAACTTCAATGTAACATAGCTTATTAACATTTTTATGTTACATGTCGAAATTATAATACTGTGGATATATTGGGTTAGATAAAATTCACCATTAAAATTAATTTACCCCATTTCATGCTGTTTTTGTATTGTGGCTGCTAGAAAAATTTAAATTACACATGTGGCTCACATTATACCTCTATTGGACAGCGCTAGTATACACAATGAGAAACCTACCTTCGCATCTGAGCTTTGGTTCTTCACCTCTTGGTATTCAAATTTGCCAGGCATGAATTTTTTAAACAAGGCTTCGAATTAAATACTGAAAACCCCTTAAAGTTACATTTAAAATATTAGCCTTCACTGTTCACCCTGATACCAAAGGGTACTTCTAGGTATTTTGGTTCTAACACTAGTCAATTGTCTGGAATAAACATATACAGGTATACCTCAGAGATACTGCATGTTCGGTTCCAGACCAGCGCAATAAAGCAAATATTACAATAAAGCAAGTCACGAAATTTTTTGGTTTTCCTGCTATGTTTACACTATACTGTAGTCTATTAAGTGTGCGATAGCATTGTATTTAAAAAAGACATGCCTTAATTAAGAAATACTTTGCTAAAAAATGCTAACCATCATCTGAGCCTTCAGCGAGTTGTCACAGTAATAAAGATCACTGATCACAAATCACCATAACAAATATAATTAATAATAATGAAAATGTTTAAACTACTGGGACAATTACCAGAAAAGCGACACAGAGAAATGAAGTGAGCAAATGCTATTGGAAAAATGGCACTGACAGACTTGCTCCATGCAGGGTTGCTACAAAAACTTCAATTTGTAAAAAATAAAAAAAAGCAGTGTCTGCAAAGCGCAATTAAGCGAAGCACAGTGAAACAAGGTGCGCCTGTATTCCACCCCACAAAATCTGATTTCTTTCTGACACCCCGGTTACCTGACAATTCAGTTTTTGTCTTCTACTACAAACCTCAATGCTGATCTGTTCTTTAGATTCATATGGAATCTCTGGACAAATCGAACACTCCCCAAAAACGTCCAATGAAAGCAGTTTTCCAGTTGAACACCTCTATCCAGAGTTATATAATGTCTACACCAGCGTTGCCCAACAGAACTTCCTGTGTTCACAGAAGTGAATACTCCATTATCCAATATGGTAGCTACTAGCCACACGTGGCTAATACACCTGAGGAATTAAATTTTCATTTTATTTCACTTCAGTTAATTTAAATTTAACCACATGTGGCTAGAGTCTAGCATACTGGACAGTCTGCTAACAGTGATGCACTTTTACATTCAGGCCCATGAGACACTGAGCAAAAAATCAAGACTTCTGACAGGCTCTCATCAAACTCGTCAGACCACACAAGACCAGTCAGATGGGCAAACAAGGACAGCATCAAGGGTTTCTCTGCCCGTGAACTCTGAAGCCCACCTCTGTGCTCCCAGCCCCTGTGGTGCAGCCGTCTGAAAACTTTCCTTCATTTGCAAAGATGCTAAAGAGAAAATGTTTTCTTCCTTGAGTGGATGAAAACACTCTGCCTTGTGAGTAAAAAGGGTTTCATTCAATCATTCTCTCACTTTTTCTTCCTATAAATACCGAGGGCCTACTATGTGCCAATCATGATTCTAAGCACCAGGCATATAATAGCAAACCAGGTAGACAAGAGCCCCAGCTTTCATGGAGCTCACATTCTAACGGAGAAGATCCAGTTATTTCAGATAATAATAAATGCTATGAATAAAATAAAACA
This sequence comes from Phocoena sinus, assembly GCF_008692025.1. NCBI lineage: Eukaryota > Metazoa > Chordata > Mammalia > Artiodactyla > Phocoenidae > Phocoena > Phocoena sinus. The sequence goes on along the minus strand of NC_045784.1, from coordinate 115,803,475 downwards.
GGGTTAATATAAAGGTTCTATAACTCCAAAGTTTATATTAAACCAATAAAGGTTTTTTTTCTTTAAGCTATCAAGAATTTACAAGCATGAAACTTTTATCTTTAAAAATATCCACTGGAGGAAATTCGTGGGAAGTCAAGGAAGAATAAGTGCGGCTTTTTGGAGGAAAGAATATTTGTTAAGCTAGGAAAAATTCAGTGTGCCCAGGGTGATAGCTAGACTTAAATTAGGGTCTCAACGAGCGAAGGCAGGAGGCGGAAACACGTAAAGGCAATTGCACGATACACTTCAACTTGCACAGGGCCCGGGTACTTCATGAATTAAGTTTGCATTTCTATTCATGTCCAAGTGTTAGGGGTATGGAATGTTGTGAATCAAGGATCTCAAGTCAGAAAGTAATAGGTCACCTAATCAAAAAACCAATTATCTACCAGGGAAATAAAATGTAGGTGAATCACAGGAAATTCTGGAGTTGTACCCAGTAGACTAGACACCATGATCCATCTATGCATGCCTTTCAAAGTCCCACCTGGCAGGGATAGCATTTCAAAAAGCATCTAGTGTGCATGTATATGTGTGTATTTTTTAAACACGTTTCATTATCACTGCAAGTCTAAAGCAGCTCTGCCGTATTTCAAGATGCTTCAGGATTCTAGTCAGAAGAGACACCAAACAGTATACATAGTCCACAGGTATCTTCCCAATGACCTCAAAAGACACAGACTCCACAGGTGCATGGTAAACCCTATCACATCACTATCTGCAGAGATGGAGTTCAACAGACAATTCTGGTGCCCTCTCTAAGGGGGGTAAAATGACACTGTCGCTCTAAATCTGCTTAACTGCACAAAAGGAACAAGAGTGGGCCTTGGGCGCAACTAGATCATTTGTAAACCATCTGAAATTTTACATTATGAACATTTTTTTCTTATGTGTAATTTGTTATCATTAATTTCAGAAGTCAGGCAGAGAATAAAGAATTCTTCTTCCATGAACGATCCTATCTGTCTAGGCCAAAACACAGAGATAAGGACAAGAGGCAGAACGTAACACAAGGTACCCTGATGGCAATTAATATTCCTTAAACCTCTCTAGTAGCTCTTCCTCCTTTATTCACTTTTATTTGCTGTTCCTAGAATCTTATATGGACACCAATTATTACAAAGTCCTCTTAATAGCCACTAAAGAGTTTTGTAAAGATTAGGTCCTAAAAAAACAACCTTCGCTACTCAAATGTCAGGGGCTGTATTTCATTAACCTAAGGTTTTTTTTTTTTTTTTTTTTTTGCTGTACGCGGGCCTCTCACTGTTGTGGTCTCTCCCGTTGCGGAGCACAGGCTCTGGACGCACAGGCTCAGCGGCCATGGCACACGGGCCCAGCCGCTCCGCGGGCATGTGGGATCTTCCCGGACCGGGGCACGAACCCGTGTCGCCTGCATCGGAAGGCGGACTCTCAACCACTGCGCCACCAGGGAAGCCCAAACCTAAGGTTTTTTAAGGATCAAACTTTTAGCACTAAAGTGAAGTTTTCAATTCCAAGTGTGAAACTGGTCCTCCCCACCAAAATCAGCCTGCAATGTTGAACTGCACTCAAAATCCACAAGCGACTCCCATAAATCTTTTAAAGTTTATATTTTTAATCATTTCCCATACCAAGTAGCTGCTGTTTGGGGCCACGGTACAGGTATTAGACAAGTTTACCTGCGATACGATTAAAAGAACGCTGGGTTAAACCTGGGAAAATCTGAAACCTTCAGTTGATTCTTGGTATCATCTTCCGATCCCGAAGACTAGATGAACGTGCAGGATGTGACATGAGAAAGATGGGGTGAGGCAAACTTTGGGCTCCCTTGAAAGAAAGCATATCTATGTTTCTATCAGTAAGAACACTGCTTCCTACCTCAAAATCTATAGGATGAAACATATTTCTGATGATGACAACTCGCTCGTGGCGCAGTCGGGACGGGCCAGCTCTTTTCTCAGGTCTCCAATCCAACTGCCTAATGCGACAAAACAGGAACAAGAAGCTGTGAATTTTGTTTCAGACTTGTCAGAGCGAAAAAAAAAAAGAGCAGTTAAATAATCCTTTATTGAGCACTTAAATAGTGATAATTATCTGATTCTAAAACAACAATGTGTATTTTAGTCACAGCTCCGTTACAACTTTCTGAATCAAAATAATGGGCAGGTGAAAGATGGACCCAGTATCTGAAATCCCCAGAATATATATATATTTTTCAGAACTGCTGGCTGGTTACAAACATTCCAATGAGACTTCTGAAAAATTGCTAATTATTTAGTATCTATGACTATCTAGGAAGAGACACTGAGGCCAAGAAAATGTTCAAATTGTATTGGTTTTTAGGTATTTTACGATTATAAAGAACAAACTGCATTGAAATATGTAAAACTACTCACTCTTTGTTACTATCTTAAAATCTTACCGATTTGTTTATAAAAATTTTAGGTATCTATTTTAACGATTCCTGTAAAAACTATAGACATCAGAACTCAATGCTTCTTTGATCATTTTATCATTAGTTTAAGCATAGTGTTAGAAGTGTTATTAGAATTCACTCTGATAAAAGTACTTATCATTTTGACTCCTTTCTTAAAACCAGCATATTTCAAAAGACATTAAATAAAGGGAATAATAGAAACTTGATGACTTGTATATACTACACACAACCACACAGTACATGATAAAATGATAAAACCTATCATTTCTAATTTCTAACTCCTACTAACAAACCTGTATGTAAAAATTTAGCTCCTGGTGTAGCTGATTCTAGCCACATGAAAAATGAACTAATGGCTCCAGCATATAAACCTAAACCATCTTACTTAATCTGATGCTCAACATTTTCTGTAGAGATGGCTTTCTTATTTCATTTAAGCCCATGTTATATTAAAAATGAATACCTCAGAAAACAAAAAACACCACCACTGTCAAATCATCCTATTATGCAGATTACTGAGGGTTTCCGATGAGCTAATGAAATTTTTTTTTAATTTTTATTTTATATTGGAGGATAGTTGATTTACAGTGTTGTGTTAGTTTCAGGTGTATAGCAAATAAAATTCTTTAAAAATAATCTGTAGGCATACTTGATGGAACAAAACTAGGTGGTTATCGGGAGGGTGGGAGGGAGACGCAAGAGGGAGGGGATATGGGGATATATGTATACGTATAGCTGATTCACTTTGTTATACTGCAGAAACTAACACACCATTGTAAAGAAATTATACTCCAATAAAGACGTTAAGAAAAAAAACCTAGGTGGTTATTACCAAAAGTATACTCTAGGATATTTATACAAAATCTTTCAAAATGGAAAAAAAAACAACACAAACTTTTGTTGCATAGACAGCTTTTTCTTGTAGTCTTTGCACTTCTTTTTCTTCTTTGAGGCATCATATTCCCCTTTCAGTTGAAACTTTGCCACCTCCACATGTAATTTGTAGCCTCTAATTTCATCGTCATCCAAAAGTTTTAATGCAAGATCCACAGATTCTCTCTTTGTAAAGGGAAAGCAAGTTACAGTCAGTCAGTTACACACTGAAATGAAACTTCAGCAGGAGTGTTTTAGATGAATGATGACTATACATAAAATAAAGATTTAAATGTAACTACCTACATGGGAAAAAAGAACTACAGAACACGTATCGGAAAGTGTGTACTTAAGACATAGCTGTCCCCAACCAGTTATGTGAACCTAGGCAAGTTATTCAAGCTCCCTGAGCCCCAATTTCTTCATCTGTAAAATGGGAATGGAAATGCCTTCTTTGCAGGGTTCTTGACAAATTTAAATGAAACAAGGCACATAAAGGATAGTGACTGGCATACAGTAGGTACTCAATAAGTTCTGCCATTACTGGAATAGTATTTTTGCCTCCTGGAATCTCAATTTCTCCTCTATACAATGAGGTAAATGGACCTGTGTGATTTCCAAGGTGCATTCCAGTTTTAAAATTCTAAAAGTTTCCTACTTAAAAGACTAGATGACTCAAGAAACTGGGAATAGCATAGTCAGCCTTTAATCTTTTCTGTTCACCAATTAAAATGTAGGTCTGTGATATACTGGGAACAAGATGCTTATCTGATAGCTTGAACATTACACACACTTGTGGATTCTGGGTCCTATACAAAGGGGGCAATTGTCAGCTCTACACAGATTCAAAGATCTGAGGACCTGAGGAGAACTCAAAAGGACAACTGAACTCAGCCACGCAATCAAATATGGATCCTGGAACAATTAACTATTTTCTTCTGGAACTCAATTTACTGGTTTGGCAATCTTGCATTTTTATGGGTTATAAATTTGACATATCAAGTTTGTCAAAACCCCATTTTTCTCTTCAAAATTTTACAACCCAATCAACCCCCCTAAGAATCTGTTCACAGATTTTTAGTAATCCTTGAAGAACTTATAAAGCATTCAATCTCCTTACATTTGAAAATTACATAAATATCTTCCTATAATGGTCGTACTCACGTGTGATCTCATCATGTTCAAGAACCAGGTCAAAAACCTATCTCCCCCGAAGCTTGTCAACTTAATTTTACCCGCCCTCTGATTACACTGAAATGTTGTACACTTGCAACACACTTGTGATGTTGGTACTGTTGTTTCATCACTTTGATTTTGCTTTGTAATTATTTTCAGGTTCCATGACACATGTACACGCCATCATTGTGCCCACTTCTTTTGTACCGTGCAGCAATGCATAACACATGCTCCTAAGGGGACAGGTGTTCCAAAAATGATGGCTGCCTTTGGCACTGAGCTTCCCCCCATGCCATTTATGGTATCATGAATAAATAAAGTTCTGCAAATGTCTGTTAATACCACTCTCTCTTCTCTCTCATTCAAAATATATTTCGAAGCAGTAAGCATAAGTTATCACCTTTATGGTCTAATTCAGGGTCAGAAAACTTTTGTAAAGGGCTAGTGAGTAAATATTTTAGGCTGTGTGGGCCCTGTGGTCTGTGCTGCAACCACTCAACTCTGCTGCTGAAATGTGAAAGGAGGTACAGACAAATGCGTAAATGAATCAATGTGGCCCGGTTACAATAAAACTTCATTTACAAAGACAGGCAGTAGGCTGAAGTTTGCCAAACCCCGGTCTAATTCATTCCAATGGGCAAATAAAATGTTACTGGCTTTCTTTTCTCTGTGGATTTTTAGAATGTGTTCTGCATTGATTATATGCATACACTCCTAAAGAGATCTTTGCAGCAAGAATTTTTTTAAGACAAGAGAAGTACCTCGGTCATATGACTTACATAATACCTTGACCTGATAACATATTTTCTTACAAGAGCAAGTGAATAACCTTACCAATGGGATACACACAAGCACAACATGAAACAAGTTTTCTTCACATCCTGTTTTGAATAGCTCTCACTCTTGGTTATCATCTATACAAAATTATAGCCCTGGTTCCTGAGTTAAAAATGGAGATAGGAAAATGAAAAAAAAAAAAAAAAAAAAAAAAGAAACGGAGATAGGAGAAACTTACTTGACCACATAACTAACCTTCAAATAACAGCAAAGTCCATCTCCTTTAAGATTTCCTTGATTATCTCTGTAAAGCTTGACCTTAAATTCTTCTGTTTGAGGATCTCTCATAATAATGCCAAACTTGGACATGAGCTGTATAAATTCATCCACTGTAATATCTGGAGGCAAACCTGTGACATTAGGGGGAAAAAAATTATAAAGGCATCTAAAACAAAGGTGAGCATTACTTAGGGATTCTACCAATCCAAAATCCATAACTTGGATGAGTGCAATTTTGATTTTCTAAAAGTATGTAAAAATCTCACATCTATAGACGTGAGGAAATGTCATGTTTTAATGTATTCAAATATACATTAAAATCATGCTTTGCTTAGGCCTTTTATCAATGAATCTGAAGGGGCAAACAGCTGTGAGTTACCTAAAGCAGATAGGATGGCACACAAAGTTACATACACTTAATTTTTCTCAGTTTCATAAAAAAACAACATATTCCTCACTCACGTAAATGGCTGAACAAATAATGACACAACGATACAAAATAGAATTTAGAGAAACTGAAAACTAAAAATCACTTTGTGAAAAATCTCAAAATCAAATATTTTCTACTCTAAATGTGGTTTAAAAGGTATACATACCAGAAACATACACATTTGTGTTTCTGCCTTCTTCAACATGAAACCATCCTAAAAATCAAAATCGAATAAATAAATAAAACACATGCCAGAAAAGGTAAGAGTCCCATTATGAAATCCTGACAGTGTGGCAGTTTCTCAAAACTTCTAGAAACTTTTTCTCACCCTTAGAACAAGACAGATTAAATCAAATCACTGTCCAGCTTTCAAAGTATTTGGATCTTTGGACAAGTAATTTGTTTCAGAGCCCAGTCTGAAAAAAGATGGCTAGTTTATCTTGGTTCTTTATGAGTCTGATACTACCTTTAAAAAACCTCACCCTTGAACTGACTTTAGGCCTTGGCGTAAGCTGCTTCTGACTCCAATCTACTGTGTTAGACCTGGCCAAGCTGAAGCAAAATTGACTTCTTGAGTTTAATTAAACTCAAAAAGTACAAAAAAAGAAAATCACCTTACAAACAGAACTTTAGATAATCTCCTAATGACAGCTCTATTTTGCAAAGGAAGAAACTGAGAACTGAACTGAATTGAAAGAGCCCACTGGATGCCCACAGGTTAGTGAGAGAGCCAACATATGAACCCAAATAATAATATTTAAAAAACCCATCTTATGATTCTGTCAAAGCTATTTTATAATTCTCCAAAAAGTAACTATATATACACACACACACTCATATTTTTAATTTTTACACTCCTGTTTGAAAGCTAAATCCACTTGCCTGATTCACCCTTTCTCTTTTCTCCCCTCTTTTTGGTATCACTGGGTTCGGGGGATTTTCTTTGCGGAGGTTCCTCTGCAGTCCTAGCACTGACATCTTGGACATTCGCAGTAGAACTAGACGCACCATCGTTCGAAAAGCCATAACTGGCCTGATATGTAGCAATAAAATCTTCAGTGATCTAAACAAGAAATTCAGCACACATACATAAATTCAAAAATGATTTCCTCACACAAAAAGTTTACAGTGTTAAATAACAGCATGTTCAGTTATACAACTTAACATACAAGTGTTTCTGTGTAAATGCAAGAGCAGTCACCTTATATAGAAAACTGCACACAAAATAATAAAAAATTAAGACACGGGTACTTGGATTATCAGCACAAAAGTCTGAGATACTACTAGAGGCATTTTAAGTTGGCACCTTTTCTAGTTGTTTCATTTGTAAATTACTATCTCGGCAGTCTACTTGACTAAGGCTACAAATAAATATAACAAAGGAAGTATCAGATAACAATAAACAGAATAAAAACCAACAGTCAACTAACAATCTAACAACAGGATCAAATTTTCTTTTACTATATGGAGGAACAAAAGTATATGTACTCTAAATATTTAAATACCTGTAGGCAGAGAACACAAAGAGAAGAACTCTGATTTGGTGTGTAAAGAATGGGGCTAACAATTATAAAAGTAAATGCTATTTTAACACCGTCACTAATTAAATCACATTATCATTTAATGTCAGAACAAATCAAGAACAAATCCCAACTCACATTTATCCTCCTGGCTCTTAGGGAAAAAACACAATTACACAACAAAAGAAATATAGTTATATCTTCATACCAATCAATGAAAGGCACACACTGGAATGAGGAAAATTTAAAACTTGAAGTTTGAAGAGGTATGGGCTTCCATAACATAAAAAGATAGAGCCACAAATTAATCCATTATCAGACGATTGTTAAAGTACTCCGAAGGCTAAAGAAACCAAATATACACTCTAGCTGGCACCACCAGCAGCCAAGTGAAATAGTAAGTTTAACAATTCAGAGGGATTGGAACATACACACAAATACAAAGTGGGAAAGAAAAAAGGTGAAATAAATAATTAAAAAATCACACTCAAATTACACAATGGAGACACAGTTTGTATTACTGGCTTGCAAGTCTATTCGTGTGTGATAAGTATCCTTTTTTTCCACCCATACCGTGAGACTTTGATTAACAGGGTACTTTGACCAAAAAGTTTCGAGCCAAGCTTAACATCAGTCATTTTACTTTCAAGCTAAAATAGAATACCTCACAATTTCCAAGTACTCTAAATAAATATGCTCAGATCTTTTCCATCCATATTCTGTGCACCTCTTGTCATATTCCCGTGGTAATATGGTTCAAACATACGTGTCTAGGGACAAAATTTAGTGGGAAAGTAAAAAGAGGTGCAAAGTTCAATCAGTAAAGAATTATCAATTTTTCAAATCAAGAAGCTGAATTGTGCACATAGCACATCAGCTAAACATCTGAATTCCTAGGATAAGTAAGATTGAGACTACGTGAGATTAACATCGACTGAATTTGCTCTTGGTGTTTTTCCTCTTTGCAATAAAAAGCAGTCACCAACTGTAACCTTCATAGATAAAATTTATTAGGCATGGAAAAGGCTTAATAATTAAATTACACTGAAGCCATCTCCCTAAAGATTTCCGTTCCTTTACACGTCGGTTCTGCTACAGACACAACAAAAAGAAACGTCACTATCCAGAGGGGCTCTAACCCAGGACCTCAGCAAAGAAAACGTGAAAGGCGCGCCCCGCGAGGCTGGCCAGGCGGGCCCGCTGCGCATTGGCGGCCGTGCGACTTCTACCTTGGGGAACCAAGCCTTCTTGTCCAGGTCCCACTCGTATGGGGTGTCAGTCGGCTGCTGCTGGAAAGAATCGTTTCCTCCACCGGGACCCTTCTCGGTGTCGCCGTCCTCAGTGGCTCCGTACAATTTCTGCATTCGCAACTGCTCATCAAACTCGTCGTTCTCATCCAAGTTGTTGCCGCTCATGTTGCCGACTTAGTCCAGGTGCAGTGTCCGGGAGAGCGAAGAGGCCGAAGTGACGCTGGAGGGGAACAGAGAAAGGGAGGCTGGCCGTGCTCAGCCCGCGCCCCCCCCCCCGCCCGCCTCCCCGCGGCGCCCCAGCAGCCCCCGGGAAGTCAGGGCCGCTCGCCAGCCGCACCGCCCCCCGCCCACCGCGCGCAGGCGCCGCTGCTCCCGGCCCAGCCGCCCACCTAGCTCGCCCCGCTGGATCTTGACACCGCCGCTCGATCCACAACGCGGCGGGAGCGGGCACAAGGTGCTCTGTGCTCCCCGGCGGCCGATTCTAAGACGACGGCGGGTCCCGCCACAACGTCTGGAAACCGCTTGACAACGGAGGCCCGCTCACGCTGACGCAGTCGCCATTGTTGACGCAGTCGCCATTGTTGACGCGTCGCGACGTCGCGGGTCCCGCAGACGCGCCCCCAGTGGCGTCAACAGGCGCCGACGCGGGCAGGCGGCGTGGGGCTCGGGGGGCGGGGCTCGGGGTCAGCTCTGCTGCCGGGCGGTGATGCCCAGCTGGGACTTCCTGGCGAGGCGCCTCGGGGCCGTTTGACTCCGCTGGGTCCCCGGTGGGCCGGGAGGGGCCGGGACGAGGCGGTAGCCCGAAGGCGTGGGAAGGTTCCCCCTCGGCCGGCGCCGGAGTAGGCGTCGGGGCGGCCGCCATCTTGGGGGAGTGGACAGGGCGGGCGGGACAGGTTTCAGTGCGAGAGAAAGGCGCCCCTCCTTCGCCCGGAGGCTCCTCCTCCGCGTAGGAAACGAGTCTTTGGCTTGTTTCGTTACGATTTCACTAGGAGAGGCGCTGGCTCTGGTTACCCCGAGTTCCTAGTACAGGGTCTGGTGTCTAGTGCGTGTGTGGTGAGTGAATGAATGAATGAACGAACGATGGGTGGAAGGACCAACCTTATTTCCAAGCCTCTGCTCCCTCCTTTATCTCTCCGGTACCTTCCTCAGGCTGGAGATGTCTCTGGAAAGGAAGGGCAGCAGTTGCCTGCCCCTTGTACTCCATGATTCAGACGTGCTCAAGCTCCAAACCTAAAACTTTTAACATCCAGTGTGCACACCACCTTTACTGCCCCACTAACGTCGTTTTTTGCTCTCTTAGAAAAAAACATGCACGCAGTAGGACTTGCGTGCATTTTTATAATATAGATAACATGAGTTTTATTAGGCTCATTTAAGCATTGCTAAATATTTCTTCCAGGATTCAAAAATAGTGTACAGCTGTTTTCAGCAATGTGTTTATTGGGCTCCCATTTCATTCCTGAGTGAGTTCACAGCATAGGTGATAATATGCTACGCAGCCCTGCTGCACGTAACACTGAGTGCCTGCTCTCTCCACAGGCCCCTCTTAGCAGGTGGCCAAAAAGGTTACTTCCCATATGACCCAGTCATGGGCTACCCAGAGGCCTGTGAGGTGACCTGGTAGGGTAGCCCCGCATTCTAGACTGAATTTGATTCACTGAGCCAATAAGCCTCTCCCAGAAAGAGGGTTGAGTATGGAACAGACAGGGACATGGTCAGAGTAACCCAGAAGCAGGGAGGCCCACACAGGGAAGGTAGTAAGCAGAACAGAGGCCTTGTGTGGAGAAGTTCTTCAGGGGTGAGAGGAGAAGCTGAAGCAGTGACAGAGGGTCATTGAGTCACTGTAATAGTGGAGCGGTGGAGTTGGGACCTAAGCATCCTTGTACCTACAATGGCATTCTACTTGGCCACTGGCCCTGACAGTTTTGCTTTTTTAATTTTAATTTAATTTAATTTAATTTTTTTGGCCGTGCCGCACGGCATGCAGGCTCTTACTTCCCCGACCAGGAATCAAACCCGTGCCCCCTGCAGTGGAAGTGTGGAGTCCTTAACTACTGGACCGCCAGGGAATTCCCAGTTTTTTTCTTTTTTTTTTAAGCAATATTTTTGTCTCTATTAAGCCTGGTTCCTGTTCTTATTTCCTTGTGGATTCCTAGAATGAAATCCCTAGGAACTGAGGTAATCTGGAAGTATCTCTTTATAACCTGTTCTTTTTTTATATATAAATTTATTTTATTTATTTATCTTTGGCTGCGTTGGGTCTTCGTTGCTGTGAGCAGGCTTTCTCTAGTTGCGTCAAGCGGGGGCTACTCTTCGTTGCGGTGCGCGGGCTTCTCGTTGCGGTGGCTTCTCTTGTTGCAGAGCACGGGCTCTAGGGGCACCAGCTTCAGTAGTTGTGGCGCACAGGCTTAGTTGCTCTGCAGCATGTGGGATCTTCCGGGATCAGGGCTCGAACCCGTGTCCCCTGCATTGCCAGGTGGATTCCTAACCACTGCGCCACCAGGGGAGTCCCTGTAACCTGTTTTTATTTCCAAAAATTTTTGCAAGAAACACTCAAGTTAACAAGCAACAAGGGGGGTCCTTTGTTATTATAAGGATGGGGGTAGCTCCTGAAACTCCAGGAATGGAATATGGATGGGCTGCGCAAGGGGCTGCTGGACCCAGGAAGACAAAACCCAGACAGCCGGCTTCTCCCTGATCATCATCTTCGTTCTTCTCTGTGAGGGGTGATCTGTGCTGTACTCCTGGCCTAATAGGCCACCGACTTCTTGGTGGATAAAAATTCATTAACCTACAAAAGCAGAGACTGCCTGGACAGAGAAGTCATCTACCTGGCCTAGGAAGTCTTTCTGGAAAATTACTGAACTATACCAAAGTAGATTTTTTTTAATGGCCCATTCAGGCTCACTCTGTTAGGGAATTTTCCTGTCCCCACTTCCTGTAATCTCAAGACTTAGTGGAAATAAAAGTAACTCCTTTTGACAAAAAAAATGGATGGATCCCTGACTTAAGATGGTAATAACTGCAGAAATTCTTTAAACCCAAATTTGCTGTTGTCAGTAGGTATACCAGTATTAAATGTTTTGTAATACTATCAACTTCAATGACAAAGACTTACCTAAGTTTGTGACTTTGTTTTCCTGCTTTGTAGCATATTATATTATTATGGTCCATTATTCTAAGTCTTGGGTCAAGGCAGGCCCTGAGCAAAATTGAGAAGTATACAAAATTTGTTTTTCATGTGTTCCCCCATGCCCCCATTTAGGACCCTCTCCAAAGAAGTGAAATGTAGTAACATTTCTGCACACAATAGTCAGTGTGAGAAAAATTGTGGATATTGGGGCCTACTTGTAAGTTTAGCTCTGACAAGGATAATCTGTGAAAAAAAAGACCACCCACTCCAGAAAAAATCAAAGCAAAGCCATGAATTTTAATCCCAATTCCCTAATTCTGGATGGGAGGCTGATGCCCTATAAAGCCATTCAGGATTCAGGAATTTATTTTATATCAGATCCCTAAGTCACCTAGGGATTACTGAGAATGAAGAAAATCAAACTTCTTGGAGCTCTAGTTTGGTCAACTGCTAAAAAGCTCACTTAGGGGCTTCCCTGGTGGCACAGTGGTTGGGAGTCCGCCTGCCGATGCAGGGGACGCGGGTTCGTGCCCGGGTCCGGGAGGATCCCACATGCTGCAGAGCGGCTGGGCCCGTGGGCCATGGCCGCTGGGCCTGCGCGTCCGGAGCCTATGCTCCGCAGCGGGAGAGGCCACAGTGGTGACAGGCCCGCGAACAGCAAAAAAGAAAAAAAAAAAAGATCGCTTAGCTTTTGTAATCTGGTACTTTTATCAAGTTATTTCTAAAATGTTATGCTTAGGAGAATAAGGATGTAATTTTTACCCAGAGTAAGGAAAATAGTAAAATATTTTGGAGTTTGGCACTTGAAAATACATTTTGGGGTTAAAATAGGTTCTCAGTGATATTCTGTCAGAAGTATTGTTTTTAGAATATAAAGTTACACAGTCATTTAAAACTTTATTTCATATTTATTTTTCTCCCCTTGTTACAACATCCAACCCAAAGCAATACTAATACAATTCTAACACCCCCCCACTTTAAGTAAGCCAATTTTACTTAAATGTAAAGTCTAGTGTTAATATATATCCCCTTTTCAAGCCACATCTTTAAGCAAAAGTTCACAATTACACAAGCCATTTAAAGAAAGCTCAAAACTACCAAAAGCACACCCCAAAATCAAGTTTTTGAAAATTCAAATTTAACTATCGATAGTGCCAAACATATGCTTTAATTTGCCCCCGAGAAAACATTTTCTGAAACCATAAATCTAAATCTGACACATCTATTGACAACAGTTGTTTGAAGTAATATTTATTAGCAAGCTTATAGTGTTAGCAAGTAGGAGCAGAGGATAGAAAATCCTCTGATTTCCAAGCCAGAGATTAATTAGGTCATACTCTTACAGGATTTAGGCACACATCAGGTTTAAGGTAGTCAAGCAGGAAGATGATCTGATAATAACTGCACACCCAGGTGTTAGGGATCTCATGTGGTACTTCTGCATTTTTTAGAAAGAGGGCACTGCTTACCAGAAAGAAATGAATTTCCTTGAAGGAAGAATTTCAGACACTGGCAGGCTCACAGGTTTTTTGACAGGGGTCCTTCTTTGGAGCCCTCAGATGACACCAGAAACATGTCCACTTATTCTGCCTATGAAGGAGGCAAGTTCTTCACAATATGTGTGAAAGATAACTTTGCCCAGTTATCAATCAATGGGAGTTGTAACTCCAGAACTACCTTAAGTCAGTAAGTGCTGACCTAGTAAGGCAAACACCTTGCTCCCGATCCTTACTTGGTACTTTATGCTCACTGACCCCAAGACGTTGTCATTGCATAGCTTTAGTTCTAATGGAATAGAGATTAATGGAAAAGGGCAGTCAAAAACAGACCCTGGGAAGGGTTTTTTTAGGACTTTGTTTTTTAAGAAAACTGCAGAAGAGATGTTTTACCTCTCTTTGAGCCCCTTTTCATATGCAAAGTATAATCTGTAGATTTACACCACATAATAAACACAGTCTTATGCAAATCACAGGAGTATATGTGAAATTATAAGCATCAGAGATGTGATGGAAACATATTAGATTTTTTTTTAGGGAAGTTCTTTATTCATAGGCCTAATTTTCTTTTAACATCTTTATTGGGGTATAATTGCTTTACAATGGTGTGTTAGTTTCTGCTTTATAACAAAGTGAATCGGTTATACGTATACATATGTCCCCATGTCTCTTCCCTCTTGCGTCTAACATATTAGATTTTTAAGTGTCATCTTGTTTATTTCACTTCACCTCCTATTCAACCTCTCATAGGACCCACTGACATACGCAGTTATGTCTTCCTATGCCTAGTGGGGCTCCATTTTATTTAGAAAGCCCAATAATGTTCGTTAATGCTTGTAGATTGAAGAAAATCATGGTTTGTCTGATCCTTCCCTCCTAAGATTTCAGCACAATTCTCAAGCAACAAAAATCCTGACACCATACACCTACACACAGCTCAGAGTCGAATACACACGCTGGGAGGAGAAATACTATTTTTAATTGAAAAGCTAGACTCTGTCATCTTCCTTCTTCACAGTACAGCCAGCAAACACGGACACACTAATTTCAGACACCTGAGTGCTTGCAGCACCCGGGACCCTTCCCATCACGGCCAGGTTGTCAAGAGGGGTATCGGCAGCAGGAGGGTCAGGCAGCTCTGCCTTGCAACAGAATAACTGAGCTTTAAAATGCTGCTGGAACGTCTTGCTCAGCCAGTAAAGAGCAAAGGGGTTTACACAAGAATTGCTGAAAGCCAGAACCCGAGAGAAAATGGTGACAAGGAAGTGAATGGCAGAGGGGTCCACGTAGGTTTGAGAAGTGAATGAGCGGTAGAGGTACAGGAGGTGATTCGGCAACCAGCAGAGAGCAAACAGAGCCACCAGCACCAGCACCGTTTTGGCAATTCGCTTTCGGGATTCAATCTATAGGGGGAAGAAAAATGGCAAAAACAACAACCAAGAAAACAAAACAAAACAAAAACCCAAACAAAACAAAACAACAACAAAAAACAACCGAAAACCCAATCAAAAACATTTAGCTGGCAGAGATTTAAAAAAGCCATTCTCTAGATTTACATAGAAATTTACAGTTGACAGGCTGGTGTCCCTTTGAATGTGCAGGTAAAGGAAGTCAGCCGGTGGCTAGAGAATACAGCAAGTTAATTGACATGGTAACCCGTGATCTTGGTCTCTGATTAGCTCTAATTCAGAGACTCCAATCCCTGGTTTTGAGATACTCTAGGGTGTCTCTAATTATCTCAAGCAGTGTTGTGGAATTATCGAAATTTTAATTTAATTAAGAAATAGATGCTATACAAACCTGCTTTCACTGCACCAGCAGAGGCTGACTAGGTTAGAATAGTCTTCTGGGGATTATGAAAGTTGCTAAATTGGTACCAAAAATTGTTGTTAACGTATAGGAATTCTAACTATATAGTCAAAGGAATAAAAATCTATGTGCCACCCTTCATGTATGAAAATAATCCTACCTGGCTCCTCTTAATAAGAGAAATGAACCAGATTAAGTGAAGACATTGCCTGTAGTCACAGATAGAGCAAAGATAACTGGTCACATGGGCATTAAAATGCAACTTTAGCCTCCTGACCACCACTGTTGAAGCAACTGAATGTACTAGCTCAAAAAAAAAAAAAAAAAAAAAAAAAAGCGCTGAGCTCTGCACATACTGGTTAAGAGGTAAATGGAATCATCTCCTCCCACCCAAGAAAGATAGAAATCCTGTCGGGTTTTTTTTAATCAAATGGAACGATGTTTTGCCAATATTCTTTTTATTC
The DNA here is from genome assembly GCF_008692025.1 of Phocoena sinus. NCBI lineage: Eukaryota > Metazoa > Chordata > Mammalia > Artiodactyla > Phocoenidae > Phocoena > Phocoena sinus. The sequence goes on along the minus strand of NC_045784.1, from coordinate 115,787,810 downwards.
TGTTCATATTTATGAGAGGAGAGCACACCTGGGTCTTGCAATGGTCTTAATCAAGCTTCTGTGAATCACTGTGTTCTCTTGCCATTGGCGCTGCATCCCTCGAGACAACCCCTCTGCCCAGTCTGCTGATCTGTGTGTAAGTGGTTTGCATTGAATGATGTTATGGCTTCTTGCCAGTTCTACCATCCTGTGTTTTTCTAAACAAAAGATGCTTCACTTTATAGTCTCACCTTGTGTGATGTTTCTCACTATCCTGTGGGGTGATTTTTGAGCCCAAACTTGAGCTGCTCCCTTTCTAATAATAGTGGTCCTACCACTTATTGAATGTTTACTATGCAGCAGGAACTATGCTAAGCGTTTCATATATATCATCCAGACCTCATTTTCATTTTATACATGAGGAAGGTGAGGCTCAGAGATGTTAAGTAACTTACTCAAGATTGCTCAGCTGGTATGGAATTAAATCTTGGGTCTGACAGACTCCACAGCCCATGACCATAACAAAAATACGATACTGCTAAAGTATTTATTGCTCAGGGGTGCAAAAGGAGGCATTTCCCTTCTAAATTCATGTGTGAGTCCTGATTAATACATACCTGCTTGCGGGCATGGCTTTGTTCCTCAGTAGGTATGTTCAAGGTGCTTTTGTAAAGAGTCCTAGCAATCAAAGAGTAATAGACAGAGATAATCGAAAGTGGAATAATGTAGAACACTAAGAAGCACAGCAGAGAATGTATCTCTTGCAGGAGCCTCTCAGAAACAGGATAAGAGGCACACGATTCAAAGGTCGTATTTTTGTGGGGATCTCGAAAAGTATATACATTTGAAAATATAGCCTCTGGTAGAGCAATGATCATAGACACGATCCAGATGCAGCCAGCTTTGGCACAGGTCTTCAGGATGGCATTGGGGGGCTGACGCTCCAAGGGCTTCACAACTGCCTTGTATCTAGAAACACATAATCATAGCAAAGGGAAAAATCAATATCAAAATTACAGAATCTTAAAGTTAGAAGTGATCTCCGTGGTCATCCAGTTCTACCTTCTTATACCATATGTATATAACCAAGTCAACATTAACCAACTGGAATTGGTTATGATTTCAAATATGCACAATACATCCCAGTATTTTATATTGATGCTAATCACTTTTTCCTTTATTCACTGGTACGAGATATTCCAGATTTGCAATTTTTATAATTTTCTTGTAGACCTTCTACTTAGGGCAAATAAATATTTTTTGGCATGATTTTGTGTGTGATGGAGAGTAATTCATTACCTGTGCATTACCGTGTGTTCTAAAAGACTTCCGTTTTATGTAAGTGACTGATGTTAAACCTAATTCTCCTTTCCTTGTGAGAGAGCAGTCATCAACCTTCCTAGAAAAGAATTCCATGAGTTTATGCAGGAAAGAGGAGAGGGTTAATTTCTTCCCTGTTCATAAGTGCTAATTTCGTGCCCAAGCCGATCCAATCTGTAGGTAGATTTAGGGCAAGGCAAGGGTGAAATCGGAAATCCTGTACCCATGAAAAGATGCCTCCTTATTCTGACAAATCCACCTTAAAATCTACAGCCTTTAAGTAAATCTGCCCTCAAACAGAATATAAAACCAGTCAAAGCAAAATTCCATAAAAGACACAGGGAAAGCTTTTCCTCCTCTCAGATTCCAGAATCCGAAGAAGCTTTTCCTTCTGGTACTGCCAGGCATTGATTACTTACAGGCTTCTTGCAGGCTTTTTACAGCACCACTTTTAACATTTGGAGCCTCAATTTTTCTTCATGCTTTCACAGTTATCATTATACAATAGGCACAGAAAGACCCAGTACGTAGACTGAAAATATCCTAACAGAGCCCAAACACCCTGGCTGCCAGAGGTTCTCACACGCTCCATCCATAGAGCTCTAAAAGTCAGCCGGGATTAATTTATGTCTGGAAATGAGAATGTCATTGAACGCCTATAGAAATAAACAAATTCAATTAAGTGATGACATTACACTGAGTTACCAGGAAGCTGAGAGCCTCACCGTTTTTCTGCCATTAATTAATTTGATGCATTTCAAATAAATTAGATGCATGTATCTTTTTACCATTCTTCCAGTAGACAGTAATGTGTATGTGGTCAATTTCACACCTATGTTGATGTTTTAATGTTGACAATATTGCACCACTAGGCTGCACTAATGTATAAAGAAAGGATTGTTTTTCTTTTACACCTGGAATAATTTGCCTTAATAAACCGAGGGGGAAAACACCGTTCAGTATTCTTTCAAACAAACAATTACACTTCAAAGAAATTAAATGATCCCTGAAGCACACAATTTCAATCTCTCGTCCGATGCTAACACAGGAATTTTAACATTCTTACACCGACTTTTATTTAAAATGCCCCCCGATTTTTCAATCTTACATCCAGGTTACAGAGTGTAAGAAAAGCAGAATAGTAGCCAGTGAATGCTCCGTACAAGCTTTCCTTTCTTTTCGCCTAATTTCACATCCTGGCAAACATAACTGAGAAAAGAAACCCACCTGTCAGCACTGAGAATTGTTAACGTGAACACTGATACACCAACAGAAGTGAGCCGGATGAAAGAGAGCACCTTACATCCAATTCTTCCGAACAGCCATCCTTCTGCAAGGTAGTGGGTTGCATCGACTGGCACACAAGTTAGCAGAAGTAAAAGATCTCCAAAAGCCAGGCTGGTGATGAAAATATTGGGAACTGTTTGCATGGATTTGGTCTTGAAAAAGACTTTGATGAGAATAGCATTTCCAAGTATGCCCACTGAAATGATCACAGCATAAGTGATATAGATGGCACACAATGCTTCTATTCCTGGAGAGTTGTCACCGGTCCTTCCTTTATTTGTGGTATCATTAGGAACGACAGGGCTTGATGATTCTGTTTCATTTGTGGTTGAAATTAAAGTCTGATTAGGTGACTGAGGCTGCCTTTGAGACATTTCTTCTGAAGCCTATGCCTTTAATATTTCTTCTGCTCAGTTCAAATGTAGTTGATTGTCACGTCCAATGCCTACGTCTAGTAACGAGATGGTAGAGCAACAGAGCAGAATGGAAAGCAAATCCAAGACACCCGGATACTCCTTTCCTTCGGTTGTTCTTTGTCTCCCAGCATGCTTGGCTAAATGCTTACCGATCTGGCACTGGAGTGTGGGAGGTGGAGGACTTTTACCGGCGTTTCCATGACAGAAGGAGGGGGGTTTGGGAAATGCTCTGCAGTTGCTTGTTCTTCCCTGTTAGGGAATCTTACGGACTACCTAGATGTTATTAAACAATACTTATTGTTTATTAGAATCACTCTGTTTCCATGTCTAACCACGAAGATCTGTATAGATTTTGTCAATTTTCATCCATTTCTCTGCAATCAGAAGGTGGTCTAGTGCACTCTCTTTTACAGGATAAATAAGTATGTGTGTCCCCTGAAGCACAAACTTGAATCCACTCCTCTAGATTTAATATCAGAGAGGTGCTGAGGCAACAAATCATTCCCATTTTGATAGGGCTGATGTCACTTCCAAGGAGGAATAATTCAGGTGACCTGGGCTTATCGCCCAGCTCTGACACATGGTAATTCCCAACCCTGCGTATTACCAGGGCTCTGCTCCACAGTATCAAAGCAACCTTTAAGAGATGCAAAATCCAGGCAAATCACCAGTTGCTTTGTCTCTAAATGTCCTAATAAAACACCCTTTTACCGTTTGACCGTCTGTCTTAATGCTATATATTTTTGTAAATGCCATTTAGGGTTTCTCCCTTTAGAAGTGGTTAAAAGGAACCTGCCTTGTTCCAAAACAAAATAATGCAGAACCCAGCTCCAGGTCCTGACGCAAAAGGACTTGTAAGAATGAAAATCATTCTTTTCAAGTGAGGGAATGCCACAGGCTACTCCAGAGGTGATGGGCATGGAGATAATGTTTACATCAACCGAAGGAAGCAGAAAATTAAGGCAATTCCCTTAGTACCAGCAAGAAATGCCCCTTGACACAGAAAATGTAAGTATGTGATTTCTGTGTGTATATGCAGGGTGGGAGGCCAGCAGTCTAAAGGCATTGGATAATATTACCTGCTAAGGAATATTCTTTGCATTTGAAATGATCAATTTCATTTAGCATTTGAAATGATCAAATTCAAAGGATAATCTCTCAGCTAGGAGAAACTTTTTGTAGTAAGGTGCTTATAAGTATATCCAGATCAGAATTAGTCTGGGAAGTGGCATGAAAGACAGCAAAGTATTTGGCTGGCCAATGAACAGGAGGCGCAAAGATTGCTTTTTCTACTGACGATAACAGGCGCAATAAATTCTACAGGGGGAGTGAATTGGATGAATTGAATCAATTATCTGGTTAATTTGAACAACCTAAACCACACCTATCCTCCACTCCTTATGAAATTATCTCCAGGTCTTGAATTACCCAGTGAAATAACTGTTTTTGATGGGAAAGAGGAAGGGGAATGCTTGGATAAACCCAAACCCCTTAGCTTTGAAGTATATACCCTTACGTAATTTCGCACACTGGGCTGCCTCTTTAAGATCGGCTCTACAGAAAACGGCTCTCTATACTGTTCACATCTTGTTCTCACAAAGCTAGTGATAAAATCTCTCTGGGATTCCTGTGTAACATTTAGCAAAGAGCAAGCAGTATCCCCCAATTCACACCTCGGCGGATGGCCACACAGCATTGTTTAGTAAGAAACAAACCCTGGCGGGCGATTTTTAAAATGATCTGAACTCAGAAGATCTCAGGCACGCCTGCCTCAGGCTGCAACCCCACGTGTGCTTTCCCTCCTTCCTCTGCCCTCTGGTCAGGAGAGGTCAGGAGAGAGCAGTGATGTCCCGGGTGCTGTTGGTGTTTGGGGATCTCTAGAATTCCAGAATCCCAGCAGATCAAAGATGGAAGTGAACTTAAATATGATGAAATCAAATCCTCAATTTTTTCAGAGGCAAAAATGAGGTTCAGAGGGGGACAGTTATCTCATATGAGGTCACACAAAGCATTCCATAGCAGAGCTGAGATGGAAACAGGTTCCCTCTGGACTCTGAAAGCGGCAAGAGCTAAAAAACACTCAGTTCCTGACAATGAGCCATATTTGCTCACTTGGCATCGTGGACTTAGGTTTTCTGTGTGTTTTATTAACTAAAGAACAAGAGATTTCCAGGCTAACAAGTAAATCGTGATAGATCATTTAAGTTCATCTGCTTTAATATCTACTTCATTCACCCTGTAATTCACGCACAAAGCATAACCGTGTCTAGTTAATTGTCTGTAGTTCAAGTTGCAGGGCACTTAGCCTATACAAGATGATGAAATCCCTTTTTGTTTGTTTTTAGTACATAATTGGCCAATATTATCATCCTAGATTTTCAAAACCAACTACTTGGTTGTAGATTAAGCAATTGTAATACAACCTTAATGTAACCTTTTTATTTTTTTTGCGGTACGCGGGCCTCTCACTGTTGTGGCCTCTCCCGTTGCGGAGCACAGGCTCCGGACGCGCAGGCTCAGCAACCATGGCTCACGGGCCCAGCCGCTCCGCGGCATGTGGGATCTTCCCGGACCGGGGCACGAACCCGTGTCCCCTGCATCGGCAGGCGGACTCGCAACCACTGCGCCACCAGGGAAGCCCTTAATGTAACCTTTTAACTCAAAAGGAAGTATGAGACATTGAACAAATAAATTACCAATTTTCTAAAGTTGGTCTTCCTGGTTTCAGTCCAATTCAGTTAATGTTGTCAAATTTTGGCTTGCGTCAGAATCACCAGGAAGGCTTAACAAAACACAGATTGTTGGGTCTCACGTCCAGAGTTTCTAACTTGATAGGTCTGGGGTGGAACCTGAGCATTTTCATTTCTAACAGGTTCCCACTTACATAGGATAAAAATGAAAACAGTCCAGTTGTTCAGGAGAAGCATGGTTTTTCCTGATATTGAGGTCGAAGAGAGATTTCTATAGGTCTTCATTAAAGAAAAAGGAATTCTGTGATGTGATGGATACTTCAAAAATCCTCCGTATGAATCTCAGTCCCGGGTAAGCCACATCTACTGAACCATCGGGTACCTGCGCTCAAATGACTCAGGGTGCTTGAGGTGATCTTTCCAATGGGAGAAAGACGAAGTGGTTAAACTTTTGGCCTATGACTCAAGGTCAAATTCTGTCTGGGAAACAGGATGGATTTCTTTGTTATTAATTAACTGGGTTAGATCAATTTTAAGAGGACAAGTTTGACTTGTGGCTGTATTTGGATCTATGTAATAGTGATTCCTGCCATCACAGAGTTCTCTGTTCTCCCTCATAATTTCTTGCTTCAAAACCTTATTGGTATAGTTCCATATTTCAAGAGGAGACTACTATTCAGAATGGTCTCTGCAGAGACCAGGTTAAAAAAAATAAAAATTATGTAATGGTAGGCTCTACAAGGAGTAGAAATTCCACTCGAATCTTTAAGTGGAATTTTTCGTTAAAGCAAATTCTTGTCATAATTACTGATGGCTCCGAAAAAGTGAACAACCACGTAGGCTGTTCAGATTTCGGTGCCTTTCATGCCCTGACCACTGTACTTGTCCACCCACACATGCCTAACATTGTATGCTGTGGTCAATGAGTCTCCAATTATAATAGATGGAGGCAGTTTTGCATCAGATAAAATGTTTAGGGGCTTCCCTGGTGGCGCAGTGGTTGAGAATCTGCCTGCCGATGCAGGGGACACGGGTTCGAGCCCTGGTCTGGGAAGATCCCACATGCCGCGGAGCAACTGGGCCCGTGAGCCACAACTACTGAGCCTGCGCGTCTGGAGCCTGTGCTCCGCAACAAGAGAGGCCGCGATAGTGAGAGGCCCGCGCACCGCGATGAAGGGTGGCCCCCGCTTGCCACAACTAGAGAAAGCCCTCGCACAGAAACGAAGACCCAACACAGCCATAAATAAATAAATAAAGCAAAAAAAAAAAAAAAATTAAAAAAAATGTTTAGGCTTCCTAAATATTGAGGTACAAATTATGAAGTAGATAAATTTATCTCTTAGTGCGTTTCTACCTCTCAGTAACCTCCCTTTTCCTAAAATTCTCTCACATATCCTTAATCACGTGTTCCGTTTTCACGGGGCTTACTTTCAGCTTCCTGCAGCATAATCCCTATTAAGGGACTCTAAGTCAATAAAGGCCACACAATTCCACTCCTAGGTATCTACCCAAGTAAATGAAAACATATGTCCACACAAAGACTTGAATGCAAATGTGCATGGACGCATCATTCATCAAAACAAACTGGAGGGCTTCCCTGGTGGCGCAGTGGTTGAGAGTCCGCCTGCCGATGCAGGGGACACGGGTTCGTGCCCCGGTCCGGGAAGATCCCACGTGCCGCGGAGCGGCTGGGCCCCGCGAGCCATGGCCGCTGAGCCTGCGCGTCCGGAGCCTGTGCTCCGCGATGGGAGAGGCCACAGCAGTGAGAGGCCCGCGTACCGCAAAAACAAACAAAAAAAAAACAACTGGAAACATCCTAAATGTCCATCAGTTAGCAATAGGGTAAACATAATGTGACTTATCCATACCGTGGACTACTAGTCAGCAATTCAAAAAAGAACAGTATTATTTTTAAAATCCAGTTTATTGGTTATTAATTTTACTTTTTTATGAGACATAAGTATTACCATTCTGTGGCTATTTAGTTAGCAACATGAAACCCTTTCATGATCTGTTATCTGTAGTGGGAATCGTCCCAGACAAAAATGGTGACTCTTGCAAATTGAAAATTGCATATTAAATGCATTTTGATCATTCCACTCTCACCTTGACCGTAGGATTGGAATAACTTGGGAGAGTTGATTTTCCTACATATTAGCACTAAACTGTCATGAGTTCAGACTGGCCGCTGATCCCAAATAAGAACAAACTATCGATACGTGTTACAACAGGGATGAATCTCAAACATAGGCAATGAAAGACACTAGCTACTCTGTATAATTCCTTAATATGAAATTTGTAGAAAACGCGAAACTATGGTGATGGAAGGCACATCAGTGGTTGCCTAGGTCTGGAGGTTGGAGCAAGGATGACTGCTAAGGAGCCCAAGGAAAACTTTGGGGATAATGGAAGTGTTCCGTAATGACGTGGCATGATGATGTCTGCGTGATGGTATAAATTTATTAAACCTCAAACTGTACACTGAAAATAAGTGAACTCATGATATGTAAATTATACTTCAAGGGAGCTGAAAAATGAGAAGAAAATAGTAAGTCCCTGGCTAGATGCTGTTGGGGGATGGCGAGGTGGAAGAGTCTCACCTGTGCCTGGATCAAGGCTGCTCTCGCTGGCACTGCTGCCGCCCCACCGGGCACCAGACTCTGCCCTGCAGCCGTCTGCCAGGACTAGGGCTCCTGCTTTGGGGAGATACAGAGATAAGTAAAACATAGCACTTGTCCTCAAAGAACTTAATGAGAGAGAGGAGGTAAGGACACAACCAGGAAACCTCAGTTTCTCGGGCACCTACACACACGGGCTCACGCAGGATCTTCAGCTTCTTGCAAAGTCCTCCACCTCAAGTATTTCTGGCAGCCCCTAAGGATGGGGGTCTTAGCTGTAGTTTGGGACTCAGGTTGTGCTAGAGTTGGTGGCAATCGTTTAACTCTTCAAGGTTTTTCCTAGTGTCTTCCATGTGCTCATGAACAAGTATATTCTCACGGGCGCTGTTGCTGCTCCACTGGGTGCCTTACCATCTCCGGGTCACTCTGCCAGGCCTCGTGGTCTTCTCCACTGCCCCACCGAGCACGGCAGTCCCTCTCCAGGGAGCACCACTGGTCTGCGAGGCTCTGCCAGTATAGTAGGGTAGGATAAGCCTGCACATTAAAAATAACTTCTCCTATATGTATAACTGATTCACTTTGTTATAAAGCAGAAAGTAACACACCATTGTAAAGCAATTATACTCCAATAAAGATGTAAAAAAAAATAAGTTCTCCTTGAGTCTTATTATTACTTTTGTAAATTTATTTGGTTGCACCGGGTCTTAGTTGCGGCAGGCGGGCTCCTTAGTTACAGCTCACGGGGTCCTTAGTTGTGGCTCCAGGGCTTCTTTGTTGCAGCTTGCTGGCTCCTTAGTTGCGGCACATGGGCTCCTTAGTGGTGGCATGCAAACTTCTAGTTGCAGCATGCATGTGGGATCTAGTTCCCTGAGCAGGGATCGAACCCAGGCCCCCTGCACTGGGAGTGTGGAGTTTTATCCACTGTGCCACCATGGAAGTCCCAGTCTCCACAAATCTTAAAACTGCTCATCACAAGAAAAAAAATTTAAACTATACATATTGATGGATGTTAATTTATTGTGGTGATCATTTCACAATATATCCAAATATTGAAGCATTACGTCGTACACCTGAAACTAATATAATGCTGTAGGCCAAAAATACCTCAAAAAAAGTCTCATCTTCCAGTATCCAGATTACAATGGCATTGAGACCCCGCCCCCATACACACTCATGTTTTTTCCAGAAAGAATTCTAATGGTTCCCCTCCTTAAATTGACCCAAGTATCTCTAGGGTCGCTTCCACACATGCACGAATCAGCTGTCTACTTTATTTGTTTGGTCTAGTCCGCTGGGTTATTGGCAACCTAATCTTGCCTCCTGAAATGGACTTCACAGCTGTTAACAACAAGGTGGTCCCATTTGCTGCTCTCAGTTGACCGATTCAGTTCTCCCCATTTACATATGAGAAAGCTGTTGAACCCAGGTAGCTGGTTCCAGAGTCCTTGCTACTAACCACTACCCCCGTTAATCAGAGGTGGCCCCGACCAAACCACCAGCTGGAACTGGTTCCAGCACGGAGTGCTGACGTGGTCCATCCTCATCAAGATGGTTTCTCAAGGTGCCATTTCTACTCTGTCAGACTCAGCTCAGAAGGGTCCTGAAGAAAGACTGCCTGGGCCCTGGAGGATTCTAACCCTTTAGCGGCTCGGATGCAGCTCTTTCCTTTTGAGGAGCATCCACAGGATATCCAGAATGACTGCGTGTCCTGAACCAGATGCCCTCCAATGATCTGGACTCCGAGAGCCTGTCCACATTCCCCTTTTATGGAAAGCCTCCTCTCAGAGCACCCTCCTTGTTCCTTCTCAGCAATCTGACCTCATTTGGGACCACTCCAGGCCATTAGACATCGTTTATGCCAGGGGTCCCCAACCTCCAGGCCGCGGACAGGTAGCGGTCTGCAGCCTGTTAGGAACCGGGCCGCACAGCACGAGGTGAGTGGCGGGCGAGTGAGCGAAGCTTCATCTGCCGCTCCCCATCGCTCGCATCACCGCCTGGACCACCCTCCCCATCCCGCCGCCCCCGCTCCCCTGTCCATGGAAAAATTGTCTTCCACGAAACCGGTCCCTGGTGCCAAAAAGTTTTGGGGCCGCTGGTTTATTCGTTTGAACCTCAGTGGGCTGTGTTAGGAAGAGAGGGTTAGGATCTCATTCCCTTTGCTGCCATGACAAGCCTTCCTGGATACAAACAGGTCCCTGGATAGGACAGAAGCAGGCATCCAGGGAAGCTGGGCTGGGCAGATTCAGTTAAGAGCCTTCGCATTGTACTCCAATGCACGGCTTCCTACTACCGACTTGGCCTTTGTGCCTGAGGTAGCTCTGTCATGCTTGGTTATTTCCTCCCCTCAGGAGGATTTATCTCCTCAGAGGCCCTTAGCCCCACCACCATTCCCTCAATTTACCAGACTGCCCAGTATGTCTCAACCCCAGCACCTAGGCTCTAGCTAGAATCCATGCCACAAGGAAAATAGAAAGTAAATTCTGTCCTGTTGGAGGAGAGCTGAGGGATCAGGAAAGGATTCATGGGAGAGTCCATTTTTTCAGAAGGAGTCTGGAGGATTTCAGTAGGTAGTGATGAGGGACGGGAAAGGAGTCAAAAATAAAAATAGGGCTTCCCTGGTGGCGCAGTGGTTGAGAGTCCGCCTGCCGATGCAGGGGACACGGGTTCGTGCCCCGGTCTGGGAGGATCCCACGTGCCGCGGAGCGGCTGGGCCCGTGAGCCATGGCCGCTGAGCCTGCGCGTCCGGAGCCTGTCCTCCGCAACGGGAGAGGCCACAACAGTGAGAGGCCCGCGTAACGCATAAAAAAAAAAATAATAAATAAATAAATAAAAATAAACAGGGGAAAGGGGAAAGGGGGAGGGATAAATTAGGAGTTTGGGATTAACATGTATACACTATATAAAACAGACAACCAACAAGGACCTACTGTATAGCACAGGGAACTATATTCAATATCTTGTAATAACCTATAACGGAAGAGAATCTGAAAAAAATATATATATGTATGTATGTATAACTGAATCACTTTGCTGTACACCTGAAACTAACACAACATTGTAGATCAACTATACTCCAATAAAAAAAAGAACACCAAAACTCTGAAATAAAAATAATAAGATAAACAGCAAAGACACAGGGGTGGGAGTGTACATGGGCATGTTCAGGGAATAAACAGTCCAGTTTGGTTGAAGTGTGGGTGGAAAGGAAGCAAAGTGATAAGCCTGGCAGGGTAGGTTGAGGTTAACTTGTGAAAAACAGTTGAATGCTGTGGTCTGAGACTGAACTTAATTTGAAAGGCAATAAGAAGTCATTTCAATAAGAAGTTATTTCAATGTTTTAGCCGAAGAACGATGGCGTCAGATCCCCTCTCCACAATCTCAGACCAGATACTCCGGGAGCCTTCTTCTGTATTTTGGTTGACATTTTAGGGGTACAGCCACCACACTACACCTGTGGTTGAGAGAATTAAAGTGGGTGTCTGGATTAGCTTGGCTCCTTTAAAAACACCCGAGACACACCTTGTCCCTTAAGAGGTGCACTGAACCACACCTAAGGGGTGTACTAGGGCAGATTGGCTGTGACCCTGGAATCATTTCTGAACATCACCTTAACCTGCCCATACCTCATCTTATCTTTGACCACATTGTCTCCAAGTCTTATTTGGTCTGAATATCTGGTTTTGTTTTGCTTTTCCAGTTCCCATTTTCCGGGCCCACCCAGTACAAGCAGGGCTGGTTGGAGTGCCGTGGGGGGCTGGAAATAGGAAGGAGGGGCTTCAAAACAGGGTTCCTAGGGCCATGCCAACTTTAAAAAGCCTGTTTGCTGGAGCCGATGCTGGGGGATAGAAGCCACGTGGTTGAGGAGGGAAGTGTTCTAGCTGGAGAGTCGCGAGGTTCAGATATGAAGAGCAGAGTATGCACGTTTGGCCACGACCAGACTTCCGTGAGGCTCGATTGGAGGTGGAATAACAGCCACCATGGACTTGAGCGCCTACTGTGCGCTGGGTGCTGTAATGTGTTCTCCATGCACGTTATCCCGTTTAATCCGGAGCCAGCTCTCAGAGGTAGGTGATAGACTTTTGCATTTTAGTGGTGAAGAAATTGTCTCAGAAGGTAAAGAAATGTGCTTAGGGTCACACATGTTTGTAAGTGGAAGAGCCAGAATTCAAAGCCTGAGCCCTCTAGTACCAAGGTCTATTTTCTTTTTATTCATCCTTAAGGCCAGACAGAAAAGAACAAAGCATAAGGACGAACTGGAAGAAAGAATAAGATCAGATGCAAAGAATGCAGGCTGTTGCCAGTTGAGTGCATTGCCAGAGCACCCCTCTTCTGGGCAGATCCCTGGTGCATGGTGTAGGGGCAGCTGAGGCTGTTTAGATCTACTCTCTAAGAACCTGGCCTTTTTGATTAGTGACCCGGCTGCTCTTCAGTGGAGATTCCTTTGGCACTGCCTTGGGAACCCCAGCCCCTTGCGGGCAGCTCCGACTTGCGGGATCTAGCCTGGTTTCTATGAGTTGGGTTCATCTGGGAGAAGGAATGGACAATAAAGCTAAGCAGCTAGAGCTTCTTGAGTGACCGTAGGAGGAAGGGGAGGTGTGTAAATTAGAGAAGATGGGTCCGTGGAAGCGGGGGGAGAAGGATTGGTGACCCGAGCTGTTTCAGGGATTCTTCCCGAACCTCACAGTAACTTCCAACTTGTGAGTCACCCACCTCTACCCTCCACCAAGAAACAAGAGAACTCCCCGTGGAGGAAGGAAAATGAAGGGTACTTTGTAAAGTATTAAGAGAAGGACTTAGGCCCGAGTTTATATAAGGTAGGAAAAAGGTAACATGGAAGGCCATCTAAACTAAAGGCAAACGCAGAGCCACATAAAGTAATAAAGGAGCTTGAAGCCAAGTCCAAAATGCTGGCTGGAGCTCCTTACACACCCCTTTGCCTCAAAGCCAATCCTCAGTCACATGAGGTGGGAGTTGGAACTGAATACATAGTTGAGCGTCCTACAGTCCCAGGAATGGAGGATGTGACAGGATCTGCACTGCCCCTCTCACAGGCCCGAGGAACTGCTTTAGCGTCTGCTACAACAGTATAGTGACTTTCCTGGGCAGGGCTAACCCCGAGGACACCCATCTCTCAGGCGATAGACTTCAGGGTCTAGGGAGCAGGCCCATGGCGGCTTTACTACTGTTATCCCATGCACCAGGGATCTGCCCAGAAGAGGGGTGCTCTGGCATGCACTCAACCGGCAACAGCCTGCATTCTTTGCATCTGATCTTATTCTAATGATAGTTTGAAGCTCTGGAGATGCACGTAAATAACAACGAGAAGTAGACCCTGAACTCCTGACCAGCGAAACAGACTGCCATGGCCTTGCGAAGACAAGGTGGTGCTTCAATTCCCGTTTTCTTTCTCTTGTTACTTCTGAGACGCTCTTCCTCCATTTCAGACTATCCACTTTCTTTCCAGCGGGGTGCTGTGCAAAATAGCTCACCGCCTCACCTGGCATGTACAAGAGCAAGGGGGGCAGCCCCTTCCACCGGGTGGGGGTGGTGGTGGTGGCAGAGCATATGGTCCCGGCACCAGCAGGGGGCAGTTAGGACGCAGCTGGGAGCTCCCCGCACAACTGGCCTTTCCGCTCCGAAGCCGACCTCACCCAGATGGCTTTCCCGTGCAGTCTGTCAGACAGACCAAAGTTCTCATTCTTCCTCCTTGTTTAGGATTCAAGTACGCCCGACACACCCTCAGAGGCACTGGGCAGGCTTGTTCCTTCACGTGGTGTGAGGCTGGGGAGAAACGCCTGTGTCCCAGGCTGCTTATCAAGGCGGTCGCGTGGACTTAGGTCCCGAGTCTCTGAGTCTCACAGCCCTTGGCTAAGTAGGGGTCCATGATGGACATGAGGTTAGGGAATGAACATCCCCAGATTAACCTGAGGTTGGTTAACAGAGGCAGGATGAGAGAAAGGCTGCCAAAGCAAGGCTCTCCTCGACCACCTCAAAGTTTCCTGTCTTTAAGAGTATATAACAAGCCTGCCTTAGTCATTTTTATGGCGGGGTAATGAAATGAACTGTTTCATACATCTCTCTCTCACACACCACATGTTTGAGCACACATCAATACGCAGTTACTTACGTAGTCTCAGAGATGATCTCTTGGAAGACTTTGAAAAGATTATGTGGTGACAACAATCCTGAGTACGGAAGGGGGAGAAGTCGGAGAGCCTGAAACAATGACTTGCCAACACAGCTGCTCCAGAGTCCTTGAGAGTCAAGACTCCACTTCTCACAGGCCTGGCGTGTGGAGCTGTCTGCCTCAACCCATTCTTTAGCTCCCTTGTAAATAAAACAACTGTTAGGGCCTTTACAGGGCTAGGGTAAGGGATTTAGGTAATGCTTTACTCTTTCAGCTGAATTTACTATGGGCAAGGGGACACTATCTCTCTAGGTTTCTAAAACTAATAAACCAAGACTAATCCTTGAATTTTTGGCAGTGACTCAACAGAGTAGAAAGGTGGATTTGTGATCATGGCTTTCAGGAGGTTAAAAGCAAAAGCCAGAAAACAAGGATTCAAACTTTTCCGAAACTGATTGACCCTCTTTACCCAAGGATCAGTACACTCTCCACACGTTCTGCTCCACTCTCCTTTCTGCCCTGTTGAGTCTACACTGCCGGCTCTGCTGCCGTCTCCTCTGCCTTGGATAGACTGAGATGGGGCGGCTGCATTTGGGCCTTTACAGCGGCTGGGGCCATGAAGCATCATCAGCTTTTCTATTTTCCCAGAGCCTGATCTATTTCCAGTAGAAGCAGTTGGGTATTGACTATTAAGGGGACAGGTCAAGAGTCATCTTCCCCTTGATTGATGGGTAGAACACAGACCAAAGGGAGAATTAAAGGGAGCTCTGGTCCAGAGAAAATAACTAACAGTGGAGGAAATGTTGGTGCCCCATGAGGTCTAGAGCCTCCTTCACAAGCCTCTGCTGGTGTGCCTGTGGTCTCTGCGGACCCCTCCCCTCTGAAATTGAACAGTTGCCTTAGGGACTCTGCAGGGACCGGGAACTGGAAATAGCATCAGCTTTTCTGTTTTTCCAGAGTCTGATCTATTTCCAATAGAAGCAATCATGCACTGGTTAAGGGGCATGGATCAGGAGACATCCTCCCCCTACTAGGCGGCTGGGAGGAAGCCCAGGGGGAGACTTGGTTGGATGGCCCAGACAAGGAGATTTGGTGTTAGTCAAAAAATTGGTGGCAACGGCAGGGACAAATTTGCTGCCCTGTCCACGCTAGCTGCCCCTTCCTAGGTGTTACCCCTATGAGAGGGAGGCTAAGTGTGAAGACCCAGACCGGGAACTCTGATATTGGTCCTCTAGACTGTGGTAGAAACAGTGAGAACACATTTTGGCCTTGGACCAGCGGGTGTGGGAGATCCCTTTTCTGGGCCACAGCAGCTGTGTGCCTGCCTTTACAGAGGCAGGTGCCTAGAATTACTCATAGCATTTCTATCATGTTTGAGCTTTAACTATGTGGAAGGGAGCAGTGTGGGTGGTGATTTGCGGTAGAAAAATTTGCATCAGTAGTGATCCTTTCCTTGCGAGGTGGGCTGGAAGACAGCTCAGGCTGGTTTGCCAGAGCCTGGCCCTGTTTAGGGACCTCTGGAAGTATTCTGTGGAATGACAGGAACAGAAAGGGAAACATCGTTGCCCTGGTCCCACTTGCACAACCTTTCTGGGCCTTTTCTAATATGCCAACAGACTCACTCACTCTACACCAGCCTGCCTTTCTCCTTTTACCGATACTTCTGGCTTTTCTCCTTATGCAAGTGGGGGCCTGCAGTCCCTAGTGCCTGGTCTGCGTTCCTGCTTTACCTTTTCTGGAGGGAAAACTGTGTGCTGGTTCATAAGGGAAACGGATCAGTTAGCAGATGACGTCCTCTAGGGCTTTGAAAAGGGCCCAAGGGAGGAAGGAGCCTGGGGGTAATTGAGTATTGACCTCAGGACTAAATTGGCAGTGGTGGAACTAAAGTACGGACAGGTGGAGAAAGGATGATGGCTTTGTGACGCGCAGGAGTCTTTTTAGAGTGCACCTGCAACCAGACGGCGCAGCCGTTTCTGATGCCAGCCGTGCTTAAGGGGGCTGTGCCCCTCCTTGTCCATCCTACCTCCTTCTCTCTCATCTCTGTCCCATTTTATCAGAGTCTCTAAAACTAAAACCCATCAGAAGTGGATGAGACGGGACTTCCCTGGCGGCGCAGTGGTTGAGAATCCGCCTGCCAATGCAGGGGACACGGGTTCGAGCCCTGGTCCGGGATGATCCCACATGCCGCGGAGCAACTAAGCCCGCGAGCCACAACTACTGAAGCCTGCACTCTAGAGCCTGTGAGCCACAACTACTGAAGCCTGCGCTCCTAGAGCCCGTGTTCCACAACAAGAGAAGCCACCGCAATGAGAAGCCCGTGCACCGCAATGAAGAGTAGTTCCCGCTCGCCACAACTAGAGAAAGCCCGCATGCAGCAACGAAGACCCAAAGCAGCCAAAAAAAAAAAAAAAAAAAAGTGGAAAAGTGGATGAGCCACCGCTCAGAAGGACCGTCTTCTCTGGTTGCTGGGGAAAGTCTCCATCGCCCCCACCCCCTCCCATCCCCTCACAACCCCTTCTGCCTGGAGCCTCCCACTATTTGGCTACTCCTACTTGGAAGGAGGTGTGCCCTGGGGGCCAAGGGCAAGGCCTCCCTCCCCTGACCCTACCCCACCCCTGCTCCTCCCTTCTCCCATGCTGAGGCACGGGGGGCAGGAAGGGGAGCATTAACTCGGGGCGCTATGGGGTCAGGCTGAGGGACTAGCCTGCAGGGGCGCTCCTGCCCCCAGGTTTGCTTCACGGCTGCACTGTCTGCGAGAGGGGCTCACCCTCTTCTTCTCAGGGGGCCACACCTCAGCCCCTGTTGGCTATCCCTGATGGAAGCATTGGCATCTCACACCCCGCGGGCTGTCCTCCCCCACCACCGCCCTCCAATAGCTCTTTCCTTCCTCCTGGCCACTCTCCTTCCCTCTCTTGCCTTCCTGCCCTTCTCTTCAGGTCTGTGAGGGTGACTCTCCCAGGAGAACAGGCTGTAGCTCAGGCTCTGACCCGGGGACCAGCGGAAGGCCCCCAAGAGAGCAGCTCACTTTCCCTGGTAGGGATGGCGTGTGCGGTCTGCCTTAGCTCGGTGTTGGCGATGGCTGGTGGTCTGGTCACATGATCCCAGAGCTGGACCTCCTGCAGGTGGGTGGGGCCTTTATGCTTTAAAGGGGGCCTTCTCCAGCTGGTTTCTTGCAGAATATTCTGTGTTCTCAGACTCGGTGCAAACGTGGGTAGGGCATCTTGGTGGACCTGGTATGTGCTAACTTTCTGGGTGTGCTCTAGCTGCCCAAGGCTGTGAGGGCCTGAGGGGCACCATGAGGGAGACACGGTGGGATCAGGTAGGGCCGGAGGCAGTCAGCAGCAGGTGACACTTGGAAGGGTTTGGTGCCAACCCCTGGGCTTTTCTTTACTTCAGGCCTGGCGTAAAGGCCAGAGCAGCAGGTAAAGAATGACCATAACACATAACTGGTGCAGGAAGTGGGATCAGTATCTGTGCCCCTCTCCCCCCAAAACGGGAGGCTCTGGCAGATGGGGGAGGGAAGCACCACAGCAACAGAGGCTGATGACATACAAGAGGTTTCCATTGGAAGGAATAGGCAAGGCAGGAGCTGTCCCTGCTTGTCTGGTACCTGGCCCTGGGGCCGTTAGGGCAGGTGGATAGTGGCTGGAGTGGAGAGTTGGGCGAGGGGTACTCTGGAGTGGTTGATTCACATTGAAATGACCTCACCCACAAGTTGTTTGTTATCTCTAGGAATTGGCTATCCTGAGGGGGCAGTCCCTCCAGGGTCAGCAAGGCCCCAGAGCCCAGATGTCAGAGCATCAAAATACAAAAACTAAAAGACCTGGTTATTACACAGGGGACAACAGGTCAGCAACTTAGTGTCAACTGAAGAAAACAGAAGTCTTTGCATTGTACTAGCAACTTTTCTCTAAGTTTATTTTGAAATTTAAAAAAAAAAGAAAAGAAAAAGAGAGAAAAGACAAAAAAGGGCCCATCCAGAATATCATAGTCCCTGAAGGAGGACCCTATCTTTCCCTCTCCTACATTTTGTTTCCATGGCCAGACAGACAGCCCGGCCCACCCCACTGTAGTGGGACTCAGGCCTTAGTAACTAGAACTCACTAGAAGAAGGCAGACAATTGTTGAGTAGATTTGGTATGGTCCCATAAGTCTACCATTTTGGTGAACCCCTGGAAGGCAGAAATTGGGGCCAAAATTGCAAGCTCCCCAGCAGACCTGCTGGTACTGGAAACGTAGAGATTCAGCCTTCTGCAACCACTAAATCTCAGGGAAAACAATCTTGGGACAACAGGACGTCTTAGAATTGGCCACACGAATAGCCAGACAGATGTAGCATCTAACTAAAACACTTAACAATATAACTAAGCTTTTACATGAGGTGCTGGGAACTCCTACAGACCTTTCTCCTGGGCATCCCCTGCAGCCTGGGGAGACTGGCTGTGCGCCTTGTTCAGGGTCCCTCCCGATGGCAGGTGGACTTTCCATACTCAGCTGGGTGTGGCAAACCAGCAGCACCTACATGCAAGTATACTTACAAGAGTCCTGGCACAGTGACCTAATGTCAGGGGGTAATTGTGGGAAAATAAAATTGAGTGCAGTAAGTCACTGCTGGCAAAATGACATTTGACCAAACCATTCACATTGGCCAGGTCAGGAACTGTCGGAAGCCCCAGCTCTAATCACTATGTCTGATAACTTCCTTACAAGAAACCTGTCCTGCTTCTTTTGATCTCCCCCCAAACCCTGCAATGTGATGACTGCCCCGGTATTATTAAAAATTCCTGCAGGTAGGCTCCTATCACATACGTGTGTGTGTGTGTGTGTGTGTGTGTGTGTGTGTGTGTGTGTGTATCCCCACCCAGGGCCAGGTGTGCTCTCTCTCTTTCCCTCCACTTGAACATCAGAAAGCCCTCTAACCAGTGGGTCCACCCACCCAGGGATGGGCAAAGTGAGAGGAGTCCCTGGGAGAGAGAGAGGGAGAGTGCGGGTGGGCAGGCACCTGGTTCTGGGGACGTATGTATAAAAATAAACCTCTGAATCACTTGAAAACATTGGCTCTGGAGTGGTGTGTTTTGACATCCAATACCTTTAAGCAGGAGAGAACAGCAGACCCAGCACTGAGCTGAATCAGATCATAATGATGAGAGTCCTAGGTAGAACAGTGGGCTTGGGGAAGAAGCATAGATCCAGTAACTAAAGCAAGGGACAAGGGAGCCTGGACCTTGGGACAAGGCACGTGCAAAGTGGTAAAGAGCGTGACTTTGCTGCCTTTCCGTTCATTTAGAGCATCCATCATGCACCAGGTGCAGGTGCTGGGCTACATGCAGGCTATACAGTGACAACTAAGACAGGATTGTCCCAGCCCTGGTGAAGTGGACGAACAGAAATGGCTTCCGCTCTCCTGCTAGCTATGTGATCTTGGGAAAATCACTTCAGCGCCCTGTGATTTGGTTTTCTCAACTGTAAAGTAAGGATGATAATACCTACCTCGTGTGGTTGTTTTGAAGCAGTGGCAGCTCCTGGATTTCCATACAGGAGTGACTCAGGCACAGTTGTTTAGTTGGAGGGGACGGCCTAAAAAATAGCTGGGTCACAGTGTGTAAAAAATACCAAGGAATCAGCGTGTCTTTTCATTCTGTATATAATTATTTGGAGTTGTTTTTCAGAGATATGATGGAGATGGGAGGAAAGCTAAAACTTTCCTTCCCCCTGACATCCTTCAAGCCACCTCCCGACTCAAATACTTCATGAGGACAAAGCAAAACAATGTGTGTAAAGTGCTTTACTACAGTACCTGGAACATAGTAAGTGGATCCTTAACAAAATCCAATTATACAATTTGGTCCACAAAGACTGGATTTACACAACCATAATCCAGCAGGTTGGGCTAGATTTACAGTAATTCTTAGTTCTCGCTACACCTCAGCATCATCTCAGGAGGTGTTAAGGGATACCTGTGCCTAGGTCCCAGCCCCAGAGGCTCTGAATCAATTGCTCTGGTCTGGATCCCTAAAATCTGTGTGTATATATATTTTTCTTTTCTTTTTTTTTTTTTTTGCCGCACAGCATGTGGGATCTTAGTTCCCCAACCAGGGATAGAACCTGTGCCCCCTGCATTGGAAGCATGGAGTTTTAACCACTGGAATGCCAGGGAAGTCCCTAAGATCTGTATTTTAAAAATCTCACAAGGTGATTCCTAATGTATGGCAAGGGTTGAGACCAATATTAGGGCCTGGAGATGCTGCTAAGTCTGGAACTGGGGGTCAAATTATCATCTCCTAGCAAGAAGGGAGACCTGAAGACCCTGGGAATGAGTCATGGCCTTTAAAAGTAGGGTTGGGGGGATGGTGACCACATTGATCAAACTACAGGGTGGGTGGCTGTTCCTTTTTCCTTTTCTTTTTGCTTTTATTATTATTTTAATTTTTTGCTTTCAAAGATATAGCATTATGTCAATAGAACTATAACCACAGTATTCTTTCTCATGCTTTTCCCAATGTAAATGCCACATCATAAAACACTTTGGGAACTCACTGGCTAATTGAGCTCAAGATGTTGCTTGGCAAATACACTTGAGAATATGTGCATCTTGTTTATTTCTGGGTTCACAGCATCTATTCCAGTGACTTTATACAGAGTAGGCTCTCACTAATTGTTTGTTGACTGAATGAAGGAAGGAAGGAAATTAACATGGCTCCCCGGACTGATCAATGGAACTGAGCTTAGCTGCTAAGACATATTCTAGTTTAGGAATGCATGCGTGTGAGACAAGTCTCTTGTCTTCATATTAGGAAGTTAATGTTAATTTTAAAATAAATAATTGTAACTAAGGATTCTCATATGTGCCGCCACCCTCAGAAGACTTAAGTGAGTGAAGGGGAGTTAGAGTTATGACTCTGAGCTGGTATATCAATAATTCTGATACTTCCTCCTTGAATATGTACCACTAGATCAGTGCAAACTTGCATCCTGATTATTAAAAAAATAGCTGGGTCACAGTGTGTAAAAAATACCAAGAAATCAGCAAAAAGAAAAGCTTGTAAAATTAATGAGCTAGCAAGGTTGCAGGACACAAGATCAACACACAAGATTCCACTGCATTCCTATACAGTAGCAACAAACGTGTGGAAGGAAATTAACAATACAACCATTTAAAATCACTCCTAAGGAAATGTAATAATGAGGTATAAATCTAACAAAATATGTATAGGATCTCTATGCTGAAAATTATAAAATGCTGATGCAAGAAATCAAATATTTAAATAAGTGGAGAGACATACCTTGTTCATGGATTGGAAAACTCAACATAGCAAAGATGTCAATTCTCCCCAAATTGATCGATAGGTTTAATGCAATTCCTATCAAAATCCCAGCAAGATGTTTTGTACCTATAGACAAGATTATTCCAAAATATATATGGAAAGGCAAAGGAACTAGAATAGCTAAATCGATTCTGAAAAAGAATAAAGTGGAAAGGATCACTCTACCTAATGTTAAGACTTACTATATACCATAAAACCATAGGGAAGTGAGAGGTACAGTGTCCTCTCACTGTACAGTGAGATACACTTTCTCCAGCTTACTCCCTCTAGGCATCTTATCTGACCTCTCTCTCTCTCTCTCTCTCTCTAGCTTCTAGATCACATGGTCTTGTTTTTCTAAAGAATGGATAGTATAGTATCGCTTATATGCAGAATCTAGAAAAATGGTACAGATGAACTTATTTACAAAGCAGAAATAGAGACACAGATGTAGAGAACAAACTTATGGATACTGGGGGGGAAGGGGTGTGTGGGATGAATTGGGAGATTGGGATTGACACATATACACTACTATGTATAAAATAGATAACAAGGGCTTCCCTGGTGGCGCAGTGGTTGAGAGTCCGCCTGCCGATGTAGGGGACACGGGTTCGTGCCCCGGTCCGGGAAGATCCCACATGCCGCGGAGCGGCTGGGCCCGTGAGCCATGGCTGCTGAGCCTGCGCGTCCGGAGCCTGTGCTCCGCAGCGGGAGAGGCCACAACAGTGAGAGGCCCGCGTACCGCAAAAAAAAAAAAAAAAAAAAAAAAAATAGATAACAAATGAGAACCTACTTATAGCACAGGGAACTCTACTCAGTGCTCTGTGGTGACCTAAATGGGAAGAAAAACTAAAAAAGAGGAGATATGTGTATATGTATAACTGATTCACTTTGCTGTACAGCAGAAACTAACACAACATTGTAAAGCAACTATACTCCAATAAAAATTAAGATAAATAAATAAATAGGGGCTTCCCTGGTGGCGCAGTGGTTGGTGGTTTAAATTTGGTCGTTTAAAACAACAGAAATGTATTCCCTCACAGTTCTGCAGGGCAGAAGTCAAATATCAAGGTGTCAGTATCTTTCTCTGAAGGCTGTAAGCAAAGGATTCTTCCTTGCCTCTTCCTAGTTTCTCATGGTTGCTGGCAATCCTTAGCATTCCTTGGCTGTAGATGTATTACTCTAATCCCAGCTTCCTTTGTCACATGGTGTTCTCCTTAAATGTCTGTGCCCAAATTTTCTTCTTTTTATTAGGACACCAGTCATGGGATTAGGGCCCATCCTCATCCAGTATGACTTCATCTTACCTTGATTATATCTGCAAAGATCCTATTTCCAAATAAGATCACAGTCATAGGTACCGGGGTTTTGGGGGAACACAATTAAGTCCACAACTTAAACCATATATTCAAAAAAGGCCTTATATCCATAATATATAAAGAACTCTCAAAACTCAACAATAAAAACACAATCCATCCAGTTATAAAATGGGTACAAGACATCAGCAGATATTTCACCAAAGAGGAGACGTGTATGGCAAATAAGCACAGGAACAAATGTTCAACATCATTAGCTACCAGGGAAATGCAAATTAGAACCACCAGGAGTTATCACTATACACCTATTAGAACAGTTAAAATAAAAAATAGTGATAATACTAAATGCTGGTGAGGATGTGGAAAAATTGGATCACTCATGCACTGCTAGTGGGAATGTAAAATGATACAGATACTCTGGAAAACAGTTTGACAATTTCTTATAATTTTAAATATACACTTATCACGTGACCCAGCAATCCCACTCCTGGGCATAAAGAAATGGAAACTAATGTCCACACAAAAAAGTGCACACTATTGTTCATAGCAGTTTTACTTGTAACAGCCAAACATTGGAAATAATTCAAATATTCTTCAATGAGTGTTGGTTGCACAAACTCTCATACATGGTGGAACACAGTAAAAAAATAAATGAACTATTGACACACGCAGCAATTTGGATGGATCTCAATGACATCATATGTAGTGAAAAAAAATCTCAAAAGGTTATATACCGTATTATTCCATTTACATAGCATTTTGAAATGACAAAACTTCAGAGATGGAGAACAGATTAGTGGTTGCCATGGAACAGGGAAGGGGGTTAGGTGCAAATCCATAGAGGGAGCACCAGGAAGTTATTTTGTGGTAATGGAAACAGTTCTGTGTCTTGATCGTGGTAGTGGTTACACAAACCTATACTTGGGATGAAAATGCATAGAGCTATACACGCATGAGTGAATGTAGGTTTAAAAAATGTGGAAAACGAATAAAGTCTTTAATGATATTACACTAATGTCAATTTTCTGATTTTTATATTGTACTACAGTTATATAAGATGTCACCATTGGGGGAAGCTGGGGGCAGAGTGTGTGGATCTTTCTACTAGTTTTGCAACTTCCTGTGAGTCTATAATGATTTCAAAGCTTTTTTAATGGTCTGAATGCCAGGTGTGTGTGTGGATTCCATTAAATTATCTTCATCATCTTTGCAGGATCATCAGAGTTATTGTAAGCTCTGTGTAGTAATAATAAAGATTTATCAAGTATTTAGTATGTGTGAGCTACTGTGCTAAGCATTTTACATTCATTATCCCATCTGATTCATACCCTAGCCAGAAGAAATAGGTAGCATTATGTCACCTGCCTTTTACAGATCAAGAAACTGAAAATCGGAGAAGTTCTGTAACTTGCCCCAGGTCACAGGGCTATAAGTGGCAGAACAAAGGCTTGAACATGGATCTATCTGACTCCAAAGCGTGTGATTGAAAACACAATGTCATAATGACTCCATACTCGGGCAGTTGTGAGGCCAAAATGAGCCATCATATGTCAGTTGCCTAGCTCAATGTCTGGAACGTGACCAACATCCAGTGACCAGCATGCTTTTACTATCATCTTCATTACGGATGATCCCCAACTTACAATGGTTCAACTTGAGGATGTTGCAAAAGCGATATGCATTCAGTAGAAACCTTACTTCGAATTTTGAATTTGATTTTTTCCTGGGCTAGTGATATGCGGTCAGATACTCTCTCGTGATGCTGGGCAGTGGCAGCCATAGCAGCTCCCCGTCAGCCACGCGATCACGAAGGTAAACACCCGATACCCTTACAACCATTCTGTACCCAGACAACCATTCTGTTTTCACTTTCAGGACAGTATTCAATAAATTACATGAGACATTCCACACTTTATTATAAAATACTTTGTGTTAGATGACTTTGCCCAACTGTAGGCTAATGTAAGTGTTCTGAGCATATTTAAGGTAGACTAGGCTATGATGCTCTGTAAGTTAGGTGTATTAAATGCATTTTCAACTTAATGATTTTTTCAACTTATGATGGGTTTATTGGGACATAACCCCATTGTAAATGGAGGAAGATACGTGTTATTTACTAATTGTGGTCTTAGCCTTAGCCCTGAGGAACATCTTGTCCTTATGCATAGGGCAATGTGAATAATGCCATAAGAGTCAGATTCTCATTTGTAAAATCATAAAAATAACGACCACACAGGGTGATTGTGAGTTTTGAGTAAAATTAAAGGTGATAATATACGTGAAGAGTGCTCTGTAAACAGCAAAGGTCCCCACATGCTAGCTGCAGTGCATTTTATTCTATTACTTAACCTGGAGATTGGCAGCTAAAAAGCTTTTTGCCTCTCAGCCATGCCACGATCCACACGCTCATCACCCTGCTCGCTCGCTAGCTATGTGTTTCTATGGCATCAATCACCATAGTTTCTAGATTCTTTGACAGAAATATTAGGTGAAAGGCAGTTTAATGGAAGGAATCTGAGCAGCAGGTCACGTATTCACTGATTTTCCATTCATTGCTTCCACGTTCCTTTTGCAAAACTTAACGTGATGAACTTAAAGTTTTAAAAATTATTATTATTTTTATTGAAGTATAGTTACCGTACAATATTGTATAAGTTAGAGGTGTACAATATAGTGATTGAAAATTTTAAAGGTTATACTCCATTTATAGTTACTATAAAATATTGGCTATATTCCCCGTGTTGTAAATCTATCCTTGTAGCTTATATTATACCTAATGATTTGTACCAAACTTAGAGTTATTTTTGAGGGTTTCAATAATTGATAGCTTCCCCCAAAATCGTCTTTCCTCCTGGTGTAGAATTTCATGGTCGTTCCTCTACATCAGGGGTTGGCCAACTATGACCCGTGGGCCAAATATGGCCTCCCATCTGTTTTTGTATGGTCCTTGAACTAAGTGGTTTTGTCTTTATATTTTTTATTGCTTGACAAAAAGTAAAACATAAGAGAATAATATTTCACAGCACATGAAAATTACATGAAATTCATATTTCAGTGTCCATAAATAAACTTTTGTTGGAACATAGATACTCTCATTGTTCAGGCAGAACTGAATAGTTGCAAAGCGGAAAATTTTCTCAGCTGGCCCTTTACATATAAAGCTTGCCAACCCCTGCTCTGCATGATAAGAACATCAATCATCCCAAATGAACTTATCTACGCAAAAGAAACAGACTCACAGACATAGAGAACAGACTTGTGGTTGCCAAGATGGGGTGCGGGAGGGATGGATTGGGGGTTTGGGGTTAGCAGATGCAAACTGGTATATGTGTTCGGTTGGCCGAAAACGTTCGTTCGGTTTTTCTCCTACGATGGTTCTAGTAGCACTTAGTTGTCTTTAAGTTCATTCCAAAACAATTTTGTTAGATTGTATGTGACAGCTGTCATATCAGCGTGCATTTATAAAAAGACATCAAAATTGGTGAATTTTTGTGTAGCCATTTTAATATTGAAGATGGAAAGAAAAAAGCAACATTTTAGGCATATTATGCTTTATTATCTCAAGCAAGGTAAAAACGCAACTGAAATGCAAAAAAGATTTGTGCAGTGTAGGGAGAAGGTGCTGTGACTGACTGAACGTGTCAAAAGTGGTTTGCGAAGTTTCGTGCTGAAGATTTCTCACTGGACGATGCTCCACAGTCAGGTAGACCAGTTGAAGTTGATAGCGATCAAATTGAGACATTTCTTGAGAACAATCAACGTCATACCATGCGGGAGATAGCCAACATACTCAAAGTATCCAAATCAAGCGTTGAAAATCATTTGCACCAGCTTGGTTACGTTCATCGCTTTGATGTTTGGGTTCCACATAAGTTATGGGAAAAAAACCTTCTTGACCGTATTTCTGCATGCGATTCTCTACTTAAACGTAATGAAAACGTTCCGTTTTTAAAACAAATTGTGACGGGCGATGAAAAGTGGATACTGTACGATAATGTGGAACAGAAGAGATCGTGGGGCAGGCGAAATGAACCACCACCAACCACACCAAAGGCCGGTCTCCATCCAAAGAAGGTGATGGTATGTATGTGGTGGGATTGGAAGGGAGTCCTCTATTATGAGCTCCTTCCGGAAAACCAAACGATTAATTCCAACAAGTACTGCTCCCAACTAGAGCAACTGAAAGCAGCACTCAACGAAAAGCATCCGGAATTAGTCAAAAGAAAACACATAATCTTCCATCAGGATAACGCAAGACCACATGTTTCTTTGATGACCAGGCAAAAACTGTTACAGCTTGGCTGGGAAGTTCTGATTCATCCACCATATTCGCCAGACATTGCCCCTTTGGATTTCCATTTATTTCGGTCGTTACAAAATTCTCTTAATGGAAAAAATTTCAATTCCCTGGAAGACTGTAAAAGGCACCTGGAACAGTTCTTTGCTCAAAAAGATAAAAAGTTTTGGGAAGATGGAATTATGAAGTTGCCTGAAAAATGGCAGAAGGTAGTGGAACAAAAGGGTGAATACGTTGTTCAATAAAGTCCTTGGTAAAAATGAAAAATGTGCCTTTTATTTTTACTTAAAAACCAAAGGCACTTTTTGGCCAACCCAGTAAGAATGGATAAACAACAGAGTCCTACCGTATAGCACAGGGAACTATATTCAGTGATAAACCATAATGGAAAAAAATACGAAAAAGAATGTATAACTGAATCACTTTGCTGTACAGCAGAAATGAATACAACATTGTAAATCAACTATACTTTAATAAAATAAATTTTTAAGAAAAGAACATTGGTGATCCAATATGGAGACCAATAAAAGCTAGCTAGTTCGACACTCAACCTACATTGAGCCCTACCCCTCATCCCTACACACCATTTTCCTCTTCCTTCCCCCCCACCCCCCATATTTCTAACCAAATCTATCTCCCACACTATACTGCAAGCTCTTTGGAGGAAAGGATCCATTTTTTTCTCCTTGTATCCTACAGGGTGCCTGGCACAGTGTTTTACTCATAATAGACAAGTGATGAGTGTGTTTTAAACAACAGCTGGATCAAATTTCCATAGCAACTGGGTTTCTGAAGCGTCACCATGCAGAATTCTTTATACCCAATCAATTCCATTCAGTGCCTGAGGTCAGATGTAGAGATGTTACAGGTAAAATAGTATTTACACTCGATTGCAGGAAGATTCAGGAATCACAGCTCTGCTTCAATGTCTGTTGCTTTTACTCTTGGAGTGAAGACCTTCTCAATATGTCAGAAAACCCCCAAACCATAAAAAGATTGATACATTAGACTACATAGTAATAAAGAATTTATGAATGGAAAAACCACCTAAACAAAGTAAAGAGACAAATGAACTGGGGAGAAGAGGGATTAATATCAGATAAAGAGCAAATTTCCCTAAATGAACAGCTTTTACAAGTCAATAGGAAAAAGACCAACAAGCCTTAGAAAAATAGGTGAAGAAGATGAACAAACAGTTCACAGAGGAGCAAATACAAATGGCTATTGACATAAGAAAAGATGCTCAGGGAGGTCCTAAGTGCAACCCTCGGTCCCAGCTAGTTCTTGCCCGTGGGAGGCAGTGGATCCCGGGAGAAGTCCAGCACGAATCCCTCCTCCCTCACCTTCATCACTTAGGGAGCGGTCATTTCATTCAGCAGTCACTTACCACGCACCTGCTACAAACCAGATGCCGTGCGAGGTACTTATGTGCTTATCTTTTTTCTAAATTGAGGTAGCGTTCACACCCACCACCTATCAAAATACAGAACATTTTCATCTCCCCAGAAAAATTTCTTATGCTTCCTCCCAGTCTATCTCTACCCCAGACCTTTATTTTGATTTCTATTATCAGGGATTAGTTTTGCCTCTTGGAGAACTTCATATAAAGGGAATCATACAGAAAAAAAGAAGATGCTCAGCTTCGGTAATAAGAGAAATGCAAATCTAAATTCCACCACGATACCATTTTTCACCTCTAACATCGACAAAGGTTAATGACATATTTCACTCATGAAAGTGTGGGGAAACAAGCACTCTCATGCATTGCCGGTAGAAGCATATACTTTCTCTGTATAAAAATACTCACGCCTTTAAAAAAAACAGAAAAGAAAACAAAATATGCATGCCTTTTGACCAAACAGTTCCACTTCTAGGAATTTATTCTGCAGATATACTCATATATGTGTTAAATAATTTACACACAAGGTTAATCATTGCAGCATTTTAAAAAATAACAGCAAAATATTAGAAACAAGCAAAATATAAATCAGTAGGTGACTGATTAAATAAATGATGTTAAATCTATAAATAGAATACTCTGCGGCCATAAAAAGAATAAGGTATAACTGATTCACTTTGTTATAAAGCAGAAACTAACACACCATTGTGAAGCAATTATACTTCAATAGAGATGTAAAAAATAAATAAATAAAATAAAGTATACCGGAGGATGCGCATAAAAAAAAAGAATAAGGAAGGGTTTTACATGAAAGAAAATGATAGAATTTTCAACGTATGTATACCCTCTTGTAAATTTTGAATTTATAGCATGTAATGCATTACTTATACAAAAGTAAATTTAATTTTTAAAACATGTTTATTTCTTGTTTCTTGATGGCCGACATTCAGGGTTTGTTTCATAGCCATTCCTTAGACGTATGCTAGACAATTCTAGCTGTTCAGTAGTTAATAAAACCTATTAAATAAATGTTTGTTTGGAAGGGTAAGGATTTGCCGATTTAGGGAATACTTTAGGCTATTGGTCATGAATGTTAGCACATAAAATTTGAGTCTGGGGCTTGGCAATGAAAATGAAGGTTTATGGAAATATAAACACATTTTAACTTAGTCACAGGCACTGATGGTGATGAATATAGGCAAAACCTCTCACTTATAGTGAATCATTAATTTTGACAATTGAAGTGTAAATAGGGCCATAAATAGAATTTCCAATTATTCTCCTATGCCAAATACATCAGATAGGGTTTAGTCGTGACATATTTATAATGAGTGGTATTTCTTCCTTATTTTCTGCACCCTGTTCTGTGCAGTCTATTATTGATCATGAGAGGATGAAGGATTCTGCCTCTTCCCAGGTCTGTTTTGCTTTGTTATCCTTCCGGACAAATTGGGATCTTTAATGGCTCCTTCATAAGCTAACCAAAGGAGAAACATTCTTTCTTCTCTGAGTGTATTGTTTCTAGGGATGAGATTTGACTGAAAGCACACCCATACACATATAAAATTAACTGTTATAATAGCAATTAATTTTGCTTATACTAACGACTGGGTGTGAACATCCTCAAAGTGCCATGTAAGTCTTCAGTATCCAAATAATATACTATATGATTTTAAAACTCTAGGAGTAGTCAATGCTTTCCAGCGACGCTAAGAATATCACACTCCAGTGCAAGGGTTATTGCTTGTTTGCTGATCTGTCTACCCCACTGGCTTGGGAGCTCTGTAAAGGCAGGGATCATGCATATTTTCATCCTTTTAGCTTCCTTCTCTAGGTTCTCATAATCTTTGTCATAGAATAGATGCTCAGTTGGTTGTCAAATGAATAAGTCCCCTCTCCCTGTTGTTATCTGCCACATTTAAAAAAGCAAGAGTAGAGACTTTATTGTGTACGTTCTGGGGTCAAAGTAATAGGTAGAGGGCAAGCAGGACTCCCCAGTCATGCTTTACTGTCCCTTTGAGCCCCTGACCAACCATGCCCTAAGTCATATGGTCTACAACTACTGGCACTCATAAAGTATCCAGTGTAAGAACCCCAAAGAGTAAAAAAGCACTAACTTGGAAGCATTGTGCTCTTGGTCCCCATACTAATTTGTACCTTGTTAATTTTAATTTAATAGTCTCTGTTGTTTGATTCATTTATCAACATGGATAACACAGGTCCAGACAACATCCAACAGAAAAGCTTAGAATTCAAATGAATTTGTTTACGGTTTAAACCTCTGTTCATTCGTTTAATGAAAATTAAATGCTTAAAATTCATTCGAGTACATGTTCCTAACTAGATGTATCGCTTTTATCCATTTCTGTCTCTAAACCTCTGGCTACTCTGTAAACCGGGAGTTGGCAAACTCTGACCCATGCGTAGATCAGTCACTTATTTTTGCAAATAAAATTTTATGAGAACACAGACGCACCCATTTGTTTATGCCTGGGGCTGCTTTCACAACAGAATTGAGTAGCTATGGCAGAGACTGAGTGGCTCCCAAGCCTAAAGTATTTACTATTTGGCCCTTTACAGAAAAAGCTTCACTGACTCCTGCTGTTACTGCACGATCATATGACAAAAGATCTAAAGGAGGGTACGTTGCCTCAACAAATAGCTAATATTTAACTGAACTCGAATGTGTGCCAGACCCTAGGAATTAAAAGATGATGAAGACCCTGAATAGCGTTTGTACAAGATACACTATCGGCACCAAGGAAAGTACATATTCCCATTCCAGGTGACAGGGTAAACAATGGTGCATTTGTGATCTAAATGTTACAGTGAAAAACCACCAGACACAAGATGAGGATCTGAGGCAGGCTAATCTGCTCTGCCTTTCACAGAAGCAATTATATACTTTCTAGAAAGCTGGAGAAATTCATTCCAGTGGAGAAATACCTACCTCAACCAAGCAATGTGCTAGGAAACAACTTGGACTGAAAGTAGGAAGACTCTCAGCTCTATAACTAATAAATAATAATAGTTAATACATAAAGCACTTATTATATGCCAGGCATATATATTAACTTGTCTAATGCTCATAAAAACTCCATGAGTAAGGAGTTTTATTCATTATCCCCACTTCACACATGAGGAAATTGAGGTACAGAGAGGTAAAGTAACTTGCCCAAATCACACAGCTAGTAAGTGGGAGTAGGGATTTGAATCTATGTGGTTTGGCTTTGGAGTCTGAGCTCTTAACCATCCGTACTGTCTTTAACTGATTTGTGACTTTGGACACCTCACTCAATTTCCCTGAACCTCAGTCTCCTCATCTGTAAAATAAAAATGTTGGTCATAATCTCTCAAGTTTTTAAATTTTTATTTATTTTTTTTCTGTACGCGGGCCTCTCACTGTTGTGGCCTCTCCCGTTGTGGAACACAGGCTCCGGACGCGCAGGCTCAGCGGCCATGGCTCATGGGCCCAGCCGCTCCGCGGCATGTGGGATCTTCCCGGACCGGGGCTCGAACCCGTGTCCCCTGCATTGGCAGGCGGACTCTCAACCACTGCGCCACCAGGGAAGCCCATCTCTCAAGTTTTTATAGCTATACTATTTCAAGATTCATGGGATTAATAGACATTTACAAGTACCTAACACCGTGGGAATTACAAAAGACTATATAAGACATGTATTATTCATTCATTCAACAAATAGTCAATGAGTGTCTACTGTGTACCAAACTGTGCTCCAGGCACTAGAGATATAGCAGTGAATGAAACAGAAAAAAATCTCTGCTCTCGTAGTACTTGCATTCTATGCCATAATAATATGGAAGAATATTCGTAGAGCAATTGCAATGCACCTGACATTGTGCTGTGTAATTTACGTGGGTCGTTGTCTCCTTTAGTCTTCGCAGTGGTCATGAGCCCTATGGTACAGATGAGAAAACTGAGACTTGGAGAGGTGAGGTACTTACCAAAGGTCACAGCAGAGCCCAGTTCTGTCTAGTTGCAGAGTTCATTTGTAACTCATGTTGCACTATTTTCCTTATAAGGACTTTATAACCAATGAACTGGCTAACATACAGTTATAGTGAGCTCGCTTAAAAAGAACCTCTTGGTATTTTGATAGTTTTTTAAAAGTGAAGCAAGAGTAATGGTAGGAATCTAATTTGAAAAGTCACATGAGAAACTCTGAGCTGACAAGCCAGAACATAAGGATTCCTTATCTGTATGGTGACCGCTGGGCCTCTTGAGAAGAATCACAAAAGGGATTTAGAGATTGAGTCTCCCATACTAGGATTAAAATTCTGGGACAAAGTAGGAACACAAAGAGTGCCCTAACCTCTGGCTGGGGAATGGGGGAAGGCCCCAGGATGACAGAAAATTCACTCTAAGGAAGAAGATAGAAAAAGAAGGGAAGGGGGACTTCCCTGGTGGCACAGTGGTTAAGAATCCGCCTGCCAGGGCTTCCCTGGTGGCACAGTGGTTGAGAGTCCGCCTGCCGATGCAGGGGACACGGGTTCGTGCCCCGGTCCGGGAAGATCCCACATGCTGTGGAGCGGCTGGGCCCGTGAGCCATGGCCGCTGAGCCTGCGCGTCCGGAGCCTGTGCTCCGCAACGGGAGAGGCCACAACAGTGAGAGGCCCGCGTACCACAAAAAACAAAACAGTACCACAAAAAACAAAGCAAAATAAAAAAAAAAAAAAACAACTAAAAAAAAAAAAAAAAAAGAATCCGCCTGCCAATGCAGGGGACCCGGGTTCGAGCCGTGGTCTGGGGAGATCCCACATGCTGCGGAGCAACTAAGCCCATGAGCCACAACTACTGAGCCTGCGCTCTAGAGCCTGTGATCCACAACTACTGAAGCCCGTGAGCCACAACTACTGAAGACCGTGAGCCACAACTACTGAAGCCCGCGTGTCTAGAGTCCATGCTCCGCAACACGAGAAGCCACCGCAAAGAGAAGCACGCGCACCGCAATGAAAAGTGGCCCCCGCTCACCACAACCAGAGAAAAGCCCACGTGCAGCAACGAAGACCCAATGCAGCCAATAAATAAACAAGTAAATAAATAAATTTTTAAAAAAGGAAGGAAGAAGGGAAGGAAGGATGGAAGGGAGGGAGAGGGAGAGAGAGAGAATATACTTGTGTCTTTGGTCTTGACTTTGAAGTCATCAAAGAATGCATTTGGGACCCAGAGTGGTCTCAATCAAATGCTCTCTAGCCCAGATCCTAGAAGAACTTGTGCCCCCATAAAGTGTACTGCCAAGCAGGGAATTGACTCTCACAGTTTCAGTAGCAAAACTGTGCAAGGACTCAGAGCCAATTTTTGTGAATGTCCTAAAGTTTGGTGTGACCTTAGGGAACAACGTTTGCAAAACCTGAATGGATTCAACCATTCTAAAGTCCACCCTAAGGAGGTTTTATAAGGTCTTTGGGTTTTTAGTACTTGTGTTTATATAGCTAAAGTCAAGTCAAAGGCTGTATAACTATCCAATGAATTTAGAATATTCCACTGCCTCAACCGTTGTACAAATGTCTTAACAATCGATTGCTACACGGTGGATCCAATTGGCTGTGTAGGTGTTAGGACTTGGCTCTGTCAATGGTGTGGGGAGTGGGGAGACTCATTCAGGTTTGAAGCTAAGCTAGGATTCAGACACGTCTAAATGCTCCAACTTCATTGAGCCCTCCAATCCATCACCCCATCACTTTCTCTCAAGTTCTTCACCTTCTCCCATCCTTCCTTCCTTGTCCAGCTTAGGTTCCATGAGCCATTTTTATAATCACTTCTTTGCAACTCCCTGGTTTCTCTTTCTCCCTCGCTCGTCTCTCTCTCCTCCCCCATCGTATTCACCTGGCAAAAGTCCAACTCTGATTGAACTCAGCATCGGAGCCACTAAATATTTCTGGAGATAATCACAGAACTGGGATGCCTGCCTTCACTTTCAATTCATGATCACAAGGATCAAATGGCACTTCATACCACCAGGAAATCCTGGTACATTTCCCTGGTAAATTCATTTTATCACTCTCCAAAATAATCGTGTCATGTCTCTCCTCTCTCCTCAAACCTGCTATACTCCTCATTCTTAGCAGATGACCTCACTTTATATTTCATTGAGATAATAGAAGCCCCCTTACAGGAATCCCCTCCTTACTTCAGTTATCAATCATACCCTTCCCCCAGCTATTCCTAGTCTTTCACTGAAGACTTTAGTACCTGAATTACCATCTTCTCAGCCCAAACTCTTGATATTCTTGGTGACTTCAACGTCTAAGTATAGGATCCGTCCAACACTCTAGCTGCTCAGATCCATGACTCCCTTTCTCTCTTTGTGATCTTTTCCTCCAACTCACTTCAGCCACTCATTCCCATAGTCATTGTCCAAAGATGCACCATCTGCAAAATTTTGACTTCAAGCATCTCTCTGATTGCCACCTCCAACCCTTCCAGCTCACTTCTTCTAGTTCCCCTATGCCAACCATTCTTTGACTCTTATCTAGACCTCCAATCCAGTAACCCTACCACTTTTCCACCAACCAATTGAAACTCTCATGTCTTCATTTTCTTCCTTACCAAGCTTAGACTCCAATACTATGACCACCCTCTTGCATATATTCTCAAAGGACTGATCCCTTTCTTCCACCATCATTCTTGCCTGACAAAACCTCAGTGGTGGTTAAACCCAACTTTCCACCTACTCCGTGCTAGCTCCTGAGCAGATAAGCCTGTCTGAAGGAAAGCACGCAACCATACTGACTCATCTTACTTAATATTTTTGCCAAGACCTCAAGTGGGCTCTCAGTACTGGCTGGCTGGCCTACTGTATACATTTCTCTAGTCAAGCTACTCTCCTACTCTTCCAGACCATTATTTCACAGCTTCTCCTCTTAAATCTCCAAGACTCTCTTTACTTTTTCTCTCAAAAGATGACTTTTCTTCTTACTTTATTGAGAAAATAGATATGATAAAAAGAAAATTTCATATGTCTCTATCACAAAATCTACCAACTTACCTACCTCTCTAGCCATGTAATTCAATCGCACACAAACCAGAGGCCAACCCCTCTACCTGTACACTGGATCCCATCCTCTCTTGCCTACTGGAGAATACAGCTCCAACATATATGGCCCCATCCCCTGCATCATCAAGATTCCTCTTGTACTGGATTATTACCCTCGGCATACAAACACGTGTTCTATCATTCATCAGAGAAAAGCCAAATATCCTTCAAGGTACCACTTCTTTTCTCTTCTCCTCTTTACAGCAGAACTCCTCAAGAGTTATAGAATTTCACTGTCTTCATTTACTTTCCTCGCATTCTCTCTTGAATTCACTCGAATCAGGATTTCATCTCCACTAGTCCACCAAAATTTCTCTTAATAATCTCTCCAGTGATCTCCATGTGTCAAATCAATAGCTCACTTCTCAGCCCTCATCTTACTCAACTTCACAGAAGCATTTGACACAGTGGTTCCCTCCTTCCCTCCCTCTTGATACAATTGACTTTCTGCAAACCACACTTTTCTGGTTTTTGTCCTACCTTGGTAACCACTTCATCTCAGCCTTTCTTTTTTTAAAATTGTTTATTTATTTATTTTGGCTGTGCCGGGTCTTAGCTGCGGCATGCGGACCTCTTAGTTGCGGCATGTGGACTCTTAGTTGCGGCATGCATGCGGGATCTAGTTCCCCAACCAGGGATCGAACCTGGGCCCCCTGTATTGGGAGCGCAGAGTTTTACCCGCTGGACCACCAGGGAAGTCCCCATCTCAGCATTTCTTGCTAGTTCATCCACATCCTTTCAACTTCTAAATGTTGGAGTGCTCCAGAGCTCATTCCTCAGACTCCTTTTCTTCTCTATCTAATGTCGTTGTATCAATGTCCATAGCTTCAAGTGCCAGCACTCAGTTGATGACTTCCAAACTGATGTCTCTAGTTGTGACTTCTCCCTTGGGCTCCAGCCTCATCTCTCCAACTGCTGACTCTCCATCTCCACTTGTTGTCTAACATAGAGTTTGCATTTAACATCTTCCAAAAAAATCCTCTAGATTTTCCCACTAAACTCTATTCTTCTCCTAGTCATTCCCATCTCAGTTAATAGTACCACCATTTACCTATTTGCTCAGCCCCAAAGCTTAGGCGTCATCCTGGGTTACTGTCTTGCTTTCACACCAATCCATCAGCAAGTCCATTCAACTCTACTATCAAAATCATGACCGATTAAACTACTTCTCATCTTCCACAGCACCATCCCAGTCCAAGGTATAGTCATGTCTCACCTTGCTTACTGTAATAGCCTCCTACCTAGTTTCCCTGCTTCTTCTCTTGCTCTTCTGCAGTCCATTACCTACAAAGTAGCCAGAGTGATCCTTTATAAAAGTAAAGGCTTCTCATTGCTGTTAGAATGTAATCCAAAGTCTTTACCAAGGCCTATAAGGATGATCATAAACTTCCCATGCCCACATTTCCAGCTCTGACTCTATTCTTCTTTGCTAGGTTCTAGTAATACTTGCCTTCTTTCATCAGTGCTTCTAGCATGTTTCTCCCCCAGGGATTTTTTGCTCATTGTTCCATTTCTCTGACACATTCTCCCCTCACATTCTTTTAGGGCTCTGCTCCTCAGAGAGGACATTTTTTGATTCCCTTTGAAACAATAACCACTTCAACTCCCCCATACACACAACCACCCAGTGACTCCTTATCCTATTTTATGTTTCCTCCTAACACTTGTATTTCTCTGAAATTCTATTATATATTCTATGTTTTTAATTCTTCATTATATGTCTTCTCCCTTAGAATGAAAACTCCATGACGTGAGAGGGGAGACTTTGTCTATTTCACGTTATCCTCAGATAGAGCCCAGAACTGTGCCTGGTATGTGTTCATTGAATGAATGAATCGTGTCATCACCAAATCCACAATTCTACCTTCATCTGTACATGTCCGCTCCTTCCTCTTGATACAGTGAAGACTACCTCCTTCTTTCAAGCTCACTTCTTGCAAGCTGTTGCCCAACTCTTCTCACCCACTCAAGGATTTGACTCCTTTATTTATTCCCCTCTTTCCTACAGCTTCAATCACTCCATCTCTACTAGAACATTCCATCAGCATTTGAACATAATCTATTATAATCTCCCTTCTTAAAAGATTCCATAACTCCACATCCCTTCTCAGATTTTCCTGCTCCCCTTCACAGCAAAACTGTTTTATAGTTGTCTTCACATGTTGTGCCTTCTCCACTTTCTTACCTACCATTCATTCCTCAGTTCTCTCAGATCTGGCTTCTTTACTTATCGTTCTATTGAGACAGCTATGAATATTTTAAAAAGGGATGTTTTCGAGTAAGGGAGGGTTCTATAATTTTATCAAATGACCAATTAATTACCTGGGCCAGGCAAATTGCCCTCCCTGGGACAGAGCAGCAATCGTGTATGACACAAATCAGTTCCAGTGCTCTTAGATGAAAGTACAATAGTTAGGGGACCAATCCTTTGTGCAGGAATCCAAGCATATAGAGACAACTCCCTTGAGACTATGCAGGCCTTAAAAGATTGTTTAAGTAACTCTGGCCAATGAAACAGGTGTTTCCTGTTTAAGTCTAGAATATACATTTTTCCTGAGCCTTTTTATGTGTACAGGGGGTGGGGGAAAGTTTGGGGACACATTATTGATATCTTTGGGCATCCATTGCTCCTGGGTTATCTATTGGGGATAATCTCAAAGAAATTAATGGGAGCTTGATGGTCAATGGCTGTTCTCTAACTGATGTCAGTTACAGTACTGAACTTCTAAGTAGAGATAACCAGTGACCCTTATACTTACTTTAATCTGTAAAATCTCAACCATTCTGCCTCCTTAATATTGATTGCCTTGGAGATAACATTTTAAGAACAGAATTGTGAATGAAGGTATCAGAAGAGGCACAATGAAAGGATAATGATGACAATAACAACAGCAAAAATAAATACTTACTGAATACTTACTATGTGTCAGGCACTGTTGCTGAATGCCTTATATGTATTACCTTATTTAATCTTCACAACATCCCTACCAAGTAAGTACTACTTGCTATCTCCATATTACAGGAGAAGAAGTTACGACTCCAAGAGATTAAATGCCTTGCTTGAGGTCACACCTTTAATATGTGGCAGAGCCTGAATTCAAATACAGATCTGCCTTACCCAGACCCACACTACAGGTTCTTCATTCTGCTAACCTGGAAAAAAAGGAAAAGAAAATGAAGAAAAATGACAATGGATAAATATAAACTATTTCATTGAAATGCCTGAAGATATCAATAATGTGTCTCCAAACTTTCTCCCACCCCCAATATTACCGAAAAGCTCAGGAAAAATAACTGTATTTAAGGTGAAAATTAGGCCACCTTTACTTCCCCTTCAATCATCCACATTTGCTTTTTTTCTTTTCCAAGAAGCCACTCACTGGTGCCACAATGTTGTGATATTTGTCCTTATGTTTAGAACCTTGAGTTTTCAAAACTCAATTTCCTAAAATATCAAATTAACTGTAGTCTTATTCTGCCTCTTGGGGGTATTCTTTGGTGCAAGAACGCCCCCTCCCTAGCCTCTAGCTAGTTAAGCTGCACAGGAAACCAGTAATCATCAGCCCACAGCCCTATGCTGCTAGCTGAGTTCCTGTCTGATCGTATTGCTGTCTGACCCTCCTTGCAAGTGTAGGGAAGTTGGGCCTGGGGGCAGAGAATTAACCAGGATATAGGCCAAAGGCAGTTGGATTTAGATCCCAAGGACTGGAGGCTAAGATGGAGAATTACCCAAAGCAACCAGGAGTAGAAAGAGGCAGAAGTACCAGTGCAAGTCCTTAATGGGTATTGAGAGTCATGCTAGGGAAACCAGTACAGTCACTACACCCCCACCAGCAGAAGTGGGGTGGAAAATGGGAGACCATGGGAGACAGTGACGGGATCAGGATGAAAGCAAGGTTGGAAGCATGTTGAGAAGGCCCCCGAGTGCTGAGTGGTCCTTACCTTAGCTTGGTATTCCAAGTGCTCCCACTTGCTTCCCGACCTCCTCTCTCATCATCTTCTCCCCACCTAACGACATGAACACAGAAAGTTCTTCCATACCTCTGAGGTTTCCCATAGACTGTTCCCTCAGCCTGGAATACCTTTCTCCTACGCCTTGGCCCAGAGAAACCAATTCATCTTTCAAGGTTCTACTTAAAAGCCACCTCCTCTGTGAAGCCTTCCTCATCCTCCCCAACTTAAAATTAGTCACTGCATCCTCTGCATTATCATTAGCTTTACTTGTATCCTTCATAGCACATAAATTCTCTGTAATATTGTAGTTATTTGTGAACATGTCTGCATCTCTCACTAATGTGTAAGCTCTATGAGGGCAGTTTTGTTTCTTCCTTATACCTAGTTCCTTGAGGAAAGGGATTTTTAATTTTTGTGTATCTTTGTGTCCCCAGGGCCTAGCAAAGGAGCTGGCACAAAGTGAGGCTCTTCCTAAGTGATTATTGAATGAATGAATGAATGAATGATGAATGAGGAGTGAATGAATGAATGCTGGAGACACACCATAGCCTGTAAAACACTAAAACAGCAGGCAAGGCAAAACAAAACAAAACAAAACAAAGAAAACATTTTATCTGCACACCATCGTTTTCCCAAAAGGACTTGACATAGCTTGAAAGTCACGTATATTTAGATTAGGACAAATATAAAATTAGGACATTGCTGAAGAGGAGAGCCAGCGAGTGATTTTTGTTGTAGCAACTAGTCTCTAGGTTTAAAGCAGTAAGAAATAAAAATCCATCTTCAAAAATCCCATTTTCTGCTCTTACACTCTTGACAGACGCACACAACTTTCAGCAAAACAGTAATGTTCTTGGAAGAGCTTGAATACATGGGATACTAACACACATGTCCTTTCTCATTAATTTTTTGTTATTCTTTTCTCAGCACTAACTGGTCAAGTACATAGGTGAGAAAACAAATGTCAAGGAGAGATGAAGAAGAGAAGTGTCAAAAAAATTTAAAAAATAAAGATTCTAAGTAGAAGATGAAGGTAAGCTTTGCCCACTGGGATATGCTGTTGAGTCAGCTGTCCTTAAATCTAACAGCCAACGACTTCTAAAGAAGATCTGAAGAGGCTTACTGTAAGAGAGAGAGAGACAAAGACAGAGAGAGACAGAGGCAGAGATAGAGAGACTGGGAGAGAACATATTCCCAGGTAAGCTAAAGGAAAGATAAGGAGGAAAAATCAGCAACTCCATCAGGAAAGGAGGGACAGGAATGGACTAGGAGCCGAAGATAGAAAGTTACTGCACCTGAAGGCTGAAATTGTCCTGGCCTCTCTGGCAATCAAGGAAATAATTCATGAAGTCCCAAGAGTAAGTCATCAACTCTGAGCTGTCTCTCCAGGAGCGAGGATGGCTCTGTTTGAAACCCTCCCCACTCTCTTGGCCAGTGCCCTTGGTGAGTTGTGACCCACACTGGCAGGCTTGGCTGTAACCTTGAGAAGGGGGGAAGCTGAGGGGCCCACAAGGTTCTGAACATGCGGAATTGTTAGCTCTGGGCTCCTACCCACTGAACTGCCCAGCCATGGACTTTGACAAGTGATAGGTAAGAAACCTTTCTCCAAAGAACCATATTTTTAAAGTAAAGATTAACACTTAAAATATAAACATTTAGATTTATTTACCTTGACTTCCTTTCTAAAAGAAAACTGTTGAAGATTACAGCGATGGTTTATTTAACTCCTCAATTTGGAAAAGCTTTTCAGAACATAGGAAAATAATAACTAAAATTTTCTATTTGTTAATTAGCTTTTCCCATTGCCAACAGCTTAAACCTAGTCCCCTCCTCCCCAGAAGAAGTTACAGCTAAGGCTTAAACATTCATCTCTCCCTCCTAATTGCTGTGTAGGAGTAATTCTGTGATTCTGGAAGGAAACTTCAGTGAATAAATGAACGACTCTCTCATTGCTATTTGGAAGTTATAAAAATTACAAGACATCATTCCATTATATTCTCTCATTTCCTTGTCATTGGAAAAGGTTCCAACCTTCCATCATATTAAAAAGCAATTATAAAAATGTTTTATTCTATAATAAGTTTGACTACTAGGAGGGAAAGTATTCAGAAATCAAAATAAGGGGGTTCTTTTTAGCATATAAACAGGTGAGTCAACCTTCCAAATCTGAAAAAAATGAAAGATTACCTTTAAAAGCAACTTTTTGGAATTTGGTGTCTTTGGTGTTTCTGTACAGACTGATTCCTGTGAAACCACTGTGATTGCATGAAAGATGTTAGCTTCCTGCTGACTCTGCAAGCTGATGGACTTGAGTTACAGTTCCTTCTAAATTTGGCACACAATGCATTCGCCAAAGTCGCTGGGCTTTTTAGAGAGAATCTGCAGAGCACACGCCTGTGGAGTCAGCTGGTCGACCAGTAGTATGCTCTGAAGCCGCCACACGCAGGTCACTGTGCTTCCGGGCTGGGGAGAATTACAAAGGGATTTAAAGATATGCCACCTAACCCCTTCGTAATAATCCTTAACATTTGTACAGAACCTTACAATTTACAAAGGGCTTTCCCCCAGGTTATCACTTTTGATCCTCACAATAACCAAGAGAAGCCGGTACAGCAGGTCTTAACAATCCTCACTTGATACATGATGAAACCAAGGCTCACAGGCTTTATGTGCCTTGCCTGACGTCATGAGGTGAGTAAAAAAGGAGCTGGGTCCAGAGCCCAAGTCCTATGATGAAGGGTACAGTACAGTACAACATCCTGTTGTTTCTCACATTTCAACAAATGCAGGGGCACCCATGAAAGTGACAGAACAAAACCAAATTGTATACAGAACCAGCAACCTGAGTGATTAGTCAGAAAGGAGCAAAAGATACAGGAGCGGGGTAGGCTGGGTGTCACTCATGACCGAGGCTGCTAGACCATAGGGCAGCTTTGTGTGAATTAGAAAAAAGGTGCTCCCTTCCGATGGATGCAGTCCCGGAGGTGCACAGGGCTTACAGAGCCTTTGTGGGAAGTAGAAAAAAGGCAGGGGGAAGGTGCCCCTTCCTGCCAGCAGATGTGGCCAGTGCCAGGGTGCAGAGCCTGGTAAGCACGGTTTAGCTTTCAACCATCATTATCCTCCTCCGCTGGGTGCCTTGATGCTGGGCATTTCTACAAAGCCGTATGGGGTAGTCCTAACTTAAATAACTAGCAGGCCTAAGAATAGGGAAAGCTGGCTAGAGTCTTCGCCACTCCAAGTCTGGTCCTTGGGCCAGCAGCACGGGTTTCACCTGGGAGCTTATTAGACATGTAGAATCTCAGGCACCTCTTCCAGATCTCCTGACTGAGCATCTGCATTGTAATAAGATGTCTAACTGATTTGGGTGCACATTTAAGTTGAGAAGCACTGGGATACAAACAGGTGGGCCAGGAATGGGATGTCTGGGTGCTGGAGACAGGCGAATCATTGTTTATTCATGGACTGGCAAGCAGGTTGTCTGGCTGCAGAAGAGGTCTCGCAGAATAAAGAAGA
Source organism: Phocoena sinus (assembly GCF_008692025.1). NCBI lineage: Eukaryota > Metazoa > Chordata > Mammalia > Artiodactyla > Phocoenidae > Phocoena > Phocoena sinus. The sequence goes on along the minus strand of NC_045784.1, from coordinate 115,744,532 downwards.
GCCCCCGCCCTTCAACAGGTGGCGTTCTGCTTGGAACTCAGTGTGGCAGGAAGTTGAACTCTTCTTGCGTTACTTCGTTCGGTGATGTTTGAGCCATCTCTGATGCATTAAGCTCTACACGTCTAAAGCTCATAATCCCTGTTCTCAAGGAGGTCACTGTCTTGAGATAAGAGAGAATATTCAATCCACTGCAACAGGCACCCCAGTGAAGGTGTAAACAAAGAGCTGGGGGAGCACCAAGGAGCAGCAAACCCCTCTGCCTGTGATATTTGAGTGCTGAGTTGAAGCACGAAGAATTGTTCGCACAGAGAGGAGAATGGAGTCTCTCCAGGCAGAGATGTCTATCTCCAGCGCTGAATTGTGGACCTTTTGTGCGGGTCTGATTTACTTTTTTATTAAATAAATTTATTTATTGTTTTTGGCTGTGTTGGGTCTTCTTTGCTGCGCGTGGGCTTTCTCTAGTTGCGGCGAGTGGGGGCTACTCTTCGTTGCGGTGCATGGGCTTCTCATTGCGGTGGCTTCTCCTGCTGCGGAGCACGGGCTCTAGGTGCGCGGGCTTCAGTAGTTGTGGCTCATGGGCTCTACAGCTCAGGCTCAGCAGTTATGGTGCACGGGCTTAGTTGCTCCACGGCATGTGGGATCTTCCCGGACCTGGGCTCGAACCCATGTCCCCTGCACTGGCAGGTGGATTCTTAATCACTGTGCCACCAGGGAAGTCCCCTGATTTACTTTATATCTTCCCCCCCTTCCCTTATTTCAGGGCCTAGCACAGTGGCCAGTGCACAACTGTTAGTGAATGCTTGTTAACTGATGAACCAATAGGCAGACTGGATAAATAAGCGAATGGCTTTGGAAAGAGGAATCACGTAGACTAACATGGGAGGTGGAGAGACCTTATAATTGCTCAGGAATGACGTGGTTAAGATCTGCATTTGGGCTATGGCTGGAGAAATGAAGGAAAGATCTAAGAAATACTGTACTATGCTAGGGTTTCTTGTCTGAAACAAAAATGTAACAATGTGACAGAGATATTCTTAAAATACACCTTTGTTGAATGTGAATACTCCTTTACAATGAGCTGAGAGAACTGCAATCAGATCCATTCTCTCCAAATGGGTTGAGTGGAGGGCACCGGGGAAAGGCCGCTACCGGGAATTAGGCCTACAGTTTCCAGCTTACCATGGGGTTCCATTTTGCTTTGGATGAGTAAATGGGCATTTTCCTTTTATAGATCTTCACTGCACAGAATAAGGTAGGAGTCCCCTGAATGATATCTGGTCATTAGTTGATCTTTTCTAATCTGCATAATACTTCCAGAGCGGGGCAGAGGGAAGGGGTCACAGACCAGCGAGGGACCCAAAGGGCCCTGTTAATACAACAAAGCACATTGCAGCCCATCAGCCCCAGAGCTTCCTTACACTGAATACTCAGTAACGCAGCATAATTGGCTTGGAGCCTGCATATACTGTAGGTTGAACACAGATGGCATTTTCTACAATATAAGAAATACATTTGAGAAATATAAGTAAGTTAGGCTCTGCTCCTTAGTGGAAGACATTATTGCACTTTCAGGGAAGGCTATGCAGTTCCATGTGGTTGAAGCCAGTGGAGTTGATGGGGGAGGAGAGACTTCATATAAAAGATGCAGAGACACTGAATCAAGTTCTTGGTACCTGGAGAAGAAGAGGGAAGTAAGGACTCCAGAGGCATTTCAGAACTGGGGAACAAATTGAATGTGGGTGGCCAGACATTGGAGAGACTTGAGAATGCCGCCCAGATTTCTCATTTGGGAAGGTGGGATTAAGTTAATGAGTTGGGGTGTGAGCATGTTGACTTTGAGGTGTCTAGGAGTCATTTAGATGTCCATTAAGAGTTGGAAATATAGGGCTGGAGTTCAGTAGAGAGGGTTAGGCTAGAGATACAGACATGAAATTTACAAGCATATTATTGCTAACAAAAGCCATAGGAGTGAATTATCTCTCCCAGGGAGAATACACAAAGCAAGAAGAGGAGAGGACTGAGGAGAGAACTCGGGGAAAAGCCAATAAGAGCCAGGACAGAATGGTGTCAAGGAAGCTGAGGCAGGACAAAGTTTTAGCATGGAGGGGTGTCAATAGTTTGGAATGCTACAAGAGGTTGAAAAGGATAAGGGCTGAGAGGAAATCATCAGATAAGTTAATTAGTAGGTCCTTGGTGATCTTTGCGCAAGCAGTTTCAGTAGTGCAGGGGAGGAAGAAGGACTGAAAAATGAGAAACTGGGGATTGTGAGGGGTTTGGTGCTGGAAGAAAGTAGAATAGGGTGCTGGCTTGTGGGGGAGACAGATTCTGGGGAAGGAATTTTAGCATGCCAGAGGTTTGGACATTGTGAGCAAAGGACAGATTTGGGTCATGGAGGAGAAGGAATTGATGGAGGTAGATCCCTGAGGAGGTGATGGAAGTGTGTTTCTTAGAAAGGAAGAACACCTTTTCTTGGAAACAGAAAGGAATTAACAAGTAAACAAACATGATAGAATGTGATGTTTTGGAGAACATCAACATCTTCATCATTAATAGAAATATTAGTGCCTGGAAAATTAACAAAGAGGAAAGATGCAATCAGGCTTGGCTGTGTAACAGAATAACTAATTCAAATCACTCATGCTAATAGCTCACCACTTACGCCTAATTAACATACGGCACGCTAACTATTGTGTATACCACTATATATTCAATACTTCTCAGCTTAACTTCGTTTTAAGTTTTATTTTATTTCACAGATAAATTCTCTTCAGGTCTGCTCAGGCTTCACAACTTGTAGCTTATGTAATATCGTTTGTTCACCATCTTAAAAAGATTTTAGAAGGTGTATTGGCTTGGACAGGAGAAAATTCTCAGATGTCAGTTTACTTCTGTGACATTTAACTTGGCAATTAGGGGCTGAGAGAGGAAAAAAATAATGTATATACAGGAAAAAAGGAGGCCAACTTTACGGCCTTGTCACACTTAAGAGATATGCTCACTAATGGAGATGCTTGTCCCATTTTGAGAGAGGATTGTGGTTTTGAAAGAAGCTTTTTTCCTAGGCCTCTGGTAGTTACATATAATTACTACATTCTAGGGAACACAGATGTGATGAAAACTCAGCTGATGTGTTCTTTGGAGGTCATCTTGTGAGATGTGGTTTGATGTCCTTGACCCGTCAGCAGCACTGAAGACAGTGGATAACTCCCTCCTCCATGCACTTCCTTCCTTAGCTTTCAGGACACCTCGCCGTCTTACTTTTCCTCCAACTTCACAGATCACTCCTTAGTCTCCCTTGCTGGTTGTGTCCCATCTCTGACTTCTTGATGCTGTGGGGCCTCAGGAATCAGTCCTTGGAGCTCTTCTCTAGTTGCACGCCTTCCTCAGGTGGTCTCACCTAGTCTCATGGCCATCTCTATACCCACGACTCCCAAATTTGTACCTCCAGCCCAGACTTATCCCTTGAACTTCAGGCTTGTGTTCCTACTCAACATCATCTCCACTAGGATTTCTTTCTATTTATTTATTTATTTATTTTTGGCTGCATTGGGTCTTCATTGCTGCGCGCGGGCTTTACTCTAGTTGCGGCGAGTGGGGGCTACTCTTTGTTGCGGTGCGCGGGCTTCTCATTGCGGTGGCTTCTCTTTGTTGCCAAGCATGGGCTCTAGGCGCGTGAGCTTCAGTAGTTGTGGCTCGCAGGCTCTAGAGCGCAGGCTCAGTAGTTGTGGCACACGGGCTTAGTTGCTCCGCAGCATGTGGGATCTTCCCGGACCAGGGCTCGAACCCGTGTCCCCTGCATTGGCAGGAGGATTCTTAACCACTGTGCCACCAGGGAAATCCTCCACTACCATTTCTAATAGACATCTCAACGTGTCCAAAACACTGTTTCTGATCTTTCCCCACAATAAACAAGTAAGAAAGAAGGAAAACCTGTTCCAAACTCTGCCTTTCATCAGATGTGGGCAGTAACTATACCTTTCATCAGTTACAGGCAGGATTTCCATCCTTCTGGTTGTTCAGGCCAAAAACCTTGGAGTCATTCTTGATATCTTATTTTTCTCAATCACCATACCCAATCTGTCATGAAATCATGATGGATCCACCTTCAAAATATATCCAGAATTCAAGCGTTCCTCACCCCTCCACTGCCACCTCCCTGTTCCTTGATCTTGCCAGAAATACCTCTGTCCACCACTGGTAGCCATATGGCTAATTTCCTTTCCTCTTTGCCCAAATGTCACCTCTCAATAAGACCTACCCTGACCACCCTATTTAATACTGCAACCTGCACCCTCTCCCCAGCAACCCAATACCCAAGCACACTTCTCAACTTTTTATTTAGTCCATGACATTTTCTACCTTCTAACTTATTTATTATGTTAATTGTTTGTTGTCTATCTCCCCCTTATTAAAATGCCAGCTCATGAGGGCAGGGATTTTCATCTGTTTTATTTGCTACCGTACCCCCGAGCCCCTAGAACAGAACCTTGCCTATAATAGGTCCATGAATTTTTGTTGGATTGTATTAAATAGCTTAAGTATGTTGCCAAGGGCTGGTGACACAGTGACAGGTCTAGCATTTAAACCCTGGCCTCTCTGATACTAATAATGACTCCATTCTGCTGCCTTCCATTATAGCCTGTGGCAGTGGGGCTCAGCAGGTGTGCCCTGAACCCCTCTGGTGAGTCAAGAAAGTGATGTACTTTTACTATGACCAAACATGCAAAATGTCACGATGATGACCGTCGTAAAGAATATTGTGTTGAGTAGACCACACAATATAGAAGAGACTGGAGTTCAACCTGCAAAGGGGGAAGAGGCATAGGGCAACATCAAACAACATCAAATGGATGTCACAGAACAAAATCACTCCAGAGGTCCAGAAAGATTGCATGTTCACATGCCTCAAGGGTATATAAGTGAGGGTGGTCAGTGCAGGGAACTGTTCTACTCAAACCATGACACAGGGTTGACATGTGCTGATAAACACGTGGATTAATGTCGCCATGCTATCCCAGGCCCTGTGAGACGTAGCAGTGAAGTAGGGACTACATTATTATTATTACTGCCTTGTTTAGTAAACTTTCAAAAGCCCTTCAATCTAGCTCATATCCCAATAAAAGTTTTTAAAAAGTGTGTCATAGACTTTTAAAAAAATTGTTGAGAACGCTTGCACTTGGGATAAGTTTCACTGGTTTTAACCGCTCTTCCCCTGTGTAAGCAAAGCAGGGCAGTACACCTTTTTCCTGCTTTTATTTTTAGATTAAAAAAAATAAACAGAAACCATAGGATGAAGTTGAATTCATTTAAGAGGCCAACGACAACAAAACAAGTGAGAATTCTCTCGAGTGGATATGCAGGGTTCAGGGGAAGGAGTACAGGGCTTGGGAGATCTGAATCTAGTCTAAGTTTTGCAACTGAGAGTGTGACTTTGGCCAAGTCATTTCCCTTCTCAGAGCCTCAGTTTCTTCCTCAATAAAAATAAGTGGTGAGGTGAGGGGCAGCCCTAGATGACCTGCACGCTCTCCCCCAGCTCTGATCCTGTATGAGTCCATTATTCTGGGTTGGAGATAAAGGTGTTGCTTGAAACAAAGTCTTCAAGAGATTAGGAAGTGTTTGGATTTATTTACCTCTGTATTTAGTTAGTGCCTTAGGTGCAGAAGGTTGAGTTAATCAAACACAGAATTTATTTATTCCCGGCCATCCCAGCATGTCATTCACACTCTCCTCCCTCATTGGCCACCATTCTCTTCTGGTTAATTACTATATTTTTGTTTGTATGTATTCTTATAAAATGCGTATTATCATTTTCAATGAATGTCTTTAATTTCTGTAAATGGTATTACAGTAAATATTATCCTGTTTCTTGCTATTTTTTTTTACCCAGTATTGTTTTCAAAATCTATACATGTTGTTCTATCTACATCTAATCCCTTGCTTCTAATTGCTGAAGACGACTCCCAAACGTGTGTCCACCACATTTTGCCGCTCCAACTTCCTGTCACCATAAGTAATGCTGCAATAAGAAACATTCCAATTTAGGGCTTCCCTGGTGGCGCGGTGGTTGAGAGTCCGCCTGCCGATGCGGGGGACACGGGTTCGTGCCCCGGTCCAGGAAGATCCCACATGCCACGGAGCGGCTAGGCCCGTGAGCCATGGCCGTTGAGCCTGTGCTCCGCAACGGGAGAGGCCACAACAGTGAGAGGCCCACGTACCGCAAAAAAAAAAAAAAAAACAAAAAACAAAGAAACATTCCAATTAGAAAAGTATTGTCGGTGAGGGTGCGAATAGTAAAGGCAGCTGCTTCTGAGCTGTGACTAGAGTAATGAGGTGCTACTGTTAAGTCTCCTTTTCTCCAACATGCTATAGAGCCTCTGGTGATGGAGTTCAATGCAAACGCTGCCACTGCGGATGTAATCACGATTTGGGCTCTTCTAGTGCCAAGTAATTATGTTAGCAGGTTTCCTTCACTGAATTAACTAGTTGTTTGAATCAAGTAACCCAGTTGATCAGAGATCTTGACATTGTGTAGACCCTCCACCTCTACCCTCACTCCCAGGAGATGAACTCACACCATCCCCCCGATTATGACCTCAAGTGGAGCTTGAAGGAGGCCTACAAATTCTTCTGTTTCCTCACTCAGCGCTTCCTCCTGTTCTCCATAGCAGCTATTTTAAACCTTCTCCATCTTATCACTTCTCCCCTCACTCTCAGCAGGTAACATCACCTCCTACTTCAGAGAGAAAATAGAAGCTATCAGATGAGAACTACCTTAAATTCCTATTACCAAATCTATCAATTTGCCTGCATCCACTCCCACCGTTTCCTCCTTCCTTCCTGTTACAATGGGCTGTCTCACCTTCTCTCTAGGAGGTGTCTGTCCATCTGGGCTATGGATCCCATCCCCTCCTTCCTTGCTCGGTTGGCTAAATTGTACCCTCTCCCCCTCAGTATTTCAATCTCTATACTTCAACTAGCTATTGATGCTTCCCATCACCATGTAAATGTGTTCAAGTCTTTCTGATTTTAATACTATATTAAAAAAAAATCTGTCTCAGCCTCAATCCTTTCCAGTGACCCCCATCTCCACCACCACCTCCTGCAACGTAGCAACTAAATTTATTGAAAGAGCTATATTTTTGAGCAATCAGTGTAGGTTTAGAATCTGCCCACTGGCCTCATCCTTCCTAACTATGGATGGGTCTTTCACCAGAATGCCTGCCAGCAACTTACCACACTGATCGCAGACTCAAGTAACTGAAAAAGCACTTCAGAGCAGCTTCCCATGAGACCATTCTCTAAGAATTAGTGAAATGTTTACAAGAAATAATAATAACAGCTAGTGGGGGGGGGTAGTGGCATTTGTTTCAATAGTTTGACTCCCATGAAAAAATTCTATATTAAAAAAAAAAGTTTCCTTAAGCATGAAAGAGCTACATTTGCCCCCCTACACACTCAACCTCCTAATCTCACTAGAGTTTCCTTGTCACTAAATCCTGAAGAGATATTTCTCCCCTTTTCATATTTCCACTCTCCACAGCATATCGTCACTACTTTGTCTGTTGTGAATCTCTCCCTTCTTGGCTTGCATGACACCTCATACTTTTGGTTTCCTTCCTACCTCTCTAGCTATTCCTTCAAGGTGGCTTTTGCAGGCTGATCCGCTTCTGTCGACCCCTTCGTGTTCCTCATGTCTGGGCCTCCTTGCTTCCATTATTCTGCTATATACTATCCCTCAATAATCACATTGATTCCTGCAGTGGCTTTGATCGCCATCCATACCCCCCAAATCTCTATCTCCACCCCTAACTGCTCCCCTCTGATCCAGGCCTACCTATCCAACTCCTTTCTAAACATCTACACCTGAATGTCCTGCAGGCATCTCAAAACCAGATGTCCAAGACTGAATTCGTCATCTTTCTCAACAATCCCCCTTTGATTACTTCTACTGTTACTATCTCAGTGAGTGAATGATATCAGCCAAGACAGGGAAACTCAGAGCACTACACGTATTTGATCATTACTAAAATTTTATTTTTTTATTACTAACATTTTAAGTTACAAAAAGTATATAGGCTTTAATTTTATAAAAATTAAAACAATCCATAAGTATATAAAATAAAAAGTGGAAGTCCCCACCAATCGTTCTCCCCAGAGGTAAACCACTGTTAACAAGAGGGTGTGTATCCTTACAAACTTTCTGTGGGCTACGTATATATGGATATGCATACACACACGGTTTTATTTTTACACATATTTTATCATACTATATGTACTATTTTGCAATTTGCTTTTTAGCACAAACTATATTGTGGACATCTTTACATTATTAATCATACTGATGTAACTTATTCTTTTTATTAGCTGCATATTATCTCATATTATATATAGCCCACATTTATTTAACCATTATGATATTGCTGGGCTTTAGTTTATTTTCAGTTTTCACTGTTCCAGGGTTGCTGTAAAGAACTTTGCCCATACATCTTTATATTTCTATGCTAGGATAAAATGCTAGAAATTGGATTTCTGGGGATAATTACATGTACATTTAAGTTTGGGTGGATACTGCTAAAGTACCCTCCAAAAAGTTTTTCCCTTCTACTTTTCAGTTGAGAGACAGCATACATAAAGTGGATAAAAGGCTCTATTTTAAGTGTGCAGCTGGATGAACTTTTATATGTGTATGTTCCTTTGTAACCAACATCTAGATCAAGATATATACCATTTCCAGCACCCCAGAAATTTCCCTCTTGCACCTTCCCAGTATATACCCTTCTCTCAGAGATAACCTCTATCCTGAGTTCTACAATCATCAATTATTTTTGCCTGTTCATATAAATGAAATCATACTGTATATAATCTTTAATGTCTGGTTTATTTGACTCAGTATATATTTTACATTTACCCATGTTGTTCTGTGTATCCATAGTTCATTCTTTTTTCACTGTCATGTAGTATTACTCTGTATGAGCCTCCCACAATTTGTTTGCTCTCACTGCTGATGAGTATTTGGGTTGTTTCCATGTTTTGGGCTGTTATGAATACCAAGCGGCTATGAACATTTGTGTACAAGTCTTTTTGTGGACGTATGTTTGCATTTTTCTAAGGCGTATACCTAGGAGTGGAATTGCTGGGTCATAGAGTTGTTTAATTTTTTATTAGAAACTACGAAACAGTTCTCCAAAGAGGCCGTATCTATTTGTCCTCCCACCAGCTGTATAAATTGGAACCTCCAGTAATAGTGTATGACAGTATCACACACAGTATTGTTATTGGACATTTGGTTTCCTGTCTCCCCAGTCAATTGTAGGAATTGTATCTGTCTTATTTAGCACCTCAAACATAGTGGATTCTCAATAAGTATTTGAGGAATTAGATTTATAATTAAGTGACTTCTGTATATTATGCCTGAGGGTCTCTACCACACAGTTTGAAGGGTGAACATTTGTTACTACAATTTGTTACTGGTGTGGATGTTTTATTACCCCAAGGACAGCCCCAGTTTCTTATGGGTAGCACTGTGGCTTATATATCACTGCATCCTCTGTGGTGTTTGGCATAGGGCTGGGCCCAGAGGAAGCACCTGTAATGACTGCTGTACTTGGTCAGATAAACAGCTTAAAAGAATGTCAGAACTCCCTGAAACCTTTACTTGCTCACATTTCTGGACTCAGTCAAAAGGAAGCAGTCACTAGCTGTATGGCCACTGGTCCCAGTGTTAGGAAATAGTCCCCCAACCTCAAGTCCACAAACCTATTTCTTTTCTGGGGGACATGTACAAGACTATTTACTGCAGCATTCTTTTGAAATAGCAAACATTTGGAAACCATCATTAAGAAACCTGTTTAAAAAGTTATGGTATAGGGCTTCCCTGGTGGCGCAGTGGTTGAGTCCGCCTGCCGATGCAGGGGACTCGGGTTCGTGCCCTGGTCCGGGAGGATCCCACATGCCGCGGAGCGGCTGGGCCCGTGAGCCATGGCCGCTGAGCCTGCGCGTCCGGAGCCTGTGCTCTGTGGCGGGAGAGGCCACAACGGTGAGAGGCCCGCGTACCGCAAAAAAAAAAAAAAAAAAAAAAAAAAAAGAAGGCCACACATCATGTTTAGCCACACAGTGTAAGGCAGGCAAAGTTCATCCTCAGGGTCACTCCGTTGCCTTTGGATGCTCTCTTCCATCCCTTACCGTTGCTCACCCTGACCTTTGCTCCCTAGGAAAAACCACCAGCTTCAGACAGCTCCTGTTCTGTTCCCTTCCTCAGAACCCTGCCTCCTGTGCCCTCAGGGGCTGTCTTGGTTGAGAAGTTCGTCCCCACTAAGGGACTGATGGGTGTCTGTGGATTGATGAGCCATCGTTTTCACAAAACATGTTGACATTTTAACAAGGGGCTTCAATCAAAAGAGTAACTTTAGTAAAGGGGATTTCAGGTGCTTTGTCATGACAAGCCAACAGGATAGCATCTTTTTTTCCCCAAAAGGTATGACCTTGTGACTTTTCTTATCTACTGCCTGCGTGGGTGTCAGGCCAACTGGGTATCTGGAAACTTCTGCCGCCTGAAATCGTTTGACTCCCAGCACTGTAAGGACCCTGATCACGATCTTTTTTTTTCCTTTCAGGATGTAGACACAAGAGCTTTCGAAACAAAATCTCCAACGCTGTAGACAGCTCTCCCCTAACATATCATAACTATAGGCTCATATCTTCTCTACAAAAAATGTAAGAAACAACTATTACAATGAATAGGAGAATTATTCTGGCTTTAATATTCACTAAATGCTATCTCATTCTGCCCCTTCCAAAATAATATTTAGAATACAAAGTTGAAGCAGATGCTTTCACAAAATCAACATTTTCCCCAATCTGGGGGTAGGGGAAGGTGGGTATCTCGGCTGGGATTTATTGAAGAAATCTTTGTTTGTGAATGGAATTCATTTTGATTTCCACAGGTAATATTCTTCTCACACAATTAGGTACAGCTTCACAACTCAAAGGAGAGAAACAGTTGAGATCTTCGTCAAAGTTGTCTGCATTAAAGAAAAAAAAGAGGGCTTCCCTGGTGGCGCAGTGGTTGAGAGTCACACCTGCCGATGCAGGGGACACGGGTTCGTGCCCCGGTCCGGGAAGATCCCACATGCCGCGGAGCGGCTGAGCCCGTGAGCCATGGCCACTGAGCCTGCGCGTCCAGAGCCTGCACTCCGCAACGGGAGAGGCCACAACAGTGAGAGGCCTGCGTACCGCAAAAAAAAAAAAAAAAAAAAAAAAAAAAAGAGCATTTTCAGCTGTGGCATTAGGGACTTTGCACATAGTAGAATCATAAGACATGTTTATCAAATGAAGGAGTAAATAGAAGAATTAGAAAGGAAGTAAAAGTTGTGGTGCTTTCCTCGGATAGTTTAATCTAAATTTGGGGTGAATTAATTCATCCTGACAGTACTGTTAAGCAATTACAAGTGCATCTGTTCTTCCTGCCTTGTGAATAACAGGCTATGTTATTCACAGTAACCTTAACCTAGAGGAGGCTACTCATGGACAAACCTTGGAGGCCTTCAGGAAAAGACAACATAAAATGATAACACACCTATCTGTATCCCCTATGAATTTGATATTCCTGCTCTGAAGGTTCAGCTGTTTCTCAAGTTTGAGAGTGCCTAGTGGTACAGAGGGTGCAAGTTTTCACTCAGTGCCAATGGAATCGAGTTTCTGGCTGCCATATGTCTGATGGCAGCATCCAGGTTGCAGTCGTAGAACCTGTGGCCCAAGAGGCTGGACTACCTGCCCCACTGGCTGAGTTACTGTCATAACTGACAAGCATCTCAGTGCTGGCTGCAGGCCCCTGGGCTCTCCAGGTCTATAGCTTGGTCCAACGACATTAAAATCCTGGACATGGTATTTACTACTACTCTTTCAAAGAAAAGTATGTCCATTTGGGCTGTATATTTGCTGATGAAACAATATCCCTCAAGGACAGCAGGGGAGCCAAGCCTAACTCACCCTCTTGAAAATATTCCCCAATCAGATCCAACTATTATCCACTAAAAGCCTTCCACAGTTCGTGCCTCTATATGCCATGGCTCCCCAGTGGCTCCACATGGGCACCAACATATCTGCAAGTTAGCTGGCCAGAAATGTGATGGACGCTTGTGGCCACGGAAAGATTTTCTTCACATGCACCGACTTGCCCATGTAGAAATGGAGGCAGAGACTCCAACACTAGTCAATGAGCCTAAACTGGAAAGTGGTGTGGCCTCACACAGTCCTGAAGCTGGTAGGCCCTTTGGAGATGATTCATCCTGCCCCCCACGCCCCACCATGTTGAAGGTAGAGGGAATGTAGTTCCGAGTAGGGAAGTGATGTGCCCAAGGTCATGGGGTTAGTGACTTGAGCCAAGCTCTTCTGACTCTAAGTTTGGTGCCTTTCTTTTTTAACCCACCGTACTGCTTCCAGATTGCCTACAGCCCTCGGAAATAGAACTGCTGACGGAGCCAATAGAATGAAAACTACAGGGGGATGAGGCCATTCTACCAGCAGCACTGAGATGGAGAGAATGACTACAGCTAGGCCACCAGAGGTGTTCTGTGTGTGAACCGGAGTCTACTCTGGTCTTTAAGAAAGGCAACCAAAGGCCACTGCACTATGGTCCATCTGGAAGCACAGAACACGGAGTCATCATAACATCACCTTGAAGTTCTTAAGTTTTTGCTCTAGTTTGCCTTTCTGCTTACTTTAGGCCTGTACAGCAATCCTTTCCCTACACTTTCCCTCCTAACACCCGTCTCCACCTCACGTCTGTCTCTGCACCTAGAAGCTTGGCTTCCTGTGGAAGAAGGTGAGCCTCTAAGAGTAATGCACAGCTCAGCCGGTATTCTCGGTGGGGTGTGATGAGCACTAGCTTGGGGGCCACTAGCTTCTGGCCCCAATTCTGCTGCTGACGGGACTGTCCATAAGGCGTTCTCCTCTTCCTGCTTAAGGTCCCTCATCTGTAAAATGAGGGGATTGCACTAGACAATGTATGAGGTGCCTTCGGATCTTAACAGTTTGTGACGATTGTTTGCAATTACCCATGCAAGTTTTTTCTTTACCTCCAGTCTCTTCTCTCCTCCATGAATCTAATAACCCACTGATTTGTACATGCTAAGTTCACTAGGTGCATTTCGTTTTGAGCAGGAATCATTTCCCAAGACCACGTCTGTGGCCTCACACTAATTCAATACCTCTGGAATATAAGTATAGACAGTGTGGCCTTTTCTCTCACCATTTGGGGAGCTTGTTTTTGAAGGAGTGCCTTGGGCGGAGCCTAAAGATTTGAAAATGGAACTAGTTGCAGTTGACTTGACGGACGGTGCCAACAAGTTGCGTACAAAGGTTTTCTTCAGTCTTCCCTGTTTCTGCCCAACATTGAGCCCACACCGGCTGCTGCCCAAACAGTTAAAAACAGAAAGCTCATCAAATTCTACACTTCAAATGGGTAAATTATACCTTAAGGATCCTGTTAAAAATATAAAGCCCAATGTACAGTCTGTTCATTCTGGGTACCTCAAGGAGGCAGGTTTTCTATGAAGTTGTGAGAAGTTTGAACTATAATGTGTGGTACAGGCAGGGCCAACCCACTTACCAAGGAAGACCGCTTTCCCTAGAGCCCAGCACGGGGACCAGCAGGTTACTGACATGCCCAGCAAAAAGGAACTGGATCTCTGTGCTACTTATAGCATCTTCTAGCTCAAGCATCGCCTTCCCTAAAGGCAATAAACTGAGCTTCGCATTGAGACTGAGCGAAGCTACCTGAATTGGATGGAAGAGCATTTTGATGCATAGAAAACCAGTTTGCCTGAACTGGAGATATTCTCAGAGGCAACACCAGAGTCCACTATACCTCCCACCGTGCAGGAAGGGCCACTGGTCCATCTGGGCTGCCCACCAGCCAGGCATCTTAGGGATGCTGACAAGGTCCCTCCTCCACCATGACTTCTTGCTTCCCACATCTGCTCAGTCAACTGTCGGCTACAGGCCAGAAAGCCCCTGTGACCCAGTGCCCGGAACACCGTAGGCACTCAATCAATGTTCTTTTAATTGAATTGAGACTTAAGTGACAGCAAGGACAAGCAGTCCAAGGAATCTGGGCCAAAAGCGAAGCTTCATTATGTTAAGATATGGCCGAAGTCACATCCTTCACCTGACTTCATTCATCTCCGCACAAAAGCACAAATCTTTTTCCTGACATGGAAACAGTCTCCATCTGATGCTGATGGTGTATGAACTCGTCAGGAGACAAGTAAATCTCATCAGTTTGGAAAACCTGTAAATTCAATACCTTACCCCAAATGGCATCTTACCAGTATCCACTAGACATGCTCCTTCATCACCCAGTGGAACACAAAAATGAGGAACCCTAGCCAGGAGAAGAAGGTCAGTCTTTTCCAGCTTCTTTCACTCGCTGTCACCAATGCCTAGACTCAAGCCTACTCTTGTCACCATCAATACTCCTTCTAAGGAACCCCAAGGCCATTACTAGCTTTCCGAGGTCACCTTTCTAGCCTCCCTCTCAATGGCAGTGCTAGCAAGAAGGTCTGTATCAAGGTTTCATGTCAACCGCAGTCTTCCTCCTGGGCTGCTGTCTGTCCTAGAGCTTGAGAGATAAGGTCTGCAGTGGGAACCAGCCTCTGAGATGGCTCTCAGTGATACCCATATCCTGTCATTCACATCCTTATGTAGTCTCCTCCCATGTTGTACCAATAGAATATGGCAGAAGTGATGGCATGTCCCTTCCAAGATTAGGTTATAAAAGATGTTGTTCTCTCTCTCTCTCTCTCTCTCTCTCTCTCTCTCTCTCTCTCTCTCTCTCCAACCCACCCCCCCCCCCGCCCCGGGAAAGGATGACCCAGATAAGATTCAGAGCTGATTAGAAGCGACAATGGCAATTGTATTACGATGTACAATGTATCAAATCAACACGTTGTACACCTTAAATTTACACAATGCGATATGTCAAATATATTTCAAATTTTAAAAAAGAGACATTAAAACTAGTGGTTACCAGTGGAGAGAGGGATGGGTAGGGGACTAAGAGGTACAAAGTACTATGTGTAAAATAAATAAGCTATAAGTATATATTGTCCAACACAGGGAATAGAGCCAATATTTTATAATAACTCTAAATGGAGTGTAACCTTTAAGAATTACGTAACATACATAATTGTATGTTACACCTGTAACATACGATATTGTACAGCAAGTATAGTTCAATTTAAAAAAAGAAAGAAAAGAAAAGAGATGTTAAACGCTCTGCTTTATGGAGTGCGGAGCTCTCTGTCTCTAGGAAGTTTCAAGTGGTGGCTTGTGACTTCCTGTCACTCGATGGGAAGTTGGATCGGGAAGACCTGGCTTTCCTGGCCCCAGCGCTGAGACTCTCTGATTCCAGGTGGGAGGCAGCAATCTGGAGCCTAAACGGTGACAAGTGACAAGCCCCACTACCTCCCCTGAGGGCGTTATCTCCATTTGTAACCAAACAACAGTGGTGAGGAAGCCTGCAGCCTCCACTCTTTTTCTGAGCAGCAGCTACCTGGAAGGTGGTCCGGCAGCCTGATGAGAGCAAATCCCAGTCTCCAAGCAGGTAAAACTCCTCCAGCTTCAGCAGGAACAAGGGGCCACAGCGACAACCAGCCCCTCTTACTGCTCTGATTTCCTGCATGGAGTTCAGCTAGTTCTCAGACTTAAAGGTTATTCTGTGAATTCCAATGAGCTGCCTGCCAGCTCGCCCTTTCTTCCTGACAGCCTTCCTTTTTCTTTCCAATAACAGATTGATCTGCTTACTCACCAGCACATAGGCAGGAGGAAGATGTCAGGTTTTTGTCACCTGCATTTTTATTTGTGCATCCCGCCTTCAGAAATGGCTCAGCAACAGCATCATTTTTTCACACGACCACAGGGCAACCCCCTTCAGCCAGAATTACAAACTTGCCATCTGCTTTTTTTTTTTTTTTTTTTGCAGTACGTGGGCCTCTCACTGTTGTGGCCTCTCCCGTTGCGGAGCACAGGCTCACGGACACGCAGGCTCAGCGGCCATGGCTCACGGGGCCCAGCCGCTCTGCGGCATGTGGGATCTTCCCGGACCGGGGCACGAACCCGTGTCCCCTGCATCGGCAGGCGGACTGTCAACCACTGCGCCACCAGGGAAGCCCTGCCATCTGTCTTTTAAATGGCTAATTTGTTCACTTGTTTCATTGCATTCTTGTTTTGAATATTTGAGACCTGTGTGTGTGTGTGTGTGTGTCCATGGAACTCGAGTTTGAAACTCAGAGCTCTGAAAACACCCCCTTCTGCAAGATGGCACATTCTACCTTGTAGGCGGGACTAGGAACTAGCAAGGCTTGGTGCTCGATTGACATAAAGTGCATCTGACAGACGGAGACAGCTTGGCTCTGTTGACGTTGGATCTGGGCTTTGGTTTTCGTCCTCAGGAGATCTCCCATTGGATTCTGCATCTACCCATCCAGGCTTCCCGCTTAGACACGACTCTCTCCTTCCACCACAGGAATGGAGCACATGCTGTTTTTGCAAAACACCCCTCCCCCGCTTTAAGCTCTAAACTTCTTTGCTTTCTGGTTCTTTTGTCAGCTATTCCTTTAACCCCTCTTTCCATAAGGTTGAGTGTGTTTCTCCTCAGAACTCGTGAGCCCAAGAGTAGCCTGGAGTTACTGCTTAGGAAGAAATCCACACAGGCACCTAGTTCACGAATCTACCTCTGTCCACATTCTAGAGCAAGGCAGCTTCGTTCTCAAAGCATCAGGCCACTGAGACAAGGCTATCTCAGTGGAGGCCAGGTAAAGTCAAGAAGTAAAGTGTAGAACCATCACCGGGCCCTCGGTTGACGATCTAAGATACAACCAAGCGCTGGTAGCCTCAAAGGAAACCACGTGACAGTAGTGTGGAGAGCTCCTAAAAATTCTGTCCCTAGTGTCAGAAGGAATAAAGATGGCACACGGACGGAGAACAACATATCTTGTGTCTCTTTATATTCCAATCAGAATTGGCTATGTAAGGTTGGTGGAATCCAGTGGGACAAAAGTTCCAACTGATACACTGCATTGCTCTAAAATGAGATGGTTTCTTGAATCACAGGACTTGCCGTCAAAGAGTATACTTTATTTTGGATTTTTCCCCCACGCCCTGCAGCACCTTGCCAATGCCTGGCTTATATTAACTGCAGAGCAACTCATATTTCCCAAGGTTCCTCAGGGGTTAACAACCACAATAACAAAGGATTCTGAGGTTTTAAAAAATGTTCAATTTAAAACAAATTTTTAAAGTTATTTTCCCCCAGCAGAATTTCTCAGAGCTTGTACCATGCTAGTGAACACTGTGTCATTTCAAGAATGGGGAGGGGTAGTTTTGTGCATTTCCCAAATTTCTTTGACCATGGAACTGTTTCTTGCTGAAGCACCCTGTGGGACCACCAGTTCCCTGTACTCTGGTAAAAGGGTTTATTGAATGAATAAGTAGTTAAGAGCACTAAGGGAGACCTTAACTCAATGGACTGCCCAAGTCGACTCACAGCCTGCCCCAGTACCCCAAATGAGCTGGGCCAAACTTGAGGATAAGAGCATGGGGTGGACTTTGAGACGCCCAGGAAATCATGCTGCATGCCTCTTCCTGCCAAGATGTTCAGATAAGCAACGTCAGATTATAATGAACAGCAGCAATTATCAGGGGTGTATTAACCAGAGCCCTACCCTTTACTCCTCATGCCATCTTTGGCCTACCATTTAATAACTTCATGAATCCTTTGTTCCTTTCACCAGAAAACAGACAGGAGACTAAAGAGCTATAGAGTCATTCGTTTAGCGTCATCTAATTCAACCAGCTGTGGTGACGTTTTCAAGACTGATTTGTAGCCAAACCAAGACCAGAACCTTGGCTTCTTGCCATGGCCCACTGCTCTTTGCTCTCCACGTTCAATCCTCTATGGCTCTACAATTTCCTAGCCTGGCTCCTTCCCACAATATGAGGATATCTGATGCGGCCAGAGTCTATGGGGTCAACAGTTTAATGTTTCTACTGTCCAGTAATTGCTATGCTCCATGGGATCATGTACTTCAAAATGTCAACACAGGTGTGAATCTGTACACTTACAAGCTCAATGTGTTGATGTAATGAATACTGTAGGGTGTATCGCCAATCAGTGTTCGCTAGAGACGTGGCCAACTAGCTGCAGTTGAGTTAGCTATCTGGATTTCTCTCTACATCCCTGAGTAAGAGAGAGTGGGCTCATTTAATGAAGCCCTAACATCTAGCCAATGTTTCTAGTGGCTGCCTGTCAGCAGAGGCAGCAGAGGCCCCTTGGATTATTTTTTCCTCCTTTGAAAAAATACTGAATACTAAAGGTAAGATTTTCCAAAGCAGCAAAAACCTTGATGGAGGTTTAGCTAGCCAGAGAAAGTACAGAGAAGCAACAGTTACATTGCAAAGTGTTAAAAATGGCAAAAAGAGGGCTCCCCTGGTGGCGCAGTGGTTGAGAGTCCGCCTGCCGATGCAGGGGACGCGGGTTCGTGCCCCGGTCCGGGAGGATCCCACATGCCGCGGAGCGGCTGGGCCCGTGAGCCATGGCCGCTGGGCCTGCGCGTCCGGAGCCTGTGCTCCGCAACGGGAGAGGCCACGACAGTGAGAGCCCTGCGTACAGCAAAAAAAAAAAAAAAAGTAAAAAAAAAAAAAAAAAAAAATGGCAAAAAGATACAAGAAAAGGATCCTCACAGCTCCCCAGGCAAAAAAGGCAAACCCCCAGATGAGGCCAAGCGAGAACGTCAGGCCGGTTGTGCCTTTGAGGTCATGCAGCATCATTTTCCGTCGAGTCTTCTGGCTTTGGGATTTCATGGAATTCGGTTGAGCAAAAGAACAGTGCAGGGGCTTCCCTGGTGGCGCAGTGGTTGAGAATCTGCCTGCTAATGCAGGGGACACGGGTTCAAGCCCTGGTCCGGGAGGATCCCACATGCCGCGGAGCCACTGGGCCCGTGAGCCACAACTACTGAGCCTGCGCGTCTGGAGCCTGTGCTCCGCAACAAGAGAGGCCACAATAGTGAGAGGTCCGCGCACCGTGATGAAGAGTGGCCCCCGCTTGCCACAACTAGAGAAAGCCCTCGCACAGAAACAAAGACCCAACACAGCAAAAATAAATAAAATTAATAAAAGGCAGAATAGGTGATAGTGTGCCCCAAGCACACTATTAAAAAAAAAAAAAAAAAAAAAAAAAGAACAGTGCAGAACGTGGGGAGATTCATGAGAAATATGAGGCAATCATATGAACTGTAAAAGATACGATCATCTTTTTTTTTTTTTTTACCGTACGCGGGCCTCTCACTGCTGTGGCCTCTCCCATTGCGGAGCACAGGCTCCGGACGCGCAGGCTCAGCGGCCATGGCTCACGGGCCCAGCCGCTCCGCGGCACGTGGGATCCTCCCGGACCGGGGCACGAACCCGTGTCCCCTGCATCGGCAGGCGGACTCTCAACCACTGCGCCACCAGGGAAGCCCCACGCATATATCTGGCGGTACACGGGCCTCTCACTATCGTGGCCTCTCCCGTTGCAGAGCGCAGGCTCCGGACGCGCAGGCTCAGCGGCCATGGCTCACGGGCCCAGCCGCTCCGCGGCACGTGGGATCCTCCCGGACCGATGTAAAAGATAGGATCATCTTTAATCCAACAACTGGAAGAGACCAAGGAGAGAAGGCCATTGTGAGGTAGAGAAACATGAACTCCTATTTTTAATGCGACTCTGATGATCACTGAGTCAGTTTCATTTCACATGAGAACACCTAGGCCTAGGGTGTAAACCAATTCGTCAGAGTTCTCTCATGCTCTCTGCAGGCAGAGCTGGCACCAGAACCCCAGTCTCCTGAGCCCCAGTCCAGGGTTCTTCCCAGCGTCAAGTTAAAAATCCTAGAGGATATTTCTGCCCTACACATGCAGAAACCTCTCAGTCCAATTCCCTGGGAAGCTATTCTCTTCCACAATAGCAGAAAAACAAATTATGTAATTCCCCCCAAAGTGGCTTACACCTGTATTTGCAGGATAAATTCTACTTCGCATGATAAATTTCACAGTGAAAGGACACGGGTGATGACTGGCTTTTTGGACTGCTATATCAAATAGCGATGAGATCATCAGAGTTAATGAAAATTCAACAAAAAGAAGACAGCTCTAACTGTATTGCTTTCAAACGTGATGTTTATTTTCAACCCCGCACCACAGCTACAGGTTTGAATTCCAAAAGGCAACACTGGTCACTGGATTGATTCACGGCTTTACAGTTTCTATTAAAGAAGAATTATGCAGTGATTTATAGGAACAGATACTTCATCTCATAACATTTCCAATTACTACATGCATTACCTGTGATTTTTGAACATAGACAAGCTTCACTAATTTAACTGTGTGTCAACTTAGCTGAGACCTCTTTTCCAGAGCTAGGAATATCCCCTGTGGTCATATTGTTCACGTTGGTGTGGATACTTTCATCTGTATGTGAGTTTGTGTGTGTTTGTGTGGGTCTCAAGGGAGTAGGGGTAAAGCATTTAATTTCCCTAATAGAATCTAATACTTAGGGTTCCCCAGATTTGTGCTTGCCAAGGGGGATGGGGGATGGGGGAGGGATGGATTGGGAGTCTGGGATTAGCGAATGCAAACTATTATACATATGTATAACTGAATCACTTTGCCATACACCAGAAATTAACACAACACTGTAAATCAACTTTACCTCAATAAAATAAATTGTCGGGACTTCCCTGGCGGTCCAGTGGGTAAGACTCCACGCTCCCAATGCAGGGGGCCCCGGTTTGAGCCCTGGTCGGGGAACTAGATCCCGCATGCGTGCTGCATCTAAGAAGTCCACATGCTGGAACTAAAGATTCCCGCGTGCTGCAAGTAAGACCCAGCACAGCCAAAATAAATAAATAAATATTTTTTTAAATAAATTTTCAAAAAGATTTTAGATTTAATAAATATTGCTGCTGCGTTCCTGCACATGCTTATTAGCCAACCTGAAGTGCAATGAATTGGGCATTCATTGCAAAATGTCTGTGGCTTATCACAATAAAGACATTCAACTTCGTGGTCAAAAAAAAAAAAAACCCAGAAAAACTTAATTTCCCTGAATATCATCTTCAGCCTTAAAAGAGGCTATAGAAAACTCTTTTAAAAAGGCAGCGCTATATATTTGGTTAGAGAATCATCTCCAAGACATACTGTTAAGTACGAAGCAGTGTATATCTACTATTTGGGTGACAAAGTGTACAAGAGAATATCTCCACAAATTCGATTGTTGGCAATAAAAGTTGCATCAAGGGACGGAAACTGGGAAGCTTGGTGTTGGGAGTGGACTTCACTTTTCATCCTCTACCCTTTTGTACGTTTGAATTTTCTACCGTGTGCATGTATTACTTCTTCAAAATATAATTATTTTTTAAAAGCTCTTAGAGCAGTCTGCCTCTTACTAACCAATTCACACATGAAAGGGCTTTTTCAGCGGGAGTGGAGTTGGTTTTGTTCTGGTTTTGCTTTTGCTTTTGATCTTTGAAGAAGAATCACCATTAGATACACACTGGGGACCCTTTAAGTCACAAAACAAGCAAGGAGGGAGGATGGAGGAGAAGATGAAAAGGAAGGGAAGAGAAAAGGGAGAAAGAGAAAGGATAAGGAGCAATTATAATTACAAGGCATCTGCTGGCAGGGGCAATATAATTTTGACCCTCTGGAAACTGTCATCTCAATATGAAAGACGAAGAAGTTTGGAGGGCAAGACCTTGTGCATTTGATTCCAGTCCAGTGGGAGAGGAACTCTATAGTGAAAAAGAACTTGAGAGGCTACAGTACAGAGAATGGATACGGGTAAGTAAAAAACAATCCAAAGTGTAGCGAGGTTGTGCAGTCTGAAGGACTGCATGGTAACTATCTACAGGCCTGTAAAAGAAGGTTCTGGAGAGGTAAAGCGACTTGAATAGCTACTCTCTGGCACCTGTGGTTGAGAGAACCAAAGAGATGGGCTTTATATATCAAAAAGAGCAAAGAAAAAGCAAGAAAGAAAAGTACAACCACAGGACGACAAAGCTGAGCCAATTTACAGAGGAAAGTGGTGGAGTCTTCTTCAGGGGAGACCTTTGTCGTTGAAATACAGAAACGTTTTCCAACCCGTTTCAGTATTTCGTTATAGTGGCCGCTCCAACTCCTAGGTTCTGCAAGCTTTCTAATCATGATAGCAGCCGGATGTCTATAATGTTGATTTCTTTTATTTATTATGTTTTCTTGCATTGTATTTACATCATTATTATAGTCCCATTTAATAAATTTGAGAGCTCTTTACCAGTCAAAAAATTAAATAGATAAATAAACTATTCATTAATTAATAATCGCTACCAGATATGTATCACCGATGGAACAGGCCACATACTGAGCACTTTATATACATGGTGTCATTTTAATCTGCACCCAACGCTGAGAGCAAACATTATTATCCCCGTTTCCCAGAGGAGGAAATGGAAGGAAGAGGTAAAGTAAGTTGATTGACCAAGGTCATACTGAGCGCAGACACCTAACCATTGTATCAGTGCACGCATGACTTTGTTAGGGTAAAAAGGCTGAGACCAATTTCCTCCCTGAAGCCAGTGTCAAGACCAAGCCTCAGGCCAGGGAGCACCTCACCATACCCTGATGGCCAAGAGCGTTACCACTGGAGAAGCAGACATGCTGGTACTTACAATGGAGTCATTGAGCCCAGAGTCCCATACAGATCTTTTTTCATACCGAGTATAATCACCACCACAATCGCTGGGATTCCTAGAGCGAGAAAGCAAGCCAAAGGCATCCCATTAGGAAGCGGGAGGGCTCCCGATCAATGAGTGTTGGCACTGATACATTAAGACACTTTAAATGAGCCACAGATGTGTGGGCATCAAAATACCATTGTTTGCAAAATGTTTGTGAATTCTTCCAGGTTAAACATTTCTAGGAGTTCTCTAATCTGCTAAACTAAACAGCATGCCAATGGCTTCAGTACAGCACCCACTGGTTATTAAAAATAGCACAAGTGCCAAAAATCAACTTGGCACATCTAGTTCATGGGAATGCAAGTTCGCATAAAGCGTTTCTTCTCGGAGGATCGGCTGCCAATTTGTCTCTCTTTCAACACTGCCCCTTAGTTCCCGGTCTCTTTTTGTCTAGGCCACCTTGGAGGAAGGGCAAAGGCAATCAGCTGCAGCCTTCAGTGCTTTTCTGACAGGGAAGCCGTTTCCACGCTCATTACTAGTTTGACATTTTGACTAGATCGACCAGTTAACGATCAGTCAATTCAGCCCAAGTATAATAAAGCAATCAGTTCAGTCAAAGTGGTCAAACGTGACATGAGTATAGACACAGGGTTTAAAAATCCAATTACCTGTACATTTGCAAAACTTAAAAGACTTCTTTCTTTTTCACAATGTATTTCTCCTAAATTAAGAGCATAACACCTGCACACATTTTAGGGGTTTTGTAAGATACTTTCCAAAGCTGTTTCAAACCCCAGAGTGCCAAGCATCTTAAGAAATCCTCCATCGTCCTATCCTGTGATTGACAGGACAGTCCCTTCTGCTCTGTGTGTGGCACACCTAGCACAGGGCCCAGCACGACACAGATGAAAACAATACTAGTTTGGGGCCGGAAGGGAGGGATGGAGGGAGGTCTCGCATTTAGGAAGAAAGTCGTGAGACAGTCCCCAAGCTGTGTTAACACTTTGCTAATTAAACCAAAAAAGATGCCTACTTGCTATTAAAAAATGTGGACAAATATATCTACTGCCTTCGACAGGGATTTAAATAAAGGAATGAAACCTTTTCAACAGGTTGTTTCGGCATTAGGAAGACAGAACTTCAAACACAAACAGAGACTAATATTTATTTTCCTAACAGTTGATTGCATCTGTCTAATATTTAAATGCTCTGAGACTCCCTGTAGCGGGCCAGCTCTGCAGTGGCTCCCTGGCCGACCTTGCAGGGATCCAGAGACCAAGCAGGCAAAGGCTTGTACCACGACTGATCTGAGTTTGGGTGGAATGCCTTGTGATCCTCCACGAATTCGAGAAGACGAGGCAGGCCTGTGAGGAGGGGCTCCGAGGCCGTCTCCTACTCTTCTCCCCAGAAGGCTGTCATGATGCAGCTTCTCATCGCCTCCCGGGCTCTGAGGCAGGGTGGGGCTTTGCACCCCGCGCCCTCAGAACAGAGCTGCACGGTAGAAACCACAGAGCTTCACCTGAGAGCTGGCTCGTCAGCAGCAGGGAATCCTGCGACTCGTGTGGCAGCCATCTGCTCTCTCTGGTTTGGGTGTCATTCTTTGTAGTGTGGGGAGAAAGGACCTGGGAGCTGGCAGCTTTAGCTACTTGTCTTTTCACCGTCTACATAAGTCATCGACTGAGTCTGAAAGCGGCTCATTGTATCTTTACTGGTTGAGCCGGTCAGGCCTTCACCATGGCTTGGCCTTGGCTTGGGTGTGTACTTGACACTCCTCAAGTTTTTCCTGCCTCCAATTACCAAGCCTTAGCCTTGCCTGCCTCCCCGCTGCACCCCAGAAAGTGTGTGTGGAATGTGCAGATCAAGGAGATGAGAAGCCAGCCCTGGGGAATACCAACACGAAGGAGCAGGTGAAGGAAGAAGGGTCGGACGAGGAAGCCGAGAATGAGTGATGCCGGGGGAATGAGTGCTATTCCCAGCCCCTGCACAGTTAGCCAGATGTGGGTTATCCACCTTCTGGGTTATTCATGAAGCCTCTTCCACAACATTTTTCAGTCTTCCAGTTGACTCGAGGTGAGGGTTGCCAGGCACAAAAGGGAGTGTTCTGACTGCTTTGGGCTTTGTATTTCTGACGGGTTCCAAACTATACTCAAACCATTTCTTAGATCATGCTTTGTTTAGCATTTGCCCGTCTCTGCTCCCCACATTACCGTGGCTAATAGCACTAACCGTGTATCCAAAGAAAGCATGTACTACGTTAATGAACTCATTAAAAGGATGAGTAGCTAATTGCAAAGCTACTGTCTTCACCAAGGCAGTGGAGGATAAAATCTATCTTCCCAGGTATCCTACGCATCTCACTTAATACACATCCCTTATGGATCCAACACATTTTCTGAACCTCAAAGCCGGTTTGAATAGGCAAGGGGTGGGGAAGGGCTGAGTTGTCCATGTCAGTTAGGAATGCAGGAAAGCCAACCAATGAAATGACATTTAAGTCAGGAACTGTTCATGCTGAGTTCCTACCTGGCTTCTTCTATAGGGCAGCAGAACGGTGACAGTCATGAGGCGTGGTGTGAATGGGGGCATGTCTGAGCCAGCACCCTCTCACATCTTGCAAGTCTTTTCCCTGGCCCTTAAACAATATGACTGGATCCTAGAGGTCAAAGTCCAAACTATGGAGACAGACCCCCTGGTTCAAATCCCAGTTCTGCCACTTACTAGCTGTGTAAACTCTGGCAAATTACCTAATCTCTTTGTGCCTCAGCATTCTCATCTCTTAAATGGGAACAATGATGAAACCTTTCCCAGAGAGGTATCGGGAAGATTAAATGAGTATGAGACAGTTAGACTAAACGAGACACTTCAAACCGCGTCAGGCACATGGAGCGCTACCTCAGTGTTGGCTGTTGTATCCGTGTGTATTTGCTGGGATTGTAACTTGAGTAAAGGGGAGGATAAAAGCTGACAGGTTCACTACTGTAGATCCAGCATTTAGCACAGCACACAAGCAGGTGCTCAGTAAATATGTGTGGACCGATTCCTCACCATAGAGGTTAAAAGTTGAATTTATAGAGCAATACATACAGAAAAAGAAATGCCCACCCAAACACCAGTGAAGCAATCCTTAACTCCTTACCTATGATAATAACAGCATTTGGTCCCAAATAATTTGTCTAATGGAGCTAGAATTAGACAGACACAGGCTTGAAACAAAGACATCAAGGACCGTGGCAGGTATACTTACCCCAACCAAACAGACAAAATTTAAGGATATAATTGGGAATGTATATGTTGAAGACTTTGACTAGAGCAAAATACATGTGGACTGCCTCCAGACCCATCCAAGTCAAAGAAACGAGCAGGAAGTAATGAAGTGCCACAGCGGCTGTGATACAAAGGCCCGATTTCTGAAATGATGATGACCGGGAATTGACCAGAAATACCAGGTTTAGCATCAGTAGTGCTGTGCACAGGTTGATCAGGATTTTGGAAGGATGATCTTTTCGAAGTTTGCTAAAGGAAAAGGCACAATGTTAGGTAGGGTCTCTGTTTTTGATTAAGCATCGCCATGTTTTATCTGCATAATAAGTGAAAGAATAAAAGAACTGCCTATTAAAATTAAATTATTCATATTATCTTATATGTACTAAATTTTCGAGTCCCCCACTCTCTTTCCAGGTAGAGTCAAAGTATTCTAAACATGGTGACCTTCACTGACAGGAATTATAATAGCCTCTGTCAGCTAAGCAGTCCCCTTTTTTCTGTTTCTTTTTCTCTTTTGAAGAGAAGGAAGGAAAGAGTTTCCTGGATACTACAGTTCTCCCACCACTCCTTCAGCAGACTCAAGGCTGGATCTACATATGACCAAATAGCAGGATGACTTATGGAAACCATTTCAAGTAGCTAATTGGGTATTTCCAAAGATCCAGATATTTAGCATCATGGAAATACGACCTTAAGTTTCACTAAGTGATCACAGTTGTACTTGTGAAAACTGATCCTGTATTTTCCGAATTAAAAAAAAAATCTTTCCCTTTGATTCTTTTTCATTTCTATTATATGTCTATTGATTTAAATTTTGCAATTTTCATTTTGTGTGTACATGGGTTTTTTAAATTGGGGTAAGTACACAAGTCCTAAGAATGCAACTCACTGAATCTTTACAAATGAATACACCCGTGGAACCCCCACACAGATCAAGAGGTAGAGTATTTTCGGCGTCTCAGAAGGCTCCTTCATTCCTTCTCCCATTCAATACCCTCCACTAGAGGTAACCAATAGTTAACTTCTATCCACATAGGTTTAGTTTTGCCTCTACTTGAAACTTCAAATAAATGGAACCATACAGCACGTTCTCTTCTTTTTCTTGCTTCCTTTGCTCAACTCTCTGTCTATGAGATTTAGATATTACATTATATCATGTAGAAGTATAGTTGAACCTTGGGAGTTAGGGGCACTGACCCTCCGAGCAGTCGAAAATCCGCTTATAACTTGTAGTTGTCCCTCCTCCTTATCCTCGGTTCTGTATCCTCGGATTCAACCAGCCCAGAATCATGCAGTCCCCATAGTATTCACTATTGAAAAAATCTGCATGTAAGAGAACTCTCACAGTTTGTTTGAACAACAAACCCATGTTGTTCAAGGGCCAATGGTAGTTTATTCATTTTTACTGCTGTGAAGCATTCTATTTTATGAATATACTACAAGTTATTCAACTAGTCAACTGTTAATGTACATTGGGGTTGTTTCCAATTTTGGGCCACTATAAGTGAAGCTGCTGTGAATATTCTTGTATATATCTTTCCGTGGACATATACAATCATCTCTCCCTAACAGTGAAATTTCTGGGTCAACAGCTGATGGATATTTATCTTTAGTAAGTACCGCCAAAGAATTTTCCAAAGTGTCTGTGCCATTTGTAGTTTTCCATATCCTTGTTGACCCTTGCTATTTTCAGTATTTTTAATTTTAGCCATTCTGGTGGGGGCATAAAAGTATAATTGTGGTTTTGATTAGCATTTTTCTGATGAGTAATGATTTTGAGAACCTTGTCGTACGCTTGTTAGCCATTTGGGTAGAGGTTAGGACTAGACGTGGATATCTTCTTTTGTGAGGTGCTTGTTCAAGTCTTTTGCCCATTTTTTTTTTTTTTTTTTTTGCGGTACACGGGCCTCTCACTGTTGTGGCCTCTCCCGTTGCTCTGGACACGCAGGCTCAGCGGCCATGGCTCACGGGCCCAGCCGCTCCGCGGCATGTGGGATCTTCCCGGACCGGGGCACGAACCCATGTCCCCTGCATCGGCAGGCGGACTCTCAACCACTGCGCCACCAGGGAAGCCCTCTTTTGCCCATTTTTAACTGTATTGTCTTTCTTTTGCCTTTTGCTCTGTAGTTTTTATATATTCTGCATACAAATCCTTCGTCAGATATATGCATTGTGAATATCTTCTCCCAATCTGTGGTTTGCCTTTTCACTACTTTCATGGTATCTTTTGATGAAAAGAAGTTCTTAATTTTAATGAAGTCTGATTTGTCAACTTTTTCTTTTATGGTTAGTGTTTTTGTATCCTGTTAGAGAAACCTTCTCCTACCTCAACCCTCTTGCTTTTTTATTTATTTACTAATTTATTTATTTGAGTAATTCTGATTCATTAGATTTTTTTAAACATCTTTATTGGAGTATAATTGCTTTACAATGGTGTGTTAGTTTCTGCTTTATAACAAAGTAAATCAGCTATACATATACATATATCCCCATATCTCCTCCCTCTTGCATCTCCCTCCCACCCTCCCTACCCCAGCTCTTGCTTTCTTAAAATTTAATTACAATCTTTTTTCTTTTTCAGAGAAGCCTTGGTTGTTTTGTTTTGTTTTTAACCTGCCCACTTCATAATCTAATGGATCTGGCCTCTCCCTATTGTGATAAGAAACTTTTTGTGAAACTAACATGAAATTAACAAGGTCACAATGCCAATAGCATCCATCAAACCAAATTAAATTTAGAGTAAGACTCTACCAACTTACTGAAAAGCTGTGTATGTCACTATTGCAACTCCCAGGAAAATGGAGGAGACGCCACATCCGATGTATGTTATAAGCACTAATATCCGTTCATTCACTGCATCCACTGCAGACCTGGATAAATCCTAGGGAATGCAATGTGTTGTATTTTATACACTTGCCAGGGCAAGTTTATGGTAAAACACTTCCAGTGCTCACTAACAGGAGGTTCCCAGGATATACAGCATCTCTGTTAAAGCTCTTATAAAACCAGAGTATGTACATGGATATATGATAACACTGTATATTGTTGGTTGAGTATGCCTAGTGCAACTTACTGTGTATAGGGCATGGAGAGCCATCAACAGTACTGGAAGAACATTTAGTCCTTGGTTTTATTGTCATTAACATGTTCCACACTTCAAATATAACCAAACTAATAGATGTGAATTTGGGATACAAAGTGAATTATTATCTGCACTGAGCGTCCCAAAACACTGCACAGAACATCAAAAAATGTTCCTTTCCCTTAGACCTTAAATAATTTTCATAAAATTAAGTGACAAAGTGGACCTTAGAGATCACATAAACCAGTAATTTCTTAACCTGAGGACCATAAAAGACCTGAAATGGTATGCAAAATAATTTGAATGGTATGCATCGTACTGGGAAGACAGTCCATAGCTTTCATCAGATGGTAATGGAGCTTCGTGACTCATAAAAGGTTAAGAAGTGCTGGTCTACTTTGGTAGTTCTCAACTGGACACAATTTTGCCCCTGCCCAGGGACATGTAGCAACGTCTGGAGACA
Organism: Phocoena sinus; assembly: GCF_008692025.1. Taxonomy (NCBI): domain Eukaryota; kingdom Metazoa; phylum Chordata; class Mammalia; order Artiodactyla; family Phocoenidae; genus Phocoena; species Phocoena sinus. The sequence continues at coordinate 115,714,975 of NC_045784.1, read as the reverse complement.
TTTTTGGTTGTCACAGCTAGAGAGGGTGCTACTGGCATCTAGTGGGTAGAGACCAGGAATGCTGCTAAACATCCTAGAATGCACAAAACGGCACCCACGACAAAGAATTATTTGTCCCAGAAGAGCAATAGTGCTGAGGTTAAGAAACCCTGGTCTATTCCAATCTTTCACATTTCAGAAGACAAATGTAAGGTCCAAACAAGTGAAATAACCCGACCAAGATCACATAGATAGTTAGTGACAGAGCTGGACTGTGGGCCCTGGTCTTTTGACTCATGCCATAATGTTCTAACCAATTTGCAGGGGAGTAAACAAAATTCTTAAAGTTCAATAATTATCAGTGGAGCACCTCTTATTTGTTGAATAGATATGGTAAAAAGAAAGAAAAATATAAAACAGACTCTCAGCCCTCAAGGAGTTTACCATTAGTAGAAGAAACAACTCATACACAACACATTCAGATACTAGTATATACTATGTACAATAAAGTAATTTAGGAGAACTAACAAAGTACTCAAGGGTGGATAGAGAAGAAGGAAACACATTTGAGAGCCATTCTGAAGGAAAACGCATCAAGTCCTGATGTTAGGGAGGACCATAGGAAACGAAGGAGATAGAAAGGTTAACGATGACTCCGAGGCTCTAAGCCTGGATATGCGAATTGATCAGATAACTCTTGTTTGGTTAAGTACCACGAGCACCAAAAAAATATGCACTTCCCTACAGTGCAAATAGACAATATCTATTACAATTTAATATTTTAATTGGAAGCAATTCTACTTCCATCCATTTATTCTACAGAAATGCTTACACCAATATTAGAAGACAAATAAAAATGCGTATTACAGCATTGTTCATAACGGAGAAAAACAGTAACAACTCAAATGCCTACCTATAGGGGATTAGTTAAATTCATTGTGTTAAATCCACACAGTGGAATACTATAAATGTATTTTTAAAAAATTCAGTAGATGGACATGTATTTGCCTGAAAGCTGTCCAATATATATTGTTAGGTGAAAAGCAAGTGGTAAAAACAGTATGAATAATTCGACCCTATTTTTATAAAACAAAAACATATATTAATATACACACAGGAAAAGAACCTGAAGGAATATACATAAAGGTGTTAAAGGTGGTGATCTCTTGGGAGGGGGATTATAGGGACCTTTTCTGGAATGTTTGAATTTTGACAAGCAGGCATTAATTTTATTTTATTTATTTATTTATTTATTTTTATAAGTTATTATTTATTTATTTATTTATTTATTTTGCGATACGCAGGCCTGTCACCATTGTGGCCTCTCCCGTTGCGGAGCACAGGCTCCAGACGCGCAGGCTCAGCGGCCATGGCTCACGGGCCCAGCCGCTCCGCGGCACGTGGGATCTTCCCGGACCGGGGCACGAACCCGTGTCCCCTGCATCGGCAGGCGGACTCTCAACCACCGCGCCACCAGGGAAGCCCACAGGCATTAATTTTATAAGGAGAAAAATAAATATTTGTTTCGATTTGCTCTACTTTGAATGAACAAGGTAGGGGGCTGTTTTTCCACTTGCGTGGAACTTTTCCACAACTTAGTTCACACATATATTTCTGGTCTGTAATCTAATAAAAAGTTGTCAAAATTCTATCAAGGAGTGACTGAGAGACAACTCACCATTAAGACTCCAAAATGGGTGAGATGGTCACACTGACAGATTGTGTGATTTAGGTTTGCTTCCTTTACTTTACAGCCTGACGAATTCCGTCCACCTTGCCCCTCTGCAAGCGACAGAAGGGAATTTCAAAGCAATTTTGCTTTTCTCAGAAATGTTTAACTTTTCATTATATGTACCTTTCCGAAGTGTGCTATAATTAGTATCATTTAAGACAGCAGGATAGCCGTATAATTGAACACTGAAATTAAATTAAGTCTAATAGGCAAAAGTGACTTGCGGGGAACTTCATAAATGGCATAACTTCTTTGGTTCTCACTTTTCCCATTCTTCTACAGATTAGGACAGACTCTAATGATGAACAACAGTTCTACCACCATGCTGGAATGACAGAGTAAGGACTGGGTTTTCAAGGAGCACAAAGGGGAAACAGGTAGGTCTAGAACGTTTTGAAGGGCATGAGCTATGGAATATAGGCTGACACGTGGGCCTCCTTGGTGGGACTGGAATAGACATCTGAAACAGCCAGCTCAACCCAGAATTCAAATGGTCTCAAGTGCTTTGCATTTAAGCCAGATGATGGTCTGGAACTCCTCAGGGCCAATTAAAGCCTCTGGTCTATTTGCCACCTGCCTAGTTTCTCACTCCTAAGCATATTCAGGGTTCTAGAACTAACCCACATAACTCAAGAACCTGTAGAGCTTGTGTACTAGACCAGGTTTAGGGTAAAACCTCCAGAGTAGTACTAGACCAGAGGGGTTATCCTAGGGCAGGCATCTAAGTGTGGTCAAAATTTGTCCATCCAGGATAATGACAATAGATCCCAGAAGTTCTGGATCCATGGACAGAGGAGTAGGGGCCAAAGATGACCTGGGAGGAGCCCAGCAAGAGGCATTATGAACACACAGATCAACTTACGGAGGCTGTGGGGAACAAAGCCTACCATTTTACGGAAATCTTATCCTGGGCGACTTGGAGGGGACCAGAAAAGGACAGCGCTATCTCTGTTATAGGAAAGCAGTAGTATTCCACACGCCAGGGAGTCGAATGGGAAGAGAATTTCCCCCTTTTTCCCCCAGAACTCCGAGGATACTAAAAAAAGGAAAAGTCCCAGGCAGAGCTTCCACAGGTGGAAGGACTGGTCCCAGGGCCACTCCTGGCATTCCAGGGGCCATTGCTTCCGTGTGGAATTCTCTGAGATTTGGCTATATCCCTGGAGATTCCAATGGCAATGACAAGCTTAAGAGGAGCCCATTCAGCAATCCCCTTCCACGACCCCTTCTCTCTTTTTAAAAAAATTTTTATTGGAGTATAGTTGATTTACAACATTGTGTTAGTTTCTGCTGTACAGCAAAGTGAATCAGTTATACATATACATATAACCACTTTTTTTAGATTCTTTGCCCATATAGGTTATTACAAACTATTGAGTAGAGTTCCCTTTGCTATACAGTAGGTCCTTGTTGGTTATCTATTTTATATATAGTGGTGTGTATATGTCAATCCCAGTCTCCCAATTTATTCCTCCTCCCTTTCCCTCCGGGTAACCATGTAAAAAATCCAATTTTTCACATCCGTGACTCTATTTCTGTTTTGTAAATAAGTTCATTTGTACCATTTTTTTTAGAGTCCACATATAAGCGATATTATATGGTATTTGTCTTTCTCTGTCTGACTTACCTCACTCAGTGTGACAACCTCTAGGTCCATCCATGTTGCTGCAAATGGCATTATTTCCACGACCCCTTCTCTTATGGTCCCCAAAGACTCATACCCAGCCAAGCAGGAAGGACCCTTCGAGACCAACTAGAAAGTCTTATCCCCTTGGTGAAAAAATAAAAAGATTGAAGCCCCTAGAGAGTAAATGGACCGCCCAAGGTCACACAGTCAATGTAGAAGAGAAGAAGGAAAAATGTGGCAAGTCTAATGGGAAAGACAGATAAAGAGAGCCAGATCTTCATCCCTTAACTTTCTTCAAACAGCTCAGGACTGCTCTGTACTGGGTCTTGCAACTTTGTTTCTTCCAGCTTGCTGAGTTATGTGATTTTTTTTTCCTGATCTCCAAAATAAGTTTCTTCTCAAAAAGAAAGTTTTACAAAAACTCCCATGCCCTAATTAGATATGAAACCCATATTTGTATCTTGGTCATTCAGAGTCCCCTGTAGGGTCTGATAAGACAGTAACTTCAGTACAACTCGCTCCCATGTAACTGCCAGATAGCAGGGGCAAAGTCTCATTGAGGGTCAGGGGCAAAGTCTCATTGAGAACCAAGGCCAAAGCTTGCTAAGAAAAATACTTACTGTTATTCTCAAGGTCCCAAAAGGCACAGTGAACTTGATCATAATTCTAGAAAAAAGAAAAATCAGAGGCAAATACCTTTCCTTGTGATCGTTACCATACAATGACAACTACACACAAAGTGTTTTCTTCTCAATGTTTTCTCAAACACTAGACACACACACACACACACACACACACACACACACACACACACACAGACGGACCGTTTGTGAGTTGGTTTTAAAACGAACCCCAAGAATCTTGGGGTTTACAAGTGAGAAAATAGTATGTTACTGCTGCATGGTGAACTGGTATGTGTCCTTTAAAGCATTTGGTAACATAAGAATTTGCCACGTCCTCCTGGTGCAAAGTCCAGGAGGGGACTGTAGATGGTCAATGCAGGTCTGATGTGAGGTGGGTGTTTCTTGTGGAACTGTGGAATTTGGGGCTCACAGCTGAGGTCAAGCCTTATGGATACAAGATTGAGCTGCCTATCATTAGGCCTAGTGAACATTCCTGAAACACTCTTGCAATCTCCAAGGAAATGGAGGGCAATGAGAAATTGGTTATGGGGGATGCTTGGAGAGCTGTGGCCCCAGCCAGAATGAAGAGATCTTACCCATGAAACATGCTTCATTTCGTACCTATTTCTGTTTAAGTTCCCTCTCCCACTCTTCCTTCTTCCCTTCTAGAATTAAGGTCTATGAAAACTATGCTGTACCATATGGTCTTTAGATTGGCAATGAAGGAAGCTAGTAAGACTCCATACTGGACATACATTAGCATCAAAGAATGGAATAGTAATTCATTCTTATACCATGGCTAAATTTGATCGTTTATTAATATATTCTTTATGTTATGCCATATGACTATGGTTTTAATCCTTTGGTGATAATTAATACATATTTTAATGCTCTTCATGGAAAATCAAAGGATAAAAATGTTCCATTATTTTGAATTAAGTGATTTGCCTCCCTCAAAAATAAACGGAATTAAATATCATTTAGAGTGATGGGACAACCAAAAGATCCACCTGCCCCCCAGTGACTCCCCTGCCAATCTGCCATTGTTCTAGAAACCCACTATATTATTTATCCCTTTAGGCTAAGGCATTATTTCTAGAAGGCCCCAATTACAATACACCTCTGCTACCTGGAATGGGACAATTTTCATTAAGTCTTGGAATCACATCTGTTAAGTAGCCAATGTTTTTTTTAAATATTTATTTGTCTGTGCAGGGTCTTATTTGTGGCACACGACAACCCTCCCAACTTAGTCTAAGAGATGTAGTTTTCTGCAGTGAAAAGGCCAAAGTTGGAGAAACACACTGTGACCCAGGATTGAATTAACCTGCTCTCTGGCTTTATTTCCTTGACTTACAAAATGGCGGCTGTTCAGGGAAAGGAAGTAAACCATTGCTCACTCTTCCACCTTCTGGCTCTAGGCTCCAGTTGTACCTATTTCACTTCGGAACCTTTACAGAAGCAGTGTCCTCTGCCGGAAACACTCCTCCCTCCTTTCCTCACCCTTTTTCATCTTCTAGCTGGTACCCAACCTCGGGTCTCAGCTGATGCCTCTCCTACAGCTGGCCTTTCCTGAGCTCCCACACAGGGGTAGGTGCCATCCCCGTGCTTCCAGAGCCCCTGTGCCGTATTGTACTTGCCTCGTGCTTTGTCCCTCTCCCCGAGGACTGCCCGCTAGTGGAGGGGTGGAAGGGGAGGCACGTGTTTTCCAGGAGTGGTGTCTTATCAACGATACTTAAGGTAGTATGTTGTAATGACAGTTAAGATTTTGATTAAAAGATGTTAGAAGAAGCAGTGTGAAAGCAGGGCTGTGAGACTCAGAACTTGGGGGTGGGGATGGGATGTAGTTAAACGGTGGCATCTCTTGTAAGTGCTTACTCCCCCAAAACAGTGGCCCAGGTCCCAGCCTCAGGTCACCCCCTTCCATGTGAGAACCTCCCCCCACCATCCAGCACCACACAAGACACATAGTAGGAATTTAATAAATATTTCCTAACTGAATAAATAACTGGGTGAATAAATGAATAAACTGTGTCACCTCCAGCAGGTCCCTTCCTCTCTGGGTCTCAATATCCTCATTGGTAAAATGAGGAGATGGGACACGATGAATTATAAGGACCCTTCCGGTTCTGAAATTGATGGTAGGCTACTTCTAATCCTCCTTCGTCTAGCACTATGACGTCTGAAGGCTAATTTTGGCAAAGATCTTAAATCTCTTTCAGTGGAAGGTGTTAGTGAATAAAAATGACTTATTAGGTGTGAAATCTATGCAAAACAGGTTTATCTTTTATTCTACAAAACAAGCACAGCTCTCTGAAGAAAGGAGAGAAACTAAGACTAAAATAATGGCATCTGAGATGATACAGAGAAATTACAAACTCACCAAAAGGGTCTGAGTGCTATGAACCACATTCTTAATTTTTATTAAAATTATTTGTTCATTAACTGGCCTGTCCTGGGTCCAACCTATTATTTCCATTAAAAAAAAAAGTCTAATAAATATATAGCTACTGAAAACCTGTTGGGTACCTAGCCTTGTGCTAGGTGCCATGAAAATAAAACATGCCTGAGCCATGATGTATGCCACAACCTCCTTGGGAATACCAGTCTAGAAGCTATGCAGGGGTGTAAGACAAGAATACAAGCAGCGGGGTGAGGACGAGAGCAGGGACTCATGAACTCCAGGCAAACTTCCTGGGTGGAATTTGAGCTAAGCCCACAGGAACAAATAGAATTTAGATAGAGGGGGAGCAGTTACAGAACTCCAGGAAAACTGAGCATCATACAGACATAGCTAGAGATAATGTGTTATATTTGAGTTGGTATGTGGTATGTTTAAGCTGGCTCAGTACAACCTCCCCAAAAATAACTCTGTGAAAATTTGACCATTAGAAATTCATTTCTTTGGATAGCATCCTTAGAAAATGCAAACACACCCAGGCATTAACGTATGAACCTCTTAAATACTTGAACTTTGGAGTCAGACATCCTGGGTTTAATTCCTAGCTATGCCACTTCCTAGCTGTGTGACCTTGGGCAAAACTACTTAACTTCTTTGTCTTAGTCTGTTAGGGCTGCTATAACAAAGTCCAGATTAAGTGGCTTATAAACAACAGAAATTTATTTCTCAAAGTTCTGGAGGCTGAAAGTCCAAGATCGAGATGCCTACATGGTTGGGTTCTAGTGAAGGCTTGCTTTCTGGTTGATAGATGGCACCTTCTTGCTGTGTCCTCACATGGTGGAAAGGGTGAGGGTGCTCTCTGAGGCCTCTTTTATAAGGGCATGATTCCCATTCATGAGGGCCCCAGCCTCATGATCTAATCACTGCCCAAACGACCCACTTGCTAATACCATCACCTTGGGGGTTAGGATTTCAACACAAGAATTTTGAGGGGACACAAACATTCAGATCACAGCACTCTTTGAGTCTTGGTTTCTTGTGAGAAGTAGATGAGATATTAAGTGTAAATAACAACAATTAATAGTGATCATCAACAACGTCATGCAGGGGCTTCCCTGTTGGCGCAGTGGTTAAGAATCCACCTGCCGAGTCTGTCATACAGAGTGAAGTAAGTCAGAAAGAGAAAAACAAATACCGATGAATTTGGTAAAGTAGCAGGATACAAAATTAATGCACAGAAATCTCTGGCATTCCTATACACTAATGATGAAAAATCTGAAAGTGAAATCAAGAAAACACTCCCATTTACCATTGCAACAAAAAGAATAAAATATCTAGGAATAAACCTACCTAAGGAGACAAAAGACCTGTATGCAGAAAATTATAAGACACTGATGAAAGAAATTAAAGATGATACAAATAGATGGAGAGGTATACCACGTTCTTGGATTGGAAGAATCAACATTGTGAAAATGACTCTACTACCCAAAGCAATCTACAGATTCAAGCAATCCCTATCAAACTACCAATGGCATTTTTCACAGAACTAGAACAAAAAATTTCACAATTTGTATGGAAACACAAAAGACCCCGAATAGCCAAAGCAATGTTGAGAACGAAAAACGGAGCTGGAGGAATCAGGCTTCCTGACTTCAGACTATACTACAAAGCTACAGTAATCAAGACAGTATGGTACTGGCACAAAAACAGAAAGATAGATCAATGGAACAGGATAGAAAGCCCAGAGATAAACCCATGCACATATGGTCACCTTATCTTTGATAAAGGTGGCAGGAATGTACAGTGGAGAAAGGACAGCCTCTTCAATAAGTGGTGCTGGGAAAACTGGACAGGTACATGTAAAAGTATGAGATTAGATCACTCCCTAACACCATACACAAAAATAAGCTCAAAATGGATTAAAGACCTAAATGTAAGGCCAGAAACTATCAAACTCTTAGAGGAAAACATAGGCGGGACACTCTATGACATAAATCACAGCAAGATTCTTTTTGACCCACCTCCTAGAGAAATGGAAATAAAAATAAACAAATGGGACCTAATGAAACTTGAAAGCTTTTGCACAGCAAAGGAAACCATAAACAAGAGCAAAAGATAATCCTCAGAATGGGAGAAAATATTTGCAAATGAAGCAACTGACAAAGGATTAATCTCCAAAATTTATAAGCAGCTCATACAGCTCAATAACAAAAAAACAAACAACCCAATCCAAAAATGGGCAGAAGACCTAAATAGACATTTCTCCAAAGAAGATATACAGCTTGTCAACAGACACATGAAAGAATGCTCAACATCATTAATCATTAGAGAAATGCAAATCAAAACTACAATGAGATATCATCTCACACCAGTCAGAATGGCCAACATCAAAAAATCTACAAACAATACATGCTAGAGAGGGTGTGGAGAAAAGGGAACACTCTTGCACTGCTGGTGGGAATGTGAATTGGTACAGCCACTATGGAGAACAGTATGGAGGTTCCTTAAAAAACTACAAATAGAACTACCATATGACCCAGCAATCTCACTACTGGGCATATACCCTGAGAAAACCATAATTCAAAAAGAGTCATGTACCAAAATGCTCATTGCAGCTCTATTTACAATAGCCCGGAGATGGAAACAACCTAAGTGTCCATCATCGGATGAATGGATAAAGAAGATGTGGCACATATATACAATGGAATATTACTCAGCCATAAAAAGAAATGAAATTGAGCTATTTGTAATGAGGTGGATGGACCTAGAGTCTGTCATACAGAGTGAAGTAAGTCAGAAAGAGAAAGGCAAATACCTTATGCTAACACATATATATGGAATTTAAGAAAAAAAAATGTCATGAAGAACCTAGGGGTAAGACGGGAATAAAGACACAGACCTACTAAAGAACGGACTTGAGGATATGGGGAGCAGAAAGGGTAAGCTGTGACAAAGCAAGAGAGAGGCATGGACATATATACACTACCAAACGTAAGGTAGGTAGCTAGTGGGAAGCAGCCGCATAGCACAGGGAGATCTGCTCGGTGCTTTGTGACCACCTGGAGGGGTGGGATAGGGAGGGTGGGAGGGAGGGAGATGCAAGAGGGAAGAGATATGGGAACATATATATATGTATAACTGATTCACTTTGTTACGAAGCAGAAACTAACACACCATTGTAAAGCAATTATACTCCAATAAAGATGTAAAAAAAAATTGTCAAGAAGGTAGATCTCACATAAAGTGTAGTTACTACAATAAAATAAAATTAAAAGAAGGAAGAAAGTAGATTGGAGGTTTCCAGGGGTTGGGGGGAGGAGAGAATGGAGAGTGACTGCTAACATGTATGGGGTTTCTTTTAGGAGTAATTAAAATGTCCTAGAATTAGTGGTGATGGTTGCAAAATCTAGCAAATAGACTAAAAAACACTGAATTGTACACATTACATGGCTGAATTTTATGATGTCAGTACCTCCATAAAAAATTTTAACTACATTGAGATTAACTTATACTTATCAAATCAAGATCCTAAAATCTGATAGCATGCTGTGTTGATTTGAAGATGTTCTGAAACAGGCACTTTCACACTTTGCAAGTGGGAGTTTAAGTTGGTGCAATTATTACAGCGAGCATTTTGACACCATCAAAAGTATGATTTATTTGAAAAGACACATGCACCCCAGTGTTCATAGCAGCACTACTTACAATAACCAAGACATGGAAGCAACCTCAAAGTCCATTGACAGACAAATGGATAAAGAAGATATAGTATATATATATATTATATATATATATAATATATATGTAAACGGAATATTACTCAGCCATAAAAAAGAATGAAATATGCCATTTGCAGAAACATGGATGGACCTAGAGATTGTCATACTAAGTGAAGTAAGTCAGACAGAGAAAGACACATACCATATGATATCACGAATATGTGGAATCTAAAATATGACACAAAAGAACTTACAAAACAGACTCAGACTTAGAAAACAAACTTATGGTTACCAAAGGGGAAGGGGGAGAAGGGATAAGTTAGGAGTCTGGGATTAACAGATACAAACTACTGTATATAAAATATATAAAAATAAAAAAAAAATTAAAAAAAAAAATAAAATATATAAACAACAAGGTCCTTCTGTATAGCGCAGGGAACTCTACTCAATATCTTTTAATAACGTATAATGGAAAAGAATCTGAAAAAGAATATATGTATTTACACATGTATAACTGAATCACTTTGCTGTACATCGTAAATTAACTATGCTTCAATTTAAAAAATACTAAAAGAAAAAAAAGGAAAACCGTTAAAAAATTAAAAAATAAAATAAAAATACTAAAAGAAATAAGACAAATAAGAAATAAAAGAAATGATAATGTAAAGTCCAGCTTTATCAATTCAAAAATGTTTTGGCATAGCAAATAAAGATAATTTATCTTAAAGAAAAGTATGACTGACCCAGCAATTCTACTTTTAGGAATTTATGCTTCAAGAATACCATACTTGCACAAAATGACACATGCATGATATCCATTACAGCAGTATTTTCAAAGTAAAGTGTAATTATCAAGTTAAATTACCATCCGCAGGCAACAGGCTAAAGAAATCAATTGTAGCATATTCATGCAGTTAATACAACTCAGTGAAAAAAAAAATGTGTATTATATTATCATATACTAGTATGATAATATCTGCAATATAATGTTAAGAGGAAAAAGCAAGGTGCAGAACAGCATGTATAGCACGCTCCACTTCGCATACAAAAAGGGAAGAAGAATACACACACACACACACACACATGCATTTCCTTATAGATGCATAGATATCTCCTTGGATACTAACTGAATGGCTGCATACATTTCTTTATTTTTTCAGTATTGAACTATATGAAGTATTATCTATTAAAACCTTTAAAAAATTAAAATAAAACAAAAATAATTAGCCAACAATTATAGAATAAAAAACAGTATAAAACAAAAAACACTGACAGTTCTGACTTCTCATGCTCCACTCCCACCTCCACCAATGTAACTACCTCGTTTCTGAAATTGGATTGTTGTCAGGTAGGTATTCCTACGGGTGGTTTGCCTGTACTCTCTCTGGTCTCGGGTCAAGTAGACAAACTGAGTTCCATTATTTCTCTAACGTGTACAGAACAGTCTTACCGTCACTTATTGTAATATTAGCAAGATCCACAATCTTATTAGGAAGCGCTTGAAGCAATTTGCATTGTCTAAACTTTGGTTTTTCCCAGTGAGATTTGCCAGTGTTGATACTGATTGAGCTGAAAAGGAGAGGAGAGATAACAAAAAGCTTCATGGTTGGAAGATGAGGCCGGAATACTTTGAAAGCGAATGGTGAAGGAACACGGTGTGCCCTTGGCATGCCTCCCCTTTGCCCATTCCCAGCCTCCTGGCTGAGATAGCAAAGGTGGTAGCCCAGTGTTTGTACAGTGAAGAAAACTTTGCTCTTGAGGAGCAAGTGAATCTAGGGTCCCCATGCAGGAGGTATAAACAGGCAAGAGAGGCTGAGATGGAACAGGGCCACATCCATCGGACCGAGAATCAAGGCAGAGATTTTTGCCCCTCTGGACATGACTCCTACCCTCACTTTTGCCCCTTACCCTCATTTTAAGAGGGAATTCCTGTTAGAATTGTGTTCTCTATTTCAGCCTATTAATTTACTCAAGGCAGTTAGTATAGCACCCTCTGTGACTCAATTGGCCTTCATCATCCACCCTCCACAATGCCCCATCCAATTCAAGCCAGTTCATTTCAAATCAGCTAACACATTTATTGGGAACCTTCTGTGTTCTAGGACTGGTAGTAGGTACTACAGACAAACAGGGCAAGGTCTCGTCCCTTGAGGAGCTTGTAACTTGGTGCTTTGAGACTGTAAATGTAACTACATTTATTAGGCAAGATATGAGATGGAAAAAGTGTAGAAACAAAACAGAATCTGTTGAGCCATCAATCAAGGAGAACTTATTTGCAACTTTTGAGCTGAGCTGGACGCTAAAAGGACAGAGATGGGGCTTCCCTGGTGGCGCAGTGGTTGAGAGTCCGCCTGCCGATGCAGGGGACACGGGTTCGTGCCCCGGTCTGGGAAGATCCCACATGCCGCGGACTGGCTAGGTCCGTGAGCCATGGCCACTGAGGCTGCGCGTCCGGAGCCTGTGCTCCGCAACGAGAGAGGCCACAACAGTGAGAGGCCCGCGTACCGCAAAAAAAAAAAAAAAAAAAAAAAAGGACAGAGATGGAGAAAGTGTCCCCCACTCCTGCAACCAAGCAGAGCAAATAGCACAAGCAGAGAAAGAGATGCAAGTCCAGAGTGGCAATGGCCCTTGTTGGCTGGAGTGCATGTTAGGGAAAGGAGCCTGCAGGTCTATGAGTACTTTAGGGGTTTGGACTTAATTCTTGAGGCAATATGGAACTGGCGTGGGAGATTGGAACGATGCCAGCCAGACTTTAGGAAAATCACGCTGGTGGAGTGTAGCTGGGGGGGTAGTGGGCAGTTAGAAGGCAAGGAGACTACTTTAATCGTAGGCACCCAGGGAGTGGCAGTGGGGTAGGAGAAGAAAGGGTAGATGTGAGCTCTGATTATGACCACAAAAGCTGCATTACTTGCTAAGTGATTAGATGCAGGCAGGAAGAGGTAGGACCCAGTCCAAGATGTCACCCTCCAAAAGAGAATTTTTAAACTTTTGTCAAAACCTGCTGCCCCCCTGGCCTGCCCACTTAAGTTAATGGCATAAATCAGTAGCAGAGAGTAGGAAAAGAGGGGCTGATGATTTTAAAAAGGAAAATGTTAAAGTCAACAATAGAAGAGTGATTTAGTAAATTATTATGGCCCATCAATGGGGTAGCATCTGAGGCAGGTTTTTGAAAGTCATTAAGAAGATGAATGTAAAGCATGGAAAACGTTTGCTAAACCATTGAGTGAAAGGGTGAATGACATTAGTGCCATAAGGACGGTGAATACCACTACATAAAATTTAAAGGGCAAAAAAAAAAAAAAAAAAAAAAAAATTTAAAGGGCATACGGTGAAAGGCCAAATGGAAAAATACGACAACTTAAAAAAGCTGTGTTCAGGTCGTGGGATTATGGGTGCTTTTTTTTTCTCTTCTGTTTTGAAATTTTTTCTGGAATGTTATTGTATGGCATGTGTATGCTTAAGTAGGTCCACAAGGTAAAAGAAAGAAAGGGAGGGAGCATGATCAAATGACATGGAAACATGCTCCCAATTAAGCAGACCTTTATGTATCTGAACTCTCAATTAGAACTCGGCTGGTACATACCAGATTCTAGTAGCGTTTCCATCCTGATTTTTTATGCATCTAGTTTGGGCTGTCTCGGTAGGGTGGGTTAAGAGCCACTTATATGTCCCTTTGTATTTAGAGGCCGTTTCTTCAGCTTTGCACTTTCTGGGCTCTACAGAGAAAATGTATGCACATTTGAAAGGGCAAAAGGCACTTAAAAGTTTCATGAACATCCATTATCACCCAACATTATTACCCTGCACGTAAACATCAGCTAATAAAAGGGGAAAGTTTTCTACCAGGCAATTTAAACCAGGCTGAAAATAACATTAAATGGAATCTTTTTTTTTTTTTTAAATAAGGCTCCCAGTACGATCTCACATTTGGTCCTTTGCCTTAAAACTACCACTTGATGGGCCAGTTTTTCTGCTTTGGCTCTATTAAAATGGTACATAGGCATTGAAAAAAATCAAGCCACGCAAAGGGATGTAGAGTAAAAAATCAAATCAGTCCCCACCTGTCGATTGCCTTCCTTTTGAGTGGCAGTTGTTAATAGTTTGAGGTGCAGTGACAGGAGGCTAAAGGCTGGCTTCTTTTTCTGGTGGCGCCTCCCTTCTTAATGGGCTCTGGGGCGGATTTGGTTTTAGGAAACTCAGTGTGTTTGTCATTGGTAGTACAGACCAGGGTGCTCTGTTCTCTTGTTGATGCTGACGGCAAGGTTTTGCTGCCAAGTGTTGTCACATTAAGGGAGACATGTCCTGAGCTAAGTTTATATGGTAAGGTCCCAGGGTTTTTTTTTTTTTGCGGGGGGAGGTAGTTGTTTTGGCCACGCCACGCGGTTTGCAGGATCTTAGTTCCCCGACCAGAGGTCGAACCTGGGCCCACGTCAGTGAGAGCATGGAGTCCTAACCACTGGGCCACCAGGGAATTCCCAAGGTCCCAGTTTTTACTGACCACCCACGAGGTTTATGACCCTGATTCCAGAAATCAGGGTGGCCGGAGAAGCGGGCCAGCCAGCCTTGCCCAACCATCCCAGTTTTCTCTCTGAGTGAGGATGTAAGACGCCTTCCTCTCCCTCTCTGGTGTATTTAAGCAAGAGAAACAGTCCGCCAACTCCATTGATGAACTGGCCACTGCTAATATCCAGAGCAGATCGATGGTCTCTGGTAACCCCTCTGGCACTCGTTTTTATAAGCTCTTCCAGGTAGAAAGGTTGCCAGGGCAAGACGAGCACTGAGGATGTGGAAAGGAAACTGAAGACAGTTTCTCTCCCCCTCTGAAGGCAGAATCTCTTACTATGTATGCATTTGGAGCTTTATAACAAAGAGTGAATTTATATGGAAATACCCAATGGAAATTACCTAGTTTTTTCACTGCAACGTGTTCAGACTTTGCTAATAACATCAACTGATCTGGTGTGAAGTTTCCATGAGTGAGGTTGCCATGTATTTTACTTTTGATGCTGCTGATTAATTTGGTGGGCACTAAAGAAGAGTTGGCCTTTATGATGACCTGACAAGCACAGCTAAAAAGAAGAGCAAAAAAAAAGATGTTGGAGTTATGGCCACAGAGTGCAACTTGGCCTGCGTTGCAGATGACTTAATTAGTAGTCCATAAATATCAAGCATTTTACAGCTATTAAGTGGCAAATCTCAAGAAATGATGGAAGACAGCATATTGAAGTCATCTGATAAATTTTCTCGTATCCAAAACAAACAACTCAAAACCCATTTTCAAAAGAACAGTCAGCAACATTTGCATTATGTTGAAATTGACTAGCCGTGCGATTTCTAGGAGTCTGTGATAATTAATAGGGAAGATGGAGTACTCAGGATTTATTACTTCAGAGGAAACCTTTTACCCTTTTACATGCTCAATTAGTCTGTAAAGCTGTGTTCTGCAGAAGGCCTATTTCTATAATAGAATAATAACGATAATAACAGTAGCCAACATTTGTAGAGCTCTTGTTCTACATGTTTTTAATTCATGTTATCTTCACAAGAACTTTATGAGGTAGTGCTATTATTATCCCCATTCTACAGATGAAGGAACTGAGCCTTAGCCAAGGTCACAAAGACCTAATATTTCATTTCGGAATATTCTGTCTACTAAAAGATATGTTATGAAAGAATAGGGCTGTCCTTAACCTCGATCTCTATAGCGAGGTCCTCAAACATTCTAAATTCCTCTACTCCTCCATTACTGAGCACATTTCAGATTCACAAACTTACCTATGCCTTTTCTCCATTTCCATTTGTAGATACATCTTTTGGAAGAACACATTTCCTATATTTCCTATCAGCTCTTGAAAATCAGATGCGCCTGTGTTTACCTAAAATTTCTCTCTATGTCCAATCGAAGCCATGCCCCCCCCCCCCGCGACTGATCCATATTTGGTGAAGTCCCTGTTCATCCTACCCATTCCCCTGGTAGACTATCTTCTCAGCTTTCATCTTCTCAGTCTGAAGAGGACTCTTCTTTTTTAACCCTCTCCTCTTGCTGCAAGAGTAGAACAGACCCTCTACCCTTAGCACCCTGAACATTTTAATGACCTTTCCACGAGCCTCCTATGGCTATATGTCCTTCTTGGGCTGCATCGAGCAGACCAGCAATAGACAGTGTTCCGGGAGGAGCCAGACCACGAGTCTGAACAGGACCGAGCCTGCTTTCCATGTTGTTTTTCAATTTCCCTGCTCAGTATTTCCTGGACTTTTTTGATAACAATAAATGCTTTATTGCCCTACCCCCAAATTATGACCACTTTGGACCCCATTTTCTCTTCACTACAAAGAGGCAGCAGGCAGGCTGTTAGGCTGTGCCGTGACCAACCAAAACAACTTATTTCGTGAAGGCAAGAGCCCATTTACAGCATCTGTAAAATAACCACCAGGTACTTTGATCTCCTTCTGACAACTCTGACCAACAGGCTACACATACAGAATTAAATGGAAGGAAAATCAGAACTAAATGTACCAGCTATGAATAAACTCAGCTCCTACCTGTATGGTACACGGGAAATTGTAGCCATTCCTTGCCCTTCTCTCTGTTTCAAATAACGCAAAAGAAAAGTACGTAGTCACTGAAATCTTTAAACAAACGTCACAATTGACTAGGGGGCTTATTGTTAACAACCACGATCGTAATTATACTTTACATTTATGTAACCCATTGCCATCTAAAAATCACCTGCAAAAACATCAATGCATTTAGTCCTGACACCAACACTGTAGGGTAGGTAATGCAGGGATGGTCACCCCATTTTCTAGTCTCACAGAACTTAAATGATCTGCCCAGTATCCCACACCTGATGGCTCACAGGATTTGGATCCAAACATGGCGATGATAATTTTAACACTAGCAAGATTTCACTGCACTCTATGTCCTGTGCTAAGCACTGTATGTAAGTTATCCCGTTCCATCTTTCCGACAGCCCTGTGAGGAATGGTAATATTATTATCCTCATTTTACAGATGAGGAAACTGAGGCATAGGGAGTTTAATTAAGCTGCCCAAGGTCTCACAGTTAGGAAGTGGAAAAGCAGAGATTCTAACCCAGGCAGCCTGACTCTGGGGACCATATTATCACCAAAAGGTTTTTACATCTATTATTTGACAGGAATTTTACTTATGTGATGTTATCTATACTGTGTTCAATCTTTAAATTCTGACTCAGGTATTTACAGAATGTATTTTAAATGATGGCAGGTAATTTGGAATGCACTGTAGGCTTGACTGTATTTTGTATAGTCAAAATATTTGTCTCAGATTTAAACACCTTAAACCCTGGGCGCATACTAATTCTTTCAGAATCTAACATTGTAAAGCTTTGAGGCACTGGAACAGATGATGGAAGATGGTTTTGTCACACTCTGGATTTATTACGTGAATGCCTGTCTTGCAAACAATTGTGTCACTCTTGGAAAAACCAGGCTTTTTTGCCAGATGTCTACAACCAAGAAATTCCATTTATCATTTACAATCCCCAAATCATTCCATACTACTGTAGCCCCAAAAATGTGCCTCAAAAAACTACCACATAGACAGTTCAGAAAAGCAGAGGATGGTTTTCTTAGTGGCTTCTTGTGCAGATCCCAAAGAAAGTAATGTAATTTGACCCTCAGTTATCACAACTGAACTTTGCCTGATAATATACACTTGAATGGAAGAGCTATTTAGCTATATCTAATCAGGTATAGGATGGGTTGCAAGTAGATTTGTTTTGAAAAATTACTTACAAACGTTCGGTGCATGGTTATTTCTTCCTCAGTAATGTCTCTGTACCAAAATCATCAAAAAATTATAGAAAAATGAGGGACTTCCCTGGTGGCGCAGTGGTTGAGAATCCACCTGCCAATGCAGGGGACACTGGTTCGAGCCCTGGTCCAGGAAGATCCCACATGCCACAGAGCAGCTAAGCCTGTGCGCCACAACTACTGAGCCTGTGCTCTAGAGCCCGTGCACCACAACTACTGAGCCCGCGTGCCGCAACTACTGAAGCCCGCGTGCTTAGAGCCCGTGCTCCACAACAAGAGAAGCCACCACAATGAGAAGCCCGCGCACCGCAATGAAGTGTGGCCCCCGATCGCCGCAACTAGAGAAAGCCTGCATGCAGCAACGAAGACCCAACATAGCCAAAAATAAATAAAATTAAATAAATAAATTTATAAAAAAAAAATTATAGAAAAATGAAATATAGTACCAAATACATGAGGGAACAAGTTCAGGAGAAAGACAACTCAGGCAGAACAGTAACATCCCCCAGCTTGGAATTCTCATAATACTAGGGCTCCAAGGAGACACTCTAAAAGAGCTGGGTCATTATTTGCACACCAAAATGGTGGTAAGACTTTGTTTCAGCAATCCCACTTCTAGAAATCTATACCGGCCGGGGTGTATAAAATATATATACTAAAGTGAAGTAACTGAAATGTCCATCACTAAGGTAATTGGATAAATACACCAAGGCACACCCGTACAAAAGAATTCTACGCAGTCATCAAAATGAATAAGCTAGATCCGTATGTATTGGCCTGAGAGGATGTACATGAGGTATTCTAAAACAAGAAAAGAAAGTTGTAAAACAGTATGTAGAGTGGGAGCCCATTCTCTTAGTAAACACATGGCAACAAATCTAGAGAAATATATAAAATAAGCTGTTAACCAGAGTAGGTGGGGAAAGGCAGGTTTCTGAAGATTTTTGCTATCCATGCTATATATTTCTGTAAAGCTCTAAGATTTTTACAAGGACCACGTATTACCTTGGTGATAAAGAAAAATCATAGACACAGTTCTTTAAAAGAATGTTGTATACTCCAGACATTTCCAATTTTCTTTTAATAACCTATCGTGGATTTACTTCCATTACATTCTATGAACTTTCTTGAACCCATTTGTGTTTGAACATGCAAAAGAAACCAAAATCCCAGGGTATGGAAGACAGGCAGTCACATTCAATGTTTTAAAAAATCAGCTTACCATGGTATACCAGAACCATGTTTATTTTTCAAAGGGATTCTTCTGGATGTCCCTTTGACAGGGGACTAGTATACGTGCAGGGCAGGAGCAGAGAAAATAGTTCTCAGATGACCAGTTGCCTTTGTCATGGTCTTCTGGATACTACTCAGTGCCTGCCAATTTCACTGCAATCACCTCTCCAAATCTGTGCCCCAGGCAGGTCTTGAACTAACCAGCATTCCTTACTCACTTTAAACATTTCAAGCTCCCTTGGAATTTCTAATTCCTGAAAGTGCATTATCCAAAAGTAAAAGGCCTTATAAATCCTCATGCAATGGCCATCCCTAGCCTTTCATCCCTTTAAGACATGATTTTTTTTTCCCTTAAGTCACACAATCATAGCATATTAAAGCTAAAAGTGGTATTAGGGGTAACTGAGTCCAATTCTACTGTTTCCCCTATTTACTTTCTTCTGTTTTGTTCTCCCATTGGCTTTATACCCTACAGTAACAATATAAACTTTTTTCTCATTCCGAAGAGAACTTACACTCAGAAGGGAAGATGAAACTCAAAATGCAGCAGTCTCTAAATCTCAGACAAAAACAAAGGAAATCCCCTCGGGATAGAAACAGACCCACAGTGGACGACACTCACATACCTGCTTTTAATTTGAACAGCCAGATTAGCAAGAACAGATTCACTGTCCTGAAATATAGAAGTCAACTGTAAAAGATAAAACATATCAGTTTGAGGATTCCTGCTGCTCTTTCTTAACCCAGCAACGTTACCTGAGATGATGTGATCATTAAGCTGCATTCATTATTTCGGTTGGTTCAACATCTCCATCTCTCCACTCAGCTTTTCAATTTACATTTCACCTATTGTTATGGGATGAACTGTGTCCCCCCAGAATTCATGTTGAAGCTCTAACCCCTTCGTGTGACTGTATTTGGAAATAGGGCCTTTAAGGAGGTAATTAAGGCTAAATGAGGTCATAAGGGTGGAGCCCTAATCTGATAGGACTGGTGTCCTTATAATAAGAGGAAGAGACACCAGAGATCTCTCTTTCTCTGCGTACACACACACAGAAAATGCCATGTGGGAGGATACAGTGAGAAGGTGGCCATCTACAAGCCAAGGAGACACGCCTCACCAGAAACCAACCCTGCCAACACCATGATTTCGGACTTCCAAGCTCCAGAACTGTAAGAAAATAAATGTCTGTAAAATAACATACACATAACTGAACCACTTTGCTATACACCCGAAGCTGACCCAGTGTCGTATGTCAACTATACCTCAATTAAAAAGAAAACGAAAGAAAAGTCTGTCATTTAAACCACCTAGTGCATCATATTTTGTTATGGCAGCCCTGGTGGATGAATATACCCCCCCATTTTCAAGCACTTATAATCATGTCGTATATACTTGAAAATAAATGCTGATGGGGAGAGAGGGAAAACAGACATCATCGTTTACTGTTGGTGGGAGGTCACTTAGTGATAGCTATTAAAATGTGAAACATTCATGTCCTTTGATCCGGCTATTCCAGTTCTAGGAATTTATCCTACAGAAATACTCAAGTGCCCCCCAAATTTATTGCAAGGGCATCATTGTCAGCATTGTTTCCAAGTAGAGAAAAAAATAGAAACAACCTAAATGTCCACAAAAAGATGCCTGGATTAAAAAGAAATACTACAATACAACCATCCAGTGAAATCCTGTTGAAGTATATGAGGTAGATCTATATTTACCAGCATGAATGTGCTCAAAGATACAGGGTTAAGTGAAAAGAAAGCAAGTTGCCGAATAGCGTAATTACTGATTCTAATTACTTTTGTAAAAGAACACACATGGATCACTGTTATTATATGTATAGAAAAAGTCTGAAAGAATATACTTTAAACTGGTAAGAGGAGTTAATACAAGAAGCGATATTAGGGAGGATATTTACTTTCTGGGTTTCAGATTTTAGTCTCTGAATTTTTTACGTATTACTCTTATTATCAGAAAAATGTAAGGATAACTGAAACACCTCTTATGTAAAAGAGAGAAGAAATGAAAATGCAGAAAACAAAAATATTTTAAGTATAATGGCATATGCTATGTTATCACGGCTCTCCTAGGTTCCCCAAATAGGGAAATTTGGCAAAGACCCAGAATTCATGTCAGTGGAGGGAAATGTACAGTTCTAAACCAATTAAAATAATAACATCCCATAAAAGCTTTTAGCATTTGCACTATGAAAGAGAGACCTCATACAACCTCATGGTGTTGATTACAGAGTGGATAAATTTGCAGCAAAAATAATCAAAACCAATTTGCTGTGAAATGTATTATGGGTAGAAAAAAAGTGTAGCCTAGTTTTAATCTACTCAGTCATATTTTTTCACGTATTTTTTAGGTAGCATAAATATTCAAAAGATTATTTACCAATTTTTTGCAAATTCTTTTACAACCCTGGTAATAGGGATCCTTAGCTCTTCATCAAAGACAGAGAAGCTCATTTCAATATTGTAGAAGGAAACTGTAATTAAAAATAAGGAGATTAGGGCTTCCCTGGTGGCGCAGTGGTTGAGAGTCCGCCTGCCGATGCAGGGGACACGGGTTTGTGCCCCGGTCCGGGAAGATCCCACGTGCCGTGGAGCGGCTGCGCCCGTGAGCCATGGCCGCTGAGCCTGCGCGTCCAGAGCCTGTGCTCCGCAACGGGAGAGGCCACAACAGTGAGAGGCCCACGTACTGCAAAAAATAAATAAATAAATAAGAAATACCTGTACCCTTCTTTTTACCTTTCTGCCTTCAGAGAACTGGCTCCCTTGGAGAACACACATCCCATTGTGCACGCATTCTGTGATATATTGCGGAACATAACTTTGGACTTAACAGCAATCGGTGAAGTCAAAGTTTCCATAGATAAAAAGGAAGGTGTGGAGTCAGGCCAGGTTGTCTCAAAAGAGGAAGGCGGTAGTGAAGACACAGTTGCTGTAGAAGGATGTGTTACTCCAGTGGGTATGAGTGGAGATGGGGCTCCAGTAGCAGTGGATGTAGTGGTGGCTGTATGTAAAACGGAGTCCTGTGTGGGCTTAGGAGGAACTAATGTCGGGGATGCTGATGCAGCTGGGATTCTGCTCCATGTAGATGTTGTTGTAGGGCTAGGTAGAAGCATGGCACCAATAGACCGGGTGCGGTCAATTCAACCATTCAACTATTATTAACCATTTGGGATGTAGGAGGAAAAGAAGTCTTTGGAGTAGAGAACTCGGCTTCAGTACTTTGAGGTGAAAACAGAAATGATGTCAAAGAGGGTGGAGCTGTACTGGATGGAATCCAGGGAGGGTATGAAACAGGTGCATTCACAGACGTGGCACCTTTTGTCCCGGCTGTTGAAGTATTTTCTGACAAGGAAGTCATCTCTTCTGTACTTGAAGAATGGTAAGTGGTGGATTTTACACTTTTTGTGGGTCCTGGAGTGCTCTTAAAGCCAGTCAAAGAGGGGGAAACCTGAATATTCAAGGAAGTATGGGGATTTTCTGAGGGAGTAGATGAAAGCACACTTTCAGGGGTGGCAATTCTGGAATAAGTATTTGTGAGAACCGTTACTTTACCACTGCTTACAGTAGACAGAGAGCTATTAGTAATCCCAGAGAATATGCCCAGAGTGGTGGCCTCATATCGTTGTGATGGTTGTCGTGTTGTTGATAGAAATGGTGAAAATGTGCTCTTTGGAATGGACGAAATACCTTCATGTTCTTAGAACTGAGTAGAGGAGAGGCAGGCGTGCTTACAAATGTAGTCACTATCCCAGCCATTATAGTGGTCGGAATAGTTTTCACAGAAGGAGAAGTTGGCTCTGTTGGGGAGGATAAGGATGTAGGTGTGATCCTGGAGGACACCTCGGTTATTTCTGAAGTAGTGAAAGCACAGGAAGCCACGGTGCTTTTTGAAGTAGACCCAGCATATGTCACAGGTGTGACATCCAATGTCGATGTTTGCACGGTCATAGAAGGCCTGGGGGTAGTTGAAGACAATAAGTATAGAATGATCCACCTGTTGTGGAAGCATCAGAAGAAACGGCAGAAGGTGGAAGCGCAGAGTCATTAGCTGACATTGAGGACATCTCAGCCACAGGTCCAGAAGTGGCTACAGAAAGACTTTTCAAACAATCTGCGAGCGCTGTTTTAGAAGATTCAGTCATTAGTACCGTGGGAGTGTCAGAAATGCTTTTGGAGGTGAAGGCAGTGACACTAACTGGCCGTGGGGACCTCTGGTAGATGGGAATGGACGTTGCCATAGCGGTTTTCCCAAGAAGTGCTGTAGGTACATTTGGAGCAGAAAGGGCTGTAACGATCCTGTCAGGAGACATAGTTGTAAAATTGGCATTAGATAGTCGAGCTGTGGAAAGAGACGGAGTCTCAGGGGAGGTCTGTGTGCTTTCAGAAATAGGAGAGGCAACTGAAGACACCTCAGGTTGAGTCCTAGATGAAAGCAAGTGTGAAGGAGCTGTGTTATCGTTTACAGGATTTGATATCCTGGTTGTCCCAGAAGTTATGGTATCTGCAGATGAAGTATCCTGGCGGTGTGAGAACGGGTGAGTCACAGAGGTAGTGCTTACTACCTTTTTCTCAGTCCTGGGAGTATATACTGAGAGGGCACTCACGCTCTCTTTTTCAGGAGACAAAAGCGTGGTCATTGTCAGAGCTTGTGAAGGGAGAGCTGTCCTCCCAAGACTGGGAGGCGTTTCTGAAATGTGGACATCTGCTGTTGAGGTAGGTGGAGTGTGCGCGCTCCCAGAAGTGGGAGATGAAGTTGGACTCTCATTAGGTGGAGTCACAAACGGAGTCTCTGAAAGTGAATGTGTTTGGTGACTGGAAATTTTCATGCCCTCAGCAAATCCTGTGTTTGTCATTTCCGAGGATGAAGTACTGTGGGAGTCTGAAATAAGAGGATTCTTTGATGAGGACATTTCTGTCACCTTCAGAGTTCTAGGGGTCTTTCCCAGGGAGGTGGTCATCTGCTCCTTGTCAGAAGATAAGGTAGAAATGTCAGTCTCTAATAAGGTGGGGACCAGTGTGTTTACAAGATGTGTGGAAGATTGAGAAATGTGACCATAGAGCGAAGTAATAAGCTTGTTGGCAGAGATGTGTGAGGGCATAGTGTCATCAACAATGGAAGTGTCTGTGGTGCCGGTAGCCAAGCTAACAACACGTCCACTACCACTGAAAGTGTATGGAAAGCTGAGAGCAGGGGTAGAAGTCGTCTCCACTTGAGCTATGGGTTGGGTTGCTAATGGTGTAGACATAGTTGAGGTTACATGAGTGGAGGACACAACACGAGTGTTGTCAGGGAGAGCTTTAGAGCAGCCAAGAGTGGGTGTGGAAGGGGTTACCGTGTCAGCTGACGGGGACAGAATGGTGGTCTCAGCCTTAGTTGCCACAGGAGTGGGAGGCCTCAGCGAGGGGACTAGAGTTTCTGCCAGAGAGGGAACCGCCGTGGGTGTCATCCTGACAGAGATCCCTGTGGCCTCTGAAGTGGTGTGGATGGAGTCTCTGTGAGAAGGCACGGTACCGCTGGCTGTGGAAGTGCTCTGATCCAATGGCGGCATCGATGCTGTGGTCACTGCAGCTGATGACAGAGTTGAGATATCTGAGGGCAGAGATGTGGAGGAAGCCCTGGCCAATGTAGAAGGCCCAGGCATGGTAACCTTAGTCTCCTCAGACAGCACCATAGAGGTGACAGCAGAGACATTAACCGGCAGTGAGAACACAAGGGTAATAGGCACAGGGGTTGCTGAGGAATGCGTGGCTATAGGCTGTGGAAACAAGGCACCAGCAGTCAAGGACACAGCTGTCCTGTCTATAGGGATAGTGGCAAAACTCGTCCTCAGTATCCTTGTGCTGGAAGCACCCAGGGGTTCAGAAAATGTCTCTGTGCTCCCAGAAGTGGGAGATGGAGCTGGATTCCCCTCAGGTAGAGTCTCTGAAGTCCAATGTGCTGTGTAGATGTGGGTGGAATTAAAGATTTCTGTAGTTCCATTAGGTGAATTCTTAGGTGTGGTTTTCACCGATTTTGTAGAAAGCCAACTTTCTCTCGCTTCAGTAGTTGCAGTTGTATTATCCAATTGGGTAGTCAGTTTCTCCATATCAGGAAGTGGGGAAACAGATTCATCTGTTGCTTCCAGTATCGTTGCAAATGGAGAAACCTCGGTTGTCGCTGCTACAGTCGATTTTCCCTTAAGAAAATGGGAAGTGGTTTCTTTCCTTGTCACAGCAGTTCTGAATCTTTGTGCTGTTGCAGACCCTGCAACAGGGGCTATTGTCTCTCCAGATGCAATTGTACCATTTGTCTCTGTTTGCGTGTTCTCAGAACAGTAGAAATTTGGTTCAACATAAGCAAGGGTAGATATTCTATCTACTGGTGGAACAACTGTCTCCCTTGGTGTTGAAAGAAGTTCATTTACAGCTACTGTGGACATAGAGGTGGGTTTTAGTAGTAAGCTGATAAGTTTACACTCAGGCAGTTTGGTTACAGGTGTGGCTCCAGAAACTGTGGAGAAATTAGCAAACCACGGAGATGTCAATTTGGATAGAACTGCTGTATATCTGTCGGTAGTAACATCAGCAGTGGTCGTGGCCTCACTCTCTGTGGATGCTTCTGGTTGGATGATAATATTAGCAGTTGTGGATGAATGCTCTGTATTAGAAGTACTCCCATGGAATGCTGATGTCAACAGGGTCTGTTCTGGCCTGGAAGTCCAAATGATCTCATTGGTGGAGGATAGATGGTTACCTTCATCAGTTACTGATGTGGGACCAGACTCAGACACCTTGGATGTGGAAGCTGATCTAGTGGAAATCAGAGGAAGCATGTTTTCACCACCGGGGGGTGTATTCTGGGTATATACTGGCCCAGTGATTGTGGGGTAAAGCATAGTTCCAGCCACTGTAGGTGCAAGTGTGATCCCAGTAGTCAAGGCTGCATGTGGAGTCTCAGCATCAATAACTGTCTGTACACTCTGAGCTCTGGTGAATGGAGAGGATGTCCTAAAAGAAAGGGCCACGGAAGAGGCCTCTTTTGGCACAGAGGTAGATATTGTGCCCTCCACTCTGGGTGAAGAGACATCCTGGAAATCTGTAAATGCCAGCTCTGTTTCAACTGTTCTTAGCGCAGGTGTCATTTCAATAGACCTAGTTGAATAAACTGTAAAGGGTATTTCCATATCAGTTGTTGCCAATGTGGATGCCGTCTGATTTCTAGGAAATACAGAATCCACTGGAACAGCTGTGGAGAGGAGCACAGACTCAGGTGGCAGTGCTGATCCAGTCCCAACGTGAGTAGCTGTAGCTGAAGTCTGGTCCACCGTGGACTGAGGTACACTTCCAGCAGCTGTAGATGCAAGAAACTCCTGGCTAGGGCTTCCCTGGTGGCGCAGCGGTTGAGAGTCCACCTGCCGATGCAGGGGACACGGGTTCGTGCCCTGGTCTGGGAAGATCCCACATGCCGCGGAGCGGCTGGGCCCATGAGCCATGGCCGCTGAGCCTGCGTGTCCGGAGCCTGTGCTCCGCAATGGGAGAGGCCACAACAATGAGAGGTCTGCATACCACAAAAAAAAAAAAAAAAAAAAGAAGCTCCTGGCTAGCTGTGGAGATAGGGAGTGCCCCCATACCTGTGGATTTGTGTTTGGGTCAAGATGTTGTAGACATGGATGTCGACTCAATAGATGAGAATAAATATGTTGTCCTCCTAAAAGCCGATTGAGATCCAGTCACTGAAGTTTTGAATGTAATTAACTCTTGGTAAATCCACACGTGTACAGAAAATTAGTAGCTACTGTCGGATGAAAGGTCTCAGTAGCAATGGATTCAGCCATTTTTGTTCTCCTTGTGCTCTCTGAAGATGGGGATTTACTTATTTTCATGGAATTGGCAGTAGGGCCTATGGAGGTACTCTTGGTAGACAGAGCAATGGATGCTGAAGTAGACAAAATGTCTGCTGCGAATGTAGCTGTCTCAGCTATGGATGTCTTTTTAAAAATTGGTGCAGTCATTGTTTCCAGAGGTGGAGATGTTGTATTGGAATACGATCTGGTTGTATAATCAGTTGCAAATACAGGCATGCTTTTAGACTCCACGGTAGAAGAATATACTGTCTTTTGTGGTTTTAGTCCAGTAACTTGGAGTGGTGTTGTCAAATCTATTTGCTGTGAAAGAGTTGTAGTTGTTTCCTGAATTGCTATATTTTCAGAAACAACTGAAAAATTACAAAGCATGTGTCACTTTGGATTCAACTTTAGAAGTCAGAGACAATTTAAGAAACAGCTCTATAATGGTTTTTCACATTTTTAAGAGGAGATAAGTATCAGATATAAATCAAATCATGTGATTACAGCTGACCCTTGAATTATAGGGTTTGAACTGTGTGGGTCCACTTATACGCAATTTTTTTTTCAATAGTAAATACTACAGTACTACACAATCCACGGTTGGCTGAATCCTCAGATGTGGAAGAGCGGATGTGGAGAAATCACAGATACAGAGGGCCAACTATAAGTTGTAATGGGGGGACTTCACTGGTGGTCCAGTTGTTAAGTCTCTGCGCTTCCACTGCAGGGGGTGCAGGGTTTGAATTAAGATCCCACATGCCACGGGGCGCAGCCAAAACAAAAAAATTGTAACGTGATTTTCCCTGCTCTGGAGGGTTGACATTCCTAATCTCCACATTGTTCAAGGGCCAACTGTACTTGATTTTTCTTTTTCTTTCTTTCTTTTTCTTTCTTTCCTTCCTTCCTTCCTTCCTTCTTTCTTTTTTTTTACTTGGTTTTTCTTAAGATGATTTTCTGCTTTCCAAAATCTATATATGGTTCTCATAATGCCCTGGTTAAGTAACAGGTAGAAGGATATCCATTCCATCGTGTCTCCATAAAAAAATATAGGCACTCCTAAAAGAGGGGTGCATACTAGAGCAGCACACTGAGTAAGAGGATTAACTTTGGGAAACGAACCAATTTCTTGAAAGACAAGTGGTCAAACTCGCTTAAGAAGAAATAGATGACTTGAACGGTCCTATACCTATGACAGAAATGGGATTGTGTGGTTAAAGTCTTCCAAAAAAAGGAGGACCAGCTTTGGATTCAAATAGATGTATTTTTAAATCCTGGCTCCCTCATTTATTCATTATGTAATCGTGGACTAGTTAGCTAACCTCTCTGTGTTTCAGTTTCCTCCTCTGTAATGTGAGATAATAACACCGACCTTAAAAAATTGTTTTGAGAATTGAGTTAATGCATGTAAAATACTTAGCATAGCACCTGGCATATAGGAAGTGCTCAAAAAATGATTAACTGTTGTCAAATGCCTATTATTCATCTCAGTACTATAAATTGAAAATGTTTTGATCTGGGACCCCAAGATTAAAATTTCTTTAACATATGCCATTTGTGTATATATATTTACCAATAATGTATACATATGTATAATAAATTTACATTATGTACATTAAAAACATACTCAAAATATGCCAAAAGAATATGATAGGGCTTCCCTGGTGGCGCAGTGGTTGAGAGTCCGCCTGCCGATGCAGGGGACGCGGGTTCGTGTCCCGGTCCGGGAAGACCCCACATGCCGCGGAGCGGCTGGGCCCGTGAGACATGGCCGCTGAGACTGCGCGTCCGGAGCCTGTGCTCCACAATGGGAGAGGCCACAACAGTGAGAGGCCCGCGTACCGCAAAAAAAAAAAAAAGAATATGATAAAAATAAATATAAACAGAAGTTTCACAATATGTTCTTCCTGCATTCTAATGTAATGATGGGCACAGTCACACAGGAGGATAAATTAGTATGTCTATAAATTCATGATCACCAACTTCAAATAAGCTTTTCACACTGCCCATCCAGCCTACCACTTTTCTCTGGTCAATTTATGCTCCTACTCTCTGCAATAACTACTGAAAACCTTCCCCATTCTCAAACTTTACCCTCACATGTTTATCAAGTAACCTTTTCCTCTTATTTCATAGGAAAAAAACAAAGGAAGTCATCAGGTAGAAACTTAGCTGTGCTACCGTCTCAGAAAGCTGACACCAACAGTCATCCCTCCTTTCCCTTCCCCTCCTGATTTAAAACATGTTCCAGTCTGTTGCAATAAAACATAAAAAACCCCGGGCTTCCCTGGTGGCGCAGTGGTTAAGAATCCGCCTGCCAATGCAGGGCACACGGGTTCGAGCCCTGGCCCGGGAAGATTCCCACATGCCGTGGAGCAACTAAGCCCGTGTGCCACAACTGCTGAGCCCATGTGCCACAACTACTGAAGCCCACGTGCCTAGAGCCCGTGCTCTGCAACAAGAGAAGCCACCACAGTGAGAAGCCTGCACACCACAACGAAGAGTAGCCCCCGCTCGCCACAAATAGAGGAAGCCATGCACAGCAACAAAGAACCAAAGCAGCCAAAAATAAATAAATAAGATTTAAAAAAACCCACATCCTTCTGCAGGTACTGCCCTGTCACTCTGCTCCCCATCACACCCAAACTTCTTTAAAGAAAATTGATCTCTACTGGCTGTCTTCATGCTCCCCTGACCCATTCTTTAGCCCACAGTAATCTGGCTTCTGCCATCATCATTCAACTGAAGAGCACTCACTAAGGCCACCAATGGCCTCCATGTAGACAAATACAATGGATACCTTTTCAGTTCTCATCTCACTTGACCTTTCAACAGCTTTTGATAATGTTGACCACTCCCTCCTTCTTAAGATATTCTTTGAGTTGACTTCTATGACATAACGCACTCTTGGTTTTTCTCCTACTTCTCTGACCACTCCTTCTGGCTATCACCTTTGCAGACACATCCTATTTCACCTGGCCATTAAATATCAGGGCTCCCCAAGGCTTGGTCCCAGCACCTCTTTTCTTCTCACTCTATAATTTCTTTTTTTTTTAATTAATTAATTATTTTGGCTGCACCAGGTCTTAGTTGACACATGCGGGCTCCTTAGTTGTGGCATGCGAACTCTTAGTTGCAGCGTGCATGTGGGATCTAGTTCCCCAACCAGGGATCGAACCTGGGCCCCCTGCATTGGGAGCACAGAGTCTTACCCACTGCGCCACCAGGGAAGTCCCTCTATAGTTTCTTCACATCTAGGATTCCAACTTACACATATATACAGATGAATCTCAAAGTTATATCTCTAGATCAGATCTCTATTCTGAGCTCCACATTTACATAACTAATTGCTTACTTGACATCATCTCTTGGATATCTCATTAACACCTCAACTCAATATGCCCCAACTTGAACTCTCTCCAAACTGGGTTCTCTTTCAGTATTCCCACAGTGAATCATACATTTAATTGTGTAAGCCAAAACCCTCTCCCTCTGTCTCCTTCATTTCCTCTCACCTGCTATAGCCAATCCATAATCTTGTCCTATGGATCTTACCTGCTAAATAGCTCTTTACTCCACCTGTTTAGCCTCACCTTTATCACTTACCACTCTGACCAAGCCACCATCAATCTCTCACCTGGACTACTACAGTAGCTTCCCAACTAGATTCTGCCTCTACTCTTGGGGCCCCTCCAATCTGTTCCATAATGCAATCAGAATGATCTTTTTGACATGCAGATTTGATCACGTGTCTCTCACACATACACACACACCTTCACATACTCAGCTCCCGTTAGTGGCCTTGTATTACTCATAGGATTAAAAAGTTTTCTTAATAGAGCCTAAAACAACTATGCATGGTTTGGGCTCTACCTGCCTCTCCAGCCTCAGTTTGTACTAAGTTTCTCCCTTGTTTTCTGGGCTTCAGCCCGGCAGCCTCATTTTAGTCCT
This sequence comes from Phocoena sinus, assembly GCF_008692025.1. Lineage (NCBI taxonomy): Eukaryota > Metazoa > Chordata > Mammalia > Artiodactyla > Phocoenidae > Phocoena > Phocoena sinus. Next base: position 115,684,073 of record NC_045784.1, on the reverse strand, counting down.
GCAACACTTGGCATTATTTTCCCACCACAAGACTACTGCATGTCCTGTTGCCTCTACTTAGAATGATCTTCCCACCCTTCTTCATCTGATTAACTTCTATTCTGCCTCCAGATCTCGCTCATGCATCACTTTTTAGGGAAGACTGCCTTCCTTTGCCTCCATAACTAGGTCAAACCAATCTATTCTAGGCTCTTATGACATACCTCTTATGACAACCCTCATACCTCTTCTTCATAGTACTTGTCACAGATGCAGTTTTTCATGTGTGTGTGCTTATTAATACCTGTCTTCCTCACTACACTTTATGGGTAGGGCCTTCATCTTTCTTTGCTTGCTCACCATTACATTCCCAGTGCCTAGTACAGGGCCTGGCATGTGGTAGATGTCCAATAAATATTTGCAGGCTAACTGAACAAGTGGAAATGATGAAGGCTTGGAATGAGATGAGACTAGTGTGGGGAACCCTAATCCTACAGCTATTGCAAAGGAAGAATTGACATGACAGTTTATGTTAGTGAAGAGGTTTAAGAGATGAAGACAGAGAAATGTCAGAGAACTTGACTTTTGCTTTTGGGCTACTTGGAGAACAGTGGTGATATTCATAGAAATAGGAAAATTGGGAGGGCAGCCTCACTCGGAAGAAAAACACCCGCTTCAGGCTCAGATAAGTGGAATTTGGAATGATGGTGGAACATCCAAGTGAAAATGGTGCATGGTAAAATTCAACACTGAGTCATAATTTTTTACCAGTTCAAATCACCCAAAATGAAATCATGCATATTTACCGTTGGGAAATTAGCATTTTGAATTTATCTACCTGGGAAGCATAATACCTATGATGTAGGAATAATTATGGTGGTAGACAATCTACTAACTTATTTCACTGTCTCGAGCATGAAAATTACTTTTAATTTGCATATATAGAAATTCTGAGATGTGTGGGGGATATTCTTTGGGATTTCGTGGTCATTAGCAAGTAGAATGAGTGACGATCAGAAACCTGCAACTAACTGTATAGATGAGTAGACAAAAGTTCACACATTTATAAAAAGAAAACTCAAAGTGATATGAGAAGTACTTTTTTACTTAATTTTACAGCATCGTTTCAATTATCAGAGATTCACATCCTATTAGGCAGTATCAAGAAACCGGTACATTTCAGCAGCACGATATTTATTTCAAGCTTCTGCATTCAAATTTTTCCATAACTGCAAGTAAAAAGAGAATTGTCAGGATCTTGGCTCCCATTTTTGCAGATGGCTTTACCACAGCCAACTGGCTTAGCAAACCTGTTACAGTGTCACTTATATCACATTTGAGGAGTGTGGCATCCCAGGGCCTGAATCACTCCCTATGAATGCACTAATTGTTGAGAGAAGATTTCACAATTCCCATTCCTTTACAAATGATTAATGATTGAGCTGCGTTAACTTTCTAGGAAGACAATAAAACACTACATAACACAAAAGCTTAAGTAATCTTCTTTGATCCAGCATTCAAATAGCACCGTTAGAGAAATCCATAACGAGTAAACTCTTATTAGAACACGGAGGATGGGAGTTAGGCGTGATATTTTTATCTGGAGAGGGCTGAGCTATAGATGTTAATTGTTATTGACACTTCCCGTAAGCATCTCAAAAAGAAGCATAAGACTGAGAAAAAGAAAAACAAATGAGTTGAACAAAATTGCCAAACAGGTGGCATTTTAAGTACTAGATATCTCCTAGGAATGAATGCAACGTTCATTTTAACTTAAAACCTGGATTTGTATAATTCAGCAAACCTCCCATTGAATCTTTCAGATGAAAGTGGTTTTTTTCCAGAGACGTTACTGTCTCAAGGTTTTTCCTCTAAAGTCTTTATTAATAAAAACTCAAATCTTCCTTAATTAAATCACAGAATTTTAGCACTGTGTTGGAGATTGTATTCAATCCCGTCATTGAGATATTAGGCCCAGAGAGGTTCAGTGTTGAGATGAGATTTCCACCGGTGAAATATGTAGAGAAGAAATAAGACAGTGTGTGCTAGTGCTTCAATTATCCAGTACCCATAAGTGCATGCCCTCAATTTACACAGAATCATCACAAACCCTGGAGAAAGAAGAGACTCTACCTAAAAGAATCAAGAATTAGCAAATTTAGATAATAAAAGCCAAGTTCTGCAAATGCTGAACTGCTCAAGAGAAAGCTATCACCTAAAATAGTCAGACACAAATTTTAGAAGAGAGAATCACAGTGCTAAAGCAAAACATGAAGGCACCCTTGCAAGCCTAGGCATTGAAACCCAATGTGGATCCCAATTACAGCCATGCCCTGAAACAATATTCCTTAAATAATCACTCATATCCCAAATAGAGGTAATCCAATCAAATGTCAGTAGCTTTTTAACCAGGATCCATAGGGATTAAAGATCCATGGAAGCAACCTAAGTGTCCATCAACAGATGAATGGATAAAGAAGATGTGGCACATATATACAATGGAATATTACTCAGCCATAAAAAGAAATGAAATTGAGTTATTTGTAGTGAGGTGGATGGACCTAGAGACTGTCATACAGAGTGAAGTAAGTCAGAAAGAGAAAGACAAATACCGTATGCTAACACATATATATGGAATCTAAGAAAAGAAAAAAGATCATGAAGAACCTAGGAGTAAGACGGGAATAAAGACACAGACCTGCTAGAGAATGAACTTGAGGACATGGGGAGGGGGAAGGGTAAGCTGTGACAAAGTGAGAGAGTGGCATGGACATATATACACTACCAAACGTAAAATAGATAGCTAGTGGGAAGCAGCCACATAGCACAGGGCGATCAGGTAGGTGGTTTGTGACCACCTAGAGGGGTGGGATAGGGAGGGTGGGAGGGAGACGTAAGAGGGAAGAGATATGGGAACATATGTATATGTATAACTGATTCACTTTGTTATAAAGCAGAAACTAACACACCATTGTAAAGCAATTATACTCCAATAAAGATGTTAAAAAAAAAAGGCATTGCAGATTATGTGATTGTCCATGTAGAAAATCTCGAGGAACCTAAAAAAACCTAAAACACAAAAAACCTCCTGGGACTTAAAAGTGAGTTCAGTAAGGTTGGAGGATACAAATTAACACCAAGCAAAGAGTTCTTAGACTTGACACCAAAAGCATGATCCACAAAAAGAAAAATCAATAAATTGTACTTCACCAAAACTAAAAGCTTTTGCTTGGTGAAAGCCCACGTGAAAAGGATAAAAGAGTAATCTACAGATTAGGAGAAAATATTTGCAAAGCATATATCCAACAAAGGACTAGAATATATAAAGAACTCTCAAGACTCCACATTAAAAATAAAAAATCCAATGAAAAAAATGTGCAATGAATTAGGAGTTTGGGATTAACATACACACACTACTATATATAAAACAGGTAAACAACAAAGACCTACTGTATAGCACAGTGAACTATACTCAATATCTTGTAATAACCTATAATAGAAAAGAATCTGAAAAAGAATATATACATGTATAACTGAATCACTTTGCTGTACACTTGAAACTAACACATCATAGTAAATTAACTATACTTCAATGAAAAAGAGAGAAAAATCGGTAGAAGACATGAATAGTTCACTGAAGAGGTTATACAGATGGCAAATAATCACAGGAAAAGATATTCAACATCATTAGGCATCAGGGAAATGCAAATTAAAACCACAATGAAGGGCTTCCCTGGTGGCGCAGTGGTTGAGGGTCCGCCTGCCGATGCAGGGGACACGGGTTCCTGCCCCGGTCTGGGAAGATCCCACATGCCGTGGAGCGGCTGGGCCCGTGAGCCATGGCTGCTGAGCCTGCGCGTCCGGAGCCTGTGCTCCGCAACGGGAGAGGCCACAACAGTGAGAGGCCGGCGTACTGCAAAAAAAAAAAAAAAAAACAAAACACAATGAAAATCACTACACACTTACTAGGATGAGTAAAATTGGAAAATAGTGACAACACCCAATGCTGGCAAGGATGCAGAGAAACTGGACCACTCATACTTTGCTGGTGGAACAGAATATGACACAACCACTTTGGAAGACAATCTGACAGTTTTATATAAAACTAAATGTGCAACTACCATAATGCCCAGCCATTACACTTTTGGGCATTTATCCCAGAGAAATGAAAACTTATTCTCACACAGAAACCTGTACAGAAATGTTCATAGCAGGCTTTTTTTTTTTGGTAATAGGCAAAAATTAGAATCAGCCCAGATGCCTTTTAAGAGGTGAATGGCTAGACAAACAGTGATATATCCATGCCATAGAATCCTATTCTACAATGGAAAGGAACAAACTATGGATACATACAACAACCTGGATGACTCTCCAGAGAATAATGCTAAGTGGAAAAAAGAGCCAATCCTTAAAGGTTACATATTTCATGACTCCATTTATTAACTTTTTTTTTTTTTTTTTTTTTTTTTGCGTTATGCGGGCGTCTCACTGTTGTGGCCTCTCCCATTGCGGAGCACGGGCTCTGGACGTGCAGGCTCAGCGGCCACGGCTCACGGGCCCAACCGCTCCGCAGCATGTGGGATCTTCCCAGACCGGGGCACAAACCCGTGTCCCCTGCATCGGCAGGCGGACTCTCAACCACTGCACCACCAGGGAAGCCCTATTAACATTTTTGAAATGACAAAATTTTACAAACAGAGGACAGATTAGTTGTAGTTATTTTACAAACAGAGGACAGATTAGTTGTAGTTGTCAAGGGTTAGGGATGTGGGAAGCAGAAGTGGGGGAAAAGGGAAGGAGGGAGGTGGGCGTGTTTATAACAGGGCAACACCATGGATGGTTGCAGTGTTGAAACCATTCAGTATCTTTTTTTTTTTTTTTTTTTTTTTTTTTTTGCGGTTCGCGGGCCTCTCACTGTTGTGGCCTCTCCCGTTGCGGAGCACAGGCTCCGGATGCGCAGGCTCAGCGGCCATGGCTCACGGGCCCAGCCGCTCCGCGGCATGTGGGATCCTCCCCGACCGGGGCACGAACCCGCGTCCCCTGCATCGGCAGGCGGACCCCCAACCACTGCGCCACCAGGGAAGCCCCCATTCAGTATCTTGACTGTGGTGGTGGACACGTAAACCTACACAGGTGATCAAACTGTATAGAACTCAATACACACACACACACACACACACACGCAAATGAGTACAAGTAAAACTAGAGAAATCTGAATAAGATCAGTGGATTGTATCCATGTCAATATTCTGGTTGCTATACCATAGTTTTACAAAATGTTACAATTGGGGAAAACTGGGCAAAGTGTACAAGAGATCTTCAGCTGCATGTGAACCTACAGTTATCTCAATAAAAATTCAACTTAAAAGAAGCAAATGCAAAAGCCCGCACCGTGCAGGTAGTTGAATGATAACTGAATGTCCATTTGTACTGCAGGGACCACAGAAGCCATGGAGTCTGGCCTCCATCTTTGAAGGGCTTACAAACATGTTTTGCCGCATTCATCCTGTTCCCATTTGTGAACAAGTGATCACTTGCACAAATGATCTGCATGAGCTTTGCTGTCTCTGTATTTTAAAGTGGTGATAATCCATGCTAATTCACAGGGGCCTGTGGGCTTAATTGCCATTTGCTCCTTCACTTTAGACCAAATTGTATTATTGTAATCATTGGGAGCTGGAGAACAGAGGTATAGAGTAGCTGCATATTTATGAGGCATTTTGTTGCGGATGTACCTGCCAACAGAATATTAAGTAGAACATTTGCTAAGGTACCAAATTCTGCTTGTGATTTGGGTATATCACCTCATATTAAATCTTTGCGTTTTTCTAGCCCACATTTTGCATCTGATTTTTCTTTCAATCACGACCTCTGGAAATATAATTCAGAGCGTGTTTATTAGATTTGTGAGAGATAATGGTGACCAGAAACTGTCACAGACACATCTGCCTGTGGGGTAGAAAAAATATGAAATGAGCATCTTTAACATGATGAGGAAAAAAAAATTGTTTTCAAAATGTTGTCTGTATTCAGTTTCCAGGCAAGGACATGAAAAATGAATCCTGCAATAGAGAGAGAGACAGGCTAGAAGCTTCCATCTCTGAATCCATAGGCGAATGTCACCCTGTGCAGGAGACTACAAATTAGGAGGTTTGAATGAACTACAAACAGCTCTTGCTTATCTTGCGTGATGAAAAATGAGGATAGCACAGAGAACTGATGTACAGGGGCAAAACCAAATTGCCTTTTAGCTAGAAGAGCCCATCACAATGAAACCTTTCCTATCAGAGCTGATAACTGGATAGAAGGCTTAATAGTGGGCCAAAGGCCTTAGAAAGTACATAAACTATATAGTCAATCTCTGCATATTTTAAGAATGGTTAGTTCATAAAGTAATTCAAAGCAGCTGGAGCATTAGATTAATTAATAAATCTTAGCAAATCGATAGCTACACACACACAGGAACCCTATGTTTTGATACAGGGTAGATTTTGCAGAATGGACTCAAATCATGTTACTTCATTCTTTCCCAAGAAGGGATTTCTCAAATGCATTAACTAAGAGTGATTTAATCTACATACCTACATACATAGGAAGTCAGAACAAATCCTTTGTTGGATCACGTGTCTGAGCTGAGATTAGGAAATTACTCTCAATTTACCTAGAGAGGAATTTCAGCTTCTCATCAGTCCCTAATGATCACGTCAAGAAATTCCAGTCACCATCCATACCTTTTAAAAATACATTAGATTTTTGTCACAGCTAAAACCTGGATACAACTTAAAAGTCCTTCAAAGAAAGATCATTGAATAAATTATAGCATAGCTCTATCATAACCCCTACACCCAAAATAATCAGGTAGGTCTATACTTTCTGATATGGAAATATCTGCAAAATATATCATTGAATGTAAAAAAATGATACAGAGGACTATGCTTGTGATGATGATCCCAACTGTGAAAAAGAAAAACAAAGAATATTTGCACACAAACCCAAGTTTTAAATTGTTTCTGCAAGGATATATAAAAACTTTTTAATCATTACTTTTAGAGAGAAGCACTTGGGGTAAGGGGGTCGAAGAGAAAGGAGACTTTTAATTTATATCTTTATGCATTGTTTGAATTTTAACCATGCATGTCTATTACTTTTACTGTAAAAACTAAATCAATTTTAATGAATAGTTAACTTAATAAAATAACTAGCAAAAAAGGTAAACCAACTTAAATTGTAAAAGCTTATATCCTTTTCTCTTAAAATTGTACGTTTAATAATGTGTCCTATGAAATTACAAGCCCATGTATACTGAGATGTGTGTACAAGAAAATTCGTTGTAGCATTACTTGTAACTGCAAAAATTTGGAAGCAATTTAAATGCTCAACCGTGGTGAGTTAGTTCAATAAATTATAGTACATCTATAAATGGATATATGAAGCCCCAAAATGGATGAGCTGGATATAAACCTACTGATGTGTCCATGATAATATTAAGTTAAAATAAATCAAATTGTAAACCTATATGTACATATGCATATATTATTTTTATTTTTTTAACTATACACATCCATACACACCCATGCATACACACACACATTATAAATCCATAGGAAAAAAATTTCTAAAAAAAAATAGACACCTCTGTGGAGAGGACGCAGGGTAGGTTTTACTTTATGCTTCATGTATTTTTGCATTGTTTGAGTTTGTTTTATTCACAATCATTTATCGCATTTGTAATTTTTTTAATAAAGAAAAAATGCTTAAAAACTACTCCAAAACTAAATTACTAATGACTAGCACCTTTGCCATGATTATTATTTATCACTGCACTGTTTAAATATTCCTGAGACATCTCCAACTACAGTGAATACTTGTTTATTAAACCCAGGTAGCATTCATGGTTTTCAGCAAATGTTCCCCCAAAGCCTTGTTCTCATGAATACATAAATATACACATATATAGTTTATGTGTAAATAGATTTATTGAGAATTGTAACCTAGCAATGTGTTCATTAAAATTTAGTTTTGAAAGGTCATAATCCCTCTATGGACCATAAATATCAATTTATTAGGCAAAAGCTGAAGCTAGACATGTAGTAACCACTCCTATTTATTCAGATAACTGCCTTCATTTTCCCCAGATGTCAGACAGCAAGATGGAGGTAGAAGAAATTCTATGGTGTTACAGCTCCTTCAGTGGTGAACAGGCAGTGACCATAGCTGGTAGCTTAATTTCCCCAGGTGGATTATCAACACCAGCAATTCTCTTCAAAGGAAGCTTCTAAGAGAGTGGCTCATGACTGTTTTGGGGCCACAGACTCCTTCGAGGCAGTCGTGCAAGGTGTGTGGGGTGAAAAGAATGGGCTTTGCAACAGGACAGATCTTTGTGCAAATCCCAGCTCCACTACTGATTTGATGGGTGACACATGGCAAGGACCTAGTAAAAGGCAGCGATTACATTTTTTTAGAATATGATGAAGACTATAGACTGTCCTCCGGAGGAAAAAATTCATCTTGCATTTTTAGAATGGTGCGTACCATCTCAAGGGCTTTGCTCACCTGTCAAGGCCATTCTGGACCTCAGGTTAGGAAACCCTGTCTAAGGTTTGGAAAGAACATTTGAAGGAACCTGAATAGTAGAAATAACATTTTCTACTCCTTTTACTGATTGTCATTTTAGGTTATGTTTTCTTTGGCTTGTTTGTTGTATTGGATTATTTGTATATTATGCCCACCAAGACTTAATCAGACCAAGAGGATAGATTGTACATTAAAAAGTGTACAAAAGAGCAAAATAAATGAGGGTCACCTAACACTTTATCACTTCAGTTAGATTTAGTCATTTACCAGCAAAGTGGTATGAAAGGCCATGGCAATTCACTGGCCAGATTAGGTTTTCAAAGACCACTGCTAAGCATATGGATTTAATAGAGCCATACTTCTGGTTCCTTCCATCAATGATAAAGTTACCTTAAACTGCTTTGAGCGAGCTGTTCAGGCTTAACCTAGTAGCTCGCTTTTGTAATCAGAGCCAGCTAGGACTTTTCTCTTTCATTTTCAAGCCTTCAGAAAGGAGAAAAACCAAATGCCTTCAGGTAGTAGCTCAAAGGAATGGCTTTCCTGTTCCTTTGCATTAGTCTGAGCTCAAAGAAACACAGAAACCCTCTGCCATTAACTCAAACAGCATCCAGACCGTTGGTGAAAACCTATCTCCATAGTCTGCAGGAGTCCTATTAGGCATGGATCTAGCCCCCCTTCCCTCGCTACCCCCTCCCAAATCCATAAGAACAGTAAATACTATTCCTCTAAGAATAAGTGAACATTTCAGGAAATGAGAAAAAATTCTATCTTGTTGCTGTTATCAGTGACTTTACCCACGCTTCAGGACTGCAGCTGTTGACGATGGAGAAGATTGGATCTGACGGGAGAGTGGGGTTGTACAGAGAAAATCAACCTTATATTTCCTCCTAAAAACTGGAAAGAAGGGAGGAAATACATGTGTAATTCCAAAAACCCAGTTTTCTTACAAGAATTCCATCTAACAGTTCTCCCACAACGTCATTGCTCTCAAAAGAAAAATGAATTGGTTTATCAATATCAAATATTGGTATTATCAATTATCAATACCAAAGACTGGGGCTCTTTGGTAAAATGGCTGATTCTTGGGCTGAGTGGGAAGACTACAAGATGAGCCTGTAACATCTTGTTGTGCTAGAAAGTACGGAAGTGCTCGAAAAATAATGGGAATGTGTCAAAAGAACACAAGAGCCAGACTGAAGGACTCCCACTGGCCAAATCTGGGCCAATTTGAGCGATAAAATAAATGACAGCAACAGATTGCAACCCATTGAATAAACTAAGAGTCCATGAATTCATGCTGATATAAACATATAAACAACTGAAGGAATAAATAAGTAAATGTAGAAGAGAACACTCTCCCTCACAATAGAATGCTAACTAATAAATGTAGAAAAATGATGGAGTTCTAAAAATCGTCATTTGGCAGTCATCATAGTAATAAGTGATTGAGGCAAGAATCGTCGATAGATATAAAACTACTGGGTGAAAGTTTGATAAGAAGAGGATATTGATATAGCCTCCTAATATCTCTCAGGAAATTACTCAATTATAATGGAAAAAGAGTAACTTTGCAGTGGAGAAATCTGTCATCATTAACATCAAGTGATCAAAGTTACCGTCACTGGTATTGAGACAAATTGGCATCATGAAAGACAGGGAAAAACTAAGGGTCTGTTCCACATTAGAATCTAAAGAGACACCATAACTAAATGCAATGTATGATCCTGAATTGGATCCTGGACCAAGTAAAATATAACTATAAGAGAAATTATTAGTACAATTGGCTAAATTTGAATATGGACTATGAATTAGATATTAGTACCATATCAATGTTAAATTTCCTGATTTTGACAACTGTACTGTGGTTATGTAAGAGAATGTCCTTATTCTCAGGAAATTACACACTGAGATATTTAGGGGAAATGAGGCCCTATGTCTGCAACTTAATCTTAAATTATTAAGAAACAGTTTGTGAGTGTGTGTGTGTGTGTGTGTGTGTGTGAGAGAGAGAGAGAGAGAGAGAGAGTGTGTGTGTGTATGGAGTGGGGAAAGAGAAGGGGACAGAGAGAGAGGGAGAATGATAAAACATATGGGGAAAATGTAACAGTGAAGCTGGGTAGAGAATATATAGAAAATTTTTGTCCTATTCTTGCAATTTTTCTGTAAGTTTGAAATCATATCAAAATACAAGACAAAAAGTACTATTTGCTCTACGTTAAAAAGTAGACGACAAAACTGTGGCAACCTTGGGCCCCTCTGAGGAAGACAGAGCCTGGGCCTAGGAGTGGGTTGTTTATAGTAGCAAGCAGAAGAGTTCTGCACCACCACTACCCTTGCTAAGGAAGACAATTCATCAGTTACTCACCGCAGCGCACTCTCATGTCAACGGTTGGAATGATCTTGTTGATGAGCCAAACGTCTTCTTCCCAACTAACCGCGTTTCCGCTCAAACACTTCATAAACTCTTCACTTCCCAGGATGTGGTCCCAGAGTTGAAAGTAGTACAAGCTGCTGGTGAACCTAGGAACCATGTCTTTAACACGGTCATCCCCTTTCTTGCGAAAATGTCCTAGAACCAGCGTCCCATTAGGCGCCAGGTTTTGTGGCTGATCGATCATTACCAGTATCCTTTCTTTACTCAGGAAGAGCTCTAATCTGCCTTTCACACCGTCCCATATCAAGCATATTGTGTGCCACTGAAATGGAGTCAGGTGGTAACGGATGTAAAAGGTCTTGCCCAAGTTGTACACGATTAGCTGCTGATGGTCTCCTGCAAGTCCAAGGTCTATGTCTTCTCTACCCAGGAAAGTAGTTTTAGTAATATAGGAGAAGGCCATCCAATCATTTGATCTGGCACCCACAAATCGCAGGTCAACGCATACTGTGAATCGACTGAGTTCGGGAATGGTGTTGGTCAGGCTCACATATGTGTCAGCTCTGCCATAAAAATCCAACCTTTTTCCTTTTAGTGAAAGTGCACCTGTCCACATTTGGGGGAGGGAAAAGAGAAAACAAATGAAATTTTTTGTAACAAAAAAATCAATTTTAACATCTTTTTTAGCCATAGAGCCAAATCCAGATTATACAATACTATTATGAGTCAATACCGGTGCAAGTAAGCCAAAATAGTTGATATACAAAAATCATCTCTATTTGACGTTAGCATGTGACTTGACTTTGGCAGAAGAGCTTCTTCCTAATTATATTTTGCCTGGGCTAATAAGAAAAGTTAGATTAGTGTTCCCAGAGCACACACCAACTGAACACTTTGAGGGGGCGGTTAGAAGTGGGGTTGGGGGGAGACCAAGGAAAAGGTAGCTTGGACTTAAAATTTGCTGCACATAATCCTCACTCATATAATCAAAAGATGACTATTTCCATCTACCTAACTGCCTTCTTGTATTCACGGTGCAACAGCAATTTATTTCCCCAATGCCTTTTCCTGAGCCAAATTACCTGATTTATTCTGTCTCTGGAGACGGCTTCTCACTGAGGCACTGACAGGGGCCTGAAGGATGGACAATGCTGAAGCTGCAGGGCTTCCGTTTGCGTTCAGGAAAGGGAGAAAGGGCGCTGCCCGGAGTGTATCCTGATTCCTCCTTTCCATTTCCTCACTAAGGGGGCTGCAGCTTTAAGAGGCTCAAGACGGCCACGTACCTGGTTACCACTGGCTCTGCAGTCAGGCAACCTGGGTTGGAATCCCAGCTCTGACGCTCATCAGGTGGGTCGCTTTGAGCAAGTAACTTAACCTCCAGATGCCTCACCGTTTGCTTCAGTAAAATGGGAATTCAGGGCCACAGTGTTGCATGAATGCACAACCCAGGGCCACCACTATAGTCTACGCCAAATAACACCCCTACCTGCTGTCCTTGCAAGATTGTTTGAAGATTAAGTGACATGATGTGTGCTCTCAAATGTTGCTGAAGGACATGCGCGTTGGTACAGTCTTTTGGCGGGCAATTTGGCAATATCTATGAAAGTATAAACTGAGTATGCCCTTTGTTTCATAGGTAGCTATTAATGAATCATGATACTATCACCATCGCATACCTCACAACCCAGGGCACTAGGCAAATATCTGAGGCTTGCCGAACATCAACTTAATTCCACTCCCAGCACAGCCCAAGACAAAGCAAAAAGAGCTTTATGGCAGAATGGAATGTTAACCTTTCTCTGAATTAGGGGTGTAATGTTGGGACCGCCACTCTAGAACTGACAGCTGTAAGAGCACACTACACAGGCTGGCAGGAAGTGACAACTTCCCTGCTTTGGGAAGATGTCCCCATATGAAAGCTTCTAGATACTCCCTAGCCCTACAGAATTCTCTCCCTCCATTCCTCCACTGAGTATCTTCCAAAAGCAAATAAATACATGTCTGCCTACACATACTCGCCTGCACACACACACACACACACACACACACACACACACACACACACAGAACCATACGCCAGAACTCATAGCATCCACCTGCCAGGGAGCTATTTCTGAACCATTCATGGTGGATGAGCAAGTACTCTTTTCTGTCCTTGGCTTATGTGATTATAGTATCATCATCTTTCATGTGGCTAATAAATCAAGAGTTAATCCCACATGGCAATAATTGCTGTGAAACCCAAGTCTCAATTATGGTTGGTTAACATTGCTTTTCTGTCCAGCCCTCCAAAATGACGTCAAATACAACACTTAAGAATGGTTATTATGGTGAACATAAATCTCCAGGGCTTACTTGTCCCTTAAAAGAGAATGTATCATAATTTCACATGCTCTACAAGGGCCTCTGCTCTCTGCAGTAAGATAGTATAAAACCAGTTGCCAAAGGACATGAACAAGCAAGTAACTAAATCAGAAATATAAAAAGATGGGCTCTCACTATTTTTAAAACACAAGTTAGAACAACGATAAGATACCATTTTTTGCCTTCCAATATCTATGAAAATTTTAATTGTACATAATTGTGCATATGCTTTTGACCCAGCAATTCCATTTCTATCCATTTATTCTAGACAAACATACATGTGTACAAAGCTGCAAGTACAAGGATATTTATTGCAGCATTGTTTGTAATTGAGAAAAAAAGAGGAGAATCTCTATGTCTCAAGAAGTTAATTGTCACCTCTATACGCTGGAATAGTAAAACAGAGTAGATGTATAGAGTCATGGAGAGATTTCCAAGGTTTACTATTATGTGAAATGGGAGTTACATAAGTATAGATATAGTATTATCCTATTTCAAAAATAAGAGAAAAATGTGTGTGCTGGCATACACTAGAAAAAAATCTGAAAGAATACACTCCAGATAAGAATGAGTATCTTCAGGTTTGAGATTTAGGGAGATTTTTACTTTCTATGTTATTTCAGTAATATTTGCGTTTTTTAATAAACAATGTGTTACATTTATAATCAGAAAAATAAGGATGGATAGATGATAGGTAGATAGATAGATACATACATACATACATATATACATACATACATAGATACATAGGACAGATAGATAGAAACCACTTGTGGCCATCCTTAAGGTTCTGCAGACAGAGGTAAGTCTTGCTTAGATCTGAGCAGAAGTGTGGTGTAGTGGAATCCAAAAAGGCCAGATTCAAGTCCCAGTTCTGCCCCTTCCTAGCTGTGTGAACATGGGAAATGAATGCAGGTAAAAGCATTTAAAATTAAAAAAATTTTTTTTTCATGAAGTATAGCTGATTTACAATGTTGTGTTAGTTTCGGGTGCACACAAAAGTCATTTGGATATACATATATATTATGTATACATATATAATATATATACATATATAATATGTATATTGTTTTACAGATTCGTTTCCGTTATAGGTTTTTACATGATATTGAATATAGTTCCCTGTGCTATACAGTAGGTCCTTGTTGGTTATCTATTTTACATATGGTAATGTGTATATAGTAGTGTGTACATGTTAATCCCAAACTCTTAATTTATCCCTCCCCCATGTGAAAGCTTTTAAGACAGCGTCTGGCATACAGTGAGCACTATATGAATGTTAAACTCACGTCACTTCTCTGAACCTCATTCCTCCACGGTAAGATGGGAGTAATAATTACCTACCTCGTAGGGACGTTATGAAAGCTGATGCAATAACTAACAAACTGATGCAACAACTAATGTTTAGGTCACGTTTGTGAGAAAGTTGATAAACTGCGAAGCCCCGTGTAAATGTCAGCTGCCATGTTTGCCATTGTCATTATTAGAGGCCTCTTCTTCCACAACCTCTTCTGCGCCCTCACACATGCAAGCACGTCTGCGCTGAGCCCTTGCTGCAGCCTCCAGGCCCTGAGCAGGGCTTGGAGGAGGCTGGGCTGTGATGAGTTGGGACAGAAGCTTTGCCCTTCTGTTTGGCCAGGCAACCAGTGTTCTCTGGCGGGCCTCTCCAGGGCCCACTTCAAAAGCCACTTGTGTCTTTGCATATGATTTAACTATCCATTGCAGATGTCTGCTTGAACGCTGCCATCTGTTCCCTGGCAATTTTCAAGTTCAAATTGCATGATTGCTCCCCTGAAGCAATTGATTTGGCCATCCTCTGTGTCTCTTCGCCTCTATCCTCTGTTTCCTTTTGTTTTAAATTACATGTATTGTTTCCCCCACTTTAAAAAAAAAAGAGGTGTTTTTTCCATTATAAAAGTGATACTGTACATGCTTTTTAAAAGAAAAAAATGGAAAGTATTAGAAAGTAAAAAGATGAGAACGAACTCAGCCAGAGTTCCACCACCCAGAGACAACCACCATTAACATTTTACAATATTTCTTTTGCTGTTTTGGTTCTGTGCATGGGTTTTGCTCATTTCTATGTGGCTGAGATCATATTGTATGAAAAATGTGGTACCCTGCTTTCCTCACTTAACATTATGACATAAGTGTTTTCCCTGTTGGGGAAACCTTATCATAAACCCCATTTAAATGACTATGTTACAGCCCCCAGGAGTGCCAGGCATCATTGTATTTGTATCGAGAAGATACACAGAACATAAAATTCACCATTTTAATCATTTTAAAGTGAGCAATTCAGTGGCATTTAGTACATTTACGATGGTGTACAATCATCACCATTATCTAGTTCCAGAACTTTTCATCACCCCCAGAGGAAACCCTGTACCAATTAAGCAGTCGCTCCCCATCTGCCCCTCCCATCAGCCCCTGGAAACCACTAATCTGCTTTTTGTCTCTGTGGATTTGCCTATTCTAGACATTTCATATAAATGAAATCATACAATGTGGCTTTTTGTGTCTGGCTTATTTCACTTAGCGTAGTGTCTTAAACGTTCATCCATGTTGTAGCATGTGCCAGTACTTCATTCCTTTATATGGCTGAATAATTTCCATCGTATGGGTATACCACATTTTAAAAATTAATTCATGTATTAATGGATATTTGGGTTGTGTCTACCTTTTGGCTATTATGAACAGTGCTGCCATGAGCATTCATGTTATTCATTTTGTTTGAACACATGTTTTCATTTCTTTTGTGTATATACCTAGGAGTGGGTCATATAGTAATTCTATGCTTAACTTATTGAGTAACAGCTGACCTGTTTTCCACAGTGGCTGCTCCATTTTACATTCCCACTAGCAACATATGAGGGTTCCAACTTCTCTACCTCCTTGCCAACTCTTGTTGTTTTCTGGGTTTTTTTAAATTAGTATTATAACCATCCTCGAGGGTGTGAGTGACATCTCATTGTGGTTTTGATTTGCATTTCCCTAACGACTAATGACATTGAGCATCTTTTCATGTGCTTGTTGACCATTTGCATATCTTCTATTCAAGTCCTTTGCCCTTTTTTTTTTTTTTTTTTGCGGTACGCAGGCCTCTCACTGTTGTGGCCTCTCCCGTTGCGGAGCACAGGCTCCGGACATGCAGGCTCAGCGGCCATGGCTCACGGGCCCAGCCGCTCTGCAGCACGTGGGATCTTCCCGGACCGGGGCATGAACCCGTGTCCCCTGCATTAGCAGGCGGACTCAACCACTGCACCACCAGGGAAGCCCCCTTTGCCCATTTTTAACTGGGTTGTCTTTTTATTGTTGAGTTGTAAGCAGTCTTTATGTATTCTGGATACTAGGACCTTATGAGATATATGACCTGCATATAGCTCCCTTTCTGTAGGCTGTCTTTTAACTTTCTTGATAGTGTCTTTTGATGCACAAAAGTTTTTAATTTTGATGAAGTCCAATTTATCTGTTTTTGCCCTTGTTGCTTGTTCTTTTGGTGTCATTTCTAAGAACCTATCTATTGTCAAATCCAAGGTCATGAAGATTTACCTCTATGCTTTCTTCTAAAATTTTATAGTTGTACTTCTTACATTTAGATTGTTCATACATGTTGAGTTAATTTTTATATATGGTGTGAAGTAGGGGTCCAACTTCATTCTTTTACATGTGTTTACATGTATTTGTATGTATACATGCATATATGTTTACATACCCAGTTTTCCCATCACCATTTGTTAAGTAGATTATTTTTCCCCATTGAATGGTCTTGGCACCCTTGTGGAAAATTAATTGACCATACATGTATGGGTTTCTTTCTGAACTCTCAATTCTGTTCCATTAATCTATGTCTATCCTTATGCCAATAACACACTGCTTTTGATTATTGCACTTTGTAGTAGGTTTTGAAATCGGGATGTGTGAGTCCTCCAACTTTGTTCTTTTTCAAGGTGGTGTTGGCTATTCAGTGTTCCTTGCAGTTCCTTGTGAATTGTGGGATTGGCTTTTCCATGTTTGTAAAAAAGACCATTGGAATTTTTTTTATTTATTGAAATGTTTTCTTTTTGGCCACGCTGCACAGCTTGTGGGATCTTAGTTCCCCCACCAGGGATTGCACCCAGGCACACGGCAGTGAAAGCACCGAGTCCTAACCACTGGACCACCAGGGAACTCCCTAAAAAAGACCATTGGGATTTTGATAGAGTTTGCCTTGAATCTTTGGATCTCTTTGAGGTATATTGTCATCTTAATATTAAATCTGTAAACATGGGGTTTTTCCCATTTACTTAGGTCTTCTTTAATTTCTTTCAGCAATGTTCGTGGTTTGAGTGTAGAAGTCTTTCACCTACTTGGTTAAATTTATTCCTTGGTATTTTATTCTTTTAGAAAGTATTGTAAATGAAATTGTTTTCTTAACTTCATTTCAGGTTGTTCATTGTTAGTGCATAGAATGTACTACTAATTTTTATGTGTTGCTCTTGTATCCTGCAATTTGCTGAATTTGTTTGTTAACTTAATCATCTGTTTTTCAGATTCTTTAGGATGTTCTTTGTGTAAGATCGTATTATCTACAAACAGAGATCGTTTTACTTTTTCTTTCCAGTTTGGATGTCTTATTTCTTTCTCTTGTCCAATTTCTCTGGCTAGAACTTCCAGCACAATACTGAATAGAAGTGGCAGAAGTGGGCATTCTGGTCTTGTTCCGGATCTTAGGGGAAGATTTTACCTATTCACAATTAAGTATGATGTTCACTATTAGGTTTTCATAGATGCCCTTTACAGCTTGAGGAAGTTTCCTTCTATTTCTAGAGTGTTGAGTGCTTTTATCATGAAACGGTGTTGGATTTTGTCAAATGTTTTTTCTCCATCAATTAAGATGATCATATGTTTTTTTCTCTCCAATCTATTAATGTAGTGTATTACATTGGTAGATGAATTTTTATATGCTGAAACACCTTTGCATTCCTAATATAAATTCCACTTGATCAGGGTAGATAATCCTCAATACGCTGCTGGATTTAGTCTGCCGGTATATTGTTAAGAATTTTTGCATCTAGATTCATATGGGATATTGGTGTGTAGTTTTCTTTTCTCATGATATCTTTATCTGCCAGCTACCATTTTATAACTCTCTAGCAGATTGATATAGCAAGAGAATGTGCCCCAGGTCTTTCTCTGGCGGAGCCAGAGGGAAAATAATACTCTTGCCATATTGCCACAATACTCACTCAAGATGTCATTCTATTTTGCTTTTTGCTAAATTCTAAAACTGCTTTGCCTGAGGATGCCAAGTTTAAGCAATTTTTAAAGCAGAATTGAATTCACTGAGCATAAAACAATGCCAGTTTTTCCCAGAATGCTCCTACTTTTGTATTATCTGATTTTCTGGGCAGTAGTATAACTGGAGTCTTGGCCACTATTGCCAGTTTCCAGTGCTCAGCATAATGGTTGGCACGTAGTAGGTACTTTACTGCTATTTACTGAATATAATCATTGTTCCCTATATTAGGGTACTGAGTTGGAAGCTGACAGGTGAGCATATGGAGGGCTGTCCCTTGTGCAAAAGTATCAGTGCTGTGGGTGAAGCATCTGGCATAGGATGACAAATTCTGAACTACAGACTGAACTTGTGCCCTGCCCTCTGTTTTAGAGAACCTTTGGCAAAAGATCAGGAGATAGTTCCCTCTCCCCATCAGACCCCAAAAGTAACAAATACATCCATTTTAAAAGTCAGTGAGGTTGGGCTTCCCTGGTGCCGCAGTGGTTGAGAGTCCGCCTGCCGATGCAGGGGACGTGGGTTCGTGCCCCGGTCCGGGAGGATCCCACGTGCCGCGGAGCGGCTGGGCCCGTGAGCCATGGCCGCTGAGCCTGCGCGTCCGGAGCCTGTGCTCCGCAACGGGAGAGGCCACAACAGTGAGAGGCCCGTGTACCGCAAAAAAAAAAAAAAAAAAAAAGTCAGTGAGGCAAATCTGCAAAATTATTAGTGATTAGGTCCAAGGTCTGGCCAAAAGACTTGTAAATTGTGTCAAGTGTTCATTGTATTGAATCAGTGTTCACTGATGTCTCCTCAGTGAACAGTGGAACGTACAGATAGAGAAGCTCTTTGTAGTTGCCAGATCAGCTCGGCTCATAAGCCTGAGTTTAAAAAGGCATCATTCCCCCCTCACACTTCAATGCTGTACAGTCCAAACCCCTAGGACTCATGGACAGTGCTTTGAGCCACATTTTTGGACAAAAATGGCTCCATTTTTCCACTCTGCGGTTTTCTTAAAATAGCTCAGTGTTTTCTAGTCACCCTAAAGTAGTGTTGATTTCTAAGCTATCACATTTGACTTTATTCTTCTACTCTGAAAAATCTTGACTTGTTTGAGTGTATATAATATATATAAAGGGAGCCTTAATGGATTTGTTTTCATAATTTAATATTCTTTGTATTTGCTCTTGTATAATTGTTTTTAAAGGAAAGCATTACAGAATTCAAGGTGGAATTCTTAGAACCAAAGTTGTTCTTAATAAAAATCGCCACATACTTGGACCATGAAAAAAAAATAAAGGTCAGTGAGGGAATTCTCTGGGGGTCCAGTGGTTAGGAGGCTTTCACTGCCATGGCCTGGGTTCAGTCCCTGGTCAGGGAACTAAGATCCCGCAAGCTGCGAGGCGTGGCTGATAAATAAATAAATAAACAAACAAATAAATTAATTAAATTAAAGGCAGTGAATAAGACGTTTAGAACTCTAAGAGATAGATAATTTGCATGACTTTTTTTCAGTAAAGTCCCTTTATTTTCTGAGACAGCATTAGTAATCATCAGATATATTCTATACTTGTTTTCCTGTCCTCTCTTGGCAAAGATTCTCCTTGAAATGTGAAAGTATTTCAAAGGTTAGGGGACTGAGATTCTAGGTGCACTGCCCTGCATCATCTTAGGAGGAGTGGACGAATGAGGTTTACCCCTGGTTGGGCACTGTGGGCATGATCTGGTCACTGTTTCTCCCCCATGAGGTGACCTGTTTCCTCTACTTTACCCAAGAGTTCTGATCCAGAGAACCTGACCGAGCATCAGAGTCTGAGTGTAATAGTTGCTAGGGTGCTGTAACAAAGTACCACAAACAACAGGAATGTATTGTCTCACAGTTCTGGAGGCTAGAAGTCTGAGGCCAAAGTGTCAGCAGGGTTGCTTCCTTCTGAGGACTCTGAGGGAAAAATCTGTTCCAGGCCTCTCTCCTAGTTTCTGGTGGTTTACTGACAATATGTGGTGTTCCGTGGCTTCTGCTGCATCACCCCAATCGCTGCCTTTATCCTCACACAGCCTTCTTCTTGTGTGCTTGTCTGTGTCCAGATGTCCCCTTTGTATAAGGACCACCATCATATTGGATTAGGGGTCCGCACTACTACAGTGTGACTCCATCTTTCCTTGACTAATTACATTTGTAATGACCCTATTTCCAAACACGATCACATTCTCAGGTGCTGAGGGTTAGGACTTCAACATATGAATTGTGGGAGGGAAACAATTCAACTCATAATACTGCATAAGGCTCAAGGCCCAGCTAACCACCTGGCAATACCTTCTATTCAAGGAGGGAGAGGGGGCAGAGCAGATTTGGGGGATGGGTCCCACCGGAGTCGTTGGCTGTTTCAATCCTGTAGAGAAACTGCCCACTGTGAAGGTAAGCATTCTGCCAAGGGCGCACCATGCCTGCCTCAACTAGGAAATGTCATTACTCACTCATAAAAGGGCTCTTCTGGCTCTTAGTATCACAAATCCTTGCAAATGAATAGCCAGGAGCATTGAAAAACTTGGTAGACCAGGTGCTGGCAGACCCATGGCTGTCTGAGTAGATACAGTAGATTCATGCTTGATACTGGGGAGCTTCATTACCCACATCACCATAGCCAACCTGTGGACAACCACAGAGGCCCAGAGCTACTGCCATCTATTGCCTATACTTCCCACTGGTCTTGTGAGTAACCAACTAATCTTTAGATTAAACCCTTGTACATTGTTGGTGGGAATGTAAATTGGTGCAGTCACTGTGGAAAACAGTATAGAGGTTCCTCAAGAAACTAAAAATAGAGTTACCATATGACCTAGAAATTCCATTCCTGAGTATATATCTGGAAAAAATGAGAACTCTAATTTAAAAAGATATATGCACCCAACAATCAAAGCAGCACTATTTACAAGAGCCAAGATGTGGAAGCAAACTGAGTGTCCATCAACAGACGATTGGATAAAGAAGATGTGATATCTATATCTATATCTATATAATGGAATATTACGCAGCCATAAAAAAGAATGAAAGCCTGCCATTTGCAGCAACGTGGATGGACCTAGAGAATATTATGCTTAGTGATATAAGTCAGACACTGGATACAGTATATCATTTATATGTGAACTCTAAAATGTAATGCGAATGTATATGCAAAACAGAAACAGACTCACAGGTATAGAAAATAAACTAGTGGTTACCAGTGGGGGAAGGAAGGGGGAGGTACAATAAGGGAGTAGGGGATTAAAAAGTATACACTATTATGTATGAAATAAGCTACAAGGATATATTGTATAGCACAGGGAATTCTAGCCATTATCTTGTAATAACTTTTAATGGAGTGTAATCTGTAAAAATACTGAATCACTATGTTGTACACCTGAAACTAATATAATATTGTAAATCAATATACTTCAATAAAAATTAATTAGTTAATAAAAACAGATGATATATTAAGCCTGGAACATTGTATATGGAAGAAATTTCCTACCATCAATGAATAACTTTGCCCTCTACAAATGTAAAAAAAGACAAAACCAAAAAACCAGATCTGCCATATATAGAAGCATCCAACTTTGAGCCTCATTTCTCTCACCAGTCACCAGTTACAGAGTTATCCAACATGTCCTCTCCTCCAGTACCCAGGTTGCTGACCACGCATGTGGCCTGCCAAGAGTTCTTGTTGGAATGGGAGGCAAAAGAATTACCCTCACAAAGGTAATGAGATTGCTCCTTCAAAACTTGGGCCCAAGGCCCATGTCTCACCCAACAAAATGGATGCCCTTACTCATAAAGCCAGAAGTACCCTGGACCATTCATTTACTTGACACTGATGATCACTGAGGCCCAACTATGTGGCAGTGTTGGAGTGCAGTGATAGAGCGAACACATGTCCACACCAGGTCCCTGGCCTTCGTCAGTTTAACATTCCAGAGAGAGAGAAGCAGTCACTCAACAAGGAGAGAGAATTACAAATTGTGAACAGTACTCGGAAGGAAATTAACAGGCTGATGAGCTAGATAATGCGAGGGGCAGGGATGAGGGGAACGGGAACGTCTACATTCAATCAGATAGTTAAGGAAGGCCTCTCCGAAGAAGAGTTATTTGGGACTTCCCTGGCGGTCCAGTGGTTAGAGGTCCACGCTTCCACTGCAGGGGGCACGGGTTTGATCCCTGGTTGGGGAACTAAGATCCTGCAAGTCGAGTAGCCAAAAACTAAATAAATAAATACACATTTTAAAAAACTTATGAAGAAGAGTCATTTTAGTTTAGTCCTAGGAGATGAAAAAGAGCCAGGGTTACAAAGATGTGAAGTAAGAGTGACCCAGACATGGGTAATAGTATGCGCAAAGGCCTTGAGGTGGGACTATGCTTGCCATTCTCAAGGACTAGGAAGGAAGCTGGTGTGTCTGGAGTGAGAGAGAGGGAGAGGAAGCATAGTAGGAAATGAGGCCCAAGAGGCACTGAGACCAGATAGCGCAGTGCTTTTTAGGGCTAATTAAAGAGTTGGGATTGTATTCTAATTGTGATGGAGACATATTGGCAAGTTTTGAGTAGAAGAGTGACTGATCTGACTTAATACATCAAAGGATGGCTCTGACTGCTGTGTTGAGAATAGGCTATCGCAGAGCAAGAATAAAAGCAGGGAGCCCAGAGGCTATTTCTGTTTTATTCCTTACAGTCTACCCTTTCTTCCTCCCTCCCCCGCTCCACTCTGCAACTATTCAGTTCCTGACCTCAGTCTTCCTCCCTTCTTTCTGGCACTGCTCTCACCTTTAGACTTTACAATGATTTGACTTCTTCTTCTTGACCCTTGGTATTTCCTCCATGGACATGGTTTTGCTCCACACTCAGGCCTCATCCAGCGACAGCATCTGAATCACCCTCTGCCCGATCTAGGCTTGGCCCTCGCCCTGTCTCCCACGATGACCCTCACAGTTGGGAGGCTGGTGACTCTTCTGGAGCCTGAAGGGGACTGAACCTTAGTCATACTATTTTTTTCAAGAACCAATTTTTGTTCCAGGAAGAAAATGATGACTTTCTCACCAACTGAAGGACAATGAAAACTGTTTAATAACCTAAAAGAAACACTGCCTTGCCTCATGGATTTGAAGGTTTACAATCTGCACATCTATCATAATTTTCATTGACCAATGACATTCCTCACAAAACCCATTCTAACCTTCCAGTATCACACACTCTTCCACTTTTTCTTCCATGACTACACTAAAGACTTCTAGATCGCTCTATTCCTAGATCCCTCTTATCCATGCCCCATGCCCTGCCCACACACACACAAATCCACTTAGAGTTTGTGTCACATACACCACCACCGTACAGGTGTTCAAGGTTTTATCATTTCAAACTGCATCAATTTATTAAATCAGCAAATATGTACTGACAAGCTGTGTGTCAAGACCTGTGCTGGATGTTTTGGATAAAGAAATGGAGCAAACACAGTTTCTTGCCTTTGAGGAAATAGTCAGGGAAAAGAGAAATCAACATCCTAGCAGGTAGTCAAGGCCAGGCGACACAGTTGCCACTGTGCCCCCTAGATGCCACTTCAAGCTTTATGATAAGAAACATGGTTTCCCATCAGGCTCTGCACACAGTCAGTGCTTGTTGTTGATGGCGATGATGATTTGGTATTTTTCCAGAAGATCAGCTCTCAAATCTGAGGGCCACTCAAATCAAACCCCACTTCTGTTTCATCAAGGAACTGTCCCTCATGGGCATGTATGGCCTTTTAGTTAAGACTGATGTGCTAAATGAGCAATATTACCAACTGAATTCACTTAACATGGACGAGATTGCAGTCTTCCAAGACAACCTCGTTCTTATGTCTCCAAATTACCAGCTACTTCCGTTCAACTGTCTCCATCATCTATTTGCTGCAGAATAGAAACAAAGACAGAATCTATCTCCATTCTGATCAGAGTTTAGGCAAGGACTGGGCCTCCCAGAACAGATGCCTGTTTGTCACACCTCAGCTTCCCTGTCTATACTCTATGATTGTTGATATATATATATATATATATATATATATAATGGAGACAGAAAGATGATATCATAATGCTCCAGGGAGCTTTAAATAAAGCATTATGCATAAGAGAAAACAGCCTAAAAGAAAACCCAAATCTTATGTTAGGTGTGTATTAGCCACCAAATGGCATGTCAGAGTTTCATTAAGATATGTCAAAGACAGCAGTAGTCCAAGCTACTGTGTACTTGGGGCCAGTTCTCCACCAGTCACAGGGAATCCTGAGAGAGTGGATTCACTTGCTGAAGCTCCAGCTTGTCCTATAGCCATATGGACCGACAGGAAGCCATTGAGAGGCAGCCCAGCAATTTTTCAAATGATTTATTTCGGTAACCTACTGTCCATGAGATATTGAAAAAGATAATAATACATTTTCTTACCTGAGAGAAAGATAAAACTCAACATGAGATAAAGCCTCTGATATATGATGTGTTCTTTCATTGTCTAAACCTGCGTTCAAAAAGTCAGAAATATGCCCAGTTCAGATTCAGAACAAACGATCTCCGAGTACATGAGACTATACTTTTCCTTCGCATCCCACACAAGACTTTTTCCTCATGCTCAAAGCCATGGCAGCAGCCACGGTATAGACCCTTGCCTGAGTTATGCAGCCTGGCTGCAACCTCACCGACTGATTTTTCTGCATATCCGTTTAACACATTTTATCGAGTGCCTACTATGTGTCAGACACCGTGTTGTACACTGGGAATACAGTGCTGGGAAGACAAGACAGAGATTCCTGCCCTCACGAGGCACTTAGTCCAGAGGGGAAGGCAGCCATTAAATGCATAATTACACAATGTGATATATTCAACATTAATGCACACAACTTCAACCCAACAACTTGCTGTTTTAATGATCCTAAACTTTTTGGAGGAAGCATTATGCAAGATCTTATTAACAAAAGTAACTCATCAAAGCATTGCTATTTTTAAATCATTTTTGTTGTTGTTGTTTTTTGGGTTTTTTTTTTTTTTTTGGCCACGCTGCACATCATGTGGGACCTACCAGGGATCAAACCCATGCCCCTTGCAGTGGAAGCACAGTGTCCCAACCACTGGATAACCAGGGAATTCCCAAATCATTGCTATTTTTAAAAAGCAGACCTGTTTAGAGAAACCCGACCACCTCATTACATTTATCCACCTTCTCTCCTTAAATAATCGTAACTAAAGCTACTTATTTGGGAAACACACTGGAAGTCCCCCTTTCTCCAACCAAAACGGTATTGAAACTACAAATCCTATGGAAACATATTACAGAAGGTTGGCAGTAAGATGCTGATGGGCATTTTCTGATTTTAAATAAAATACACTTCTGAATGATTTACTACTGATTTAAACATTTTTTTATAGGATAATGCAACATATTGTATTTCTTTCCACTTCTAAGCAGGGTTTGGAGTGAATAGACTCACTTTACATTTAAAGTAACAGAAGCCAATTAGGAAACCAAATGAGTCTTGGGCTTGCTATGAGCGCCAGCCATTAATAAAGCTCTTCATATTTACCAAGTGTTCTACTGCCATTCTCATTAGAATAATAAGGGCATTTGTATGACTTGGATGGATTTTCTAAACTACGAGCTTAGAAGTAAGGGGATGTCGAAATCTTTTATAACTTGCAAGATGAAAGGCAGCTTCAGCTTCCAGCGCTGGAAGAGGAACAGACTGCGAATCCGTAACTAGCTTTGAGACCGTATTGCTGTTCCTTCATTTTCCTGGGCCTCAGTTTCCTTATCTGTAAAAACAGAGATAATAATCTGCCTATTTCCCAGAACAGCTATAAAAGAGGATCAAATGAGGTTATATTTCAAACGCAATTTTCAAAGTATAAAGTGCTATAGAAATGGATATGATTGCTATCTATAAAATGGAATTTTCAGCAGCAAACAATCTAATTTATACCTTTCTTGAATTTCCTCTAAACTTTTATAACAATTTCACGGTATGTTTCAGAAACTTACCTCACACCCCATAAATAAATCATGGGACATTCTCTCTACAGAATACTATGCAATCATTAAAAGGAATAAGGTAAGTCTCTGTGTCTATCAGGCATGAAAAGGTGGGTTGGTAAAGGGGGCAGGGACTGAGGACTTTTCCTTTATATACCATACAATTCTGTACTGCTTGATTCTTTTATAATTATCATACGTTACCTATGTGATTTTAAAAATTGAAGGAAAGGAGAAAGAAAGGGAAAGAGGAAGGGAGGGAAAACAGGAAGGAAGGGGGCGAGAGAGATAGGAAGGAAGAATGGGAATGAAATCAGTTTCCTGTATGCCTCATACCATTCTGTACTGCTTGATTACTTTACAGTGAACCTGTATTACTCCCATAATTTTTTAAAAAATGAAGGAAAGAAGGAAAGAAAGAAAAGGGAAAGAGAGAAAGGGAGGGTAGAGATTAAGGACCTTTAATGCCTCATACAGTTACATGCAATTTGGTTTTGTATGATGAATATCTGTTACTTTCATAATTTAAAGAAATTTAAAGGAAGGAAAAAAAGAAAGAAGGAAGGAAGGAAGAGAGGAAGACACTTACCTGAGAACTAGACTCCCTTAGCCTCCCACCCCCGTGTCACCGTGGGGTCCAAAAGAAGAGTTTGCTTTTCCAATGACCAGATCTGGTCTCTGAATCCCTGTGTTTGATGTGAAATGAGACGAGCAAAAACAAGCAGGAGCTTCATTATCTGCTGGCCATGCCTCACTCACCTTCCCTTGTGGATCAGACCAGCCTCTCTGCTCTTAGCTTTATGGGGCTTGTTGGTTGGGCACATCCTCTCTTTGGTGGCTGGTAGCACGTCATGGGGCTGCTCTCCCGAGCATGAAGTCAGCATGAGCAAAGTTCTCAGGTTATTACACACCCGCAATAACCCATTAATCTGAGGGCTCTTTCCCAGTTTTCACTAACGATTATCTTCAGTCGCTAGTTGATTTTGGCTTTAATTAAATTAGATCTATTAAACAGGTACTTGCTCACTTAACTCAAGCTCGTTTCACTTTATTGAGGAAGTGGGGAGGGGGTGTGGAGCAGAAAGCAGAGGCCAAGAAAGTATTAACTTGTTCACATCTCACACTGTCAGTATGGGGGAGCCAGCAGTTTACCGTCACTGCAGATCCATCCTTCAAGTTGCCTTGAAAAGAAGTAGAATTACTGAGGGACTTCCCTGGTGGTTCAGTGGTTAGGACTCAGCGCTTTTACTGCCCAGGCCTGGGTTCAATCTGTGGTCCAGGAACTAAGATCCTGGAAGCCACTAGGTGTGGCTAAAATAATAAAAAAGAAGTAGACTTACTGAACTGGTTTGTTGGTATCATTCTCGAGATGGGGGATGTAGTTTTTACCCCAGAATGTGTCATTACAGCCTTTTTGGGATGATGGAAATATCAAATCCCATCAACCATCCAGAGATGGTTCCTGCCACCCTCTGCATTTCCAAGCTCAGGACCCTGAGGTCCACAGGGTAGAATGATTTGCTCAAGGTCATGGACCTTATGAGAGGCAGGGCAGGAACTAGAACCGAGGCTCCTGACTCCCAGACCAATGTATTTTCCTTTCCACTTCACACCTTAAATGGAAAAAGTCAGTCTAAAAAGAGGCTGAGTCCAAAAAATAAAATAAAATAATAAAATAAAATAAAATAAGAGGTTGAGTCAACCTATTATCTGTAGGTACTCCATGGGGGGAGGGGGGGAGAAGGGGTGTATCAGAATCACGCATTACTCACCCCCAAGCCCAGAAACTGTGATCAACATGGTGGATGAGAGCCCAGGCTTTGCAGAAGATAGACGAGTTTGAATCTCCATTGTGTGATTTACGGCCAGTTCCCTAACATCTCTGGAGCCCTCAATGTCCTGGTTTGGAAAACGTGAATAATGACACTCACCCCATATCACTGTGAAGATTACGTGAGACGGTGGGTGTAAAGGGCTTAGGCCAGGGCCTGGCACAGGTGTCAGTGCCCCCTGCTCCTGCATATAACTCCACCGCTTCCCCTTTTCACCAGCAACAAGGCTTAAGCTTTTGAGGTCTGCTCCCTACGTGGGGCCATGCAGCTTACAAGAGGATGTGGGGCAATTGCTAGGCATCTTGGCGCCCCCTGGCGGTGGTTTATATTTCCCACCATGCTTGATCATTGGTCCGTCTCTCCCCGTCCCCCAGGAGCTCTGGAAGGGCTGGGGCTCCATGTTATTCAGTGGTTCACACATTGCCTGGCACACATGGAGCACTCAATCAAGATTTGATGAATGGATGACTACATCTTGCTCCCCTCCTAAGGACAGGAAAACACATCTCTCCTCTCGTGCCCCAAGAGTTAGCACAGTGCCTGGCACATAGTACGTGCTTAACGAATATTTGCTGAATTGAAAAAGAATTTAGAGGAGAATATATTCATACATACTTGGATATGTTTTTAAAAATCTCTGAAAGGAGACCCTGGTGAGAATAACTGATTCTAGGAAAGGAGACTGAGAGGTCTTGGATGGGAAGGAAACTCACTATTCTCTGCATATGCTTTTGTACTATTAGAATTGTAATCATCTGTATGTGTTGCCTTTTCAAAGAAAAACACTGGGTTTTTGTTAATCCAATGTAGTGCAAATGAAATAATTGACGGGAAAACGAAATGTGCAAAAAAACGAAGAGGTCAGAACCCTTTGGTCAAGAAAAAAAATACCACCTGAGGAGGAAGGGCTTCAATGGCTATCTTCCATTCTCAGGAAGGTTATAAGGAGAATGTTGACCATCTGTTCTCTGTATCTATAGAGTAATAGGAAATGGATTAAAATTGCAGTGGGAGATATGAGTTAAACATAAATAAGTCATTATTGATGATAGGGGTTGATAAACACCAGGAAAGGCTATCATGGGATGTTATGAGCCATCCATCCCTGGAAACTCGAAGGTCTAGATAGCCATATGGCTCTGCTGATTGAAGTACCCTCCCACACAGAGTGCTGAGCTTGGTGAGACTTTGTCCCCGTTTCTGACAATACAACAGACCCTTAATCTGGTGAAGGTCCAGGCTGTCATTGTTCTCCCTTCTCTTTCCTGCTATGAGCATCCCACCAGACCAATTAGGAGTCTGATGATTTCCATACATGTCCCCCCAACCTCAAGCACGCTATTGAATTCAGGGCTCAACCATAGAAACAGTGGAAGGGTTGGTGACTACCTAAGAGATTTTCAAGGACAATCTTGATTATATTTGATTGCTACCTCAAACACTACCATCCAAAAAATTCCCTGCTGGTAGTGATTTCTGTGCGTACCTTCATACTTTTGCTACATATGTAGGCATCCCTTGGCAACATGTAATATTATTTTTAGGAAAATGCCAGCTTAGGTATTTGGGATAAAGTGTTCTTACATAAGCACAGTACAATCATCAAAATTAGGAAACTTACCTTGATGTACTCTTACCTCCTATAGAGTTCGTATTCACATTTAGCCAACTGTCTCACTAATGTCCTTTATTGGTTTTCCCCTCTGATCCAGGGTCCAATCTAGGATGACACACTGCTTTTAGCTGTCATTATTTTTTAGTCTTCTTTGATGTGGAAATATTCCTCAACCTGTCTGACTTTCATGACATTGACCTTTTTGAAGTGGACCAGCAGCTGTTGTATAGAATGTCCCTCAATTTGGGTTTGTCTAATCTTTCCTCATAGTTCAGGTTATATACTTTTGTCAGGAATAGCACAGAAACGATGCTGTGTCCTTTGCAGTGCATCACACAGGACACACATGATGTCATTTTGTCCCATTATTGAGAATGTTAACCGTGATCACTTGGTTAAGGTGATGTCTGACAGATTTCTCCATGGTAAAGTTATAATTTTTCCATTTGTAATTTGTAAGTGGTCTGTGGGAAAATACTTAGAGTCTGTGTAAATATCCTATTCGTCCTTGTCTTAGTTCATTCAGGATGCTAGAACAAATTACCATAGACTGGGTGACTTATAAACAAGAGACATTTATCTCTCACAGTTCTGGAGGCTGGGAAGTCCAAGATCAAGGCACCAGCAGATTTGATGTCTGGTGATGGCCCACCTCCAGGTTCACAGACAGATTTCTTCTTGCTGTGTCCTCACAGGGCAGAAGGAATGAGGGAGCCCTCTGGGGCCTCTTCTATAAGGTCACTAATCCCATTCGTGAGAGTTCCACCTTCTTGACCCAGTCATCTCCCAAAAGCCTCACTGCCTAATACCATCACATTGGAGACTAGGCTTCAACATATGAGTTTGGGACATAAACATTCAGTGTATAGCACTCCTCAAACCTTCAACCATTAGTTTTAGCAGTCATTGTTAATTTTTGCCTGATGGTTGCCAAATGGCAATTTTCTATTTCCATCATTTGTCCTGCATTTATTGGCCAGCTTTCTACAGAAAGGGTTTTCCCTTCTCCCATATTCATTCATTCATTCATTCATTCATTCATTTTTATCAGTATGAACTCATGGATTCTTATTTTATTCAGTGGGTTGCAATCTATTATTATTTTGATGTTCAAATTGTCCTAGATGGGACAAATTTCTCAACAGGAGCCCTTGCAAGCTGGCTTCTGTGTCCTCTTTGATACATCCCTATGATTCTTTGAGCACTTTCTTACCTTCTTGCACAAGATACTCCAGGTTTATCTTGCATTTTCCATGCCTCAGACCTAGAATCCACCATTTCTCTTAGGACCCCTGGTTCCATTTAGTGCATAATAGTGTCTAGAAACCAAGATCTGGGTCATCACAGAGTTTTGAGTAGAAGAATAACATGATCTGACTTTTTTTTTTTTTTTTTTTTGGCAGTACGCGGGCCTCTCACTGCCGCGGCCCCTCCCGCCGCAGAGCACAGGCTCCAGAAGCGCAGGCCCAGCGGCCACGGCCCATGGGCCCAGCCGCTCCTGACCAGGGCACGAACCTGCATCGGCAGGCGGACTCTCAACCACTGCGCCACCAGGGAAGCCCTATCCCCTTTCTCTGCATCTACTGAGATGACCATGTGGTTTTTCTCCTTCGATTTGTTAATATGGTGTATCACGTTGATTGACTTGTGCATATTGAAGAATCCTTGCATTCCTGGAATAAACCCCACTTGATCATGGTGTATGATCCTTTTAATGTGCTGTTGGATTCTGTTTGCTAGTATTTTGTTGAGGATTTTTGCATCTATGTTCATCAGTGATATTAGCCTGTAGTTTTCTTTCTTTGTGACATCTTTGTCTGGTTTTGGTATCAGAGTGATGGTGGCCTCATAGAATGAGTTTGGGAGTGTTCCTCTCTCTGCTATATTTTGGAAGAGTTTGAGAAGGATAGGTGTTAGCTCTTCTCTACATGTTTGATAGAATTCGCCTGTGAAGCCATCTGGTCCTGGGCTTTTGCTTGTTGGAAGATTTTTAATCACAGTTTCAATTTCAGTGCTTGTGATTGGTCTGTTCATATTTTCTATTTCTTCCTGATTCAGTCTTGGCAGGTTGTGCATTTCTAAGAATTTGTCCATTTCTTCCAGGTTGTCCATTTTATTGGCATAGAGTTGCTTGTAGTAATCTCTCATGATCTTCTGTATTTCTGCAGTGTCAGTTGTTACTTCTCCTTTTTCATTTCTAGTTCTATTGATTTGAGTCCTCTCCCTTTTTTTCTTGATGAGTCTGGCTAATGGTTTATCAATTTTGTTTATCTTCTCAAAGATCCAGCTTTTAGTTTTATTGATCTTTGCTATTGTTTCCTTCATTTCTTTTTCATTTATTTATGATCTGATCTTTATGATTTCTTTCCTTCTGCTAACTTTGGGGATTTTTTGTTCTTCTTTCTCTAATTGCTTTAGGTGCAAGGTTAGGTTGTTTATTCAAGATGTTTCCTGTTTCGTAAGGTAGGATTGTATTGCCATAAACTTCCCTCTTAGAACTGCTTTTGCTGCATCCCATAGGTTTTGGGTTGTCGTGTCTCCATTGTCATTTGTTTCTAGGTATTTTTTGATTTCCTCTTTGATTTCTTCAGTGATCACTTCGTTATTAAGTAGTGTATTGTTTAGCCTCCATGTGTTTGTATTTTTTACAGATCTTTTCCTGTAATTGATATCGAGTCTCATAGCGTTGTGGTCGGAAAAGATACTTGATACAATTTCAATTTTCTTAAATTTACCAAGGCTTGATCTGTGACCCAAGATATGGTCTATCCTGGAGAATGTTCCTTGATCACTTGAGAAAAATGTGTATTCTGTTGTTTTTGGATGGAATGTCCTATAAATATCAATTAAGTCCATCTTGTTTAATGTATCATTTAAAGCTTGTGTTTCCTTATTTATTTTCATTTTGGATGATCTGTCCATGGGTGAAAGTGGGGTGTTAAAGTCCCCTACTATGAATGTGTTACTGTCGATTTCCCCTTTTATGGATGTTAGTATTTGCCTTATATATTGAGGTGCTCCTATGTTGGGTGCATAAATATTTACAATTGTTATATCTTCTTCTTGGATCGATCCCTTGATCATTATGTAGTGTCCTTCTTTGTCTCTTCTAATAGTCTTTATTTTAAAGTCTATTTTGTCTGATATGAGAATTGCTACTCCAGCTTTCTTTTGGTTTCCATTTACATGAAATATCTTTTTCCATCCCCTCAGTTTCAGTCTGTATGTGTCTCTAGGTCTGAAGTGGGTCTCTTGTAGACTGCAAATATATGGGTCTTGTTTTTGTATCCATTCAGCCAATCTGTGTCTTTTGGTGGGAGCATTTAGTCCATTTACATTTAAGGTAATTATCGATATGTATGTTCCTATTCCCATTTTCTTAATTGTTTTGGGTTCATTATTGCAGGTCTTTTCCTTGTTTTGTGTTTCTTGCCTAGGGAAGTTCCTTTAGCATTTGTTGTAAAGCTGGTTTGGTGGTGCTGATCTCTCTCAGCTTTTGCTTGTCTGTAAAGGTTTTAATTTCTCCATCAAATCTGAACGAGATCCTTGCTGGGTAGAGTAATCTTGGTTGTAGTTTTCTCTCCTTCATCACTTTAAATATGTCCTGCCAGTCCCTTCTGGCTTGCAGAGTTTCTGCAGAAAGATCACCTGTTAACCTTATGGGGATTCCCTTGTGTGTTATTTGTTGTTTTTCCCTTGCTGCTTTTAATATGTTTTCTTTGTATTTAATTTTTGACAGTTTGATTAATATGTGTCTTGGCATGTTTCTCCTTGGATTTAACCTGTATGGGACTCTCTGTGCTTCCTGGACTTGATTAACTATTTCCTTTCCCATATTAGGGAAGTTTTCAATTATAATCTCTTCAAATATTTTCTCAGTCCCTTTCTTTTTCTCTTCTTCTTCTGGAACCCCTATAGTTCGAATGTTGGTGCATTTAATGTTGTCCCAGAGGTCTCTGAGACTGTCCTCAGTTCTTTTCATTCTTTTTTCTTTATTCTGCTCTACAGTAGTTATTTCCACTCTTTTATCTTCCAGGTCACTTATCCGTTCTTCTGCCTCAGTTATTCTACTGTTGATCCCATCTAGAGTATTTTTAATTTCACTTATTGTGTTGTTCATCGTTGCTTGTTTCATCTTTAGTTCTTCTAGGTCCTTGTTAAATGTTTCTTGCATTTT
Source organism: Phocoena sinus (assembly GCF_008692025.1). Taxonomy (NCBI): domain Eukaryota; kingdom Metazoa; phylum Chordata; class Mammalia; order Artiodactyla; family Phocoenidae; genus Phocoena; species Phocoena sinus. The sequence continues at coordinate 115,649,889 of NC_045784.1, read as the reverse complement.
GTCTATTCTATTTCCAAGATTTTGGATCATCTTTACTATCATTATTCTGAATTCTTTTTCAGGTAGACTGCCTATTTCCTCTTCATTTGTTAGGCCTGGTGGGTTTTTATCTTGCTCCTTCATCTGCTGTGTGTTTTTCTGTCTTCTCATTTTGCTTATCTTACTGTGTTTGGGGTCTCCTTTTTGTAGGCTGCAGGTTCGTAGTTCCCGTTGTTTTTGGTGTCTGTTCCCAGTGGCTAAAGTTGGTTCAGTGGTTTGTGTAGGCTTCTTGGTGGAGGGGACTAGTGCCTGTGTTCTGGTGGATGAGGCTGGATCTTGTCTCTCTGGTGGGCAGGTAGATGTCTGGTGGTGTATTTTGGGGTGTCTGTGGACTTATTATGATTTTAGGCAGCCTCTCTGCTAATGGGTGGGGTTGTGTTCCTGTTTTGCTAGTTGTTTGGCATGGGGTGTCCAGCACTGTAGCTTGCTGGTCATTGAGTGAAGCTGGGTGCTGGTGTTGAGATGGAGATCTCTGGGAGATTTTCGCCATTTGATATTATGTGGAGCTGGGAGGTCTCTTGTTGACCAGTATCCTGAAGTTGGCTCTCCCACCTCAGAGGCACAGCACTGACTCCTGCCTGCAGCACCAAGAGCCTTTCATCCACACGGCTCAGAATAAAAGGGAGAAAAAGTAGAAAGAAAGAAAGAAAGAAAGAAAGAAAGAAAGAAAGAAAGAAAGAAAGAAAGAAAGAAAGAAAGAAAGAGGATAAAATAAAATAAAAAATAATTATTAAGAAAAAAAAATTTTTTTAAGAAAAAAAAACGGACGGATAGAACCCTAGGACAAATGGTGAAAGCAAAGCTATACAGACACAGTCTCACACAGAAGCATACACATACACACTCACAAAAAGAGGAAAAGGGGGAAAATCATAAATCTTGCTCTCAAAGTCCACCTCCTCAATTTGGGATGATTCGTTGTCTATTCATGTATTCCACAGATGCAGGTACATCACGTTGATTGTGGAGATTTAATCCGCTGCTCCTGAGGCTGCTGGGAGAGATTTCCCTTTCTCTTCTTTATTCTCACAGCTCCCAGGGGCTCAGCTTTGGATTTGGCCCCGCCTCTGCGTGTAGGTCGCCTGAGGGCGTCTGTTCTTCGCTCAAACAGGACGGGGTTAAAGAGCCGCTGATTCGGGGGCTCTGGCTCACTCAGGCCGAGCCTGTGACGGCAGAGGCCGGCGTGACGTTTCACCAGCCTGAGGCGCGCCGTGCGTTCTCCCGCGTAAGCTGTCCCTGGATCCCGGGACCCTGGCAGTGGCGGGCTGCACAGGCTCCCCGGAAGGGGGGTGTGGATAGTGACCTGTGCTCACCCACAGGCTTCTTGGGGGCGGCAGCAGCAGCCTTAGCATCTCATGCCCGTCTCTGGGGTCCGCGCTGTTAGCCGCGGCTCGCGCCCGTCTCTGGAGCTCCTTTAAGCAGCGCTCTGAATCCCTTCTCCTCGCGCACCAGGAAACAAAGAGGCAAGAAAAAGTCTCTTGTCTCTTGGGCAGGTCCAGACTTCTCCCCGGACTCCCTCCCAGCTAGCTGTGGTGCACTAGCCCCCTGCAGGCTGTGTTCACGGCGCCAACCCCAGTCCTCTCCCTGCGCTCCGACCGAAGCCCGAGCCTCTGCTCCCTGCTGCGCCCGCCCCGGCAGGTGAGGAGACAAGCCTCTCAGTCTGGTGAGTGCTGGTCGGTACCGATCCTCTGTGCGGGAATCTCCCCCCTTTTCCCTCCGCACCCCTGTTGCTGTGCTCTCCTCCGTGACTCCGAAGCTTCCCCCCTCCGCCACCCGCAGTCTCCGCCCGCGAAGGGGCTTCTAGTGTGTGGAAACTTTCCCTCCTTCACATCTCCCTCTCACTGGTGCAGGTGCCGTCCCTATTCTTTTGTCTCTGTTTTTTCTTTTGCCCTACCCAGGTACGTGGGGAGTTTCTTGCCTTTTGGGAGGTCTGAGGTCTTCTGCCAGCGTTCAGTAGGTGTTCTGTAGGAGTTGTTCCACGCGTAGATGTATTTCTGGTGTATCTGTGGGGAGGAAGGTGATCTCCGCGTCTTACTCTTCCGCCATCTTCCCCCAGAGCTCCTGATAAGGTCTTTTTAATTGAGGCTCAAGAGCAGTTTTTCTCCAGTGTCTCTTCCAGAAGACCAAATCCCCAGAGCACGTGGAGGCTGCTCAGGCAGATATTTTGGAAATGTGACTGGTACCTGTTGGTGATAACGTCAGAGGTATTGTATGTGTCCCTTGCACTAACTAATCATATCTGCTTGTAATAGGGTAGAATCGAAGGCTGAGGGTGAGATTCCCGAACACATAGGGTTTATTATTTCATTAACCCTTATTAATTCATAAGCTAACTTGCAGGTCCCTGAGGGAGTTGATCTTACGGACATTAAAGCTAACGGTAATACTTTAGGTGATAGAAGTTTTAGGGCTTCTGACAGCATTGCCAGCTTTACTTAAAAGTAAATACTAAAGTATTCCATTAATTCTCTCTTCTTTTTACGAGGACTCTGGGTGATAAGGACAGTGGAAGTTTCTGAGTAAAAGGGAGAAGTTTAGAGCTCTTTAATAAAGGTTCTGGTAAAATGAGTTCGCCTGTGACTACAGACATAATTTGGAATGCCCCAGGTTGGCAAAAAATGAGATCAAGTTTTTATTTTTCCAGGATTTCCCTGGTGATCCAGTGGTTAAGACTCCATTCTTCCACTGCAGGGGTTGTTGGTTTGATCCCTGGTTAGGGAACTAAGATCCCACATGCCACGTGATGTGACCAAAAAAAAAGCAGCAAAAAGATTTTATTTTTCCACAGTTAGGGCCTATTATGTGTTGAATTGTGTATCCCCCCCAAATTAATATGTTGAAGTCCTAATACCCAGTACTTCAGAATGTGATCTTGTTTGGAAATAGCCTTTGCAGATGTAATTAGTTGAGTTGAAATGAGGTCATCAGCGTGGGCCCTAATCCAGTATGAGTAGTGTCCTTATAAAAAGGAGAAATTTGGACGCAGAAACAGGCACACAAACAGGGAAATTGATGCGAAGAAACACAGAGAAAACAGCCAACCATGAGCCAAGGGGAGAGGCCTGGAACAGATCCTTCCCTCACAGCCTCAGAAGAAACCATCCCTGCCCACACGTTGATCTCAGACTTCCAGCCTCCAGAACTGTGAGACCATCAATTCCTGTAGTTCAAGCCACCCAGTTTGGGGTACTTTATTACAGCAGCCTGAGCAAACTAATCCAGGGCTGTAGCTCTCTGACAGGAAAAGCTTTAACCCACCCTGAAAATAAACAGTAAGCAGACGTATTTATAGTCTAGTGAGGAGACATTTGCAGAAGTTCACTTGGAGGTATTCAAAGGGCCCTCCAAGCTTCCGTTCCTCTCCATGACCCACCTTTAGAGTTTAACCAGGATTGTGTTGTTAGCAGGTACGGCGTGTTGTGCAAACATCTTTGACAATGCCTCTAAAATTACCTCATCCCACCAATGTTAAATGTAACATCATGGCCAATTTATCTCTGCTGTTGTGGTTAATATCATGAAGAATTCTGGCTAAAATCCATTTTAAAGGATTTGGTGCTACCAGTTAGCCATACTGAGAGTGCCAAATACTATCTTTATGCAATGAGCCTTCAAATTTTCCCAGTTATCTTTTTTCCAAATTAAAGGCTTCTCTCTGACAGTTAACAACAGTTAACAACAATCTTAGAGGAATCTATTAATTCCTCTGAGGCCTCTCCTTTCTGAGTGATTACAGGAACAATTATCTTGGTGAAAGCTGCTTGTTTAGTAGTGAAACAGTCCGCTAAGGTTTTTTTTTTTTTTTTTTTTTTTTTTTTAAACATCTTTATTGGGGTATAATTGCTTTACAATGGTGTGTTAGTTTCTGCTTTATAACAAAGTGAATCAGCTATACATACACACATGTTCCCATATGTCTTCCCTCTTGCATCTCCCTCCCTCCCACTCTCCCCATCCCACCCTTCCAGGCTGTCACAAAGCACCGAGCTAATATCCCTGTGCCTTGCGGCTGCTTCCCCCCAGCTATCTACCTTACTACGTTTGTTAGTGTGTATATGTCCATGACTCTCTCTCGCCCTGTCAAAACTCACCCCTCCCCCTCCCCATACCCTCAAGTCCGTTCTCCAGTAGGTCTGCGTCTTTATTCCTATCTTACCCCTAGGTTCTTCATGACATTTTTTTCCCTTAAATTCCATATATATGTGTTAGCATACGGTATTTGTCTTTTTCTTTCTGACTTACTTCACTCTGTATGACAGACTCTAGGTCTATCCATCTCATTACAAATAGCTCAATTTCATTTCTTTTTAAGGCTGAGTAATATTCCATTGTGTATATGTGCCACATCTTCTTTATCCATTCATCCGATGATGGGCGCTTAGGTTGTTTCCATGTCCTGGCTATTGTAAATAGAGCTGCAATGAACATTTTGGTACATGACTCTTTTTGAATTTTGGTTTTCTCAGGGTATATGCCAAGTAGTGGGATTGCTGGGTCATATGGTAATTCTATTTGTAGTTTTTTAAGGAACCTCCATACTGTTCTCCACAGTGGCTGAACCAATTCACATTCCCACCAGCAGTGCAAGAGTGTCCCCTTTTCTCCACACCCTCTCCAGCATTTATTGTTTCTAGATTTTTTGATGATGGCCATTCTGACTGGTGTGAGATGATATCTCATTGTAGTTTTGATTTGCATTTCTCTAATGATTAATGATGTTGAGCATTCTTTCATGTGTTTGTTGGCATTCTGTATATCTTCTTTGGAGAAATGTCTATTTAGGTCTTCTGCCCATTTTTGGATGGGGTTGTTTGTTTTTTTGTTATTGAGCTGCATGAGCTGCTTGTAAATTTTGGAGATTAATCCTTTGTCAGTTGCTTCATTTGCAAATGTTTTCTCCCATTCTGAGGGTTGTCTTTTGGTCTTGGTTATGGTTTCCTTTGCTGTGCAAAAGCTTTGAAGTTTCATTAGGTCCCATTTGTTTATTTTTGTTTTTATTTCCATTACTCTAGGAGGTGGGTCAGAAAGGATCTTGCTGTGATTTATGTCATAGAGTGTTCTTCCTATGTTTTCTTCTAAGAGTTTGATAGTTTCTGGCCTTACATTTAGGTCTTTAATCCATTTTGAGCTTATTTTTGTGTATGGTGTTAGGGAGTGATCTAATCTCATACTTTTACATGTACCTGTCCAGTTTTCCCAGCACCATTTATTGAAGAGGCTGTCCTTTCTCCACTGTACATTCCTGCCTCCTTTATCAAAGATAAGGTGTCCATATGTGCGTGGGTTTATCTCTGGGCTTTCTATCCTGTTCCACTGATCTATCTTTCTGTTTTTGTGCCAGTACCATACTGTCTTGATTACTGTTGCTTTGTAATATAGTCTGAAGTCAGGGAGCCTTATTCCTCCAGCTCCTTTTTTCGTTCTCAAGATTGCTTTGGCTATTCGGGGTCTTTTGTGTTTCCATACAAATTGCGAAATTTTTTGTTCTAGTTCTGTGAAAAATGCCAGTGGTAGTTTGATAGGGATTGCATTGAATCTGTAGATTGCTTTGGGTAGTAGAGTCATTTTCACAATGTTGATTCTTCCCATCCAAGAACATGGTATATCTCTCCATCTATTTGTATCATCTTTAATTTCTTTCATCAGTGTCTTATAATTTTCTGCATACAGGTCTTTCGTATCCTTAGGTAGGTTTATTCCTAGATATTTTATTCTTTTTGTTGCAATGGTAAATGGGAGTGTTTTCTTGATTTCACTTTCAGATTTTTCATCATTAGTATATAGGAATGCCAGAGATTTCTGTGCATTAATTTTGTATCCTGCTACTTTACCAAATTCATTGATTAGCTCTAGTAGTTTTCTGGTAGCATCTTTAGGATTCTCTATGTATAGTATCATGTCATCTGCAAACAGTGACAGCTTTACTTCTTCTTTTCCGATTTGGATTCCTTTTATTTCCTTTTCTTCTCTGATTGCTGTGGCTAAAACTTCCAAAACTATGTTGAATAAGAGTGGTGAGAGTGGGCAACCTTGTCTTGTTCCTGATCTTAGTGGAAATGCTTTCAGTTTTTCACCATTGAGGATGATGTTTGCTGTGGGCTTGTCATATATGGCTTTTATTATGTTTAGGAAAGTTCCCTCTATGCCTACTTTCTGGAGGGTTTTTATCATAAATGGGTGTTGAATTTTGTCGAAAGCTTTCTCTGCATCTATTGAGATGATCATATGGTTTTTCTCCTTCAATTTGTTAATATGGTTTATCACATTGATAGATTTGTGTATATTGAAGAATCCTTGCATTCCTGGAATAAACCCCACTTGATCATGGTGTATGATCCTTTTAATGTGCTGTTGGATTCTGTTTGCTAGTATTTTGTTGAGGATTTTTGCATCTATGTTCATCAGTGATATTGGCCTGTAGTTTTCTTTCTTTGTGACATCCTTGTCTGGTTTTGGTATCAAGGTGATGGTGGCTTCGTAGAAGGAATTTGGGAGTGTTCCTCCCTCTGCTATATTTTGGAAGAGTTTGAGAAGGATAGGTGTTAGCTCTTCTCTAAACGTTTGATAGAATTCACCTGTGAAGCCATCTGGTCCTGGGCTTTTGTTTGTTGGAAGGTTTTTAATCACAGTTTCAATTTCAGTGCTTGTGATTGGTCTGTTCATATTTTCTATTTCTTCCTGATTCAGTCTTGGCAGGTTGTGCATTTCTAAGAATTTGTCCATTTCTTCCAGATTGTCCATTTTATTGGCATAGAGTTGCTTGTAGTAATCTCTCATGATTTTTTTTATTTCTGCAGTGTCAGTTGTTACTTCTCCTTTTTCATTTCTAATTCTATTGATTTGAGTCTTCTCCCTTTTTTTCTTGATGAGTCTGGCTAGTGGTTTATCTATTTTGTTTATCTTCTCAAAGAACCAGCTTTTAGTTTTATTGATCTTTGCTATTGTTTCCTTCATTTCTTTTTCATTTATTTCTGATCTGATTTTTATGATTTCTTTCCTTCTGCTAGCTTTGGGGTTTTTTTGTTCTTCTTTCTCTAATTGCTTGAGGTGCAAGGTTAGGTTGTTTATTCGAGATGTTTCCTGCTTCTTAAGGTGGGCTTGTATTGCTATAAACTTCCCCCTTAGAACTGCTTTTGCTGCATCCCATAGGTTTTGGGTCGTTGTGTCTCCATTGTCATTTGTTTCTAGGTATTTTTTGATTTCCTCTTTGATTTCTTCAGTGATCACTTCATTATTAAGTAGTGTATTGTTTAGCCTCCATGTGTTTGTATTTTTTAAAGATCTTTTCCTGTAATTGATATCTAGTCTCATGGCGTTGTGGTCGGAAAAGATACTTGATACAATTTCAGTTTTCTTAAATTTACCAAGGCTTGATTTGTGACCCAAGATATGATCTATCCTGGAGAATGTTCCATGAGCACTTGAGAAAAATGTGTATTCTGTTGTTTTTGGATGGAGTGTCCTATAAATATCAATTAAGTCCATCTTGTTTAATGTATCATTTAAAGCTTGTGTTTCCTTATTTATTTTCATTTTGGATGATCTGTCCATGGGTGAAAGTGGGGTGTTAAAGTCCCCTACTATGAATGTGTTACTGTTGATCTCCCCTTTTATGGTTGTTAGTATTTGCCTTATGTATTGAGGTGCTCCTATGTTGGGTGCATAAATATTTACAATTGTTATATCTTCTTCTTGGATCGATCCCTTGATCATTATGTAGTGTCCTTCTTTGTCCCTTTTAATAGTCCTTATTTTAAAGTCTATTTTGTCTGATATGAGAATTGCTACTCCAGCTTTCTTTTGGTTTCCATTTGCATGGAATATCTTTTTCCATCCCCTTACTTTCAGTCTGTATGTGTCTCTAGTTCTGAAGTGGGTCTCTTGTAGACAGCATATATAAGGGTCTTGTTTTTGTATCCATTCAGCCAATCTGTGTCTTTTGGTGGGAGCATTTAGTCCATTTACATTTAAGGTAATTATCGATATGTATGTTCCTATTTCCATTTTACATATTGTTTTGGGTTCGCTACTATAGGTCATTTCCTTCTCTTGTGTTTCGTGTCTAGAGAAGTTCCTTTAGCATTTGTTGTAAAGCTGGTTTGGTGGTGCTGAACTCTCTCAGCTTTTGCTTGTCTGTAAAGGTTTTAATTTCTCCATCAAATGTGAATGAGATCCTTGCTGGGTAGAGTAGTCTTGGTTGCAGGCTATTCTCCTTCATCACTTTCAGTATGTCCTGCCACTCCCTTCTGGCTTGTAGGGTTTCTGCTGAGAGATCAGCTGTTAACCTTATGGGGATTCCCTTGTGTGTTATTTGTTGTTTTTCCCTTGCTGCTTTTAATATGCTTTCTTTGTATTTAATTTTTGACAGTTTGATTAATATGTGTCTTGGCGTGTTTCTCCTTGTATTTATCCTGTATGGGACCCTCTGTGCTTCCTGGACTTGATTAACTATTTCCTTTCCCATATTAGGGAAGTTTTCAACTATAATCTCTTCAAATATTTTCTCAGTCCCTTTCTTTCTTTCTTCTTCTTCTGGAACCCCTATAATTCGAATGTTGGTGCGTTTCATGTTGTCCCAGAGGTCTCTGAGACTGTCCTCAGTTCTTTTCATTCTTTTTTCTTTATTCTGCTCTGCAGTAGTTATTTCCACTACTTTATCTTCCAGGTCACTTATCCGTTCTTCTGCCTCAGTTATTCTGCTATTGATCCTATCTAGAGTGATTTTAATTTCATTTATTGCATTGTTCATCGTTGCTTGTTTCATCTTTAGTTCTTGTAGGTCCTTGTTAACTGTTTCTTGCATTTTGTCCATTCTACTTCCAAGATTTCGGATCATCCTTACTATCATTATTCTGAATTCTTTTTCAGGTAGATTGCCTATTTCCTCTTCATTTGTTAGGTCTGGTGGGTTTTTATCTTGCTCCTTCATCTGCTGTGTGTTTTTCTGTCTTCTCATTTTGCTTATCTTACTGTGTTTGGGGTCTCCTTTTTGCAGGCTGCACTTTCGTAGTTCCCGTTGTTTTTGATGTCTGTCTCCAGTGGCTAAGGTTGTTTCAGTGGGTTGTGTAGGCTTCCTGGTGGAGGGGACTAGTGCCTGTGTTGTGCTGGATGAGGCTGGATCTTGTCTCTCTAGTGGGCAGGTTCACGTCTGGTGGTGTGTTTTGGGGTGTCTGTGGCCTTATTATGATTTTAGGCAGCCTCTCTGCTAATGGGTGGGGTTGTGTTCCTGTTTTGCTAGTTGTTTGGCATAGGTTGTCCAGCACTGTGGCTTGCTGGTCGTTGAGTGAAGCTGGGTGCTGGTGTTAAGATGGAGGTCTCTGGGATATTTCCACCGTTTAATATTATGTGGAGCTGGGAGGTCTCTTGTTGACCAGTGTCCTGAAGTTGGCTCTCCTACCTCAGAGGCAGAGCCCTGACTCCTGGCTGGAGCACCAAGAGCCTTTCATCCACACAGCTCAGAATAAAAGGGAGAAAAAGTAGGGAGAATTAGTAGAAGTATGAGTAAAGAAAGAAGAAAAGGAGGAAAGGAAGGAAGGAAGAAAGAAGCAAAGAAGGAAAGAAAGGAGGGAGGGAGGGAGGGAGGGAGGAAGGAAGGAAGGAGGGAAAGAAGGAAAAAAGACAGAAAGAAAGATGATACAGTAAAAATAAAATAAAGTATAATATAGTTATTGAATTAAAAAATATTTAGAAAAAAAAAAAAAAAGGGACGGATAGAACCTTAGGACAAATGTTGGAAGCAAAGCTATACAGAAAAAATCTTACACAGAAGCATACACATACACCTTCACAAAAAGAGGTAAAGGGGGAAAAATCATAAATCCTGCTCCCTGAGACCACCTCCTCAATTTGGGGTGATTCGTTGTCTAAAGGAGGGAAGGAAGGAAGGAAAGAAAGAACGAAGGTAAAGTATAATAAAGTTATTACAATTAAACTTAATTATTAAGAAAAAGAATTTTTAAAAAAAAGTCATGGACGGATAGAGCCCTAGGACAAATGGTGGAAGCAAGAGTATACAGACAGGATCTCACACAGAAGCATACACGTACACATTCACAAAAAGAGGAAAAGGGAAAAAAATCATAGATCTCGCTCCTAAATTCCACCTCTTCAATTTGGGATCATTCCTTGTCTATTCAGGTATTCCACAGATGCAGGGTATATCAAGTTGATTGTGGAGCTTTAATCCGCTGCTTCTGTGGCTGCTGGGAGAGATTTCCCTTTCTCTTCTTTGTTCTCACAGCTCACAGGAGCTCAGCTTTGGATTTGGCCCTGTCTCTGCGTGTAGGTCGCTGGAGGGCGTCTGTTTTTTCGCTCAGACAGGACGGGGTTAAAGGAGCCGCTGATTCGGGGCCTCCGACTCACTCAGGCCGGGGGTTGGGGGATGGGGGTAGGAGGGGCACTACGTGCGGGGCGGGCCTGCGGCTGCAGAGGCAGCGTGACGTTGCGGCAGAGGCCGGCGTGATGTTGCACCAGCCTGAGACCCGCCGTGCGTACTCCCGGGGAAGTTGTCCTTGGATCCCGGGAACCTGGCAGTGGCGGGCTGCACAGGCTCCGCGGAAGAGGGGTGTGGAGAGTGACCTGTGCTCGCACACAGGCCCCTTGGTGGCGGCAGCAGCAGCCTTAGCGTCTCCCGCCCGTCTCTGGGGTCCGCGGTTTTAGCCGCGGCTCGCGCCCGTCTCTGGGGTTTGCGCTTTCAGCCGCGGCTCGCGCCCGTCTCGGGGGCTCGCGCCCTCAGCCGCGGCTCGCGCCCGTCTCTGGGGTTCGCGCTTTTAGCCGCGGCTCGCTCCCGTCTCTGGAGTTCCTTTAAGCAGCGCTCTTAAACCCCTCTCCTCGCGCACCAGGAAACACAGAGGGAAGAAAAAGTCTCTTGCCTCTTCGGCCGGTGCAGGCTTTTCCCCGAACTCCCTCCCGGCCAGTCGTGGCGCACCAACCCCTTCAGGCTATGTTCAAGCCGCCAACCCCAGTCTTCTCCCTGAGCTCCGTCCAAAACCAAAACCCGAGCCTCAGCTCGCAGCCCCGCCCGCCCCGGTGGGTGAGCAGCAAGCCTCTCGGGTTGGTGAGTGCCGGTCAGCACCGATCGTCTGTGCAGGAATCTCCCCGCTTTGCCCTCCGCACCCGTCGCTATGCACTACTCCGCGGTCCCGAAACTCCCCCCTCTGCCTCCCGCAGTCTCCGCCCGCGGAGGGGCTTCCTAGTGTGTGGAAACTTTTCCTCCTTCACAGCTCCCTCCCACTGGTGCAGGTGCCGTCCTTATTCTTTTGTCTCTGTTTTTTCTTTTGCCCTACCCAGTTACGTGGGGAGTTTCTTGCCTTTTGGGAGGTCTGAGGTCTTCTGCCAGCCTTCAGTAGGAGTTCTGTAGGAGTTGTTCCACGTGTGGATGTATTTCTGGTGTATCCGTGGGGAGGAAGGCGATCTCCGCGTCTTACTCTTCCGCCATCTTCAAGGTCCCCCCCGCTAAGGTTTTATCGTGAGATGCTGGATCCTTGCACTCTGAATGATGCTCCACCTTTATTATAGCTATTTCCTTAAGTTAACAGCATCTAAAGGTTCTTTAGTTAGTCCATTTTTATAAGTGTTTCGTCAAGGTCAGAAAACCTCTCTGTTTCAAAGCATTTTGAAGTCAGATTAACCTAAAGCCATATACTTACAACAAATATAAGTATTTTCTTTTCTCCTTTGTCAGTAGGTAAGTCTAGGTGAGGGCAACCAGTTAAGCTATCTGAACTGATTTAATTTCTATGAGAGCTTTATATTTTAAAAGTAAATGTAAGGGAGTAGGATAAACTGGGAGACTGGGATTGACGTATACACACTACTATATACAAAATAGATAACTAATAAGGACCTACTGTAGAGCACAGGGAATTCTACTCAATACTCTGTAATGACCTATATGGGAAAAGAATCTAAAAAAGAGTGGATATATGTATATGTAAAACTGATTCACTTTGCTGTACACCTGAAACCAATGCAACGTTGTGAATCAACTATACTCCAATAAAATTTTTTTTAAATGTGAATGTAACTCTGTGATAGGGTATCCTATTTGTCAATTTTGGTTTTACTTTTTATGTGTGAACAATTAACAAACACAATTAAATTAGTGTTACTCAAAGAAGCCTCTAGAAGTTCTGTGCAGTGTATGGTGCTGGGGAGGGGGAAATTTCCCCCTCTCTCCCTCTAGAGTTCTTGTGGCGGGACTAATAACAAAATGATGCAAGACAGAATAACAGGAGAAAAAGAAACAAATTTTAGTTTGTGCACATGAAGGTCTCTTAGAAATAGGACCCAAGAAATAGCCACAGCTAGGCAGCTTCTATACTTTTTAGACAAAGAAACAATAAACGTGTCAGGAATTGACAGGACAAAGAAAGGTTGATTTGGGGTGCTCAATTAGAGAAGAATCTAAACAGAGTATGATCTTGGGGTAGTCAATGGAAGAAGTGAATTCCCAGTCTCCGGTGATAAGGGGGTCCTTCTACCTCCAGATGTAAGGAGTTGCACTTTTCACATGAGAGATTTATTTCCCGCTTTCAGGGAGAGAGAAAGAAGGGTCAAAGTGCCCCTCCTGCATCAGTCATTTCCTAAAAACTTTAATTCAAAATAATCAACATGCCAATAAAGCATATTTGGGGGTAGCCTGCCCTGGGCCCCAACAAGGAATACTTTTTTGTTGTTGCTATTTTGACAGAGGTTATGAGGTTTTCTTTTCTTTTCTTTTCTTTTTTGAGGTTTCCTTTTTTAAGCAAGGGAAAGAGGCTGGATTTACAGCGTTGCAGGAATGGACAGTGATGCTTGAAGGAGAAAGCAACAACACTTTACAGGAAGTAGGTAACAAGTTAAAAAGTGGTGAACAGAAAAAGCTTTTGACAAAATTCAACACCCATTTATGATAAAAACCCTCCAGAAAGTAGGCATAGAGGGAACTTACCTCAACATAATAAAGGCCATATATGACAAACCCACAGCCAACATCGTTCTCAATGGTGAAAAGCTGAAACCATTTCATCTAAGATCAGGAACAAGATAAGGTTGCCCACTCTCACCACTCTTATTCAACATAGTTTTGGAAGTTTTAGCCACAGCAATCAGAGAAGAAAAAGAAGTAAAAGGAATCCAAACTGGAAAAGAAGAAGTAAAACTGTCACTGTTTGCAGATGACATGATACTACATATAGAAAATCCTAAAGATGCTACCAGAAAACTACTAGAGCTAATCAATGAATTTGGTAAAGTAGCAGGATACAAAATTAATGCACAGAAATCTCTTGCATTCCTATAAACTAATGATGAAAAATCTGAAAGAGAAATTAAGGAAACACTCCCATTTACCATTGCAACAAAAAGAATAAAATACCTAGGAATAAACCTACCTAAGGAGACAAAAGACCTGTATGCAGAAAACTATAAGACACTGATAAAAGAAATTAAAGATGATACAAATAGATGGAGAGATATACAAGGTTCTTGGATTGAAAGAATCAACATTGTGAAAATGACTATACTACCCAAAGCAATCTACAGATTCGGTGCAATCCCTATCAAACTACCAATGGCATTTTTCACAGAACTAGAACAAAAAAATTCACAGTTTGTATGGAAACATAAAAGACCCCGAGTAGCCAAAGCAATCTTGAGAAAGAAAAATGGAGCTGGAAGAATCAGGCTCCTGGACTCCAGACTATACTACAAAGCTACAGTCATCAAGACGGTATGGTACTGGCACAAAAACAGAAATATAGATCAATGGAGCAGGATAGAAAGCCCAGAGATAAACCCACGCACGTATGGTCACATTATCTTTGATAAAGGAAGCAAGAATATACAGTGGAGAAAAGACAGCCTCTTCAATAAGTGGTGCTGGGAAAACTGGACAGCTACATTTAAAAGAATGAAATTAGAATACTTCCTAACACCATACACAAAAATAAACTCAAAATGGATTAAAGACCTAAATGTAAGGCCAGAAACTATCAAACTCTTAGAGGAAAACATAGGAAGAACACTCTATGTCATAAATCACAGCAAGATCCTTTTTGACCCACCTCCTAGAGAAAGGGAAATAAAAACAAAATTAAACAAATGGGACCTAATGAAACTTGAAAGCTTTTGCACAGCAAAGGAAACCATAAACAAGATAAAAGGACAACCCTCAGAATGGGAGAAAATATTTGCAAATGAAACAACTGACAAAGGATTAATGTCCAAACTATACAAGCAGCTCATGCAGCTCAATATCAAAAAAAACAAACAACCCAATCCAAAAATGGGCAGAAGACCTAACTAGACATTTCTCCAAAGAAGATATACAGATTGCCAACAAACACATGAAAGGATGCTCAACATCACTAACCATTGGAGAATATGCAAATCAAAACTACAATGAGGTATCACCTCCTACCAGTCAGAATGGCCATCATCAAAAAGTCTACAAACAATAAATGCTGGAGAGGGTGTGGAAAAAAGGGAACCCTCTTGCACTGTTGATGGGAATGTAAATTGATAGCAGCCACTATGGAGAACAGTATGGAGGTTCCTTAAAAAACTACAACTAGAACTACCATATGACCCAGCAATCCCACTACTGGGCATATACCCTGAGAAAACCATTATTCAAAAAGAGTCATGTACCACAATGTTCATTGCAGCTCTATTTACAATAGCCAGGACATGGAAGCAACCTAAGTGTCCATCGATGGATGAATGGATAAAGAAGATGTGGCAATATATACAATGGAATATTAGCCATAAAAATAAACGAAATTGAGTTATTTTTAGTGAGGTGGATGGACCTAGAGTCTGTCATACAGAGTGAAGTAAGTCAGAAAGAGAAAAACAAATACCGTATGCTAACACATATATATGGAATCAAAAAAAAAAAAAAAAAGGTCATGAAGAACCTAGGGGCAAGACAGGAATAAAGACACAGACCTACTAGAGAATGAACTTGAGGACACGGGAAGGGGGAAGGGTAAGCTGGGATGAAGTGAGAGACTGACATGAACATATATACATGACAAAATGTAAAATAGGTAGCTAGTGGGAAGCAGCCACATAGCACAGGGAGATCAGGTCGGTGGTTTGTGACCACCTAGAGGTGTAGGATAGGGCAGGTGGGAGCGAGACACAAGAGGGAGGAGATATGGGGATACATGTATATGTATAACTGATTCACTTTGTTATACAGCAGAAACTAACACAACATTGTAAAGCAATTATACTCCAATAAAGATGTTAAAAATATATATATACATATATATATATATATATATATATATATATATATATATATATATATATGGGGCTTCCCTGGTGGCGCAGTGGTTGAGAGTCCGCCTGCCGATTCAGGAGACACGGGTTCATGCCCTGGTCCGGGAAGATCCCACATGCCGCGGAGCGGCTGGGCCCGTGAGCTGTGGCCGCTGAGCCTGCGCGTCCGGAGCCTGTGCTCCGCAACGCAGAGGCCACAACAGTGAGAGGCCTGCGTACAGCCAAAAAAAAAAAAAAAAAAAAAATATATATATATATATATATATATATATATATATATATATATATATATAAAGGTGAGCATTTTTTTTTATTGCAAGAGGTTTTACAGCATGGAGATCCATGAAGTTTAGTTAGAACTAAACTCCCTGAAAATTTCCCATCTTTTGCTACTGCTGTTACAGTTTTTAAAGAAGTGGGATATGTCTTGGCTATAGGGTCTAATCCAAGGCTGAAATAAGCAGTAGTCCTCTGATGAGTGCCATGGAGATTACGCAGTATTCCTAGTGCCTGTTCACACTCTTTATGAACGAGAGGGGAAGTGGGTTTGTGAGTCTAGAATTCTGGAAAAAATTTTTGTGGTTAACAGTTACTGTATTAGTCTTTGTGCTTATGTATAAATATGTTTCTTCTACCTTGTAAAGTATTCAATCACTGAAATATATTCATATATAACCTAGTCCTGGCCCACTTACGTCCCAGTTCAAGTCAGGTCATAGTAGGTTGATTAGCACAGAGTAGTGCCATCTGGGCAGGGCAGGGTATAAATACAGACTCACTCCCTGAGACAGCTCAGACTCTGGAGAAGAGCCTAGGTGAAGACATCAGAAACCCACCTTCGTGGCGAGGCTCACATCCGGAGAATTACCAACATCCATCCACCCACCAGGAGGACACTTGCACTTGACATCTATCAATTCCCATCAGAAGCAGCAGGCTTGCCCGAAAAAGATCAAGGTAGTGGGAGGGATGGTGGATGGGGTATATAGAACAAGCAGCAGAGTGGTCATCAAGCTAGGGTTTTGAGGTGAAACTCTCCGAGAGACTGTATATTTACTATTTATTCTACTTGCTGCAGAAAGATTTGGAGACAGCTTACAAGGATTCATTCAATAGAGGCATCTAAAAAAATTTTAAATAACATAAGATAGAGGGCAAAGGACTAAAGGTACTAAGCAGTTAAAAGTACTAAAGGTACTAAGGAGCAAGAGACACTGGGTCTCAATTCAAACTAGCAGCAAAAGGAGCATTTAAACTAGAGGGTAGAAGGCTTCAAAGGAGATAATGGACCTGGACTTTGAAAGATAAGTGGGCTTTGTAGGGGTGAAGATGAAGTAACAAACATTTCAGGCCGAGGGTGAGCTCTAATACTGACACTAGTTCTAGGTAAAACACCTAAAGCAGGGATGATGGGGAGAAGCCTTCGGAGATAGATGGGGCTGGAGGGGGAACAGCTACAAGTCATATAGGGTCCTGAATGCCTGCTAAGGAGCAGGGCTGGGCTCCTTTTCAAGCACTCAACAGTTTTCAAAAGTTCTGAGGTGTGGAAAACTTAGATATGACTCAGAAAATACATTGGATAATTCAATGTGAGTGCACCTAGGTATGGGAACCAGCAGGGACAAGTGTTTTTACCAAGGGTTACCTGTGAGGGAGGCAGACTATAACATTACAGAATAACAGCCGGGCAGCTGGGTGAGGATATGAGGGGACGAGGGGAAAGAAAAGGGATGAAGGGAGAATTCAGGGACCTCCTAGTAAATAACTGCCTTCTATATTTGCATTTCTGCCCTAAGGGAAGTTGTTCAGAGGGAGAGATACATTCCCTAATATCAATATTCGTGTGTGCGTACAAGGTGTTCTCTGAGTGACTGAGGGACCCACAGGCCGGCAGGGGGTGGGTGGGGGGAGCCATGATGTCTCCATTGTGAGGCGTTGATAACCCCTGAAACTAGGTCTCTCATTGGTGGAAGCTGGCCAGTGGCTGCCTCCTACTTAATCACATATCCTGTATCAGCAGCCGAGGTGCTGTTTAGCACCCCAGTGCCCCAAAACATAAGGTCTGGCCATTAAGACAAAGAGGGGTGGTCTTGGAAGGTAATGCTCTTCCTGTCACACCTCCACCTCTACACAGCACAATCCACCTTGGGAAAGGAGTTCAGAGGGTTCCCAGAAGTCATCCCTGACATTACCGTGCATATGTCTTACCAAGGTTCTCTCTAATTGGCTGAAGGGTCCCATGGGGGGAGAAGCCATGATGCCTCCACTGTGAGATGTCAGCTGGCCTCTGAAGCTACATATTCCCATTGGTGGGAGCTGGACCAATAGCTGTCCTCCTACTTAATATAGTTACACTCTGCCAAGCACGTGGTGGTTTCCGTTAGACCTAAAGGTGAAAAGGTCTCTCTCCCATTACCACTCTCCTGAGTATACAAAAAGCATAAGCGAGTTTTAATGAAGGGATTATTATATCTTGAAACGTTAAGAGATAAATGTCGATGAGAGTTTGTGAAATAGGATATACAGTATTACACAAAGTGGGAAAGGAATTTTTAAATCTTTCTGTGTAGTTATATGTTAATGTACATAATATATGGTCTATATAATTTATATACTCTATAAACATATAATGTAAAAACATTTCCAGTCGGAAAAGGTATAGGCCTTTTCCTAACCCCATTTGAATCTTCTGAAATTGATTTTAATCTGCTTTGGGGGTATATATGAATTGGGCCATGGTTGCTATGGAGATCTCAAAGCTCATCCTATCTTGTCTGTGGTTCTGTCTAAAATGATGTCTTTGGGGAGATTCAAATTATGAGAACGAGGACTGTGGGTGTCTGCCTCTGAAGATGCCACTTGTTATCAGCTACCATCATCTACTAAACTAGAAAGACTCATAGATTCCCAATCTTAATAGATGATTACATTTCATAGTAGATCTTTTATCCTGTCAACCATCCTGAATAACACACCAAATTAACTTGGGGGCATAAATGGATGTGCTTTTTAGGAGAGTTTGGCTCTATTTTCAGCTGTGAATTATGCATTAGTAAGAATTATTTGGACAGCATTCATCATCATTTCCGAAGTTAATGAAATTCCATTACACTTCAGTACATTTTCATTTCACCCAGTGGTAAATTAATTCTCCTTCCCTCTTTCTGTCTCAAGTCTCTCTCTCCTCTTTTGCATCATTTACAGTAGTTACAGAGTAGGAGCATGGAGAGGTTTCCTAACTCGAATAAGTTAAGTAAAGGCCAGGAAAGACAGATGTTACTGATTCCCTCTATAATGATGATGTGCTCTATAACTCAATGCCAAGATGAGCAAGGCTGCATGTTTTCACAGCTGTCACTGCTGTTTCCATTGCTCAAGAATTCAGGGCAGGGGCCGGGTTCAGGGGCTTAGCTGGGCTACAGCTTAGAAGTCTGGCGCACGTCTCATCTTAACGCAGCAGCAGCCCAGGCCACCCAGTCACCACACTGAACAGATTGCTTGACCTGGGGAAGCTCTTTGAGCAAATGAGAAGGCCAGGAGCATTGCCAGGTCCAGCCCCTCTGAGAAGCAAACCTGGAGCTCTCCTAGGTGCTGGATATTTCCCTTTCATTGTATTGGCCTTGTCCTTCCCTGGTCCTACCCTGCCTCCGGCCCTAGTCGCTGCTCAGACCAAACGGGTACCCTGACCAATGGGCAAGAAACCTGTTTGTCTGGTTCTCTAGCAGCTGACCCAGGTGTACCCTGGAAGCTACTTTGACCCTCCCTTGTGGGAGGCTCTGTGCTATTCTAGACTCTTCTTCCAGCTAATAGTGGTTAAAAGGGAGTTCTGGCTCTGAACTCAGAAAGCCCAGGGTTAGAGGGCCTTGGACTTGTGTGGGGACGCTGCCGAGTTCGGGACCAACCTGAGGCCTAGCTTCCACAGCATGAAATGGAGGTGAGATCTCTCTTAGAGACTGATTATGAGGAAGACATGAGATAATCTATGGGAAAATATTGAGCATGGAGCCTGAAACTTGGCAAATGGCGGTTGTAGTGATCAGTACTAGACCATTGCTTTCTGATTCCCTGTTCCTTTCCCCTTCTGTTGGCTGTGGAGAACTGCCTCCTGCTCGTCCCCAGTGAGGCTTAGAGGGATACTGGTAGATAGCCCCACTCACATGGTACCCCTGGCTTCCTAGTCTAGGGCAACCTGGGCATATGATTTGCTTCCTTCCTCATTCCCCCATTCATAAATCTGCCCAGATCCTATCGTTCACACAGGCTATTTAGGGGTTGGCATTCTGCCTACAGAAAGTTTGAGAAGTATAGGGCTTTTCTCTACTCTGTTTCATTCAGCCCAGCCCCGGGTCCCATCAGGCACTGTGCTGAACAAAGAAATATTTAGCGAGCGCCTGTTCTATTCCAGACACCACACTAAATATTAAAGATCTAATGATCAGCAAAATTAGACATGGTCCCTGTTCTAACAGAACTTAGTCTACTAAGCTAAAAAAGCTAATGAAGCTTCAGGTAAATGTCAGGGCCCCTCATTTGAACGGGCCCCTGTAAGATGCTGGGAGTCATAGAGTGTTCTAGATGGAGAAGAGATATAGATATTAAAGTCCCCCCCAAGATGATGCAGGACTGGAGGTAAAGAGGAAGATCATTTTCAGAGTGTTTAGTGATTTCATTATACAAATAATAGGTAACATATCAGAAACTTTCAGCCTTCAGGCAGATGTGTGTTTTGTTTTAAGAAAAAGAATGGAAGTTTTGAATCCTTTATAGAGGGAGGGGACTCCAAATTCCTAAATATAAAGCCATACAAAAATGTCTGTTTCCGTGACTGAAAAAGTCCTCAATTCTATCAGAAAGATTAGAAATGACCGCAGTCAGATGAATTGTTTTCTGATCGATGGTATTCAGCCAAACTAACTGGAATAAAGTCAACCAGGTGGCAATCTCTAGTCCAAAAAAATGACCTCCACGTGAGCAATCCAGGGATGTAATAACAACACAGACTCTTGCTTACATATAGTAGTTGTCACTTTAGATTACTCTGCAGCTTGATTCAGTTGCCCTGTAGAACACAATTTATATTTATTCAGATTATCTGATGCTCTCTACTTAACAATTAACTCCAGACAGGTTCCTTCTAGGGGTAAAAGGCAGAGAGCGTATTTATTTGACTACTTTAACCAAATTGGCAGGTAGTCAGGCAAACACAACCGTGAAAACATCCGTCTAGTAAGCTGCCCCGAGCTCCCAGGCCAGGAGGGTGATTTGAGTCAGGTGTAGATAAGCAGGTAACCTTGACAACCTTCATAGTTGTCAGGGAAATGACAGAACGGGGGGAAGTGCCCTACTGTTGCTCAATGAAAGCCGAAGCCACCAACGAGGGGAAGTAATCACTACTGATAGTGAAAGGTACAGCAAATCCTATGACCGCACGCATCCCTTTATCAGGAGATGTTCTCCAACACTCACCAGTCCTGGGAAGCTCAGGGTGCTGCAACTAATTCAGGACACAGCAAATTTGTACATAAACCTGAGGACTAAAAAAGGTAGCATGACGGGGTCATTAGAGGGAGCACTGAATTAGTCTGGCCCCCGGAGACCCTGTAATTTTAATAGAAAGAAGGTCAAATAAACTCCCCACTTTGGACCAGGCTTCAGGCTGATATAATGAACTTAAGTCTTTCTCTAGGGTGCTTCATGTCACTCTGGAATGGCTTAGTCGCCACATAACACTTGGCCACTACTGTTTTTAGCTATTGCCCCTGCTCATAACAATACTTCATTGTAGCCCCCAATAAAAAAAGCTCCATTCTAGACAAGAGACCAAATATTACACATTTTCATCCTGCTTCTTTGAAGATTTCTCATCTCATCAGCAATATACAAGAGGTCCAGATACTCTGCTTTTTGTTTTAGCCATCCTGATTGGTATGCGGTGGGATCTCACTGTGGCTTTAATGTGCATGTCCTTAATGACTAATGAGGTTTGAGCATCTTTTCATGTGTATATTTGGCAACATTATGCTGGGCACATAATCATTGCTCCCTTCCAAGATTTCAGGTGGTTTCTACCCCCTTCTTCCCAAATACATGATTTTAACAGAGGTCATCCAGAGACAAGACCTTACCTACCCCCTCAGGATTTTGAGGAGAAAAGCATGGGAGAGCTAGGGAGAGAAAAGGTTGTCTTTGGGAATTTCTCACACATCACACCATGTAAGTGACAGCAGACTTCCGGTAGTAAGAATTGCCCTAATCCTAAAAATGCTTTTCAATATTATCTTCTTTGGATTAAACAACACACACACACACACACAAACACACACACACACACGCACCACGGAGGGAGTTTTTTTGGAGGGAGTTTTTTTTTTTTTTTTTTTTTTTTTTTTTTTGCGGTACGCGGGCCTCTCACCGCTGTGGCCTCTCCCGTTGCGGAGCAACAGGCTCCGGACGCGCAGGCTCAGTGGCCATGGCTCACGGACCCAGCCGCTCCGCGGCATGTGGGATCCTCCCACACCGGGGCACGAACCCGTGTCCCCTGCATCGGCAGGCGGACTCTCAACCACTGCGCCACCAGGGAAGCCCGGAGGGAGTTTTTTTTAATCAAAAAATTATTTCACTGAATCGTACGGTAAAGGTAACAGCTAAACTGGAAGGCGGCTGTAACAAGTCACAATGAGATGAGAACATTTACTACCTTCACAGTCTCCCCTTCACACTCTGAAATGAAATCTGTAGTTTCTTATTTCTTTTGCGGTTTCGCCATAAAAAGCACCTTGATTCTTGAAGCCTGGAATCTCATTACAAAGTCCATTTTGACTCACTAAGTATTTATTGAGGATCTAAAACATACTAAAACTAGAGTAGGCAATCTGGGGGATTTTAACGGTATAGAAGACATAATCTCAACCCATGGAGGCAACTTGTGGTCAGTCTACAGGCAGCTTGGGTTTATTTCAGGAAAATTCTGCTGATAGTCTAGACTTGGCGTGTGGAGTCCAGGCACGAGGTGAGGCCTCTGTTTTTCTTTTTAGAAGCCTCTTCTTTTTTGATGACCCTCCCGACACAAGGCTGTCTTTAGTCCCCGACTCACTTCCTCTTTTTTAACAACATTCTCAGTTTGTGTTCAACTATTTCCTGTTGACCTTTTCTAAATGCCCTTGTTTATTATTCTCCTCCTTAAAAACAAAAATCCACAGAGAGATAGCATAAAATGCTATATTAGCCTTCGCGTGTATTCTTAGCCTAAGGAACCAAAAAAACAGATCCAAAGCGAGGAGGGGTGGTGCAAGGGTAAAATCACTATTGTGCATATTCTGTTCATATTACATAAGTTTATATGTAAAAGATGATAGACTCTTGTTCATGGAAACTCTTCACCTAATTGATAATGTAATGGGAAGAAGACAGGCTCGTATTTGACAACAAACACTGGAAGGAAGTCCGTCCCTTTTAGTGAATAATTCTGGGCATGCTTGTTGATTACTGAAGGGACTTTTGTGTGAGAGAGGAAGGAAGGTTTGAATCACTTAACTATACAGTCAATTCTTAAGAATCCCCGTTAAGAGCGAGAAGCAATTGCAATTGTTCTGATGAGCTGAACAACAGATAATCAAAAATTCTTCCCCTTAATCACCTGTCTTCCTACATCTATCTCCCCCTCCACCTCCGCCCAGCAAACAATTTGTTGGAAATTAGGAAAATGTTTTCCCGAGGTAATCTCTCCCCCTACAGGCAACTAGCCTACCAAACTGCTGGATCAGTTCCCTGAGGAGAGGCTGGATTACTAGAATGCATCTGCGCACATTTACAATGGGGTCCGCGTGGCGAGAAGGGACTCCTGTCCTAGAGGTGGAAAGGTACAGGTCCCCTAGCCAGAGCGTACACTTCCTGCTTCCTGGCATTAGCGCATTTTACTCTGCTGTAAAATGAGGATCGTAATTATTACCTCGTTGGGCTTTTGTCAGATGTAAATGAGATAATAAAGGCAAAGGCCCTGCCTCAATGGATGCCCTTGGTGATGTTAGCCGTCATCATCATCATCATTAAAGGTGGTTGACTGTGCAGAGGATCATTACGAGAGTACGTGGGCCACTTCAACTAAGGCCTATGAGTTTGTTGCAAGTGATTTCTTAGAATAGTAGCAAAAGCTTTTGACTTTTTAAATACATTCTAGCAGAGGCAAGTTATCCAGCGATAACCATTGCTTTCACTCTCACTTCTGATATTCTTTCTTTTTATTTACATCGTTATTGGTCTGATATTCTTTCTTACAGGCAGAGGAAAAGGTAACCTAAAGCCTGGTCCACTGGGAGCTATGGTCACTCCCCCAGGGGTGGGACTGCCTCTCAGGAAGATTGAGATCGCTGGCTGGGGGCTTACCGGAGTCTCAGGGACCGAGCCCTTCCCTCCTCCCTGCACAGAGAGTGCCTTCTAGTGCCAAAAGCTCCCCTCAGCGTCTGAGCCTCCCGGTTTCTGGCCTGACCACCCCTGCCTTCCCACCAGCACCCTCAGGCTTTCTTTAAATATGTAAATATCGTTGATTACGTCTCCTAATCTTGTTCCAGGCCCGGGAGCTATATTCACCTCAAAAGGTGATTTTACAAATATCTAATCTTGTCCATTTGGGGTGGATTTTATCAGATCAGTTTTCAGAGTTCTGGGACCAATCTCTTGTCACCTCCGCCTATGTTAACTACCTGTGTGACCTTGGCCAAAACATTTTTCCTCTGTACTACGAAATGGGTTGCCCTAGAAATTGTTTGAGGATGTTTCCTTCCTGCTCAGATCTTCTAGGGTTCTGGGATTCCACCTGAGAGAGACAGAGGACCTCGGGAAAGGATCCAGTGTATACACGATATCACATCTACTTAATAATAATGCCCAGAGAAGCAATTCTCCCAACCTCATTTTAGTCAAAGGGAAAGTGACTGGCTTGTAGAAACCTTGTAAGATTTAACGTATCTGTGAAGTCCCGTATTACTGGTCAACTGGATGATTTCTGCTAGCTTTTCCCTAGGTTAGCACCGAAGAAGCAGGCTTTGCCTGGAAGCCACGCTCCTTTCCCCCACTAGGTGGCAGCAACACTCAGCTTTGCCAAATAGCAATAGAAACCGTCCTTTCTACTGTCGTTTCTATGATGACCTCCTCACCTAATATGTTGGATTCGGGACCTTGACACTTAGTACTTCTAGTTCTATTCTCCTGAGCAACTAAACAGGTTTCATTCCAATTACAAGTAATCGCAAATAATGATACAGACTTCAGAAAAAGACATAGAATGTAAAGCCAGGAAAGAACCAAAGCCACAAGGGAGTAGGAGCCTTTAATTTGTAGAGGATGGAATAGAACTGGAGTGACTTGGCCAAGGTCACCCAGGTAGGTAGTGGCACTGTGGGAACTAGAACTCGGGTCTCTTAAGTCACAGTCCCCATCTTCTCCTTTCCTTCTTTTGGGAGGTGAATATGCTGATAGTTTCATTTAGTAGCTGTGTACCCTGGGGCAGACTGAGTTCCTCATCTGTGATATAGGCATAATAATAGTGTCTACCTCATAGGGTTTTACTAGAATTAGAGACCATGCACGTAGGGGACCGGGAATCAGAGCACACTCAGGGAGACGTGTCACAGACAGGCAGGCATGTCACACAAGCAGCTGCATTACACGCAGGTATGCCCAAAGGCATGTTGTTCCACGATTTCCCATGACAGAGTCTGATACAACACATGACATACACAGTTTTCCTTCTCTTTTCTGCATAGGGACAGTGCATGCATTTTTTTAAATTAAGAGTTAACATAGGGCTTCCCTGGTGGCACAGTGGTTGAGAATCCGCCTGCCAATGCAGGGGACGTGGGTTCAATCCCTGGTCCGGGAGGATCCCACATGCTGTGGAGCAACTAAGCCCGTGCGCCACAACTACTGAGTATGTGCTCTAGAGCCCGCGAGCCACAACTACTGAGCCCGCGAGCCACACTACTGAGTCCATGTGCCACAACTACTGAGCCTGCGTGCCTAGAGCCCATGCTCCACAACGAGAGAAACCACTGCAATGAGTAGCCCCCGCACCACAGTGAAGAGTAGCCCCTGCTCGCCACAACTAGAGAAAGCCCCCGCGTGCAGCAACAAAGACCCAACACAGCCAAATAAATAAATAAATAATAAAATTTATTTTTAAAAAGAATTAACATAATTTATTGAGCATGTGACAAACATTCATCCATTGATCTTGTTATTTTTTTCCTGTTAAAAATTCTCTTTATCTTTAAAAGATCTGTTTACCACTCTACATTCCATTAGAAACATGGAATCTAGAGAGCTCATGTAAATTTTTTTGCAAGCTTGGGAACTGAACTTTTTTTCATGTTAATATATGACATTGTATATGTAATAATCACTCATTTTGTGGCATATAATTTCAAAAAGAAACAACACATCTTTCCTATTTCCCAACCCCTACTCTCTGACATCTTGCAGCCCCCTCCCCTGCGAGTAGAAATTTTTTTAAAGCGGTCATGACAAATCCCCTGTAGGCTCATGGGGGAAACCTTCTAGTACCGTAATAATGAAACACTTTATGTGTGGGAGAAGAATGATAGAAATAACAACTGTGCCACATCAGAGCTCATTAAAGTCAACGAACAGTGCATGCATTTTTAACAAAAACAATAAAGCTCTATTCAGGAAATAAGAAATGGGAGGGGTCGGTGTCCAGTGAGAGGCTATCTAAGGCCTCTTTCATGGCTAACAGCCTCCCAACAGTCTCTGGTTCAGGTATTAAGGTGAACTGTGCCTAACTCCTGGTTTCTCCCTCAGGAGAGGAAATGAGACGCAGCAGCTCCTTCCCTAACTTGCCAGTTTCATGACTTACCCACTCCAGTAAGACCTGGGCCGGATGAGTACCATGCCCCCATCTAGTCCACGTGACTGCTTTTGAAACACGGATCAGGCCATCGGAGCAATGGCACCAGCACCTGTGTGTCTCGTCTTTCTCCTCACAGCTCTATCGCGGGGGGAGCACTGCATTTGCAAATATCACAGTGTAACTATAACTGGGGACCCACTTCTCAGAAATTGTTCTTAAAACAGAAATGACAGAGTCTCTCCGGAAAGCCTAGGGCTGGGTCAGGTGGTGTGGCCCGGTAGAGTCCTATAGCATCACAGTAGCTAAATTAAATCCAAGTGATGATCATGCCTCACATTTATAAAATGCCTGCACATCTATACAATGTTTTGTTTACTCTTTACAAAGCACTCTGGGATTTTTCTCCCATTTGATCCTTGAAACAACACTGGAGTCAGTATGGCAGATAAGTCACCATCACATAAACCAAGAAAGTATGAGAGGCAGGACAAGATCAAGCACAAAGGCCTTAGAATCAAACAGACCTGAGTTCATATGACAGCTCTGGCACTTGCCAGCTGTGTGACTCTGGGCAAGTTAATCTTTCTAAACCTCAGTTTCCTCATCTGTAAAATGGGGATGATCATAGTATCCACTCCAAAGGTGGTTATGAGGATTAAACGAGATGATGCATGGAAGCACAGGGCCTTAACACTCAAAAATGTAACTTGTTATTATTGAATCATTGACAGTTTGTGAGTGACAGAAGTCAGAAGAGACACCCCAAGTCCACTGGGCCAAATGTTCAAATTCAAACACATGGATACATAGATCCACAGTGAGATTTTTCTCTCTGAATTGGCAGGCTTTTCTTATCAACTGATCTTTGAAAGTAAAATCACCTTTTTGTCCATGATGGAAATTTACAAGTGAATCCCCAACATTTTATTTGGTGAAGCACTTGGGTCAGTCACACTTCCGTGTGTTGCTTTTGTTAGATTTTACCTCTTGATTCAAAACTGTTCATCCTCTTCTGTATTAGCATGGTTGCTTCTGCTCCAAGACTCTGTGCAGAAGGGGGAAGTTAGAAAAAAGGCCAGGAAAGCACTAACACTGCCGAGGGTTGAAGGGTGGGGTGACCAGGGGCAGGCTAGGAAGTTTCAGTCAAGAACCCCCAAGTTCCTTTTCTATGCCCAGACAGAAGAGTTAAACCACTTTTTTCTCCAATGCTATAGTCTCCCATCACCGATGACACACAAACACAGTAAACTGGTGGTATTTCTCTGGAGAGCAATCTGCTTTGAAAGCTCTTTATATGTCTCATTGCATTTTTGAGAACATTCTCCACAGAAATCAACTAAAAAGGAGCACGGGGTGGGGGGTGGGAAGCTATGTAAGGTTGTTCCTAGCCCTGCTATATATAACGGTGAAACACTGGAAACCGCCCAAATGTTCAGTAATGGTAGCGTGTATAAAAAAAGTAGAGTCTATGGACCAGATGGAATGTTCTTTCGGCATTAAAATGGTAAGTATGGGGTCTGTGTTAAGTGAAAAAGAGAGATCAAGATGTGATATAGACACAAATGTTACAACTCTGTAAACTCAAAATGCATGTGGACATAAATATCAAGGAAGGGAGTGTGTAATGGATAGAACATTTTAATTTCGTTTTGCTTAGCTACTGTTTATGCCACTTTGCAGACGTTATTGTTATTTAATCCTGGTGACAACCCATCAGCTTGTCAATTTCTACACACAAAAATGCCCCCTGCTGAGATGATCATTTGGATTGTGTATAACAGCATTTTGAAAATGGGACTTTAAAATATATGGATCTGCCATTTACTCACTGTGTGACCTTGGACAAGTCTCTCTCTAAGTTGCCTCCTTTGTAAAATGAAGAGGGAAGCTGACTAAATTGTAAATCTCTAAGCTCTCAAAATTGTCTTTGAGCTATCTAAAAAGTCCTAATTTGAGTTTTTCTGTCCCTGGCCTTACCCCCAAAAGTGTCCCTTCACAACAGGTTGTCTTGAAGTGTGATTAAAACGCCACTGGAGAAAAACAGGACTTTTCGATTTTAAAACAAGACACAATACAAAATGTTATAATACTCTCTTTCACATTTCCATGAATTCTGGGGACCAGACTGAAAGCGCTTCTTTTCTACCACACCCAGAAATGTGGCAGAAGTGGCAGGGACGGGGAGACGTGCTCAGAAACAATTTGGGACCATGCACAGACACTGTTAGTGAAAAATGTCAAAATTCTGTGCTGTGGCTTCCCGGAGGCCAAAGGGAAAATAGAATCTGCTGTTTTCAGTTAGCATTTAAATAAGCTTCTCACGCAGGAGGCTTCACTTCCGAGTGCCCGCCGTCCTTCGGAGGTGGGCGGGGCGGTGTGTTCAGACACGTGACCTGGGTTAACCCCTTCTAGACCTTCAAGGTCCCTATGCTTCCCTCTGTGCCATGAGCCGCTGAGGCTGACTATGAGCTCCTGAGGCAGATTCTCATCCGATGCTGCTTCAGCTTTTGCCTTACCCTCAAGAGAGATCGCAAGAGCTAACTTCCAACACGGCCGTTTCCGTTTGTAAGAAATGAGGGGACAGAAAGCATCCTAGTGGCTGCCATCTGTCTGCTCCCGCCTTGTGTCTTCCCCACAGGGAGACGTGCCCGGGGGAGGGAGCGGCTGGGTCTCTGCACCTCAGGCTTTGCCGCCACCTGAAGGGAATAGGCCCTACCTGGCCCCGCTCTGAAACAGGCCTTCTCCCCCGCCCCCCAACCGCTGAGGGAAGCTAAGAGGGAAGGGGGGCGGGGGAGTAGGAACACAAAGGGACTGGCCTCTGTGAAGCTCCAGTATTCTGATTTAAAAAAAGATTTCAAGTATCTGAATGACTCTCGTGTTTGTTTCCCCTCAAACAAGCCTCTTTGTTAGTTCCACACAATTAGTATTCTTTGCATGAAAATTTGATCGCTTGTCTCTGACTGCAAAGCCCTCTTCCAGCATTTGGGTGGCAAAATGCTTGTTCCCTTGGCCTCCTGTCTCCATTCCCCTATCACCTGGTGAGACATCTCCAGCCCTCTGACCACAAATGAAAACCAGTGCGGACGGGGGTGGGGAGGTGTGCGGGCAGATGAGGGAGAAAAAGCAAGATTAAAAAGCATGCGATTATCCCAATCTGAGCTGTGTGGTATATCGTCATGATTAATAGTACTAGCATTTTAGGGGATAATTCTACTGACCTCATAGCATTATTGTCAAAATAAGTGGGACAATGTGAAAAAAGCAAGTGCGTAACTCGGTGCCCAGCACACAGTACCTGCCTCTGAAATATTAGCTATAGTTATTTTTATTTTATTATTTATTTATTTATTTTTGGCTGCGTTGGGTCTTCGTTGCTGTGCGTGGGCTTTCTCTAGTTGCCGTGAGCGGGGGCTGCTCTTCGTTGCGGTGCGCGGGCTTCTCATTGTGGTGGCTTCTCTCGTTGCAGAGCACGGGCTCTAGGCGCGTGGGCTTCAGTAGCTGTGGCACGCGGGCTCAGTAGTTGTGGTGCATGGGCTTAGTTGCTCTGCGGCATGTGGGATCTTCCCAGACCAGGGCTCGAACCCGTGTCCCCTGCATTGGCAGGCAGGTTCTTATCCACTGCGCCACCAGGGAAGCCCCTACTACTATTTTATATTGAGCTCATACTGTATGTTGAGCTTTATATCAACTGATTTCAAGATCAGTAAAACAGTTTAAGCAACTGTTATTATCCTCATTTTACAGATGAGGAAACTGAGGCTCAGGGTCGAAGAGTCTTTAAGTGGCAGGACTGGGAAGCAAGCCCAGATGTACTGCGCTCCAAAGCCCATGCTGTTTTCACCACACGGCAACGGGCAAAGGGCACGTTTGGGAACTTCATAAGGATGCCAGTTAGTCACTAAATTTCGAATGCTTATATAATGACAGCATTTCTCCCTGAACCAATTTTCTTCAAATGTCATTTCCTCCTTCTATAAACAGAGCAAACACATCCCCGACTCACATGTGAACAAAGTCATTTCACATTTCGAATTTTCTTTCCCCTGCAGTCAGCCCTATGGCAATTCCACAGGCCCGGCGCCAGATTCCAGCTCACAGTGAAGGATGTGTGAAAACCATAGGCTAAGAAAATAGCATGAAACCAACTGACAGCGGTCCCCAAAGTGTCATCCTACCCGGCTCCTACCCCAGCAGGCTGGGGATTGAGATATAAATGAAACATATGGAGATAGGAAAAAGCATATGTCAGGCCGGCTGTGGCCCGTGTTCCTGTCGGGTGCATGCACGGGGTCATTTTTAATCATGAAAACACCACCAAGCAGACTGCTCAAATATTTCTACACAACTAAAATTGAACTCGGTGCTTTATTCCTCACACCTTCTTTCTGAAGTCAGCCTCATCGGCAGCTTCCCAGTGCAGGCGTATCCGGAAGGAACCAGAATTCGGCATACACGCCCCTCCTTCCAAAGAGAGAGAGAAAAGAACTGGGTAGTTCTGAACAGTTCCTCCTGGGTGTGTTTCAGTTGAATTAATGATCTCCAGGCATAATAATATCGACAACAAAAACGTATTGAATACAAACCCTCTACAGAGCACTGCGCAGAGTTCTGAGGGTAACACGTATAAGAATGTACTAGCCAGGACTTCCCTGGTGGCGCAGTGGTTGAGAGTCCGCCTGCCGATGCAGGGGACGCGGGTTCATGCCCCGGTCCGGGAAGATCCCACATGCCGCGGAGCGGCTGGGCCCGTGAGCCATGGCCGCTGAGCCTGCGCGTCTGGAGCCTGTGCTCCGCAACGGGAGAGGCCACAGCAGTGAGAGGCCCGCGTACCGCCAAAAAAAAAAAAAAAAAAAAAAAATGTACTGGCCAATAAATAGCCACCATTTATAAAGCCTGGTTTTAAGAGCCGTTCCTTCAATGAAGCCTCTCGGGCGCGCCTGGTGCTTGGCCCATCTCCTTCATCCCCACCTCCACTCCTAGATTCAAATAGCAGCTGGATACGGCCACGCTTTTAGCCCCCGGCATAGACCGCCAGGCACTGTTTTGAGCAGCCCTCTCTTGCTGTAGCTCCTCAGACCTCTGGAAAGCTCCAGAGAAGTCTGGAGTCAGATTATCCTGAACTTGAATCACACTTCCGTGAGGTGGGGGAAGAGTAGATCAAGAGGCCAGCTGGAGCCCAGGCGTTTGCCTGGGCTTGCTGTTGGAGAACAGGGTTCCTGAGAGGAAGTAGTGAGGATTGTATGCAGCAGCAGGTAGGGGCCAGCTCATTGGTTCCTTCACAAAAATAACGCCTGTTCAACATCCTTTAAGTGTGTCTTTCTCAACTTAGCGGGGTCTCCATCTGTTTCCCTCCCATGTCCGTTTCAGTTTCATTGGGAGGATATAGGTCAAATTCCAGCTGGATGACATAGTGGTTCCCAGCACTGGGTCAGCAATTCTCACTTTTTTTTTCTTCTTCCAAAAGATTGTTTGGACAGCCTTTCACTTGGGGGCAGACGTAAGGGCATTAGATAGGGTGTAGGGAGACCTGGGTTCCAGCAGTGGGAACTTGAGTCAACACGCCTTTCTGAGCCTCAGGGGGAAATGAGAGGACTCAACTTAGTGGCCTTGACGTTCCTTCCCAGCTCTCACATTCAGTGATGTGTCCTCAACAGACACTAATATCTGGAAACTAAAGAAAAGCAAAGTCAAGGGTATGTGTCTTTCCTGAGAGCAGAAAACGATGGTCTATTCACTTGGCCTCAGGGATGACCTGCTCTTTTCCTCTTCTCCCCCTCCACCCCATCCACCCCAAGAGTCTTCTCTGAAAACTCTGGAGGGTTTTCTTCTCGAGGGGCTGGCTGTGGGGCCTTTAGAAGTTTTGTTCCGTGTTGTTGCTGAGTCCTTTACCCCAGCTGCGTAGAGATGAGAGCCCTGCTGGAAGCCTGCTTCAGCTCTCCGCTGCCCACGTGTGCATCCCCACAGACCCACGTTTCCCGAAGAAGAGTGTGCACACAGTTCCCCTTTGTCCTCTTGGGTCCTTTTGTCTCTCAAAGTATACATTCTCTAAATAGCCCTGGGAGCCGGCCATGAAAAAACAATGAGGTTTACGGTGCAGGCTTTCGGCTCTGCAACTGTAGCAGTTCAGCGACAAACAATTGAGTTTTGCAAAGGGGTCCTCAAGAAGAGGCAGAGTTAAGGGCACAATTGTTTAACCATTCTGACCCCGGGAAACATTCCCCTCTTGGGTCGTGAGGAGAGGAGTTTCTTCTGCATTTCATTTCCTGTCTGTGATCTGGATGTCTTTACTCCCCCCCCACCCCCCGCCGCCCCGTACCTATGTTAACTCCTTTTCAAATGTAAGTGCGTATGCACGTGGACTGTCCTGAGCAGGTGGAGGTGGGGAAGAGAAGGAAAACCGTGTGTTCAGTGTGTTGTACTACACTCTGTCACAAGAAGCTGCGGTACAAAATGCTCTCAGGCATCCTTGCAGGCAGCTCCCTGTCTGTGATGCCCCTGCCTCCATTGCGATGCTCACCCACAAGGTCTTGGCCAGATCTTGACTTGCAGTGAAACCTAGGGCAAAGTATCTGTCTTCCCTTAGTAAACAAATGTCAAGTATCAGGATGTACACGACACTAGATCTGTATTAGAATTTTTAAATGTTTAGCATCATCAGAGTGTAATGATATTAAGCACTCAGCTGTACTTGACAACACAGTAGACATTCGGTACATTTCCTTAGGGGTATATGTTAGTTACACAATTAATAACACTTAGAGAATCAGAAACTCTGGGAATGAGGCCGAGCAATCTGTGTTTTAACAAACCATCCCGACTCCTCTTTTCTTCTCATTTTCTCCCATCTAGATTTTACCAATTTTTAGCTCTATTAGAAATTCCAAAGTGTCTTTAAAGGGCATTCTTTGATATTTTATACTTTCTGGCATCCCCTGAAGCTTCCTTTATATTATAGGCCCTGTATTTAGAATGAGAAGGCACAGCCCATGTTTGCTCTACTTTATTTGAAGTTAAGAAAAAAAATGAGGACATTTTCTTGCCCTTTGATAATTTTAAGTCTAGACCTTTTCAACGCCCCGGTGGCCATCGAAAATTCCTCCTTCAGTACTGTGGAGGCTTTCAATACTCTTTCATTCATTCAACAAATACTCATTGCAGGATAAACAGTGCACTAGATGTGGCACATTTTCCTTTACACATGCATTTTGAAGTCAGCCCTGAGTACCTGGCATTTATGGACCCTGTGAGCCTTTCTAGAAGGAAGGCTGCTTAAGAGGAGTCTTATTTATCTTTACTGCCAGACATGTTAAACACCCATTTCTCAATGGTTTCTTATGGAATAGTTTGAATCAATCCTAGTAAAGACTTAAGAGACTGCTATAGTGATACTTGGGTTAAGAGATGTAGTTGTACGAAGACGTTACCACTGATAAAAAGTGAATCTCGGGACTTCCCTGATGGTCTAGTGGTGAAGACTCCGAGCGTCCACTGCAGGGGTCACAGGTTTGATCCCTGGTCATCGGGAACTAAGATCCCACATGACACAAGGTGAGTAGCCTGAGTGTGGGGACTGGATCAATGGAGAAGTGAAGACGTGGGTTAAGAGTTGAGTAGACTAGGGCTCATCACCTGGTAAATTGGGAGACACAGTGGAAGGAGTACTAGGTATACATGGCTTTGAATCCTGGCTCTGCCACTTTCTAGCTGTGCTAACCCTGGGGAGGTTAACTCTTTCCTTATCTGCAAAATGAGGATGATAACAGAAGCTATCACATGAAGCAGTGGTGAGGATTATATGAAACAATCCACGTAAAACCTTAAGCACTGTGCCTGCCAGTGCGTAGGCACTGGAAAAATGACATATCTCTTACTGTTTACTTGTGAGTATCCAAGATGCAGCTACCGCTCCAAGCAGATTGCCATCGTTGCCACCGTGCTCTCCCCCTCTGAGGTTGGTCTGATCCAACTGACAGTGCTGCCTCTTCTTCCTCTCCTCAGAAGCTCCCAGCCTCCCCACCCTGGTGAGCTCAGGCCATGAGAATCAGCCCCCCACCCTATCCCTGGAAAGAGAGCAAGGTCACCCTGGTCCTCAGTGCAAAGGGAAGGGGAATGGGGGAGGGGTGGTGAAGGGTCATTATGGGGAGCGGGGGCGAGGTGCTGCAGCAGGAATTCCGGAGCTGGGAAAGCTGCCATCAACCAAACAAGAAATGACCAAAGCCTGAGGTGAGTCTGTAACTGAGGAGAGAAGGAAAGTGCAGATTTGGGAAAAGAAAGGAAGATGTGAGTAGAATTGGCAAGAGGTGAGTCCAGAATGAAACATCACGCTTCCCCCTGCATCACAGCCAAGCTGCAACAGATGCTAGGCAAGAGTCAGAAATGAGAGGAGAACGAAAAACCAGAGCCCTGACTCTGCTGTGTGTGTGATGGATGAATCCGACAGGTAGTTAAGGATGGAGAGGAACAGCCATCTCAAGGCTGTGAAGCTTAAAACTCTTACTACAGAGCTGTGATGGTGGCAGTTTAAATGCAAATTTGTTAGACTTGATAAGTCCACTGGGTGTTTATTACATGTGAATGCAATGTTTTAGTGACACTTCCCAGACCTATTATGACTGCGGGGTTTCTGAATATTTTTCCTGCTGGTATCAGGTTTAAGGGAAAAAATAGCCAAGTAAAAAAACAGTGAGCAGGATTCCAGTTCTTTTTCGCTCACTGGGGAACATAGGCTTTCCAAACAGGGGCAGAGAGGAGTCAAGCCTCCTGGGTTCTTTCCCAGCTCTGACTGAGTTGGCTCCAGAATAGACTAACTCTCCCCAAGCTGGCGGTCTTCAGTTCCACTAATTTTCTGAGAAATGTACAGACAGTCTCGTGGGGGGCTCCTTAGGGAGCCGCTCTAGCCCCAAGGAAACATCTGAGGGGATCTTTCTCCCCAATACTGAATGAATGAATGAGTTGTAAATTTCACAGTGATCTGTCAAAGATGTTAGAGGAAAAGAAGAGTTTATCTATAGATTAAAAGAGACCTAAAAGGCATATCAATTAATGCCATGTGTGGACCTTGTTTGGATTTTCATCTGAACATAAAAAATGAGATAATTGGGAAAGTCGAACATTGATTAGCTATCTGATAATTTTATTTGCCCTGCACCCTATTTTGCAAAACTTTTAACTTTGTCATCGTTTAAAAAGAGATTTTACATTAAAACCTAGATTTCCATCTTATTTTGAGAAATAGTGCAATCTAGCCACAGATGGGCGCATTGCCTCACTAAGCTACCTGAGGACCTCTCTTTTGGTCCTCAGGTCCAAAATAAGTGCCAATTTTTCCACAAAGTGTTCTCTGATCACCCCAACCATGAGTGATTTTCCATCCCTCTGAGCTCTTGGGACCCATTTTATTTTATTTCTTGAAAAATTTTTATTGGAGTATAGTTGGTTTACAATGTTGTGTTACTTTTAGGTGTACGGTAAAGTGATTCAGTTATACATATGCATATATCCACTCTTTTTTAGATTCTTTTCCCATGTAGGTTATTACAGAGTACTGAGTAGAGTTCCCTGTGCTATACAGTAGGTTCTTGTTGATGGGACCCATTTTAATTACTCACCCAGCTCCCAGCCTATGCCTCCTGTGTTTGTTTTCTTGTAGACCTCTTATTGCTACTTGCCCCCCACAACACACACCTGGGCAGGATTAAGACCTTTAGAAGTTCTAAATGCTGCAAAGATTATGGAGGGTGCCTCCCTGTATATGTAATGCCAAATCAAGTTTTATTTTTCAAAGTGGTGATGTTTAGAAGTAAGCTGAAGACAATCTTTCTAGATTTAAAATAAATTCTCCAACTTATTTGAAAAATTTCAAACCCATGTTAAGAGTTGAAAGAAGAGTAAAACGAGCCTCTGTGTAACCATCTGGATTCACGAGTTTTTAATATTCACGATATTTTCTGTTTGTTCCTATGAACTACTTGACAGTAAGTTTCAGACATTATGATGCTTTATCCAGCAGTTACTTCTTAAGAAAAAGGACATTTTCCTACATGACCACGATACCATTCTCACACCCAAGAAATTTGACTTTGATACAATAATATATAATATACAGTTCATATTTGAATTTTCCCAATTGTTCCAATAAAGAATGCCCTGTAAAAAAATTTTTTAAATCTAGGTTCTAATCAAGGATCATGCATTATTACACCTGGTCTCTGTTGCCTCCTCTGATCTGAAACACTTCCCCGATGTTTGTTTTTAAAAATCTTTCATTTTGAAGCACCCAGGTCAGTTGTTTTGCAGAATATGCCACAGTTTGGATTTGGGCGAATGTTTCCTTATTATTAGATGGGTTCACTTTCAGCAGTTTTGCAAGAAACTACAAAGCTGATGTTGCATTTTTCTAGATTTTCTGTTTGTGAAGTTCCAGATAAATTCATCAAAGCTGAATTTGTGTGTAGGTATATGTGTTTTGCTGGTGCCCTAATCATGTGTGTCATAATAATCATAGCTACCATCATGTATATCATGCAAAGCATTGGTGTCTGTATATATGCAGCAACAGGGCTTCAGGTGATACAATGCCAAACTTTTTCCCCCCGCTAGTGTTTTTTCCTTTCACTAGTATCTTTTTAATTGAAGTATAGTTGATTTACAGTATTATTTTTCTCCACTAATATTAAACTACATCCTAACCAACATTTATTTTCCACTCTTTAATTTTTGCCAAATCTGTAGGTGTAACATGATATCTGTGGTTTCCATTTGTATTCTCTTGAGTGCTTAAGAGTTTGAGCATCTTTTCTTATGCTTATTGACCATTTGTGTTTTCTTTCCTGTGAAAGGCATCTTTATGCCTTTTGCTCACTTTTGGGGGGTTGCCTATTTCTTAAGTAATTTTTAAATCTTTATGCATTCTGGATACTAATCATTTACGAATATTATATATCTATCTGGCGAGATTAACACCAATAAGTCCTCTCCTTCACTTTAAAGATCCGCAAACACCCTAAGATAATTCACACAACTTTGAGACCTAATAGTGTCACGATTTATTCTCAACAACTTAAAGTCTTTGCTCATGATCAGGACCCCTAGCACCTCACAGGAACCTATCTCTCTCCCAACCCCTCTCTAGGCCTCTTCACCCAACTTGGGCCTTTCTGTCGTGTTTCAAAGACTAGCAAACTCTTGATGCAAGCGCACCCAGGAGGCACTCAGGAAGTGCTCCCTAAGTGAACGAATGAAGAAAGGAAAGAACATTATTGCGTTTCTAGGTAAAAGAGATGAAAAGAAAAAAGGAATGTTGGAGGGCCACGCCGGCTGATGATTGGCTGGCATCCACGATGGAGGGTGCTGGGAGAGCGCGGGACGTAGGAGAGGGTTTATTTACACCAGGTGGTCGCCGCCCAGCGGCTCACCACGTGGTGCGCAAAAAGCAGCGCTTCGGCAATCGCGTGTCCGAGGCGCGCGCGGCGGCCCTTTGGGCCCCGCCCCTTCCCGCCCCCCGGCGCCACGGCCCCGGCCCCCGCGGCGGCCGCGCCAGAGCCTGCGCACTGGGGACCCAGTGCCTGCGGCGGCTCCCCGCTCTGCTGCTCTGAAGATGGCGGAGCGCGCCGGTGGTGGCACATCCCTGAGGGGGCTGCGGGAACGGATGGGTGAGCGGGCCGGCGGCTCCCGGGGGGGGCTCGGGCCCGCGCGGGAGGCGGGGTTCCCGCGGCCCCGGGGACTGTCGGAGCGGCGCGACCCGCGCCGGAAACCTTCACTTCGGAGTCGCCTCGCGCGCCGTCGGGTGCTCCCCTCACCCCCGCCGGAGCGCCCTGGGACGGGACGGGGCGCCGAGAGGGGACGCGGGCGGGAGGGGAGACGGCCGGCCCGCGCCACCAACGGCCCAAGTCTCGCGGCCCAGCTGCCACCGCCGACGGCCGTAGCCCCGCGGGCGGGCGGGGCGCGAGAGAACTAACGGGCGCTGCTGGGGCGGGAGGGCGGGGGCCTGGCACCCCGTAGCCCGCGGACGGTCCCGAGCCCCGCCTGCCGTAGGGGAGAGGCGGACGCTCTCGCAGCCGCCGGAACGGACGCGCCGCTGCCCGGGAGGTGCGGGCGCCGGGACGGCCCTCGTGGCTCGGGGCAGCCCTGGAATCTTCCCTCTGCCCGGGGCGCTCGCGCTTTCATCCCATCCCACGGTCGCAACCCCGGTCTCTCCCGCATCCTCCTGGTCAAGGTCTGGTTAAGGTCCGGTGAGGAGGGGGCCTTGGGGGTCTGGCTTTGAAATTTGGGATAAAACTTGGTCCCCCTGCTCCTCCTGGTTTGCCTCAGCACATGACTTCTCCAGGATGTCACCTTCCGTGGGACATCTTGCAGACCCTAGGCTGAACTGAACGGGACTCAGCGCTTCAGAGTGCTTTCTTCTAAACTGGTCCCATCGCCAAAAAGTGCCCCCCCCCCGCGAAATTGTTAATTTTATAAAATTTGGCAGGATTTGGCATTGCTTAGCCCAGGAGACTGCTTCGCTACTTGAGCGAGATAGTATTTCTTGCTTGTGGGAGGTTGCTTTTAGTTCTCGGGCTAGTTTCCTCCTATATGAACTTGAATAAAACAGCCTTGCTGATTTTACTGAAATCCTTAGGGATTTTTTTCATTTGCAGTTGAAAAATTAGACCGGCTGCGATTTGGGAGGGTTTATGTTACTTCAGAACGCTTTGAATCAACTCCCCAGAGAATAATGTCAGAAGCAAAAACACTTTCATTATTGCATAGCGTGAAAAACTCTTCTGTCTCTAGCTTATTATGGTTCACCTACAGGGAGAGTTTGCAATAAATTCATTGTTTTATTGCTTATTGACACCTAAGGTCCTCTGACATTGAATTATTTCACTGATTTAAACTAACCGGCCTTCTGGATAGCCCCCCCAAAGTATTTGCATACTGAATGTTGAAAAGTATTTTTAAATTTTATGTGGGACAGCTGCTTGAATTCACAGTATTTCAAACTAAAAACTTAAGCAAAAAAGGCTTAACCGAGAACCTAGTTGACCTCCTTGCTGCCCATTTTGTATTAGGAATTGAAAACATCACATGTTAAACTTTTACAGAGGACCACCTTGACCAGAAAGAACTTACTTCATGGTCTCAGCATTTTCCTGAAGGGGACAGAGTCAGTGAAATATTCTGCCACTTTGTGGCAATTACTTCTTTTCTGTTATCCAGATAACAGTGAGTAGCTTTTGTTGCTGTTTTGGGCAAAGCTCCCTGAACCTCCCTTATTTTTGTGGTTCCCTGATTGCAAATGTCTTTGGTTTTCTATTTTTTTTCTAAATATTTTCTCACCCTCTCCCTGGCCTAATGACATGCAAACTGTAATAAGGCCATGAAGAGAGACCCTTGGTATGGGTGGAATGGATCTGCACTCCCAACTGCTCAGCTTTGAATGAGGGTGGATCCAGGACTGGGCCAGCAACTGTGCGAAGGGTCAGGGACTGGGCTGCTGGAAGAAAGTCTGCTGCTAGACACCCCACAGCCTACACTTTGAGGGCTACATCCAGCAGGAGCGCAAGATAAGACTTAGTAGCAATTGCTTTTTATTCTGTTATCCAAATAATGGTGAGTAGCACTGTATCCGCTTATCTGTAGCAGTTAGCCCTAGCCCTTCTTATAATAATTTTAAAAAACCTTTCAATCCTTTTTTTTTTTTTGCAATCTACGCCCTTTGCTACCTAATGAGAAATACTAGTGTACTAGTTTGTGTGATCTAATGTTTCTAATTAGTACAGAAGAAAGGTCATGGAGAGGTGGGGCTACAGATTTTTTTTTTTTTTTTTTTTTTTTTGTGCGGTACGCGGGCCTCTCACAGTTGTGGCCTCTCCCGTTGCGGAGCAACAGGCTCTGGATGCGCAGGCTCAGCGGCCATGGCTCACGGGCACAGCCGCTCCGCAGCATGTGGGATCTTCCCGGACCGGGGCACGAACCCGTGTCCCCCGCACCGGCAGGCGGACTCTCAACCACTGCGCCACCAGGGAAGCCCGGAGCTACAGATTTTAGGTCGAACTCTGACTGAGAGTGATGTCAAGAGCAGCAGCTGAGGCAGACAATACAGAATTGCTAATAAGTACTGGGATGAGTATTTATCATTGGCATCTCATGGGATTAAGCATTTTGGGGTGATTGTGCTTGGGTGCAGCTTTAGGAAGATTCTTGAACTAATTGTCATGGAAAAGCGTTCTTCCTTCCTTTCTTGCATTTAGCTTGCCCTAGTGGAGAGAGCTCTTGTGACACAGATTGTGTGTGTGTGTGTGTGTGTGTGTGTGTGTGTGTGTGTGTGTGTTGAGGAAGGGGGAGTGGGGTTTCTGGAGAGAAGCAGAAATATTCCACTATGTTGAAGTCAGTAGTGACCTAAAATGCTTTATGTCCAGAAGGGGCCTCAAAATTTCAATGACATCTTTTAGAAATCTATCAAGTGTAAAGCATTCTTTAATTTTGGCATCCTCGTGGCATCTATTTTTGGTTCATTTCATTCTGAGGGTTTTATTGGGCTAGATGGCTAGGATGATTGAGTTTGTTGTTTTCCCATCATAGAAGGAGAATGAGGGAATTCCATGGTGGTCCAGGGGTTAGGACTCTGCACTCTCACTGCCGAGGGCCTGGGTTCAATCCCTGGTCAGGGAACTAAGATCACACAAGCCGCGAGGTGCGGCCAAAAAAAATGGAGAATGATTTTCTTTTTGTAATGTCTTTTACACACTTTCTCTAAACTTAAGCTTTTCTTAGCCACAGCATAACAGTGCTTACTTTAGAGATAAAAAAAAAGTAAATGCTTTATTTTAAAATATTTCCATTGCTGTATTTCCAAAGTATATTTTAAACCAAAGCCCATATATTTCATTTACTTATTGTTGAATAAATTTTATACATTTAGATCTTAATTCCTTCATTGTGATATTTTAAAAAGAAGTAACCTTAGAAGTAGCTGAGGTGGGAATATTAAACTAAGTCATATAAAGGTTGATGTGGGTTTTGTACAGTCTGGTCCTTGATAATTCTGTAATGTTTCAAAGTTAAGTTGCTTCTTAATCTACAATTAAGTTCTGGTTTTACCAGTTGCTACCTGTGTGATCTGGGAAAATTATGTTTAGCCTCAGTTTTCTCATCTGTAAAATAAAGAGGGGAAATAATAATATCCACTTTATAGGATTGTTATGAGAATTAAATGAGGTAATAACCAATGAAAACAACTTCATAAATGGTGGTATACATTATTTGTTATGGCAGTTTTTTGGAAATACAGATTAAGATTCATAATTCAGTTTTAGTAATAAACTCTACATGTTTTCTTATGTAATCTGCAGGCAAAAGGTAACTTTTAACTTTAATTTTGGATTTAGAGTTAGTATAAGAACTATAGAAGTACTCTATTGCACCTGTTACTTTAAAGTGAATTAAGTAAATTCTCTCATTGAATGGAGTTGAATAAAATGTTCATTTTGTTAAGTCCAGACATAAAGGCTTTCTCCCATTGTTTGGACATTTTTAGAGCCTGTTCTTTTGGTGAATGTATTTCTTGCCAGTAGGAATTTGGACGTAAAGATCTAAAAATAAGTTTTGAGGGGACTTCCCTGGCGGTCTAGTGGTTAGGGCTCAGTGCTTTCACTGCCGTGGCCCGGGTTCAATCCCTGGTCGGGGAACTGAGATCCCGCAAGTGGTGCGGTACGGCCAAAATTTAAAAAAAATAAATAAAAATCATATTTGATATTATAACCTTTATATGATTTGGTTCATTATTGCCATCACAGCTATTTCTTAGGTTACTTCTGATTAATAAGATCTTAAATCTGGTAAAATTGTACATTTTGAGAAAAATTGTCCTTATGGCCAAGTAAATTATGCCAAAATATGGACTTTCGTTAGGATTTTTTTTTTTTTTTTTTTTTTTTTTTGCGGTACGCGGGCCTCTCACTCTTGTGGCCTCTCCCGTTGCGGAGCACAGGCTCCAGACGCGCAGGCCTAGCAGCCATGGCTCACAGGCCCAGCCGCTTTGCGGCATGTGGGATCTTCCCGGACTGGGGCACGAACCCGTGTCACCTGCATCGGCAGGCGGACCCCCAACCACTGCGCCACCAAGGAAGCCCACCTTAGGATTTTTAAGCAGGAAAACTGAATGTGCAGAAGCAACAGTGGTTTTATCTATGCTCACATAGAAATGTTGTGAGTGGAAGGGAGGATGTGTAGGATGGTTTAATTAACTTATAGACTATAGTTAAGAATTTTCTTAATACATTAGTACTCAAATTCAGAGGATAATCATGGTCCACAAAATTGATGCTAGTTAAATAACTGAAGAAGCTGACAAGAATCTAATCTTAAAATAGCTAGATCATGGACTATCTGAGCTGTTAGGTCTCTGAGATTTAAAAAAAAATCCTTTTACCCTTTTAAAATGGCGATCTCTGGCAACAATTGTGATGTCACTTTCAAGGTTACTCTATAAAATGGCTCTCAGATATTTTTCCTCAGTGGCAAGTAACATCTCAAAGTCCATTCATTCTGAGTACAACCACAGTCCCTCTATTCCCTTATTTTATAGTTGCCCATCTACAACTGTTTTATATTTTTCTTGATATGTAGAACCCATAATTGTATGCAGTATCACAGGGGCATATTTCCTGTGCTTTTATACGAGAGTAGAAGAGGAGTTTTCAGTGTTATTCTCCAGCTCCTTCCTGAAGATGCCTGGTACTATGGGGCATTTTATTTTATTTTATTTTATTTGAAAACTTGTCCTACCTCTTTATTTTATTTTATTTTTTTAACATCTTTATTGGGGTATAATTGCTTTACAATGGTGTGTTAGTTTCTGCTTTATTACAAAGTGAATCGGTTATACATATACATATGTTCCCATATCTCTTCCCTCTTGCGTCTCCCTCCCTCCCACCTTTCCTATCCCACCCCTCCAGGCGGTCACAAAGCACCGAGCTGATCTCCCTGTGCTATGCGGCTGCTTCCCACTAGCTATCTACCTTACGTTTGGTAGTGTATATATGTCCATGCCTCTCTCTCGCTTTGTCACTATGGGGCATTTTAGATACAGCCATATATGGAATTAGAGTTCAGGGAATTCCCCAAGAACTTGTTTTTGTATCATCTTAGAATTTTAGTTTTTCTTACTTTCCCTCAAATTGTGCTCCCGTACTCTTATATTTCACCCTTATTGAAGTTTATTTGCCATTTTCTACCTGTTCACACAAGATGTGTAAATT
Source organism: Phocoena sinus (assembly GCF_008692025.1). Lineage (NCBI taxonomy): Eukaryota > Metazoa > Chordata > Mammalia > Artiodactyla > Phocoenidae > Phocoena > Phocoena sinus. The sequence continues at coordinate 115,606,470 of NC_045784.1, read as the reverse complement.
TATATTATATACTTTATATTTATTTGCTTGACATTTTCCTACCTAGAAAAATACCTTCACATTGTCAATTCCTTGAGTGTTTTCTCCACCTTCACTGTGCATCAGAATAGAGCTTTTAGCAACTGCAAAGGCCTGGGCCCCATTCTCAGAGAGTGGAGGCGGGGAGGGGAAGGCTTTGCTAATTTTTTTTAAAAGCAATTTGGGTGACTCTCTTGTGGAGCCAGGGTTGGAAGCCCCTGACCTAGGTAATTTATACATGTACTCCTTATATTGGGCCCAATCTCTGAGGCTCTCACCATTGACACTTTTGCATCCAAATTCAGATCCATAAACTCCAAATCTTTTTCTAAATTCCCCCAATTGATGGCGAAACATTTTTCCAAATCCTTGCCAGCTCAGTTTTTCTAGTCCTTGCTGTAATGTCTGTCTGAGGCATTTTTGAAAGCTATTAATCAGCTCTTACTCACCCACCAGCTCGTGCTGCTTCTACTGACAACTCTGTGCACACACATAGGCTGGAGTGTCTACGGTAAACACTGTTAATTCTTTGTTGAATTATTGTTGAACATCATAGGTACGCAGTATGTCTTTGCTGACCCAGAGTCTGTCATGATTTTGCCTTGTAGAAGAGATTCTGTCCTTTATCATCGAAGATACAATTGGCTGTGCTTTGCCACCCCTGGATTAGCTGTTCGTATTCTTTCTTTTTTTTTAAATTAATTTATGGTTGTGTTGGGTCTTCGTTGCTGCACGCGGGCCTTCTCCAGCTGTGGCGAGCTGGGTCGCTGTGGTGCGTGGGCTTCTCACCGCAGTGGCCTCCCCTGTCTCAGAGCACGGGCTCCAGGTGTGCAGGCTTCAGTAGCTGTGGCACGCAGGCTCAGTAGTTGTGGTTCCCGGGCTCTAGAGCGCAGGCTCAGTAGCTGTGGCACACGGGCCCACTTGCTCTGGGGTATGTGGGATCCTCCCGGACCAGGGCTCGAACCCGCGTCCCCTACATTGGCAGGTGGACTCCTAACCACTGAGCCACCAGGGAAGTCCCACTGTTTGTATTCTTAATATCGAATCCCTTTCCTTTATCTCCCTGTATTTTAGTTGCTGCTGCTAATGCCATTGCTGAAGAAAGACGGAGTCAGGGTAGCTTTAGCGCTCTTCCATCACAGCCCTCAAATATAAAATCAGCATTTAAACCAGGTATAATTTCTAGAATGCTTTGATAGATGTCAAAGTGTTATATCCTTAAAGTTTGATATCCTATGTCTAACTGTATTCTTTCTTTTTTTTTAGTAATAGATGGATCTGTGCTTAAAAATGACGTAAAGCAAAGATTAGCAAAGGAACGCAGAGAGGAGAAAAAAAGACAAGATGATGGTATATTTTAGACTTTTTTAAAAAAAGTTAAAATGAATGAATCTTATGTTAAAGTTATATATTTCCAAAGTGGTTTTACTTACTTTTTAATCTGTTCATATGATAGATTACACGTTTTACAGTATGTGTTATACTGGATTAAGAGCTTATACTAAATGAGATAAAGAAGGTTCATGAAAAATATTTGACCAAATTGTTTTATTTTTGAACTAGTAGTTTCTGTTAGTTTTAATTTTCTGAAAATTAAGGTATGAAAATTTCTTCAACATTTGTAGAAACAAGCAAAATGGGATTTCAGAAAAATGACTTAGAAACAAAAATGAGGAAATTCCCTGGCGGTCCAGTGGTTAGCAGTCTGCTTTCACTGCTGGGGGTGGGTTCCAAAACAAAAGCAAAAACCAAAAAAACAAAAAATGGAGTTGCTAATAATCCTAACATAGATATGGTATCTTTCACTGATTGCTATGCTTTTCAAGTGTAACTTTGTATCAATTAGGATCTAAAAGAATAATCTTTCTACACCTTGAGAGAATACCTTTTTTTCATCTATGTATTTTTCTCATCTGGCCCTGTAAATCCACCGCAAAACTAGTGCTCAAGTTCATTCAAATAAAATAGCAATTGTTTTTGTCTCGGTGAGGAGCTGTTTCTTCCTGTAGCTCTTTAGAAGAGTATTTCACAACTTCATAGATGGCTCTCCAGGCTTTAGTGAGGGGAAATTTGAATGCAGGAAAGCGTCATGCTGGTCAGTAACGTGGTATGTGCCTAAAGCCCACGAAGGTCAAACTGGCATGCTTAATATGGTCTGTCTAGATGAGGCCTTTGAAAAGAAGTTTCCTAGTAGAAGGGAAAAAAACGTAGATTCTGGCCATGTATTTTTTTTACATCTTGTTTTAATGTATAGCATATTAATCTGATGGGGTTTGACTTCGGCTCAAGGCAGCAGAAACATCACATGAAAGAAAACATTTCTTCTGAATTTGGAATTTTAGTTCGGACAGGAGAGTCATCTAAGCCAATTCAGTTCTGAGGAGTTAAATGAACACCCAGTGGAAATGATTCTTTTGTGGCCATCTCTGTTCACTTATATAATAAGTCTTTAGTCATTAGCACAGGTTATGTTATTTTTAAGAAAGAGAATAAAATATAAACTTTTTCCTTCTCTGTCTGTAATGTGGAAAACTTAAATATTTTCTTGGCTCTTACCTTGCATTTGGAATATTTCAGCTAACAAAGAGACACAACTACTTGAAAAAGAAAGAAAGTCCAAGATCGTATACGAAAAACAGATGGAAGAAAAGCAGCGAAAGCTGAGGGAACAGAAAGAAAAGGATGAACAACGGAGAATATCTGCAGAAAAAAAGAGAAACGAAAAGTTGCAGGAAGAAAGGGTACGTGTTTTTCTAGCCTGTTAATCAGATGATGCACTGTGTTGCCTGGTTCTGCAGTACTTTTTTCTTAGCCCTTCTCTGCTTTTACTGGAACCAATCCCAATTCTTCTTCCTTCTTTCCTTCAACATTAGCACCTCTTGCCCCATCCTGATCCGAGCCTTGCACGTCCAGGGAGAGAACCCTGTCCACTTGCAGGGTGCCTGTGGCCTGGGCTTTGCTCTGAGCGGCTTTCTATCCTACAAAAGGTGTTGTCCCATTGCCTAGTATTCACCTACCCACCGTCCCAGGGCCCCTGAGAGGCCCCCTTGTGACCCTGACCTGCTCTGCTTCTCACCTCATCCAGTGAGTGGCAGAGGCCCAGCCAAGCGAGAGCCTCGCACTCTCCCACGGTTCCCTGGCTCTCTCTCCTTTGCGCTCTCTCCCCCCTCCCCTTCTTGTTCCTTTTTTTCCTCTCTGTTGTTTTGTAGCCCTGCTCTCTTTTCCTGTCGGGACTCTGCTTTGGTGTCTTTGGCACTCTGTTGGTATGAGTCACTGCCTCTGTTGTGCCCTCTCTTTCCCCCTCAGGCGCTCTTCATTCAGTTTGTCTTTGACTGTTGTGTGGGCATCTGGCTGCCTGTCTCAATCTGTGTGATCCTCTGTGGCACCAAGTTGTTCCCCTGTAGGTTGTTCCACAGCTCTCCTCTGAGTGTCCTTGGCTCCTTCTGAATTCACATGTTCTGTCCTGTTCCTCGCTGTCATTCCCTCTTTTCTTTGTTCCAGTGACTCTCAAGTGTCCCTGAGTGAGCCTTGGTCTGTCTTTGGCTCTCTGTCTGACTGACTGACCTTTTTCTGCCCGAGGCACCTCCCTTTTCTTTCTGCTTTCTTTGTCTTAGCTTCTCCCTCTTTTCTCTCCCCATCTTTATAGAGTTTCTGCCTCTCTCAGTATATGGGTTTTTATCTCCCTCTCTTTTTTTTCTGTTGGTCCAATTTTAAAATGTTTTTCCCTCTCCTTTTCTCTTTGGTTTCATTTCTCCCTAAGAGCCCCCTTCTCTGTGGTGTTCGCTTTTCCTCCTAATTTTTGCACACAGTTGGCTCTTGCAAGTGCCTCACCCCCCAGCCCTTACCCCCATTGGCAAATCTTCCTTATTCTAGGACTATTCCTGTGCTGTTTCTTCCCTGTCCATGGTCCACTAGCACCTTCTCTGTCTTTTTTTTCCTTCTAGCACATTCCAGTATTTAATGAATTCTCATTCAGAACTTGAATCACTCTCTGTCTTTCTCTGTGAAACATCTCCTTAATTTACTTCTCTGTGGTAAAGAGAGTGAAGGCCAGAGAGACTGAACTAGGTAAAGAGAGAACCAAAGAAAGTAAAATAGAAAACTGTGCACAGAGTCGGGGAGGGTCCCTGGAGGGGAGAGAGAGTCCTGGGGACTGGGAAAAAAAAAGACCATCTTAGAGAAAGAGGAACCTGAGAGAGAGAACACCAAGAAAGAAGAAGCAACAAAATGATACCGTAGACAGAGCGGGAGCCAGAGACAGGGCAGGAGAAGAGGCCAGAAGACAAGGAGAAAGGGCAAAAGAGAACCAACCCCTGAGAGCCAGCATGGGTGAGTCCCAGACAGAGCAGGGACAGGTCAACGCTGTGAGGAGGCTGCACGGAGGAAAAGAGGAGTGCTGAGGAGGGCTGAGTGTGGGCGGGGCTGCATGGGAGGCAGGCCGGGAGCTTGCACGGGAGCCTTGGCTCCCGGAAGGAACCTGAAAGAGCACAGAGGGTCAGCGCATATGGAAACAGCAGGTTAGAATGCTTAGGAATCAGAGATGTTTGAGAAATACAAGAATATTCTCTGTTTTTAGTCTTATACTTTTTGGGTGTCTAAGTAATTTAGAAAAACTTACTTTCTGTTAGAAAATATAATTTTAAAATATTGCCATTAGATAAGTTTTATTTTAAGAATTGCAGTTGCTTTTCTCAGAGGATATGGGTGACTCTCTGTTTTCCTAGTATGTTTACCCTATTTGCCCTCAGAGAAACAGTGGGAACATCGTAAGGATGATGTTGCTATGAAACGATTGTTGTCAGGGAAGAATAGAAAACCTTCTGGCCCTGAGTTGATTTGCTTACCTGAGTGTAGTCCATGGTATGTTACAGCACAGGGTGAGGAATAGCTGAAAAAAGAAAACTGCCTCTCATTTCCAGCAATGGCCTTGTTTCGCCACAGTGTAGCATTTACATTTGTAGAGCTGTTATCCTGCCCAGTTCAAATTGAAGCTGAGGTCAAGACAAACACATCTCTTTTTAAAAATTTGCGGGCTTCCCTGGTGGCGCAGTGGTTGAGAGTCCGCCTGCCGATGCAGGGGACACGGGTTCGTGCCCCGTTCCGGGAAGATCCCACATGCCGCGGAGCGGCTGCGCCCGTGCGCCATGGCCGCTGAGCCTGCGCGTCCGGAGCCTGTGCTCCACAACGGGAGAGGCCACGGCAGTGAGAGGCCCACGTACCACAAAAAAAAAAAAAAAAAAAAAAAAAAAAAAAAAAAAAATAAAATAAAAATTTGCTTAGTTAACGCCAGAATTTAAGATGTTACAAATGTGGGTATAACAGATGATCTGGCATAGATTTCACATATGTGTATTAGTTGATATGTTTTTCCTGCCTCATTCTACAAAGAATTTAAGGTATATTTTAAAAAAGACATACCACAACTAGATGAGAAAATAAGTGGTTGAGGGAATCAAGCAGAGGGGGAAATTATAGTAAGAAAATAATAAAACATAAGGTATAATTAGCATACACCAAAGTGTACCACTCAGTCTTTGTATAGTTGCTAGAATAGGCTACACGTTTGGTTCCAAATTTCCTAATGATATAATAAGCAAAGAGGGAAGCACAGTCAGCTCGTCGATTCGTGTCCATAAGATTAAAACCTAGTTATTCGGGAGAACGTGGATTGATACCTGAGATGTATTGAACTTTAACTTTTTACCTGAGATGTTTCCAGTTCTACCTTTTATTTAAAAAAATTTGCCTGATTGAAAAATTTGGTAGTGGGGGTATTTTATAACCGACAGATCAAAATTACACTAATCAATATAATGCATATGTAAAAATTTGTTGGCATTTATTTTAAATAGGAGAGATTCAAAGCTGCCCTTCATCGTACACTGGAACGGAGCAGCCGTATTGATCATCAAAAAAGATGGTCATGGGAAGGCTCTACAACAGTGAACTATCAGAATAAAACTGGTAATTAATACAACTGCTAAACTTTAAGTTCATTCATTTTCACATGTAAATATTGGCTACTAGTATAAGGTTGCATTTACTACAAAAGGTTTTGAGCTTTGTATCCTAGGTGAAAACACTGCCATGTACCTACTCTTTGGCATGTGTTTAAATTTGTGTCATGTGAGATCGCCAAAGAACCAGGTGAAATTTTATAGTAATTGTATCTTATCCACTATATCCAAAATCTTACCATTTAAACTTGTAATCAGTGTAAAAATGAATAATAATTGATAAGCTTTACACAGCTTTATCCAGTGCATATTTTAAAAATAGTCTTGTTTAATATTGATGTACTATAAATTTTTCCTATGTGTGGACATAATTCTATACAGTTGCATAAAATGTAAGTAAAATTTATATAGTTTATGCTCCATAGAAGTACATCATGAACTCATTTTGTTTCAGCTAGTGATGCTTTTTTAAATATGAGTACAGTAGATCTTATATCTTTTCTCAGCCAACAGACATTCTGTATCTACTGAAAAGCTTGAACAGGGGACTTCTGGATTACATAAACAAGTGTCATCTGCAAGTCCTCAAAATTCTATTGCCAAGAGTAAGTAGTTATTTCATGTATTCTACTGAGTTTCAAACCAATGAAATCAATTCTTTATATGTATTTCCACAGTACCACTTATTTAGATTGTAGGACATTTCAGAAGAACACCACCTTGTTTTACAGTAGAGATGGTCATTACTGTTCTGTATTTTCATCAGTATAAATACTTGTTTCTTGATTTGTGTACTAATCATGTCAGATGGGTTTGTTGGGCTTAGGTAGCCCAACAAATATGAAACATATTTTGACCAAAAGACATTGCCATTAGGTGGCACAATAATTTATTTTAGAATTAATTCATATTCTATCTAACATATAAATGAAATCACTTTTTCTAGGGACTAGACTAGTCATTCAGTCTTCATTAAGTTTCATGAATATTACCTCATTTAAGGAAAATAATAGCATATATATAGCAGTGGACGGGTCGATCTGCTTCACATATATATAAAGTTGACAGGCAAGTATAATTACCTTCCTAGTTTTATAGTTAAGACCCCAAGAAATTCGGTGATTTCCACTCCACCATACTTATTTATGGTTTATATTTTAGTCATTTGATAGATGGATCATGGTATTTAAATTGTACATTCCACTAGCAAGTCCATGTTTTCCCCCAAAGCAAATAAAGTGGTAACAGTGTTTAATGAGAGAAGTATTGCTAAGCTCCACTTTACAACTCTTCCTGCAGGTAATGCAGTGTTCTTTAAAATAAAACAAAGTTATCTGCTATGGATACTTCAAATACCTTCTGCTCCTAGTGTTTGCACTTTTAATTAGCGTTCCTTTTTTTCTTTTTTTTTTCTTTTGGCTGCCTGGCTTGTGGGATTTTACTTAGTTCCTCGACCAGGGATTGAACCCGTACCCTACGCAGTGAAAGCATGGAGTCCTGACCACTGGACAGCCAGGGAATTCCCTGGAGTTCCTTATCTTAAAAAAAAATCTTTACCAGAGTGTGTGTCAATGACCATTTCTGGCTTGTAGTACATGGTGCTTCTCATTGATAATTGAAATGGATTAGACAGCCATACCCATATGGAGAAAAAACCAGAAGTGATCTGGGCAGGAAAAAGACATGGCAGACATACTCCACATCATTCCCTCAAACTTAGCCGTAAGAAAAGAAGAAATACCACCTTTGTACCTTGTGAATTGAGACAAAGGCATAATTATAGTTTGAATTAAAAATGTTTCTTTTGTATTATTAGGTGCCTTGGCAGTTTTTTGAGCAATGCTGTTTGCTCTGAAATTCCACTACAGCAAAAGATTCTGGACCTCATTTAAAGTATAATTAGTTAATTGTAGCAATGGCTAACTTAATAGGAAAGATTTCCATTTTTGTCTAAATATTATAGTTTTAATATGTTGAAAAGGATTTTTGTTTTGTTCATCCTTACGTTATTTGTACTTTTAGAACTCTTACAGTTTCCAACGATGAACTTGAGAGGTCTTTCGTTGTTTGTCAGTCTTGGTGCATCTAATTTTCTCTTGTAATGGTCCAACGAAAGTTGATCCACTTTCCACCCTTACCCTCAATATGCTTTCCCAGAGCACTTTTATGTATAGTCCAGGTTCATTCATAGATTAATGTGGGAGGATTTTCTTTAACACCTTGCTTGTCATGTAATTAATTTATTATTCACAAACTCAATCCTTTAGAAAAATTAGGTAACATTCATTGCAATGTTATGTTGATATACTTTCATTTTAATTTATTTTAATTGTTTCATAAGCATTGGCCATGTTTTACTATCTAATTGCTTGGAGGAATTAGCAGAGATTTCTTGCACAGACATTTATTACATTTTTAATATAATGAGCAAACACGAGTGTGTTTTCATTAATATGTGTGCCTGCTGTATCAATGAGACATGTAAAGAGAAGGGACAGGTGATGACTTTCAAGTTAATAATTAGTTGAATTGCGCTGAAGGAACAATTCCAAGTAACTTTTTAATATAAGAAGGTATGTGTGGAAGATACTTTATGAAAGAGTTTGCTTAAAGTTACAGTATATTGTACACTCTGAAATGATGAATGCCGTTAAATTAATGATTCCAATAATTTTATTGAAAATAAAAGCAATATTGTCAGTAGCTTACCTTTGTAAAATCCCTTCAAGTTGAAATAAAACCTGTTCAATCCAGAGAGATGAACATTTCAAACTCAAATGAAGTTCATAATCTAACCTGTGATATTTTAAATAGCGTTGCTTTAAATCTTGACTGATTCAAATAGTCTGTTTTTCTTCTGCTCACTGCTGACTTATAATAACTGTTCACGCTATTTTGTCATTTCTTGCAGTGTGATAATGAGGGATAGGTGATTTCACCACGTGGTCGAATTGATTACACTTCTGTGGTTCATGCTGTGCAATTACATTATCAATTCAAGAATTTTCACAAGACGCTGTATTGTCATATGTACTCTAATTTAGAGGTTCCCAAAAGAGAAGTTCTTCTTTAAAGACTTTCATCAGTATCCTGAGCCATAATATTTCAAGTGAAATGGAAAAGACACAAAAGTGTCTCTTCCCATGTGACTGGTTTGGGTTGCTAAAATTGTGACATCTATACCAAATGTTAATGATCATTTTTATTTAAAAAATGCTAGTTAAGGGACTTTCCTGGCAGTCCAGTTGTTAGGACTCGGTGCTTTCCTTGCCGTGGCCTGGGTTCAATCCCTGGTCAGGGAACTAAGATCCCACAAGCCGCGTGGCACAGCCAAAAAAAAAAAAAAAAAAACAAAATAACCAAGTTAAAACTAAACTATAAATTACTTTAGTAATAGATGTTATGGACTGTGTCCAAAATTAAATGTTGTATATTCCTAATTTGGGAACTTTGATGTTGTCAGTATCAGATTTTCCCGCTTAATTTTTACTGTTTCCTAAATAATTTTATTTCATTTCGTATAACTTACTTAAAGAGTAAACTAGTTTTAAGTTTGGGCATGTAAAATTTCTGCATAATACTTGAAATTTAAATAAGATAAAAAATGTTTGGGAACGGGTGGCTCACCCCTGAAATAATATATATAAACAGCTTGTAAAAGGTAAAATTCTTTGCCCTTGATCTCCAGAAACAACAGAAAAGAGGAGAAGCTCATCTCTGAATAGAAGATGTAGCAAACTGCATTCATCTACAGAACAAGTGGAAGAAAAAACACCTGGTTAGTTATTTCTATGTACCGATCTTAAATGGTGGTTTAAAAGCATTATATTTATGTCAACATTCAGCTGCTTGAAAAGCCATTCCAAAACATTGGAAGCCAAAATATCCCTTCTTTAACTAAAAAATGTACTTTGGTGCCATGCTTATTTGGCTGAAGCCAGAAGAGTCTCTTTAAATGAAATATATAATTCTGCAATGAAGCTGAGGAGGTCACAGAATGTTGGTATAGACAGAGTGGTCCTGAAGCACTTGATTCCCTTCAAACGTTTCATCAGTTCGCACATTGAAGTTCTAAATTACCGGCAACATTTTGAACTTCAAAGCTTTGCTTTGGGGCTTCCCTGGTGGCGCAGTGGTTGAGAGTCCGCCTGCCGATGCAGGGGACGCGGGTTCGTGCCCCGGTCCAGGAAGATCCCACATGCCACGGAGCGGCTGGGCCCGTGAGCCATGGCCACTGAGCCTGCGCGTCCGGAGCCTGTGCTCTGCAACGGGAGAGGCCACAACAGTGAGAGGCCCGTACCGCAAAAAAAAAAAAAAAAAAAAAAAAAAGCTTTGCTTTGTTGCTTCACAGCATAATCTACATCTATCCTTTGGGCGTGTTTTCACTGCTGGTGATTACACACAAGATTTCCAAATTATTACTGAAGTACTTCTTTATGTAAAGTTGTTTCTAACACCCCCCTAAGTTTTCCCTGTTAAATATGATTTTCCTTTCTTTTCCGTAACAAACTGTTCACCTACAGAAGACTCTCCATTTAATTGATCCAGGTCACATCCTGTTATAACAAATGTCATTGTCACAGGGATCTTTTTTCTTTTTTTTATAAATTTATTTATTTTTATTTTTGGCTGTGTTGGGTCTTTTTTTCTGGACACACAGGCTCAACGGCCATGGCTCACGGGCCCAGCCGCTCCGCGGCATGTGGGATCTTCCCGGACTGGGGCACAAACCCGTGTCCCCTGCATCGGCAGGTGGACTCTCAACCACTGCGCCACCAGGGAAGCCCTGTGTTGGGTCTTTGTTGCTGTGCACGGGCTTTCTCTAGTTGCAGCGAGCAGGGGCTACCCTTCGTCGCGGTGTGTGGGCTTCTCGTTGCAGTGGCTTCTCTTGTTGTGGAGCACGGACTCTAGGCACATGGGCTTCAGTAGTTGTGGCTCATGGGCTTAGTTGCTCTGCGGCATGTGGGATCTTCCCGGACCAGGGCTCGAACCCGTGTCCCCTGCATTGGCAGGTGGATTCTTAACCACTGCGCCACCAGGGAAGCCCCCACAGGGATCTTTTTGAACATAAAAATTTATTGGAGCAAGCTATTTACAAGATTTACGTTTAACAGAATAATTCACTCAGTCTCTTGGAGCTATTGGCAATCGACTTGACCAATATGACTGTCAGTGACATACATCTGGAGGAATCCATGTCAGAGTTGTTTTGTCATGTACATCTATTTTCTCCACGTGTGAGTTCCTCTGTAGAGACTCCATACATTGGGCATGGTTCTGCTAGATACATTAACTGGATTCCTGCTTTGGGGTTCTTGTGGTATGCTGGGGCCTTTGCCCCTCTATTCAGGTTTTCTTTTCCCTAACAGTGTAGTCTCATCAGGTGGCAGTTTTCAGTCCTGTTATATATATGTGGCTCTCATTGCCTCTACTTTTAGGCTGGGAAAGTTATCATTTGCAGCAGTTCACATTGCTTTGCATTTATTTGTGAGACCTCGAATCAAATCCTTTCTGTTTTTTTCTCATCATTTAGTTTGTCAGTTATACACTAGTCTTTGGGAGAATAATTTAATCTGTCTCCTGTTCATCCCAACAAAAGCGTCAGTAGCCAGGAACAAAAGTGCTGTTTCATTATTAATTTCTGGAAGCGGTACTCCAGGTAACAGGCATAGAGTAGAGTGCCTGAAAGTGTTAGTATTTGTGCTTAATAGTAGGTTGTATCACTTAGTCTTTTACAGTAAGGCATAAAAATAATTTGAATCAATACTTTGCAAATGAGTGATTCTACCCAACATTTTATGTTGCATATTTATGATTTCTAGCAGGGTAGAATAGTTATCAGTGTAATTTATAGGATGAGATAGGGACCTTTGGTTGTTAAATTGTAAAACAGTGGGTTTCTTAACCTGTGTTTAAGTGTATCACAGTACTGTGAAAAGTACTGGATTTTAAAAATATAGAAAAACTTAAATAATATCAAGGGAGAAAGTGTCCTACTCCACCCTTCTTTTTTTCTTAAAATGTGGAAGAATAACATTGAGCGGCTCTTTAGCTTTTAATTAAGAACATAAAGATTGTTAGTAAAATAAAACAGATCTTCAGGGTTATGTGGATTTTCTCATTTATAGGTTACATATCATGTTAGACATGCCTTTAGATAGTAAGTCCTTAGTAATGGAGAGCTCTAGTGCATTGTTCCCATCCTTTTTGTCTTTTTTCCTCCACTTTTTCCTTTCCAGAATATATCCCACCCCCATTGCTTATTTTTATGTCAATATCCATATGATTAGTAAACCAAAGTGCTGTCATAGACTTTGTGGTAGTGCAGCTTTACTTCTCTTGGTTCAAATCCTCAACTTTGTTTATGCCTAGTTGTATGTGTGTCAGATTATTTTCTACCAGTCTCCCCTGAGTCTATTGTAAGGTATTCTAATTACTTTCATTTTATTTTAATATATTACTCCTATTAAAAACCTCAATATTTTCCTTAAATTTCTGTAGCTATTAGAAATCTAGTTATTATACTTACTCTATTTTCTGTAGCACAGTCAGTGTTAAATAAGTGACTGTTTAGGCACATACAAGTATGTAAGTAAAATGCTTTCTCTACCAAAAGTGAGGGACTAAGAAATAACTGAGTCTTATATTTACCAAGTCTTTAGAAAGCCACCACCAAACACCTTCCTTAAAAGGTTTACTTTAGGGAATGCCCTGGTGGTCCAGTGGTTAGGACTCCACGCTCTCACTGCCGAGGGCCCAGGTTCTGTTCCTGGTCGGGGAACTAAGATCCCACAAGCCACGTGGTATGGCCAAAAAAAGAAAAAATCACTTTATTATAAAGCAATAAATATTTAGTGTAGAAAATTTTTAAATATAATTTTCTATTATTCCAATACCCACTGATAACTGAATATTTTTCTTTGCGTTTACATATTTTTTAATAGAATGGGATCATAACCTGCTTTTGTTTAAACTCAACATATACCGTTTTCTATGTCCAAAAATTGTATATTATTACTCTTAATGACTGCCTTAGTATAGTCCAAGTTTTGTGTTGAATATTTAGATTATATGTAAATATAATTATTAAATTATATTATTAAACAATGCTGTAGTAAGTAATCTCATACATACATTTTCATTTATTTATCTGATTTTTTTCTTCAGAATAACCTAAAAGTGAAATTGCAAGAACAAAGAGTGTGGACTTTTTATTTTAAAAAAATATTTATCGATTGATTGATTTGGCTGCGTTGGGTCTTAGTTGCGGCATGCGGGATCTTTGTTGTGGCGCACAGGCTTCTCTCTGGTGTGCACGCGTGGGCTCTAGAGCGTGCAGGCTTAAGTGCCCCGCGGCTCGTGGGATCTTAGTTCCCCAACCAGGGCTCGAACCCTTGTCTCCTGCATTGGAAGGCAGATTCTTAGCCACTGGACCACCAGGGAAGCCCCCAAACTCCTAATTTATCCCTCCCCACCCCTCCCCTTTGGTAACCATAAGATTGTTTCCTAGGTCTGTGTGTACTTTTTAGAATGGCTTTTGATACACTGTTGCCAACATGCTTCCCAGGGAGCATATACCAATGCATACTTCCACCAGCAGTGCATGAGGTTACCTGGTTCCCAACATTGGTATTATCACTTTCCTCTATCTTAGCTGGTACCGGATATTAGGACTTTTGTCCATTTGTTAGGCTAAAAATATTTAGATTGTTAAAGCTGGAAGAGACCTTGGAGATCCAGCCCATTCTGATTAATGTCTTATTATAATTTTTAGTATGGGTGAGAAAATGCTTTTTTATACTCTATTTTAAAACGATCATATATAGAATGCCTTATGTAATCACCTGTAATGGTAAGATCCCTGGCCTTGGTGACATTGTTTAGATTACTTTTAAAAAGCATTGAAGGTCTTGTAATTTTCTATGAAAATCATTCTGAACTATACTGTGATTAAAATAGAAATGGCTTACGGCAAACATCAGCTTTGGAGAAGCATCTTATTTTCGTCTGGAGTGGACTGTTGTTTTCACAATGCCTCTCTTGGTGGTGGTGCTGCTTCTGAAGTACCAACTTTGTGATGCTTCCGTTCTGTGTCTGTGATCCATTTCAGTAAACATTTCTGTGTTGTGTGTAATCCCTGTCATTTCCTAATAAATGCAGTCTCTTTGTTTTTATATTGTTACATGGTGCATTTCTGTCTTATCAAATTTCTAGCTGTGTGGAATTTCACTCTCTGTCCTCATTTACCTACAGGCATCCACAATATATTCCAATATGTAAACATGCCCCTGCTTAAGCACAGCAGTGATGAATTGAAGAGTACCATAGTGCCTCACAAGTCAACAGTGGTAATACCTCCCCAGGAGAAAGTAGACGAACCCTCCAAGACAAGCGTGGAAACGGCCCCCAAGGCGAGTGTGGAAGTGCCCCTGGAGGTGAGCATGGAAGCACCCCCCGAGGCAAGCTTGGAAGTATCCCCTGAGGTGAGTGTGGAAGCACCTCCCGAGGCAAGCTTGGAAGTATCCCCCGAGGCGAGCTTGGAAGTATCCCCTGAGGTGAGTGTGGAAGCACCTCCCGAGGCAAGCTTGGAAGTATCCCCCGAGGCGAGCTTGGAAGTATCCCCTGAAGTGAGCGTGGAAGCACCTCCCGAGGCAAGCTTGGAAGTACCCACCGAGGTGAGCGTGGAAGCACCCCCCGAGGCAAGCGCAGGAACACCCCCCACTAGTGTGGAAACATCACCTGAGGCAAGCGAGGATCTGTTCCTTGAGGCGAGTGTAGATCCGTCCCCACAGGTGAGCATGGACTCATCCCCAGAGGTGAGCGTGGACTCGTCCCCAGAGGTGAGCACGGAAGTGTCATCTGAGGCTAGTGTGGAAGCATCTCCTGAGGCGAACGTGGAAGCATCCCCAGAGGAGAGCACAGAAGTGCCCTCTGAGGCAAGTATGGAGGCGCCCCCCGAGGCCTCCCCTGCGGTGACCATGGGAATGTCTTCCAAGGTGAAAATGAAAGACTCTCCACAGGTTCGACAAGTGCCTTTCATTGAGAAATTTTCTATTAAAATCTGTATGTTTTGTTGTATAGATTATGATAGGTCAGATTTCACAACATAAGCAGCTTCTTATTTATAGCATTCTGTGATAAAATAAATTCACTTTAATAATTTAAAATTATATGATACTTGTTGTCGCAGAGTTTACCCCCCCAAAGCTGGAATATCAGTTAATTTTTAGTAGAAGAGACAAAATAAAGCAGTTTATATGAACTGTGTTTCTAAACTCTGAAGGAACGTTTTTGAGAACTATTGCAAACCTCAATTAGGATTTAAAAATAAAAGTAGGTTTTGAAGTAAAAGAATTCTTTTAAATTATTTCTATGACATACTTGAATTGTGTAATATAAATTGTTAGTCTGGAAGAATGTATCTCTGTACCTAATGCTCATGCATGAAAGGAAAATTGGGAGTTTAAGGAGCTATAATTATATGTTATTCAGGATATTTTTCTCTTGAAAAGCCAGCTGCAAAAGGTAATGCTAGTAATTTCTTATCTGATTGTATTGATCTGTTCAGAAATCAGAAACGGACAAACAGGCCTCAAACCTGATTACGAAGAAGCGCCTATCACCATCACAGATACCGTGTTATAGATGGTCATCTTCTCCTACAAGCAGGTGGTGTCCTCCATCTCCCATCAGTGCTAGGTAAGTAGCTTATTTGCCACTGTTCCTGATACGTATTTTACCAGGATAAATTTCACATCAGTGTTTCATAAATAATGTAGTATGCATGGTAATGTAAATATAAAGGGAAAAGCCTTTAAAAATGGATTTACCTTTGTCTGTTATAAAATATCATTATATCATAAAGTCAAGACATTACAGTTTATGAAATGGTACACTAAAAATCATCACATATGTATTACAAAACCATACCAGACTTCCCCCATTAACTATTACTTTTTCCCAGCAGGCAAATCCAAAAGAATCGCCCCCCGTCACCTTCACCCGCTATGTCAAAACAGTCGACACAGTTTTCTTTTTCCTGTAGAGTAATTCCTATGCAGCGTACCGTATTTGCACAAAATGCATTAGGTACTATTGGAATGAAAAATGAAGCCATCTCTAACACCATTAACAGCTCTGAGACTGCAAGCCAAAAGGATATGATCTGTGAAGGTGAGTTCCTTCACTAAGAAGTTCATTTCACCAGCACAGAAAATCTTAAGGTAGTTTGGGAACTGTCAATGTCATTTTACTCCCCAGTTCAGAGAACTTTAGGAAGTGAACTTTCTTTTAAATAAAGAGAATTTCACCAGTCACGCTGGCACACTGCTTTTTTTTTTCTTCCTGGAACTTCTTACCCCCATTTTTGGAACTGATATTGGAAGTATGGATGGGTTGGATGAGTGCCATGGTCTAGGTGGTGCCTGCAATTCCTTCCATCTCCGATAGTGGATGGCCCTAAGGTATTTTCCGTCCTTGGAGAGAGCACTCCAGCCTTTTGTGGCTGAGCAGGTTTCCTTCAGGAGCTGTAGGGCAGTTTCCGTATATAGACCATACATGTGTCAGGTCAGTATGTGGGTTCCAAAAAGTATCAGATTGGTATTTTGCCATTCTTTTTTTTAATTGAAGTACAGTTGGTTTACAATGTTGTGTTAGTTTCTGGTATACAGCAAAGTGAATCAGCTATATATGTATTCTTCTTCATATTCTTTTTCATTATAGGTTATTGCAAGATATTGAATGTAGTTTCCAGTGCTATACAGTAGCACCTTATTGTTTATTTTATATATAGTAGTTCATATCTGCTAATCCCAAACTCCTAATTTATCCCTCCCCCTGCTCCTTTCCCCTTTGGTAACTGTAAGTTTGTT
The DNA here is from genome assembly GCF_008692025.1 of Phocoena sinus. Classification (NCBI taxonomy): domain Eukaryota; kingdom Metazoa; phylum Chordata; class Mammalia; order Artiodactyla; family Phocoenidae; genus Phocoena; species Phocoena sinus. Next base: position 115,589,624 of record NC_045784.1, on the reverse strand, counting down.
TTCTATTCTGTGAGTCTGTTTCTGTTTTGTTTTTTTAAAATTTTAATTGAAATACAGTTGACTTACAATGTTGTGTTAGTTTCAGGTGTACAGCAAAGTGATTCAGTTAATACATACATATATATATAAATATACACATTTTTTTTACATTCTCTTCCATTATAGGTTATTACAAGATATTGAGTATAGTTCCGTGTGCTATACAGTAGGTCCTTGTTGGTTTTCTGTTTTATATATAGTAGTGTGTATATTTTAACCCCAAACTCCTAATTTTTTAAAAATTTTTATTTATTTATTTTTTATGGCTGTGTTGGGTCTTCGTTTCTGTGCGAGGGCTTTCTCTAGTTGGGGCAAGCGGGGGCCGCTCTTCATCGCGGTGTGCGGGCCTCTCACTATCGTGGCCTCTCTTGTTGCGGAGCACAGGCTCCAGACGCACAGGCTCAGTAATTGTGGCTCACGGGCCTAGTTGCTCCACGGCATGTGGGATCTTCCCAGACCAGGGCTCGAACCCGTGTCCCCTGCATTGGCAGGCAGATTCTCAACCACTGCGCCACCAGGGAAGCCCCCAAACTCCTAATTTATCCCTCCCCACCCCTCCCCTTTGGTAACCATAAGATTGTTTCCTATGTCTGTGAGTCTATTTCTGTATTGTAAATAACTTCATTTGTATCATTTTCTTAGATTCCACATATAAGCGATATCATATGTTATTTGTCTTTCTCTGTCTAGCTTACTTCACTTAGTATGATAACATCTTGGTCCTAATATGTTGCTGCAAATGGCATTATTTCATTCTTTTTTATGGCTGAATAATATTCCGTTGTATATACGTACCACATCTTCTTTATCCACTCCTTTGTCGATGGACATTTGGTTTGCTTCCATGTCTTGGCTAATGTAAATAATGCTGCTGTGAGCAATGGGGTGCATGTATCTTTTCGAATTAATGGTTTTCTCCAGATATATGCCCAGGAGTGGGATTGCAGGATCATATGGTAGCTCTATTTTTAGTTTTTTTTTGTGTGTGGTACGCGGGCCTCTCACTGTTGTGGCCTCTCCCGTTGCGGAGCACAGGCTCCAGACGCGCAGGCTCAGCGACCATGGCTCATGGGCCTAGCCGCTCTGCGGCATGTGAGATTTTCCCGGACCAGGGCACGAATCTGTGTTCCCTGCATCGGCAGGCGGACTCTCAACCACTGCGCCACCAGGGAAGCCCCCTATTTTTAGTTTTTAAGGAACCTCCATACTGTTCTCCATAGGGGCTCTACCAATTTACATTCCCACCAGCAGTGTAGGAGGGTTCCTTTTTCTCCACACCCTCTCCAACACTGATTGTTTGTAGACTTTTTCATGATGGCCATTCTGACTGGTGTGAGGTGATACCTCATTGTAGTTTTGATTTGCATTTCTCTGATAATTTGTGGTGTTGAGCATCTTTTCTTGTGCCTTTTGGTCATCTATATGGCTTCTTTAGAGAAATGTCTATTTAGTTCTGTCCATTTTTTGATTGGGCTTTTGTTTTTTTGTTACTGAGTTGTATAAGCTGTTTATATATTTTGGAAATTAAGACCTTGTAGGTCACATTATTTGCAGATATTTTCTCCCAGCCCATAGGTTGTCTTTTTGTTTTGCTTATGGTTTCCTTTGCTGTGAAAAAGCTTATAAGTTTGATTAGGTCCCATTTGTTTATTTTTGCTTTTATTCCTATTGCTTTGGGAGACTGACCTAAGAAAACATTGCTACGATTTATGACAGAGAATGTTTTGCCTATGTTCTCTTCTAGGAGTTTTATGGTGTCCTGTTTTATATTTTAATAGTCTTTAAGCTATTTTGAGTTTATTTTTGTGTATGGTGTGAGAGAGTGTTCTGACTGCATTGACTTACATGTGGCTGTCCAGCTTTCCCAACACCACTTACAGAAAAGACCGTGTCTTCTCTGTTGTATATTCTTGCCTCCTTTGTCAAAGATTAATTGAGCATAGATATGTGGGTTTATTTCTGGGCTGTCTATTCTGTTCCATTGATCCATATGTCTGTTTTTGTGCCTGTACCACAGTGTTTTGATTACTATAGCTTTGTAGTATTGTCTGAAGTCTGGGAGGGTTATGCCTCCAGCTTTGTTCTTTTTCCTCGGGATTGCTTTGGATATTCTGAGTCTTTTATGTATGGTTTCATAAAAATTTTAGGATTATTCTGGTTCTGTGAAAAATGTCATGGGTAATTTGATAGGGATCACATTAAATCTGTAGATTGCTTTGGGTAGTGTGGCCATTTTAACAATATTAATTCTTCCAATCCAAGAGCATGGGATATCTTTCCATTTCTTTAAATCATCTTCAGTTTCCTTTATCAATGTTTTATAGTTCTCAGCGTATAACTCTTTTATCTCCTTAGTCAGGTTTACTCCTAAGTGTTTTATTGTTTTTGATGCAATTTTAAAAGGGATTTTTTTCCCCTTTCTGATACTTCATTGTTAGTGTAAAGAAATGCAACGGATTTCTGTATGTTAATGTTGTATCCTGCTACTTTGTTGAATATAGATGCAAAAATTTGAATTTGTTTATCAGTTCTAGTAGTTTCTGTGTGGAGTCTTGTGTGGGTTTCCTATATATAATATCGTGTCAACTACATATAATGACAATTTTCCTCTTTGCTTCCAATTTGGATACCTTTTATTTCTTCTTCTTCTCTGATTGCTATGGCTAGGACTTCCGATACTGTTGCTGAATAGAAGTGGTGAGAGTGGGCATCCTTGTCTTCTTCCAGATTTTAGCAGGAAGGCTTTTAACTTTTCACTTTTGAGTATTACATTGGCTGTAGGTTTGTCAAAGCTTTTATTATGTTGAGATATGTTCCCTCTATACCAACTTTGGTAAGAGTTTATCATGAAGAGATGCTGAATTTTATCAGAAGCCTTTTCTGCATCTATTGAGATGATCATGTGGTTTTTGTCATTTCTTTTGTTGATGTGTTGTATCACATGGATTGCTTTGCGTTTGTTGAACCATCCTCGTGACCCTGTGATGAATCCAACTTGATCATGGTGTATGATCTTTTTTGTGTCGTTGGATTTGGTTTGCTAAAGTTTTTTTTTGAGAATTGTTGCATCTATATTCATCAAAGATATCGGCCTGTAATTTTCTTTTTTGGTATTACATGCATTCTTAATATCCATTGACATTACTTAATTTTAAATACACTCGTGAATTTTGCTTTTTGAAGGAATTCCACTGTGAATTCTTTGTAACAGAAATGATCTTTTTATTACAAATTATTTATTCCTGATTTTTTGAAATCCTCTTTTTTTTTTTTTTTTGCGGTACGCAGGCCTCTCACCGTTGTGGCCTCTCGCATTGTGGAGCACAGGCTCCGGACGTGCAGGCTCAGCGGCCATGGCTCACGGGCCCAGCCGCTCTGTGGCATGTGGGATCTTCCTGGACTGGGGCACAAACCCGTGTCCCCCGCATCAGCAGGCGGACTCTCAACCACTGCGCCACCAGGGAAGCCCTGAAATCCTCATTTTTGTATGTAGTTTATTTAAAACAAATTCGTCATACTTAAAACAAATTCGTCACATGAACTAAAATGTTATACCTCCATGTGGTCACTTTATTTTACTGATAGTCTTGGTTTCTTTGATTATCTACAGTTAGCTACTTTATGATCAACCAAATATGTTAGCATACTATTATCAACAGTTAGCTAAACAGTATTTATTTAGTAAAGATGATGCACAATGTACGCTGGATATATTTTTGTTTAATTGAGTAATTAAGATTTGTATACTTCAGGGAATTCCCTGGCGGTCCAGTGGTTAAGGACTCGACACTTTTACTGCCAGGGCCCAGGTTTGATCCCTGGTCAGGGAACTAAGATCCTGCAAGCTGCATGGCATGACAAAATAACTTAAAAAATAAAAGATCTGTACATTTCATTTGGACCGAGCATAAGCTTGTCTTCCTCTATATTCAGTATCTCTTGTTTTTTTCCCATAGAGGCAATTCAGTCAGGTATCTCAAAACAGCTAAACCAAAGCAGGAGTACATTATTTCATTTTGGAACAGGTAGTTGTTAAAAATCAACAGTATGCTACTTCTGTTGTTGGGGCGGGGGGGTGAGGGGGCGGGAGCTGGGCTTTTGAACAAAAGCTGTTACATAAATCACTTATAGTTTATTTATACATTTTAGACCATGGACATACTGTTTGGTTTTTTTTAACATCACAGGTTGTCTTGCACCTCTTTGTTGGACTTAGAGGCAGTAAGTTCCCTAAACTTAACTGTTTTACATGTTAATTTAAATTAGAGTCTGGTAATAAAAGCACACCAGGGCCTATGAATGCCGAGGAGGCAACAAAAATTTTGGCAGAGAAACGACGCCTTGCTCGTGAACAAAAGGAAAAAGAGGAAGAAAGACTACAAAAAGAGATGGAACAAAGGTTGGCACAAAATCATCCTTTCTATATTGTAAATCTTGGCTGGGGCCTGAATTCTGGAAGTCAGACTTTATCCTCAAGTTAGATGTATTATAAGTTCTCAAATAGTAAACTGACTTTTTCTCCAGTGTGAATCAGAAATGACTCGTCGCCTTTTAAACAAATGTGGGGAGCGTTTCAAGCAGACAGGACGCTGGTGTGTAGATGACTGTATGGTCCTTTTTAGTCTCTATGTGTCATGTGCCGTCAGGTGTGCTGTAAAGATGCATAGAGACCTGAACTCATGTCAGGGGCCTGGATCTCAGTGGGAGCACCTGAGTGATCACATAAGGCTCGTTCTGTTGCCATTCACTGGCATCAGCCCCTTTCTTTATTTCAAAAGTCCTTTATAACTTTAGAATTTGTAAACCTGTTTAAGAATAAGTTGCATACGTCATGACCTTTTCCTACTAAATACTTCCGTATATACTTCTAAGAACAAAATCATTCTCTGACATAACCAGAGTATAATAACTAATATCAGGAAATTTATTATTTTATTTTCTAATTCAGAGTCAGCAGTTCAATTTACCATTTGTCCCAGTGACAGTTTTGTTTTAGTTCAGAATTCAATCCTTAGACGGTTCATAAAAAATAATATATACACACACATAGAGTTAGTAACTGGTAAAGCAACTTTGCTTGAAACTTTTTTGTAAGTTTGAAAATAAAAAGTTACCAAAAAAGAAAAAATCTGTAAACCTGGAAAGGATACTTCTTGTGTTTTACTGGGTTTCCAGTGACTTGTGGGCTGCCATTGTCATGTACAGTTGTGTGCATTCTACCTCAATCTAAAGGTTTCTTGATCTTCGATCTCAAGGCCCATTTGATTTGGGGCCTTCTGATGTAAACCTCTGTCCACTGCCTGCAAAGAATAACTACAGTCCTGACTTTGTTTTTAAGTATTAAGTGTTTTTGAATCACAGTCACATGCTTTCCATGTACCTTATATGGGTTTGGGAGAAAGGAGGAGGAGACATTATGAATAGAAAAAACACCCCTATAACTTGAAGAATATTATTCATTGCTTCATGTAAAACAGAGGTAGTTTAACATTTTAAAAGCCCTGAATACCAGTCATTGTAGACTGGGCTTTTCTCCTCTGAGCACCACCAGACCCTCCTCTAAATTCGTCTCTCACACCCCCATGTGAGACTGGGTGTGAGCATACGTCTAAAACAGTTAAGAAGGAGTGATTTTATGGCACGCGCATTTGTGTTTTAAGACGCAAAGTAGCCCACTACTTGATAGAAATCTTTTTCTACTCCCAAGGGCTAGCTTCCCCCATTTAAAAAAGGTGAAATTATGCAAATCCTGTGTAGTAACAACACAGAAAAAGTGGTGAATCTGGTGTAAATAGAAATTGTATTACTATACACAAGCAGCTTTCCTATAAAAATGCACATAATAAGAGTTATTTAAGTATTCTGTGTCATCAGGAAAATGAAAGACATAGCAAAGAAAGCAGATGAAGGCCAACAAGAGGAGTTCTCAAAATTTGGAGATGGGCAACCACCAAAGGAGATAAAGAAGGAAGGAAGTCAAGAACAACAAGACCAAAGAGTGGAACTCCAGGTTTGCCGGCTCCCTACTTGATCAAGGGATGAGAACCAGATTCTAAAATTCAGTAGAAACCCAAAGCAAAAGTCTGTTTCTCCAAGACAGAAAACAAGCAGATGCTGCATGCTCTGGTTGCACTCACATCACAGCCTCGCTGTTACCAGTGTCTCTGTGAGTTGTTCTCAGCCACCCTTGGCCGAATCCCAGAATGTTTTACAAAAGCAGAAAGCAGCAAATTACAGATGAGCAGTCCTTTAGTTCGTCTCCATAAATAATATTACAGCTTGGTTTCGGGAAATCCAGATCGCTCAGAGATTAAACGTCCTGTGTGAGTTTTCCCAGCCCTGCATTCTGTGGTGACACTTAACACCTGTGCCACAACAGATAAGATACAAGTTATGATGCCTCATCAGATTCACTGATGAGAATGTCACCCATGTAAATTTAAACCCCCAAACTGAGCTCAGACCATACTCAGTTTAAATTATTGTTGTAGCCTAATTTATATTCCAGTTTTAGTGTATCATTTATCAAAATCAATTAATAAATGTTACATAAATGATTGTAATGCATTTGCATTCCTCGAGAAAGTACCTTTAGGAATCCTCTTGCTGCTTTTGAGAAGTGTAAGACTTGGCTTCTGATGCCTGTGTCAGTGGAAGACTACACAATCACATACATACTTGAAACAGTCGTGGTCTGACAACCCTGAGCTCCTGAAGGGGATTAGCATGGCTTGTAAATCCTTGTGATAATAGGCTAGTTCTTGTGTATTTTTGCTAATGGTTTGAAAACTGATGATCCATGAATGTTATATATGTGGGTACTCTCAATCAAAAGGTTACATTCTTTTATTCTGGATAACATCTTACTGTTTCACTGATGTCATTCAGATATATTGAGATTAAATGATTTTTTTGTACAAATTTTCTAGAAAAGCGATGCCAAAATAAAAGCTCAGGAGGAGGCTGACAAACGCAAGAAGGAGCACGAGAGAATTATGTTACAGAATTTGCAGGAGAGATTAGAAAGAAAAAAGGTACTCCTTCTCTCTGTTTGGGGGGTTTGATTCTTTGTTTAAAACAATGTTGGGCACGTGATATCAAAACATGTTTTAGAAAATGACAAGTAAGTGATATGCTACCCTTGGTTGTTTTCCCTCTGTGCTCTCTTATCCAAGGATCTGACCCCTTCTCCCTACAATGATCTCCTCTTACTGATCATACGTCTCCCTCGTGGACCACTGATGACCATTACAGGGATATCTCTGTACAGCAAATCTCTGGGAACAAAGCTCCTTTGAACACAGTCACTCAGGTCATGGTAGGGGTTGGTGGAAGTTAGAGTTGTTTCTAAACGGGGCTGGAAATTTCAGCAACTGAGTGGGAAGAAGCAGAAGGTGGAGGCTTCCCTGAGAAGCCAAGGCGCAGGCTGTTTGTAAGGTAGGACCTCACTTTGTGCAACCCACGTGGCTTGTCTGGGAGCAGGGAAGGCTCTGGACCAAGCAAGGTACTTCATGGCATCTCTGTCAGGAGATCAGTCACCCTGAGGAGGCCAGAGAGCTGTAGCTCTCCTCACCTTCAAGAAAGAAGGGAACTCTTATCCCTCCTGCGTGTGCCCCTTCTAGTAACAAAACCTCTGACGGGTTTGCATTGTTGGGGTGCATTCTTTTCATTAACTCGGCTTCACTCGTGGTCTGTTGAGACTATAAATCGTGTTCACAAGTTCTAATTGGTTTGCAATAATATGTGCTTAGTCTACGTAATACACTTCCATGCCGGCAAAATCAGGAGTGAGAAGCCATTTGGATTTCTGTGTTAGGATAACAAGTACGCCCATCACTGCTCAGGGTGTTTTCTAGATGATCATGAAACTGGGCTTGAAGGAAGGCACCCAGGTGCCGGCCCAGGGTCTTGCGTCGGTTATATCTGTGGCGTTGGAGCGGTCACTGATATATATTGTCCGCTTCTGGAACATGGAAATAATCAACTTCTTCAGGACCAGTGTTTTGTTTTTAATCTGTTTTCATGTTTGAATTTTTATTTTCCTTTAAATAGAGAATTGAGGAAATTATGAAGCGGACAAGAAGGCCAGATTCAAATACCTCAAAGGTAGTCTGTGTGCTCCTGCCAGCAGTGCATACGAATTCCTGTTGCTTCACATTCTTCCCGACTTTTTCATTTTTGCCCATCTCTGGTGGTAATGAAATAACATATCACATTGGCATTTCCCTGATTATTAAAAAGGTTGAGCATGTTTTCATACCTTTAGTTAGCTTTCATGTTTTTTCTTGTGTGGAACGCTTGTTTAGGTCTTTTGCCCAAAACTTTCTGGCTGACTTGTCTATTCCTACTCATTGGTAGTTCTTTAAATGTTCTAGAAACTTCTCCTTTCTTGTATGTGTTGCAGATATCTTCTCCCAGTTTGTGGCTTGTCTTCTTGCTGTCTGCTGCTACATAGAAGTTCTTGATTTTCACATCGCTGAATTTATCAATATTTTTGGATGACTAATGGAGTCGGGTGCCTTATTGGCCATTTGGAGATTCACTTTGGTGAAGTGCCTTTTCAAGTCCTTTGCCCCTGTTTCCATTCGGTCACCTGCCTTTTTCCTATTGATCTGTAGGAGATTTTACCTGCTCTACTTCTGAGCCCTTTGGACATCTGTATTGCAGTTATTAGCCCTTGTGCAGTAGTTTGCCTCACACTCTCATAATGTCTTTTGAGAAACAGAAGCTTATTTTAATGAACTGAAATTTAGCAGTTTCTTTCCTTTATGGTTAGTGCTTTCAGGGTATGTCTCATAAGTATTTGTTTACCACCACCCTTCCCTCCCTGGCCCCAGTGTCCTGTCTTTTGATGGTTTGCGTGCATCTAAGGTCTTTTGCCCCCAGATTCTGTGTTCTTTACCCTCTGAGCTACAAAACTCATATTTTGCCTATTTACAGTTGCCCAGTTGTGGTCACTCATACCATGAAAATTTAGAATAGAAATGTCATTCCTGAAAAGTGCTGGGAGTTGCCATCTCAAGGATCATTTAGCCCATTGGCCTGAGATGCCCTGCCTCAAGCAGCAGCCAGGAACTTTTTTAGCCAGGGCCCCACCTTGGCAGATCCCCCGTGCCAGCCCAAAGCTGTTGCCCCTTGGCTCCCACTCAGGGAAGTCTTTCATTCTTGAGTGGCTTTCCCGAGCTGCAAGACACGGGCCACCTGTCCTGTCCTCTGTAGATTCTGTGGGCCAAAGAGGTTAGATTTTTTTTTTTTACCTTTTAACTGAAATGACAAAAATTAGCCATCAATCCAGGTGTGAAATCTGTCTTTTTAAATTAATTAATTAATTAATTTTTATTTTTGGCTGCATTAGGTCTTTGTTGCTGCACGCGGGCTCTAGTTGCAGCAAGCGGGGGCTACTCTTCGTTGCAGTGCGCAGGCTTCTCATTGCAGTGGCTCCAGGCGCACAGGTTTCAGTAGTTGTGTCTCACGGGCTCTAGAGCGCAGGCTCAGGAGTTGTGGCGCACAGGCTTACTTGCTCCGCGGCATGTGGGATCTTCCCGGGCCAGGGCTTGAACCCATGTCCCCTGCATTGGCAGGTGGATTCTTAACCACTGCGCCACCAGGGAAGTCCTGAAACCTGTCTTCTTTGAAATAACTAAGTCAGGATGACTGAATATTAGATGTAATCATGACTTTCATTTTTCATGGTAGGCTACAGAAACATTCAGCAATGATGCATATGAGGAGGACGAGGCAGACGATGAGGACGAGTCAGAAAGTGACAGTGATTCCTTTGATGACATGCATCCATCAGGTTTGCTTGCCTTCTGAGTTCTGTTAGTCAGTATTTAGAAGCTGGACTGTCTAGGCTCATCCAGAGGTTTCTCCACTTCTGAGCTGTGTGGATTTGAGCAAGTTACTCAACCTCTCTGTGTTCAGTTTTCCCGTCTGAAAAAGGAGAAGCTAATGTTGTTCTCTCCCTAGGGTGGGCATGAGATTGCAGTGAGATCGTGTAGTGCTAACAGTGCCTGACACATAGCAAACTCTCAATAAATATTAGCTGCTGCTACAGCTGTTACTGTGTTTCAGGTTGTGCCGAGAGACTGTAAACGGCAGCTCTCTCTCAGCTCAGTGTGAGGCTTACTAGCATCTCGCAGTTCAGGGCCTTGTGGCGCATTTATGACTGACCATAGGTAGAATGCCACTCCCCGCCTCACTGAGAGAAAATGAGAATCGTGTCGTGATATGAGCGCCCCTAAGGTGTCGTGTTGAGTCTCGCTCATTCCCTGGTGAATAGGAACCACTTAATGGCCACAGTAATGGCATTTGAGAAAACACGATTTGTTCACCCTTTATGGCGTAGCGGGTATCGAACACACAAGTCGGGCGCTCTGCTAGCTACTGGGGCCTCGAGGAACCACAGCCAGTGGGGAGCTAGACATGAACAGACCGTGGTGCTGCCACAAGCTGGTCACACTTAAAAGAAGTTTGGCCAGAATGCCACGAGAACGGAGCAGTAGGGGCAGCTGAGCTGTAGGCTCCACCTTAGGGCGTTGGAAAAGCTTGAGGTCAGAGGTGAGACTAAAATAAGAGGGTCATCAGGAGGAGGGGCGAGAAGCGCGGTGCCATCCTGCCCTCTGGCCGTCATTCTTTGCTGGCAAAGGGGAGAGGGCAAGTTCCTTAAAGGTGGCGCTTTGTGCTTTGAGGGCTGGCTGGGCTTGTGCCCTGGGCAGTAGTCCAGGCCATGGCTCCAGGAAGCGCCGCCATGAGACGGCTCCTGCCTTCAGGCAGGCTCCCTCCCGAGCCGGCAGGCACCTTGCTTATCTTGTTGTTGAAACTCCAGTTTTAATCTTCTTGCTCTTTTTTTTCTCTAGCTTTTATAAATGGCACAGAGTCATCCACAAAACCAAAAACACATTTTAAAAATGTGAAGAACACTCGCAAGCTGGTGTTTTTAGATGAGACTTGTAGCTACATCCGTAAAGAGACAAAAACACTTCTAAATTGTGACATGAAAACCTTCAGACAAAAAAGAGTGAAAGACCCTTTGAATCAGACAAAGAGTGCCAGGTGAGTCCCTAGGTGAGTTCATCGGAATACACTTGGAAGGGTTATGATTGGCATTCTCAGAATGATGCATGAGATGATTGACTGAGCTCTTAGTTTATACCAAACACTGTGTCAAGCACTCGACTCATAGAAACAAACTAATCCCCACAGCAGCCTTGCTTAGTGAGGATGAGCGTCCCTACTTTTACAGGCGAGGAAGCTCAGGCGAGCAGAGATTATCGGCCTTATTTGCCCAGCATCCCACCATTCAAGGGCAGAGCCCAAATTCAAGCCCAGATACACCTGACTCCAGACCGTGCCTTTATTCATGCTGGTTAGTGTTGTCTCATACAGTCCGGGAGGGGACATTGATAGAGTGACTGCAGTATACCAGGCGTTTCAACTATCTTAATTCTCATTGCGACTCTGAGTTTGATACTAAAGTCCTCACTGTACATATGGGAAACTGAGGGTCAGAGGTTAGGTCAGAAGAACAGGGCCAGATTCCTGGAAAGGAGGGCTCCTTGGGCGATGGCCTGAAAAGACATTAACCTGCAAGGCCTGTGGAAACAATGTGCTAAGAGACTCAGTGATGGCGTGGAAAGAGCAGTGGAGCTGGTAAACCCACATGAGTCCTCACTCTGCCTTACTGGCCGTGTCCTGGATCTGCTCGCAGTAGGGACAGCGTCCCTAGAGCCCTGCATGCGCAGCTGCTTCTGGTCCCCTCAGCGTTCCCATGGAGCCCTAGGACCTGGGAGGACACAATTTGGAAACCAGTGTGTTCTGTGATCTCCAGGGTCCCTTCCATCCGGCCTTCCCATTCTGTGATTCTGAAAGTTTATTTATGTCCAAGGCATTTCTTAGAATTAAATAATAAAGCTTCTTTCAGGCAAAGCCTTGGTTTGGGGATAATCCGGATTATAACCAAAGTATCTCTTTCCAGATCCTTCACCAAAAGAACAGCCAACCGAGCAGCCAAAACCGGAAAGGCAGAAACCAGCAACACCGTGGGACCTTCCAGGAGCTTACATTCAGAGGTACAGGATTGGGTCTGTGACAAGATTATCGACCTCACAAGCGAGGTAGAACCACCCAGGTCCAGTATCCCTCCTGATAGCCGAAAACACCATCTGAAAGGTCCCATGACATCCTGCCTAAGTCACCAGCCGGCTATAGACAACAAGAAAACAAGCAAATCTGTTTCCGCTCTACCGGGTAAGGCCTCATCCCATCTTCACTTCATTTGAAAGGTAGTTGACCTTGAACCCTCCTGTGTTTCCAGCTGTTCCAGGGTTGTCTTGGTGAGGGAGAAGACAGTGGTTGGTCTAAAACTAGGTTGATGTAGAAGAGCCCTGCATTAAGTTAGTTTTGAGAGGGTAAATGACTTGATTCTAATTTTTATGGCCTGCATTTCCTGCCAGATATACAAAGTGGGGTTCATTTCAAACCCCAGACCCCTCAGGTTCCTCTGCGCTCCTGCTCCACTGGCTGCTCTACAGCACACACATCATCATTCAGGGCAGAGGGTTAGTGAGTTTTTTGGAATTAGTCTCTCAACTTGTGTTTCCAAAACCAAAACTTCTTTCCTTGAGAAGCTCTCTTTGAAATTGAGAGGAGCTTGGGCCCATTTGGGGGTTGGGGAACGTTTATAAGAGCACCAGTGTGTCAGCAACTCGAGGGGCGCTACTTGAGGGTTCCAGGCGCACCTCAGAGCGGAGCCAGGGCCCACTTGGTGTGGAACCAGCATTTTCTCTACTAACCTTCTTTCTTTTCTTTCTCCCTCTGGTCAGATATGTAAACCTCATCCAGCCTGGAAGAGAAGCCATTCTCCACTCTGGATTTTGACCTCCAGGCACACCTCTCAAAATTTCTCCACCTCCTACTTGAACCTGGCAAAGAAAATGACTCTCAAAAAAAAACAAAAACAAAAACGGGAAACATCAAAACGTCATCTTAACATATCAGAAGATGCTCATATCATCTTGACTCTTGCCCACAAGCAAGGGTTCTGAGTAAAGAGTCGTTTTGTTTTCCTGTAAAAATCTTCATGTCTCTCGTTCTTGTGTTTTCCTGCCAACACGTTTGAGTGTGTATCAAGGGTGTCTTTATAAAATGCTAACTCTTGAGTTTCTAAGAGAATCTCTACCAGAGGAATAGTTTTTTCTCAGTATATATTTGAAATCTTAATCATGTTTACTCCATTTAACAATTAATTTACCAATAAAAACTCACCTTTGATCTTGTAGAGAACGTGACGGCTTATTTGAGGGCCTCGAGGTTCCTCACAAGAGCTTTGTTTGGATTGTTCTTAACGTACAAATACAGAAGGTTGCAAAATATGAAATCACATTTTACCGCTATGTACGTATATTTCTAACTCTGCCATAGTCTGCCGGCCCCATACACAGGCACTGATACCCCCAAATACTGGGAGCCCTAGAAGGCGTGATCTTTAGCATCTTGTCAGTGTTTCATTTTGAAGTACATACTGCGGTTCGTCTATAAAAACATGTTATTGTGTACATAAGGCAGTATTTGGCTGTTGTCTGATGGGGTATGTTTAACTCCTCTAAATGTTTACTGTGTATAATCTTCTTCTGCTTGTGCTCTCCAGGCCTGCCCTTCAGTATACACTCAGGCTTGAGATGTGGAATCAAAATTTGCTTGCCTTTCTCTAGCGGCTGGCTGCGAGTGAGTAGTGTTATTCTTCGGTCCCCTTGATAGGCACAGAGACATACACGGTGTACACGCACACATGTGTACACGCACACACGTGTGTACAGGATATATGTTTCCTGAAATCCATTGAATCCTGCTTAAACCATTGACTAAACTTGAATTCAAATTAGTGGTCCTAATGCTAATGAGTTTTCTGGTGAATCACAAATAGTTTGAAGCAGGCCTGTGTTCTTTGTAGCCACCAGTCTTCAATTAGTAAAAGGAAGTAGTTATTCTTTCTGATTCCCTAGTTCTTTGCTATTCAGAGTACTCTATCTTTGTTATAGAATAGAGCTTGGTGCCTTAGATTTAAAAACTTTTTATACCCTAGCTCTTTTATACAAAAGGCAGAGACAGTCATCTTAACAGATGTGATTCTGATATTTTTCTGTACAGATTTCACGTGTCGAAACACTGTTACGCCTTCATATAAATGTGTGTGTTCTATGCAATAAACTTTGCAGGTAAAGCAAGTTTTCTTCTTATTTTAATAATAAAAAATGTACTGGTGGTGGTATAAAGGTGACACCAGTTGTTAACCAAGCTATGAACACAGGCAACCGGTATGTTCGATAAGTAATCAGATCCTCTGATGCCCGTCTGCAGTCACTTGGTGATTTGGTGGCGTTCCACCGTGGGACATTAAGATGTGAATTTTGAACTCTGGTCTTCTTCCTGCTCCCATTTCAGTGCTTGTTAACTCTTCCCTGTGACGGCTGTGACTTGAGGCCAGTGATTATAAAGTATCTTTCTTTCTGCTGTGGTAAAATTCACGTAAGTGGCATTTAGTACATTTACAATGTACAACCATCACCGCTATCTAGTTCCAGAATGTTCTCATTATCCTAAAAAGAAATCCAGTACCCTTTAAGCAGTCACTCCCCGTTCCCTCTCCCACAGCCCTTTTTTTTTTTTATAAATTTATTTATTTATTATTTTTGGCTGCGTTGGGTCTTCGTTGCTGTGTGCGGGCTTTCTCTAGTTGCAGCGAGCGGGGGCTACTCTTTGTTGTGGTGCACGGGCTTCTCATTGCGGTGGATTCTCTTGTTGCGGAGCACGGGCTCCAGGCGCGCGGGCTTCAGGAGTTGTGGCTCGCGGGCTCTAAAGAGCAGGCTCAGTAGTTGTGGGGCACGGGCTTAGTTGCTCTGCGGCATGTGGGATCTTCCCGGACCAGGGCTCAAACCCTTGTCCCCTGCATTGGCAGGCGGATTCCCAACCACTAGCGCCACCGGGACAGCCACAGCCCTTTTAAACATCACATTTGGTGCTGGCTGCGCATGAGGCAAACACATTTGCTTTTGAAAGTCCGAGCGTGCACTCGGGCAGTAATTGTGCTCTGTTAACATGCGCATCCCTTCATGACATCACTGTTACGGTGTGTGGCCAAACCAGTGTTTTGATCTGCCCGTACATGTTTAGTTTCTAATCTGGAAACATGTTCCACTGCACTAGGTTTTGTGTTTGATAAGGTGAGGTCCTTGTTTATCCCCGATCTTTGGCACCTGGTGCTTTGAGAACAGTGGCAGCCATTCCCCACTTGGCATTCAGTACCGGGCCATCCACTGGGGCTGTTGAACCAGGACGTTCCCTGGTGCGCAGACAACCTGAAGTACGGTCAGAGCACCCTGCTGACAGCCCTGAGGTGATGGACGCTGACCCGGCCTCCGTACTTGCCGTAGGCTGAGGGCAGGCCCCTGGCTTCTCCCGGTGGATTCTGCAGATGATAGCGCATTTCCCACACCCGTGTCATCCGCGCCCCCCACTGCCCCCGTGTGCAGTGAAGCTCTTCAATAGCTCCAATCCCCGGCAACCAGAAAAACGCGGTGAGAACGCTAGAAAGGATGCTGGACAGGAGGTCTGAGGGCCCGAATTCCTGCCGAGGGGGCTGCAAGCCCTCCAAGCAACTGCGCCCGTCATGGCCCCTCTGAGCCGTTGCTGTCTGGTGAGCGGGTTGGGGGCCTGCGCTAGGATCTCGGAGGGCCCTCAGTTCTCAGGAGTCGCTAACTCACTGGCGAGAGCTAGAGGGTCGCAAGGTGGGCGTAGAACCGCAACAGCAGCTGGTGCCAAGACGCACAGCCCGGAGGCAGACTGCCCGGCCTGTCCTGTCAGGGCTCAGTCCGATCCCTGCACACCCTGCAGGCCTGGTCAGTCGAAGCAGGTCCCAGAAAGGCCGCCTTGCCCTCGGTCTCCCTCCCCACCAATCCAGTTCCAGTGTTTCCAGATGGGCTCGTCTCATAATTTCCCAAACAACTGTGTTGTAATAACCGTAGTTATGTTTACACATTCTATGTGCCAGGTACTTTATAGGTATCATTTTAAACCCTCACAACAACCCTGTAAGCTCCCTTGGGAAGCAGAGGGTCGCCATCCCAACTCCCTACCCCACACCTGCTTCCTTGGTGCCAGGCTCGCTCGCTCGCTCTCCCTCCCTCCCTCTCCTCTCTCCCTCTCTCACACACACACACACACACAGACACACATCTATTCCCCCTTCATAGAAATGCTCACGGTTTCCTACAGACAGGTTTTGACTCCTTAGCCCCAAAGGGGTTCTGTCCTTTGATTAGCCCGGGCGTGAGGCTCCTCAAAGACGAGGCCCTCTCCTCCTGCCTCAGCCTTTATCTGAAGTATCCTGGGGACCCTTCCACCTGAGGAGTCTGCAGCAGACACCCATGTCACTGGGCACCCAACGCCATCCTGAAACGACCACGTGGCGTGGACGGCTTGGGCACCCGAAGAAGAACCTGTGCCTCGTGGGTGTGGCTGTGATCTGCAAGCTACCTCCACCTCTGCCCACACCGTCCCCACGCCCCCCACCCCTGAGATACAGGGGCCCCAGTGAGCATCCTCCCAAATGAGCGGCAGCCTCGAGGGGGTGCCTTCCTCCGACGGTGGAGGAGCGGCAGTTGAAGGCACAGCGGTGTTCGCCACAGCTCAGGGCTCCGGGGCGGGGGCGGGGGGGGGGGGGCGGGGCACAGGGAAAGGGCAGCCAACAAAATAGGGACGGGATGACTTCTCGATGACAAACTTCAGCTGCAGTTCCCTTCCCGCCTCCAGCCCCCTGGCCAGAGGAAATCAGTGTGCTCTTATTTTAAGGGATATGAACATCCGGGAAATGTTATTTTGGGTCAGAACGGGGTTTTCTGTTACTGTTTTTAACTGGATCCAAGTGCTGTTACAGGTTGGTTTTATCTTGTAATTCGTGTTCAGTGCGCTCAACCGCACTGAACTGAGCACGTCCTCGAAGGAAGGAAAAGTTAGCTGTTCAGGTTTCTGGACCAGCAGTATCACCTCGGAACAATTGCACCGGACGGAATTAGAAGTCGGGAGGCAAGTTATTTATATGCTGCTTTATTTCTGAAAGGATACACTGAACTGTCAGATGATCATAGCTAATGACAAAATGTAGAAATGAGGCATCGGCTTCTCTAACCACTCCTACAAGAATGTTAATATGCACTGTCGTTACATGTGTACTCTTGATACCGTCTCATTATACTATGTAATATAACAATGTAGCTAGAATACAGTAAGTAGGTGATCCTGCATCTCCGGTAAGCGCTACGTGGAAATCCGGTTCTGCCCGCGGGGACAGTGGCCTCCGCACGCCCCCAGAGAGCCAGCTAAGCTCTTGAGGAACAGTCCTCAGAATCCCAAGAGAAGGGACTTGGCGGGCCTGCTTATTAACACACGGACACAGAGCAGACGAGTACTATGTTACAAGGGATTCCACTTGTCACTGTTGGGAAATGTCATATCCGTGCCAATGACAGTCCTAGCGCCTGCTCACCTGCCCCTCTCGAGTCTCACGGTTACTTCTGTAGGATGACTTTCAAAACTGCAGGAACGTCTGAGGGGGCTAAGATACTTCCATGCAAGTCTCCAAACCCAATAAGCTATGTTGCTATTAATTAAAACGAAAATATTGTTAATTAAAAAAAGATAAAGGACAGCTGGGTTAGTTTTGTTAAGCTTCCAGAAGTATTCGCTGTGATGACGTTCTTCTGAAACAGGCTTGTTTGTTTTCTCAGATTTGCCTACGCTTTCCAAGTCACCTGCACGTTCCGTGTTTGAAAGTAGGAACGCTCAGAAAACACGCCACACGGGGAAGTCAAACGTTAGTACAGGGGAAAAGGTCAGGTGAGAATTACAGCTAAATTCAAATGTTAATTTTCTGGAAGTCCGTGTTAGTCATTTGAAAGCACAAAAGAACAGAAGGAAGGTTTTGATGAGGAAGTTAAACCATGCATTTCGCTAAGTTCTTTCTGCTCACAGAACAGGGTGAGCAGCCGAGTTGGAGCAGCCGCTGCAACTCTGATGTGTCGTGTGACCGACACGGTGGGTCCCAGCTGAGCCACAAGAGGCATGTCAGTGGGGGGCTTTATCTCTTAGGCTTCTTGCTCACGTCACTAAGCAGCTACATGGTCAGCACTTTTCTGCTCTATGATAAACATGCAGAAGAGTCAATCTAGCTAAGTGTTCGTTTGCTAATTGCAGCTATGGAGAAACTGACTTTGCTGCAGGGTTGCTTTTTGCTAAATCCTAATAATGATCACTGTGTGCCCTTACTTGAGTAATAACTGTAAAATGGGAGGAAAGACAGAAGGAGCAACCCCGAAGAGGTGAAAGGCCACTCTCGCCCTATGGGTGGTGCCGGGCAGAGGGCGAGGACACGAGGAACAAGACTCAAATTCCATTTTACAGGACAGGAGCCCCTGTCACTTTACAGCTTTTTGGCACAGTCGGGGCAATACACTTGCTCCTGATGGAAAACAAAGCGCTTGTTGGCCAGATTCATGGAGCATTTTTTGCAGTGGAAGCAGTAGTCGTGCCAGGATTGTCCTTCATAGGCCACCACACTGGAGCCTTTACCAAACCCTGTGGAGGAAACAAAAGCAAACAAAAGCGACAGCTGAGTGGACACAGGTGGCAGCCAGGCCGCCGCCTTGCCCATTCACGGAGCCGACAAGCACGCGGGCAGCGTCCGCCCGGCGCCCGGCCCCCCACTCCACCGCGCACCGTCCCCCGCGCCGCCGGGACCTGAGAAGATGCCAGAGCTCAGTCGAGGGCCCCCTTGCTCTCCAGAACCCACATCCCCTGCCACCGCCATCGCCCTGTGACTGATGCGCACCGACCTCCCAGCACAACCAGTTTCTTTGATTTAGGTCAGGGCCATGGCATCAAAGTGGCCACCAGGAGGCAAACTTGGGCTGTTTGTGGGGTGTGCACTTACCGGGCCTCGAGGAGCTGCTAAGCTTCGATTTTTTCTATAAAGAACCACCACCCACGAGGGACAAGTCCTCTCTCCACCCGGATGCCTGCCCCGGAGGTTGGCGCTGGGAAACAGGGTGAGAGGCAAGCGTTTCCCGTGGCACACTGGGGGCTTCCTAGCTTTAGAGACTGGGTGGCTCACTCTTGACACAGTCCTTTTCCCTGAGGATGGCAAAAGTCTTCTCAAATGTACATTTCAAGGCTCCCCGGGAGATGGGAAAATTGGAGGCGGGGGAGAGGGCCCAGGGCACGTGGACCGCGGCCGCGAGATGAGGAATGAAGTGATTAGCTCGGCTGCTGATCGCAAAAAAAACTGCCCACTGGCACCTCTGAGCTAGCCTTCCGCTATGGGGTGTTCTCATCCCAGCTTCTCGCTCTCCGGCCTCCCCCACCTCCCCTCCCCCACCCCAGCCCACCCCGCTCCTCTCCCCCCACCCCTACCCCCCCGCCCCCAGCATCCCCGCGCAGTGCCTGCCCGTGGCCGTGGGTCTCAGGCTCGTGATCTCCGGCAGCAGCGTTAGTTAGTCGGCAGTCGTCAGAAGTGTTCTGTGTTGCAAAGGCTAACCTGGCCTGGGGGAGAATCCAAACTATTTGGGGGCCTTCGGGACCACAGTGGCAGGGGGAGAGGGCATTCTTTGGGGCCTTTGTGGATGAAACCGACGACGTAGGAAAATGAGAGATGGTTACCATGCGCAAAACCTAGCCTGGCAGACTTAGCAAGGACTCTTTAGCCTACCAGTGATGGGGTTCTTGCATCCAGCACACTTCTTGGCCACAAAGTTCTTGTAGCAATCCACGCAGTAATACTGGTCCTCCACAGCGGTGAAACGCTGCCCAGCCAGCTTCTTAGAGCAGGTAACACACACAAAGCACTCGGCATGCCAGGGCTGATCCTGGTAAGTGATTCCTCCAGATGTGATGGCCTAGACCAGGGAGTGTAGCACCGGATTCAGATTCAACAACCATTTTGTTGAGTGCCTACTACGTGCCAGGCACTGTGCTGGGCGCTCTGGTCTACAATATCTCATTGAATCGCCACAACGGCCATGGGAGGCAGGCGCTATTATTATCCCCCAGTTACAGATGAAGACACTGAGGTTCAGAGAAGGCAGGCCCCTGTGCGAGGTTACTACACAGCAACTGGGGGGAGGAGGCTTGAGGCCGGCCTCCAGGGCCGGTGTGCCCACGGACAGCCTGCCTTGGCCTGGGCGCGGCTTTCTACTACCACAGTCTCATCATCTGTAAAACGAGAATAATAATTCCTACGTCACAGGGCTGTCGTGAGGATGGAATGGGATAGTGTGTGTGCAAGTGCTCTGCAAACTGTCAAACGCCTCTAGAAGCAACGGTCAGCGCAGAACTCCCTTGACACGTACCTTGTTGCACTTCACGCAGTGCTTGGCAAACTTGGCCTCGTGGCAAGTCACGCAGTAGAAGTCCTCCCCTTTAGGGAAGAAGCTTCCCGTCCCGATGACTTGCTTGCAGTTGCTGCAGGTGAAGCAGTCTTTGTGCCAGACGGTGCCCTTGTACTCCACGTTCTGATCTCCTGCGGGGGGGAAGAGACGGGGTAGCCCCACTGACAGTGCTCTGCAGGGGGCTGCATCCGCTGGCGCCGTCCTGGGCCCTCCAGAGGGGAGGAAATGCAGGCCCTGCAGTTCTTGGCCTCACGCTTCCAGTCACCTACCCGCAGGGGCTTCTCTACCGCGTCCTCCTGTGGTCATGCCAACCCAGACTCTGTCAGCGAGGGGACCCCGGCTGTAGTGATTTAGGGTCAGATGCCTGAATCCCTGCCCCCCCACCCCCATGGCCTTTGTGGACTCCGAGATTCAACGGGGGACTACGTGACCCGGAATTACACCCTGAGGAAGAAGCATGCTTCGATCACTTACTATCCCAAGTGAGAAAGCGCTACATACTTTTCACTTCCTTCTCTTGCCACAGACAGTTCTCTCCAGTGTTCTTTAGTTGCCGTGTGTGCGTGTGTGCGAGCATATATGTGTACACATATATACGTGTATATATATGCGTGCATATATACGCTGAACTCCAGCCGCGGCTCCCAGCAGCACCAGCCCCATCACCGCAAGCAACCCCACGCCACGTCTGCCCCCAGGGCCTCCTCCCTGGCTGCCCCGGGGCTGAGTGCGGCCGGTACCTGCCACGATCGGCTTGAAGCAGCCCTTGCACTTGGGGGAGTCCTCCCGAGTGGTGCACTTGTTGCACAGGATCTTGTTGTCCTTGGCCACGAAGGTCTCATTGGCCAAGGAGCGGAGGCACTTGGCGCAGCGGAAGCAGGTGTCGTGCCAGTAGCGGTTCTTGTAGTGCACCTCCTGGGAACCAAGCAGGGGGCCGGACGCCGTGAGCGGGGCGTCCCGTCAAGACGACATGGTCCCTCACACCAGAGCCCGAGCGGAAGGGCCGGTGCCCCGTCCAGGTCCACCCTCAGCCCCGCCCGCCCCCACGGCCGCTACCTTGGAGTCGGCGCCGATGGGCTTGCGGCACTCCACGCACGTGTTGGCGCAGAACTTGTCGAAGCACTTGAGGCAGCAGTGGTGGCCGTCCTTCTGCACGTACTTCTTTCCCTGCAGGTTGTCCCTGCAGTAGTGGCAGTCGAATTTCTCAGCCATGGTGCCCACCTTGTAGCTGGAGGGACCTGCGGGGGACGAGCAGGTGGGACAAATGACCAACGGGAAGGCTGGAGCGTGGCCCGAGGGGCTCTGGGGAGGCCACCACGGGACCCAGGCGACAGGCGCTTCACCGTGACTCCTGCGACGAAAGCGCCCCGCGGTGAGTCCCTGGGGCCCTGGGAGAGAGAGTCCTGCTGGGCTGCCTCACAGAGGACACTGGGGGAGGGAGACAGGGGTTCTGGCGGGCACGGGGCCCCAAGTGGTGGGGTGAGTGAGGGCAGGGCTGGGACGGGGCAGGCAGGAGAGCGGAGGCCGAGCCTACACCAAAGGACAAGGACACAGACGGCTCTCTGGGCCGAGTCTGCAGGCGGGCAGCCCAGCTGGCAGGGAGGGAGGTGCCCAGGCCCTCACTAGAGACCCAACCAGGAACCCCCGCCTACAACTTTCTCAGCGGGGAGAGCATCCTCCGGACGCCCAGCTGTCCTCCTACCTGCAAAATGCAGTTCATCTGAACAGAAACTTACTGCTGACTCTGGACCACGCTAGGCACGTAAGCAATGCTTATTAATTTATTTTAAATGGCCGCTTTTAAGTCTGCCAGGGCACTTTTTAATCCCTGAAAAGATCCTAAAGAATTATTTCCCAGATAGTTTACTGACTTTTGAGGCCCAAGCGATCAGGCAAGAGAGGACTTATTTAAAAGGCACTCTCGACGCATACCAGCCAGTTTTGTGAACTACCTGTCACGGTGACGTTCGGTTTTGTGATGCGCCAAAATCAAATCCCCCTTTGTTTAAGCAACCAAGGGTCAATACAGTCAATGAACTATACGACTTAGGACATTTGCAATTTTCAGGTATAATTTGGGGGGAAATGGTTAGCCAAGAACCCCTTCCATTGCCTTCATATAACTACTCCCTCCCACCCCACCCCACCGCACTCCCGCCCCCGGAATCACAGGCACTAAAGAGCACTCTGTTAATCCTGCCACCAAAGAGGTACCAAATGTGAGTTTCTATTAGCTCCCAACTTCTGTAAGCAGACGCTAATTTCGTCCTCTCCCCCTGAGAAAGAAGCTTACACGGGTGAATAGACAGCAATTATTTAATCCGCCCAGGAAACAGGAAAACAGAGGCTATTTCTCCAACTACCCACAGACGTTATTGTGCAAGTGAACACCCCAGCAGTAGTTGAGAGAAAGAAGGAGGGAAAAGAAACGAACAGTCGCCCGGTACTCACCGCAGCTCTTCCACTAACTGGCCAGCCCCAGACTCCCACTTTGGGTCCCATTCCCAGTTTTTTTTGAATACAAACACATGTCCAAGTTGTTTGGATCCTGTTGCTGTAGGCAACCAAACAGCAGAGCGAGCTAAGGAAACCACACCCTGTGTCTGAGCACCGCCGGGGCTGGGCTAAGGCAGGGGACTCGCACTCAGACCAGCCTCCGACAAGGGCAGGTGAGCAGCGCCCCAGGCCCACCAGCTCTCCAGACACCTGACGACTGAAGCCAAGCAGTGACAGTCTTGTGCGAAGACAGGTGCTTGGGACAGTCATGTCCCAGTTCAGAGATTTACTGTGACTAGAGAACGGTTCTTACCGGCACTTTTCCCCCAAAAGAGAACTGGGGTGTTCCCTTACATAACTGGGTTAGAAAGGAAAAGTGGAGACATGATGACACCAGGGTCCATCTCCTTGAACTACGCACTGTTTACTTAAGGCAGCTTTTAAACTGTCTTTAGCCAGCCCCCGTGTACACCGGAAAGGGCGCCTGTCACAGGGATAGAATGTTGAAAATCACTCTCCTTAATTCATTCTTGCTGGCCTTTCACATGTCACATAAAATCCTTGTCTTATTAGCTCTTCCATATTGAAACTGTGCACTCAGCGAAGATTTACTTTCTTGTTTAGAGCTGTGTAGAGAAACCAAATAAATCTCCGGTAACAGTAAGTGCCAGGAAATGAAATTATCAGTGGGTCCTAAATGCCATTTGGCAGGAAGTCAGAATTTGTAAGATTAGACAGCGCTGGCTTCCTGCGTGGCTAGAGACTATCTTCTTGGACCACATTTGAAAATCCCTCCTTCTCTCTTACCAAAGTCTCTATTTAGAGTAAGTCTGAACCCAACTCATTTTAATACCACTCTCTCTCTCTTTTTTTTTTTTTTTTTTTGCCGTACGCGGGCCTCTCACTGTTGTGGCCTCTCCCGTTGCGGAGCTGTACAGGCTCCGGGCGCCGGACGCGCAGGCTCAGCGGCCATGGCTCACGGGCTTAGTTGCTCCGCGGCACGTGGGATCTTCCCGGACCGGGGCACGAACCCGTGTCCCCTGCATCGGCAGGCGGGCCCTCAACCACTGTGCCACCAGGGAAGCCCCAATATCACTCTCTTTTGATGTCATTCAAAGAAGAAATGGATTCTAAATATTTCTGTACTAGAGTACCATACAGAGACCCACCTAAGGGATGGTTCTGTCTCATGGTATTTCTGAATCCTAGCTTTATGGTAAAAATACAGGTACTTACGTCATACAAAAAAACAAACTACCAGAAGACACAGTGGATTCCATTTAGAGCTTTTGGAGAGAAGGAAAACCGCTGTGGTTTCATACTACCAGAGAGATCTTACCTGCCAAGCCTTTCCCGCCTTAAAACCACATACTTTCAAACTACTATTCTACCAATGCCAAGTTCTTCATTGGTTATTTTTATCGTTCTAGAACACGACTCGCCCAAGAGTTTCTAGGCATCCACACGATGAACTAATCCATGGCTTAGCAATGAACATGGCAGAACCAGAGAGTGTTGAAAATGGAGTCACCGAATCTGTTCACCACTTTATCACACCTACAGTGCAGGGTCGTAAAACCAAGCAGAAGGGAAATTCAGTGAACACCACTACGGAAAGCCCCACCACTTGGTGTTTTTGAGTCCCAGCTGTAGGCATTATTATTTTTTCTTTCTTCAGTATGAAAAGCCCAGGGTCATCTCATATTCCCCGCCAATGTGTACTTAAACCCAGAGAGTGTGTATCCAGATGAGTGACAGATTTCAAAGGGCACACCCTTTAGAACAGCTTTCCACAGCTGCCTCCAGCCTCTTTCATGTGTGTGCGAACACTTACTTGTCAAGATAAAATAGGCACTTCTAGGAATGCAGGCTTTATTGCCTAAGAAGTAAACAGGCTGGAAATACTTAAAGCATGTTAACAATGTCGATGTCAAATTCATGAACTTTAGTACCTTTTTGCAATAAATCCAGTAAGTGGAACTTTGGGCAACGGGAGTGAGCTTACCTTGTGGTTTTCTAACCTTATGATTATTTGGTCCAAAACTATTTCAAACCTTCACACAGTGTACTTAGGAAGAAGCTGGAGTACTACATTCCTGCTGATGAGATAGTTACCACATCAGACCTCTGCATAAAATATCGACAGTGTGCAGAAGAGCAAAATATTTCATTACTACTTATCCTCTAAGAGATTAACAAGTCTAAGAAAACGGCTTATAGATGACAACGCTGACAGGTTCCTAAAAGACAGCAAATACCCTGATTCGTGGGCTGCACCAAGTGAGCCACAGTTAAGCACTGACTTCACGAGGAGAGAGAAGCTCTACGCTTCCCCTTCTTTCCCCTTGTTAGAAATAAAAGAATAGAGACAAGAATGAAGGTGGCATTTTTACCTCCTCTTTGGGGCTCTCTTTAATCTTAGTGAATGACATAGACTTAGGTGAGGTGTATCTCCTAGGGAACAATTTTTTACCCCCTTAGCATTTCTAAGTTCATGAAATACAAAACCTTTTAACCTCCCCAAACTTCCAGATCCGTTTGCCTTGACCTATTGCTGTTATCTGGGAAAGGGCGTCATCAATCGTGAGATGAAACACTGGATACATACCAGTAGGACACTACTTCCCTTCCTGCCTTTGTCCAGGACATGTTTGCCCCAGGGAAGCTCTCTGACTAATCTTTTTTTTTTTTTTTTTTTTTTTGTGGTACGCGGGCCTCTCACTGTTGTGGCCTCTCCCGTTGCGGAGCACAGGCTCCGGACGCGCAGGCTCAGCGGCCATGGCTCACGGGCCCAGCCGCTCCGCGGCACGTGGGATCTTTCCGGACCGGGGCACGAACCCGTGTCCCCTGCATCGGCAGGCGGACTCTCAACCACTGCGCCACCAGGGAAGCCCCTGACTAATCATTTTATAACAAAGATTTCCGTTTTAGAAAATCAGGGGGCAGCGCCTGTGACCCTAAGGTGCTGATGTCTAACTGACAGTCCTTTATAAGACTTAGCCGGTTGGAATGCAGTTGGAAATGTGTCAAATTTTAGGTATTTATTCCAAGATGGTAGCCTGATTTTCTTGCTATGCCTGCTTCAAAAGACACATCATTCTTCACTTAATAAACAAGCTTCCTCTTTCAGAAGATTCCTGAAGTACATCCAACATTCTAAGAGGGGCCTATATAAACCTCAGTATCTCAATAAAAAGTTTTGGCTTCCGATTTACTCATGTACACATACAAGAAATATAACACTGCAACATCTGGTTTTTCTTGTTTGTTTTTTTGATTTTTACTATAAACCTCATTAGAGAAGATCCAATTTGTATCTAATAATCTTGTTTCTGCTTTATATGTATTCTCTCGTGGATTTCTTGCTAATCTTCATTTTTCCCCTCCTGCCCAAGTGGCTCAAAATAAGAATACTTAGGGAAGAAGTGAGTATTATTACTAGGTAGCATTTTTCTCACTATGTGCTTTCCCTGAGTGGTATAATGTACAGTATAAACAGTGAACAGCAACTCAAATGGGAAAAAGTGCAGGTTATTTCTGGTCTGTTAATGGCTAAGTGCAACATACCAGGACGTTAGTCACTCCACGTATGAGAACATTCAACACACGGAACGAAGCCTTCGCTGATGAAAGGGAGGCTCGCGCAGCAGTCGCGCCTGCGCACCTGGAGGCGCCGCCCCACGTGGGGGATAAACACCTGCACAGCTGCGACAGGGAGGGGCTCACGAGTCACTGAAAAGTGGGCTTTCAGAGGATTTCACAGAAAATCGGAAAGTGGTTTTTCCCTTACAAACGGACCAGGTAACAGTTCCGTGTTATTAGCGACTTCGCCGGTACGCTGCGTTTAGGAAAACCCCCGCCAACTCTCCTTTGGCTTTTGCTGGTCACAGGTAACCCGGTTTAGATGACACCCGGGATCAGGAGGGCTGCACAGAGATGATCAAACGAAACATTACGTGCCCCTGAACTTAGCCCGGGCAGATCCTATCCCAGAGCCACTCTGTCCTGACACAGGGCTTTTCTGAACGTCGCACACAACACGTGCGGCACGTTCTGCCTCTCACACCGTAGAGAAAGGGCTTCTGACCTGGTAGCCAACACAACATGCGTTTTCAGCTTTTCTAGTTGTGGCACGGTAGCAGGTGGTCGTTTGGTGGTCATTAAAAGTACAAAACGTTCAGTTTCACCCTAGACCAAGGCTTCTGACTACCACTTCCCAGTTACTTCAGGAAGCCAGTCCACCGGGTCTGCTCCCCTCGCCCACCCATTCCCGTCACATCCCTGCCTGGAGAGGATGCTGGGTGACTTCCCTGCCCTCCCACCCACCCCATCCTCAACCTAAAAGGCCAAAGGGTAAAGGAATGAAATCTGCACAACTTTGCAGACGGTAAGTGTTCAATGACAAAAGGATCAATTCTTGTCCTCTCAAGTATGTGGATGGCCCCTGAAAATGGATTCTCATCCATCCAATTATCCGAGCCTCTATTGTGTCCACACAAAGTCCATTTCAGGGTACTGTGGGGCTTCCTTCTGTGAGCACTTCTTTCTCAACTGCTTTCATGGACCTACGAACCTAACGTAACGCAAGATGACAGTTCCTGATTTTAAAAATCATCTAGAAGGTGTCAGTAATTTGTCTAGTCACGGTTACAGCCTCCAGATTTACTATAAGAATAACATCGGGATTTGGTGCACTTTAAAAACCAAGGTTGGGCGTGTTATAAATATGTCACCTTTGAGATACATTTCCCTATTCTGTCATTTGGTTAGTAAATAAAACGGGGAGTTAACGTGAGTTCAAGGTCCACTGGAACAACTGCTACAGCTGACTGTTGTCTACACCCAGAGAATATGTATGTTGGCCGATCACCACAATGTCAGGCGTGTGGTGCCATGTTTGTAAAATGGCTCCTGGGGGGTGGGGAGAAAAACAGACGGCTCTTGAACCCTTGGGAACAGGGAAGACATGGCACACTGATTCATGAAAGCAGTGCATTCCATCACAGCATATTCGTCTTAAAACAACGAAAGAGAAATTTCTCAAAGTATTTCCACTGTTTAAGTATTGACAGGCAAAAAAAAAAAAAAAAAAAAAAAATATATATATATATATATATATATATATTACTGGCAAGCAGTTACAAGCTTTCAAAATCAATTTTTCCAAAAGACTGCCGCTGATAATCATAATAGTTTGCCCCTTAATCTGAAAGCTGGGCCAAAGTGCCTGGTTGCTAAGAAAGGGGACTGTTGCTTAGGCAGAGGGCAACGGAGCCACGGCGACATCGCTGGCTTCGCAGGAGAGAGTGGCAGCAGGCTGACTCCAGAGAACCGGGCTTTCTGGGGAAACTGGCGGTCCTTCAGTCCCTATCCCGGGGGAGTCTTGCCCATGGCCCAAGGGCTTCCTCGGTGTCAGGAAGAGTCTCACGGTAATGACGGTCTAGAAGTTCCGAACCTTTGCCCCTTTTTCGGATCAGAACAATTAATAACCTATGTGTCATATCAAAAGTATCACAGCAATTTCTTCAGGAAGGAAAGAGACGGCTCAGCAAAGGAGGAGATGTGGTTAAGTCAGTATGGACTTTCTTAGTTATAAGTCTTCCTCCTTCCAGCTCCATATTCGATTGACCTTTTCTAAACACTTTAAATTCGATTCATAGCACTGTCAGGATGAAGACTTGTATCTTATAAATAACAAAAAAATTCCTAAAACAACAAAGAAAACCTCCTTCCTCACACAATCTCTTTCAGCTTCATAAGATGTCCTGGAAAATGTACAATACAGTAGTATGTTTATACATTAAAATAAATAAGGCACTCAAACTGCTGATTTTACTTGAATAAGAATAATCTTTTGTCTTGGAAACAGCATTCGAAGAAGGCAAGGACAGAACAGAGACGAGCTACGATTTACTATTTATAGACAAGGCTAAAATCATTTCGTCGGAAAGTATCTTTTAGACAAATCATAAGATTCAGTGCCCAAATAAAACTGTGCTTCCTAGAAGATAAAGAATATGCAGCTTTTACCTGAGTGTCTATGGGAAGCCATGGCTTAGAGACCAAGTTCAGGAGCGGCACCTAGACCAGTCTTCCCTCAAGCCCAGCTCATAAGGCTGTGGCTCAGTTGTGAACATACATTTAAGGGGAAGCGGCTAACACAAAAATAACCAAGAGCAGATGGCCCACCCCTCCCCAGAGATCACAACCTTAATCCCACTAGAAAATTCTTAACCATTTTAGGTGATCCAAGGGAGAAGAATAGGACCCAGTAAAAATACCAAACACTACATATAAATACCTGTGGGGCTACTCAGCATCCAAATTAGCTCCAGAGCCAGAGAGGCCACATAGAAAGTGATCCCTGTACCGGAATAAAATTTGGACTCGGCCCTGGCATACCTTAACGCTGAGCCACCCTCATTAATCCACTTTATATGCCTAAAGAGCTTGCATTTGGTCCTTTGAAGAATTCATTTTTGTGCCGTTAATGATAAAAGTAACTATAAGAGACAGACTTGTGCTACCAGTGTAATTAAAAGGGATTAGACAGCATGAATATACAGATCAAGGCATTATCTCTGTCCTACTTGGTCTGCACCAGAGATCGGGAGAATACTGAAGACAGCAATCCTAGCCTCGTATCTCCTTAGCGTCAGAGCAGAGCAGGAGGGAGACACACACGCCCGCTATGAACACCAAGGAAGAGACATGGTCCCACAAACGGAATCTCTCGCTTTTCACTGTCAGGAACAATGAATGTAAAAATATGGACGAAAACATGGCGCCCTAACATGTTGTAACAGCTCAACAGGTCATCCACTGGCCGGAGGCTGGTCATCAGGATGGAGCTCTAGGAGGGGCCTGTGAGTCCCTCCCCAACCCCCGTCCGGATCCTTCTCTAGCCTCATCCCTGCCCCCCTCGCCCTCATGCCTTGCTGGCCCCTGCACCCTCCAGATACGCCCCACCTCAGGGTCCTGGCGGCCATCCCCTCAACATGGAGCCTCTCCCAGCTGCTCCTCTGCTTCCTTCGAGGCTTTGCTCCAAGTCACTTTCTCAGTGCCGTCTTCTTTGGCCACCCTGTTGCACATCGCAAACATGCTCCCCACCCCGGCTCTCCCTACCTCTTCCCCAATTTGTTCCCCGCGAAAACTCTATGTTGAAAAAATGAATTAAAAGACGTGGAAAGTGTTAATCAAGTCACATATGAAACGGAAACGTAGCCCCACATGGAACCCAAAAGTGGCTTCAGCCATTGAACCTCAAGGAAAGGGGACGACCTGCGCTCCGGGTCAGGCCATGTCTCGTCTAGCGCATGTCACTGGTTTCACCCTCTTCATGCATCTTCCCCCCAGGCTGAGGGCCGGGGTCATGCTTTACTTGGCTTCCTGATCCCAGAACCAGCAGGTAAGCGATACACGCTTCACGATGAATGAATCAATGAACTTCCCGGCTCTTATGCTCTTCAAACGTTTAATGGAAAGTTATTCGAAATATATTTTGGACCCTTAAATGTAAAAATGACTAAGAACACAGCAATATTGTTATATACGGGTTATACGAAACATACTCAGGAAACACAGCTGAACTGTCTTGGATTATTAAAGTATGGTATGCATCCAACTTAAAAGAAAAAGAGTTATTCTAAAAGATAGCTAAAACTGTCAGTAACTCCTAGTTAGCTGGAAAATGATGTAACAGTAAAACCCCGGACGTTACAGGCAGATTTATTACATGTCAAGAAAATAAAGATTAAAAAAAAAAGGAAAGAAAGCCTGGGAAAAGAAGGGAAGGGGCGCTGCGCTCCCACCACGCCTCCGCAGCCTTTCTTATCTCGGCTGATTGCGTTCTGGCAGGGAGACTGGCCAGTCTGAAGGACGCCACGCCCCTGAAACAAACTCAAACTTTTCACCCAGAGGAAACGCTCTTAGTTTACTAGAGGATTAACCTTTACGAACCCTAAATTTTCGGTTTTAGTGAGGTGCATTTTTAGGTACACCTGAGTTTTTTTTTTGTTTTTTGTTTTTTTGCGGTACGCGGGCCTCTCACTGCTGCGGCCTCTCCCGCCGCGGAGCACAGGCTCCGGACGCGCAGGCTCAGCGGCCGTGGCTCACGGGCCCAGCCGCTCCGCGGCACGTGGGATCTTCCCGGACCGGGGCACGAACCCGCGTCCCCTGCATCGGCAGGCGGACTCTCAACCACCGCGCCACCAGGGAAGCCCGAGCTGAGGTATTTTTAAACGCCCCTCTCGCCGTGCCACGAACAATAAGCTCGGCGCGCCCAAGGCTCTCCTCCAGGAAGTGAAAGGTGACAACAGAACACGGACAGACCGAGAGCCATACAAAATGAGCAAATACACCTAAATCTCTTTTGCCCGAAACACGAGAGAAAACACAAAAACAAGAGAACTGCTTTCTGACCGTTCATTAATTAGTCAACTCCGACAGGCCGGTGTGGGCCGGGAGCCTGGACGACGACAACAGCATTTACTCTGCAGTCTGCGCCAACCAGGTGCAGTCGGCCTTCCGAGGAGCTTCACGAGGTGTGACCAACACCTGCTCTGACATCTGTCCCCACTGCCCATGTCCGCAAGTCACAAAGCTGTAACTTTCACAAAACCAAGACAGAGAAGGCCCTCTGTCAGCTGAAAATCAACTTCTCAGTAAGAAGAGTGGGGGGCTCAGTGGTTCCGAAGCTTTGACGGTCACTCAGCGGACACCCGAACGGGCACCGCTTTCATCAGCGTCTGAGCCACCTTCATTCCGCATCACCAGCAGGACGTGTACCAGCATCCCTAATAATCACTGTCCTGTTTACAAAGCACCTTCCTACACTGCTGGTGGAGCTGGCTGGTGTTTCATGAACAAATCGCTTTCGTGTGTGAAGGCCACACTTCGGGCCTTCCGGCCTCCCCTGCTCTCGCGAACATCAGAATGACCTGTCAGTGAGTGCTGTGCATCGCAGCTCCTCGGGCCCCCGTCGCGTGGGGACCCCTGAGGCTCCGCTTGCCTCAGCATATCTACACACTCTTGTCCCCCAACCACACTGCACTTCCACTTAACCTGCCTTTGGCTCCAACTGTGGAGAGTGCCGCCCCACGCATTCGCTGATGTTATAAGAGTACTTGCTGAACACGTGTCCTACCGTGCAGTGCAAGATATTTTGCTGGTCACAAAGAATAAGGGACAGTCCTTCCTTTGCGGTGTACCAAGATCGACATACAGACGACTAGCAATGCAAGGCACAGCACGGCGAGTGCGACCACACAGATGGGAAGTGGTGTCGAGATTTATCACAGGCAGAGATCACATCGGGTTTGGGGGACCGGACAAGACTAGATGGCTGGGACGGTATGTGCCCTGGTCCCTGAAGAACGGGGGATACTGCAGCACACAGAGAAGGGCAGGGGCCACTCCAAGAAAGGGTACAGCGCGAGCAAAGGTACGAGCAGGGCAGGGCCCGCTCCAGAGGCAGGACGCAATCCCCTGCGGGCGGGAGCGCGGGACGAGAGCGTGGTGGCACACACAGACACGCGCAAGGGGAGGGCACAGCCTGGCAAGGAATGGCGCAGGCACCAGCCTGAATGAGGGCACTCAGGGCAGTGGGCACGGAGAGGAGAGCTGGAAGGGACACTGTGGGGCAGGACCAAGAGGACGGCTTAGGGGAGGAGCCGTGACCCCTGTGAGGTCGTGATTCTGGGTGATGGGGACGCGACGGGGGACGTGGGAGGCGGAGCCGCTGTGGGGAAAAACGGCACTTTATTTTGGGCTTTATAAGGAGGTTCTTCGGAGATGTCAACAACTAAGCCCCTTTAATAGGGTCCAAGTTGTCAAGCCAAGAGAGAACCAGGGATGAGGGGGAGGTTCCAGTGGAATCATGTTTGTGGGGATTCTTGCCCTGCAATCGAACCTCAGAATCTCTACCTCACAAATACCACCGGGAGGATCAAACTTCCGAAGTTCAAAGGGGTGCAACCTAAGAGTCGAACATGACAAATTCAGTGACCTAGTTGGCCCACATCTCGGGAGTTCCTCACTCACGGCTTGGCTTGTGGTCACCCTTCTCCCGACTGCAGTTTTCTTCTCCCGAAGAAATCTGAAAACGTACTCAGGTTCACTTACTGGCTGTGAGTCGCCGCCAGAGGCAAGAGAAGGATAACAAGCTAGAATGGAGTCTTTGTGGATGTATCAGTGGTTTCATCTTAGTTTTTCTCTTCCATTCTTCTTCTCCTCCCCACGCCTACTACTAATGCATTAACACACGGCAAGTTTTTTCTCGATATAACTTCGTCGGACTCCCCAGTCCCCCCACCAACAATCTTCCCGAGTGACTCCAACTGCGCGATTAAGGCACCTAGTCATGCACCGAGACACGGTGTGATTCAACGTTGAGCTCTCCAGAGTATTTCTGGCAAGAAAAAGCCCAGGACAGCTTCTGCCATCTCATGTTCCTGTCAACCTTCAGGGTGGGAAAGAGTACTTTTTCTTACCGAGCAGCCGAATTTTGCATAGTCACCGCTTAAGTGTCACAACTCAGTGTCACAACCAGTCAAAGAATAAAACGAGGGGCCCCCCCCAGAACCACACGAGGGGCAATTATATCAGGTAAGGCCCGAATGAAAGCAAACCTGGAATTCTGCCTCCCCAAAGGGCCTCTGAATCTCGGAGCGAAGGAAAGGGTGGCTGTGAAAGGGGAAGACCTGTTACAAATGAGATAAAATACGTGAAACAGAAGACCCTGGAAATGGCCAAGCACCTTGCTAGTGCTAATTCACTCCAGGGAAGGCCTGTTCATTTCACAGTTCACCAGGGCTTAGAAAATCTCCGTGTAAGACTCAGAGATGAAGCATTTTAAACACGTGCCGTGGCCTCTGCCATTTGATTTTTTGAAAATGTCATTCCATGATTAGTAACTAATTTTAAATGTCTCCTGCCCCCAAAGCCTGCCCCTTCCTATACTGCTCCTAGACTCTTGCCAAGACGTAGGAACTGTACCAAGCACATCCCAGAGATATTTCTGTGGGCTTCTAACCAGAAATCACCACCAGGACAACATGAACAAATGACTTTCAAAGTTAGCCACCACGATGATCTCAGATTTAAAAATATATATTTGAAGTGGCACTTAAAAGAGGAAATAAAGAGAAAGCGATAAAAGAAACGAAACAGAAATCAGTAAGAGTTTTAGAAGGCAATACAAATACAGAATTTCAGATCAGAGGGAAACGAATATTTCATGAAACGGAGAAGCCTGTAGGGATAAATCTTTCTCATGTTTTAGGTGTTAAAATTCTCTTCCAGTCTATTTCTACCACCACCACCCACCTGTGATATATCTGTTTTATTTCCATGTTGCCATGTGCCATGACTCAAAACACCCTTTCAATCATGCTAACTCCTGGCATTCACCAAGCCCACCTGTTATGGACATTTCAAGCCTCTGATAGATGCTTGAGAGCTAAACATTCCATGACCCTAGTCTATAACTTAGCCAGCTGATCAGTATCCATAACAGGACAGAACAGCAAATCAAATAAGCTTCCATCTCCTTATTCTTAATTCTGCTACCTGGGACCGACTGCCTTGACCAGAGGTGTGATCATAGTAACTCACGAGCCCTGCTTTGGGGTGTGAGATCTCAACTAGTAACATACGACCTGTGCTCATGTACCAAAGGACCGGAATTACTACATCCCCCTCATTATGCACTGGCGCTTTCAACTCCGAAACAGGGGAAAGCCCCAGAATTCAGGGTAGAGGTTGGAAACATGAGCGGTTCTGCGGGGTTGGTCATGGGGCACAGAAGTGGGTGTGGGAGCACAGCGGGAGGAAGGGCGTCAAGCTGTGATCTGGGCGTCACTCAGGAAGTCTAGATCTTGTCAGGCAACAGGGTTGACGGTTTGATAGCAGGGCCGATCGCGTTCCTGGAGGATCGAAAGCCTCACTTGGTCCCCATCTGCCAAGTTTCGCCGAGGGCCATTATTTGTCTGCCTGACCCAGGAGGGTGCTGGTCCGCGGCGACTCACGTCTGGGAGAGCAAACGTGAAGAACTTTCTGTGGAAAGAGCTACCCTGTTGGCGACGACAGGCACTATTACCGGAAAACTCAGTGGCGAGACGGAGTAAAGGCCAGTGCGCCCTGCCGTGAGGTTACTGCCCCTGTCAGTCTGTGCACGGGGAGGGCGCGGCACGGGGGCACAGGCTCCACCTTCACCAAGACCGCATGATGACAGAGTCGGAAGCGACCTCAGAGGCCTCATCTTACGGACGGGAAAACTGAGGCCCAGAGACGGGGGGCGGGGGGGGGGTGACTTCCTCACTGCGTTAGCAGCAGCTCCAGGTCTGGAACCCGGGTGTCGGGCCGCCCGAGGCGCCGCTCCGGGCACGTCACGCTGCCGCCAGCAAGGGCTCTGCTCACGACGCCGGAAAACCTGCTCGCGGGTTTATTTATGCGCAGTGGGGGTCACGGTCCCTTGACCTCTGGTCATCATCGGCAGAGGCTGGGTGCCTGAGTCACCGACACCGAGACTAAGGGACACCTCGTAGGTTCTCTCACGCTACAGCCAGGGTCTAGTCAAAGTGACCGTACACTTCAGCCGAGCTCAGTGGGAAGCGGCAGCCGCTACGGGGCCGAGAGGGCAGGGCCCGGTCGATGGAGGAGCAGAGGGTCTCCCTGAAACGGCTGACACTCCAGAAGCACGAGCGAGTCGTTTCAAAGCTCTGGAAGTCAAGCAGCACGTTCACCGTGCCAGGCGGGCAGCACACGACCAGAACGACAGGGACACGAGGTCCAGCAAACACAGCCCAAGAAGCAGTCTGTAGCTGGAGTGGCAGAAGCCACCACAGGTCACGCCCTCGGAGAGATTACATCACGTTCACCTCAAACTCCAACATTTCCTGTTGGTTTTCCAGCAGTGTGACAAATGAACAGTGACGGTGATCACCGCATTCAATGGAACTCAGATGAAATGGTTTAGACTGGACCATGACTGTTTGTTTTTGAAGGCTTCCATGAAAGAAATTCAAGTCTTAACTTTATACGAGATTGTCTGAGCAACCAACACTGTTCTAAGACAAATAACATAGAATTTGCCCTGGGTTTAATGCGGGGTTGTTTCATGAAGTTTCAGGGGAATACAGCATAGTGGCTAAGGGCATGGACTCTGGAGCCAGAACGTCTAGAATCAACTCCTGCCTCCACCACTTAGTGGTTGTGTGCAAGCAAGTATTACTTAACTTCTCTGTGACTCAATTTGCTCATCTTTAAAATGGGGATAACAAGAGTACCTACCTTAACAGGGCTGTCATGAGAAACAGTAAATACTGGCAACATTTAGAACAGTGACTGGCACACAGTAAGCACAACGTGTTATTGTTTATTCAATCTCACTCTAAAAATACGGATGTCCCAAGAAGCAGATTCCTGCAAAAGAGGAATTTATCCTCAAGTTTACCAATCCACAGGGGATACGTGGAAAGAGACAAGAGCTCAGGATCTTGGCCCAGAGCCCAGCTGCAAGGATTATGGGCCTGAGAATGACTGGGGCACCCAAGAACAATTCTGAAAGTCCTAGGAACTCAGAGGAATCAGCCCAGAGGGGACAGCTGTACCTCCCATACGGACAAGGAGGGTTTATGAACACGTGACGGAGACCTACGGGGAACAAAACTCTGCCCTTTCGATCCTCTAGTGAAAATAAAAGACCCACTAGGTCTAGGTCTCCTGCTCAGTCTTCGGCTGGGGAGGGATCTTCCCTACATCCCTCCTACAAGTAAGGGCCCAGTGAGCCCAATGGACGATCAGACCTTCCTACACGATGAATAAGGCCTTGCTTCGATGAGACTAATTAATGAGGTAGGGCCCCTGCGGCTCACATCTCTGATCTTCAGTTGGCCTACGAAGATCAACAACGAGAAGAGGCTGCCTGTATCCCTGGGAGCCACAGCTCCAGCCAGAACACAGGTTAGTCTTGGGTCGCATGAGTTCATTCGGAATGAATGCCAAGGACACGCATCTGAAGACGCCATCTTCTTAGGCCACTTACAAGGAGGACTCAGCAGCTCGGCTGAGGTAAGGCTGCTCGGGGAGAGACTTCGCTTGAGTGAGCACAGTCAGGCCGAAAGCCTCGGGGCGGCAGAACTGAGCTGTGTGTCGTCTATCCCACCCCTGAGCAAAGATACATTGTGCTCAACCCCCCAGGCCCAACCCCAAGACGAGCTCAGGTTTAGGCACCTGGAGTTGGGAAGACTGACAGAAGACTGTTATCTGACCAACCTATGGACAGGCCGATGCTATGACGGCAACGGCCCAGCA
Source organism: Phocoena sinus (assembly GCF_008692025.1). Classification (NCBI taxonomy): domain Eukaryota; kingdom Metazoa; phylum Chordata; class Mammalia; order Artiodactyla; family Phocoenidae; genus Phocoena; species Phocoena sinus. The sequence goes on along the minus strand of NC_045784.1, from coordinate 115,552,338 downwards.
CCTGTGAACACTCCGTGACTGGGGGACGAGAGGTCACACAGTCAGGTCCACCGATCTCACCCGAGAGCCCTAAGGCTAACCCCCTCCGATTAGGAATGGCCCCTCAAACCCCGAGACTCAGCTTGACCCAGGAGAGCCCAAGGAAGGGTGTGGGGTGGCTCACTGGCAAGGCAGGTTAGGGGCAGGAGTTGCTCTGACATCAGCTGCGGCAAGAGGAAGGGCAGCTGCTCCAAAGATTCTGAGGCTCCTTTGAGAACTCCCATAACCTTCTCTCCTCGTGGCAGGGAGTGGGGAAGGCCTGCAGCCACAATCTCTCAATCTCATATAACTGTAAATCCCTTTTTTCGGCTATTTTGCTTAAAATTCCATCAACCAGGGCTTCATGTGGGTTAACAATATTCCCCCAGAAAATAAAAAGATCACTGGTGGGTGTTAGTGAAAGTACCTGAAGGATACGAAGTCTTCCGGCGTCATCAGCGATACTACGTAAAATATTTTACGACGGAAAGGTTTCTTAGGTGGAAACTTAAGAAAGTTGTTCCCTGTTTAATATACTCACGGTGGTTCTTAAAGTTTCCATGTTCATGACTTCACCAAGTCGTTTTTTTGTTTTATTTACTGGGATACAATTTACACAACGTAAAATTCATCCCTTTAAAGTGTGCACTTCAGTGGGTTTCAGTACATTCATAAAGTCGCGCAAGCATCAGCCTCATCTAATTACAGAACATTTTCATCATCAGAAAACAGACCCGACAGTCACCAGCAGTCACCCCCTATTCCCCCTCCCCCAGCCCCTGGCAACCACTGATCTGCTTTCTGTCTCTGGGGATCTGCCTAGTCTGAGCTTTTGTGGCTGGTTTCTTTCACTTAGCATGTTTTCAAGGCTCATGCACGTTGTAAATGTGTGAGTACTTCATTCCTTTTTTATTGCTGAATGATATTCATTCACCAGTTGATGGACGTGAATTGTTTCTACTTTTTAGCTACTATGAAAAATGCTGCTGTGAACATCCTTTTTTGCACGTGGATTTATTGCATTTTTAAAATATCTATTGATGAAAAGGTAGTGAAAAGTCTTCCTCTCCTGCCGGCCCCAGACACCTATTTCCCCCTCTCCATCAGGAACCAATGATACCGGTGTCTTATGTTTCCAGAGGCACTCACTGGGCATATGAAAACTAGGCAGCCACGTACACTTTTTTCTTTTTCCTTTTTTAAAAACGTAACAGTGAGATACTATACATACTCTTCTACAGCTTGCCTTTTCTATTCGATAGATACATTTTAGAGAGTTTCCACGTTAGTACATCACGAGCCTCCACTTTTGTAACATGTACATAGTATTCAACTGTGTAGCTGTACCACAATTTACAGTTCGTTGCTGATAGGCATTTAAGTGGTTTCCAGCCTGCTATCACAAACAATGATGTAAGAAATACGCAAAGCTTAAAACGATGCAATGAATCAATTAGAAAAAGTACTGTTGGTGAGTCTGACCAGACTGCCTTCCCCTAATACCCGACAAGGGTCAGCTGCACTCAGAGAACCAGAGCTGTGATTTATTTACAAGGAAAGAGAGACAGAGAAAGGAAAAGGATGAAGGGGTCTCAAGTGGATCAGGCAGCACCCCCCAAGGCTTACTGAAGTGATAGATTATTTTTGTTCGGGCAGAAAAGACGCCATCTGGAAATCCCATGCCAACTATGCGAAGGTTACCCTCAGCTAATAAGCCACCCAGACAGGAAGTGGCTTTGGATCCCAAGTCGAGTGCTCTTTGCACCAAACCACAAGTCTTGGCCAATGAATTACAAGACAATAATAAACTGAGTCAAACGCTTATCCTGACAACGTACACACGTGCTCACTGTGGTGCACTGTGACACACTGGTGGCAACGGAGACGTTACCCCTTGAGATTAAGGAGGTGCTCGGCGTTCATCAGGTCTTTAGGTGGAAAAGCTATAAAGTACCTATGGTATTTGACTTTCAGGTGTTCACATTCTCTTCTTTATCTACTGAGCAAAATGTAAGGTGGCTTCTCAGCCAGGGTCTGGAGCCAGCTCAGCACCAAGCCGGTGCAGCTGAGTCACGAGGCTGACCTTCACCTTGCCTGCCTGGAAGGCAACATTGCACACCTTCCTTATGGAAACCTGTCAGGGATTTTCCAGCTCTGTCTGCATCAGAGCTTTAAATGAACCCTGCAAGGAGAGTAGCTTGATGTCCGTCGTCTCAAAAGTCAGTCTTTTCTGAAACGGGCACTTGGTTTTTAAAAGGACGCATAGCTAACGGAAGCCAGGTGACTCGTGCTCTGTGTGTCACTGATTTCGCAACTTAGATTGTACCTCCCTGTTTCTCCAACAAACAAGAAACAGAAGTGTCATCTGTACCCCGACTCCAATCTCACAGTGAACATTTAAAAAATTAACTCTTTGGGTTTCGGGAAAAGGGGTTCATGTTTATAAATCGGCATAATATATGTAAATCATCAAAAAGTATGTCTACCAGCAGTTTTTGTTAGGTGTTAAAACAGGGGTCCTCAGTCATGGTGTTACAGCAGGTCGGTGCGGAGAACCAGGGGTGTAATAAAAATTATAACACTAATTCATTTCAGTTCACTTCAAACTGTCTACTCATTTAACGTCATAAACAAATGCTGAATACGTGCTACACAAATGATCATATTGGACAAGGCAGTGTACAGAGAAGAGACGAATTCAGGAGCTGTGAAACAGGACATTTAATTCTGAAAGTCTTAGCAAGTGCAACATCAATTACAAGTTAATTCTGTCAAAGTAAACGGAGACAACGTCGTAAAAGTTAAATTCATTTTAAGTTGGCATTTAATGAAGAGAACAGTGAACGTCTGGTCGGCTTCACTGTTTTGTAACTCAAGGAATGAGCAACAGATATGGAATCAAAAATCCCAGGTAGAATCCCTGACTCTGTTGACCCGCTCACAAGCCAAGTTATTTTTTCTTCCTCATCAAGAAAATGGGGACATGAATACCGCTCCTGCTTTCTCTACAGGATTGTTTTGGGAACCAAATTAAATCACGTGTGTCCAAGTACTGGACTGAAAAGTATGAACTGAAAAGTCATGTCAAAATAAAGTATCTGTAAAAGAAAAAAAAAATATATATATAAATCAGGCTTTGTACCTAAGCAGACAGTGTCTTCTAAGTTTCCGAGTGGATTCCATTTTTTTTTTTTTTTTTTTTTTTGTTGTTGTACGCGGGCCTCTCACCGTTGTGGCCTCTCCCGCTGCGGAGCACAGGCTCCGGACGCGCAGGCTCAGCGGCCATGGCTCACGGGCCCAGCCGCTCCGAGGCATGTGGGATCTTCCCAGACCGGGGCACGAACCCGTGTCCCCTGCATCAGCAGGCGGACTCTCAACCACTGCGCCACCAGGGAAGCCCGTGGATTCCATTTTTCACACGACTTACAAAGTTTTCACAGTAAGCACATACACGGTTATACACCACACACCGTAAAATCGAGTAGCAGATCATTGTGAAAAGACTGGCGATCTCTCTCATATTAGCCCAAACTTCCAAGGATACGGAATTTTAAAAAGAGTCATATGGGTATTCTAGTTTTACTCAGGATCTAGCTATTTAATCCTCTTGCCATTTAGTTAACATTTGATTCTTTGCAAAGGCACAAGGAGCTGGGTACAAATGTATTATAAGCTAGCTCCACATAATCTTGGTTCTTTGCTTTGATCTAAAAATCAAAAGCATACTCCTCTGCTTGTTTGTAGAGGGTAATTTTTGTTGCTTTAAGTAACTGACATGGTTTACCCTTCATTCCTTACAAAGAGAACAACTTGGCAAGCTCTCAACAAGAGGAAAAATTAAGCCAAGGTTACTCAGAAGACTTTTTTCCCAGAAAAATTAAATAAAACAAGGGGCACTTTTTATTTGTTGTCTGAAGGGCTGGAGATTTAGTAACCACTTGAAGAAGTGAGTTTATCCCTTTGTAACACAGCCAAGACAGGGTTTATTTTCCTACTGTTATGATGGTAACTTAGAACACACAGGACAACAATATCAAGTATCAGTTCCCTCCAGAGTTGTAACTTTCTAAATGTAGTAATTAGTAATTTGTCAAGATTATCATTCAACACCCAAATAGTTTCTACGGAGTAATCTGAACCCTGATGCCACCTTCTATATCAAGTCCTCAAACGCTATCAAATATAAACCAGGTACTGTTTTCATGAAAGAAGAGTACAGGTGTTACACACGGATAAACTGAGACGTTAAAAAGATTAAGTGTCTTGCCTTCAGAGAGGGGAGCAAGGTCAAACTAAGAATAGAGGCTCACACTGTCACCTGTCGTAATCATAAATCTAGAAAACTTTCCACCTTCCTTCCAGCAATAGGCGCACAGTCTAATCAATTTCTATGTGTTTTAAACACCTTGTTTCGCAGGCAGGAAATGAACCTTCTGAACTGATTCGTGGACATATCACTTGCTTAAGGGTGGCACTGTACATGTGAATGACAGAATATGAAGTATTCATACACAAAACGACAGTTTTCAAACAAAATTAAATCGGAGTAATGTTAATACCTAAATGTTAATCATTCAAAAACCTGAGCTATAACAGAAACTAGATATACTTTTAAATGTCCCTATTATACTATATACAGTAAATCAGTTTTATTGTCGGTACTCATGAAAGAAACCATCACAGAACAAGTCAGCCACATTCTGAGATCAAAGAGCAAGTCGGTAGTAGAGGAACTGAAACCTCTGCAACCTAATAGTCTCTTCCAAGACCAAAGGGCATTATCCTTCCACGGTGCCAAGGACTTTTTACAGGTTTTAAAGAGTAGCGTGTCTGTCTGAAGGCGCTGCTTAAGGTTTTACAACTCCCTGTAGGTAATTTTTAAATTCATGTTCTACTGACACATTTAAGATATATCTAACCGCCCAGTTCTTCACCCACACCCCGCCACCTAGTCCCTGCCCCAAAGATTTTCTCTCCTAACTTTCTGTTCTTAAACATTAAATATTCTTGGAAGGTCCAGAGATTGGCAGCATCGCAGAGATCTGCTTCTACCCAGGCAACAGCAGCTGGAACTGAGGTGGAAACTGCAGGATTAGCCCCTATAGGGGGAAATGCTTTTAAGGGATCTCCCGCCAGCTAACTCAGGAGCGAGCGTGAGGGAAGACTTCCAGAAGGAAATACACCCATCCAGCCCCCCCGGGGCCAAGGGAGAGGGTTTGGACAAGGTTCTGGGGATTGAGAGTAAAGGGAACAACGACGCAGCTTTGCAAGGATGGAGGGATTGCTTTCCGCATAAAGGGGGTAAAAGCCACACACTAAAATCTCTCATCTCCAGCACGGTCTCACGGTTCCAACTGTAACAAGAGTGTGTTTTTTTTTTTTTTTTTAATAATTTGCACTTAACACCTTGACACCAGGGTTTGGGATGGGATCCAGCATAGACCAAATCTAGTCCTTAGTTAACGGCTCCCCTGTTTTCCAAATATAACAGGTTTTGTTGGAGTGACCAACACCATGTATTTTGTAACACTTTAAAAGATGATCCTGCCTCTCTATAAGAACTGGAAGTTATCTGGCTCCTGTCTCAAGGATGAAAACAAAATTTACAAGTATAAGCCCCGTTCTCTATCAAGAGGTCAGCAACGTCTGAGTCACGAAAAAGTTCAGATTTCAAAATAAGCCAGTATCCTTTTCCAACTCCATGCCAGAATTCCAGAAACTCTGCGACTTTTTTTTTTCGGGCCGTGCTCCAGCATGCGGGGATCTTAGTTCCCTGACCAAGGATCGAACTAGTGCCCCCTGCAGTGAATGCGTGGAGTCTTAGCCACTGGACCGCCAGGGAAGTCCCCCCAGAAAATCTGTGACTTTTAAGAAAGGCTCCTGAATTGTTTCCCAGTGAAAAGGGGGCATTTATTTGACAGCTTCTTTCACAGGACTCGATGCCAACTTAGGCACGCTTGTATAATGCTCAAAAAGCCAGACTCAAAGTGTGTAAAATACATGAACTTATTTGACTGGTGAAATCTGCCACATTTACTTTGAAATGCATCCCCAAATCATATGCATTGATGCTGGGGATACAGGTGCTCACTGCAACATCATTTCAACTTTGAAAATCTTCACAATAAAATGTTAGGAGAAAATAAAATATAGATAAGCAAACATTTTAAAAATCAACTGCAGCTGCAAACAAGCAGGTACTGGCCTAGATACAGGCACAGAATGTGGTACCACCCAGAACAAAGGGACCAAAGTGAGAACGGTGGCCTCCAAGTGAAAGAAATCTGCCAGAGCCATTATAAGGCTTTGCGGGCGTAATCAAAGAAGCCCTGAAAATCTCATAACGAACCGTACTACTGCACCCATGCATTTTCAGACTTGTGTTGAGCGGTCTGAGCTATGGGCCAAGAGGGAGACCTTTCGAAAGGTTCCCTAATCCATTCACACAGCCCCATCAGAGGGATGACACTGGAGCCAGCCTCCGGCCTCTTCACTACCTCTCCCCTTTTATGGTGGTTTCAAGTTGAAAGCATATACTTGTCTGTTTCCAGATTCCTAAAGGTACTAGAAAAAAAAATCTAAATATAACAGATGGATAAGTGCTCACTGTAACTGGAAACCAAAATGTAACTTCAGCTTTTGCAGGCCGATGCCCTAACACCATGGCTTTAGTGTAATGGTCTCACTGAAGACCTTTTGCCTTTATTCCCACAACAGAAATATTATCCTGACTTTGATGAATGACACGTGTTATTCAAAATTTTATTTTAAGCTGACATGAATAACCTTTACTTATTTTAAAGTCATTCAGTAAGTGTTCTCCAGTATGTTAAAATCTACTACAAAACACAGTTGAGTCTTGTCTGTTGTTTTTTATCAGTGCTTTCTAAATAGCTCGATACACTTCTAAAGAAATCTAATTCACGTTAGATTTTTAAATGTTGGTGAAACCTCTGAAACATTTCTATGAGTTCTAGGCTTCCACGGAATATAACCAAAAGGTTAGAAGGACCCTCTCTTTGTACTGTTAGTGTTTATTAAATCTACCCCCCTTGGGGGATATAAAGAGCCACTAAACCCTCTCGAGACCTTGTATAAGTAAGCGGTATCACGCTGGTAACTTCCTGCCCCGCTATCCTCAACCCCAATTCTCCGCTTTTACTCATATAAACCAGACTCTCAACTTTATTTCCTAGACTGGCCTTTCAAATTTCCACAGTCCAAATAATGTGACCGTGTAAAGTGGGAGAAAAGGGGCAGTGATACAAAGTGTTTGTTCACTTGCTGGTAGTTAGAAACAAAAACTCCCCCGGGTCTGAAAATGGAGCTTATTTCACATTCAACTTGCCATCTTTTCCTAGCCACCAGCAAAATAAATGCCAGAATCTTAGCAAATCTGACAGCAGGGCTAAGAATGTCAAAACTGCAACCACACAGCGACACGCATGCTGCAGTGTTTAGGGGTAAAGTGTACGGATGCCCGCGGGCTGCTCTGAAATGCAGCCAAGAAATGAAGAGGGACCAACGGACGGAGGGTACGTAGTAAAGCGAATTTAACAAAATGTTTACCTATAGGGTCGGGGTGGTGGGCGAGGAGTGTTCACCGTATAACTTCAATTTCCTGTCTGTCTGAAAAACTTCATAACAAAGTGCTGGAAAAATGTGATGCTATGCTATAAGGGATTAGGTAGGAGGGACTGTTCTATTCAAGAATATGCTCCAACCATGTCAGGAATACTGAGATTAGAGGAACAGGAAGTCAAACAAAGATCCTGAGATCGTCCTATGTAATACCACAGTAATGCTATGGTTTGTAATTTATAAAATGCCTTTCATTTAATTAACTGTATCTCCAGGAAATGCCTCTGGCATAAATCCTAAATGACTTGGAGGACACCAGAGAAATCATGAGTAATTCTTGCTCCCAAGGAGCTTCCTGAGGAAAGAGAGCACTATTTAGGGCAGTAACCCCAACCAAATCCTTGACTCAATTTGCGCCTTAGATTGTCCTAGTAATAAAAAAGAGCGCACAGGAGAGGACCAAAGGAGCCGGGTCAAGATCCTATGTAAAGTCTACAAGGACTGACGATACAGAGGACACAGCTGGGAACATAAAGGACAGGCTACAAATAACAGAATATGTTGTACTGCTTCCAGGTTCAAACCCATCACGTGAGCCCGGTGCCAAGGGTGGAACTCAGCCTCTCCAATTAGTGAGCACTTGAACCACTTTAGTGAGCAAAAGACGCTATGGATTATGAATCCCCTAGGCACGTACACTGAGAACCACGCCCACAAGCCCGTCACCAGAATCCACAGAAAAAAACTCCACTGGTTCTGGTAAAGAAACACTTGGAATATCTTAAGTAAATTATTAATTCATAGCCCTGAAGAAGGTATAAAAATGGTCATATCACACACACGTATCACACGGTTTAAGAGGTGTCCACAGACCCGCAAAGGCCACAAATTCTCACCGAACTACCTAAGGACCACTGCTTTCCTACCTCGGTGAAGAACTGTTACAGAAACTAACGGTTCATCCAGTAAACGGAGATCCTTCAGTGAGAGATGTTATACGAAGGGGGAAGCTTATCTGGTTGACAGGACAGGAGAATGAGGCTACTATTCCAAGTACATTTTTATATACTTTCTCCCTTTAAAATTTAAATTGATTCGATCCCTAGAGCTGTTTAAACAAAACTGAAATATTAAGAATTAAAGAGATGAGGAAATAAATTACAACTATTATTAGCACAGTCCTCCACACTAGGCTTTCAACACACAAGGTTGATACGATGATAATGATGGTGACAGTGACAGTGATGGGAATAAAAGTACTTGCTGCTCTTCCTCGAGCACTGTTAACAGCTTTGGGCCTTAACGTTTTGATTTCTCAAAACGCTTTGACCTGAGCTATGCTTATCGTACTGACCATAAATAAAATGTATATGATTTAGCTATGGCCCTAATCTCATAAATTTTCTAAGTTCACGGTTATAAGGCACACGAGCAAGGTTTCAACCCCAGAATTTTATGAGTATCCAACATTCGTCTCACAAGTATGGATCTCTTTCACAAGTGAGCATCTGTTGTTGGCTTCTCAAGTCTCTGTACTATTAATAGAAGAGTTGATGATGGAGAAAATCTTCAAACAACTTCCATATCCACTGAGTCTTATGATGTTACAAAATCTTAATAAAAACATTAAGTATTCACAAGTTCCTATTGGACTGGAACTGAACTTGATGACAGACCTGAACCCTAATATTTTATCGAGGAATAAGAATGTAAGGGCACTTAAGTCGCTTCTCTTGTCTCAGTCTTTGTACAATCCTTATTAATCATTTACTAACTCCTTTGTTTTGGTTTTAAAGAAAATTCACACATGTGAATTTGTTCCTAGAGAGGATGAAAGGACTTGCAAATAGATAAATTATCCATGAGTAAACTAACACAGTATACACTAGCATTAAATAAAGCACTCTGACTCGATTTGGGGTATATTATTAAACTTCCTAAGACTGGAGTGTCCTTGTGAGTCTTAAAGCATCATATGGAAGAGGAGAAAACGTTTTAAAGGATCATTTGAACCAACTCAAGTTCAAGATGGTTTGACTCCAGCTACCTTAGAGGTCAGAGATCCATGTCTTCATTTCACATCAATTAGGTATGGACAGAACACTAGATCTGAATTCCAATGTCCAAACCTGACTTCTTCCGTGCGAATCCTAGTCAAACCTAACCTTTACTGTGGACTTCCACGGGCACGGTTTAATACGCTTGAACTCTGATACATGGTTCGAACATTTCTATGCATGAAGACTTAGAGTCCTGTAATGGATAAAGGAGATACTTTTTAAAAATAAAAAAAATGTAATATCCAATCAATGTTCCCATTGATTTAATATTCTTAGAAAAGATTCTCTTATAAAAAGTTCTCACTGAAAGTTTACCCACATTAACAAACAATAAAGACATGACCCTGGGAAATATTATTGATACCTATATTTTCTTCAATGTGAGACCCAGGGAACCTCAATTTCCTTAACAGTAAAAAAAAAAAAAAAAAAAAAAATGGTCAAGTAACTTAAAAGACTGCCTATAGTAGGATTAACAAAACACCCAGAGATCACTTTAAAGGACTTGAAAGACTATTCATTCAGGTGGCTTGCTGACAGTAGCCAACTACGTGAATTTAAAACTCCAGGAATTGGGCTAGCACAGAACCAGGCAATGGCCTCACATAATTCAAGTGTACATATTTTATTTAAAGCAAGAAAGTTTCTGGCTCTACAGAAGAGGCATACCCAATTCTGATGCTACTCTTATCCGAGGGGGCAGGTTGAGTTATGGTCCATTGACAGAGAGCACTTGGTGTTGAAAACACCGTTCACGAAGAGGACCAGGGTTGGCCAGGAAGGCTGACGGGTGGTGTGTCTGGAAGCAAGTGCGGGCCACTCAAAGAGTCCCCTGAAGGCTGTTGTCCATAACATATGCCATTAGTCCTTTGGAACGGATGATCTGACACCATGTGAGTAAAATTAGGAATTCATTTCTCCCTTTGTGGCAGAGCACGTGGTCATTTGGGAACCGTACTGGAGCCACTGGTAACGTGCGTGTGTGTACGCGCGCGCATATTTACCTAGAAGACTTCCCCACTTTCTCTACAAGTGCTGCATGAACTCGGATCAAAGACAGCAGAAGAATCGAAGACTCTGGAGACACCACTTTTCCAGAGTCCAGTCAGGACCCTTTCTCTAAGTGAGGCAATTTCTCTCCTATAGTGAAAGTGAATTCCTTCTATATCAGAGGCTGGGAAAGTCAGGAGACGTACAAGAGGTCAAAATTAAGTCCATTAAATCCCAGCCCCGGATTTAGTCACCATAGAGACAGGGGAGATAAATAAACCAGCAACCTTAGCAAATGCGCTGCACCTTTGCCAGACATCTCTCTGACTTACCGTTATTTTTACTTAAGTATCTTTCAGTCCAAACATAACTGACGATGAAGACTACAAAACCAAACAGAACTAGGCCCAAAAGAAACAGGAACACTCATGCAGGCAAAGGGCAGGCAAAGAGTCAAGAGCTGCCCCCCTCAGCAGTGTGCTCTCTGTTCCACTTGAAAAACGATTGCAACACGAAGCTGCAGAGGCAATGACAAATGGGGAAAATATGTGGCGCTACAGCCAGAGGAAACCATGTCAAAAAAGAAAAACAGACATGAAGTAACCGACCTAATTAAAGGAGAAAAGTATACTGAGAGCAGGGAGATGGGGAACACAACTGGAGGGGAGGGGGCGCTGGGAGAAGGCTCAGGACACTGAGGTGGAGGTTTGCTGCTTCGCTGAAGGAAACCAGAAGCTGAAATGGGTGTTGTCCTTCCTCGCGGCTCCACCGAGGCTCTACTGCAGCAAACATGGAACCCGGGCACGCGAAGGTCCGGGCCCCAGCCCTGCTGCACGTCAATGAGAAGCTCCGAGACAGACATTTACACTTTGTCACGTGGGACACCAAGATGCCTCTCCACCGACCACAGGAGGCAAAAGGGGGGCTCGGGATGGTGGAACAAAGCAATCAAGAAGGAAGAATACCACTGGAACTCAGCGCTTAGGCCCTGAGCAGGAGTCCTCATCATGTTTCACAGCTATTTACTAAGCACCTACTGTGTGATCAGTGGAAACATCACTGTTTGTGATGTGGCGTTGATGTAAGGAGGTCAAAGCTGAAGACTCTCAACCTCCAAAATGTACAAACAATAGGACAACAACGCGAACAAAAGCTCAGAGTGCTACTTACATTTGTCCATTCGTACACATCACTTCACAAGGTAATAATCAGAGCACATATACCATGTCGCATCCTGCATTTTTTAGTAAGGCTGTATTATACGGATCCTTTCATACTGCTCTGCAGGCATCAAAATTTTAATTTGGAACAAATTCATGGAATTCCACTTCACAGAGATATCATAGTTACTTAACCAAAACTATCTGTTGAATAAATGAACCATTTCTCTAACGCTGGATGCTTAAATTCTAATTTTTTATCCTTACAAATAACACTGTGAGGAATATCCATAACACACAGCTTTTTTCTTTTCTTAGAACAGCTTGTTTCTTCGAACACTTCCCCAGATAGGATTACTGGATCAAGGGGTACCAATCTTTGTGACTTTTGCCATATACTGCCAAATAGTGTTCCAAAAAGCTTTTTACCAACTTACAATGTTACCAGCAATGAGTAAGTGTTTACTGGTTCCAAGGTAACCATATTAGCACTGGGCTTTCTTTTTGTGTTTGTTGACTTAACAGATGGAAAATGTAACCTCACTGCTGTTTGAATATGCTCATCTTTGCATACCAGTGAGGCTGAACGTTTTTTCATGCATTCATTTACTCTGTGATAGAACATGAATGTCTTTTACCCGTCTACCTACTGGACAATTCACTCAGCCAACAGTTATGGAGCATCTCCTTTTGTTCTGTGTTTTCCTTTTCAGTATTTTTTCCCCAGCTCTCCTGAAGTATAATTGCAACAACTGTACATATTTAAGGTATACAGTGTGATGGCTTGACATACGCATACACTGTGAAATAATTACTGCCATCAAGTTAACACAGCCATTACCTCACAGTTACCATTTTGTGTATGTGTAGTGGGAATACTTAAGATCTACTCTCTCGGCACATTTTTATATATTTGATTCCATTGATCTTTTCCTTTCTGACCTCTTTCATTTTTTTTTTCGGCTGCGCCGCGTGGCTTACGGGATCTTAGTTCCCCGACCAGGGATTGAACCTGGGGCCACAGCAGTGAGAGTGTGGAGTCCTAACCACTGGACCACCAGGGAATTCCCCTGACTTATATCATTTTATAGTTACAAGGTTATCATACTTCCAGGGATTTGATTATTATCCTATTTTCTGTGGTCTTATTTAAATAAGTTTCTAGGAGTCTCTCATAAATATATTCTCCCATAATTATACAATTTAAAGCTCTAATTCCTACTTCATGATTCTTGACCTTTAACGTATCTAGCTTTTTCATCAGAAGCACTTAATTTAAAACAAGATTTAAAGTAAAAGTTGGACTTCTTCTCTTTTACACAGGCTATGTTGTATTAAAAATAATTAACTAAAAAAAATTATCCTGCTGCAACCAGAAGTGAACCCAGGTTTGTTAATGAAGATTCAACCCCAAAGAGCCTGGTTAAGATCTCCTTCTCTTTCTCAGGCCCAAGGAAGAGATATTTAGAACCACCACTGCATGACTGCTCTTTCTTAGGACTGCTTTAGGGTAGAGTCCCCTTCGCCACTCAAAGAGGCGAGTCCTCAGAGTAGCCATGGTATGAGCAGCTGCTTGTTGGAACTGCAGGACCTCAGGCCCGCCTCCAGACCTGCTGCACCGGAATCTACATGTTAAAGGCTGAAAAGCACTGACGTAGACCACGGGATTCCCCCCAGCTCTGCTGATGCCCCTGCTCTGAATCAGGCACCATCAGAAGGTATCCCTCCCCTCAGATGTCTACCCTCAACCCTTTTAAGGTACCCCCTTCAAATGAACATCACCCAGCATACCATGCACCTGAAAATTCACGTGCTGAGGTTTTGAAAGGAAGGATGGCTCTAACTTTGTAGTCGCAATTTCACCCAGTCCTGGGATTGAAAAGTCACATGCACGTAAGAGCCAAGCAGGTCTTACAAATGAGTAAGACATTCAGATAATGGCACCTGACCCTTGTCCTTAGTGTCAAGGAGATAAACACAGCGCTGGCGACCGTGGCAAGTTTCAGAGTTCATGCTCTGTCTAAAGATCCAGCGGCTATTGGCCCCAGCCTAGCGTTGCTCAACAGGAATGCAGGCTCTATGCTGTCAGATCTTCTGATATCTCAAGAGAAGATGAAAATCTGCATTTTTTTTAAAATGTGAAATCTCTCAATTTCTAAATGCTTGGCAATTCACTTAAAATTTTAAAGGAACCCCCTCTGTGTGCCAGATCCAGCCCACCAGTTTCAGACTTTAGCTCCAGATGGACGGTTTCCAAACTCTTTAAGCCTGTGTGACCCATCTGTGCACCAAGAAAGAGAGGTCACGTCAAGATCAATGGTACATGGCACTGACATATATGCGCTATCAAATGTCAAACAGACAGCTAGTGGGAAGCAGCCCCATAGCACAGGGAGATCAGCTCGTGCTTTGCGACCACCTAGAGGGGTGTGATAGGGAGGGTGGGAGGGAGACGCAAGAGGGAGGGGATATGGGGATGATTCACTTTGTTATACAGCAGCAACTAACACAACACTGTAAAGCAATTATACTCCAGTAAAGATGTTAGGGAAAAAAAAAAGTCAACCAAGTTAAAAAAAAAAAAAGATCAATGGTACAAATCAAATAACTATGACTACTGCTTTTAAAAATTTTGTTTTGTGAATATTAAAAACTGCCAAATCAATCATGAAAGTGACCATATGTCAATGATACAAATATTTCCTAGATGTGAAATGTCTCATTAACAATATCGTCTCTACTACAAAAACAAATACGTAGAGTACCCAGCTCAAGTACGCATTAAGAATTATGTTGTGTTCAAGTTTTTGTTCCAAGTAATTCCATACCTAAAGGGCAGCCAAATGGAACAATTTCAAGTCCCTGAATTATAAAGTTTACCTGTGATAAATGCTGTACTGAACATAAAACGGGACACATTACCATTAAAATATATATATCCTCATGTGGAAACTGCAGAGTCCATTTTCCTAAACTGTCCAATTTTTCCAAATAAACTTTAAAAAACTAGAGTGTGAAATATACAGTTTACATTTGCTTTCATTTGGGGGGCATTTGGGTCCCAGGCACAGCTGCATCCCCAGGAATCAAGGCATCCTTTATTATTTGCACACGCTTATACGGAGGGGGCATAATTCACAGGCTCAAGGAGCAGACTGGGGACAGGGACTTTGGTTTGTACGCCTGAACCCATACTGGTCTACTCAATACTGGGCAGTTTAATTTAAATAGGAAAGTCAATTTTCAGTTTCCTCTTCTGCAAAAGGAAAGTAATCTAGGGATGTCCTATACTTGAAGAATATCAGACGAAAATGTATCACATTCTTTTTGTTTTGCTCACTCCTACATTCCTGGCCTAGTCCACAGTAGGGCTGAACGAATGAATGAGTGAAAGAAATGAAGAAAGATCATAAGATACCACTGTATCGTGACTGTTGAACTGTGTTACATCAATTCCATAGACTTCTGTCACGGTGAAACAGAATTTAATGGATTCTATTTCATTAACTCACTTGAGAAACTCACTGCTCTAAAAGAAAACCCAAAGATGCTAAGTTTTGGTCAAATTAAAGATGTCATTGAGGTATCCTTAATATCACAAAACCACTTCAAATATGTGTTGAAAGGACTTCAAATTAAAATGTTCCATTTTAGGAATACAGTCTTGTACACATAGTTTCTATTAAAGTTTTCTTACTGACAAGAGTTTGTCAAGGCTGCAGACTGCTGTGGAATAACTCAGGGCAAACAATGCATGCGAATGGCCAAGGTTCACCTGGCCAGCATTTCCAACTCAGTTGATGGGAGGATGTTTTTAACTCATCTGTGTATGTCCTTAAACAATCTAGTCTCTCTTGCTGTGGAAAAATAAAAGTGAGAGCTGTGAAAGGGCACAGAGTGGAAACCTCTGCTCCTTAAACAGGGCACTGCTTTTCAACTGCCCTAGGGCTCCTTGGAGGAGAAGGGTCGCAGCCTCCTACTTGAGCCCAGGCAGTTCTGGTTGGGTATTCTCTGCTGGGGTTTTAGACCTCTTGTTTTTATTTGAAGACAGGCTTTTATCGTTTAAAAAAAAGTTTGAAAACAACCCTTTTAGGTGAAGGCTGTGGATGATAGTAATGCCGGGGCTTAAATCTGAAGATGCAAGAGCCGACTGAGGCTGACAGCTGAGAGAAACTGCCGAAGCTTTTGTCACAGGGCCAGTTTAAAGCCCCAGGCCCTGGGAACGACTGCCAGCGACCATCGTAATGGATGAAATCGATCAAATTCAGATTAAACACTTCTAAAAAGCTGTCCTACTTTTTCACTCTTTAGGGTTTACATTTTATAGTTGTATTTAGGATTTAATATAATATACTTGCATATATATTTTAAAATCTCTGGAGAATCCGGCATCGAGTAGATGTAAGAAAGGCAACTCTCACCACCTAGGAAGCAGCAACCCTAACTGAAATAAAAGGCCCTACATTGCATGTGGGACTGAGCATGGAATGGGGCGGGGTGGAGGCGAAGGCAAAAATGCAGCAACCTTTCGATGGATGCAAGTGGAAATCCTGAGTGGTCCGGTGCAGCAAATGTCACCACCTCTCTTATAAACACAAGGAGACTGGGGCACAGGAAAGCAGAAAGACCGTGGCCCCTTACACTGTGCCTGGAGGAACCGTCTTGCAGACTCCCTTCCTTTCCACATCCAAAGGTGAACGTCCCCTATCTCTCAAGAGAGAGAAATGAGTAAGCCGGCACCATCACAGAGTGTCCAGAAGCCGCCGAGGCGAGAGGAAGAGGACGGAGGACGCCTATCCAGGGCATGTTAAATGCAAGGCCGGGCGCACCCCACTGCTCACACCCACGCGGCTGCGCTTAGAACTTTAGTCCTAGCGAGAAAAAAGATCTGGCGGCCCACGTTAGTGTGGCTCCGTGGAAACACTCCAAATCACCAGGTTCTGCAGTGGCAGCTCCACAGGTCGGCTCGGCTCACCCCAGGCGGAAGAGTCCTGACAGCTGGCCGGGCGGCCCAGCCTCGCGGGGCTCCGGCCCAGGGTCTGCTCCACGCAGCTTTCCTGCTCCCTACTGTTCATGCAGCGGCACCAGCAGAGCTACACCCTCAAGCGGGCCTCTGACCATCCTGCTGTGCTTGCCACATTCACGTTCCATGCCCCCAAATGAAAAGCAAATGAGATGTGTCTGCCCTTGAAAAGGCATTCCCCAGAGACCCAGTATCTAGGGTAAGCGGTGATGTCGCTCAGCTCAATTAAAACAAACCCCCTTCAAGGCTACGGTACAGACAGAGATCTCTGTACAACGTTGAGCCTAACACCACACACCAGGAGGTGGAGATCAGCGTTAAGAATGTGTGGCGATTCGGAAAACTTACCTCACACTGGATGTGTGCAGAACGGGATGTATTCAGTGAGGGCGGGACGCAGCTGATGACAACCTCCGACGTACCTAAGTTAGGAAACAATGAGAACCAAGAGGTCAAGTTACCTTTTCAGAAGAAAAGTTAGAAATTCCTAAAAAACAAAAACAAAAATCAACTTCCTTTGAAATGGCTCACGGTAACACGTTCTGCTTTGTATTTACAACCCTTAGAGCTAAAGGAAAACTGCCAAGATGCTCTGCATATTTCCCCAAATGTCTGTTTATCATATAACATTCGCACCGGCAGTGGATCTGGCCCCCTCATTATCAAGCTGTATTAGCTCAAACACCCAGCATTGTTAGCGGAGTGAGCTCATGGCCTATTTCAGTTTTAAATTAACATTTGGCAATCACCCGGGTAATCAAAACAAATGACTCAGTCGTTTAGAATAGATTTATTAGTTGAGCCTTTTTTCCCCCCTCTTTTAACAGCTCTAGAATATTTTGCCACAGGAGGGCTCAGATCCAGACAGAATGTAGAGCACAAGTCACCAGAGGAATATTTAGAGGTGTTGCCATGGAGATGAGGTGCCTTGCGACCACTGAAGTTATCTCCAATCAACAACAGGATTAGGACGCAGGCTGGTAGGCATGCCTAGGAAACAGGTGTGCCCTGTGCTTTTCCCATCACGACACAAAGACGGTATACACCCTGACACGCTGCCCTCTCCGCACCCGCGAGGCCTCCCCACGGGCACGCTGGCATGACCACCTTAGCCACCCCCCATCATTCAGAAAGGACTGGCTGGGGCTAAGGAGAAAGGCAGTGTGATCACTGTATCATCCCCAACGTGTGAAATCCTGAAACACACACCAAAGGCACTTTTATATGAACTGTAAAATGTACACGAGCAAATGAAATCTGAGGAGAAGACAGCTCCCAGAGAGGAGGGCCCCCCCCCAGCCCCGTCTCCTCTGTTCACCGCTCTATTCCCACACCCAGAACAGTGCCTGGAACACAGGAGGCGCTCAAGAAGCATCCACCCAATGAAATAAGGCAAACATAAACCAAGGATTATAACCAGGCTCATAACTGCCCCCCGCGCCCCAACCAACCGGTTCCAGGCCGATCATCGAACAAGCAGCGGGTGAGAGATTTTTTTTTTTACTGTTAATGGGAAAATAAGTACCTGGTCCAGTTAGTTCAATAGGCTAATGGGTTTATCTGTTTAGAGACCTTAATGACAACTGTCACAGTTGAAGACAACTCTTCCAAACTTGAAATGGACAAGTCTGCTGACTATAGGGACAGGGGTCTTGTCCGCCAGATCAAAAGCCCAGAGGGGGCTTTCCTGGTGGCGCAGTGGTTGAGAGTCCGCCTGCGGATGCAGGGGACGCGGGTTCGTGCCCAGGTCCGGGAAGATCCCACATGCCGCGGAGCGGCTGGGCCCGTGAGCCACGGCCGCTGAGCCTGCGCGTCTGGAGCCTGTGCTCCGCAACGGGAGAGGCCACGACAGTGAGAGGCCCGCGTACCGCGCAAAAAAAAAAAAAAAAAAAAAAAGCCCAGAGGAAGGCAAATTTGTGCCAGCGACGAAGAGCTAACTTTCAAAAGCAAACGCTTGAAAGTGACTGACTCCAATAGAATACCTTCTAGTCCCCTTCCCACCTATACTTAAGTAGAGATAATATTTTCTTATTCTATCATATGAATAATGCAGCATTGGCTTTATATTATACCTCATTTGTCTTACAGGACTTTAAGTTTCCTGGTGACAGGGACAGAAATCCCTGCTTTCTCTTCTATCTCCCGGGACTCAGCATGGTATGTACACACAAAAGCCTTGGCTAAGTCTCTTCTCCCAACACCCACACCCCACTCACACAGAACTCAGTTTCTAGAAGGTGCCACACCCTTTCATGCAGCTGCGGGGAGAATGAAGCATGGCGCAGCTGTTCATAGCAAGGGCGCCAGGGTCAGACTGCCTGGGTTCACATATGGCCCCGCCTCGTATTAACTGTACAACCTCTGCGAACCTCATGTTAGCTGACCTCACAGAGAGGCTGTAAGGTGGCAACAGGGCAGTGCATATAAAGCACTTAACAAGGCCTCACGCATACAAGGTACTCATCGAATATCAGATACGTAATTAACACTACTATTACAGCAGGCGCAGAGTGAAAAGGTTATCAAAATTGGATAACCATTTCATATGCTGCCGCAGATACCTGGCCCCAAATATACCCCTACTTAGATCGAACCCAACTTAAACTTTGAACCTGAATCCATCACACTCTAGCCTTATTATACTAGTCCATTTTACTCACCCTTCCAGAACCAATTTTTCCTAGAGATGGATTTGATACACGCTGGGCTCTACTTGAAGGAATCCCGTTCTCTAAAGAACCAGAAGAGCTTCCTCCCTGAGACCCCAACCCTGCCAGTACCTTCCCTTCCTTCTCTCTGTCTGCTCCCTACCTCTGCAAATTCAGGCTTTGATGGGGCCAGGGGAGGCCAGAGAACTTGGCATCTAGTAACCGCACCAAGATGCCAGCTCTCCCTCGCAGAGAAAGTCCTTGAATGTCATATTCCCTGATGGCCTCTAGAGGGCAGAAGAGAGAAAGGCCCAAAGGCTGAGCAGGCAGAGCTCTCGCATGGGGGTCCAACTTGGGCCCCTGCCAGAGGAGTCTTGAGTTGCACAGTTCAGAGTTTGACCATCAAGAACTAGCCCACAAAGAGAGATAAAAACGTACAGCAAGATTTTAACAGCATTTCTACGTCCAGTTCACGTTACTGTGTCCTGCTTAACACTGAGTTGGGGATAAAGGCACTCAGAGCCGTAGAGTTGTGTACACTTTTCAATCTGCAGTGTGTAACTGTGGCTCCGAGCAGACATAACACGAATTGTGTTGATGACATTGCGCAAGTCAAAGAGTAAAAACAGAACAGCAGCCAAACACACTGGGTAAAATGTGATGACAGCAAAGTGATCCAAAATAAGACCCAAACACTTTGGGGTCAGTCATGCTTTAAAACAAATCACGTTAATCTTATCCCACCCTGACAGAATTAATAAGTGAAATTAGACAAACCATTTATGTTATTCCAGAAGCCAGAAGCTGTGTTCTAGTGACATTTAACACACACAATCATTCTCCTTCAGGTTTAACAATGGTATTTTGGTCACAGACACTGTCAATCCTATCACTATGGACAGCCAAGCTTAAATGATCCCCAAATCACCAATCAATTGGGTGAATTACGTGGAAAATAAAATCCAGAGACAACAGCTGTTTGAATGAATCTAAAAGACCAGTTGAATCAATCCAAATGGATGAGCCCCACAGATTCACTGTCTCCTCTAACTCTTTGAATGCGATTGTCACGGTAACCGTTCCTTAATCATGTCCTTCAGAATATTCTCTCCTACCTAAGAAACCAAAGAGCAGTGAACCCCAAATATCTTCTTAATTAGTGATGGTTGTGATGGTACTGAGCAGCCGCTTAGACTTCTCATTTATCCTGCTTCGTTTCAAATGCTCCCGCTGCTATGGTCGTTAGAGACATCGGCATTTGCACCATCCAAAAACACATTTGAAATGTTACCATAACACGCAGCAGGAAATACAAACGAGATGGCCACTGACTTCTTTCCTTTAGCAGAAGAACTGATAAAGTGGCTCTTATCCGGCAAAATAATTAATTGGTATAAATAAACGGTTCAGATAAAAGATGCCTCATTTTAAGAATTTCAACATAATCAGGATCTGCAACATCGAGTCTTTACCAGCACATTAACTTAATAAACAAAATCCAAGAGGATATTATGTTATAGAAATATAATAAAGTCTAGTTTTGTGTCCTTAGACTGAGTATAATATACTCTATACTATGTCTGGAAGACCATTTATTCCACACAAGTTTCGACATCTATTATTTTATATGATATAATATTCTTCAAAATTTGCAAAGAGAAAGGTTTTATCTTTACTCAGTCTGGGAAAAGAGAGGTTATATTTTTAAAAGGTATCTACTAGATATACTACACATTTCAAGTTGTGATCCTTCTAGATTCATCCTTAGATTTTTACAGTTCCTTCAGAAAGGAAGTTAGAGTGGTGACCATTTTAAAATATTGCGTTGGAATATATGGAACGCTTTAAAGTATCAAATTTGCTGTTACAGGTTTGCAACTAGTAATAAAAGGTCTTTCCTTCCAGATATGGCACAACCTGTAAACTAACAAAAGGATGAAAGGTAAGCAGTGTGCCCACCAGGCCCCCAATAAGCTCTAAGGAGAAATTTCGATGGGCCGTTTCTGGATGCAAATTTACAGAATTTGTGGTCACAAAGGGGGGACAAGAAATAAAGATACACGCGTTCCTTTTTAACTGGCACACTAAAACATGAAGAATACTTTTGCTACAAACACAAAAATAATCAAGTGGGACCACATCAAATAAAAAAGCTCCTGCACAGCAAAGGAAATGATAAACAAAATGAAAAGGCAATCCACGGAATGGGGGAAAAATATTTGCAAATCATGTATCTGATCAGGAACTAGTATCCAAAATATACAAAGATCTCATGCAACTCAATCAAAGTAAACAATCCAACTTAAAAGATGGGCAGTGGAGCTGAATAGACATTTTCGCAAAGAACAAACACATGGCCAACAGGTACATGAGAAGATGCTCCACATCACTAATCATCAGGGAAATGCAAATCAAAACCACAGTGAGGTACCACCTCACACCTGTCAGAATGGCTATCATCAAAACACCACAAATAACAAGTGCTGGCAAGGATGCAGAGAAAAAGGAACCCTCTTACACCGTTGGTGGGAATGTTAATTGGTGCAGTCACTATGGAGAACAGTATGGAGGTTCCTCTGAAAATTAAAAAAATAGAACTACCATATAATCCAGCAATTGTTTCTGGGTATTTATCCAAAGAAACTAACTCAAAGAGATATCTGCACCCCCATGTTCACTGCAGCCCTACTTACAATAGCCACGATATGGAACAACCCGCGTTCCCATCAATGGATGAATGGATAAAGAAGATGCAGTACATGTATACGCAATGGAATGCTACTCAGACATAAAAAGAAGGAAATCTTGCCATTTGCAACAACATGGATGGACCTCCGGGGCATTATATTAAGTGAAATTAGTCAGAGAAAGATGAATACTGCATGAGCTCTCTTATACACAGCATCTAAAAATTAAAAAACAAAAAACAAGCTCATCGGTACAGAGAACAGATTGGCAGTTGCCAGAGGCAGGGGGTGGGGAAACGGGTGAAGGGGTCAAAAGGTTAAAAAAAACCCAGACTATACGTATTTTCTGCATATGTCTTTACATAACTGCTGGCTAATGAGCTTTATAAGGCTAAAGAAAAGGAGAAAAACAAACAAAAAACTAAAACATTAAGAATACTTAGGAATAAAGAAGCCGTCAATAACAGAATAAAGGGAACTAAAATGGTCAGGCATGAGGAACAAGTTGGAACAATGCAAAAAAAAACCCAAAAGCCCCAAACCAAAAACAAATTCAATGGTGAGATCCAGCAAGAAAAATGGAGCAGCAAACATTTGCTAAAGTCAAAAGGTAAAACCTCGAAATTCTTGCCCTTTGCCCTAATGTTCAATGGTATTTTCGTTTTGTTTTAAAAATACGGAGATTGATGTTCTTTCAGTGACTATTACAACGGTTCCCAAATAAAACAAATGATAAAATAAAAATTCACTTAATTGACTGATAGGCTTGAATTAGTCATTGCCAAGTTTACAACTTTCCCACAACTCCAAGCATTCTTTCATCAAGAGAAACAGGATTCCCCCCCCCACCCCGCCCCGATGACCATGGGTAGCTTTGTGGACAACTATAATTTGTGTCTTTCTATAAGTCACTGGGGAATACACACCCCCCAAATTAGAACTCCAAAATCAAAGCAATGAGGGACAAAGGATAAGTACAGATGCATAAAACGTGACCATTCTGATAGCTGCATCTCGAGAGCACTGGCTGTCCCAGAAGAGAGGAACTCCTGAGCCAAAGCCTCATTCTAACCCTGCCTTCACCCCACAGCTATCACCAAATCCTAGCCATCTGTCCTGCAAGAGAGCTTTCCTACTTTTTCTTCCTTCTAATCACATTTCTACATTCGTAATTTGGTTCAGGATTACTTCACACCTAGACTACTTCACCAGACTTCCTGACTATGGACGCACTCCCGTCTTCATAGAACCGCCAGAATAACCTTTCGAATGTACCACCTTGAACGGCTCATTCCCTTTCCCCCCAACTTTCCTCCATTGTAATCTAAAAGCGAAATTTCTAGCATGAAATTCAAGGCCTTCCAGTCATACTCGAACCCACTCTTCCCCTTCTCCCACACTCAGCTCTGGTTCTGGCTGACTCCGTGCCTCTGAGCTCTGTCACCCCTACTGAGTAACAGGCGCTCAGGTGCACGCCACCGTCCCTACACCAGTGATTCTCAAATTGGCTGCACCTGGGGAGCCAGAGCAACTAGTAACGTCTCGGTGCCTCCCCGTGTTCCCCCAGAGGAATCTAACGTGCAGCCAAGTTTGAGAACCGCCGCCCCGAATTCCTAGAGCCCACAAAGTTTAGTGGGCGTGACAACCTCCGGGGGAGCGGGGATTATGAAAACATAAAGTGTTGAGCTGCATTCCCAGTGCTTCTGATTCAGTAGGTCTGGGGTGGGGCCCCTGAATCTGCATTTCTAACGAGCTCCCAGGTAATGCTGATGCTGCTGGTCCAAGGACCCTACTTTGAGAAATACTGGTCTATAGTCATAACTAGTACAGTTATACAGCATAAATATATGTATCATTTACACATAATAGTAACTATTATATGCATACTTCATCTGGCAAAACAGAAGGTACCGTCTTCTGGAATCCTATTGCTGCCTTGTACTGTTGTTTACCTTTTGAACCCATTTGTTTGTGAACCAATCTATAGAAAGTCTTAGGGATTATCCAGTCCGATTCCCTTTTTATAAAGTAAGTACTGAGGGGAAGTACTTTGCCCAGGGGATCAGATGGTTATTGGTAGAACTTGGGCCAGGATTCAACACTCCCGACTCCCTCCTCCTCCCTCTCAGCTCAGTACTCTTCCCACCACATCCTTAGTGCGTCCCTAACAGCTTCTCCAATTAGAATGGATGTTCCTTCCTTGAAGAGATCCTTTTTGCTTTTGACGTTCCCCACAGCATCTAGCACATAGAGCAAGCAGTCAGTAGACGTTTGCTGATTTCATTTGAGGAAGTGTTCGGACTCATACTCTAGAAGCTGCCTTTGGTACCCTATGAACTGTTTCCTTACGTGCTGGCCACTGGGCGGCCCTGCTCCAATCAATTAGCCGCAGAACAAATCCTTCACATCGGCATGCACGCAGCCAGTGTCTGCTATAGGGACAATCACACACACGTAAAGGAAAATTATAGGGTTTTAAAAGTGGAAGGAGCGATAAGTCTATAAGGTGACACAAATCAACTTTCAAGTTATATGTCAGAAACTTTCACAAGTACCCCAAGTTCCATCTGACACCCAACAGGCCCACGCAGTTGTAACAGCCTGGCAGTGGGGGAAGTCTGGGCTGGACTACTTCAGCCAAGGGGCCAGGCCTTTTTGGTGCTGAGGTCCTGCTTCCTTGTTCCTTCGCAGAAAATCCACAAGTAACTGAATCAAGGGTAAACAGGAGATAAAGGGGAAGGGAGATGAAGAGCAGCTGAAGGGCAGCGAGCGGCGACTGGGTGAGCAACGGGCGGCAAGAGGACGGTGTGACACACCCGCCCTGCCTGCCATCGCCACTGCACCTCCGCAGGCCTTCGAGCTATTTCCAGCAGCCTGGCTGAGAGGAGCATGACTGGGCCCGGCCTCCTGACTGACCGGGCCTGTCTACACCTGCGGGGCAAACACAGGATGCTCTGGTGACGTCTGCCGCCTCTACAATGGACAGGAAGTGCTGTACAATCATGTCAGCTCACAGAACCTGGTGTCAGTCGTGAACGTGAGCACAAGGAATGCAGCGGCTGTGCCACCACTTGGTTCACCACCAGCCCAGAGTAACCTGTGACCTTGGCAGCCAAACTGGAATCCCCAGCCTCCGTCATGGACTGTGGCTCAAGGGAGAGGTTCTCTCTGTCCCCTCTTTCCCCTTCCCCCCGCTAAAATCTGCTGCTTCCAACAGAGGTAGGACCACATGTACAGTTGACCGGTCAAGCAGTGAATCAAGAAAAAAAATACGTGAAAGCTTCTCTAATAACAGGTATAACCATGAGCATACGTAACAGATCCATACATTAAAAGTTTTCTTCCGACATACAATAAAATTTAATAAGTTAAATAGGTGACCTCTATAACCAACTCCCCCCTTCATGAGTATTTTTGCAGCTAACTGTATGAAGTTTTTGACCCTGGTCTAATCACAGACCTGATGGACACATTCCATGAACAACCATACCCCCAAGACATCCATTCCTTGATTCCTTCACTGCCGTCATTTATATTCCAATTCTTGATGCTTTCTCAATTTTTCCTCTGCCAGTGACTTTAACACCATCCCAATGTTTGCTTGTCTCCCTCAGCCTCAATGTCCTTCTCAGGCCTGACCGCCCCCCCGCCACCTACTAACGCCTACAGAGAACGTTCTGTTTACACAGCCAACTCAAGGAAGCAACACGTACTTGTAGTTGCTCATAAGAGTCACCCAGGTCAAAAAGAAAGAATCACCCAGTTCCAGTATACAGAAACCATGGGCAATACGACCTTAAAAGACCTCATCTTTTCACATGGCTTTACTGCCACACTGGCCATGCTGAGTAATCGCCCAGAGGTTCTGGTCTCAGGTCCATGCTACTACAAGCCAAGCAACAGCCTTTGGCCGAAAGCAATCAAACTCTGACCTGGATATTGGCTGCAAGAGTTGGCATGAGCTCACCGATTGTCACTGTTGCTAGTGATACCACAAATGCAAGGGTCAAAAAAGGGCTCACTGGGTTGTAGGGCACGGAATTTGTCAAGCCCGGGGCTCCACTCCACCACAAAGATGGCACGATGCCCCAGTGGTGGCAGACAGACAAAGTCCCGACGCAGTGCTCACACTAACCTGCTCAGTAACTCTTGTGCAACCAGACAGTGGTGAACAGCGCCGGGCAGCTCTCCCGGGAACTCACATTTTCACTATTCAGGGAACCCATAGTACAAGTTACAGCACTCACGAAGAGGCACTTCTCTTACGTTACTAGTACTTAAAAGCAAACACTGCGCTTTTATCTACAAAATAATAATAAAAAGTGACTGATATATTCATTGTATTTCTGAATCCCAAGTGAAAAATAATAGATTTAAAATAGATTTTTTAAAAGCAGTTTTAGATTTACAGAACAACTGAGCAGAAAGTAGTTTCCACATACCTCCACAATACCTCCTTCCCAGTTTCCTCTATCTTTAATATCCTGCATTACTGTATTTTTTTTTACAGTTGATGAGCCATCACTGATACATTATTATTAACTAATGTCAATAGTCTACATTAGGGTTCATTCTTTCTGCTGTGCATTCTATAGATTTTGACAGATGTTGAAGTTTTTTGTTTTTTGAAACAAAACAAAAAAACCCAACCCTTTCCGGGAATTCCCCGGTGGTCCAGTGGTTAAGACTCCCACACTTCCACTGCCCAGTGCCTGGGTTTGATCCCTGGTAGGGGAACAAAAATCCCACAAGCCGTGTGGTGTGGCCAAAAACAAACAAACAAACAAACAAAAAAACACCAAACCAAAAAAAACATTTCCAGTACCTTCTGAGGAAAAATAAATCTCCTTATTTCAAGACCATTTTAATTGCTGTAGCTTTGTAAAGGCAAGTTTCACAGGAACGCTGTAATGTACATCATTCATTTCTTTTCAATGATTCATGGTTTCAAAGACTGACTATAACATAGCCCTGCAAACATATTCAACTCTGATTATGTGAAAACCAACCATTCACAACTCTCAGACCTCCAGTATGGCCCCAAAAAAACGAGTCTGAAGAAATTCTTGGACCACAAAACAAAAAGTAAGAAAAACAGTCTCCAAGATGACATCCGACATGTTGGAATTAGTCTGCTGATGACTTGGTCTGGAGATGTTTATAAAAACAGCTTTGTCATGAGAAAGCAGAGCAGCGTAAGAGAAGTAGCATCGGGAGACAGAAAAGAGGAGGAAGAAAACTGGGAAAGGAAAGCAGGGACGGGCAGAAACAGTCGAAATCGGGAGTCGCAGATGGACACGAGATGCAGGACAGAGCGGCAGCAATGGAAAGGAGAGCCAGCTAGACATAAAAGGACGGTGACAGGAATTATTTTGAGGGGGTGAGTGAGGAAGGGACAAAGTGCGTCTCAACATTCTAGCCCTTAAATTGCCTAATCATTCATTCAACTGAATATATCAATGGGAAAGCAACGTTCAGCATGTTAAAAGCCGGCTTTGCACGTAAGTGTGTAAAGATGGTACACCTTCCATCCACTGAAAATTCCCTCTGAAACCCATTTCAAATCTTTTGGAAGGCTCTAGGGATAGGGTTATTCCTGAATAATGATGACATACACACACTAGCTGGAGGTATAGACCTACAGGTGTAAAACATTTATTCTGATGCTTTCATTTTTAATTTATGAATAAATGTGAAGCAAAATTCAAATTAGTTTATTTGTCCTGTCCTTGGGGGATCTGACATCTCACCCTACCTACTTCAGAAGAACATATATATACTGCTTCTCTGTTTTATCAGGATTGTTTCTCTCTTGGCTCTGATTTCCCTTCAATCCAAGTATGCAATGAGGCTATTCAATAAAGAGACTGTGGTTTACTTGCAGGCAAAATCTTAAGTACTCGCCTTTAGGCCATCAGGGAAAGGTTCTAAGAAGTCAAACCTGGAATCTCCTTGTCATATTATTTGATCTTAAATATAGAGAAGAAAACAGCGTTCTGGATTTAGAGCTGGTCTTTGGATTGAGAAAGATCCACAAACTTTCAAATCTAAGTTTAGAAAGCAGCTCTCACACAAAAGCAGATCAGTGGTTGCCTGGGGAAGGATGTGCCGCAAAAGGCTCTATGCCTCTGCCGCAACTCGTCAAGTTGTATGCCTTAACTGGATGCAGTTTATTGTACATAAGTGATACTCCATACAGTGGGTATTAAGTTATCTTGATAATCATTCCACAATGTACATGTATATCAAATCATCACATTGTACACTTCATTTTTTTTCTATTTTCTTATTTTTTAAACCATTTTTTAAATTGAAGTATAGTTAACTTACAATGTTGTGCTAGTTTCAGGTGCACAGCAAAGTGATTCACTTATCCATATATGAATGTAGCTATTCTTTTTCAGATGCCTTTCCATTACAAGATATGGAATATAGTTCCCTGTGCTATACAGTAGGTCCTTGTTATCTATTTTGTTTTTAGTGTTTTTTTTTTATAAATCTATACTTTCATTAAGACAAAAACTGACAGTGTTGGTATGAGGTTTAACAGTTAAACAAAAGTTTTCACAGAAACCTAACACATGCCTAAAATGATTTTACAATGGAGTTCTAGATGCAGGTCTAGACGATGTCAAGAACTGATGGATCTCATGATTCAAGACGGCATTTTGGGTTTTAGTTAATTCTTAGGATTAAAAAAAATTGTTTTGTTTTAAAGTGAACCACTGCCCCAGTATGAAATTTTAATCTTCTCCTGAGACCAGGGCTTCAGAAATCATTCAACTCCTGAAGTGATTCAGTGAACTTGTGCTGTCAGTGACTGAACCCTGCCACCAATGGTTTCAAAGTTCAAAAAACAGAGGCTCCAAGAGTTTTCCACCCTAAAAGCATTGGCCCTTGCCTTTCCCTACTCTCCCACCTCCTGTACCACCCTCTGCCCTTCCCCAAATACTTCAGCCAGTGGCTTGGGTGGAGAAGCTGACATTTATAACTTCATAACCGGAAAAGAAAGGGTCTTCTTGTCAATTTCAAGAATTAGCACCTCTAAGACAGAATGATCTCCCTGTGTATACACTCCAATAAGACTTTTCCTCCTCAACCAGTTTCCATCCCACGGACCACAGCTTTGGTAACGTCTTAACTGGCTTAGTCCTTTGTTGGGAACAGCATTAAGCTCAGGCAGGGAACACCTTGGCTTCTAAGTTTCAGGCATTCACAGCTTTTAAACAGTGTCTCAGTCCTCATTTAGGTTGCCAATGACATTTTTTGAAAGGATGAAATATTCTGGACACAGAACCAAATCATCATTAGTTGTTCTTTCCTTTGTTTCACCACTTCCGCCATCAGGCCCCAAATTTGAACAAAAATGACCCTAACCCATCTCCCTTCTTTCCCACCTCATCCCTCCCACCCCAAATAATACACCAGTAATACTCAAAAACTACATACATGCTATGCTGTAAAAGTGCAGAGTTAACACTATTGGGAAGAAGGCTGTGGGTTGTGGAGATGCTCTTTGAAGATCCACAGCATCTTTATAGCTCTCCCACATCGCATTCTGCAAGTTTTGTCCTTCATAGAAGGCCCTTTGCTTTTCTCAGCAAAGTTCAGAATGGGTTGCCTTGAAACACTGACCCACCTTCCTCTCCACTGGGATGGGTGTGCAAACTATACAGCATGGAGCGGCTTTAAAGCGCTTGAGCTGCTGTAGGGCACAGAAACTATACTGGCTCTTCAAAGGACATCTTCTCAAGCCACCTCTACGGTGTCAAGACAAGTAGAACTCCTTCTTTCCCCACCTGAAACCCACAGTCAGATGTGACGGGCTGGTAGTCAGGAGAGTTAATTCTTGTCATCTTTTTTGTCATCCTCCTCCGAGGGGTAGGAATGCCACGTCAGCCTTTCCTCGTAGAAGGATATGACAACCTGTGGGCACTTGACATTGGCTTCCTTGGCAGGAACCAGGTCAGCCTCATCAGAGTTCTCCCACTTCATCAGGAACATGAGTTCTCCACTGGAGTCTGTAGTTCCAATAATCTGCTCCGGTTCCAAATCCCGGGAAAAGCCTTGTGGCTTTTCTGACTCTTCTTTCTTCTTTGGTTTGCTCTCCTCCCCCTTATCTTGCACATCAGAATCAGCTTTGCACTTGCCTCCCTCTGATTCATCCGTCTTGTGTGCTGTTTTCTGTGACTGCAGGAACTCAGCAATGAGGCCGGGGCGATCCAGGTTTTCTACTGGTTCCCATGTGCTGTCCTCATCTGAGGACCCCTTCCACTTTAGGAGGTGCTCCACTTGGCCCTTTACCACTTGACGGTCGAGAATTTCTTCCACCACTTGTTCTTCTTCCTCTTCTTCTAGCACCTCCTCCACTTTCTTCTTGTTTTGTTTTCCCCATAGTGCCCTCCAGCTTTCCGGTATAAAGGGTGAGGCTGCTCAGAGCGAGAGGAATCGGTGCCACGCTACTGGGCTACTGGCGCATCTTGTTGGGCTGGCCGGGGGAGTGGCGACCAGAAAAGCAACAAGCCTGCTGACCGTGGCTGAGCCTCTCCCTGAAGCATCCCTCCCCTCAGCCAAACCTCTGTTTTGTATACGGTAGTGTGTATCTGTTCATCCCAAACTCATCTATCTATTGTAACTTATTTAAAGTAGATTTATTTATTGTACCATGTGGTACACTTTAACTATATACAATTATATCTGTTAGTTATTCTTTAATAAATTGGGGGGGGTTTGATATTTTAAAAGTGTCTCTAACAAAGGCCGACTGCTTTATCTGCAGATGCGAGTATACCTTTTCACCTCCTATTAGCTGGGCTGCTTGGGTTTCTTTCCTTAGTGTGGTTAGGTGTGCTTACTACACTGGAAAATTCTGCATCTTATGGCCTAGAAGGGAAGGGCCTAGAATTTGAAAATTTGAACTGACCCTGGCATCTGGAGACACAGAAGCTTTGACAAGGAACTTAAAGTGTCTCCTTAGCTTCTAGAAGCCATCTGCCTGAGGACTTTTTATAAAAATCGTTTTAAGTATGTGAAACTACCATTATTTACAGGGTGTTTCTTACAAACTATTGAAAAACATTAATTTTTGTTAATTCAAATGTCTAAATCCACTACTATGGCTTAGTGATACAAAAATTTTTGGAATTTATGTGTGTGTGTGTGTGTGTGTGTGTGTGTGTGTGTGTGTGTATGCTTTAGTCTCTAAGAAACCTGGGGGGGCACCTGTTACTTCAGTTCAACTGGTCACACGAAAGCACAGATGATTGATTATGTCTATAGACAGACGCTGGCCATCAGCTTCCCAAACAAGAATAAAGTCTAATACTAGACCCGGCAGAGATTCACTGAAAAACCAGCCCTTAACCTCTTCCTAATAAATCACACATTTTTAATCTGACAGGAGCCAAGCAGCCTTATCCGCACTCTAAAAGTGAAAGTGAATAACAAAACTTGTTAATCGAGTAGAGAAATTTACTTTTGTACCATCCTCGTCAAAACAACCTTGACGGTAACATCTCTACACTCCCACCTATCATGTCCTTAGTACTGAAAAGCACGTTTAGAACTCGGTGGATATTGCAAATTCTTGTGATTAGAAGGTCTATGGAACATTTTATGCTTTGAATATATGAAAGAACCAGAGTTTTTTTGGTTTGTTTTATTTTTGGTTTGTTTGTTAATTTTTTTAACATCTTTATTGGAGCATAATTGCTTTATAATGTTGTGTTAGTTTCTGCTGTATAACAAAGTGAATCACCTATATGCATACATACATCCCCATATCCCATCCCTCTTGCGTCTCCCTCCCTCCCACCCTCCCTACCCCACGCCCCTCTAGGTGGTCACAAAGCACCAAGCTGATCTCCCTGTGCTATGCAGCTGCTTCCCACTAGCTGTCTATTTTACATTTGGTAGCGTATATAGGTCCATGCCACTCTCTCACTTTGTCACAACTTACCCTTCCCCCTCCCCATATCCTCAAGTCCATTCTCTAGTAGGTCTGTGTCTTTATTCCTGTCTTACCCCTAGGTTCTTCATGACATTTTTTCCCTTAAATTCCATATATATGTGTTAGCATACGGTATTTGTCTTTCTCTTTCTGACTTACTTCACTCTGTATGACGGACTCTAGGTCCATCCACCTCATTACAAATAGCTCAATTTTGTTTCTTTTTACGGCTGAGTAATATTCCATTGTATATATGCGCCACATCTTCTTTATCCATTTATCCGATGATGGACATTTAGGTTGTTTCCATCTCCTGGCTATTGTAAATAGAGCTGCAGTGAACATTCTGGTACATGACTCGCTTTTTTTAAAAAATATATCTTTATTGGAGGATAATTGCTTTACAATGGTGTGTCAGTTTCTGCTTTATAACAAAGTGAATCAGCTATACATATACATATATCCCCATATCTCCTCCCTCTTGCGCCTCCCTCCCACCCTCCCTATCCCACCCCTCCAGGCGGTCACAAAGCACCGAGCTGATCTCCCTGTGCTATGCGGCTGCTTCCCACTAGCTGTCTATTTTACATTTGGTAGTGTCCATATGTCCATGCCACTCTCTCACTTCGTCCCAGCTTACCCTTCCCCCTCCCCGTATCCTCAAGTCCATTCTCTACGGCTGCATCTTTCTTCCTGTCCTGCCCCTAGAACCAGAGTTTTTTTTTTTTTTTTTTTTTTTTAAAACCTACATTTTTTTTTTTTAATTTATTTATTCATTTATTTATTTTTGGCTGTGTTGGGTCTTCGTTTCTGTGCGAGGGCTTTCTCTAGTTGTGGCAAGCGGGGGCCACTCTTCATCGCGGTGCGCGGGCCTCTCACTGTCGCGGCCTCTCTTGCTGCAGAGCACAGGCTCCATACGCGCAGAGCTCAGTATTTGTAGTTCACGGGCCCAGCTGCTCCGTGGCACGTGGGATCTTCCCAGACCAGGGCTTGAACCCATGTCCCCTGCATTGGCAGGCAGACTCTCAACCACTGCGCCACCAGGGAAGCCCAGAACCAGAGTTTTTAGGTGTGTGAATAAAATATAAATCCCACAAAATGTAGAGTGCTGGCAACCAAGACTTACTTTGACTGCTCTTTTCTTTTCCTAGGTTTCACTGCACTTACAAAGCCGGTACACGTGTATCTTCTATCTGTGTATTTTACACCCATAGTAGCTCCAAACTGAAGCTCAAGCAAATCTCATTGGTTTAAATACAGAGCAAAACCCATTTTCAGAAGAGCAGTGCAGTGTGCCGCAGGAAGCTGGGAAGAGCTGGCGGCTCGCTGACAATGCACATATTCATTAGCAGGCAATAATGAGGAACAGGAGGGGAAACTGCTTCACAGCACAGCCCTATAGGCAAGGGTACAATTTTCTCACTTGTTCCAATAGTAAGCCCTTGGCAGTGAGTATCCACATTCATTATTTCACGTAGCTTTAGCGTTTGCTGGGGCCCTGGCCACAGAAAAGGGATGATTTTGTGTTCACAGGTTTACATGTGTACACAGCCTATGTAATCTCCAGATGTATTTTGTTTAATTCTATTCTAACAGTGACATTTCTGTATCAAGGGACACCAGATCTCACCCGACACCTGTTCTGGAGAGCAGCTTCCCTGACCATCCTAGGCTGGAAAACGGACCTGGCCCAGGTTGGGGGTAACTGTAATACTGGCAAATGCGGGAAGGGGAAGACGCAGCGGCAGGTAAACTTGATGACGACTCTGGAGCCCAGAAAAATTAAAGTGGGCAGAGTCCATCGGACCGAAAAAAGGTCACCCTGAGAGTAAAATAGACACCCAGGCAAAGGAGACACGAAGAGAGAGGGGCCCACACAGCTACAGAAAGCACAAAGAGGGCGAAGAAAGAAAGGGCGGGAAGCTGAAGAACTTATTTTTTTTTTAATAGCGCCAGATTTAAAACAACGACCGCATGTGAGGGTGCGCGCGCATGCGCTTGTGCCAGCATTTGCCACAACTTAACTTCCTACCTGAGTTTGGAAGCGAATGCACTCTTTACAATTTCTTTCCCACAATTTGAACTTTACCACAATTTTAACAGACACTTCGTTTTATAAAGGAAAAGAAAACTTTCATGTAGCGATGGCTCCAATTGGGGTCTTTCAGGCTAGTACGTGTGAAGACTCTTACGAAGTCGTTGCTGCATTTCTGTGACTCTATGCATGTTCCATAGGCCTTGGTACTTGTACTTGCTCCCTAGGCCAGAGGAAATTAATGGCTAGATGCACAAAAGAGGCTCCCCACCGCTAATAATCAATTTCAGCAAAGCAAATAATATGATAAATTTCTGCAAACAACTGTTTTGATCCTTTTCTGAAATTAGGAAAAAATTGGCCTTTTTGGTATCCTTCAGTATACAGTTAATATACTTTCACCATAATACCTTGTTCTTTTGAGGGACAAGCCAACAAAAAGTTCTGGCTGTGAAGAGTTTTTAATTAGGAAAATAAAACTTACCTACGTATGGAGGACCTAAAACTTCAAATTGGAACTCTGACATTAACACATCACATGACCTTGGATCAGGTGTTCGGCCCCTTTGAGCCTCAGTTTTCTCACCTCTAAAACAAAGCGGGGGGGGGGGGTGGCGGGGTCTTGACAGCCCTTTCTAGCGCTGAAATTCTACTACTCAACTTGGAGGAGAAAGAATTTTAAGGAGCTTACATGAGGAGGCCAATGATCATTCTCTAACTCTCGGGTGGCGTTCCCATTTCACTCTTCATGACCATGACTTCTGTCTAGAGATGCAACAGTAATTCAGAGGATCTTTTGGTAAAATTTTTAAAAAACCTTAGACTACACTTATAAGTTGGAGATTCTGCAATGGACTTGAGTCCACCATGAAAAAAAATCACTGCATTTAACAAAGAAATACAAAACATTGTCACTAACTTCTGGGTGGTGGATTATAACTGATTTTTATTTTCTTTAGCCTTGTCTGTATTTTCTAAATTTCCCTACAATGAAAAAGTACCACTCTTATCATTTAAAAAATAGATTTTCAAAAGGATTAGTGCATTCTTGCAAGTTTTACCAGATCTCTCAAGTCTACTCTAAAATCACGGGGGGGCGGTGATATGAAGTCAGACAGTATCACAATGCGTGTCTGCACACAGTGGTTGATTACCCAAGTGGCTGGCTGCTGTAGTCAGAATCAGGACATTATTATTATAATCAGAATCTATGGCTCACAGTCGTACGTGGAAATCAAAACATACGTTTTATCTAAATAACTTTTTTTCCCCAGCATCCTGGCCCTTGAGAAGCATGGTTAAAATTCCTTTCCAGTTTAAAGTAAATGAAATGAAACATGAGGTACTTCTTCTACCCACAAAAAAAAAAAAAAAAGCTTTCCAGACAAAATATGGTTGCTATTGGGCTGGGTTTTGTTTTTTTTTTTCCTCTTGCTATGCTCTAAAACACAACACATCAAAAGTTAAAATAAATATTTAGCTGTCAAAACAAAACACACCCCCCATATGGAAAACACAAATATTGAATTTGATGACGCTTGTTATAAAAACAACGTCCACAGCAAAAATAAATGTTTAAATTGTGTACAAAGACTACAAAACTAAATGCTATCATTGTTAAGTTCTATACGACAGTCCAAAAAAGGTTGAAAGTAAGCTGCGGAAAAGATATAAACACAATTAGGTAATTTCCAGCTTCACCACCATAAAAAGTACAATTTTCAAGGAAGATAGACAATAAAGGTCCCCAAAATGACAACTGCAGGCTCAGTGAGGGTAGATCTCTAGAACAAACTTCATGTTCAGCTAAATTCTCCTCAGTTGAGGAAGGTATAGCATCAATAGTTCACCTCTCCATTCTCCACCTGGATGTGATCTGTGTCTACAACACATTACCTCCAAAATGACTTTTTACCCAGGACCAGTCACTCACCTCTCTGCAGCAGGGTCCTCGCCTCACTCCCCTTCAGCAACACCAAGCTCCAGACCAAGCAGCAAGGGACAGTGGCTTAGTCACAGGACTGAAGTTCAAATCCCAACTCTGCCGCTTATTAGTTGTGCAATCTTAGGCAAGTTACTTAACTAACCTCACCTATGAAATGTGCATCACAACCACTCTGCGGAGTTCCTCTGAGGATCAAATTACAAAATGGGTGTAAATTCAACCCACGTATTTTCTAGAACTAGAGTAGGCCTTCGAGTAACCTGTTCCCTTTCGCCCCCTACTCCTGGCCACTTACTCCAAGTATGATCAAGTTTAACGTTCACGGTTTTAATTACTCTCCAGCAAACTCAATGGTATATAGCACATGTAGTAATTTTAATTTTGTTAAGACTTTGAATAGAGCACACCACAAGGGAGACAGTACGACGTTGTGCTCAAAACCATGAACTTCTGAGGGGTAAGACAATCTTAATTCTGATGTCTTCTAACCACGCCCAGCTGTGCAACCGAGGGCAAATTACTTTACCTCTCTGAGCCTGGTTCTTAATTTAAACCATGAAGAGACTAGACAATGTATACAAGTGCCTGGCACAGAGCTAAGTACCATAAATGGTAGCTTCTATTGGTCTTCATGATTTGGGCCGATGTTCAGGTACTAGTCACTTTAAAGACTAGTAAAGTGAGCTTGGCCAACAACTCAGTCACATCAAGACACTGTTAGTGTTCTCTACTCTCCTCAAGTTAAGTTCCACTGCATTTCATGGAGGAAATTACATCAACCTTAGCACTACTGACAATTTGGGTCAGATGATTCTCCATTGCGGGGGACTGCCCCTTGCATCCTAGAATGTTTAAGCCCCTTGCCTGACCTCTACCCACTAGACACACCCCAAGCTGTGACTGCCAAAACTGTCTCCAGACATTGTTCAATGTCTCCTAGGGGACAAAACTGCCCCAGTTAAAAACCACTCGTCTAGCACTTTCTGCAGATGGGAATTCTCAGCCACCTCGGTAGGCAGCCCTGCAGGAGGACAAAGGTTTACTCGCCCTCCCATTTAGTCTTATCTACTCCTCTGGGCTCCATCATTCATTAGTACCTGTAATTCAAAGGTGACCATAGAAAAATAAATTCTTTGGCCCAATTTGCTGTCAGAAGCTGCTTTAAGTCACAGGAAGGGATGCTGGCCTGGTTGTCTTTTCACTACTCTATACAGTCATACAAAATGCTGAACTTTTAATATCAAGGAATCTGCTATGTCCTAATTACTTTACATAAAATGTTAAAAGGTCATTGACCTTAAGATGACTTATAAACCATGTTATTACCCAAACTGACTAAGTATGTCTTCATTGGGAAGGTGAGATGGAATTTATGCAGTGACTAATACCCCGGAAAGAAACGGCTCCCCTGTTTGCATGGCTGAAGCATGTTTACTGTACATAAAGTGCTATGTTAAAGTCCAAAAGACTCTGGACAACTCTTGATTATTCACACCGAATTCACTGTCTATTTTTCATTTTAATAACTGCACCAGAAAGCAGGAGCCATTTCTTATCCACTGTGCATCCCAGCACCTAGCACAGAGCCTCCAACAGAGGCGGTAACTCGGTAAATGTTGGTTGAATAAATAAATGGTCATATATTCTGCTTAATTAAGTACTCTGTTGACAAAAAAAAAAAAAAAAGAAACTTTCTTTGCTCTCGTTCAACAGGAGCTGAAAGAAAAGATCTTTTAAGAGAAAATAATTACAGTCTGCTCCCTTTTACTCCAAACCCAAACAACTGGAAAATTCAATTAACCAAAAAAATTTTGTAGGCAAAAGTTGGGGAAAGCAGCCAAACAGATAAGGCCCAAAGTTCAAGCAAGCACGAGCATTTGTTCAACTCCCACAAGATTATAAAAGCCAAAGTTGCTGGCACAAGAGGGCAAGGAGGCAGCCGGGAGGTGGAAGCAGGAAAACAGGGATGGATCAGCCTCAGGAGGTTAGCTGCCATCCTTCAGTGAACAGTTTTTTGGTTTTTTTTAACGTCAAAACTTTAGAGGTAAGAGTCAATGTCTTACGCAAAGCCTTGACTTACAAATTACTTTTCAAATGGATATGAGCAAAAATTTAAAGAATATTTAGAAAGATATCTGATCATATTTTTGTTAATTTTTCAAGGTTCCTTATCTTTTTTTTTCCTTCCTCCAGTCCTGCAGGGCAAACAACAGGTTCTTAAAAAGCTGCGTAAAAGACACTCCATTTACTCCTCTTGTCTAGAGAAACTTAAGGCCCACCACCATCACATGCTTCTCTCTGCAAAAGATTTCACCACTCCCAGCATTCTATTCATAAGAGAAAAAAACAGTCAGATTTAAATTGTATTCTTAAAGTATTATTTTAAGATCATTGCCCAGTATATAGAATGGGTATCACATTAACATTAGAAACGGTGCAAATAATAGTGTTTAAATGCATTCTCGGGGCTTCCCTGGTGGCACAGTGGTTAAGAATCCGCTTGCCAATGCAGGGGACACAGGTTCGAGCCCTGGTCCGGGAAGATCCCACATGCCGCGGAGCAACTAAGCCCGTGCGCCACAACTACTGAAGCTCACGCGCTTAGAGCCCGTGCTCTGCAACAAGAGAAGCCACCGGAATTAGAAGCCCGCGCACCGCAACGAAGAGTAGCCCCCGCTCGCCGCAACTAGAGAAAGCCCGTGTGCAGCAATGAAGACCCAACACAGCTAAAACTAAATAAATAAAATAAATAAATTTATAAAAAACAATAAATGCATTCTCGTCCACCTTTGAGACCAAAACCTCTATTTCCACTTAAAACATTTCCAGTTTATCATTTCCAGTACACAAGTAAATTATCATGTTTAAGTGGTCCATTAGTTTGATCCATATTAAATTAGCTTCAATTTCCTGGTATCATATAAGAGGAATTTTCCCAATTTAAATCTTACACCATTTTTTAAAAGTTTCACTCAAAAATCTAGACTTGGTTACAAAAACCCAAAAACCAAAAGAGCGCTTTCCTCCTCCAAAAATTCAATATGGGAATGGCAGCCTAGAATTTCAAAAACCATATATGGTTACAGAATCCATATGGTAGTCTTAGACTATATACTTATTGGTAGGTGGTTCACACAAATCATGGCGTATCTGACCAATTTCCTGTTGCATAAAGATTATACTTGCTCTGAAAAATGTTAAATACGCATTTTTAAAGACTGAAGGTAAAGACTAGATTGGAACCTTATGTAACCAAAATGGGAAAGCACGTAGAGCATCACCACATTAAAGGCCTAAACCTTTTCAATATGTATTCTTCCTAAGCAAATATGAGCATGAGTTTCCAAAGGCAAAGCTACCATCCCAGAAGCCCTTGCTTCCTCAGTGTAAAGAATGGGGAGGGTTCTGTTCCTGGAGACGAGCTGGGGAGGGAAAGGCTTTGCAAAATTCCAAGGGGCTCATAATTTAAATGTATGCTATTCTGCAAATGTTCACATTTCCAAAGAACAACATAAAATTTACATTAAAACTGTCTTAATCAAGATAACGAAAAAAAATTATTCCTGGTGCTCTATAAGCTTGCCATAGATTTGATAACCCAGGAAAGAATTACAGGCAATTACAAAATGATGGCTCCAATTAGGAAATCTGGACCTATTCCAAATTCAAATCAAAGGGGCCTCAGATAATCCCGATGGAGTAATTTAAATGAATATAGGGGACTTCCAGCAAAGACATACGTTTATTCTATTACTATGTCTTCTGAAAGCCAAGCAAAATGCTACAGCGACGTATCTCTTGCACTTCAGGAAATTAAAAAACCAAACCTGGAGTCCCCTTAATAAACCTTGTTCTCTTCTTTTCCCAAGGGGTCTCGCTGGTACAGGGTTTTTATTGTAAAGGGCAATCAAAACAAACCTGAGAATCCCGCACAGTCTCAAACGCAGAAGATAATATAGCACCGAACACGAACCACACACAATCTTTCCTTGCTGATTTCCAAACCTCCACCTAGTCCTGGATGCCTGAGAAGAGGCCGCGAGGAATGGAAGAGAAAGAGAAACTTCGAAAGCAGAAACCTCTCTCCCAGAGCCTAGAACAGACGGCACCTTGTAGGGATTTCACGCTTTTTGAGACGGAAAGGTCACACCCTGCAGTTTTGAAAATCCACCTTCTAAGGCTCAACCCATGTTACAAAACCTTCCTCCTGCTTCCCTAGGTTTCGCGCTGGAGCTGAACCCCCCTTCCCCCCCCATTCGCCAACCCCCCCCCCGCCATCCCCTTAGAGAAGAACAAGCGCGGCTCCCCGCTCCTCCCCACCACAGCATCCCCGACGAGCAATCCTTGGAAGCCCCTCACCTCCACTCCCTCCCACGCCCACCCCCGCCCGCCTCGTCGTGCGAACCGAGGCCGGTTCCCCTTCACTCCCTCCCCGTCCTCGAGGAGGAAACCGAGGGGAGCCCTCCACTTCATCTTCACCCGCTCTCCCCACCGGCTATCTCTCTCCCAGCCGGCTATCCTCGTTGAGAAAACCAAGAGGTGCCCCCCACCTCGCCCCACCCCCCCCACTGCCCGCCATCCTCGGGCAGAAAGCCCAGGGAACCCCTTCCCTCTCTCTCCACTCCCCACCATTCCGCAGAGGAAACCAGGGAGAGCCCCCTCCTCCCTCCCGCTTCCCCCACCTCCAGGCGCTCCCGGTCCCCTCCGCCCGTCACCCCTGCGGCGAGAGCCCGAGGGAGGCTGAGGCACGCACCGGCGGGAGGGCAGAGGAGGGGACCCCGCGGCCGGCCATCCCGCAGCCCCTGTCCCCGGCCGGCCGGCCGGCCGAGGCCCGAGGCCCCGGATACCCGCCCCGGGGGCCAGCCCGCGACCGGCGGCCAGCCCGCGACCGGCGGCGGCGGGGCAGGAGGGCAGCCGCTCCCCCGGGACGCGGGCCCGCTGGGCGGGAGGCACACACGCATGCACGCACACGCGGAGAGAAAGCGGGCTTACTGCCTGGGGATGCTCGCCCGCGCGGCTGTCTCGGCGGCGGCCGCTGCCTGCACCGAGGCCAAGGCGCGGCGGCGGCGTCGGCGGCTGCGGACTGAGCCCCCTCGGCCTGGCGGTGGATCTAGGGCGCGGGAGGGGCGCGAGGGGAGGGGCACGTGGGGAGGGGCACGTGGGGGAGGCAGGGACGGAGGGCGCGCGCGCGCGCGCGCGGGGGCGGGGGCGGGCGCGGCTGGCCCGGGGCGGGGCGGGGCGTGCGCCAGCCGGGGCTCGGCCTGCGGGGGCTGCGGTGCGGTGCGGGGCGCGCGCGCGCGCGCGGGAGCCGGCCCGGCCGGGGGCCGGGCAAGGGCGCCACGCACCCCGTGCGGCCACGTGCCTCCGTCTCGGGGGGCGGCCCGCTGACTGCAAGGCGCGGCCGCGCGGGGAAGGTGGCTGCGAGGAGACAGGGGCGAGCGCTTTCCTGGAGGGCCGGCTCCCGCCCCGGAGGCCGAGGGGAGGACGGGCTGGGGGCGCCCGGGGTCCCCCCGCCCTCGCGCCGCAGCCCTCGAGGCCGGCGGGGAGTCACGAGTCACTGCAGGCAGCCGCCGCCGGCGCTGGGGAGGTGGGAGCAACAAAGAGAGTCGAGCGAAGGTGGCCTCACCGGTGGCCTACGCTAGCCAGCACACCCCCTGCAAAGCGGCCCGTGTCCGGAGCGCACCCGGATTCGGCCCAGACTGCAGGAGCCCCGTGGTTCTGAGGGACGCCGAAGGACCCACCGGCGACCCTTTCCCTTAGTAATCGGCCGGGGGGGAGCGAAAGGAGCCCCATCATGAGCCCAAAGCTACCATACAGAGGGCTTTGCATCATTCGAAAAAGCACTGACGGCAAAGCGGCACGTGGCTACTCATTCATTCACTCAACCTTCGGTTTACTGAGCCCTCACCGTGTGCCAGGCACAGTGCCAGGCGCTGAGGATACATGGCAGAGTCAAGCAGAACACCCGCCACCCTGCCCTGGGAGCTTGCAATCTAGTGGGGAGACAGACGATTAAGAAGTGAGAAAATAATCAAATTTGGGATTAGGCCTGTGCAGCAAAAGGAGAGGGTGCAAATCGTGTGGTTAGGAAAGGAGGAGGTGGCATTTAAGCTGAGCCCTGAAAGTTATGAAAGAAGCAACCATAGGAAGAGCCAGGGAAAAGCCTTGCAAAAAGAGGGAGCAGACATATGAAAGCCAGGAGGGGGCAAATCTTGCTGCTTTAGGACTAAGAGGTGGTGGTTGTGATTGGCGCCAGGAGAGCTGGGGAGGGTAGCATAAGCCTGGACAGGCTGACGCAGACCAGATCATGGACTGCATCCTAGTCAAGAGTCAGACGGTTTTATTCCAAAAGCAATGGGAAGCTAGTGAATGAATGGCTTCACCCCTGGGGCACGACATGACCTGATTTATATTTCTTTCCTATTTATTTTTTCTTTTGGGATAATTGTAGATTCACATACGTTTGTAAGAAATAATACAGAGAAGTCCTATGTACCCCTTACCCAGTTTCCCCCGATGCAAAACTATAGTACAAGATCATAACCAGAATACTGACATTAGTACAATCTACAAATCTTATTATTTCCCTGGTTTTACTTGTGCTCGTGTGTGTATTTAATTCTATCCAACTTTATCACGTGTAGACTCATATATCCACCACCACAGTCAGGATACAAAATAGTTCCATCATTACAAGAATCCATCCTGTTGCTCCTTTAGCCTCAACCCCCTCCCCAGTCCCCCCAGTCTCCTGCCATTGGCAATCATTCATCTGTCCTCCATTTCTACAATGTTGTCCTGTCAAGAATGTTATGTAAATGAGTCATACAGTTTGTAACCTTTGGGGATTGGTTTTTTCACTCAGCTTAATTCCCTTGAGAG
The DNA here is from genome assembly GCF_008692025.1 of Phocoena sinus. Taxonomy (NCBI): domain Eukaryota; kingdom Metazoa; phylum Chordata; class Mammalia; order Artiodactyla; family Phocoenidae; genus Phocoena; species Phocoena sinus. Next base: position 115,509,360 of record NC_045784.1, on the reverse strand, counting down.
TCATCCAAGTTGTATCCATACTTTGCTCTCTTTCATTGTCAAGTGGTATTCTAGGTCCTATTTGTATTTTTATTTATTTATTTTTAACATTTTGATTGGAGTATAATTGCTTTACAATGGTGTGTTAGTTTCTGCTTTATAACAAGGTGAATCAGTTATACATATACATATATCCCCAATATCTCTTCCCTCTTGCATCTCCCTCCCTCCCACCCTCCCTATCCCATCCTTCTAGCTGGTCACAAAGCACCGAGCTGATCTCCCTGTGCTATGCGACTGCTTCCCACTAGCTATATATTTCACATTTGGTAGTGTATATATGTCCATGCCACTCTCTCACTTTGTCACAGCTTACCCTTCCCCCTCCCCATATCCTCAAGTCCATTCTCTAGTAGGTCTGCGTCTTTATTCCCATCTTGCCCCTAGGTTCTTCATGACCTTTTTTTTTTTTACATTCCACATATATGTGTTAGTATACGGTATTTGTTTTTCTCTTTCTGACTTACTCCACTCTGTATGACAGACTCTAGGTCCATCCACCTCACTACACATAACTCAATTTCGTTTCTTTTTATGGCTGAGTAATATTCCATTGTATATATGTGCCACATCTTCTTTATCCATTCATCTGTCGATGGACACTTAGGTTCCTTCCAAGTCCTGGCTATTGTAAATAGAGCTGCAATGAACATTGTGGTACATGACTCTTTTTGAATTATGGTTTTCTCAGGGTATATGCCCAGTAGTGGGATTGCTGGGTCATATGGTAGTTCTATTTGTAGTTTTTTAAGGAACCTCCATACTGTTCTCCATAGTGGCTGTGCCAATTCACATTCCCACCAACGGTGCAAGAGGGTTTTCTTTTCTCCACACCCTCTCCAGCATTTATTGCTTCTAGATTTTTTGATTATGGCCATTCTGACCGGTGTGAGATGATATCACATTGTAGTTTTGATTTGCATTTTTCTAATGATCAGTGATGTTGAGCATCCTTTCATGTGTTTAAAAGACTACCTTGACTACCATGTGGAGAAAGATTCAGAGGAGACTGAGGATCGAAACAGGAAAACTAGTTAAGATGCTTTCCCAATAGTCCCTATCAAAGCGGATGGTGGTTTCGATTAGGGTGGTGCCTGTGTAGGGAAGTGGAAGGATTTGATGGAACAGGTTCGGAGAGGAAATTGGAGTTGAAGTAGAGACAGCATAGTATAGACAATTGTTTTGAGATGTTTCACTGTAAAGGGGAACAGAAGTGGAGTGGAACGGGAGGGACAGTTAGGGACAAGAGAAGATTCCTTTCTCTTTTTTTCATTTGAGAGATGACAGCATGTGGCGGGATAATCAGTAGGGAGGGATTGCTGATGAGAGAAGCCTGCCTAGCCCAGAGGAAATGACAGCTGGGGTCCACGAAGAAGACGGGCCCTCCATCTGCTTAAAGGAATTCTCCACTGTTAAGAGGCTGATCAGAGGGCTGGGTGGAGGGCGGCCAGCCGTAAGGATAGATCAAGCAAATCCAGTCTGATGACTCCTATTTTCCCCAGGGGTGCACAAACTGGGCGCTGGCCTCCCTTATGAGAAAGCCTAAGCCCTTGCAAGGTTCCCTTCTCTCCCCTGGCACCAGGCGCGTGGCCCTTCCCTTTTCTCATAACGAGCCCTCAGAAGCACTGATGTTTGGTCTTTCTGGTTGGCAGGAGAGGCTGTGGCTTCATGCTTGCTAGGAAAAGAAGTCGATCTGCCCGACCCTGATCCCAAGAAGGTTCTGAACAATTAGCTCCGCTGCAGGCAACTCCCGGAATAGAGTAGCAGCCCGGCGCCCAGCCCCCAAACAGCCAAGAGACATCCAAGATGGAGGGCTCTATGAAGGGCCCTCTCCCAGGGAACCTTCTGGCCATCCTTTGGCACTCATCAGTGTTAGTTGTGGTTCATTCCTCACAAGATCCTTTTCTTCCTCCCCACTTCCTTTCTCCAACTTTCCTTCCCCCCTCCTCTCCGCCCCCCACCTTCTTTCCTCCCTTCCCCCCTTCTTTAGATATTCCTGATGTGCTCCTACTAGGTGCAAGGCCCAGATCTTCCACGTTGCCCACGCCTGGTCTACACCCTAGGCCAGCCCTGTCTGCCTCTGAACACTTCATCTCCTTGGATTTGAACTCAACTTTTGTGGGTCATGGAAACACAATGTTCCACTTAAAATATGTGGGAGACTGTGTTGCAAAATAAGCAAAACAGATGAAAAGAAAGAGGCGGCCCAACTTGTGAACTTGTGTGCTACATTCTGGTAATGTTTTCAGCGTCAAGAAGCAAAAAGAAATTAAACAGACTGAAATCAGACGGTATGATCTCAGATCTGATCTTTTGCATTTCTGTTTGAGTAATGAAATAGGCCTGAGGAGAAGGGTCTTAGATTTCGACAGAATTTAAAGCACCCTGGGAAGGAAATATGAAGCATTTATCGGCATATGAAGTAGTCGAGTCCTTTGCCTTCTCTTCAAAAAGTGCATTCTGGGGCTTCCCTGGTGGCGCAGTGGTTGAGAGTCCGCCTGCCGATGCAGGGGACACGGGTTCGTGCCCCGGTCTGGGAAGATCCCACATGCCGCGGAGCGGCTGGGCCCATGAGCCATGGCCGCTGGGCCTGCGCGTCCGGAGCCTGTCCTCCGCAACGGGAGAGGCCACGGCAGTGAGAGGCCCGCGTAACGCATAAAAAAAAAAAAAAAAAAAAAAAAAAAAAAAGTGCATTCTGACCAATGATTCTAAGTCATTGAAACTGTATTACATACCTGACAGTTTATATGCGTCATTTTATTTGTTCCTCATTTTATTTACTCTTTGTGTTAGACACTATTATCCACACTGTACAGGTGAGAAAACTGAGGCTCAAAGAGGCTAAGAAACTTTGGAGCCGGGATTTAAAACCAAGCAGCATGGCTCCAGAGCCCACAATCCAAATCGGTATACTACACTTCCAAAACAATGAAAGAAGAGAGTTAATCACTTTTACTGTGGTCATCCAAAGTGGCTGCTTCTTTCTGGTAAATGATTCTTTTTACAAAGTGATGCTGAATATTTCATCGTCATGACTTCTCTATCCCTGTAACCCACAGAGTTCAAGTGTCTTCTTCCACAAGGGGCCTCAAGCCTACCGACAGTCGCACCATTTCATGATCATCACACATGGTGGCAATGGTGGAGTCCAGCTTAACTCCCAGTGAGCACATTACCGCTTTGGCCAGGCTCACCTCCCACCTCTTCCCTCTCAGACCCTATGGGCCATCTGCCTGAGGTCTAGGAGGGTCTTGAAACGCACCCTGTACATCCCCCTTGGAAACCTTTGTTACTTCTGCCTAGAACACAGTTTCAACGTCTTCCTGGACATCTCTACATTTCAAAGGTATACCCCTGATGCCTACCCCTACCCTGACCCATTTCTCTTCCTGTATTCCCTGTCTTCGTTAATGGTGTGCCACCCCCGCCCTGGTGCCCAAGGTAAACTTCCATTTCCTTCTACTTCTTCTATGTATAATAGGTCTCCAAGTCCTGTAAATTCTACTCGTGAAACAGTCAAGCCTTACCTTATCTTCAGAGTAAACCCTGACCAAGTCAGTCAGAATTAGTTGCTCCCAAGGCAATTGGTTTATACTGTGAGTACAGCAGGTGATCATTTACAGACCTGTTGATTTTGGGGATATTTTTCCCCCACCAGATCATAGGCTTCTTGAGGGCAGGCAACGTGTCTTTCCTGTTTATACCTCTAGTCACTTGGAATATGGTAGGCATTCAATTAACATTTGTTTTAAAAATATTTCATTATAAAATATAAACATATACAAAACAGAGAAAATAGTATAATGAACTAACATGTACCCAACATCCATCTTCAACAATTATCAACACCAATTTTATTTATTTCATTTACATTTCCCTATCCATTTCCTCCAACGTGCACACACACTCTATTTTATTTTTTTAAGGAATTTTTACAATTTAATTAATTAATTAATTATTTTTGGCTGTGCTGGGTCTTCGTTGCGCGCGGGCTTTTCTCTAGTTGCGGCGAGCGGGGTCTGCTCTTCGTTGCGGTGCACGGGCTTCTCGTTGCGGTGGCTTCTCTTGTTGCGGAGCACAAGCTCTAGGTGCATGGGCTTCAGTAGTTGTGGCACGTGGGCTCAGTAGTTGTGGCTCGTGGGCTCAGTAGTTGTGGCGCACGGGCTTAGTTGCTCCGTGGCATGTGGGATCTTCCTGGACCAGGGCTCGAATCCGTGTCCCCTGCATTGGCAGGTGGATTCTTAACCACTGCGCCACCAGGGAAGCCCCACTGTACTATTTTAAAGCAAATGCAACACATCATATTCCATCCAGAAATACTTCAGTATATGTTGCTAAAAGAGAGAGATTTTCTTTTTTTTTAAACATAAGTGCAATATCATTATCATACCTCAAAGCAATTAACTAAAATCCCTTTATATCATCAAATACCCAGTCAGGATTCAGAATTTCCCAGATGTCTCCCAAAGGTTTTTTACAGTTTATTTATTCCAATCAGGATATTTTTGAGGCTCATTTATTATATTTGGTTGATATGTTTCTAGTTAATGGTTCTTGGATGAATGGATGGATGAGTTAATCCTTCATACCTTCTCTCACCCACGTCTCCCCTGATCCAAATTGTACCCATTTTACAAAGACCCATCTCTCTGATGCCAGAACCTGCTCAGACTCCTCTCTGATACCCCAGCTGAAAATAACCTCTCCCTTTTCTCATAGCATTTTTCATAAATGTCTCTTGCTCTGATTGCATTTAATATACTCAAGACAGCTTATCTCACCTATAAAGTTTCCAGCTCTTTGAAGTAAGTGCTGTAATCACTGCTCTGTAGCTAGTGAGCTTGACCACCTGTTGCCTGTAAGATCCAGGGCAAATTATAAACTCAGGTGTCTTCAAACTTTCTTCTGGTGACTATAGTAAAAAGAAAAAAAGGTTAAAAACAAAGAAAACATTTTTAAAGTAAAACATTTTTTGCTCACATGCTCCCTAAAATAATTTTGAAAACCTATTTACCCACTCACATATTGGAAGTTGATATCTAAACGTTTTTCATCCCATGTTTAAATAGTTACAAGGGAAGTTATTGGGGGTGTAAAGTAAATACTGACATTCTAAAATAAATGGTTACATCACTTTTTGAGTCTGTCCAATTGAATCTGAATACAATAGCCGTTTCATACCCACCATCATTCCTTTTTATTTCCTTAAACTCATATCTCCATTCCACTTCTCCCACAGAATTTTGTCCTAATGTAACATATTTTATGTTTATAAGTTGGCTTCTGATCGCTCTCTCTATATAATTCTCTGCAACAAAAATAAAAACATGAATTAAACTTAATTTATTTTTACTTTTCGATCCCCCTGCCCCTGGCAACCACTAATCAGTGCTATGTATGAGCTTGTTTTTTGTGTGTTTTTTTTCTTAGATTCCATATATAAGAGAGATCATACAGTATTTGTCTTTCTCTGTCTGACTTATTTCACTTAGTGTAAGGCCGTCAGGGTCCATCCATGTTTTTCAAATGGCAAGATTCCATTCTTTCTTATGGCTGAATAATATTCCATTGTATATATAAACCATATTTTCTTTATCCATTCATCCATTGATGGACAGTTAGGTTGTTTCCCTATTTTGGCTATTGTAAATAATGCTGCAGTGAACCTGGGGGTGCATTTATCTTTTCTTTTAAAAAATATTTATTTATTTATTATTTTGGCTGTGCTGGATCTTAGTTGTGGCAGACAGGATCTTCATTGCAGCGTGCAAACTCTTAGTTGCAGCATGCATGTAGGATCTAGTTCCCCAACCATGGTTCGAACCCGGGCCCCCTGTATTGGGAGCGTGGAGTCTTACCCACTGGGCCACCAGGGAAGTCCCACATTTGTCTTTTCAAGTTAGTGTTTTTGGTTTGGATAAATACTCAGAAATGGAATTGCTGGATCATATGGTAGTTCTATTTTTAATTTTTTGAAAACGTACATACTGTCTTCCATAGTGGCTGCACCAATTTACATTCCCACCAACAGCCAGAGCAATTCAATTGAAATTTTAATATTTCCTATCACCATAAGGCTCTATGTGTTTTTAAAAAGTTATCTGAATAGAGTTATCCTTAATAAACAATTGATCAAAAAAATTAACTCTTATAAAATTTGAAAAATAATTTAAATGTACAGTGTAAAAATGTTTTGGAAATGTATCTTAGAGATGGATAAGGTGTTTCTCAATTAGTTCATGCATTTGTGGATAAATATTACTTATTGCTAGAATGAGATAGGGTTCAGTATCGATTTTATTTTGATTCTTTTTTTTACTATTTAAGAACGTAAACACCAAGAAGCTTGGGTCCCAGAAAAAGAAGGAAATGAAATTTTTTTCTCACAGCATTGTCACACAATTATTTGTATTTCTTCTGAGGTGCATACCCAAGATCCCATCGTGATCTATCATCAAAAATTAATTTTAATGCTTTATTAACTGACAACTCCATTAGATCCTTCAGCAATTTTGTTGAAAACAAAGCATTAGAATCCACCTTTGCTGCAAAAGTTCCTGTTAAGCAGTAATTAGGGTCATTCGTTTTTCCACATCAACACCCTTTATTTTGGCTGGTCCCTTTGTTAGGGAAAGAGGAGGTGGGAATGCAGAACCCACCTGCGGGAGATTCACTGTTCTCTGCAGATCCATGTTAGGGAGTTGAAGGTCTAGACGTTGATTTCTTTACAACTCAACATGCGCATGAACTCCTGGCAATTCTTCACATATCCCCAGTGATATTCATAACCTAGTTTGCCTTAATTTCCTCATCCCACTTTCCACATCTGCAATTTGGGACTGGTATTATCTAAATCACAGGCTTAATATGAAGATGGAATTAAATTACATACCACATGTAGAGCAGAGCCTAATGTCAGACATACAGTCGGCAAATATTAGATTCCTTCCCCACCTTTCCACGTCGAAATGCCCATTTTTACAAGTACAATTGGTAAATCTTTTTTTTTTTTACAGTCTAAAAATCATGTTAGAAAAAAGTTATGTGATTTGCTCAAGATTACACATGAAATCAATAAAAGTGGGCTGAAAATCTAATTTGACATTTCCCTATATATTTTTAAAATTTTTCAGACATTTAAATAAATGTACAAAGAGTAATAGACTAAACACTCATGCTTCTGCCACTCAGAATTAACAGCTGTTAACACTTTATATTTTAAGTCTCTTTTGGGAAATAAGATAATTAAATAGTACAGATTAATATTTAATACTGGCCACTGTCTTCAGTTCTATTCCCTTCTCTCTCCTGAGTCAACCACTCTCATGAGTTGGTTTTGTTTTGCGATTTTATGTTTGATGTACAATACTGGTACCGTTAGTATATATCATTCTGCAACTTATTTTTGTTTATCTGTTTGACTCAACATCATGACTTTATTCCTCTCCTTCTCTCCCTGCCACCATCATTTTAGAAGTTATACATTCTATTTAGATCATTTAGCCTACTGGAATGAGTATCTCTATCCTTCTCCCAAACAACTTCTCCCACCTCCACCTGCAACTCTTGCGTTTTTGTTGTTTATGATTTTAGTTCCAAGTTTTGTTTTGCTGTTTTCGTAGAACATCTTGACTTGATATATTTATATACTACAATATGACTGCCATTATAGCCTTAACTAACACCTGTTGGTTTTTTAATTGAGATATAATTCACCTACCATAAAATTCACCCTTTATTTATTTATTTATTTTTATGCCGCTCTACACACACTTGATTCACTTACGGAGACATATCAAAATTCACCCTTTAAAAGTGTATAATTCATTGGTTTTTAGCATATTCACAGAGTTGCAACCATCACCACTATCCAATGCCAGCACCTCTTCATGACCCAAAAACAAACCCCGTGAGCAGTCACTCCGCTAGCAATTTCCCATGTCCCGCTCCCAGCCCCTGGCAGCCACTCATCTACTTTCTTTCTCCATGCATTTGCTTATTCTGGATGTTTCATATAAATGAAATTACACAACATGTGGCCTTTTGTGTCTGGCTTCTTTCACTTAGCACAGTGTTTTCAAGGTTCAGCCTTTACAGGGCTGAATAACAGACCACTACATTGATATTTAGTTTGTCCATTCCATTTTGTTTATCCATACATCAGTTGAAGGACAGTTGAGTTGTTTCCACTTTTTAGCTATTATGAATAAAACTGCTACGAATATTTGCGTACAAGTTTTTGTGTGGACATATGTTTTCAATTCTCTTGGATATAGACCTAGGAGTGGAAATACCGGGTCAAATGGTAACTCTATGTTTAAACTTTTAGGGAACCGACAAACTGGTTTCCAAAGTGGCTGCACCATTTTACAATTTCGCCGGTAATATATGAAGGTTCCAATTTCTCCACATTCTCACCAACACTTGTTATTGCTTGTCTTTTTTAGTATAGCCATGCTGGTATGTGTGAAGTGGTATCTCACTGTGGTTTTCATTTGCATTTCCCTGATGACTAATGATGTTTGTCAATCTCTGCAAAAAAGCCAGGTGGGATTTTGGTAGAGATTGCATTGAATTTGTAGATCAATTTGGGATGTATTGTCATCGTCACAAATTAAGTCCTCTAATCCATCAACATGGGATGTCTTTCCATTTACTTGGGCCTACTTTAAAAGTATTTTATAGTTTTCAGAGTATAGGTTTTATACTTTTTTGGTTAAATTTATCCCTGAGTATTTTATCCTTTTGATGTTGTTATAAACAGAATTGTTTTCTTAAGTTCACTATTGGACTGTTCATTGTTAGCATATCAAATTACAATTGATTTTTACGTATTTACGTAGCTTTCTTGAACACGTTTATTAGTTCTAATAGGTTTGTTTGTGGGCTCTGTACACACTTTCACATACAAGATCACGTTATCTGTAAGTAGTGATAGATTTACTTCTTTCTTTCCAATCTGGACGTCTTTTATTTCTTTTTCTAGCCTGATTACACTGGCTAGAACCTCCAGTACAATGTAGAGTAGAAGTGATAAGAATGGACATTCTTGTCCTATACCTGCTCTTAGAGCGAAAGCTTTCAGGTTTTCACCGTTAAATATTATGTTAGCGGTGGATTTTTTGTAAAGGAAGGTCCTTTATCTTGCTAGTTTGTTGAGTGTTTTTATCATGAAGGGATGTTGGATTTTGAGAATGCTTTTTCTGAGTGTATTGAGATGATCACATGTCCTTTATTCTGCTGATAGAGATATTCTATATCAATTCTATTGATTCTACCGATATGTTGAATTACATAAATTGCCTTTCCGATGTTAAATTAACCTTGCATTCCTTCGATAAATCCCACTTGGTCAGGTGTATAATACTTCTTATATATTTACATGTTGCTGACTTTGTTTTGCTAGTACTTTGTTGAGGATTTTTGCATCTATATTCATCAGAGATACTGGTGTATAGTTTTCTTTCTTGTGACGTCTTCATTTGGCTTTGGTAACAGGGTAATACTCACCTCATAGAATGAGTCAGGATGGGTTTCCTCCTCTTCCACTTTTTAGAAGAGTTTGTGAAGAATTGATATTAATTCTTTTTCGAATATTTGATAAAATTCACTAGTGAAGACATCTGGTCCTGAGCTTTTCTTTGTGTGAAATTTTAAAATTACTAATTCAGTCTCTTTATTTATTATAGCTCTCTTCAGGTTTCCTATTTTTTTGAGTCAATTTCAGTAGTTTGTGTCTTTCTAGGAATTTTTCTTTTTCATCTCGGTTAATTTGTTGGCATATATTTGTTCATAGTACTCACTTATAATCCTTTTAATTTCTGTAAGTTCAGTAGTAATGTAACTTCTTTCATTTCAGATTTTAATAATTTGAGTCTTCTCTACTTTTTTCCCTTGAACATTCTAACTAAAGGCTTTCAGTTTTGTTGATATTTTCAAAGAAACATCTTTTTGTTTTGTTCTATTGTTTTTCTATTCTTTATTCAATTGATTTATAATTGCATGCTCTGATTTCAAAATCTATTATTATAATTTTATGTATGCTAATTTCCCCTTTTTATCATTGGAAATTTTGTGGGTATTTTGTTTGTATTTTTTGTTTTTCTCAACTTTTAATTTGAAATATTTCAAACCTTTTGAAAAGTTGCAAGAACAGTATAATGAAAATCCATATATACCTCACCTAGATTCACCAACTGTTAATAGCTTTCCACATTTGCTTTATCTGTGTGTGGATGTCTATATCCATCTATCTATGCGTCTATCTATGCGTCTATCTATGTATCTATATGTCTATCTATCTACCTGTACTATTTGGTAGCTGTGGTTACACGTGATATGACACTTCACCCCTAAATACTTCAACATGCATTTTCTAAAAATTAGGGCATATGCCTACATAACCACAGTACAATTATTACACTTGGGAAATTTAACATTGATGTAATATCATTGAGTTTGCACCCATAATCAAATTTCCCCAGTTGTCCCAATAACATCCTTTATAGCTGTTTTTAAGCCCGAATCCAATCAAGAATCCAGCATTACATGTCATGTCTCTTTAGTCTGCTTTGATCTAGAATGATTTCCCAGTTTTATTTTTTGGCTCTCATAATATTGACAATTTGAAAAGCCCAGGTCAGTTTTTCTTCTAGAATGTACCTCAGTTTAGATTTGTGTGACTCTTTACATTTTGGCAGGGATACAACATAAGTGATGTGTTCTTAGTGCCTTAGTGCATCACATTGGAAGGCACATGATGTCGGCTTGTCCCGTTATTGTAATGGGAGGTTTGACCACTTGGTTCAGGTGGTTTCTACCAGACTTCCCAATTGTAACGGTTCCTTTTCCCCCTTGTAATTAGTAAGATCTGTGAAGTGATATTTTGAGACAGTGTGAATGTCCTAGTCCTCAACATGCTTTCACCTGATAGTTTTAGCATCCAGTGATGATTTTTTTTTTTTTTTTTTTTTTTTTTGGCTGCGTTGGGTCTTCGTTGCTGCACGCAGGCGTTCTCTAGTTGTGTCGACTGGGGGCTACTCTTCGTTGCGGTGTGCAGGCTTCTCATTGTGGTGGCTTCTCTTGTTGTGGAGCACGGTCTCTAGGTGCGCGGGCTCAGTAGTTGTGGCACACAGGCTCAGTAGTTGTGGCTCGCAGGCTCTAGAGCGCAGGCTCAGTAGTTATGGCGCACGGGCTTAGTTGCTCTGTGGCATGTGGGATCTTCCCGGACCAGGGCTCGAAGCCCTGTCCCCTGCGTTGGCAGGAGGATTCTTAATCACTGTGCCACCAGGGAAGTCCCCAGTGATGATTTTTGCCTGAATCAGTTATTAGTGTGGTGGTTATAAAATGACTTTCTATCATTTCTTCTACATTGATTAGTTGGAATTCTCCTATAAATAAGAGCTTTCCCTTCTCCTCCCACTGTTTTTGGAACTTTTTTTCAGTATCAGTATGAACTCATGGGCTCTTTATTTATTATTATTCAATGTGTTATAATTCTTTCCTGCCCTTATTCATTTTGATGCTCACATTATCTCAAATTTGGCTAGTGGGGGCCCCTTCTAGCTGGCTCCTTTTTTTTTTTTTTTTACAAAAGTCTATCAAATTTAGGGTATTTCCTCACTTTCTCACATAACAAGATGTTCCAGGCTCACTTTGTTCTTTCCTTGCCCTGGACATGGAATGAGCCCCTTTTCCAAGGAGATCTAGTGCCTTTTAGTGAGGAAAAGCATGGTAGTCATGGAGATGTGCCGTCCAGATCACCCTGTAGGAAAGGACTTACTTCCCAGCCGTGGGGAGTGTAGTCAGTGCGTAACCTCTAGCTGTCAGCTCCTTCAGGGTCTGCCTCAGCTGCAAAGCCACTTCACCTATATGTACGCCATCCTGGAGGGGCCCACATCCAGTGACTGATTGAGACAAGGATATAAAGACCCAGCTTTTCATCTCGATGTGGGTCACTCTTTGGGGGCAAAATACCAGCTCCAGAGCCCCCTGTTGGGTTTACTAAAGCTTTGGCAGGCTTGCAATCTTCTTTCTCTCCTCAACACTGCTTCCTCCCCTCCCCCATCTTTATACATTTATTGATCCCTAGTAAGTATCTTGTACTTTGAACTCCATCCCAATGTCTGTTTGCAGAGAACTCAACCCGAGGCATGTGGTATTTAGAGTACAAGATCAAGGTGCTGTGTGCTCATCACAACTGGGATGTCATTGCTTCTAAGTCCTTTTAGTAGATAGATATATATTTTAAAATCATGAGTTCATTCTAATAGCTATATGCCAGTCTAACACCACATGGTTCTTCCTCTCTTTTCCCCAAAATGTAGTCTGTACTTCCCTTTACCCACCGTGAGAATCCTGACTCCCAACGTATTTGCTCATTTACAGTATATTTACTTATTTGCTCAATCCAATGATATGTACAAAATAGCTTCAGAATTGCTATAGCAATATTTTACCAATAATAAACCTACTAAAAATGTTCATGATTGCTTTGCAGCTATTTTTTATCTGTATAATGTAGCCTACTGAGGGTGTGCAATGAGAGTACTGCGTTAAAAGTTATTGGACTAATTCCTTTTTATTCTACTATGTAGTTATATTTTCAATGTGATATACAGTTAGGTTAGTTTATTTGTTTATACTAAAGTTTAGTTTTTTTCTCACACTGATTCAATTTTATTTTTAAAAAATCTAAAATATTAATGTAATTAGCAGACAAAATATACAAAAATACCCTCAGAGAAGTCCCATTGCCTTCCCTTGCATCCCATTCATATCCACTTACTTTAGGCAATCAATTTCCTTAATTTCTGGTTTATCCTTCCTGCAAAATATATTTTGCAGATATTAGCAGATGCATATATACATATTTCTCTTTCTTTCTTACACAAAAGCTGGCATACTATATAATGGTATTTCACATCGTGCAAACACAATATAGTCTTTGAAGATTTTACACAAGCTTGCTTAACGGTCCTTTTTAGACCATTCTGTTATCTCTGTTTCCTCAGATATTGGGTCTGTTGACTACTTTTCATGGTGTCCAACTTCCTATAAATTAAACAGTTTTGTTTGGGAGCTAATCTTCTTTGGGGCTTTTCTTCAGCATGCCTATCCCTGTGGGGGTGGTTTCTCAGCTGCCTCAAGTTACTAGGAGCTCAGCTCAAGGCTTCTTCCCTGCAGGATTTAGCAGTCCTAATGCCCATACCCACATGGCACAAGCCCAGGTATAAGTCTCATGTTAGTTAGAGTTCTCTGCCTTAGCCACCGCCTAAGACAAGCAGGAGATCCTGGCGCAGTCCCCGTGGGTAGGCAGATGTCTTTCAGCCACTGCTTACAGGGAGAAAGCATGATCCTAGACTCTGGCTTCACACTGGGATCCTGGTTCCAGTCCTGTACCACATACTGGGCAAGTTTGGCCCCATTCCCCCATGGACTTAAAGTCCTGGCCCCGACTGCTCGTGGCTTACCACTGGAGTTTAGATCCATGCTGATTTTCTTCTCACATTTGATTATTATGTACTTTTAAATATATCTTTAAAGACCTTATAGATCATTCCTACGTGTTTGAAATAGTGTGGGGAGAATTATGCACATGCTCACTTCACCATCTTGACATGAAACCATTCATTCATTTATTCAACAAATATTGATTGAGACCTACTATGTGCCAAGCACTGGTCCAGAGTCTTGGGATACCGAAATAAATTTCAAGAAATTATCACACTGAGGGTTGTCTTTTCGTCTTATGTTTTCCTTTGCTGTGCAAAAGCTTTTAAGTTTCATTAGGTCCCACTTGTTTATTTTTGTTTTTATTTCCATTTCTCTAGGAGGTGGGTCAAAAAAGATCTTGCTGCGATTTATGTCATACAGTGTTCTGCCTATGTTTTCCTCTAAGAGTTTGATAGCGTCTGGCCTTACATTTAGGTCTTTAATCCATTTTGATTTTATTTTTGTGCATGGTGTTAGGGAGTGTTCTAATTTCATTCTTTTACATGCAGCTGTCCAGTTTTCCCAGCACCACTTATTGAAGAGGCTGTCTTTTCTCCATTGTATATTCTTGCCTCCTTTATCAAAGATAAGGTGACCATAGGTGTGTGGGTTTACCTCTGGGCTTTGTTATAAAGCAGAAACTAACACACTGTTGTAAAGCAATTATACTCCAATAAAGATGTTAAAAATAATAATAATAAAAAAATTATCATAAGTAATCAAAGCTCACATTTCTTTTTCTTTCCACTTTGTTCATTAAGAATGTGAACTTTGCCTTCATAATACAATCAAAACATTAAAATATATTAGGATTGCTGGGATCTCTTGGAGTGTCCATCTCACCCACTTTCTCCTCCCTCCACCTGTACCTGGATATACACCCTCAAAATAAAAGAAGCTTTTCTATAAAAAATAAAAACTCACCCTGAAAAGAAAGCTTTTCCTTTATCCCTTTAATCCTTCCCTTCAATTGCACTGATGATGCCCTGGAGCCCTTAAATGTGAAAGTAGACCACGTGCAACTGCTTCTAGAAAAAAAACCCTCCACCTAATCAATATTCTGTATTAGTCTGTAGGACCTCTTGTGTAGATGGGAGTCTTGGCTTAATGGTAAATTATTTTAAAGAATTTACTTGTGATGATGAATTCTAGCTTCTGGGCAGACCTCTTACTTTCTGTTGCCATTCTCCCAGCATTTCTTCTCTGACAAACACATACTTAGGCTGTGCATGACATTTTTCCCGATTATTGTGTTTCACATCTTTTTATCCTCCTCTGGAAATGCTAAAATTAGATGCATTTTCAGTCTCTGGTTCAATGCTGAGACAAAAGGCCTCCTCTGCTCTTTGATATTTAACAGGCTGATGTGCTGACTAATTCTGCAGCAGCTTTCTCTATTAGTTCAGTTGCTAAATATAGCAGTGGACTTGGTGTCTGATAAAAAGTTAATTAAACATTACTTTTCAACCATTAATTTTTCAGTTGTTCACTGTTTAATAGCAAACAATATCATTGGAGAAAAAGCAATTCAAAACAAAGGCACATACGTATTCAGAATATTTAGGTGTAATAGTCAACCATTTTTCTGCTACTTGAGAACTGAAAGCCACTGATAACTGTAAAACTTTTTTTTTTTTAAACGCGGTCACACGTATCATAGCCTAGCATTCCCTTTTTAGAATTACTGGAGATAAGGGAGGCCAGAGAGACCCAGTGAGGAAAAGCCAGCTTAGGCTTGGGAGATTTGTTCTGTTTGGGATTAAATCATGTCAGTATAATTATTTTCTTAGTCCAGATCATCACATGCAGACTCCTACCATATATGCTTATAGTAAGAATACACATCACTCTCTCACCCTCAGTTTAAATCGAGCTTAGAGTTGGCTGACTGTTAACAGCAGTTGAATTCTGAAGAGCTAGATGATTTACGTTGTTTATTGATTAATGGGTTTGGCAAAATTGAACAAAAATGGAGGCAAAATAATTCTTGACTTGTTTTCTAGACTGGAATGATTTAGGAGTGAGAGCCATTCTCGGTGGAGTTAGGTCTATATTTGGGAATTGGATAAGAGGCACTTCTCTGCAAAACTCACTATGAAGATAGCCATGAAGTAGAAGAGACTGACTGAAATTACCATCGCTTTAAGGCATCACTTTTTCTTATCTGCTCCAACCCCCAGTCTCTTAGCTTGCATACCACATTGTTAATTGCTGCGAATTCAGTACAAATATAAACTGCCTTAGTTCTATGTGATTTTTTAAAACAAGGTGGGAATAAAGAAAGAAAAATAGTTCATGTTTGTTGACCACTCTGTGCCTGACATTTTAAAAAGAGCTTTACATGTACAACCTCACTGAATCTTTTTCTTTTTAAGAAGAGAAAAACAAATTTAATTACTTATGTCCAGGAGCTCCATAAAAATATGAGACCCAAAGGCAGGTCGGCCAATTGAGGCTTATATGCCAACCTAGCAACCCTACAGAGGAGGTACTGTATTATCCTATTTAATAGATGAGGAAACTGAAGGTTCAGAGAAGTTAAGCAACTTACCAAGGCTTGCACAGTCAAGAGGGCTGCCCGGTATTCAACCTTAGGCACTCTGACTCCACTACACTTGCACTGACTTCTTTTCATGTATGTGTTCCTCACCGTTGCATATAAATTTTTAAAAGAGATATTGGATCATGATTTACCATTGACTTACATAATTGTTTGGGGAGAATTTTGGATCATAGATCGGCAAGATTCCCTTCTCCCTGTCACTTTTAATAATAGAAGGAATGGAAGGTTCAGAACTCTGAGACCGCAGCCAGGAGTTCTCAGTGGAACCCCTCTAGTTTTTACTAAGATACGATTTGGTAATCCTCAGATATGACCAGCTCTGGTTTCTCTGATCTCTACTGGGAGTTTTCTGTCTTAATTTCTGAACTATTTCAATAGTCCGAGCAGATTCCAGAGGCCAACCTCCCCCTCACCAATACACACACCAACTGCTACCCGCAGTCCTCCAAGGGCCAGACGAGAGGCTTGTCCACAGCCAAACACTAGAGCCCCACCTGGTCACTGCTTCTCCTCTAGGAAGAGACCTGTTTCTATCTTTTATACCCAAGAGGATGGACACGGATGACATTCAGTTACAACGTCTCCTTTCACGTTTGAGGGGCTGATGTGCAGGTTTGCTCACTTCTCCATAGAGGTATTACAGAGTTCTCATGACCTATGTGAGAGGTAAAAAGACTGAAGAACTCCTCATGCTTGCTTTATTCCCCTTGTTTTATCCCAGGGACATTATCTCTTGCAAATAGGGCATTCCTAAGCCCTGCCATACCAGGCTCTCCTACTGACAGCCTGCTCCTAGAAGACTGTCCAGGGTCCTTGACTCAATCATCAATTGGCTAATGAATTGATTAGTATTTATTCAGGTACTACTAAGTGCCTAACACTGTGCAGTCTGCTGTGGAAGACTCCCAAGAAATATAAGCCATGACCAATACATTGTAAACTGCACAAGGGACTTTTGTCTCTGTCCTCTGTGCCATCCCAAGTGCCTAGATCTCGTAAGTGCTCAAATAAATATTTATTAAATGAATGAATGCTTAAGTACTAACTTACTTGTTACCCGGGTCTATAAGTAAAGCTTACGAATTCAGAAGAAGAGGAGAGAAATGAAAGAAAATTGTAAAGAGGAGGTCAGAGTTTAAGTGGGACACAGGTTTAAAAAATAATGATTCCAAGCACATTTTATTGTTTTAAGATGTGTCTGATCTTTGTTTAGCTGTGGCTCCTTTTAGCTCCTCTCTCAGTTAATTATATTTCAAAAGCCTAAACACACCAATGGAGATGCCATTCAAGCAAGAAAATCCTTTGAACATTTAGAAGAATTAGCTCTTCCCTAATTTTATCTGTTTATGAATAATACTCTTGGCATTTGAGTCAAAACAAATTGAGGAATTGATAAGTAATCAGCTGATGACTAGTTTTGAGCAGTAATCTCCAAGCCTGTCTCCACACCTCAGGAGGGAATTGAATTAGCTCAGGGGTCACAGACTCAAAGCCCTCCTGGGGTCAGACAGGTCGGGCAGGGGAGGACCTTGACACCCGGGAGCATGCTTGCCCCCATATGTGCCATGCTGCAGTGTGGGCCTGACATGGCCAAGTTTACCCACTTTTTCAAGAAAAGCCAGAAATCCAGACTTTTATGTGAAACTGCCTGATTTTTCAATGTTGGCAACTAATCTAAATAGTTTTAAAATATTCACAGGGGCCAAATAAAACATGTCTACAGGCTGAACTTGGCTCATGGGCCCTTGCCCTGGCTTTCTAAGTTTCCTTCCAACTTCCCTAATGCCTCCAGTCTATGAAATTTCTTTTTCAAAGTTGACACAAAATCTGGATAAATAATTTAAAGCCCCTAATTAGCACAGAAACCTTTTTTTAATATCAAAAGAAGACATTGTTTCAAGGGAAATATATTAATATTCACTGTGTACTTGAGTTCTGACCAATATACTACATGTTTTGATGAAGTTGTTCACTATTTAATTAAACATAGAGCAAGGGGAGCCAGCCATCTAAGGACAGGAGAGCATGCTAGCTGTGATGTCTTAAGGTCAGGGTGGAGAAGAGATAGAGAGATTAACCTCTGTAGGTGAGGAGTTGCTGTGAATTTAGGTCTAGTGCAAAAACCAAAATTCATCCAGAACTTTAACAGCAGAGTCCTGATCTTGGTCTGTGAGGAAAGTTTAATCTCATTGGATCAGATTCTCAGTTCATTAAAGAAAGGAGGAGATTAATACTGGCACCCAGGAATTTTCCATGTCCTCTAGAAAACTATATAGAAATACCCACTCATGAAAGAAACATATTAAATACTTTATTAGCAGACAAGTTTCTGGAAGAACCAAAGTAAGCAGTTTCACATTAACTTTTCTCAGATAGGATGGGGTTGGCTTGGAATTTTTATGATAATATTAAATCCATTAGTGAAGTCAATTATTTCCACATTACCAAAACATACTAATGAGATAATTTTTTAAAGCTGTATTACTGTGTATTGTAAAACATTGGGACCCCTTGAAAACAGCAACATAAAAATATGAACAACCTTTGATTTTAAACTTAGAAGTTGCTCATGGTGATTTTTTACCTCTTATTCAAAATGTCACAGTAACAATCTGAAAATAAAATTAAGAAAAATTCCACTTACAATAGCATCAAAGTGAATAAAATACTTAGGAATAAATTTTTAAAAAGAGGTATAAGGGCTCCCCTGGTGGTACAGTGGTTGAGGGTCCGCCTGCTGATGCAGGGGACACGGGTTT
Source organism: Phocoena sinus (assembly GCF_008692025.1). Classification (NCBI taxonomy): domain Eukaryota; kingdom Metazoa; phylum Chordata; class Mammalia; order Artiodactyla; family Phocoenidae; genus Phocoena; species Phocoena sinus. The sequence continues at coordinate 115,490,505 of NC_045784.1, read as the reverse complement.
GTGCCCCGGTCCGGGAAGATCCCACATGCTGTGGAGCGGCTAGGCCCATGAGCCATGGCTGCTGAGCCTGTGCGTCCAGAGCCTGTGCTCCGCAACGGGAGAGACCACAACAGTGAGAGGCCCGCGTACTGCAAAAAAAAAAAGGTATAAAACTTCTACTCTGAAAAGTACAAAACATTGTGCAAAGAAATTAAAGAAGAACCTAAATAAATTAGGATATTCCACACTAATGGAGCAGAAGTTTTTTTTTTAAAGAATTTTTTAAAAAAATTAATTAATATATTTATTTTAGGCTGCATTGGGTCTTCATTGCTGTGCATGGGCCTTCTCTAGTTGCAGCGAGCAGGGGCTACTCTTCGTTGTGGTGCATGGGCTTCTCATTGCGGTGGCTTCTCTTGTTGCAGAACATGGGCTCTAGGCACGCAGGCTTCAGTAATTGTGGTACTCGGGCTCAGTAGTTGTGCCTCACGGGTTCTAGAGCGCAGCCTCAGTAGTTGTGGTGCAGGGGCGTAATTGCTCCGTGGCATGTGGGATCTTCCCAGATCAGAGCTCAAACCCGTGTCCCCTGCATTGGCAGGCGGATTCTTAACCACTGAGCCACCAGGGAAGCCCCAGAAGATTTAACATGGTTAAGATGGCAATACTCCCCAACTGATCCACTAATTCAATACAATCCCTATCAAAATTCCAAGAGCTTTTTTTTTTGCAAAAATGGCAAAGCCTATCCTCAAATTCATATGGAATCACAAGTGATCCCGAATAGCCAAGACAATACTGAAAAAGAAAAATAAAGTTGGAAGACTCACACTTCCCAATATTGAAACTTACTACAAAGCTACAACAATCAAAACAGTGTGGTACTGGCATAAGGACAGGCATATAGAACAACAGAATGGAATTGAGAGTCAAAAAATTAACCCATTAACATGGATGATCAATTAATTCTTCACAAGGGTGCCAAGGCCATTCAGTGGGGAAAGAATAGTCTCTTCAACAAATGTGGGGAGAACTGGATATCCACATGTGAAAGGATGAACTCGGGTCCCTACCTCACACCATATACAAATATTAACTGTGAATGGATCAAAGACCTTAGTGTAAGAGCTAAACTATAAAACCCTTGACGGATAAACCACAAGGTCCTAATGTATAGCACAGGGAACTATATTGAATATCCTGTGATAAACCATAATGGAAAAGAATTTAAAAAAAGAAAAAAATATGGAGACACTGGGAGGAAATGTATCAAAATGCTAATGGGTTATCTTGATGGGGGGGTTATGGGTGAATGTTATTTTTTACTTTATGCTTTTATGCATTTCTAGTTGTCTGTTATGAATAGGTATTGCTTATAAAATTAGAAAGAAAACAATAAATACTATTAAAAATAGAAAGAAAAAAATTAAATACGATATTTTAACCATGAGAATGTTTACTCTAAAATGAGAAACAATCTTATGCTCAACAATAACAATTTAGTGAAACAAAACTAGTACCCTTTATAACAGTCAAATACTTAAAATGGAAAGGAAATAAACCAAAATATGAAGAGAAAAAAAAACTCTTGGAAGAAAATATAGGAGTATATCTTGCTGACTTTGGGTTAGGGAAAACCTTCTTAGATATGACACCAAAGGCACAAGTGACAAAAGAAAAAATAGATAAATTGGAACGCATCAAAACTAACAAATTTTGTGCTTCAAAAGGGCACCATCAATACATATATACAATGGAATACTACTCAGCCATAAAAAAGAACGAAATAATGCCATTTGCAGCAACATGGATGCAACTAGAGATTACCATACTAAGTGACGTAAGTCGTACAGAGAAAGACAAATACCATATATCAATTATACATGTAATCTGAAATATGACACAAATGAACTTATCTATGAAACAGAAAGAGACTCACAGACATAGAGAACAGACTTGTAGTTGCCAAGGGGGAGGGGGGTACGAGAGGGATGGACTGGGAGTTTGGGGTTAGTAGATGCAAAGTATTCTACTTAGAATGGATAAACAACAAAGTCCCACTGTATAGCACAGGGAACTATATCCAATCTCCTGGGATAAACCATAATGGAAAAGAATATAAGAAAAAGAATGTATATATATGTATAACTGTCACTTTGCTGTACAGCAGGAATTAACACAGCATTGTAAATCAACTATTATACTTCAATAAAAAAGGGCACCATCAAGGAAGTGAAAAAACAACACACGTGAGAAAACATTTGCAAATCATATATCTTGGAAGGTGCCTGTAACAGAATATATAAAAAATACAACTCCATAATAAAAAGACAACCCGATTAAAGAACGGAGAAAAGACTTGAATAGACATTTCTCCAAAGAAGACATACAAACGGCCAATAAACACATGAAAAGATGCTCAAAACCACTAATTATTAGGGAAATGCAAATCAAAACCGCAGTGACAGAGTAGATCTTAAAAGTTCTCATCACAAGGAAAAATAATAGTAACTATGTGAGTTAATGGATGTCAACTAAACTTATTGTGCTATCATTTTGCAATGTGACATATATCAAATCATTATGTTGTACACCTTAAACTAATACAATGTTATATGTCAATTATATCTCAATAAAACTGGAAAGAAAGTAAGTGAAAAATTATTTTTATAAAAGAAAATAAATGTTGGAGAAGGATGTGGAGAAATTGGAACTCTGTACACTGTTGGTGAAAATGTAAATGATGTAGGCACTATGGAAAGCAGTATGGCAGTTCCTCAAAAACTTAAACATTGAATTACTATATGATCCAACAATTCCACTTCTGGATATATACCCCAAATAATTGAAAGCAGGCTCTTGAAGAGATATTTGAATGCACACTTTCATAGCAGCGTTACTCATAACAGTCAAAAGGTGGAAGCACCCAAGTGTCCCTCAATGGATGAATGGATAAATAAAATGTAGTATACACATACAATGGAACATTATTCAGCCTTAAAAAGGAATGAAATTCTGAGGCATTCTCCTACATGGATGAACCTTGAGGATAATATGCTAAGTGAAAGAAGCCAGTCACCAAAAGAAAAATACGGTATGATTCCACTTATATGAAGTACCTAGAGTAGTCAGATTCATAGAAACAGAAGTAGAATGATGGTTGCCAGGGGTTAAGGGGAGGAGGGAAGGGAGACGCCTTGTTTAATGGGTACAGAGTTTCAGTTTTGCAAGATGAAAGAGTTCTGGAGATGGATGGTGGTGATGGCTGTACAGCAATGTGAATGCACTCAAGGTCACCCAACCGTACGCTTGAAAATAGTGAAGATGGTCAATTTTATGTTATGTGTATTTTATACAATTAGAAATAATTTTTTAAATTGGCAAAGGATTTGAATGGATACTTCTCCAAGGAAAATATACAAATGGCCAATGAGCATGTGAAAAAATGTTCAACATCATTAGCCACTAGGGAAATGAAGATCAAAATGAGATACCAATGCACACCTGCTAGGATGGCTATAATTAAAAAGACAGACAATAACTCGTATTCTCCAGGATGTAAAGAAACCGGACCCTTCATATATTACTGGTGGAAAAACTGTGCAGCCACATTGAAAAACAGTTCGGCAGTTCCTCAAAAAGCTAAACATGGAGTTAACATATGTTCTAGCTATTTTACCCCTAGGTATATATCCAAGAAAAATGAAAACATATGTACACACACACATATATGTATCTATGTGTTTGTGTATACACACGTGCTATATATATTGTGTTCATAGTGACATTATTCAAAGTAGCCAAAAAGTGGAAACAAACTAAATGTCGTTCAACTGATGAATGGATGAAGTGTGGTATATTTATACAATGGAATACTGTTTGTCAATAAAAAGGAATGAAGAACTGATACATGCTACGATATGAACCTTGAAAACATGCTAAGTAAAAGAAACCAGTTGCAAAACCCCACATATTGGGCTTCCCTGGTGGCTCAGTGGTTAAGAATCTGCCTGCCAATGCAGGGGACACAGGTTCGAGCCCTGCTCTGGGAAGATCCCACATGCTGCGGAGCAACTAAGCCCGTGAGCTACAACTACTGAGCCTGCGCGTCTAGAGCCCGTGCTCCACAACAAGAGAAGCCATGACAATGAGAAGCCCCCGCACCACGATAAAGAGCAGCCCCTGCTCGCCGCAACTAGAGAAAGCCTGCGCACAGAAACGAAGACCCAACACAGCCAAAAATAAATAAATAAATAAATTTATTAAAAAAACACACACATATTTATGGTTTCGGTTAATAAATGTCCAGAATTAGAGACAGGAAGTAGGTGTTTGCCATGGGCTGGGGATTTGGGGGGTGGGGAGTGTCTGCTAACGGCTACAGGGCTTTGCTTTGGGGGGATGAGAATGTTCTAAAACTGACTGTGGTGATGGCTGCTCAAGTCTATGAATATACTAAAAACCATTCAACTATACAGAACTGCCTGGTATGCGAATTATATTCCCATAAAGCTGTTAAAATGTGACGGTATTCTTCCACATTTACAAAACTCGCAGATTTATTTATTTCACAAACATTGACAGAGTACCTACTATATGCCATTTGGTGTGCTAGGTGACTTTGGAGCCAAACCCCCTAAATTTTACATTAGAATCGTCACAAAGAGTTTTCAGTACAGTCATGTGCACCAATGACTATAATACATGGAAGACAAAGTGAAGACTGAACCCAAAGAGGTACTAAAAGTTCTGATGACGATAAGATCAATTCTTAATTTGGGCAGGCACCATTTGAGGCGTTGAAGGGTAGTGGAGTTTTAACAGGTATCGTTCAGTGAGAGAAGCATTCTAGCTGTGTGTGGGATACCAATGCACAGCAGAAACAACGGAAATGAGAGGACCCTGTTGTGTTTGGGAGATGTCAAGACCCCAGTTGGCCTGGAGGTGAACACTGGGGTTTAGTGGCTCCCTAAATCAGGACAGGAAAGTTAGGCCATATCCTGGAGGGCATTGAATGCCATGCTGAAGAGTTTGGAGTTGGCTTTACTGGGCAAGAAAGAAACATGAAGGCTTTTGAGCAGGGGCATTACCTGATCAGAACTGCATCTTAGACAGATACCCTTGACCCCCACCCTACCTCCACCACCACCCTCGCCCTCACCCTGAATCACACAGCGACAACTACACCTCTCATCCTCAAGAAAGAGATCCAAGCAAATGGACTAGAGAGGCTCATGACTTGAAGACACCAGGCACAGCACAGAGGAGGCTGAAATGTCAGAACTATAGGGATTTATGGAAATATCTTAAACCTTCTGGAAAACCAGTCACATATGATACCAAGGAGAATCAGAACACTATCAGGCTGCTCAAGAGCGACACTGGAGGTTAGAAAGTAATGGAGCGATGCCATAAAAAATGTGAGGAAAAATAATATTCAATCATTAATTCAATGCAAGAAAAGCAAAGGATCACGCATCTTTCTTAGAAACTACTGGAAGATATGTTCTAGCAAAATGAGGGAATTAAACAAGACTGGAGAAGAAATGGGATTCAGGAAACTGGATCCCGCCTGGGAGTGTAGTGTGGGGAAGTTTCAGGATGAAAACTTAAGCAGGCCTTAAGTCTAGACCGGTGCGGGAAGATAGGAGACCCTCGGAGCGTGATTTATGGCGGGAAAAAAAGAGTACTTGATGAAATATCTAATATTATGGAGAAGTTGTAGAACATTTAGGGTATGCAGATTAATAGATAAAATAAAAGAAAACAAAACAGTAGGTAATTAGACATGCCACGAAAAAACTAATATTATATTATTTGACTCTACAATAAAAGATATTAACATAGTTGTAACAGTGTAAACACTTGTTTTATTTAAAAATATAATTACAACAGAACTGTATAGTGTAAGATTGTTAGATCTTCATCTATTTAGTGCTCTTTGAGTGTAACAAGAAATCAATAGATGTTGTCTGAAACTGGTGAACCTAGAAGTACCAATAAAATCATACCTTAAAGAAATGTGGTCATAATTACTAGAAGAAACAGCAAAAAGTATTTAAGTGGTTACTTCTGTGGAACAGAACTAGGGTGTGGTAAAATGTGGGTAGGAGGACTGTAGTTTTTCATTATGTGATATTTGATTCTGAATTGTTTGTTTTTATAATTTTCATACATTATATAATACATATTTAAATTATGCAATTATTAAAAAATCCAACCCTGGATGTGTTGTGAAGTTTGACCTGGAGAGGGTTGAAACTTAATTAGAAGGATGGTGCAATAGCTCTGACAAGAGATAATAAGGGTCTAAACTAGGCTGGTCAGGCAAACAAATGTTCAACCAGATTTATTCAATTTATATTCACGAAGACCTTTTCTGTTAGGAGACTCATTAGAATGTAATCTCCTTCCAAGAAAGGACCTTATCTATTTTGTTCACTACAGTATCTGCCTCATATAGCACAGTGAGTGACACCTGTAGAAACTTGATAAATATTTGTTTAGTGAATGACTAAATCTTGACACATTTTTGCAAGGCCAGCTTGTATTCTTTCTGATTCCTAAGGTGGTGCTTATTTATAAAATAAATGCTTCCTTAGATGGCAATAAAACAATAGCTATATCATTCTTGTCTCTTCTGCCCCAAAAATGACAGAACAGAGTGGGACCCACTTAACCTTATGGAAAGCAGGGTGACAGCTTGCTACAGGAACACAGGCAAGCTCGGTAACGCTGACGTGTGTAGCCCCAGGTAAATGGTTAGTGGGGATGGTGGGTAGGGATTGTTCTAGTTGGACCTAAGAGCTTTAGGGTTTCCAAGATTCCATTCTCTTTGTCTTTAGCAAATAGAACAGGATCAAAGACAGAGTTGAAAAACCATGATCTGGATATTCTCGAACAAGGTATTTTAACAGAATTTTGTACAGAATTCCCATAGACTTGGTTGGAATTTGAGAAAGCAATAACTCAAAAGGCTCAGTGCCTGAGAAGTATTATACCAAGTTGTACAACAGTCTATAAGCAGTGCCAAAGGAGTTTTGCATCAATATATTAGAAAATAAGAAAGACATGTTGGTTCCTAGCTGAAAACAACTGAGAGTACACTTAATCTGCAAGCCCACTTCCTGAATCCTCTTGGAACTCTGAAGATCTAACTTTAAGGAAAAGTAGATGGGTAAAGGACACAAGCAAGGCAAGGTTCCATATAAACCCCACCATCTCAGCAATTGCTAGGCAGGGTATAGACTAAGTCCATTCATCCATGTGTAGTGTTTGCAAATTCCTAGGCATTTAAGTTTAGAGTCTTATTGAGTATGACATGATATTGTGTCCATAAAATAAAAAAGATCTGTTAACTGCATGAAGACAAGTTACCAAGGCAAGAAGCCCGATACAGGGGTGGAAGACAAAAGAGTCATGTTAGTGGCGGTGAGGGGCAAGGTGGGGAACTGGGTCCACCCCACCACAACTCTCAGCAGGTACTCTACCTCAAAGAAGATCTCCTTCAAAATTTGGGACCCTCCCAGTTTGCTCCAACTTGTAGCAATTAACTCTGTTAATCTCTGGATTTTCTAAGCTAGTCAATGTAGCTTGTATTATCTGGTTTGGCTTCAGGGCTACTTCTGTAATATGAAAAAGATTTTAAAAATTAAGAGCTGGGAGAATGCTCAAAAATGAGAGATTGTTTGTATTTTCACAGTGCACACAAGGCATAAAATATGTTTCTCAACATTGCAGCTGCTAAGTAACACAAAGTTTTCCAGTCTCCTAAACACTTGATTATGCACGTCTGCATTCCTATGATACCATTCAGAAGTTGTGCTTAAGTTCTCCATGATTTAGATGCACAACTGGCATAGGAAACATCATTTCTTGTTTATTCTTATTTCTTTTGCTAGACTGAATGTTTGTATGCCCCCCCACAATTCATATGTTGAAATCCTAATTCCCAATGTGATGATATTAGGAGGTGGGGCCTTTGGGAGGTGGCTAGGTCATGGGAGTGGAGCCCTCATGAATGGGATTAGTGCCCTTATAAAAGGGATTCCAGAGAGCTCTCTTGCTCATTCCACCATGTGAGGACACAGAGAGAAGATGGCTATCTGTGAACCAGGAAGGAGGCTCTCACCAGACACCAAATCTCTCAGCACCTTGATCTTGTACTTCCAGCCCCCAGAATTGTGAGAAATAAATTTCTGTTCATAAGCTACCCAGCCTGTGGTAATTTGTTATAGCAGCCTAGACTGAGATGCCTTTGGACTTAGCAGCCAACACCACCACAATTCTAGACTAGACAGTAAAAAGCAGTCAGTGTTTACTCAGGAAGAGGTGACCATGGTGTTTTGTCCTAAACACAAATGCTAAGGCTCTGACATTCATCCAGTGTCCAGGCCTGTGCTGGGTACAGGCGATATGGAAATGAATAAGACAGGCCCATTCTGTGCCCCCGTGGAGCTCAGAGTCTAGTAGAGAGCCAGACCATAAACAAGAAAAGAAAGAAAGAGCATTTCAGGTTGTAAGGACAGCTATAATGGGAATAAACAGGGAGGCATGGTAAGAGCCATGGGGGGGCAGGGGATACTACTGGGGGGGTCAACATTTTTCATAGGAATAAGACAGCCTTGCTCTGAGAAGTTTTCCTTCTAGTGAGGGAGACAGACTACAAATAAGCAAACAAAAGAATTAACCTAATTATGGGTTATGATAAAAGAAACAAACAAAGAAACAAAGGATGGTCAGAGAAGACCTCTCCCAAGGGGTGCTATTTCAGCTGAGGCTCCATGGGTGAAAAGGAACTAGCTAAGCCCAGAGCTGGGGAAAGAACATTCCAAGCAGCGGGAACAGAAAATCTGAAGTCTCCAAGATGGAAAAAAGCTGGTCATTTCCAGAAAGGTGGCCAGTGTGGCCTAGTGAACAAAAGGCAGACTAGAAGGAAGCAAGTTTGGTGAAACCCACAAGGGCCAGCTCCAGCCCAGCATGAGGAACAGGATTCTTATTCTAAATGCACTGAGAAAAGAAAAAGAAAAGAAAAAAAATGCAGTCTACTGTTCCTTGCCCTTTTGGTCCAGACAGTCTTTCTCTGTAAACTTTCATTGGGAAAATGGGTATGGGTTGTTGAGAAATGTGAGATGTCTGGAGAACCTACTGTATAGCACAGGGAACTCTGCTCAATGCTCTGTGGTGACCTAAATGGGAAGGAAATCCAAAAAAGAGGGGATATATGTATACGTATAGCTGATTCACTTTGCTGTACAGCAGAAACTAACAACATTGTAAAGCAACTATACTCCAATAAAAATTTAAAACAAATGTGAAATGTCTGAAAGCAGAATAAACTAGTGTTGGCTTTAAAAATTTCACTGATGTCCAACTGAACATTTGAATACGGTGGTAATATGCAGACCTACTTTTTCTTTTTTTCTTTCTTTCTTTTTTTTTTTTTTGACCACACTGCATGGCTTGTGGGATCTTAGTTCCTCAACCAGGAATCGAACCCATACCCCCTGCAGTGGAAGCGTGGAGTCCCAACCACTGTACCACCATGGAATTCCCCAGACCCACTCTTGTAGATCACTACGACCACTTAACCTGGTAAGCCAGGTGGAGCTTGAGTTCATTCCGCCTTCACTTTCTCTAAAATGGTTAGGGACAGTGTTTTCAACATGGAGTAATATTTGTTATGTTTGTACTGCCTTCCTCTGCTAGTAAGTAACTAAGGTAGTAGTTTGGTCAGTTATATACTGCCTACTTCCAAAGAGGATGTGAAGTGGGTCATGTAAATCCATGTATTACAACAGGATAAAACAATAATCAATATATAAAGTTCACTACCGAGGGAAAATTCGGGTAGGAAAAAGAAAATAAAACCAAAAGTCAAGTTAAAACAGTATGCTGGAATGCTACAAGTGGATCTCAAAGCTAGACATGGGCTTCCTGGTGAACAAAGGAAAGGAGGAAGAAAGACCAAGTTCATATTGTCTATAAGATAAACCATAGTGTTGCTCAGGATAAGGTCAGTTTTTCCTGGCATAGAAACCTGAGAGAAATTTCTCTCATGAATCCTATTAGACTGGGGACATGGTGCTGAAGTGGACCTATATCTATTTTCATAAGCAGCTTTGTTAAGGGATCAATTACATACCGTAAAATTCACCCATTTTAAGTGTACAATTCTCGGTGTCCCTATGTTTTCTTAAAGACGTCTGCCTAAGAACACCTAAGGAGATTTGTAAGCAGAGGACAGAATTATTATCTTTCCTTCAAATAAAGGGATTCATATGGGTAATCATACTCTCTCCGAGCAAACAGCTCTATAATTGTTAGCATATTCCTTCAAACTACTCATCTTAAAGATTATAGTATTTGTTCCATTTTATAAAATGGAGAGCCTAAGGAGCAGGGAAATTAAACAATTTAGCTGAAGTCAGACATTTAGCCAGGGCTAGACTTCAAAACCGGACTGTTACACAAGCCATATTCTGATTCTAATTGCTTAATATGGGATGATTTCCCCTGTTTACAGATGGCTACTCTTGTAGTGTGTTCATCTCACTCAATTGAAGTCCGGAAATGTGAAAGGCTCCAGGAATTCAAACACCCTTAAGGTCCCATTTCAGATTGCTAAACACAGATTAAGTGTGAGTAATACACTCCAGTGCTGTAAGTGAAGAAATAAGATGGTTGCCTCTTCATTTTTGGAGAAACATATGAAAGTTTATGCTGAACCTTAAAAAAGTAGGTAGACCGAATGTAAAATAGATAGCTAGTGGGAAGCAGCCACATAGCACAGGGAGATCAGCTTGGTGCTTCATGACCACCTAGAGCGGTGGGATAAGGAGGGTGGGAGGGAGACACAAGAGGGAGGGGATATGGGAATGTATGTATACGTATAGCTGATTCATGTTGTTATACAGAAGAAACTAACACACCACTGTAAATAATTATACTCCAATAAAGATGTTTTAAAAAAAAAAGTAGGTAGAACATTCCATCACACTGGTCCAGAAATCAATTTCTCAGAACTTTGGTTAATGGCATGCGGCCCAACAGGAATGTATAGATAATTGCTCACAAGCAGAATGTGAAATATGAAGATATTATTGCAAAAGACCTTGCTATTTTCCAGAATATATTAACAGAAGTATAACATGCAGTCCAAAACATTTGTAAATTCGTTCTCTTTGTTTATCCAGCAGTTTTGAACTCCTTGTAAAGTACCCTACAGAGCCAAGCAAGGATTTGACCATTCTGGAACCCACAGTCCCAGAGCAGGACATGAGTATGATATCTCCAGGCTCCAGCCAGCATAGACTAAGAGCTGGGGAGGGACAGGGGGACCGAAAGGTGCTTGCTGGGATCATCTGAGAACCTAGCACAGTGCTGGGAACACAGTAGGTGCTCAGTAATTGGATTTTAACCTGAAGACAATGGGGAGGGGAAAGAGTATTTTATTTTCTTATTGTTTGTGCATTAAAAAAAATCCTTTTTGTTGAGTGTAAGTGTAGAGCTTGGTGAATTCTCACAAGCTGACCACACCTGTGTAACCAGTCACTCATTTCCAATGGAGGATTTTCTTTTAAATACCACATCTTTAAAAAAAATTAATTAATTTATTCATTTTTGGCTGTGTTGGGTCTTCGTTGCTGCGCACAGTCTTTCTCTAGTTGCGGCGAGCAGGGATACTCTTTTTTTAAAAAAAAAATTAATTAATTAAAAAAATTTTGGGCTGTGTTAGGTCTTTATTGCTGTGCTCAGGCTTTCTCTAGTTGCGGCGAGCGGGGGCTACTCTTCGTTGTGGTGCGCGGGCTTCTCTGGTTGCGGAACATGGACTCTAGGCGCGCAGCCTTCAGTAGCTGTGGCACGTGAGCTCAGTAGTTGTGGCTTGCGGGCTCTAGAGCTCAGGCTCAGTAGTTGTGGCACACAGGCTGAGTTGCTCCGCCGCATGTGGGATCTTCCCGGACCAGGGCTTGAACCCGTGTCCCTTGCATTGGCAGGCAGATTTTTAATCACTACACCACCAGAGAAGCCTGCGGGGCTACTCTTCCTTGTGGTTGAGGGCTTCTCATCGCGGTTGCTTCTCTTGTTGCAGAGCACGGGCTCTAGGCGCATGGGCTTCACTAGTTGTGGCACGCAGGCTCAGTCGTTGTGGCTCATGGGCTCTAGAGTGCAGGCTCAGTAGTTGTGGCACACATGCTTAGTTGCTCCGCGGTATGTGGGATCTTCCCAAACCAGGGCTCGAACCCATGTCCCCTGCATTGGCAGGCGGATTCTTAAGCACTGCGCCACCAGGGAAGCCCCACATCTTCTTTTTTAATTTAAAAAATTTTATTTTTTATTTTTTTAACTGAAGTATGGTTGATTTACAATGTTTCAGGTGTACAGCAAAGTGATTCAGATATATAGATATATATATATATATATATATATACATATATATATTCTTTTTCAGATTCTTTTCCATTATAGGTTATTACAAGATGTTGAATATAGTTCTCTGTGCTTTACAGTAGGTCCTTGTTGTTTATGTATTTTATATATAGTTGTGTGTATTTGTAAACCCAAATTCCTAATTTATCCCTCCCCCCACCATTGCCCTTTGGTAACCATAAGTTTGTTTTCTATGTCTGTGAGTCTGTTTCTGTTTTGTAAATAAGTTCATTTGAATCATTTTTAAAGATTCTACATATAAATGATATCATATGATATTTGTCTTTCTCTGACTTACTTCACTTAGAATGATAACCTCTAGGTCTATCTGTGTTGCTGCAAATGTTATTATTTCATTCTTTGTTATGGCTGAGTAATATTCCATCCAATGGAGGGTTTTTAACAAAGAAATAAGCAAAAATTAGTAAGACCTGCCCTCTGCGCTGGAGGAAGGCATAGTTCAATAGGGGAGACAAATGACAAACAAAATGTTTACATTAAAATCTACGTGTTGAATGTTCTAATAGAATTGTGTACGTGGTACCTAGGAACGTGGTGGAGAAAGTGGTTCACTTTACCATGACTTAATGAAGTCCTCACAGAGGAGTGGACATTTGATATGGATCTTAAAGGATAAGAGCTTGTCAGGTGGAGAAGAGTGGAGACAGAACTTTGTACGTAGAAAGAATAGTGTGGACAAAGGCAACTTTGGAAGAAATCTGAGAAGGCCAGTGCTGCAGGAGCCCTGGGGGCATGAACATTCCTCCATTGACCCCACAGTCCTCTCCAACTGATACTCTTTTTTTCTGCCCCCTTTATAGCCCAACTTTTCCAAAGATCATCTCCTTAACACTGCTTCTTCCTCCTCAGCTCCCATCTACTCCTCAACCCATTTCAATCTATCTTCCAGACTGTACTTTACTGAAACCACCCTTGCCGAGGCAGCCAACTTCCATGTTGGCAAATCAAAGGAACATTTTTCGGTCTTTTACCTTGTGTCTCAGCAATATCCAGAAGTCAGTCATTGTTTCTTAGGACAATCTCTTTTCTTGGTTCCTGTGACCACCCACATCTTGAATTTCTTCAAGCTTCTCCTTCAGTGTCTTTTTGCTGGATCCCTGTCTTTCTCTATTCATGCAAAGAGTAAATAAGATAATACATTAAAAGTGTTTAGAATAGTTCATGGTAAATAGTAAGCCCTTAATAAATAGTATCTATTATTATTTCTGGCCTTCTGATGGCACCTTTTTCATTTTTCCCATCCTGTTAGTGATTTATTCTTAATTTATTACCCAACCTCTAAATTTCACTATTCCTCAGGACTCATGCTTTATATGCCATCTATAATTATAAGTCACAAATTTCTATCTCTAGCCTTTCTTATCCACTGAGCCCTTTTTTCACACAGCAGAGAGAGTATTCACTCTGAGACTTATATATCATCATATTTACTGGTGAAATATTGAGTACTTTTCCCTAAGATTGGTAACAAGGCAAGGATGTCCACTCTTATCACCTTTATTCAACATCATACTGGAGGTCCTAGCCAGTGCAATAAGTCAAGAAAAAGAAATAAGAAGCATACAAATTAGAAAGAAAGAAGTAAAACTTTTTATTCAGATAACATAATTGTGTATAGAAAAATATTTAAAGAATCAAAAAAAAATCACTAGAGCTAATAAGCAAATTAAGTAAGGTCACAATATAAAAGGTCAGTATACAAAATTAATTGTATTTCTATATATAACAATGAAAAACTGGGAAAAGAAAAATTAAAACACATTATTACTTATGATAGTATCAAAAATCTTCAAACAGCCAGAGAAAAATCTAATAAAAGACATTTGTGCTCTTTAGACTGAAAAAGAAACACATTGTTGAAAGAAATTAAAGAAGACCTAAATAAGTGGAGAGATACATCATGTTGATGGATTGGTAGAATCAATATTGTTAGGATGTCAGTTCTCCCCAAATTGATCTATGCATTTAATGCAGTCGCATTTATAATCCCAAGAAATCTATCTTGTAGAAATTGTCAAGTTGATTTTAAAATTTATATGAAAATGCAAAGGACCTAGACCAAACAATCTTGAAAAAGAAAAACTTTGGATGGTGTACACTACATGAATTAATACATACATACATACTCTAAATCTACTGTGTAGTACTGGCATAAAGATGGACAAATAGATCAATAGAACTGAATAGAGAGCCTATATACACACACACACACACACACACACACACACACACACACACATAGTTGATTTTCAACAAAGGTGCAAAGGCAATTAAATAGGGAAAGGATAGTCTTTTCAACAAATGGTACTGGAAACAGCCAGATATTCTTAAGGAAAAAAAATGAACCTTGACCCCCTACCTCACTGTTTACTTAAAAATTAATTTGAGATGCCTCATGTATCAAAATGCAGCTAGATATAATTAAAACTATAATGCTTCTAGAAGAATATATAAGAGAATAGTTTCATGACCTGGGGATAGGCAACAGGTTTTTAGACAAGATATACAAAGCACTGACATAAAAGAAAAAATAAGGATAAATGAAACTTCATCAAAATTAAAAATTTCTCATCAAAAGACACCATTAAGAGAATGAACAGTCAAGCCACAGATTGGGGAAAATATTCACAATACATATAACTGACAAAAGACCAAAAAACCCAGTAGAAAAATGGGCAAAAGACTTGACACTCTACAAAAGAAGGTAGATGGAGGGCCAATAAACACATGAAAAGGTTCTCAACATTATTAGTCATCAGGGAAAAGCACACTACAACTGCAGTGAAATGCCATTTCACACTCTTTAGAATGGCTAAAATAAAAAAGATTGATAGCATAAAATGTTAGCAAAGATGTGGAGCAATGGGAAAACTCACGCATTGCTAGTGGGAATATAAAATGGTAAACCACTTTGGAAAACTGTTTACCAGATCCTTTTAAAGTTAAATATACATCTTTCCTATGAGCTAACAATTTCACTCCTGGTTGTTTATCCAAAATAAATATAATCATAGGTCCACAAAAAGAGTCATATAAGAATGCTTACAGCAGCCTTATTCATATAGTCAAAAACTAGGGGTGAAGGACCAAAACATACATCCATCAACAGGAAAAAGGGAAATCTGTGGTAAATTAATACACTGGAATATTAATCACCAGTAAAAGGAACAAACTACTGATACATGCGACAACACGGATGAACCTCAAAAATATTATGTTGGGGACTTCCCTGGTGGCACAGTGGTTAAGAATCCGCCTGCCAATGCAGGGGTCATGGGTTCGATCCCTGGTCCAGGAAGATCCCACATGCCGCGGAGCTACTGAGCCCGTGCACCACAACTACTGAGCCTGTGCTCTAGAGCCCGTGAGCCACAGCTACTGAAGCCTGCGTGCTTAGAGCCCGTGCTCTGCAATGAGAGAAGCCACCGCAATGAGAAGCCCGCGCAAGGAAACGAAGAGTAGCCCCCTCTCGCTGCAACTAGAGAAAGACCACGTGCAGCAACAAAGACCCAATGCAGCCAAAAATAAATAAATAAATATTTTAAAAAAGATTATGTTGAACAAAAGAAGCCAGACATAAGAGTATATACCTCATGATTTCATTTATATGAAGTTCAAGAGCAGACAAAACAAATCTACAGGATAGAAATCAGATCATTGGGTGGGGGAGGGGCATGGAAGAACTTTCTGGAGTGATGGAAATGTTTTACGGCTTGATTGAGGTGTTGGTTATGCAGAGGTATATAACTCATTAAACTTAAGATTGATTAATTTTTACAAACTAAAATTAAATTAAAATACAATGAAAATTAAAACACAAAGCCCCAAAGCCTGAAACAACAAAAAGACTTCATATATCCAACTACTTAATTGACAGGTGATTACACAGGCATCTCAAATGGAACTCAGATATTGAATGGTGGTCTCAAAACCCTTTGACACCACGAAGAAAATGAAAGACGGTCTTGTGATAGAAAATGACTGGACAAAGGTCTGTTTTAATTTGGGTAATTAGGACACCACGCAGTGAGCAGAGGTTGGCACATGCCTGGAACTTCGTGAGCAAGGGAAAAATGGTGGAAGATGAATCAAAGAGGAAGGGCCAGATCAAGTAAGGCCATATAGGCCGTGGTGAAGAGCTTGGATTTTATTTTATGTGTGATGAGAAACCACTGGAGGGGTTTAAACAGGCCCATGGTATGACTTGCATTATAAAGGATCACTCCGGCTGCTCTGTGGAGAGTCGATTTGGGGAATGGGGAAGAGGAGAAGCAAAGTGACCAGTCAGAAGGTGTGTTGGTGCCAGCATGCAGTGTCCAGTCTGTTCCTGGGGTGTGAACTTGGCTGGAATGCTGACCCCTGAGCTTCCCTGAGTCTCAGACCGTTTCCAAGCCTGTTTCACCGGCCTTCCTGTCAACTCCGTTTGCTACCTGATTTCCTGCCAGTGAATTCCTTTTCTCCTTAGGTTAACCAGAGTCAGTTTCTGCTGATGGCAACTAAGAACACTTTTAGCACAATGCCTTGAACTTGGAAGGCATTCAGCAAATATGTGCTGAATAAGTTTCCTCCTAAGTCGAAATTAGTAAGGAGTCCCATGCTTTTCCACCATGGCTGCCATGGTCTAATGGAGAGTATTCTTTTTCGTTAATCGACAGCTTTCCTTGGAGTTTTCAGAGGACAGAGAAACAAGAGGTCAGCAGCTGAAGTAACTGTTATCCTAATCTAATAGGAATAAACATGTTGACGCATTGGTGAAGTCAGTTTCCTTCTAAAAATGCCATATGGGAATTATTATTCAAGGGGAGGGATTCTTCTCTGGATCCTCTGGTATTTAAGGATGCTCCAGATCAACCCACCCACCATTCCCCATATTTTAAACAGCAGTTATAGAAACCTGTGAACTCCTGAGTTTAAGATATGTAGCCACAATGAAAGCAATGATAACTTTTGTCCTTTGCAACTAGAATAAAGAGATCACGGTTTACTTTTCCAAACTTCTCAAGGTAATTCAATTCCTCCCTCCCCTCCAGCGCTTTTAAATGAAAGTCAACTGTTGTCTTTGAAGAGATTTAAAGAAATTATTGAAACAGCTGGAGTCTAAATCTGCTTTGGCAAAAACAAAAAAAAGTGTGGAATTATCCTACACTGGTCCATTTTACATTTTATTGAGTTTGAGCTGCCTAAGGGGCCATCTGCTGGGGCTCCTGTAAAGAAACCAGCTTTCTGTCTACAGCTAGCTCTGAATCCAAAGAGAGGCTAGCTCCTCAGCCACGCTGTGAACCCAGTACAGGAGAGTGTGCCGTCAACTGGAGCTCTCGCTGATGAAAGTATGGAAATGTCAGCAGCTGGAGAAATAAGTTAATTTTGAAAGGATCACTACATCTGATGCTAGATCCTGTCAATTCCACCTTAATAGCTCTGTCATGTCTATACCCTCCTCTCCATCCCCATTCAGTCTTGGCCAATGCTTCTCCAATGTTAATGTGGACACCAATCACCTGGGGATCTTATCACAATGCAGATTCTGATCCCACAGGTGTGGAGTGGAGCCTGAGATTCTGGTCGCGTGACAAGCTCCCAGGTGACGCGCACACTGCTGGTCTTGGACCACACTTTGAGTAGCCAGGGTCTAGGCCACCATAACATGTCATCCCTGGATATTTACAGCAGCTTTCTACCTGGTATCCTGGCTCTAGGCTTGATCTTACTTCCAACAGATTCTTCCTAGAGAAGATAGAAGATAGAAACGATTAGAAGCTAATCGTGGATCTGTAACATTCTCACCTCTCTCCACTTAAATTTTCCCAGTGGCTTCCAATGTTCTTAGAATACCATCCAGACCCTCTCCTGTGGCACCAAAGGTCTCTGTGCCCACGAGCCTCCAAGGCCCACTCTCCTCTGTAGCACTGGGCATTCCAGTCCTCTCACATCGCTGGTGTTCGCTTCCCCTGCAGTGGAAGCGCAGGGTCTTAACCACTGGACCGTCAAGGAAGCCCATCTTTGCAAGTCTTGGCACTTCTTCAGTTGGTGCTGCTCCCCTCTGTCTGCCTAGTGAATGATTCTCTGCTAAGCCTTTTCTTTCCCTCCACAGCTCCTGCCTCTTTCACAGAGGGAGGACCTCTCCCTATGGGTTCCCACAGTACCCTGAAAATCTCTCTACCACCAATTTTAACAAACTGTATTTTAATTGTTTATATGGTTATCCCTTGGACTAAACTGTGAGCTTCTTGAAAGCACAGACTCCCTTCCTTCCTTCCTTCTTTCCTTCCTTCCTTCCTTCCTTCTTTCCCCCCTCCCTCCTCCCCTCCCTCCTCCCCTCTCTCCTCCCTTCCCTCCTCCCCTCCCTCCTCCCCTCTCTCCTCCCTTCCCTCCTCCCCTCCCTCCCTCCCTCCTTCCTGTCTCCCTCCTCTTCTTCCTTCCTTCCCTCCCTTCCTTTCTTCTTCCTCCTCTCCCTCCTCTTCCTTCCCTCACCCTCCCTTCCTCCCTCCCTTCCTCCCTCTTTCCCTCCATCCTTCCTTTCTGTCACACTGAACTCAAAATTTCTGAGATCTCCAGTCTATGGGACTTTGCAACACTGTTTGATCTCCCACCTTCCAGGTGTGGAAATTCCCATTCATGCTGCAAGATTCAGCTGAGATGGTGTTTGCCCCAAGAAAATTTTCTAAAATAATTCTTACACCCACTCCAGCCTCCAGCCAGACTAGGGGCCCCTACTCTGTACAAACAGATCAGAGCTCTGAATACACTGCATTACAATTGAATATTTACTTCTCTTCTCAGCTAGACTAGGTACTCATTCATTCATTCAACAAATATGTGTTGAGCATCTACTGCTCTAGGCACCAGGGATACAGCAGTTCACAAAGGAGACAAAAATCTCTGCTCTGCTTCCTTGGAACTTACATTCTAATGGAAGGAGACATGTAGTACACAAATATCAATACATATGTCAGGTGGTGACAAAGCCTTTAAATGAGAATAAAGCAGGTTAGGGTGATAGAGAGGGACGGGGAAGTGTCTGTTTAGGGTGGTGAGGAAAGGCCTCTTGCATAAGATGGTACCTTTGGGTAGAGACCTGAATGAAGTAAGGGAACAAGGCGTGCAGACATCTGGGAGTGTTCTAGACAGAGGGAATGGCAAGTGCAAAGGCCACGAGAATGGATCGTGCTGGGCATGTCTGAGGAACAGCATGGAAGCCAGAATGGCCGGAACAGCGTGAATAAGGAGAGTGGTAAGCAGCATCGCTGAGCCTTGGAGCAGGACCACCTTTGAAAATAAAGAAGATCGTGGACTCAGGAAGACAGGGAACTTCACTGATGTTCAACAGCCAACACAGAATAACATTTCTTGAGCATCAAGAGCTGTTGTTTATTGCACGTCTGCCGTGGGCTCATTGCCCTTAACACTCATGATGACCCTGCCAGGGAGGTAGTGTTAACCCAACTACACACATGAAGCAACTGAGGCTACTGATTTGTCAAAGGCCACTCAGCTAGTAGGTAGATCAGGTGGGACTGGGACCTGAGTCTGTCTGACTGTAAAGCCTGTGCCACTTCTGGTACATTTCATGATGTATCCTTATAGTTAAAAAAAAAAAAAAACAGTATCGAATAACACCAGAGCCTTTTTTGAGGGGTGAAATGAAACATTATCACAGATTGAATGGTTAAAGAAAACAGGTCACAGCATACAATTTAAAACTTAAAAGTACAAGAATTACCAAGAATGTAATGCCGTTCGGTGTTCTAAGCAGGGCCTGGACTGAGTGAACATACGTTTTGAATGCGAAGGGATGGGGGGTGTACATTTCCTGTGGCTGCTATAGAAAACGACCACAAACTTAGTGACTTAAAACAACAGAAATTTATTCTGTTCTGGGGGCCAGAAATATTGAACTTCAAGGTGTCAGGCACGGCCAAAGGCTCTAGGGGAGAATCCTTCCTTGCGTCTTCCAGCTTCTGTTGGCTTCAGACTTTCCTTGGCTTGTGGCTGCACCACTCCAGTCTCTTCCTCCATCTTCAAATGGCTTTCTCCTCTTCTCCCTGTATCTGTGTCTTCTCATCTGTCTTATATTAGGACACGTCATTAGATTTAGGTCCCACCCAGAGAATCCAGATGACCTCTGAACCCTTAATTACATCCGCAAAGATCCTTTTTCCAAATAAGGTCGCACTCATAGGTTCTAAAGGTTAGAGAGTAGACATATCTTTTGGGGGCCACTACAACAGTTGGTGACATAACATTAACAGATCCATAGTCCCCCCCATGACCATCCCAACCACATTTGAGTCCCCACAGGGTTCTCCTGAACCCTGGCCCTTCTCAAATGCCTCAGACCTTACATAGGAGAAAGAGAAACAAAGTCAGACTAGGTGTGCATAAATTCTTGCTCTGAAATATTATAAAGTATAGCCAACAGGTTTGTATTTAGACAACAGTGTTCTTATCTCTCCTTCCAGGCAGCCACTGGGGTGATACTCAAAATATTGCACAACTGATCTAGCGCAGGTACCAACCCATCAGAATGGATGCCGCAGCCCATCAGGATGGCACCCACTGTAATCAACAGGCACTTCTAGGCTGGTGTCTATTGGGAGCAGAGCAGTAGTAACTAATTACTAATCCCTCACATTTAGGCAGTCACCTGGTTTTCGATGTTTTCTCATAGCATTGATACTGTTTGGTTTCCACGATGGTGCTGTGAGCACAGCAGGGCATGTTATCTCACAGACAAGTGAACAAAATCAGAGGAGTTGGCTGCCTCACCTGGAATCACTCAGCTGTGTGAGGCAGAGGCCGGCCCAGACCCCTTGTGATTCCTAGTCCAAGATTCGTTTCCCTTTATCAGGCGGTACTTGCTAGGATAGACTTAGTTTACTTTGCAATGAGCATAACGTGCATAGAAGATGAGGGCTGGATATCTCTTTAGGAAGCTGAATGCAGGAGACTGACCAGTGGCCAAAATCCAAAATGCCTTCAGGAGCTGGCAGATAAACTAAGAGTGCGGCCGCCTGGGGCGGGTGGTGGGATGCACAGAGAGTGTGGTGGAGCCTACATGGATCTGCAAAGCACATGCCTCCCTTAAAGGTGCTTAAAATCAGATATTTTTTATAACTCTGAGGTAGCCAAACAAAACAAATCTGTTTGTCTTATCAGCCCACAGGACACCTGTGTGTACCCTTTGATATACCAGCCATCTCAATGACAGATGACAAAATTGTGATTCAGAGAGGCCAAGTAATTCGCCCAAAGTCAAACAGCTTGCTACTGACAGCTGAGGTTAGAAAACAAACTACTGGTGACCAGTGGGGAGAGGGGAGGGGCGAGGGGCAAGAGAGGGGTAGGGGATTAAGAGGTACCAATTCCTATGTATAAAATAAATAAGCTATAAAGGAAGCAGCCACATAGCCCAGGGAGATCAGCTCGGTGCTTTGTGACCACCTAGAGGGGTGGGATAGGTAGGGTTGGAGGGAGACGCAAGAGGGAGGGGGATGTATGTGTACGTATAGTTGATTCACTTTGTTATACAGCAGAAACTAACACACCATTGTAAAGCAACCGTACTCCAATAAAGATGTTAAATAAATAAATAAATAAATAAATTACTGCTGAATGAAAAAAAAGATATATTGTACAGCACAGGGAATAGATCCAATATTTTACAATAATTTTAAATGGAGTATAATCTATAAAAATATTGAATCACTATGTTGTACACCTGAAACTAATATAATATTGTTATATATTATATATAACTATATATAATAGTTATTATATATAGAACTATATACAACTAACCCTAACTATACCTAAATAAAACATAAATTTGAAAAATGTTACCATGCTAAGAAAAAATGCGCTCTTCTCACTCTCTGACCAGTACTCTTCCCATCCTTATTCACAGGCTGCACTTGCCCCTACAGTGCCCTGATAGGTCTATCACCCTGGGACTGTGGCTCATAATCCAGGCTTTTACTATCCCTGTGATGCCATACTCCCTTGTCCTCCCAATCGAAATTCCCCAGACATTCTCCCTGTTCCCTATAGCCCTGCTCCATGTTTGGTCTAAGCTGAAAAAGGAAGGCACGCTAAGGCAGCAATGAGAGGCAATGGCTTAGGGTGAATTAGCGTAGCCAGTTGGGTCAGTTGTTATGTCAGTCAAGGATAAAATCTCTTTATTGCAAGGTCATTGGGGAAGGGAATATAATAACAGCATGAAGAAGAGTTTGGGATCTCTAGTTATAGAGACCTGGGTTCAAATCGTGACTGTGTGACTTTGGGCAAGTTACTTATCCTCTCTGTGCCTTAGTTTCAGCTGAAAAATGGTTATAATACTAGTCTCTTCTTCCTAGCACTACTGTGAGGATTAGACACACTATATGCAAAGCTCTTAACACTGTGTCTGGCATTTGGTAATTCATCAGAAATGACAGATCTTGAACATAAAATCTTAGACAATAAAAAAAGATGCATCCCATGTGAGCATTCCTTGGCAGTCTAGACGGCTTCTGTGCTCCAGATCTGACTGGGGTCAGAAAAGAGAAGGGTGAGGAGGGAGAAAAAAATCCTCTGTGTCAACTGGTGTTCCTACATGTTAATGTATATAGATAGCCACCACCATCAGATTATCTTTATGTAAGCAAGAGCTTTTTCATATACTTTACCCATAAATGGGAGTTCCTTGGCAGGGCTATTTTGTGCTGGACCAAGAATAAACTCACAGGAAGAGCGTAATCATGGAATAGACAAATTGGATCCAATATGCAGAATTGGGAGTGTCAGCCAGAAAACTGTAAGAGGCTAGAGATAGACTGGGAATAAAGCACAACAAGTGAAAGAAAACAGGGACAGACTCCATAACCCCTTGTTCTGTTCAACATTTCTTATCGATAATTGGAATAAAGACTAGAGGACAGGGCTTCCCTGGTGGCGCAGTGGTTGAGAGTCCGCCTGCCGATGCAGGGTACACGGGTTCATGCCCCGGTCCAGGAGGATCCCACATGCCGCAGAGCAGCTGGGCCCGTGAGCCATGGCCGCTGAGCCTGCGCGTCCGGAGCCTGTGCTCCGCAACAGGAGAGGCCACAACAGTGAGAGGCCCGCGTACCAAAAAAAAATAAAATAAAATAAAACAAAAGAAGATACGGTTAAGAGGACTTTTAAGCTATAGCTCTCTCCCACATACTAACTTAATAGAGCAGTCTCTTGAAGCTTTGGTTTTAAAAAAATCTATCATGCTTAACAAAACGAGAATGCTATATTAAAACTATTAGGAAGAGGGCTTCCCTGGTGGCGCAGTGGTTGAGAGTCCACCTGCCGATGCAGAGGACACGGGTTCGTGCCCCGGTCTGGGAGGATCCCACATGCCGTGGAGCGGCTGGGCCGGTGAGCCATGGCTGCTGAGCCTGCGCGTCCGGAGCCTGTGCTCTGCGGCGGGAGAGGCCACAGCAGTGAGAGGCCCGCGTACCGCAAAAAAAAAAAAAAAAAAAAAAAAGACTAGAGGACAAATTCATTGAATTTGGGAGGGGCATACAGCTTGGAAGGGATGGTTAAATACCTTGCATGACAGAATTGGGTTTCAAAAAGACCCAGAAAGAAATCTGACTTCCTGGTCTAATCAAGATGGAAAAGCCCCTCTAACAACTAAAAAAAAAACCTGGACATAAACCAACATATGAAGACTCTAAAAGGTGGAAAGAAGAAGGTGGACTTGCTAGGGACCTTGGGACTTCAGGAAGGACAAGGCAGTGAGTTCTCTGGGTTTCCCTTTGCCTCCCATATAACCAGAACAGGGAGCTGGGAAAGTCTGCAACCTGGAACCACCAACAGGCACAGACAAGAAAAGCTCCTTGAGGGGCCTGCTCTCCCTACCCAAAGGGCCAGAAAAAAGGTGGCCTAACACAACAGAAAACCTTTTTGCCAACACCTGCCCCAATCCAGCTAAACACCAGTCTGTGTGTCTATGCCTCTACCCATACCACACTGAAGTGATTACCGGAGCTATATAATAAGGCTACCATTGGGCGGTAGGATGATCTCTCCCACTTCATTCTTCTTTTTCAAAATTGATTTAAGCTCTCCTAAGTTCTTGCCTTTCCATTTCAATTTGAGTGGGTGCTTATATTATTGATTTGCGCCATTTCCTCTTTTCTAATGTATGAATTTAGTGCTGTAAATTTCCCTTCAGCACTACTGTAGTTCTGTAACACAAATTTTAATGTGTTGTTCTTTCATTGTCATTTTGTGATTTCCCTTGAGCCTCCTTCTTTGACCCATGGATTATTTAGAACTATGTTGCTTAGTTCCCAAGTGCTTGGAGATTTTTCTGTTATCTTTGTGTTAGTTTCTAGTTTCTAGTTGGTTTATAGTTTGATTCCACTGGGGCTGGAGAGCATACTCTGTATGACTGGAACTCTTTTAAATTTATTGAGGTTGGTTTTATGGCCAAAATAGAGTCTATCTTGATTAATGTCCCGTGGGCGCTTGAAAAGTATGTGTATTCTGCTGTTATTGGGCAGAATGTTTTATAAATGTCCATTAGATACTGTTGGTTAATGATATTGAGTTCTTCTATACCCTTGCTGATTTTTCTATCAGTTGCTGAGAGTAGGTCATTGAAGTCTCCAACTATAATTGTGGATTTTCTATTTCTCCTTTCGACTCTTATCAGTTTTTGCTTCATGTATTTTGAAGCTATGTTGTTTGATGAATACACATTTATTTATTTTTGGCTGTGTTGGGTCTTCGTTGCTACGTGTGGGCTTTCTCTAGTTGCGGTGAGCAGGGGCTACTCTTTGTTGCGGTGTGCAGGCTTCTCATTGTGGTGGCTTCTCTTGTTGTGGAGCACAGGCTTTAGGCACATGGGCTTCAGTAGTTGTGGCACGCAGGCTCAGTAGTTGTGGCGTACGGGCTTAGTTGCTCCGGGACATGTGGGATCTTCCTGGACCAGGGCTCAAACCCGTGTCCCCTGCATTGGCAGGCGGATTCTTAACCACTGCGCCATCAGGGAAGTCTAGACAAACTAAATTTAATACAATTATTGATATGTTAGGATTTAAGTCTGCCATATTATTGTTTTCTCTTTGTTCTGTTTCTTTTTTCTTGCCTTCTTGTGGATCACTTGAACGTTTTCTAGAATTACATTTTGAGTTATCTATATTTGAAAAATGAAGAGCATAAACTATCCTACCAACATTCTCTTTATGATGACATATGAATTCTCTAGATGATACAGGCTTCCTCTCCAATGCTCCTGACTTCCTCCTGAGCCCTTCCTGGGAGAATCTTTAACATCCATGTTTCTATTAACAGTCTGTTCAGGCCAACGTAGGATTTCTCTATCATGCTTTTCAAAAATTTTCCAGCCTCCACTCATTACCCACTTCCAAACTCACTTCTACATATTTAGGTATTTGTTACAGCAGCACTCTCCTGGTACAAAATCTGTATCATTAAGGTTTCAGAGTAACAGAACCAGTATGAAACATATATTGAGGTTTATTGCAAGAAATTGGCTTATACAATTGTAGGTTCTGGCTAGACAAGTCTGAAATCCACAGAGTAGACCAACAGGAAAGGCAGTCTGGGACTCTCAGTCATGAGCCAAAGCTGCTGTCCAGAGGCAGAATTTCTTCTTCAAAGAAGCCTCAGCTCTGCTCTCAAAACCTTTCACCTGATTGGATCAGGCCCACCCAGATTGTCCAGGATAATGTCCCTTACTCACAGTCAACTGATTATGCAGTGTAATCACATCTACAACATACTTCTATAGAAACATCTAGATTAGTGTTTGATTGAACAACTGGGGACTGTACCCTAGCCAGGACACATAAAACTGGCCATCACAGATGGTAAATTGCCACATTCACATTTTAAAAGTGTTTGACAGCATATACTAAAGCTAAACATATATGTCCTTTATGACCCAGTAAGTATCCTTCCAGGTTTAGACATAGTATAAATGCATGTATCTGCCAAAAGTCATGTACAAGAATGTTCATAACAGCATTTATTTGTATTAGCTTGAAATTGGAAACAACCCAATTTTCCATCAACAGGAGAACGAATTAACAAGTTGTGGCACATTCATTTAATGAACTACTACTTAGCAACGAAAAAGAACAACCTACTACTACATGCACAGTGCAGATGAATCTCACAGACATAATGGATGAGCAAAAACAGCCATTCACAATTGAGTACATTCTGTATGATTCCATTTATATGAAGTTCAAAACCAGGCAAAACTAATCTACAATGCTAGAAATCAGGACAGTAGCTACCTTGGGATGGGAGTTATTGACTGGAAAGAGGCACAAGGGAGCCTGTTGGTGCTGATAATGCTGTTTCTTGATCTGAATGGTGGTTAGAGGGATGTGTGTGTGTACGCACGTGCGCACGCGCACGTGTGCACATGCGTGAAGATCAATCAAGCTGTACAATTAAGACCTATGCACTTAAATTATACCCTAATAAAAAGTTAAAATAATAAAAAGATCCAGACAGGCTAGGAGAATGGGTTGAAACCAACAAAATGATCTTTAATGTCTAACAATTTTAAAGTAGGGCATGAGGAAGACCTGGGGGCTTCAGCTGACCCCAAGTTCTGTATGAGTCAGCCATGTGACATGGCAATTTTTAAAGTGCAAGTAATTTAAGCCGCTTTAGCAGATGCAAAGTCTCTGTTATATTTCATCTTGTTGGTTCCAGCCCATCATTTTCAAATCTCTTTGGATCTTAATTCTGTCATGTAAGACAAAACGGGGGTGTAGAAAGAACTCTTAACTAGGAAAATAAAGCCTTGGAATGATCTTTCTAACTAACTAAGACAACAATCTGAAGTTGAGCAAAAGTCCAATGAGTTGTTTTGTTGGTAACCGGACTTAGATTTAGAGACCAGATACAACATTTTTCAAAAGTTGTTGACAAATTTAAGTGGAACCAGAGGCCAAGAGTTAGGATGGTAATGAGAAGTAACCCTGCCATATACGGAAGAACTTGAGACAAACAACTAAGGAGGGATGTGGAAGAGTTTTCATTTTGAATATTGGAAGGGCTGGCATTTGGAAGAGGGCGTATCTATTCACGCCCAAGGGCAGAGCTAAACCTGTGGTAGGTGTGATGGTGAAACTGACTTGGGTTCTACTGTATTAAGAAGGAACCTTCTAATGCCAGGGGCTCTGCAAAAGGAGGAGAGCTGGCCATCATGGAAGAGTTTAAGCAGTTGCTAAATGACCTCGGTGTGGAGACGGTGCTCAGAGGAGTCCTGCTGCATTGTGCCTCTTTCCAGATATGAAGAAGCAAAGAATGGCACCAAGGGGAAGGAAGGTGAAATCTCAAAGAAAGGAAAATGTTGACACCTATGTTCAATCCTTACTATCCATTTGCAATCTCTTGAAAGTAGTCGGTGGGGATGCCTATTAAGGTAAAGCATCACACATTTTTAACTAGAAATGGACCAGAAATAGAAGGTAAGGCTGTTGCAACTTCTCCGAGGTGCCTCTGTAAATGACGCTAATATCAACTCCCAGCATTATGTTTTCAGGAGAGAGAGAACAGTTTCAAATGCTGTCTAGCCTCTCCAGTCCATTTACAGAACCACCCGTTAAAAACTTTGCCTTGGGGCTTCCCTGGTGGCGCAGTGGTTAAGAATCTGCCTGCCAACGCAGGCAACACGGGTTCGAGCCCTGGTCCGGGAAGATCTCACAAGCTGCAGAGCAGCTAAGCCCGTGCATCACAACTACTGAGCCTGCTCTCTAGAGCCCGCGAGCCACAACTACTGAAGCCTGCGTGCCTAGAGCCCGTGCTCCACAACAAGAGAAGCCACCGCAGTGAGCAGCCCGTGCACCGCAACAAAGAGTAGCCCCCGTTCGCCGCAACTAAAGGAAGCCCGCATGCAGTAACGAAGACCCAATGCAGCCAAAAATAAAAATAAATAAAATAAATAAATTTATAAAAACCTCGCCTTCATGAAGCAGCGTAGAAAAAAAACCCTATTATGACCCTTTTTGAGGACATTCTCTTCAACCTCACTCCTCCTGCCCCTCCCAAACTAAAGTCCACCGATGTAGAAAATCCACCAGATCTTTATACTCACGATAAAGTGATTTTGCTTTCACTGCATTTAATTTAGTAGAGTTGCACCAAACGTAAAGGATTATTCCAGCAAGTGTTGGTCAATCTGACCCTGTCCAGAATGCAATTCTTATTTTATTATACGGCTGCAAAAATATTGTCACAAGTATCTGTGACTATCTATAAAGGACATAAAGTTATTAAAACACATTCTCTTACCAGAGCAGTACAAAATATTACATAAACAAATCAAGCTAGAAGCGAGCATATTTCATTTGCTTAAATAGCACGAAGGAAGCCACCGAAGCAAAGCATCTGATGGGCCAGCAGGCAGCAGGGAGATAATTTCAGTGATGATATGACATGATAAATGGCCTCTGCCGTACACAATTTTCGCTCCAGAAAATGATTCACCTCCCACTCCTATCACATTGCTCTTTCCCATTGATGCATATGTCAGTTCTGTCATCTCCGGAGTCTGAACAGGACCAAGTTTGCCCTGTGTGTCTGGAGCTCCAAAGATGCGAAACCATGAAAGAAAAACAAACCCACAAAGCACAGCCTGCTTTTGGACATCTTCTAAAATGTAAATATTATTTGGGTCCCTTTTCTGTGTTTTCGTTGAGAGTCTAAAGATACCCATAGAATAATACTCTTTTGAGACAAGGCAGCTTGAGAGGAGGTGACAGCAGCCATGCTGTGACCCTGTGGAAGCTAGGTTTGGAGTTCTAGCATTTACCAGATGTGTGAGTTTGAGCAATTCACTTAACTCTTCCTCATCTGCTAAATATGGATATAATACGACTTCCTAGGGTTGTTATGAAAACTAGGTAGTGCCATGCATGTAAGGTGTCTAGCCATACAGTTTGTGTCTATTAAGTGGTACTTAGTATTAGGATTCAGTCATTTAACAAGTATTTATTGAGCACCTATTTGCCCAGCACTGTTCTAGGTGCTGGGAACACAGCAGTGAATAAAGAAACCAAAGTTCCTTCATTAATAGATCTTAAATCTACTGAAAGGAAACAAACAATAAACAGAATAAATAAGTAAAATGTGTAACTTGTCAGAAGGTGATAATTACTGTGGAGGAAAACGTAGCAGGGAAAGAGAATAGGGGGAGCTGGGATTGAGTTTGGGGTTGCAGTTTTTGATGGGTGGTCACCTAAGACTGTGACATGTAAGCAAAGACCTGAAGGAAGTGAAGGAGTGAGCCAGGAGCCAGAAGGCTACCTGGGGGAAGTATGTTTCAGGCAGGTGCAATAGCAACTCCAAAGCCCTGAAACAGAAGCGTGGGGGGCAGTGTTCAGACAGCAGGGAGGCCAGCATAGAGTGGTATGAACGATGGGGAGAGAAGTAGAAAATGAGGTCAGAGGAGTAATATGGACGAGATCATGTAAGGCCATGAGGGACTCCTGACAGGGAGTAGGTGCTACATATGTAATAAGTATTCTTATATAATGCCATCATCGTCACCAGACTCAAATATTTAAAGAATCACCCTTTTCTGGGTTAAAAGCTATAGAAGGCACAAGGGTGGTAGCAGAGAGATTTTTGAAATAACTAGATGAGAGATGATGGCAGTTGAGACAAGAGTAACCGCAGTGGAGGTCGTGAGACATGGTCAGATTCTGGATATATTTTAAGTTAGAGCCAGCAGGATTTCCTGATTTAGTAAATGTGGGGTGTGAGTGAAAGAGAGGATTCAAAGATGACTGCAAGGTTTTGGTGCCCGAGCAACTGGAAGGAGGGGCTTGTCTTAATCCGAGCTGAAGACTATAGAGGTGGGGCACATTCCAGGAGATCAGTAGCTTGTTTTGACCATGTTAAGGTTGAGATGTCTATTAGACACCCACTTCGGGCAGGCTAAGTAGGAAGTTGGATATCCAAGTCTAGAATTCAGGGGGGAGGTCCATGCTGGTGTTAGCAGTGTATGAATTGTGTTAAAAGCCATGGAACTGGAGGAGATCACCAGGGAGTAAGGATAGATAAAGAGAAAGAGGAACTGAGCCCTGGAGCACTCCGATGTTAAGAAGTCAGAGAGAAGAATAGACAAATCCATGGAGATGGAAGGTAGGTTTATGGTTGTCAGGGGCTGGAGGCAGGGATGGAGAGTGACTGTTAATGGATAACGGGTTACTTTTTGGGGTGATGAAAATGTTCTGGAATGAGATCATTGTGATGATTGCCAACTCTTTGACTCTCCTATAAACCACTTAACTGTACACTATAAAAGGGTACATTTTATGGTATGTGAATTATATCTCACTTTAATAAAGAGAAGTTGGAAAGAAGAGGAGGACTCAACAAGGGAGACTGAGGAGTGGTCAGTGAGGTAGAAAGAAAACCAGGAGAGTGGACTGTCCTGCAAAGAAAGAGAAAAAATGTTTCAACAGAAGTGTTACCAAGTGCTGCTCAGACTTAACCTAGGTTGCAGTTACATCAATGGATTTAGCATCATGAAGGTCACTGATGATCTTGAGAAGAGCCATTTAGGTGGAATGGTGGGGGTGAAGCCTTGACTGGAGTGAGATGGGGAAACAAACCCATTGGTCACTGTTGGAGGATGCCAGGGATCCAACTCATTATTTTGAAAACTGGAAAATAGAAAGAATCAAGCATCCTTCCTGCCTTTCTAGGAAAATGGTACCACTAGAAAACCATGTGAGGGGGCATTTCTCTTTATAGAAGTATTTCTAGTTAATAAGTGAAGATGGGATGATAGAATTCTAATATCACCACGTTGCGACCCTCAGTGTAAACCTGTGTATTAGATTAGCAATACTAGCAAAAGCTGCTAAAATCACACCAGGAGGCATTATCATACTTGCGTACCTCCTAATGGAGGCACATGCCACCACCAATGAAATGGTCTTGCTTTTTAAAAAAAAATCAAACTAAACCTGGTTAAACCTCTAGATTCGACTACCAATGTACAGAAAACACAAGAGACAACAGAGCATGTTAAATGAAACTACAGGGATGCAGTCAGTGAATTAGAGAATGTGGGGAATTCTACAGGATAAACAACAAGTTCTTTCCAACAAATAAATTCTAAGGGCAAAAAAAGAGATGGAAGTGGAACACTGACAACACAAAATTCTGGCAAGGATTTGGAGAAGCAGGGACTCTCATTCATTGCTGGTGGGAGTATAAAATTGTACAGCCACTTTGGAAGACAGTTTGGTGGTTTCTTACAAAACTAAACACACTCTTACCATATGATCCAACAATCACACTCCTTGGTATTTACCCGAGGGAGCTAAAAACTTATGTCACGTAAAAATCTGCACATGGATATTTATAGCAGCCTTATTCATAACTGGCAAAACTTGGAAGCAACCAAGGTGTCTTTCAATAGGTGAGTGGATAATAAAACTGTGGTACATCCAGAAAATGGAATATTATTCAGCACTTGAAAAGAAATGAGCTATCAAGCCATGAAAAGACATGAAAGAACCTTAAATGCATATTAAGTGAAAGAAGCCATTCTTTAAAAAGCTACATACTGTCTGATTCCAACTCTATGACATTCTAGGGAAAGCAAAACTATGGAGACAGTGAAAAGATCAGTGGTTGCCAGGGGTTGGGGCAGCGAGTGATGAATAGGCAAAACACAGAAAATTTTTAGGGCAGCGAAAATACTCTGTATGATACTGTAATGATGGATACATGTCATACATTTGCCCAAATCCATAGAATGTGTCACACGAAGAGTGAACCCTAATGTAAACTATAGACTGTGGTTGATAACGATGTGTCAGTATTCATTTATCAGTTGTAATAAATGTCCCGCTCTGGTGGGGATGTTAATAAGGGAGGCTATGCATGTGTGGGTGCAGGAGGTATATGGGAGATCTCTGTATGTTCCTCTTAATTTGGCTGTGAACCCAGAGCTGCTGTAAAAACATAGTCTTTTAAAAAAATCTAGTAGAAGACTCTCAATATATTGCTTTATACTTTTCTGGATCTATGACGTCTAGAAATTTTTGCTGATACAACTGGAATTCTTATTGTATATCCAGGAAGTCTCGTAGCTTTCATGGAATTACATTTCTAAGGAATTCTCAAGATTAGATTTTTATTACAATGTTTTTCTATTCCTCTTGGACACTAGAGCTGATCCACTGTTCAATGGAGGACTCCTTTGGTCTTAACTTTGTATGGTTTCCATTTCCACTGCCCTCTACAATTCTGTGCCTTCCTTGCTAACCATCTTTCTGCCTCTTTTCCATATGTGTATGATAAATTAATGAGGAAGAGACAGACAGATAGACAGACAGACACACACACACAGGAATATGAATGGGAGGAGGGAATTTGGAGGCAGTGAGTATAGACAACTCTTTTAAGGAGCTTTAGCGTGAAAGGAAAGAGAAAAATGAAAAATGGGGCAGCTGCTAGAGAAGGAAGTGAGTCAAGAGACATGTTTGTTCACTGAAGGGAATGATGTGGTAGAGCAGAAAAAATGGCTGACTTAGAAGAGAGAGGGGGGAATTGTTATAGCTACATCCTTGAGTAGGTGATAGCGGGGTGGGGACCTAGTGAGGAATTGGAAAAGTTGCCCTTAGGTAGAAAACACACCTTTTCCAATGTAACTTATTTGGTTGTGGGAGCTTTGGGAAGTTCTTTTTATCTTCTGCTCACTTATTTTCTCAATAAAATAGGAAACTAGATCACTTACTGAGAGTGAAAATGGGGGAAGAGGTGTCAGAGGCTTTAGGAGAGAGGAGTAGATGTGACGTGGTCTTCCACACGAGTTGGACAGTGAATGTCTAGGAAAATAGTTTGGTTGCCAGGCAACTCCAAGGATCCACTTGTGGCTATTAATCATGAATTTAAAGTGAGAACAGATAGTGTGGTTTTGTATTTTCCTTCAGCCACAGTTCAGCTGCAGGTGCAGAGCAGGGAGAGAGGTGAACTTAACCAGGTTTGGGGTTTTGCCAAGTAAGTACGCAGATGTGAGAAGGGCATTAAGTTGGGGCATACACAAGGGAGTGATTACAACGACTGAATATGGAGTGCAGGCTCAGTAAGGAGGGGACAGGAGACATCAAGGGAGTAAGGTATGGTGAAAAGGTAGTAGGATCAACGGATGGGAAGTCTCATGGGGTCAAAAGATAGTTGGAAGTGAGCTGGACAGATAGGAGATGCTGGTCCCCCATCTAGCCTTGCAATGAGACATTGAAAGTTTTGGTAGAAAAATTGGTAATGGCCAGGTCTAGGGTACGATCATGGAATTGAGTGGCTGAGGTGAGGCTGAGGGAGAACAAGATCATTGGAGGAAAGGATGTCAAGGGACTGAGAGGCTGGAGTGGGTACCGAAGTAGTGGTGGTGTTATTAGTGGAAGAGGTCGTGGCTGTGATGGCAGCCCAAGCAGATGTCATTGTTATTGGGAGGAAGGGGACAAGGGCAGCTCTGTAGGGAGTTCCAACGTCTCCCCTTCTGGGAGCTCTTCTTTGACTCTCGTGGTTAAATGAGCCTCTCTCACACCTCTCTCCTCCCCTTCCCGTCACCCATGCATCCCGTTACTCTATTTTGTTTTCTTTAATGCACTCATCGCTGTCTGAAAAGATCATGCTTCTTTAGTTATCTTCTTCCCCCTTATTGTCTGCCTTTTCCACTAGAATCCAAGCTCCATGAATTTGTCTTTTCCAGTGCTTTATCCTCAGGGCCCATACAATGCACTTAATAACCGGCAGTTAGAAAATGATGAAAGAGAAGAATGAGTGAGTTTGATCACGATTGTGCTGCCTTCTCAGCATACAGGAGGGCCCTTTACGAAGCCTTTGGAGAGTGGGGTGAACAGGATGCATTCAGGGGAGGGGAAGCCTGTGTCAGCTGGTGATGAGGGTTTCTGTGAAGGGGGTTCCTGCGAAGCGTGGAGGACCAGTGAGGAGTCCTCAATTTCTGTAAAGTGTGGCCACCGCTTTTTCCCTTCAGGAGAGTGTAGGCTGTTACATGTTGAGTAAATAAATACAGAATTCATGCGAGTGACTCGCCGTGCACAGCCCACTGTGGGTTCAAGCTGAGTTCTTCCCAGCCAGCGGAGGAGTAACTCGATCTTGGGCTGCCCTCCAACTGCAAAATGTTGCCTTTCCTCCGGGGCTCTATCTCCATCTTTTCGCATCCCATTCTTTTTTATCTCCACTGGCGCCAGTCAGGCTCCACCTCCCCTCGCCTCTACTGAAATAGGTCTGGTCAAGAACACCAGTGACCTCCTGTACCCAGTCATTCCATCGTTTCTGCCTCAATGCTCGGCGGCAGGGTGAGACACATCGACAGCTCTCCCCTCCCTGGAACATTTTCTTCTCTCAGCTGCCGTGAAGATAACCTGGGGTTTCCCCCTATCTCACCAGCTACTCCTGCTCCACTGCTTGAACTCCCAACGTGGCCGTGAGGGTCTCAGGGCTCAGTCTGTGGTCTTCTTCTTTTCTCTGTCTTCATCCTGCTTCTGGCTATTTCCCTTGGCTTTGCCTCTCCGCTCCCATGGCCTCCACTGCCAAGACTCCCATCCATCTCCTGACAGCTCTTCCTAGCCAGGACTCTTCTCTGGGCTCTGGACTTCAGTATTTCTGTCCGCCTACTAGACATCGCCTCAAACCCAAACGTCCAGAACAGAGCGCCCTCACCAAATCTCCTCCTCTGTGTCACTCATCTCTGTAAATGGCATCAGCACAGATCCAGTGGCTCTGGCCAAAAACCTGGGCGACATCACCGATTCCTCTTTCTCTTTCACTCACCTCCAGTTACAAATCCCTCATCAAGGCCTGTCGGTCTTACCTTCTAAATAGCTCATGACATGTCTTTGTCTCCATCCATCACCCCATCCAAGCCAGCATCCCCTCCCACCTGGATGGCAGGACTCATGTCCTGACTGATCTTCCTGCCTCTTTGCTCCCCCACTGCAGCCAGATCAATAGTCTTTTCAAAACACAAATTGGATTATGTCTCTCCCCCACTCAATACCATGTAATGGTTCTTCCATTGTCATCAGAATACAAATCCCCAATCCATGACATGCCCGTGTTGACCTCTCTGGTCTCCCCTGCATGACTCCTTCCCCTTCCTTAAACACTGAACTTCTCTTGGTCCCTCAGATGTGCATGGTGAGCACGGGCCCTTCACATGTGTTTCCCCTCTTCTCCGCTATTCACCTTCACCCTATTGACCTGGCTAACTTCTCATCTTTCATGTCACAGCTCAAATGCCACTTCCTCCAGGAAGCCCACTCTGACCCTCACGCTCAGCCCTCGGGGTCCTTGCTCGATGTTTCCAGAGCTCTCTACATACTCTTCCTGTCATAGCGTTGATCTGACTGCGTTGTAACTGCTGACTTTCTGTCTCTCCATCTAGACTAGAAGCTCTGGAGGGCAGGGACCTCTTGTCTTTTGTTCCCCTCTGGATGCCATGTGTCGAGCTCATAGTAGGCTCTTTGCACCAGCTTATCCTTATACTGGAATATTCCTCAGCAGCATCTTTAAAAGTCTGGCTGCTCATCTTTCAGATCTCAGGTCAAAGGTCGTCTCCTCACGGATGCTAGCCCTGACCACCGATCAGAGCTAGTTATCCACTCACTATCACATCACCCTACTTGCATTCTCTGCACTGCACTTGCCACTGCTGGATATTTTCCTTGCCTGTGTGTTTATTTTTCATCTGTTCATGGCCTATCTTCCCCAGCAGGAATGTATACTCCATGGGATCGGGGACCTTGTCCAGTTTTGCCCCACATTATAACGTAGCACCCAGGTTAAAGCTTGGCATGTGGTAGCATGAATGTGGGATGAATATATGTTGGATGAATTGAATGAGTGAACCAATGAATGAATGAATCAATCAATTAATCAACTATAACTCTCAGAGGAGAGCTGACAGTTCTCAAGTGGAAGCTGTAAACTAAGTGAGGAGCTTGTGAAGCCTCCTTCACAAGCTGGGGCCTAAGATGGGTCATCGGTGGATGCCTAAGGACAGTGGCCAACATTCGCCCAGCATGAATGGCTTCTGAAACTCATGAGAGAAGGACAATTGGGAAGGTTCTTTTCTTAAATTTCCAAATGGGGCAGACCTTTGGTATGGCAAGAAGAAAAAATAGCCCCCAATGTCTCTCCCCGCCATGGCTTCCTAAAGGAAGGGGCTGGCAGAGGGTGGCTTCTCAGAACTTCTGATGGATGATGGAGGCTGGTTAATCGGTAACAAGTAAGGCCTGGGACACAGATGTCAAACGAACACTCATGAAAACCAGTTTACCATTGGCTAGACCCAGGGCAGGACGGAGCTTTCGAACAGTCTCAGCTTTGCTGGAGGGCAGTGAAGAGACATACTGGCCAACAGTCCCTGCATTCCATTGCTGCCCTGCCTCTCCCCATCCCCTACCCTCGCATCCTCCACCCCCAGTCGTCCAACAGCAAGAACAGAAAGGCATCACTCCACCTCCAGAAGCTCTGGTCTCAGGAACTCATCCAACTTTACTAAATCGAGCTCTTCGCTTCTGTGAATACTAAGAAGCGAACCTAAATGAGCCCTTTCCAACGGAACTTCTCCCTTGCTCAGCATCAAAATCGAGGTTCTGAGCTTTCCAACAAACATTTCTGAAGCCACCCTCTTTCTTTTTTAAAAACTGAAAACTACACAGCTCTCTCGCAAAGAGCCCTCCTCCCCACTCCCCCTTTGGTGGCCAGCCATGCCAGTCTGGACACCTCCCAAGGACCAGACATTTTATGCCAGACTTTTTATGAACAAAGCACAAGTTCCCCCAAATGCTGCCTGATTGACGGAAGTCCTGTGGGATTCGACCCTTAGAGGATTGCCACTCAAAGGCTGCTTGATTATTAAATACCTCCAGAATAGACACTAAGCCCCCCAATATAAGACCAAACTCCCCGAAGTCCCATTTGCTTGCTGTTTCACATATTGCTGTAGGCAATTCCACACCTTATGTGCCCTCTGGTCCAAGGGGACCCTGTGTGGTGTTGCTCAAATAATAGAAGACATAATTCCTACCCTTAAAGGGGTCCAGCGGGGCCAGAAAATCATACGTGCCAAGGACATACGTGTTAATGAAGACACTTGTAGTACAGACGCATGTGGCGTGACCAGCATTCTCTCTTTGCGCCACCTCTGGTGAGTGGGCTGAGCTCTCAGCTGTCCTTTGGGCCCCATGACACAAAAGAGCTGACTCCAGAACATCAGGATCAGGCCGCACCCCGCATCCAGGGCTAGTGATAACAGCTCAAGTTTAAATTCTGGTTCCCGGAACAAGAAAATCTCAGAAGATCCAAAGAGCCTCCCAACCCAAACTACCCCCCAGTGGAGTGTCTGTTAACTGAGTCAACTGGAAATGACCAGCCTTCCCCCCGAGGCCGGGGTGAAGGCTGTGAATCTAGGAGCACAGGGAGGAATTTACACTTGTGGCTCCAGCCTCATCCTCCTTGCTTCTTTTTTTTCTTAATTTATTTTATTGAAGTAGAGTTGATTTACAGTGTTGTGTTAATGTCTGCTGCACAGCAAAGTGATTCAGTTATACCTATATATTTTTTCCTATTCTTCTCTATTTTGGTTTATCACAGGATATTGAATATAGTTCCCTGTGCTGTACAGTAGGACCCTGTTGTTTATCCATTCTATATACAATAGTTTGCATCTGCTAACCCCAAACTCCCAGTCCATCCCTCCCCCACCCCTCCCTCACCCTTGGCAACCACAAGTCTGTTCTCTGTGACTGTGTTTCTGTTTTGTAGATAAGTTCATTTGTGTCATATTTTAGATTCCACATATAAGCGATATAATATGGTATTCGTCTTTCTCTGTCTGATTCACTTCACTTAGTATGATAATCTCCAGGTCCACCCATGTTGCCACAAATGGCATTATTTCATTCCTTTTTTATGGCTGAGTAGTATCCCATTATATATATGTGCCACATGTCCTTTATCCATTCCTCTTTTGATGGACTCTTAGGTTGCTTCCATGTCTTGGCTATTGTGAATAGTGCTGCTATGAACATAGGGGTGCAGGTATGTTTTTGAAGTAGAGTTTTGTCAGGAGATATGCCCAGTAGTGGGATTGCTGGGTCATACGGTAATTCTATTTTTAGTTTTCTGAGGAACCTCCATACTGTTCTCCATAGTGGCTGCACCAGCTTCCATTCCCACCAATAGTGCACCTCTTCGCTTCTTAGTAATCCACTCGATCACACTCCATCACGCAAGCGCATTTACTTTAATGGGAGGTAGAAGTACACACACGGAGCTGAGGAACTCCCCTCAAAGGACGGCGCCTGAGACTCTGGCAGCGCAGAAATCAGCAAAGCCACTGTGAGCTCAGGAAACGTAGACATTTTGTGTGGGAGGCGGTGGCTCTTGGAAAAACAAAAAAAGAAAGAAAGGACAACCACAGAAAAAGCAACTTGCTGAACTGGTTATCTTTTTGCTTCAGGGCTGGCCACACAATATCCCTGTCACAGAATGAGTTTAAAGGAAAATGAGAAAGCATTTCATGGTCTGCAGAAACCACCAAACTCTAGCCCTGCCCCGGCACAGCAGCCCAGAGCACACAGCACTCTGGGAGACAAGAGGGACCACCAAAGGCTGCCATGCCCACTGTCTCCACTCTCTCCCAGCATCCCAGTCCCGACCCCCGGGGGACTCTTTCCCATCCAGACTTGGTTGTGAGACATGGAACTGGGCAAAGGACTCCCTCAGCCCTTAGCCCAGGCTGTTTTTAGCCGAATGGGTCCAATGCACCAAGCCACAGTAAAATCCACTGCCAGCAGCCGTAAAGAGATGGGGAAATGCGGGGCGGATGGGAAAGGCCTCTGAAGTAGAGAAGCAGTCCCTAAATAGGGAGGAGAAAGCCACATGCTGAGGGGTCATTTTCTGAGAAATCAAATGGGCCAAGTGCAGAAAACATGCAGCAAAATCCCCCAAAGTGTTTGTAAAATATAACCTTGACTCTCAATTCCTTGGGTGAGGCAAACTTGCCTGTGAAGAATTCGTGTGCGGAGCACCTTTTAGGAAATGACCTTCAGACCCTGCAGCCAATTTCTTGGGATAATCTGAGTGCTAGATGGAATTTTTTAAACACCCGGTCAACATTTGATCCATGGCCACGAGGCACGTATTCCAACAAGGCTGTGCTAGCTTTGGGTCCCAATAGAGAAGGTGAATGGGTTTTCTCAGGTGTCACATGACTTTCCTCTAAGAGCGCCCCCGTGAGGTCACGCACGCTGGCAGCAGCATCGGCAGCAGTGTGCAATGTCCCGAGGGAGCCTCTTGGAAGGGCAACACTCAGTTAATGAACGTAAAAGTTCTGATGTCATTGAAGAAATATGAAAGCTCTGATATGCTTGTTAAAAATCAATCTCTACTTTTTTGTGGTGCCAGGTGTTTGGGGAGGACGGGCAGGGGATGGGGGAGGCCACTAAAGTCACATGCTCTTGTCCTGAGGGGGAGACTTTCTCCATAAGGGCCAGATAGTGGATATTTTCGGCTTCATGGGCCCTGTGGGCTCTGTCACACAGGCTCAATCCTGCCTTTGTGGTGCGAAAGCAGCCGCAGACCATATGCAAACCAATGAGCATGGCTAAGTGCCAATAAAACTTTATTTGCAAAAGCAGCCTGGGCCCGATTGGCTCTGTGGGCTGTATTTGGCCTGCAGTCCATACCTGGTGACCCCTGCCCTCTGCTAAGTGAACACTCATTTGCAGATTTCTTCTTGTTCAGCATCTCCAAACTTGCTGAAAGGTAAAGGGACAAGCTGAGATCCCTAGACGCCTATAATCACTTCTCTTCAACCATTCTCAGTTTAATCCCATGATGTCATTCTGAAATGCAGTGGGTCATTGACAGGGTCACATTACTCAGAGAAAAACAGGATGCTCGACACCTAAAATATTCAGAACAAGCCCCGAGCTCATCGCTGCAAAAATGCTCTTATATAATGGGAAGCAAGGGAAAAGGGAAGGGAGCCATGGCGGCTGCCACTGCCCCCACCCCAGAGCACATAGCCCCTTGCAGCTGTCACTCCAGCGGCCAGATGACTTCATTTCAGCTTTCCCCCGCCCCAAATAAAGGGGGTAATAATCTCTCACTTGGGAGAAATACCATATGGTAGATGCTTTGAAAAGTTGTAAGAAAAGTAGAAATTACTTAGGGGGAAAAAGCTACTTCCAAAAGCATGAAATTTGTCTAGAAAAGGATCAGGCAGTTTCTTTGAAATACCATAGCTTCCTAGAAAATCGAGTCTAAAGCAGTGGATTAGGTAACAAGAGGGGCATTATCAAGGCAAATTGATGGGGAGATCTCTTTCTTATGTTTACATACCTTTAGTGCAGCCCAAATCCCCAACACTTATTCGCAAAGCCCTCCCGTGACCTGCTCCCGCTGGAATCTCCAACCTCAAGGCCCACCACTCTCTATCTTGTACTCCAGACTCAAAAATACATGACACAGTGACTTCTAATTCCCCAAAGGCCCAGGGCCATGTGGTTTCATGTCTCTGGGCCTTTGCTCATGGGGTTCCTTGTTCTAGAAGGCCCTTCCTGCCCTTCAAAATTCAGCCTCCTTATATGTATAAAATAAATAAGCTACAAGGATATATTGTACGGCGCAGGGAATACAGCCAATGTTTTATAGTAATTCTAAATGGAGGATAATCTACAAAAATATTGAAGCACTGTTTTGTACACCTGAAACTAACATAATATTGTAAATCAACTACACTTCAATGAAAAAAGTCAAAATTCAGCCTCCTTTGTCTGTTCCCTGACCCTCCCAAATATGTTCGGCACCCCGTCTTCTGTGCTACTTAGGGCTCTTTTGTACATATTTCTCCCATGGTATTTACCACACTGTTGAGTCATTTGTTCGATTAAATGACTGATTTCTTCCACCAGATCAAGAGCTCCTTGCTGTCTGATACATCTCTGGATCTCCAGAGCCTAGACAGCGCTGGGCTCGTGGGAAAGAGCTCAGTATTGCCCAGGTGTTCTCCTTTGAACCACAGCTATATTTTCCAGGGCTTGCTTAAGTTAAGGCTCCAGGTTAAGGTCTCTAGAACACAACAATCTGTAGTCCTGGGTTCCTCAGTGTGAAGCTCCAGTCAACTGAGTCATTGGCATAGTTCCTTCATGAACTTTAACCCAACTCTTCCAGTCCAATTACTGAGAGTCTCCCAGACATCTCCTTCTTATCCTTCGGGTCTCACCCTCAATGTCTCCTCTTCTGAGAGGCTTTCCCTGGACCCACAGTCTCGGGTAGGTCTCCCCATTAGTCTGTCTTGGCTCACCGTTCTTTGGCTTTATGTCACTCATCACAATCTGTAACGATTTGTGATATTTCTTTCTTTGTTTATCGTCTGCCTCTCCCACTAAACGGTTAGCTCCACGAGGGGCAATGTTATTCAGTGTTGTAGCCCTGGCCTAGAACAGGACTTGGCATTTAGTTGGTATTTAATAAATACCTGTTGAATGAATGAATGCCGTGAGGTCTGAGTAACATAATACACCTCGAATGTCCCACACGTCACCATCGCCTAGAGGCGTGCCGTAAATGTTTCTTATCGACATCTCTTCAAACACACTAATCCCAGGAAACAGCTAGGATAACGAAGCGGCATTTCCCCCATTACTCGGCTTGCAAAAATGCTTCCCTCTGTCTACAGACAAATGAGAAGGGAGATGAAAGCCAGAAAGAAGGCAGTTGTCATCTTTCCTGGACAAATAAGATGTGTGCAGAAGTTGACAGCATTCATGTTTCCTGCAAGGGCAGCAGAAGTTAAATTCCCCACAGCTTAAGCAACTGGGAAAACCAGAAATATTCACACATCACCTTAAAAGTGGGTCTGACCATACTGCAGAGGGAGACAAGCCCGGAGATTATGCCCATATAAGGCCCTGCAGGCCGCTCCCAGGGGAGCCTGAGATAATGTGGCGCCTCTCAGCAAAGACCAGCAGGACTGCTCTCAGGGCTTTGTTCGCCAAGAACCCCAGATCTGCCGTCTCCATTTTCATCTAAACATTTGAGGAAAATTCTATTACTACCCTAAACATTTCAGGCCTCACAGACTTTGAAAGAAGTGCTGAAAATAAATCAAATGTGGCCATGGTGGACATGCTCGCTTGAGCCTCCCTGAGCTGCTAGGAGGCTGGGGTGGGAGACCAGGGCTCTGGAAGCCACCTGAGTTCAGACAAGGGCTAAGAGCTGCTTCCTTTTCTGCCAGTGACCAATAAGGCCAGGGGATTGGCAAACTGTTCCTGTAAAGAGCTAGATGGCGTTTTTGACTTTGTTAAGGCCTCTGTCATAACTCCTGAACTCTGCCGTTGGGAGTGGAACAGTCTTAGACCATAGATAAATGAATGTGTGTGGCGGTGTCTCAATAAAACTGTACGGATGGACACCGAGATTTGAACCTCATATAATTTTCGCATGTCATGAAATAGTCTGCTTTTGATTTTTCTCAACCATTTAAAAATGTAAAAGCCATTCTTAGCTCTCAGGCAATATAAAAACAGGCAGGCGGTGGGCCCGATTTGGACTGAGGGCTGCAGCGGACTGCCTACGGAAGCAGGCAGCCATGCACAAGGAACACAGCCTCAGGCATCTGGCCTCACTTGGATGTTTCAAGCTTACCTCTGCCACTTTCTGGCTAGGTGACCTGGAGCAAGTCGGTGGAATCTGAGCCTCAGTTTTCCACATCTGTGTAGACTTCCCTGTCAGCTGTGGAATGAGGATTTGAAGAGATAAGGAATGGGGAGCACTCAGCATAGCTCTTGGCACATAGTAAGCACTCAGTAAATGTTAGCTACTGTTATCTGAAATGCCCTTTGCTTGGAGCCGGGGTTCTCCCTTCGGATAACCCAAGTGCCGAGCACAGTGTCTGGAATGCGGTAGAGGCTCAGGAATTGTTTGCTGAATGAATGGAACTCCACTGAAATGTAGCAGCTGACATTAACTAACTAACTAGCTAGTTAGCTAGTCGC
Source organism: Phocoena sinus (assembly GCF_008692025.1). NCBI lineage: Eukaryota > Metazoa > Chordata > Mammalia > Artiodactyla > Phocoenidae > Phocoena > Phocoena sinus. Next base: position 115,447,027 of record NC_045784.1, on the reverse strand, counting down.
TAACTAGCTGCCGGGGCTGTCGAGTTTCAGCCTGTCTCACTTCCAGACGTTTAGTTTTGGCCCAGTGTCCTGGTTGGGTCATCACTGGGGACAAACGGTTGGTAGCTGCTCAATAATCACTCGACAGATGAATGAATGAATGAACAGCTACTGCCTAAGCCAAGCCTTACGGTGTTTGAAGTCCAAGAAAAGAGATTCCCTTCTCCCCTCCCCCACCATCCCTGGGGCTCCCGATGTTGCGAGGGGTCATGAGGATGCGGGGGACCCCTCTGAAAGTCTGCTCGGGGAGGCGGTAGGTCATTGTAGGGCGCTACCTGTTTGCCTTCTTCTCTTGCCTCCCTCGGCTGGCCCCCCACGGGGGTTACTGGCCTGCCTACCACCTGCCTCTCTAGGAGACGTGGCTCTCACACAAACTGTTTGGGGCTTTTTCAAGGCAAATTGCTCTCTGCATCTGCCTCCTCATCCAGAGGGGCCTTGTTCCAGCTGCTAAGGTAAAAGAGGGGTTAGCCAGTGATTCAGGCCCATGTGCTTCATGGGGGGAAGCCATTTATTTTTCTATAAACAGCATATGGTGCTCATCTACCCCTCCCAAGGAGGCTGTGGGGATTCCTGGCACGTGGGTGATTTTAAGTTTCAAAGATTCTCCTGGGTCCTGGTTAAAAAAAAAAAAACAAAACTGCAGAAAAGACGGAAAAGGAAATTATCTTGAGCAGTCCCTAAACCACGAAGAGCATCACGGGCGGATTGGAGGCTCCAGCACAGGCCTCCCTGGAGACAGGAAGGCCCTGGTGAGGCCCAGCCAGGCTGATACGGTGCTGGTTTTCCGGCCGGAGAAGCAGCGCGGGCATCAATGAGCGCACTGTGCTCAGCCTCGGGCGCCACCGAGAAGAGGTCTGTGGGCTACGTGAGCACTGACGAGACCTTTAAAAGCTTCCAGCTTTCCTCTAGAGGAAGGCTTGACTTGGCTCCGGCTACAAATACTGTCAACCACATCATAGCTGTTTCACAAAAGCACTCAGAAAATGGAAAATGTGAAGGGCATTTGTGGGAACCAACAAGGAGCCAAACACAAGCACGGCATCACTTTTCCCACCACCCAAGGAGCCACCTTCCCGAACCTCAAAGAGGCAGAAAGGGGAGTCGGGGGCCTCATGCCCGTTGAGCTGGTGAGCTCCAGAAGGCCCACGAGAGTCGGCATCTCAGAGCCTCCTTTGGACCTCTGAGCCCATGGCACCAGCCATCTCTTCCGATTTAAGAGTAGGGATAATATCCGTAACAGCCACCACGGATAGAGTGGTCACTGTCCCCCAGGCACTGGAACTAAGCATCCCTGTGACCTCGGACATTCACTGAACCTCTCCTAGCCTCAATTTCTTGCTTACCTGTAAAAGAGACACAATAATAGCGCTTACACCAGAGGATGCTTGTGAAGATTCAGCAAAGCAATGCGTGGGAAGGGCTTAACCCTGCCCCCTGGCCCATACGAGGTACTCAGTAAGCGGCAACTGTTATTATTACTATTCCACGTGAAAAGTATCAAATGATTAGGCTCAAAGAGGGAAACGAGAATGGTCTTAACTCTGCCTTCTGTCTCCCCTCACCCTCACTCTTCTCACCTTACCCTAGCTCTTTAACACAGACCCTATCCATTTTCTCCCAATCCCCAGAAGGGCAGCCTGGACGAGGACTGACCTGACCGTCGAAAAGCATGAGCTAATCACTCACAGGTCTGGGTGCCCGTCAACCGCCACTCTGAGCAGACTGTCTCTTTCTTCCTCCCGGCCAGGTCCATTTTCTGCAGTTTACATCTCCTTGACAATGCCACTTTGGCCTGGTTCCACAGGACAACGCACGAGGCACACCCTGGCAATGTGAAAAGGCGTCAGTTGGCTACCTTGTCAGACTGTGGAGCTGTGAATCAGAAATACCAAGGCATCTGAAAGCAAAAGCCACACCTTCTGTGATGGCCACCAAAAATAATGCCCCCAAAGGTATTTTTTCCCCTTCCTCTTCTGAGTGTAAAGCAGAAGAGAGGGAAAAAGAAAACATGAGTGGCAGCAACCAGTCCTATGAAGAGAATGTTTCATCTTGGTTCGTGCATTTGTTCATTCATGGCATTCTTAGTGTCTCCTCTTGGCTGAGTAATATGCCACAGGTATGGGGAAAATGAGACGAATAAGACAACGGTGCCTGGGCCCGAGGGGTGCACCATCTACTGGGGGAGATGGACAAAATAAATGAGCAATTGTCATATGGTGTGGAAAGTTCTCTGCCGTTGGGCCCCAGAGGAACGGGCACTGAACTCATCCTGGGAGTGTTTGTTTTAGTCTGAGAACAAGCCAGCGACAACAACAAAAAATAGGCTTTGATGAAAACAAATGGAACTCAGCAGCCCAGGAAACCAAATACAGAGGGCACAGGGCCTGCAAAGGCAGCTCTGGATCTTCTTCCTCTGGGTCATGGTGATTCTGCTGCTATTTCTTGTCCATTCCTGAGCCTGATTGGGCTCTTGCCTCCAACCCTCAAGAAAGAGTTAATCCTTAAGAAAATGCTCACAATATTGTTTTAATTGAAGTATAGTTGATGTACGATGTTTTAGGTATACAGCAAAGTGATTCAGTTATACATATATATTCTTTTTCGGATTCCTTTCCATTATAGGTTATTACAGGATATTGAATATAGTTCCCTGTGCTATACAGTAGGACCCTGTTTATCTATTTTATATATAGTGGTGTGTATCTGTTAATCCCCAATTCTTAGTTTATCCCTCCCCCACCCCCTTTCCCCTTTGGTAACCATAAGTTTGTTTTCTATGTCTGTGAGTCTATTTCTGTTTTGTAAATAAGTTTATTTGTATCACTTTAAAAAATTCTACATATCACTGATATCATATAATATTTGTCCTCTGATTTACTTCACTTAGGATGATAATCTCTAGGTCCATCCATGTTGCTGCAAATGGCATTAGTTCATTCTTTTTTACGGCTGAGTAATATTCCTGTGTGTGTGTGTGTGTGTGTGTGTGTGTGTGTGTATGTGTATATATATATACACATACATACATACCACATCTTTTTTTTAACATCTTTATTGGAGTATAATTGCTTTACAATGGTGTGTTAATTTCTGCTTTATAACAAAGTGAATCAGCTATACATATACATATACATATATCCCCATATCCCCTCCCTCTTGAGTCTCCCTCCCACCGTCCCTATCCCACCCCTCTAGGTGGTCATAAAGCACCCAGCCGATCTCCCTGTGCTATGCGGCTGCTTCCCACTAGCCGTCTATTTTACGTTTGGTAGTGTACATAAGTCCATGCCACTCTCTCACTTTGTCCCAGCTTACCCTTCCCCCTCCCCGTGTCCTCAAGTCCATTCTCTAAGTCTGCGTCTTTATTCCTGTCCTGCCCCTAGGTTCTTCAGAACCTTTTTTTTTCTTAGCTTCCATATATATGTGTTAGCATACAGTATTTGTTTTTCTCTGACTTACTTCACTCTGTATGACAGACTCTAGGTCCATCCACCTCACTACCAATAACTCAATTTCGTTCCTTTTTATGGCTGAGTAATATTCCATTGTATATATGTGCCACATCTTCTTTATCCATTCATCTGTGGATGGACACTTAGGTCGCTTCCATGTCCTGGCTATTGTAAATAGTGCTGCAATGAACATTGTATACCACACCTTCTTTACCCATTCATCTGTTGATGGACATTTAGGTTGCTTCCATGTCTTGGCTACTTTGAATAGTGCTGCTGTGAACATTGGGGTGTGTATACCTTTTCGAATTACAGTTTTCATTTTTTCTGGATATATGCCTAGGATATATTTATTTTAAACATATTTATTTTAAACATCCAAAATAAAAATCCCAAATCCTGTGTACAGTAGGATTCCAATCTTGTACTTGTTTGTTTCTGTATGTGGGAGTTCATAATGCACATACAGAAAAAAGACTGGAAGGAAACACATACAAACATTAACAATAGTTCTCTTTGGGAAGCATTTTTATATCTTCTTGTTTCTTAAGTATTTTCATTTTTCCACGATGAACATGTATTAATCTTTGTTACCTGAAAAACAATGTTAATTTTAAAAGCGAAGAGTCTGTCTGCAAAAGGCTGCATTGCTATGTGATTCTGTTTATATGACATTCTGGAAAAGGCAAAACTATATAAACAGAAAACAGGTTTGTGGTTGCCAGGAGCCTGAGGTGGGGAAGGGACTACCTACAAAGGGACACATAGGGCTTCCCTGGTGGCGCAGTGATTGAGAGTCCACCTGCCGATGAAGGGGACACGGGTTTGAGCCCCGGTCCGGGAAGATCCCACATGCCGTGGAGCGGCTAGGCCCGTGAGCCATGGCCGCTGAGCCTGCGTGTCCGGATCCTGTACTCCGCAACGGGAGCGGCCACAACGGTGAGAGGCTCGCGTACTGCACAAAAAAAAAAAAAAAAAGGGACACAGGAGGATTTTTTGGAGTGATTAAAATGTTCTGTATCTTGATTGTGGTGATAGTTACATGATCGTATGTGTTTTTCAAAACTCACAGAACTGCACACTTAAAAGGATAAATTTTATCGTATATAAATTGTTCCTCAATAAATCAGAATTTTTTTTGTTAGAGTCTGGATCATTTCTCTGGTTCTATTATTTTTTGAAGAATCTAATGGACCTAGGAAGATAATGACAAATCTGGAGGATATGATCTCAAAAGGAAGATTAAAGAAAGAGATAAAAAAAATTTCATATTCCTCTCAGTCTCTTCAAGTTCAGCCATAAATGGCTGGGGCTTGAGTTTGGTGTTTTGGTTTTACTCCTTTTTTAAAGTGACTTGAGACCAGGATATATGAAAGACATAGTTTTTCTTGGTATTTAATGAGGTGACTTGAGTATGAATTCAAGTATATGATTTACAACTGGAGTGATAACTTTATGAAACATTTACATCTGTGACAACATCTAATAAAACTTATTATTATTAGAAACATTGCTTGTATGGTTAGAACAGACTGTCAAAATAATCCCCCTTGGACCAGACACATCACAAATTGATCATTTACCTTGTTGCTCTTGCCAGTATCATATCTAAATTCAGGGGACTTCCCTGGCCGTCCAGTGGTTAAGACTTCGCCTTCCAATGCAGGGGGTGCGGGTTCGATCCCTGGTCGGGGAGCTAAGACCCCACATACCTCGTGGCCAAAAACCCAAAACATAAAACAGAAGCAGTATTGTAACAAATTCAATAAAGACTTTAAAGATGGCCCACATCAAAAAAAAATCTTAAAATTAAATACATAAATAAATAAGTAAATTCAGTCTGATGGAGAATCGAGAAAAGGACCAGCCACTGACACAATTTTCTTTACGAAGATTGGGGTTTTCATTTATTACAAGGGACACAACATAAAGACTACCTTTGAGTAGGAAACTACATGACCAGAAACTGGCAAGAACATAAGATTATCTGTATTAGGAGAGAGAGGTGCCTAGACACAGACCCTCCTTCACACAAAAGGACTTGAGGACCCCCTGTGTGTATGGCATAGGGATGGGTGCTACAATTCCTGTCCTGAGTGACCAGGGTAGACACTGCTGTTCAAATTCAGTCATATCATTTAAATATTTGAGGCTGCTTTGCCCTTTATTTCATATCGAATCAGATCATTGTCTATAAACACTGACATTAGATGCTGTTATAATTGAGGTAGCATCGAAGCTACTTCCACTTCTTCCTTAGGTAAACAATAACAAGAGGAGATTCTAGAATAAATCAGTGTTATGGAAAGGAGATGGGCAACAGGCTCAATACAGACAGAAGAGCTGTTCCAGTTACTTTTTATTAACCTGTAAATTCTTCTGTTTCTCCTCAGAAGTGGCTTCAGATGTGTAGTACAGAAACTGCATGTACACTTGCTCCTGGTTCAGATAAAATCAGTTGAGAAATCACAGAGAAATACCGAAAATTAGAAAATATCTAAGCGATGGGTCCTGGTTAAGGGCAAAATGAAAAGATGGCATGGAGTTTTCTACAGAAAAAAAATTGGCCATGTTAGTCTATTTTATTTACAAACTAGGAAATTCGAGCTCTAGACCCATAAAGCCAGAGGCCCACTGGACATCTCCACTTGGGTATCCCATAGGTACATGATGTGTCCTCAGTGTGTCCAAACCTGAATTCCTTCCCTTTCCCTGTCTCCCTGCTCTGCTCCTCCTGGGTTCCACATCTTGGTGAATGGAACCACCACTCACCAGTCACTCAGTCCAGAAACCTGACAGTCATCCCTAACCTCCCACTCTTCCTCACCTCCCATATGCAAGCAGTCAACAGGTCTCTCCTAAACCTGCTTTGTCATTCCCTTACTGTTACCACTGGTCTCCATATTCCTGGATCCAATGGATGCTCTCCTATCTTTGTATGACTTGATCTCTTTACAGAATTTGACACTATTGGCCATCCTTTCCTAATGAAAACTCTTTCTCCTTTAATATCTGTAACACTGCTTTCGTTTTCTACCAACCTCTCTAGTCTCTTTAAACGTCACTGGTTTTGCTTGCTTGTTTGTTGTTGTTTTGTATTTTTTTTCTAGGACTCTTCCTATTATATACTTTCTCTTGGGGATCTCATCTGCTCCCAAAGTCCAGATTTTTCTCCTGTGCTCCAGGCTTATATATCCAACTTATCCTTTAAGGCTCAATTCAACGTGAACTTCCTCAGGAATCACAGAATAGTAATTCATCTAATTACAAGTGTCTCTACTGCTAGACTGTGAGCTCCCTGAGGGCAGGAACCATGTCTTATTCGCCTCTGAATTCCCAATACCTTGCACAGGCACTCAGATAAAGTTTGTTGAATGAATGAATGGTTAGGAGAATCAAGTCATTGGTCTCCTATGAAAGGCAGAGGTTTGAATCCCCCTACTGACATCCCTACCATTGGGTCAAAAAGAGTAGAGTTCAGCTGGATAGAGTATACTGTAATGAGAGCAAAGTTGCTGGCTACATTATTACCCAGACCAGCCAAATTTGTCCTGGACGGTAACTCTAGGCCAACTGTGAACTCTGACCAGCTGTCTTGAAAACGTAATGTTAGTCATCAAGAGGAGTGGGTGAGAATGCAGCATCACTAACCCAGATGGTGGTAGGGTCTCACCCCAGTAAGTAATCTTCTCCTCTCATTGGTGTCTCCATCTGAACCCCCTTTTGGGGTGGGATTGGTGTCAGCTGAAGAAAACCTTGGGGAGAGAGAGAGGACACTTTTTCTTCCTAGTGTCTCCAGGGGCTATACATCTAACCCTGCCGTCTACAGGGAAAGACTGAGGTAAGCCAATGAAGTTTTCTGTATAGGTTAAGGGCATACTTTGTGAGGTTCTGAGTTTAATATACATTTTAAACATATATAAAAATATACATTTTTTAGATCAGCACATCAGTCCTACAATCTCTGGATGGGGGAATAAAATCCTGCTGAGGAAGGAATGTAATCATGAGTTAACATAAAAGCAATTTTAGGAACTACCTATCGGGATCAACGTTACTTTTTTTTTTTTTCAGTGACAGCTCTCTGTGGATCATCTTTCTCTCAAGGTAGTTCTGAACTGACTTTTCCCAACAACTCCGGAGGCAACGAAGACTTCGTTTTGGAAACATTGGCTGGGTGAGCTGATGACTCACACCTCAGATGAATTAATAAAAGTTAAGAAAACAAAAACCAGATGTTTCCTTCATCTTAATATAGGCCTCTATGCTCTCTTTTGTCAGTTATACTGTCAATTGCTGGTTTCCTTCTCTTGGGGCAAAAATCAATTTTTAAAAAGTTTGAATCTCTCTGCATTTTTTGATGAACTCTGTCCCCACAGTTGCTATTTGGCTCAAATGTCCACAAAGACTGCAGCTCCGGCACCGACGGTTTCAGCAAGCGAATGGCACACAGTGCTTGAGGACAGCATACCAGAGGGCTTTGGACGCTACACTGGATTTGCTAAAGAACTCCTGCAACAGTCTTTGGGGAAAAGCACAAAGTGAAGCAGTCTCCTTGCTCACATGTAAACCTCCCCAGAACCAGAAATGGTCTGGCCAACTAGCCGAGGCTTCCTTTCCAGATCCAGGATTCATTCTTTGGCCCTTGACCCTCCCAGAAAATGCTAAGAACTGTATTTTAGAGTGCCCACAACATATATTTTCATTCTCCTGGCCAGACCAGTGGAGGATACACCGAAATCCAGAGTGACGCACTCTTTAAAGTTTCCTAGTAATACCATCCATCATTCCCGGAGAACTTCGGAAGCATTCTGTTTTTTGTGAGGGAAAATCATTTATTTTTTCCTCCATCTATTGTACTTTGCTTAAGGCAATTATTTTCCCCAGACGCCACCCCAAGCAGAAAGCTCCAGGTGTTCTTCGGTCATAATGGGAGAATGGACTGCAAGTCCTGGTGTCTTCCAAGCTTGCATCCTCTCATCCCCTCCCAACTTTCTCATTTGGAGCCCTGAGCTCCTTTCTCTCACTCTTTTCCTGCTTGGGTTCCATCTCCCCTCACCTTCCAGAGGCAAATTTAGATTTGCACCTTTCCTGCCTACATTTCTGAACGTCTTTGTCAAAAAAGGGATTCTCTAAAACTGCAGTACTACCATTCCACACACCCATTTGCCCAACCTAGATCGCTGGGAATCATCGTAACCCACCTCACCCCTCACTCATTCACCGCATTTAGTCTCCAAGTCCTGTTTGAGTCTATTGACGACATGTCTCCTGCGTTTGTTCCCTCCGCTCCATTCCTCCTGACGTTTCTATAGTCCAGGCCACGCCCTCTTTCACCTGAACCACCATCCCTGTGTTCGCTCCTCCTCTGTCCGGAAAAGCCATCCTTCCCACTGCAGCCACAATGAGACTGATCCTTCTAGAACCCAAATATGGTCATGTCTTCCACACACTGCCACTCCCTGGTCAGATAGTGGGCGTGGAGGCCTGGGAAAATCTCTTACACCAGTGAGTAACATGGAAGTGTCCGTTAAAGCTAGGCTAAAGCCACAGAAATGGCAGGGCATTCCCCAGCCTCCTGACCCCTCTCCCAGCTGGGCATTTATCATCCGGACTTTCCTCCATCCCAGTGCCATGTTGCCTGCGTACTTGCTAGTCTCCCTCACTGGACGGTGGACTCTGGATCTTGTTCAGTTCTGAACCCGCAGCACCATTCACAGTGCCTGACACAGAGCAGACATTCAAAACTAAATAAGAGACAAAATGCCCTCTCCCTCCAAGGCAATGTGTTAGTTACCTACTGCTGCTATAGCAAATTACCACAAACATAGTGCCTTAAAACAACCTGCACTTGTCCTCTTACGGTTCTGTAGGTCAGAAGTTTGACACAACTTCACTGGGCTAAAATCAAGGTGTCGGCCGGGCTGCTTTCCTTCCAGGGGTTCTGGGGGAAGACTTTGCTTCCTTGCCTTTTCCAGCTTCTAGAGACCGCCTTCCTCTCTCTTCAAAGCCAGGAATGCAGCATCTGTCTGCCCCTGCTTCTGTTAGCCATCTCTTTCTCTGAACACAGCCAGGAAATGTTCTCCAATGTTGTGGGCCCGTGTGACTGGACTGGGCCCACCTGGATAATCCAGGATACTCTCCCCATCTCCAGGTCAGCTGATTAGCAACCGTAATTCCATCTACAACTGTCTCTTTGCCATGTCACTATTCACAGGTTCCAGGCATTAGGGTGTGGACATCTTTAGGGTTCATTATTCCGCCCACCATAAGCAGTAATGGGTAAGGGCCCTGAATCCCATATAGCGGTCCCTTTCTAAATGCTTTTTACATGATTGCAATGCTTTTACCTAATTGGCTGCAGCTGCCTTTATATCAAAACCATGATTTAAGTCACCTCTGTGTTCCTAGTGCCTGGTCCAGGGCTCAGACCCTGTGAGGTGCTCAGTGTTTGCTGACTGGAAGTTAGGAAGTAAAATATTGGTTGGCTGGAATGTTTAAATAGCAGCTTCTTGGTTCCCCTTAGAAAAGGGAGCTTTGATTGTTGGTCCCAAGAAAGTGTTAAAAAAACAATTTTATAGCACAATCAGGGGGTCCTATCGCCATTATCTTGCTTTCTCACACTAAACCAGCTCTCAGATTGGAAAAACAGTCAGCTTCCATTATCTGACAGAAGTCTTCCAGATTTTTCAGATGAAAAAACAGCTCACATGCTTTCTGCCTAGTCCACATGGGAACACAGCTGTATAGGAAATTCAAGCGAACAAAAGAAAAAAAAATCATGCAATAAAGCCTTGTGACTCCCCAGGCAACCAAGAACTGAATACTTCTCAAGCAATTTTGGTAGGATTAGTATTTAAACACACAGTGAACAACCTCAGTTCCAACAAATCTGGAGAAATTAAGCCTTGTTTCCAAGAAGCGCTCACACAACTTTCAATGCGTTTTTCCATCACGGCGAAAAGAAAGAACTTGCACAGTTAAGCTGCATCTCTCGAGTGGGATCCCACGCCCACTGGACAGCAGCAAGTTTAAAACGAGCAGGACACCGGGGGCAGGGCTCCCAGGCTGCAATGGCGGTATGGGTGCCTGGTAAAGGAAAGGGGCTCTTTCACTCAGCAGACAGAATTGTCCAGAAACTATCAGGTCTCATGGAGTTCAGGCTCCAGCAATGACAGCCCCGGCTAAGCCGGTTCTCAGAGTTCAGCCTTCACCATGGCAACCGCTTGGGAAACCTCCAACTTGCTGAACTGGAGATTCTGAAGGAAAGTCACCCACAGTAGAAGCACGGTCTTCAGAGAGTTTTCCATAGTTTATTCATATAGCACCTCACCAGCAAAACCTGACAGAATACTCAAGCTCAATGTCAAGAGCCTTCTGAATCCTGGTCAAAACGTTTCAAGGTACATCACTTCACCTGATCCCCCAAACAGGCCTGGCAGCTACTTGGGGCTGGAATCATACTCCAGTACCTACCACAGGGCTGGCACATGACAGTAGCTCAATAAATGTTTGCGGGATCCGTGACCTGTCATCATTTTATAAAGGAAGAAACAGCCTCAGAGAGGCTTAAGCAGCCTCCTCAGCATGCCCAGCGGCAGGCAGGGCTGGCCTCCCGCCTCTGTCTTTCCCACTCCACCATGCTGGCCTTCTAAATCCAACTCAGTAAAGGGCAGGAGGACGTTTCGCTCCTTTTTGACAAACATTCATTGAGCGTCTACCCTAAAGCAGACCTTCCCACCACTCCTCGCTGTCCTCTGCCTGGGCAGTTCCTTCAAGCCTTGGTTTTAGTGTCACCTCCTGAGGCAAGGCCTCCTCGATGAGCCCTTCCACAGCCACCGGGCCGCCACCGCCTCGCACCCAGTACCCTCTACGCCGTTTCCTGTTTGGTACTCATCCCTGTCTCTAATTACTTGATGTGCGTATTTGTCTATTTATGGTTGGCCTTCCCCGACTGGAAGCTCCGTGATGGCAGGGGGCTGGCTCAGGCTTTCTGGTGACGCCATAAGATGAGGGAGACGAGGCCACTGAAACAAACAGCCAATGTGCTCTCAGGTGCATTCATAAAGATGTCCAGAACAGTGGACTTCCGGTGCGTGTCTGAAAGACAGGGAGGCGATGGGGTTGTCAGCACGGGGCGGAAAGACTCAAGGAAGACACACCAGCTCTTCTTCTCCAACGTCTGAAGGCTGCGACCCAGAAGAGGGCCGTGGACTTGCCTCAGAGGAGCGGTGGGAGAGGGCTGGAGGGACAAAGTTGCAGGGGCGGGCTTGGGTTCAAGGTGTTCCTCATTAGGACTGCTGGGTACTTCCTGTCTTGCACACTAATGTATGAGTACTAAGAGGGTGGCCGGCATCCATTTTATTCCTCTCGCTATGTAAATAGCACAGTACCTGGTATGTTTGTCACTCCATAACTATTTGATTGAATGAATGTTGTGTCGAAGATCAGTTACAGGCGGAGGCTGTCACTGTTCACTCTGCCTGGAATGTTCCTCATCCCCCCCACCCCCGCCGCCTGTCAACTGCTTGACCCTCCGGTTACTCTGTGGTCTAACCTTAAATATCCCGTCGTCAGGAAAAGCTTCCCTATCCCCCATCACCGAATTACAGGGCCCTCTCAGAGCCTCCTGCATTTTTCCATCGTGTGATGATTGTATCTGACGTTATTCGCTGGTTATTTGAGGTAGATATTCCCCTACCCGAAGGCACTCAGTCTCTCTTGCCTGAATGATCCCCAACAATGCCGTGAGAGAGCTGTTGGCATCCCCTGTAGAGTATGCTCTGTGAGAGCAGGAACTGCTGTTATTTGCTGCTATAGCCATCGCGTGGGGCACAAAGCAAGTACGCAAGTATTTCTTGAATGAATTAATGATTTGAACCCAGGTATGTGTAACTCCAAACCCTGGTTTTTTTCTACTACACCAAACTCTGCGGGTGCAGAGCCATTGTTCAGGACTTCGCGGTCTGCCATAAAAGGTGGGCCCCTTGGTGAAAATGTTGGAAGGCAGAGTGTGAAGGCATGGCACCAGCCAGGGTGCCTCACCCATGGGCTCAAAGAGATACAGGAGGGCACTTCACTAAGAATTCAAGAAACTTCCCAACCAGGGGAACTTGTGTCTGGCAGCCAACAGTGCAGCAGACGGAAGGACAGAGCTGAGACTTCATGCCCTACCCTGGCCTGATGGCAAGCAGGCGGTGGATGGGCAGCAGGATGGACGTCTGCAACTCCTTTCATCATCCTTCTAGTTATACTCAAGATGGACTAGCCCATCGCGTGCTATTGGAGCTGGGAGAGTAGCAGGTAACAAATCTAGACTTTGGATTTGAATCCTGGATCTGCCACTTACTAGCAGTGTGACAACTTCCCTCCACCTGAGTTCCCTCATCTGTGAAAGGAGAATAACACAAAGCATGCTTAAGATTAGATTGAAATGTGGATGAAAAGAACACCTCCTATATACACTGCCTGGATCTAAGGGGGCTCAAAAAAATGAGTACTATTTTTATCATTCCCAGTTTATTTCAAGCCTCATACCTCAATGCTGCATCATCTGTGTGCAGTACTTCCTGGCAAGGACTTTCTGATGAAGTCAAGACATCTACATTTTCATCTCCTTACACCTGTGCACTGAGTCAGGTAAACAAATAGACTTGCTCAAATCTAATGCAGGGTTTTATTTGTGAATTAGGAAACATGCATTTGTTCAAGAAACGAGCATCAAAGCTGCTGTCACCAACCCCAACCTATAAAACTTCTTACGTACAAAGAGAAAGACCTGTTATAACTTGGAAAAAGGACTATTTGTGTGATCGTGCTCTCAACCCAACTTGCAACTGCCTTTCTACCTAACTGGATACAGAATTTACTCCCCCCATATAATGGAACTAACATTTTCATGACATTATCCACCACTGAGCTAACAGGCTACAAATCAATGTAACAGATTCGACTGCTTTGAGTCGTATTTCTTAAATGGTCCCATAAGCAAATACATCCAGCCTCACACATAAGCACCAAAAATTTGCCACCCCGTAAGTTACGTTCCGTTAGGTTTCTGTTTGTTGCTTTTTAAAACATCAGTCTTCCCCCTTTCCCAGTAGGTATATAGGTAGAAAAATAAATGAAGTCAGCACTCTTTACTTCTCACTAGAATAAACTGTTGACTCAAACACTGTGAGTGGTTATTTGCAAGGCTATAATTTTTTTAATGACAGATTTTCCTAAAAGAAACCACTATAACATCTGTCCAAGAACTCCAAGGGAAAACAAAAAATACATAAAAGATTAAAAGTCTATTACTTTAATAGCACATTGCCAAACATGGACAACTAGGATAAAATGCCAAGGAACCTTAAAAAATAACTTGAAAAGATGCAACGTTCAAGTCATTCAAACGTGTAGGGTCCACAAAGAACAGAAAAACAAGTCCGAGAACAGTTCTACTTGTGCATGATGGGAACTCAGACTGTACCTCATCCAAGTTCATTCAGGTGTCTCAAACCAATAGATGTATGAGCAGAGTTTGTTTTTTCTTCTTTGCTTGGAGATGCGCACGCAGATTAGAGGAGAGGAGAATCTTCCAGATGCTGATGTAAGCGCAGCAGACTTGGTTCCCCTCTGATAAAGTACGAAGGCAGATTTAGTTGACTCAAACTTTATCAGTTTCCCTAAGAAAAGGTCTTATGCATGCTGAAACAGACGAGTTACTGAATTTGTCATGCTAAGTATTTACAGCAATTTTCATAAAGTGAGCTCAGTAACTTGACAGGATAAAAAAGGTAGTTGTGAATTTCTTATATAACCTTTTACAACGTGAATGACTTCGTGGGTAAATGACGCTGAAGTTCAAAGCCCCTCAAACACACATTAACAAGAAATTATTGACTGCATGAAGAGGCACACATTGTAGAAAATGCACACTTCACGGGGTTCCTGCATAGCAGGAAAGTCACTACCACTACATAACAAATGGCTATGCCAACAGTTAGAGCTGCCACTCAAGGGTCCAACAGTAGAATTCCCTCAAAATCGCAAGGAGTGTTTGCATCACAGCAAGGAAACCTTTGGGAAGACAAGTACATATTTTGTTTGCAAAGATGTTTTGTGTTGGACAATTTGAACATCGCATAAACAAATCCATTTTTGAATTGGGTACGATTTAAGGCAATGCTACTCAGACCTGAGGGGGAAAAAACCCACAGAAGTTTCTAGTTTTCTTCTGAAACTTTGACGGGTCAGTATCAGTGTCGGAAAGGATCCCCCCGCTAAGATTCAATGCACCACTAGGTATCTGCAGCTTACAAAATAGGATCCACTTGCATACTCTGAATACGAAATGGGCAATGTTATGTACTCTTCCTTGAAAACTGTAAAAAAACAAAACAAACATGGCAGCTTAGGTATTTCATATTAAAATGTCACATGAGCATGAAGACAACTACACCTGGTGCACACAAAGGAGCAACCGCCCTCACAGCAAGCTCTCCGCAGCGCTGTACTTCTCTCATGACTGGCTGTGGTGTAGTGTGGAACGGTCATGGATTCATAAATTAACTTTTAACATCAACTAAAGACTAATGAGTGACAATTAGACACAAGTAAGTTCAAAAGTTTTACATTTTGCTCCTGTTTGGCTGCTAAAGAGCAGCGATTTAAATTCATATAAAAACTTCTGACCACAAAGCTTGCTATACACATAAAGTACATAATCAAAAAGTAAGCAGCAATTGAATTTCTTATTTAAACTTATCTGGTATATAGTATTTACATATTTGGGGGGAGAGCTCTCCGAAACCACCATGCTCCTTACTCCCCTTCCTGGCCTCTGCCCCCTCTCCGCCTGCCCCAGCCCCTCCAAATCGAAATCAAGTGCTCTGAACTATATACAACTGTACTTTGGCTAAGTGGGCTGGATGGCGCGACTCCTTCCCAGGTCTTGGAGTGGAAGAAAAGAAACAAAGTCTTGGAAGTCATGTGCAGCCTTCTTTTCCGAGTAGCAGTGTACTGTAGCCAACAAACCTGTTCTTTTCATGGCAAGGGGGGCAAAGGGCCCCCGCACTTCACTCCCCAATCTGAATGGGGCAAGATCCAGAGCCACTGGCCTCTTGCACCACAACAGGCCACCGGACAAAAAGGAAAGGAAAAGGTCACGACAGAGGCAGCAGCAATCAATACAAGTTTCCCGACAAAGGAACTTCTCCTGCTAGCACTCCCCCCCTTCCTCTCCCTCCCCTCCCACAAATTCATTGCCTTAAAATTAATTCATATCACGAGAACTCGGTACTCTGGTTAAGTGTCAAGTAAATATAAGAAAGAGTAAATCTGTCACCTTGTATACTTGAACTGGGACATAAAGCTGGGACACACGACATCACTGAAATTAACTTTCTAAAACAGATCCAGTCTACATAGTGCAGCCAATAAAACATTAAGAGTTTGTTCACAATCTGCCTTGTACAGGGTATTTATAGTCTTTCGATGCCATATAAATAGCATTTATACAGCTTAAACATTCAGAGACATGCACTGGGACTTTTTAGGTAGTACGAATTTCTTCACAATCACATGTGCAAATTTTACAGATCACTAAGTGAGTAATGAGTAAGCTTAGGCTGGACCGTGTCTTGTATTATCTAACAAATTTAACGGGGGTTCAGAGTCATCCATAGGAAGAACCAGGCGTGTTCCCCGAATGACCAGTTCATGGTCCCCGAATGCAAGTTCCCGATCCAGGGCATCTTCAGAACTGTTTCCCATAAATCTCCTAGGGGCACCGGACGATGCTGATTCAGTGTTCACGGTAGAATCTCCATACGTCAAACTAATATCACCATCATTGAGAATAAGATCGGAGTCATCATCTTTCAACTGTTCCTGGTTCTAAATTCAAATAAAATAAGTTTTGCGAATTGTTATGAAATTCAAGAAACATTTCCAATAGCAGAATTTTCAAGGATGCCCTATTTAAAAAGCTTCAGGGGCCGCTCCCTGCCCTCAGGATAAAGTCGAAAGTCCTCACCTTGGCTTAAAAGACACTGTGCGACTTGGGCCCCTCAGCTTCATCTCCCACCACCTTCTGTTTCCCTGACCTCACCCGCCTCACTGTGTGCCCGAAGACTGAAGTGCTGACAGCTGCCCCAAATCTCTCGTGCTTTCTCTTACGTCCTGTCCCCTCTCCCCTCCTTCATGTAACTAGTGCCTACTTATCACTGAGGTCTTGGCTGAAAAGTCACTTTCTCCCAGAAGTCTTCCTTGATCATCCAAGGCTAGCTTAGGGGTCCTCCTGTGTTCTCCCCTAGCGTCCTGTACTTAGTCTTCTCCTTAGAGTGGCACTTACCCCTTTGCGTAACTGCTCAGGCAGTGGTCTGCACCACACACACCCCCCGCACTAGACCCTAAGTCCCTTGTACGCTGTGTACTTCAATCACCTAACAGTTTGGGGGCACAGAGAAAGTATTCGCTAAATATAAGTTCAATTGATTGTTGAACAGATTTATATAAATGAAGCTTTTACTGCCGTATCAACAATACCTAGAAATACTGAACCCTCACTACACACTTGTCACCCAGCTCAATGGGCGTTGGTTCTAATGGAAACTTTGGGGCCAAAAAGAATGTAAATAAAGTTCCAGAAAAGGGAAAAATGTCTAGCATATATAGTGCCACTGTGGCAAATTAAAAAGTGTACATGTGCACAGGAAAGTCTAGAAGGTATTCAACAAAATGATGATAGTTAGCTCTGCATGACAGAATTGCTAGTGGTTTTCATTTTCTTATGTTTTTGTACTATCTGAAATTTTATTATAATGAGTACATATTACTTTTTTTTTTTTTTTTTTTTTTTTTTTTTTTAAAGAAACTATCTACTCCCTGAGTCTCTTTTTTTTTTTTTTTTTTTTTATTTATTTATTTATTTATGGCTGTGTTGGGTCTTCGTTTCTGTGTGAGGGCTTTCTCTAGTTGTGGCAAGCGGGGGCCACTCTTCATCGCGGTGCGCGGGCCTCTCACTGTCGCGGCCTCTCTTGCTGCGGAGCACAGGCTCCAGACGCGCAGGCTCAGTAATTGTGGCTCACAGGTCCAGTTGCTCTGCGGCATGTGGGATCTTCCCAGACCAGGGCTCGAACCCGTGTCCCCTGCATTGGCAGGCAGATTCTCAACCACTGCACCACCAGGGAAGCCCCATATTACTTTTAAAAATCAGAAAGTCATTTTTTAAAATGTAGAGTAAGAATTATTCTAAATACTCATATTGATCTAGCAAAAAAGTCTGTGACTAATACTCCTTGAGGGAAGTAGAGCTGACAGAAACATCCTACACTCAGCTCTCCTATCCTGTGCGTGTTTAAAATCTTTAAATTTGTCTAAGATGGTCAAATAGACTGAGGGCACAATTGGACAAAAATTTTTAAACTTAAAAAAAATTTGCTGTTGCTAGAAATTTGCCTAAATACTCAAAGACAAAGACATGTGAATTAAAAACCAAACAAACCCATTCCACCAACCAGCCATAATCCCTTCCTGCCCAATCCAGTTATAACAGTTAAGTCTAACAAGCGTGTCTATCGCTTAATTCAGCAATACTCAAAGCTCTGTGGCACCTTCACTCGTCAGCAGGGGCTCTTCAGCACCTTCTAATGACTTTATTAAGTTTCAGGTTTGGGGCAATATCTACCAAATTTTAAAATGCATATGACTTTTGACCCAGCAACTTAACCTTTAAAATCTATTCTTTATAACTTTATATTCTTGGGTAAATTTATATACACAAGGATATTCACTGTAAACATTGTTTGTAATAACAAAAAAACAAAAGGAGGAACAATGTAAAGGTCTAGCCACAGGAGACTAAATCAATCTTGGCAAAACCACTGTGCAGCCACCAATAGAAAGAAGGTAAGGGATCTCATGGACTCTTAGAAACATATCCATGCTGTATCATTAAGTGAAAAAAGCAAGTAGCAGGATAATACTCTTATTATGATCCCATTTGTGTAAAACAATAAAGAGAGCTATATATTCACATATAAGTTTGTGTAGATAAACTATAGCAGGGAGTATCCAAAATAAACCCTTAATAAAGACTGCCTCTGGGGGATGGAGGTGGGAGAAAGAGAGCGACTTTTATTTTTCACTTTGTACATTCCATACTGTTTGAATATCTGGCTGCAAGCATGCTACTTTTATAATTTAATAAGTAGTTAACATAGCAAAAAATAAAATTAAAAAATTAAGTTTTATGGTTGTTATGGGTTACATGGTATCTCTCCCCCACACTCCCCCCCAAGAGATGTGAAATCCTAACTCCCAGTACCTGTGAATGTGACCTTATCTGGAAATAGAGTCTTTGCAGGTGATCACATTAAGATTAGGTCCTTGGTGTGGGCCCTGAGCAAGTATGACTGGTGGGTGTCCTTATAAAAAGGGGAAATTTGGAGACACAGAGGCATACGCGCACACAGGGAGAACGCCAGGTACAGATGAAGACAGAGATCTGTGTGATGCATCTTCAAGCCAAAGAATGCCAAAGATGGCCAGCAAACCACGAGAAGCTGGAGAGAGCCCTCGTAAGGCCCCAACCCTACTGGCACCTTGACCTCAGACTTCTAGCCTCCAGAACTTGAAACAGTAAATTTCTGTTGTGAAGCCATTCAGTTCGGGGTACTCTGTTATGGCAGCCCAAGGAAACGAATAGAACAATGCCGTATTTTGCTATCCACAGGACACACAGGCATTGTGGAACTCTTCTGGCTTTTGGTGATGGCGAGTGGGTCTTTGGAATCCCAGAGCCAGATCTCAATGACTTAACTGACAAAGCTGGCTGACCCCTCAGCACAGAGCCACATGGGCTAACAGGGTAAAGAGGGAATGGGGGCCGTGCTTGATATGGGAGCCTGGGCAAAGTGGCAGGGAGGGACAAGACAACACGGGGTGTTCCCCCCAGCCCACCAGTAGTCTGTCGGAACTGTGCACTGACTCAACATAACACAACGCTGCAGGGTGCTCCTGCCTGACCCAGGTGCCACCCCTGCTAAGACTCCTCTTCCCCATCCATTCTCTGTGGGATCTGCTCGAAAACACCACGGAGGCGGTCACAGGGAACTGGAGGGTGCACGTCTACACTGCTTTACCACAGCCTCATCTCTCAACTCAAGGTGTTGCATCAGAGTAGTCAAAATTGGTGGGTTTTGTTAACATGGGCACTTTATTTGATGCACCAGATTATTTTTGAAGGGTTGGGTTAGAAGTAAAGGTTTTTAAAAAAGAACTTGAAAAATTAAATATTCATATTTTAAAATAAAAACTGGTTAGCATTTGTCATTTCTTTCTTTGTGGCAATACCTGCTGAATCACTAATCTTATGTCGGCAGCTAAGGAAAAAATATGGAATCTAGATTATATCTAGATATATCCATGCCTCCCAGCGATACGGTACACAGGTAGATAAACTTTCCCTAATACCCGAAATAAAAGAGCATCTGTTGCACTTTAGGGGCATCAAAAAATGTTTTAGTAATCCTCTCCACATGACTGTGACGACCCTGATTTATAGATTACAATATACGCAGTTAGTACTAAGCTCAGGCCACATGCTGCAAATAAATGAAAACCAGCATGGAAATAGAATTATTTACTAAAATCACTGACAGTAAGATGAGATGCTA
The DNA here is from genome assembly GCF_008692025.1 of Phocoena sinus. Classification (NCBI taxonomy): domain Eukaryota; kingdom Metazoa; phylum Chordata; class Mammalia; order Artiodactyla; family Phocoenidae; genus Phocoena; species Phocoena sinus. The sequence continues at coordinate 115,426,872 of NC_045784.1, read as the reverse complement.
TTCTATATCTTTTTTCAAATGACGGCTCAAAGGCGGTGAATTATATTTATAGATTTCAGTGCATTTTCTGGCTGAGCAAAATATGTTTATATTCCTGCTTGTGGATTTTATACCTTAAATGCAAGCAAAGCAAAGCAAAACAAAACAAAACACCAGTAACCCATCCACAGAACAGATAGTTTTAAATTTAACTTAATGAAGAACTTAGGTTCTGGATAAAACCAACTTACCTCATAAGCCTGAGGGCTGGTTAGGCATCTCGCAACGGGTCCACAGCAGGCAGGGAGGGTTGTCGTGAGAGGAGGCCCACTGTGCGTCAGCAGAGGCTTCAGATAGCTGTGCCAGTTAAGGAAGAGCTACGTTCCTTTCTTTACCAATTTAAAAGAACAATCTGTTTGATAACAATCACTGTCACAGTGTACCTACCAATTCAGATAGCAAATGTTGTCCCATTTCATGACCCTATTATGCAACGGGAGGGAGATTTTATTATTATCTCTGTTTTACAAATATGGAAACTCAGGCTCATAGAAGTCAATCATCTGCCTAAAGTCACACAATTAAGTAAATGGAGGACCAATACTCGAACCCAGATTGGCTTGATTCCAAATCCTCCGCCCTTTCCACTACATCATATTGCATTTCTGATTTTACTAAAGCCAAAAGGAAGACAAAATCACTTTCAATTTAGCGCTGAAGGAGACACGGAAGAAACTAAAGAATGGTAAGAGCCTAAAAAGAGATTAAATATTCCAGTAGTAGAATATAGCAATAAAGATGGTTTTAACTATTTATTGTAGATTCAGCTGGCCTCTTCAATGAGCTGAAACTTTAGTATCAAAGGAAACTCAATTCTAAAAACATTAAAAAATTACACATCATGAGGTCCTCTGTCATAGACTCTTATTTCAGTATTCATCTATTCTCCAAAAATAAAAATAAAAACAGATGCAACAATATATTTGATACTCAGAAGAAAAAAAGAGGGAATCATGAGAAAAAGCAGAAAAAGGGAGAAAGACACATACATATTCGCTACTTTCTAAAATTACAACTTAAGGTTGTTCTCAATTAAAAATGAGGAGGCCAAAGAAGTTTACATAAATTCACATATTTATAAACTCTAAGATTAAAGTACTTCATATAAACACACTTACATAGCTCATAAAACATCTTGCCACACAAAACCACTGAAAATCTGAAATGATGAATTCTACTAGTGCATTAAGTACAGAAAGTACCAGATCGTAGTTTAGTGGTACTTAACAGGCTAGTACGGGGGCTAATAAGTCTTGGTATTTAACTCTATAAGAACAAATTCCCTAAAAACTAAAACTTACCAAATATTGACAAAAGGAAATCTGAATAGTCCTGTATTTATTAAAGAAACTAAAAACCTCTTCATACAAAAAGTTCCAGGCCCAGAAGGCTTCACTGGTTAAAATCTTCCCAGACTTAAGAAATAACACCAATCTTACACAAACTCCTCCAGAAAAATAGAAAAAGAGAAAAATTCTTCCCTACCTGTTTTATAAAACTAGCACAATCTTCCTATAGAAACTTGACAAGGACATTACAAGAAAAAAAAATCACGAGCCAATACCTCTCATGAAAAGACACAAAAATCAGACACAAAATACTAGCAAATTAAATCTAGTGACATACACAGTGAATAATATCATAATCAAGTGGGATTTGTTCCAGTAATGTAAAATTGGCTTAACATTCAAACAATTGATGAAAATCAGCAAGATAACACACTAAAGGAGAAAAAATAAATACACGATCATCTCAGTTGATGTAGAAAAAGCGTCTAATAATATTCAATACCTATTTATGCTAAGAACTCTTAGCAGACTAGAAATAGAAAGGAATTTTCTTACATTGATCAAGGATATCTCAAAAACTGACAGCTAACATCATACTCAATGGTGAAATATTGAAAAATTTCCCCCTTAGGTCAGGAATAAGACAAGAATGCCCGCTATCATCATTTACATTTAACATTGTACTGGGAATGTCCAGCCGATATAATAAGACATAAAAAAAATACAAGGTATTGGACAAGAAAAAATAAAACATTATTATTCACTTGGTTATGTGCATAGAAAATAGAATCTAAAAACTATTAGAAATGTAAGTAAACTTAACAAGATTGCTGGATACAAGGCCAATATATAAAAATCCAATTGTATACCTATATATTAAGGGCAAAAATATAGAAAATAAAATAAAATGAAATACATACCATTTACAATAGCACCCAAAATACCAAATATATAGAGATAAATATAATGAAAGATGTGCAAGACCAGTCACTAAAAACTATAAAACATTAATGAGAGAAGTTAAAAAGAAGATCTAAATGAATGGAGGATATACAGTGTTCATGGATTGGAAGACTCAATATTGTTAAAATGTCAGTTCTCTCCAAATTCATCCACAGATTTAATACAAATTCAATAATTTGCCAGCAGCTTTTTTTCTGTGTGTGTGTGAGCATGAGTGTGCATGTATGTATGGAAAATGACAAGTTGTTTCTAAAATTTAGATGAAAATGCCACGGACCTAAAATAGCTAAGGCAATACTAAAGAATGACAAACCTGTAGAATTTCTCCTATTGGATAGCAAGACTTATTAAAAAGTACAATAATTAAGAGAGTGTGGTATTGATGTAAAAACAGACAAAGAGAAAAGACGGTCCGGAAACAAGAGCCCCCCGACTTATATGGCCAAGTGATTTACAACAAAATTTCCACTGCAATACAGTGGGTTAAGGATGGCATTTCCAATAAACGGTGCTGGGTCAACTGAATACTCGTACGGGAAAAAATAGGTCTTGACCCACACCTCACACTATACACAAAAATCAATTTGTAATGGATCGAAAATTTAAATGTGATAGTTAAGACAATCATATGTTTAGAAGAAAACATAGGAAAATATCTTCACGACCTTGGGATATAAAAGATCTCTTAAGACACAAAAAGCACTAACCATAAAAGAAAAGATTAATGAAATAAACTTCATTAAAATGAAGAATTTCTGTTCCTCAAAAGACAGGATTACAAAAATGAAAAGGTGAGCTATAGATTGGGAGAAGATAGTCACAATACCTATAACTAACAAAGAACCCAATTCAGGAATGTAGAAAGAATTACAAGTAAATAAAAAAAAAAGATAAGACAGTTCAATTAGATAGTGAGCAAAAGAACCTAACAGACACACTTCATAAAAGAGGATATCCAAATGGCCAATAAACATATGAAAGGAAACCTCATCAGAGGAATGCAAATTAAACCACATGAGATATCACCACACACCCACTGAAATGGCTAAAATTTCAAATGCTGACCAATACCAAGTTTTGGAGGAGATGTGGAACAACTTAACTTGCTGGTGGGAGTGTAAATTGGTTACACCCACTCTGGAAAACGGGTTGGCAATATCTATTAAAGCTAAACATACACTTGCTCCAAATTCCACTCCTAGGTATATACCCAAGAGAAATGAGTGCCTATGTTCATCAAAAGATATACAAACAGGGAATTCCCTGGTGGCGCAGTGGTTAAGAATCCGCCTGCCAGTGCAGGGGACATGGGTTCAAGCCCTGGTCGGGGAAGATCCCACACACTGCGGAGCAACTAAGCCCATGCGCCACAACTACTGAGCCTATGCTCTAGAGCCCGCAAGCCACAACTACTGAGCCCACGTGCTGCAACTACTGAGCCCGTGTGCCTAGAGCCCACGTTCCACAACAAGAGAAGCCACCGCAGTGAGAAGTCCACGCACCACGATGAAGAGCAGCCCCCGCTCACCGCAACTAGAGAAAGCCCTCCTGCAGCAACAAAGACCCAACACAGCCATAAATAAATTAATTAATTAAAAGATTATTTTAAAAAAAAGGATGTACAAATGTTTAGCTTTATTTATAATCGTCAAAAGCAGGAAACAACCTAAATGTTTATCAACAATAGTTTCTGAGATATCCTTAACCAAAAAAAAAAAGAAAGCCCCCAAAAACCAAAACCCTGTAGTATATTCATACTATTTATGGAACACTACACAGCAATGATAAAGAATGAATTACTGGTCCAGGCAACAATATAGATAAGTTACACAATGTTGACTGAAAGAAGCAAAACATAAAGTAATACATAGTATATAATTCCATTTATATGAAGATCAAAAATAGGTAAAACTAATCCATGTTGCAAGAAATCAGAACAGTGGCCGCCCTTTTGGCTGGGATAGGGTAGGCCTTCAGGGAAGGCATTACTGACTGCAGGGAAAACAGGGAGCCTTCTGGGGTGCTTGAAATGTTCTTCATATCTTTATATGGGTGGCAGGCACACAGGTGTATACATAAGTCAAAATTCATTAAGCCGTATCCTTAAGATTTGTATACATTACTGTATTTAAGTTATATCTCAATTATAACAAATGAACAAACGGACTGCACAAAGGAACTGAAATCTAGAATGATGAATGATTAATTATACTAGGGCACTAGGTATTAAAATTACCAAGTCTTTGTCTAGTAGTACTGAGTCAATTCTTGGTGGTCACTTCTATAAGAATATAAAAAAATATTATTCTACTCTTTCTCTACATTAGGATCATTTAATTATTTTGTATATTATGCAGAAAATATACAAAACATTTACGAAGGAAAAACTAAACAATTTTTATTAAATCAGAGGGATGAAAAAATCCCAAGAGATATGGGAGTGGCTTATACCCAAAATGCTGATAATGGAGCCAAAAGTAATGACATAATCATTAAACAATTTTTTTTTTTTTTTGCGGTACGCAGGCCTCTCACTGTTGTGGCCTCTCCTGTTGCGGAGCACAGGCTCCGGACGCGCAGGCTCAGCGGCCATGGCTCATGGGCCCAGCCGCTCCGCGGCATGTGGGATCTTCTCGGACTGGGGCATGAACCCGTGTCCCCCGCATCGGCAGGTGGACTCTCAACCACTGTGCCACCAGGGGAGCCCTCATTAAACAATTTTAAGGAGCCAGGATCTCTCTCCCTCTAATAGGAGTCTTAATACCATAGATAAGCGAGTATTCATGTTCCTGTATATTAATTTTGAGTCCTCGCAAAAAGTGAATGTAAAAATCTAGCAAACAGAATATAGTAAATAGTAGCTTCTAATGATAATTGTCAAGCGCATTTTTTGTAAACATAGAAGGTTTTGATCAGAAAGTCAAAAGCAAGGGAAAAACATTTTACATGGTTGTCCCAAATTTGCTTCAATGGAACATAAACCAGGTTTTGATTCCCTTACTGATAAGTCTCAGCCAGAAAGAACTCCATGGTCCCTTTTTCTAGTTCAACTTTCAAATAAGAAATTAATTTTAATAAATAGTGAGTGATAAAATGTTTTTTAAAAGGCATGATTTAAACAGGTTATTATATATAGCCCGACCCAAAGTATAGCTATGAAGAAGACTGTTACGATAGGACAAGAAGGAAATCTGGTAAACAATGAAGCACTGGCATTCTGAATGGAGGGGAGAATCTCCCAGTCTGTGGAAAGGTCAGAGAAAAAACGACATCGTTGACTACTGCGGTACCTAGCATCACTGAATTTCTCATTCTCATGTTTTTTCCTAAGGCAGTCTTTCCTCTTTTACTCTAACAAGCACACGGACAAACACCAACAAATCCCTTTTGCGGCATTCACTCGATTAGCTAAAGGACAATAAATATTAAAGTTTGCTCAATAAATAAACCTATATATCAAAACAAGTCTATCATAAGGGCTCCTGAGTCCCTGCACACAGCAAGCTTCTGCAATAACCAGTCCTTACTGGTTCCATGGGTTTTCAGAGGATTCATCTGTGTGGGTTTCCTCTGGTAACCTTCTCTACTACACTGAAGGGGAAAGGGAAGATCAAAGGCAGGTTTTATATTCCAGTTCAGGAAGAGAGTGGTCAAAACCGTTGTTCCATTAAACTCTAGCGTCCATGTCCATACTGCCATTTTTTTTCTCAGTTAAGGATACTTATGATCAAAGTTATACCATATCCGGAAAAGCCAGGCACTCTCTGCTTTGGTAGTTCTTCTTTCACTTTCAGGAATACCCTGCAAACAGATCATAAATCAATACATACACAAAGATAAAAACACATTTTTTTAAGAGTCATTTCTTTGTAGAATCAGGAACATAGCCTACCGCACACGAGATACTCTCCAACATGGGTAACATGAGAAATTTAACAGCTTGTACACTGCGGCTTGGGAATAAAAAATTGAAGTGTTTTTCTGAACACCTTTATTACTCAGGCTGCTTACTGATTTATGAGTCTACTGGCATTTAAAAATATTAGTGTGGGATAATCCATCCCCTAAATCTGAAAGGCTTACACCCATGTGAACTGCACCTTAAGTAGAAAACATCCCATCAACATCCCGATCTCTGGGAGTTGTCATGGGTCCCAAAGTTAACTGGCATTTTCAAAGTTGCTACTATGTTCTTAGAACACTAACAAAATGTAAGTAAGTAGGGAAATTCCATGTTAAGCCTGACTGGGTAGGAGGGAAAAGTAACAGCAAGCAGGCCTCTTCAAAAACAGCTCCCCCAAAACATAAACTGGGTCCTTATGTGTAATATGATGCGGTCGGCCAGCAGTGGCGCTGTTAGGCCACCTGGTTCCTCTCGGCTCTGACACGAACTAGTTGGGCAACTCCCTTTCCCTCTCTCCAGCGGAGTTTTTTCATGTATACGTTACTCGAAGGCTCTATCCAGCATGAATGTTCTATGTTTCCGGGATTTTCGAAGAGTACGGAGTTTAGATTCTGGCTTTTGGTTCCTGTTCTTCCTGATCTTCGAAATAAATGATTCTTCCTCTCAACAAGTATCAAAACATAGACAATATAAAAATGTTTGAGAACACTGTATGGGCTTACAAGAGCGGAGAATCACCCATATTTCCTTTCACATCAGGAGGCATTGGTTTGCATGTCTCCACTTTTTGAAGAGCGACGAATCTGTAAATCTCACACGATCTCTCACTACATGAGCACCTGTACACCCAACTCCCACACGCTCCGTAGTTACTAAAATCTTCCTCTGGGCTTCCCAGTGGACACTCGAAATACTGAGTGAACAATATACTGAGCCAAGGCATCCATACGGCTTTGAGGGCAAGGTAAAAATGAGATTTTTTTTCCTGGATGTCACAGCTGCTACTCACCTACCTGGCTCTCTCCCTGTCACTCCATTTCCATTTGTCCTCTGTGGCGACAGAGGGGACATAGCAAGCGGAGACTTACGCAGATGGTGATCAAGCGTTTGTCCGAGGGCCTGTTTGGTAACTCTTCTTGTTTGGCCGTGGGGGTGGAGGCACTGAGGAGCTATTGCCCCTTGGAAAGCACCCCAGCAGCTCACCATCACGGGAATTTATCCAGCCTTGTACAAATAGTGCAAGCCCATGAAATTATACTTTAAGGTTCTGACCACAAAAGGGGCAAGTACTTACTATGTCACGTACACACTCAGCACTCAATAGCTAGCAAAATTAGCATTCAGGAAATGAATCTGATAAAAAACATTTTTAAACTGCACTCTGAAGACAAATAAACCAGGGCTTGTTTCAGACAGGAAAAAGAACCGTGTTTTTAAAGAGATGCTTTCCATCTTCAAAAACCTCATTTCTGTGATTCCCCATCTCATGTCTAGGGCAGAGGCACATAGTCAGTGGTGCTCAGAAAGCATTAACAAGTGGCGGGAAAATACCAGAAAAGGGTGGTCAGTCTAGGGGAAGGCACTGAGTCACACTGCATTCAGTCTACCAGGTTCAGGTTCAGACAAACAACTGAGAAAGCGACACATGGAAGTAAGCAAGGAAACATGGGCAGGGCTGAGGCACGGGGTAAGAAAGCACATTCTCCTGAACAGGCAGGAAAGACTGGCTGAAGAGTCCAACGCTTCTGGGCAGTTCTCAAGGGCAGCTGCTGGTCATCCAATTTGAAAGTTACACAGGAAGAGCAGCTGGAGTGGGGCTTACATCAGAGACAAGCCTTCATGCGCAAACCAAAGTGGAAAAAGGCTCCCCGTGCCAGAGCAGTCACTTGAAAACCCAGGAGCACTTAAGGGACTGCTCTCGTCTGTGGCCAAAGCCCAGGTTGGCCCAAAGATAGGAGAGCTGTCACCCTTGATAACCACACGCTGCCTAAAATTCAGTTTTGTCTCTATCGAGCAGTGAGAAAAGCCAGGAATGATGTCAGTTAAAAGCTGATGCAAATAGGACAGGATCTAAATAATAGTGACATGAAGTCTACAGTAGATTTGTTTTCTTTCCAAGCGACTACACATTTGACAGAAATGCCAGAGACAACACAAATGCATATTTACCAAATGTTCTTGGTCTGAATCAACACCAACCCTAAAGGAGAAACACAAAAGGAAAATGAGATCTTGAAGTCAAAAGAAAAATTGTCTATTCACATACGGGCACTGTCAGGCAACTGCTTTTCTCAACACAGAAGCTATGGAATGCTTAATATTTTCGTGCTTCTCGATGGCTGGTGACGTAGACTTTTGGCTCCCACCACTCTCCTTAGCACAGCTTGGACCCTAAGGCAAGCAGGGTCTACTAATATTCTCTTCCTGCAATCCAATCCCACTTACCAGTTTCAGAAAAAGAACTTTTTCTTCTGTAAGTCCACTACAAGCAGGAGTCAGGGAAAGCAGCATTGCCCCAGTGGTTGAATAAGAACTACAAAGTAGTTCCAAAAACAACGCTGGGCCCAGTGCAGTTCCAGGAGGGAGCTGCATGTTTTCGGACCTCTCGGCTCTCACGGCAACATCCTCTTATGACTGCAGAGAGGGTCCAATTACAGGGGTTTTCCCATAGGCTAATGGACAGACATTAGCCTTGGTTCTTCAGAATTCTTTCTTATCTGCTTTCTGTATCCCAGGGAACAGCTTCATTATGAAGAAGCTCTCTTTGACTCCTCTACCCCCTCAGCACGAGCACTCACCAACCCCGCTCATTCTTCCCCTAAACTGTTTCTCAGGTATTCTCTCCTTTCCAACTGCTCAAACTCGGGCCTCATTCCGACTCGTGGGGTCTGGAGCAACTGGCTGTAAGGTTGCCCAGCTGCCAGGCTCTCCTCTAGAGTTAGCTGTCTCAAGCAGAGAACTAACTCACTGGCTTGTTCCCTGGACAAAAGACTCTGAGAGCAGCTTGCAACCCAGAGGGTCAAGTCTAAAGTCCTTTGTGTGGCATACAAGACTCTACAAACTAGCCTCCCCCGCTGCTCCAGCCTAGCTTTCCCCTCATCCTCGCCCACATACCCGCTGTTAACCAGACCGACTGCTCCTCTCCCCAAATCCTGTCCTCCCCTGAGCTTCCACGCCTCCGCTCATGGTGTTCCCTCTCTCGGAAATGTACTGCCCCTTATTTTTTTTTTTTGTCCTTCTTTTTCAAGTTCCAAAGGAACCATTCTATGGCCCCTTCAGGCGGGATTTCTCCTTTGTGCTTTTACAGCACTTTCTAGATTCCTTTATTATAATACTTAGCACAGTATAGTTATTTACCAGTCAGTCTCCCCCAAAAGACTGTGAGCTCCCTGAGGGTAAAGGCCATGTCCCAATTCATCTCCGTATCCCCAGAGTCTAGCACAGTACGTGACACACAATAGGTGCTCAAATGTTTATCGATTAAGGTCACTACTACAGACAACACAGTAAAAATAGCAGTGTGAGAAGCTGTAGCAGGAGCAGCCCAGTAACACTGAAGGGAGGAAAATGATGCACGACCTTATCTGGAAGGCAAGTGAATCAGGGCCAAAGACTTGAAAACAGATGGCCACGACCAGCTTCAAAATTGAAAGAAACACTCATTTCTTCCTTGTTAAGATGGCCAGAAGCTGTTTAATATCTTCTTAGCCAGATTAAACTCTAATCACATTTGTGTATCTCAAGTGACATCTAGTGGTCCTGAAGACAGCACATTTGGGTTTTTTTGTTTTTTTTAATAAATTTTATTTATTTATTTATTTATTGGCTGCATTGGGTCTTCGTTGCTGTGTGCGGGCTTTCTCTAGCTGGGGTGAGCGGGGGCTACTCTGTTGCGGTGCATGGGCTTCTCATCGTCGTGGCTTCTCTTGCTGTGGAGCACGGGCTCTAGGCGTGTAGGCTTCAGTAGTTGTGGCACGTGGGCTCAGTAGTTGTGGCTTGCGGGCTCTAGAGCTCAGGCTCAGTAGTTGTGGTGCACAGGCTTAGTTGCTCTGCGGCATGTGGGATCTTCCCGGGCCAGGGCTCAAACCTGTGTCCCTTGCATTGGCAGGCAGATTCTCTTTTTTTTTTTTTTTTTTTTTGCAGTATGCGGGCCTCTCACTGCTGTGGCCTCTCCCGTTGCGGAGCACAGGCTCCGGACGCGCAGGCTCTGCGGCATGTGGGATCTTCCCGGACCGGGTCACGAACCCGTGTTCCCTGCATCGGCAGGCGGACTCTCAACCACTGCGCCACCAGGGAAGCTCGGCAGGCAGATTCTTAACCACTGCACCACCAGGAAAGCCCCCTGAAGACAGCACATTTGTAATTCTCAGATGGAACAGTACTGGAGGCCAATTCAAGGTAATAAAATTTCTCAGAGCAGTTATTATCTGCCAGGCACTATGCTAAGCACAGGGCATAGACATGAATTAGACACGGCTCTGCCCTCAGGGAGCTCACAGACTAGTGGGGGAGACAGACACAACTAGAGCATAATCCCTAAGGGCTTTGCAATCCAGGAGGGCTGGGTTCCAATCTGACCTCATCTCCTTTCTAGCTGTTTGAATTCAGTCAAGTTATGCGGCCCTATGAACCGCAGTTCGATCACCTGGAAAATGGGGATGACAGACCCCACACAGAGTCGCTGCAAGGATTAAACAAGAAAATGTGTCTAAAGATTTTAAAACAGTGTCCCATACATCACTAACATTCTCTAAATGGTAGCTCTTATAACAATATCATTATTACAAGGCTGACCGAAACACATGCTGTAACAGAGGTACTCCATGTTAAGCAGACGGAAGAGTGGTGCTGAGAGAAAAGAAGAGGGCAAAAGGAGGAGGCGTTTGAGCTGTGCCGTCTCCTGGGAGTGAAAGAGAATTTCAGGCAGAGGCAACAGTGTGAGCAAAGGTTTGGAGATGGAGAAATGCAAAGTATGTGTGGTAAATGACAAGGAGCCAAAGGTGACTGTCACAGACTATGCGAAAGGACCTACGAAGAGCTGGCTGGCTCTCACTCACTGAGGAGCCGTTGTCCACGCAACAGGACAGATCATGTCACTTTCTTGCTTTCAAATCCTACAAGATTGCCAATTTGGATTTTAAAATCCAAACTCCTTACTGTGTCCTATAAGACCCGATAGCAGGGGTCCACAAACTACAGCCCACAGGCCAATTTGGTGCACCTCCCGCTTTTGTGAATGAAGTCTTGTGGGAACACAGCCACGGCAACTGATTCACATATTGTCTATGGGACTTTCATGCTGGAGTTGAGTAGCTGAGACAGAGGCCATACAGCCTTCAAAGCCTAAAATATTACTCTCTGGCCCTTTACAGGACACGTTTGCCAACCCCTGCCCCTAAAGGATCTTGCCCACCTTGCTTCCTACCTACCCTTCAGTCACTGTAGTCCAGCTAGGTGGCCTTTGTTCCTTTCCATTCAATAGGCTACATTTGTGCCTACCTCAGGGCCTTTGCACATGCTCTCCCCTCTGCCTGGACTGCTCTTCCTCCTGCTCACCATTTAACTGGCATCATCTTGTCATTCAGGTAGACTGAGCTCAAATCTAACCTCAGAGAGACCTTTCTTGACCTCCACCTATAAAATACATCTATCCCCAGCTACTATCATAGTACCTTGTTTGCCATCATAGCATTTAACATCATCTAAAATTGTCATCTTCATTTATTTACTTGCTAGCTTACTATCTGTCTTCTTCCACCACAGTATAGACATTATGAGACCAGGGACCTCTTCTATCTTATTACTATCACTGTACCTCTCCAGACCAGGGTCTCTTAACCTTCGCATTACCAACATCTTGGTCCAGATCATTCTTTGTTGTGAGGGCTGCTCTGGGCACTGGAGGATGTTCAGCAGCATCCTTGGCCTCCCCTCTTAGACTGTGACAATCAAAAATGTCTCCAGGCACTGCCAAATGTCCCTGGCGGGGGAGATCACCCCCAGTTGAGAACCACTAAGTTAGAGAACCATGGCACATAGTTGGTTCTCAATCAGTATTTATCGAATGAATGAATAAAAGGCTTTACAGACATTAATTAGCTCACTGAATCCTTACAACAACCCTGGGAGGGAGGTACTGTTACACACGTCACAAACGGGGAAACTGAGGCTGAGAAAGGTTAAAGAACTTGCTCAAGATCACAGAATTACTAAACGAAGGGGCAAGAACTCAAAGTCAGGTCTGATCCTGCATGAATCTTAAACCTGGAGGACTTTTTAGTATCTTCACAGTTGTACTAGACAAATTTGGGGGGAGGTAAGAAAAACTTAAATTCCAGTCTCTGTTTGAAAAGAGGCCAAAACCCCCCCCACCCCAAACAGCAACAACAGTAACAAGAGTTAACCTAAGACTGTAAAGTAATGGATACAACTGAATGCCAAACTATGCTACAGGACAGGCAAGATGGAGCCAAAAAGCTTGCAAAGCTGGTGAGGTAGATTCGACTTTATGTGAATAGGTAGGTTTTTGTGGGGTTTTTTTTGGGGGGGGCTAAGCGTGGGTATTTGGTTTGGTTTACGTGGAAGGCAGTTAGGGAAGAGAACTGATTCTACTTAAACACTGAGACTCCACTTAAGACTGTTATTTTTCCTAAATTATCTCACATTTAATTTTGTTGTTCTTAGTAGAATAAGGAAGAGCCTTCATTTACAAGCTCTTGAGGAAAAAAAGGAGTTTAATCCTTCGAAAATGGACCACCCTCATTTCGTGATGCAGCATTCTAGGAGAAATTAAGTGAGACTGGAGGCTCCTCTGTCCACCACTTAATGATATGTATGACCTTGAATAACTTAGAAACTTTCTAAGCCTCTATTTCCTCACTTGTAAATGGAGCGATTGTCATTAGACAAATATGTAACATGTACCTAGCACAATGCCTAGCACATAGTAGGTTCTCAACAAATGCCAGGTCCTCCCTGAAGTAATAATCAGGGTTACAAGAACATTATTTTGGTGTATTTTCAATTATCTACAATAACAGCACAGGAATTGTAAGAAAGGGATTTGAACAGTAAAGGGAGAGAAAGGCAGTAACAACGTTCAAAGTCTGAGCGCCAGCTGCAATTTAGAGTGTTAAGAGAAAGGCATAATAGAATGAAAAAAATGGAGAACAGATTCTATAAGATGCGAAATACTGTTTTTTCTAATGAACCTTACACATGCTGGAAGCTCAGTAGCTCTTAAGGTCTATGAAGTTACAGCCAAACACAGAAGTAAAATCTACAAAGGCTTTAGCAACATACACTGCTATACCCATGGAAACAAAGGCAGAACTCTTGAGATACAAGGGAGCTTTCCAGTTGAATACATTAACTAGTGTGCATTCAAGACTAAGACGTCACAACCTTGGCCTTGGATTGCCAGGTCAGGAACCATGCTGATCATGAAGATGAGAAAGAATGACAATATCCAGTTGTGATTGGGGTTGGGATAAACCGGACTGCCTCATATACTGCAAATATAAGAAAATTTTTGATCCGGTCTGGTAATATGGATCATAAACCTTAAATAGAGGCATATCCCTTGACCAAGCAATTCCACTTTTTAGGAATGCATCCTAAGGAAATAGATAAGTGTGCAATGGTGTATGCATTTACAAACGTTCACACTCAGTAAGAGCAAAATCCTCAATTGTTAGCCATAACAGCAAAATCCTAGAAACAATACAAAAGTCCAATGGTAGGGATTTGGTTAATAAATTATAATATATGCAGCCACTAAAATAATGATATTTACTAACATAAATGTCTATGCTATATTACATTTAAAAATCAGTTTACAAGAGTACCTGAAGTGTTGCCCCTTTTTGTTAAAAAAATATGTAAAGCACAGCAAGAGGTCTGGCAAGACATCCCTCAAAAGTGTTAACAACAGTTTTTATTCTTCTTTTGCATGTTTTCCATTTTTTTCTGTACTACATGTTATATACTTTTTAAAAGAAACGAAATATTAGAGACCTGTCAAAGCTCAAAATTGTCTCATGATTAAAACAACCCATATTATATTTTAATATTAAAATGAGGGCCCCTCACTACTTACCTTATATGCAAGCATGACAGCATGGCGGTGGTACCACCACCAAACACCCACACAGTAAAAAACACAATCAGAAGTGTGGTGCTGAACATCATTTGGCGGGCGTAAGTGGCAGTATCTCGAATGGCCAAGGCAAATGCCATTGCACCACGAAGGCCTACAAGGGAATGGAAGAAGGACAATGCGAGCTTCATAAATTCAGAGAAATAGGGCACATTCTGAGACCTTAGAAGAGCATGAACAAATACGTAATATATTTTAACATACAAAAGTATATACAAACAAATACAAAAAGAATTAGCAGATGATACAGGCATTGATCGTTTAACAATTTTTTGAAATCTGTTTTAAAATTTACTTAAAGTTCACTCTTTTGGGTGTACGGTTCCATGAATTTTGACAAATGTATAGAGGTGTGTGACCACTACTACAAGTGAGACACAGAGCGGTTTCATCGCCCCTCTCCCAAATTCGTTTGTGCTACCCTCATTTTAGTCTAACCTCTCATCACCCTACCAAACCCTAGCAACCACTGATCTGCTCTGCATCGCCGGGCTTTTGTCTTTTTGAGGATGTCGCGTAAATGGAACATATGGTATGTAACCATTCGAGCCTGGCTTCTTTCACTCAGCATAATGCCTCTGACGTCCATGCATGTTGTTGTGTGTATCACTAGTTTGTTCTTTTTAGTGCTGAGGAGCATTCCATGGCACGGATGTACCACAGTTTGCTTATTCCCTCACTCACTGGAAGACAGACAGTTGGGCTGTTTCCAGGTTTTGGCAATTACAAATTGCCGTAAACACTCACATACAGGTTTTTGTGTGAAAATGCATCATCTTTACCTCCTCCACTACACGTGACATAGTTCCGAACTGGGAATTTGGAACCAGAACATGAAAAAAATCCCCATAGAAGGGAATGGCACACTTTTAAAAAGAATTTTCTACTGGAGGTTGCAACTTTAATATTTAAGGGAGTCTCACATTATCAGCATATCATTTCCATCTGAAATCAAGTTGGTGTATGCACTGTGAGTTGTTTCTTGGAGTAAGCAAGAGAGGGAATTATAACTTACCAGCAAACATCATCATGTGTTGAAAATTTGATCCAATCTTACTTCTTCTACCCAAATTAAGTAGGAGGGACAAGGGATAAATATTGGCAGCTCTTCCCAAGAAAATAGCAATCTAAAATTATTAATAAGTTAAGGATAATTCTTTTTATTATTAACATTCTTTACACTATATCTTCAAGATGGTGAAACACTATCTTAGGGAGCTCAGTTTCTAACACACAGTCTTCACTTATTTTTTTAATTAAAAAATTTTTTTAACATCTTTACAGGAGTATAATTGCTTTACAATGGTGTGTTAGTTTCTGCTGTATAACAAAGTGAATCAGTTATATGTATATATATATATATATATATATATATATATATATATATATATCCCCATATCCCCTCCCTCTTGCATCTCCCTCCCACCCTCCCTATCTCACCTCTCTAGGTGGTCACAAAGCACCGAGCTTTTATCCCCCTGTGCTATGCAGCTGCTTCCCACTAGCTATGTATTTGATGTTAGGTAGTGTATATATGTCAATGCCACTCTCTCACTTCATCTCAGCTTACCCTTCCCCCTCCCTGTAACAGTCTTTAGATTCCACTGTCTGACTCAGCACCATCCAGTGGAACTTTCTGCCACGATAGTACTATAGCTGCACTCTCCAACATGATGAGTGCCTGAAGTGTGGCTAGTGTGACTGAAATTTTCATTTAATTTCATTAACTTAAATTTAAATAATTACATGTGGTTAGTTGCTACCAAATTGGACAGTGCAGGTCTAAGATATAGGACATTCATTAGATGAATAGGAACATGTTTAAAAACAGAGCTTCTTTGGCATAACCTTAAGATTACTAATGTAACAGTCTAGTTCATCTTAACTGACAGTGTTGGTAGGGGGAAGAGTAATACTGGCTAAACTTGCCCTTGCTTCCTCAGAACAAAGGGCAGCTCAAACACCTCATACCACTGAAATTCCTGCTAACCTTGATGTACTCCTCTGAGTTTACACTTTCACCCTGCTTCAAAGGGAAGGCTTAATTGGAATTAAGAATAGTTTTAACTAGAAACCAATTTTAGTGTCTTTTTCTCCAGTTTTCTCTCTATAGAGACTCTTGCTTTAAAGTACAATTTTGGTTTCAGGAGTTACAATACAGTCTCCACCTCATTTTCTGAAAGGAATATAAAGGAAAATCTAAGATTAAAAACAAAAGAAGGTGGGGGGAAAAAAAAGGTGGGGGAAAACAGTGCTGACCTAAGTAACTTTGTAAATGCGTGGAGTTTGTAGGACTAAAGGCAAAAGGAACTGCAGATAAGCATTACATGCTCATTGATAAAGTTGCTTCCCATGGGAGCACTGGGTAACAATCCTGATATTACTATGCATGCTGGAATGGAACAGTTAAGTAATGGATGGTAGAAGGTGGGAGCCAGGTTTCCCACTATTGGAATGGGGATTCACAGATCAGCAGGGGAGGAGGCTAGAATGACCCATATGGTAACGGATTAGAGTTGGAGACATTGGTATCTGGCTTAATAGAAATACAGATGGCTACCTATGTAAATATTTATAGATACACATATATTCAGGAGCTAATATATACATATATATTCCTCCTCTGTCAGCTGGAGGGGCTTAGAAACCAGGACACCCAGTAGCACTGAGCATACCTAGAGCCCAGATCTTGGTTTCTAATACCATTCCCCAATAAAAGGAACCAGGGCTCCTTGGAGAAATGGCTGATTCTAGGGCTGGGGCAGAAAATATATAAGATGAGCCTGAAGCACCTTATAGTTCCAGAAAGTGAGGAAGCACTCACAAAAATTTAAACAAAAACAAAACAAAACAAAAAAACACAAGGGACACAGGAGCTCACTGAAAGAGCTTCTAGTGGCCAAAGCTGGAACAGGTCAAGCAACACAATTTTAAAAGAAGTACTGTATTATAACCTGAAGTATAAAATAAATATCAATGAGTTTGTACTGATATAAATAAGTGATAGCTTAAAACAATAAATGGGGGAGAATAGAAAAATCTCCCGTGGAAAGAATTTCAAATAATTTTCTAGATACGCTGTCTTCGAGGCGGTGGAACTGAACTCCCCAGTCCCTAAGTGTGGCTCCCTGTAGTGACTCCCTTCTAAGCAGTACAACATAGAAAGGGGGGAAATTGAGGAGCTTTACAATGGAGCAACCTGACAAACGCTATCTAGGCTAAGTGGTTAAGACCCAACACAGCCAAAAATAAATAAATAAATAAATAAATTAAAAAAAAAAAAACGAACAAGAAGTAGTGAGGCATAAACTTAGGGGGAGTTTTCCTGGCACATTCCAGGCTAACTTACAACCTAGGAACACGACCTCCGGGAAGGCTCTGCTGCCCTAGTAACCAGACTTGGGAATGGAGAAACGCTGCCGCCTTTTGGCCGTTTCCTGCAACAGCAGATTTAAACACAGTGCTAATGGTCACTTAATATTCACAATAATTGCAGACCCATGAATGACACCTCCCCTCAAAAAAAATTGGGGGGTCAAAAATCGACCAAAAATTTCCAAAGAAGGCAACCTTTCAAGAAGACAATTTCAAGAGGCATATTTTACTCACATGTTTTCTTTTCTTTTTTAACAATAAAGGGCATGGAAAATGCTCAATATCATGAATTAAGAAAGACAGGCAAATCCAACATTATTAACATGCTGATAAGTATGTGCCCTTACCATGATGTGATGAGAATGGCACATTACTTCTGTGGTCTTCCTCCCAAAGAACACACAAGCCTGCTCTAAACACGGGAAAAACATCAGGCAAATTCCAGTCGTGGGACACCCTGAAAAATACCTGACCAGTACCCCGTCAAAATTGTCAAAGGTCATCAAAAACAAGGAATGTCTGAGAAACTGTCACAGTCAACTGGAACCTCCAGAGGCATGATGACTCGACAAAATGTGGCAGCCTGGATGGGACTTTGGATGAGAACAAGGACATTAGGGAAAAACTCTGGGGATCTGAATAAAGTATGAACTTCAGTTAATAATAATGTATCAAGGGCTTCCCTGGTGGCTCAGTGGTTGAGAGTCCGCCTGCCGATGCAGGGGATACTGGTTCATGCCCCGGTCCGGGAAGATCCCACATGCCGTGGAGTGTCTGGGCCCGTGAGCCGTGGCCGCTAAGCCTGCGCGTCCGGAGCCTGTGCTCCACAACGGGAGAGTCCACAACAGTGAGAGGCCCGCGTACCGCAAAAATAAATAAATAAATAATAATAATGTATCAATATTGGTTTATTAATTGTGACAAGCATGCCATGCTAATGTAAGATGTTAACAATAGGGGAAACTGGGTGTGGGGTATATGAGAACTTTCTGTATTTACAATTTTTCTGTAAATCTAAAACTAGTTTAGAATCCAAAGGTTATTAAAAGTAGTGATTCCCTGAAAAAAAAACAATAAACAAGAAAATAAAACAGTAACAACAAAACATGTGGGTCAATGTGGCAGTGACCGCTAGTTATATCCCCAATATCTATTTTTTCTTCCCTCAATAGTAGTAGATACTCCTCTCCATCACCTCCAATTTTCATCTGAGTATATAGACACCCAGCCTCCTCTGCTGGGAGGTGTAGCCCATGGGTGTTAGGTGGAAGTGATGTGTGCATGTTCTGGTGGGGGTGAGCCACCTGGGACCCTAAGAACAAGGGCAACTCCCTAAGGATGCTCGTAAGGCTGCTTGGGTCCCTGCTGACTTTGTGGAGCAGAGCTTGCCACATCAGTCCAGACTTTCCCATGAGAAAGAAACACATTTCTATCCTCTTTAAACCTTGGTTAACTTGGGTCATTGCCACATGAAACCAAACCTATATCCTAACAGACATAGACAGCAAGAGAGCAACTCTCTCCTGGTACGAGTCAATTTCCGTGGTAGGATTCTGTATCGAGGAACTTCAATTCCTAACAGACTCAGAAACCTATAGAGAATATTTAGCCTTGTTTCTGGATAAGTATAGTGGATCAAACCACTTGACTGCTCAAAAAATTTCTCATAGACTAGCAGGATATGAAGTTACTGATCTCATGGGAGTCTTCCAGCTAAGGTTCTTCTCTTATGAATAAGGCTTTATCATTTTTTGCCTGAAGTTAATTCTCAGAAGACTAAGACTGCAGAATGGCATTTCAGTAATACTTTACTTTCTAACACAGATCCTACTTAGAGCTTTAATTAAAGAAATATTTCTGCCAATCTCTTTTGGCAGAATCTTCATTCTGAGGTGTTTTTTTAAAAAACAGTACTTCTTTTGAAAATCACTAATTCAAACATCCCTCTCTCTGACCACAATGTTTCATGTTCATCTATCCCGGATAATTCTTCCACCTCACTGGGACCTCCAGTCCAAAGATCCTGCTACTTTTCCATCAGTCAGTCCTCTCCCTTCTTCATTTCCTTTTTTAGTCACATCTTAATAAAACTCATTCCAATACCTTGCATTCACTTACCCCTCTGTTTTCATTGCACCGACTTGACAAAACACCAAACTCAGACGGACTCAGCTATCTATTTTCTCCACGCTTACAGCTAAATTCTCCTGGACAAAGTCATACAACGGGGCAGATTGATTCTACTGTTAATACTTATTCCTCAAACTCAAGTGGGTCCCTAACACTGCTCAGCGATTCTACTGCATTCTTTTGGTCAACTCACTTTCCCACTCTTGCAACCACTATTTCCAAACCTTCTCCTCAAAACTCCTATCACCTATGGGAGCCAGCCTCCTAGAGGGTTCCCTAGTATTCACACCCTTGTGTAGCCTCTGCTAACACTGTACCAGGTTTTGTCTGTGTGACCAATAGAAAATGGCAGAAGGGGTGATGGTACATCACCTCCAAGATTAGGTCATAAAAGGCACTTTGGCCTCCATCTTGGTGCTCTCTCAGCTCACCCACTCTGGGGAAAGCTATGTTGTGCGCTGCCCCATGGAGAGGTCCACGCGGAGGAGAACTGAAGCCTCCAGCTAACAGCCGTGTCAGTGAGGTTGGGGTGGCTCCTCCATCCCCAGTCAAGTCTCGAGAGAGTGAAGCCCCAGCCCAGAGCATGACTACAACCTCAGAAGGGATCCTGGAGCCAGAACCAGCCAGTGAAGCTGCTCCTAGATTTCTGACTCTCAGAAACCATGTGAAATAATCCATGTTTGTTGTTTTAAGCTGCTAAGTTTTAGGGTAATTTGTTATATAATAGATAACTGATAGGCCACCTGCTCCTATCTCACTTTCAGCAGATGCTCTCACCTCCTACTTTACAGATAAAAATAGAAGTAATCAGACAGGAACGCCATCTTGCAAATGTACCCTCATCTCTACATACCCTACCCTTTCCTGGAACAATGGCGGAGCTGTGCTCCCTCCCACTGCAGGCCCGTCCCTCCCCACGTGCTTTGGGTTCCATCTCCTCCTGCCTTCTCATGAGACTGGCACTATTGATTGCTGTCTTTCATGTAATCAGCTTCTCCTTTTCAGCTGGGTTTTAAAAACTCAACGAGAGAGAGAGAGAGAGAGAGAGAGAGAGAGAGAGAGAGAGAGAGATGGGGGGAGGGAGGGAGGAAGGGAGGGAAGGAAGGAAGGAGGGAGGGGTGGGTGATCCTCCTTCCATCTTTCATCATCTTTCAACTACTGCCCTGTGGCAGACTGCAAACTGCTCCCCACCACCCAATCTCTCTTTCTTCCCTTCAGTAATCAAGGACAAACAGTTTTATCTTTTGGGGTTGGCAGAATGGCAGGAGACTTTTTTTCTGTCATTTCAATCTGTTAGTATTATTTGTGTGATAAACAAAAAATGGAAATAGAATACAATAGATAAAAAAGTTGAAATCCTGATTTGCTTTACTCAGAGGAAAATTTTATATATTTAACTGTATTCTTATCAATCATTCCTCCAGAAAACCCATGCAAATCTCAATTTAAAAAGAAGTTTCCAAAATGGAACACATAATAAAGGATACAAATGCTCCTACCACAAATGTTGGGTTAAATACATGATTCTGGAATGTGAACAGTGTCAGTCCCATGTAGGAGAAGATGAAATTCTCTGCCAAGAAATTGAGAAGCTCAAACAACTGAAACGAAATTTTAAAAGGTTAGTCCAGTAAATAAAGTTACATAATTTGAAAACATGAGTATTACTAAGATATTGAAACAGATACTTCAAATATGTAACGTTCATGTATATCCCCCCAAACTCATGATTCAGAGGGGAGCAAATGTAGAGATGACATTTTTCTGGGCCCACAGAAAAAGCCAGAAATGTTACCCCTTCACTTCCCCAATCAGCTTCCCTTCTTCAATCCCCATATTCAGTCATTCTTGTCCTCATCCTGCAAACCCTGCCAATTTTTCTTTTGCAATGTTCTTTGCTGTCCCTGCCACTGCCTTAGTCTAACTTTCATCAGTTCCCACCCATAATGCTGTGAAAGGACCCTAACTGGTAACCCTGCAATCCCTAAAACTATGGCAGTTCCAAGACACGTCCCTCTTTACGGGCTGTAAGATCCAGTTCAAATCCTTTTATCCTGGCACAGAATGCTTCATGACGACCCTCACAACAGCACCTTGCCATGTGATTTCACTTTTTACATGGGTCTCAGCCCTCACTGAGGGAGTAGGGCTTACACATTATAGCCTGGTGCTCTGTACCCTCCCCTGCTGCCTGCCCACCTCCACCTGTTCACATCACTGTGATGAAAAGGCCACAACTAGAAGCATGAAAATTACAAAAGAAGAAACGTCATTGGTAAAGGCAAATATACAATAAAGGTAATAAATCAACCATATATAAAGCTAGTAGGGGGCTTCCCTGGTGGCGCAGTGGTTGAGAGTCCGCCTGCCGATGCATTGGACGCGGGTTCGTGCCCCGGTCCAGGAAGATCCCACATGCCGCGGAGCGCCTGGGCCCATGAGCCATGGCCGCTGAGCCTGCGCGTCCGGAGCCTGTGCTCCGCAACGGGAGAGGCCACAACAGTGAGAGGCCCGCATACCGCAAAAAAAAAATAAAATAAAATAAACATGGTGGGGGTAAAATGCATTTGAACTTAAGAGCTCAGCAAATATATGCACCCCACTGTTCACTGCAGCATTATTTATGATAGCCAAGATACAGAAGCAACCTAACTGCCTATCAATAGATGAATGAATAAAGAAGATGTGGTGTGTGTGTGTGTGTGTGTGTGTGTGTGTGTGTGTGTGTGTACCCAATGGAATATCACTCAACCATGAAAAGGAATGAATTCTTCCCATTTGCAACGACACGGATGGACCTAGAGGGTATTATGCTAAGTATAATAAGTCAGAGAAAGACAAATACTATATGATTTCACTTATATGTGGAATCTAAAAACCAAAAAAAAAGAAGAAATATAACAAAACAGAAAAAGAGTTACAGATACAGAGAACAAGCAGGTGGTGGCCAGAGGAGTTGGGGGTGGGGGAAGGAAAGAAATAGGTGATGGAGACTAAGAGGTACAAATTTCAAATTGCAAAATAAATGAGTCATGGGGATGAAATGTACAGTGTGAGGAATATAGTCAATAACTATGTAATATCTTTGTACAGTAACAGATGGTAATTAGACTTATGGTCATCATTTTGAAATGTATAGGAAAACCAAATTGCTATGTTGTATAACAGGAACTAACATAGTGTTGTAGGCCAATTATACTTCAAAACAAACAAACAAACTCATAGAAAAGAAATCAGGTTTGTGGTTACCAAAGGCAAGTTGTGGGGAGAGGGAGAATTGGATGAAGGTGGTCAAAAGGTACAAGCTTGCAGTTATAAGATAAATAAGTACTAGGGATGTAATGTACAACACGATAAATAGAATCAACACTGCTGTATGTTACATATGAAAATAGTTAGGACAGTAAATCCTAAGAGTTCTCATCACAAGAAAAAAATTTTTTTTCTATTTCTTTAATTTTGTATCTCTATGAGATGATGTGGTCGTCATTTCATGATGTATGTAAGTCAAATCCTTATGCTGTACACCTTAAACTTAGACAGTGCTGTATGCCAATTATATCTCAATAAAACTGGAAGGATAAAAAGCCATAAGACAAGGGAAACAAGGAAAGGAAGCTAACTGACTGACCACTGGAGCCACAATAATAACAGCCCCTGGCTATTCTGCTGACCTATCTATACCCTAAAAGCTGTCACCCTTCAATCTGACAATCCCATCTATCTCTGGAGTCAACAGAAGAGGAGTTGAAATGAGCAGACATCACTTTGAACAGAACAAAGATTATTTTTCAGTAAAGAAAAAATTTGTTTTGCTGCAAGGAGGAAAAGTTTATTCACAAACTATAAAGTTTCTCTTACCTGTTTAGTTCTATGCTGAGACTCCGTGGACAAATTATTGTATGTATAATGGGCCTGTGTGATGCCACAAAACAACACTGCAACCACACCTATAAATACAACAAGTTCCAAGTTCACATAAAAGGAGAGTTCCCAACTTCTATACGGGGGCTCTTATTTTATAGAAGTAAATTAGATGCTTAGTGTTAAAATTTTCGGTTGTGACTTACTTTGTTGAGAGGAACCACTTCCATTGAAAATCTTTTACATTCTAAAGTGACAGCATGAATCCCAACCCTAACAAGTGTGTTCAAACACTAGAGGGGTTGGGCCACACACAGAAAAAAAATCACTGGCTAAGTCCCTCCTTGTAAGGGTTTACAATTAAAAGGAAAAAGTAACCTACCTGTGAAACCCCATGCTTCAGCCAAGAGGAAGGTACTCCAGGACATCAAGAAGAACAGGCCTGTCTCCAACAACTGGAACTCTCGTAATTTGGTGAACTTTGTCACGTAATACTGTCAAGGTTGATAACAAGATCTCATAATACAGAAGTGTGACTAGAAAAAATAGTAGTCGAAGCAAGGCAAGCATAAAAGCAAAAGAAGGGTTCTCCAGTCTCTAACACAAAAGTCACAGAATAAGGAGGTACCAAAGCAAAGAAACTCTGAATACAAGCACTGTACTAAGGAGTCAGCAGCCTTCCCTTCCATGAGAAAGTCCTATAGCTTAGTCCATCAATTGTTTTACGGGTATCACATGCCTTGCTAGAAACCACACAGTAAAGAATAGACATGACAGTAAAGGACAGGAGTGACAGATCAGATACGCAACATGCCAACTCTATTAATTTGTGACCCAAAGCAAGACAGCTTCCATAATGATAGCAATTTATATCTATTAAGAAATATGTCATTTCCATGAGATTTCATGTTCATTTAATCCTCTAACACCTCTGTGATGTGGAGTATTCCATGATGAAGAAACTGAGGCACGTCCCTCACTCATACTAGTCTAACAAGTATATGTTACTTGCCAGTGGAAGGGCCCGTGTCAAGCTGTGGCGAATCTCAGGCTGGAGTCTACATTCTCTTCAACAACTGTGTACTACAACACAAAGATTAAGTTCCTCAAGGACCTTATGCTAGGGAAGAAATCCTGGTCCTTCTTCAGAACTCTTTTCACTGTCCTTTTATGCCTCAGTTCGTCTGTAAAAAGCCCGAAGACAAGTATCTTCCACCACAAAACTGAAGTATAGAAAATGAATATATTCTCAGAAAAAGTACTTGTTTTATATGAAAGTACCTTAGAAGTTTTAGAGCTGGAAGCTCTTTAGAGATCAAGCCCCACTCATCTTCCCTGCTGTCCCAGCCCTCTACCTTCCTACACTGAGGTCCCATGAGGTGAAGTGTCAATGCTTCTATATCAGAAGCTCCAAAAGGCAGAGGCCACGTCTGTCTTGTTTATCTTTGATACACAGGGCATAGCATGTGGCATGTAGCAGGCAATCAAGAAATTTTTTTGAAGAATGAAACACTGATATAAAAAGGAAAACTGAAGTTCCAGAATTTTAGGGATATTTGCACTTAAAGAATCCAATAACAGAAAATTTAGATCCATTTATTAAACTATCATTTTCTATTATATTTTAACTTATTATATTTTAACTTAAAACTACAATGAGTAAGAAAAAAAGAGGGTTGTTTTTGAATGAATACAAGATTGACTTACTCAATATTTCTAACAGCAAATTAGTGGCAGTGCATAGGACTCGAGAGCAGAAGGTTAAAATCGGTGACAGCTGAGATGAACTCCCAGCTATCCTAACCTGGGAACCTTATTTTGTTCAACTGGCATCGAGGTCATACATTCCTATTTGTCCTATTAAACGAAGAGCAAAATACTGCCAGGATGAACAGCCGTACAGAACAAGCAGAGGCTCTTTGGAATATATCTACCTTTGTATCAATTTAGTCTACAACCTTAAAGTTCACCCCCATATAAAGCAGAAACTAACACACCATTGTAAAGCAATTATACTCCAATAAAGATGTTAAAAAATAAATAAATAAAGTGGATGGATCTTAAAAAAAAAAAAAGTTCACCCGCAAAGGGTCACTGTGTCCAATTAGAATTCTGTAGTGAGTGTTTGAGGGCATGAAGTCCTACACAAAACAATGAAATTCTTCTATTTATTGGTAAAGATGATTGCCTAATGTTTTCAAACCAAGTACTTGTTTATAAGGTTCATAATTATAACACTATGTCAATTATGGAACTAGTGGAGACCATGGAACACAGTATTCAACGACTCTGTGAGGTTAACAAGAAAAGATAAATAGAATAAAAGGATATTAAAGCTGTCACCACTCCAGTAGCAGCACCCATCGCGAAAGAGCCACTGAAGATTCCAAGGAAAATCCCGATAGACTTGAACATGGCTGTGACATCAAAGGTGTGGCTGTTGTCTCCGGCTGGCTGGTATGCTACTATTGAGCTACAAAAGAGAGGTGGTTCTTACTTCTAAGAGGCAACTTTTACTTTTAAAACATTATCTTAAAAAAGAGTAAAATAAATTTAAAAAAATTACCTAGTGTAGAGCTTGAAGATGAAATCAGAGGGCGTAAAAACCAAAAGCTTTGGATTTGAATTGCCAAAATAAGGTTGGACCAAGCCTTTTCCTCCAGCCTCAAGATACTGTGCAGTACTATTCTTTTGTGACTCTGTTTATGACTTCCTGGTACTGAGTGCCTGAAAGCCCTAATGTACTAATGTGAACAAACTAATGAAAAATTCCCCGTATTTCCAACAGAGGCATAAGAATATAAAGAATATTGTTCAATACTCAACCCGGTCACATTTTGTTTTTCCTGTGGGAAAAAAAAAGATGACTAAAGTACCCTTTCAACTTTTAGAATACCAGAATGGGCCCAATGCCTCCTATCTATTCATTCACTGAAATGGACTTTTATAGATAAAAGGGCTTGAAAGGCCTGCCAATGAATTAGAATCCACTCGACAGTACTTTTAGCATACCCAGCTGGATCCTCCACCTCGAACTTCTGAAAGAAAGCCACTCTGTAAGAGGCCAAGACAAGCAATTAGAAGGGACACTCTCCATCTTGAACTCACAGTTCAAACCTAGTCTAAAAATACTTCTTTTAAAACAGTCGCCCCAGGAAGTAAATACAGCGGAGAAAATCACTGCTGCTAGTGGGTCTCTGGCAAGAGCACCTACCATTACTAAATCAGTTCTCATCTCAGTTAATTGAGGTGCCAGTGTTTTTATAATAAATCCAGACTCAAAGACATCATGCAAGTCATGTCGAAGAAAAGAAGCAGAAAAAACACATTCCGAAGAATATAATGAATTCTCCCTGTGGTTACTGCAATGTTTTTTATGGTTCAAGGCTAAAAAATGGCCTTGCTATACCATGTTTACCAAGTTCTCTTCATACCTCGCTGGTTAAACTAAAAAACAGAACAAAACAAAATAAAATCTAAGACCAAGCTAAAATTTCCTAATTTTACCTATTTTATTGAAGTATGACTCTAACATGAATTTCTGGTAATGGCATCTAGAAATTTCTGAGACTCAATCTGAATTGAAAAATTTAAACATTTGCATTTAAATCTTCAAAGTGACCAGATCATTTTGGGACTGGTAGATTTGATATTATTTCAGTGAATAGGAAATGGCCTTTAATGTCATGCTATCTTACCTACGCATAAAGGGCTCCACCACTGTAAATGAGATTTGACTACATTATAGCATGAAAATATAGCGGCTGGCTGGAGAAAAGAAAGGATATTGCTACAATAACCTTCCTCCCTGGCGATAGTTTTCAAAATGCTGGCAAGAACAAAATATCGATGCCACGCCTCCTGAGACTGCTTTCCCTGGATTGGTTCATGGAAATTCAAGATTCACACTAATCATTATTTTATTCTTTAATCACTAAAATGTATAAGAACACAGGAAAAGCATGGTGGGCTGAGAAGAGATGACAGGTTTGTTTTCTTCCTTTTCAGTCAAATGTTGGCCTCTGGATTGAAATCTTAATTCATCTTTTCTACATCAGTCAACATTTTATCTTGAGGCAGTAGCATTTTTATGAATACTTAAAAAAAATCCTGAGAGTAATACAATGTACAATTTAGGGGGAAAAAAATCACCCCATCATTCCACTACTCTGACAGATCTATTATTTTCCTTCTGTATTTCTTTCCCCTCTTTTTGTTACATGCATGCTATTTCATGTTTAGTTGTAATCATAGTGAACATATGGTTTTGAATTCTGCTTCTTCAACTGACAATGACATAAGAATTATTACAGTCTAACCATGGTTTTTTAAGACTTCAAAAATGATCCAAATGGATATAACATAATTTATTTAACCATTTCCTCTCTGTCGGACATTTAAAAGTTTTGCTTCTATTATTTTTGCTATTATAAATAACAGTGTGAAAGAACTTATTTGTGCTTTCTACAAATTTTGGACGATTTTCCTGTGCTACATTCCTAGAAATAGGGTATTACTATACCTATGGCTCCTTTTACATGTTGAACAATGGCTTTCAAATAGATCTGTATTACATTTCAGGAGGGAAATATGACATCTCTCAACGTTTTAGTGATCATATCCATTGGCCTAGAAATTCTACTTCTAAAAAATATCCTACAGAAATACTCTCAAGGATTCACACAGATTTACACATAAATATGTTCACTGCAGTGCTATTCGCAATAGTACGATATTAGAAAACACCAAATATTAATCAACAGGGGGTTGGAGAGGTAAATTTGTAGCGCATTCATACAATGGGATAATGGAGGTATTAATACAGTACAATGTCTACGTGAAAAAAGCAAGTTACAGAAAAGCATGTATAGTGCTATGCCTCTTTTTGTTTAAAAGTTAATATATTTATATGTATGCTAATATCCTAATGGAAAAAATCTGGATAAAAACCTTAATAGTGGTTATTTCTGAGAGCTGAAATTTCAGGAATTTTCTACTTTCTAAGTCAACTACTTTGAATATTAATTTTATTATCATAATGATAAAATATAAAAGAGTAGGTAATACCAATTTCAATGTCAACAACAATGTACAAGTGATATAGTTTTACAACTCCAGGGTTTCTCAATCCTGGCATTATTGATATTTGGGGCCAGATAATCATTTGTTGGGTGGTGGGTGCTGTCCTGTGTATTGAAGGATATTTAGCAGCACCCCTGGCTTCTACCCACTAGATGCCAGTAGCAACCTCCTCCCATTCATGATAACCAAAATGTCCCCAGACACTGCCAAATATCCCCTGGTTGGGGGGCGGGGGGCTGCAAAACTGTCCCCGGTTAAGAATGACTGTACTAGACCATTACCAGCAGTAACTATTTTCACTAACAATTTTTTTTCTTGTTAACTGAATAGGTAAAAATGGCCACTAATTTAATATGTATATCTCTGATAACCAGTAAAGTTAAAGAGTTTGTCAGCCATGTTTGTTTACTCACACTTATATTCTATAAAATGTAAATGACCCTAAAAACATATTTTAAAGTAGTATGAATTTAGGTCTCCAGGGTAATCATGGTATATCCATTCAGAGGTATGCTATGCAACCTAGACTTCATCTCTAACTAGATATGTATGACACTATATCAGTACACACGGCTCTACCTCATACAGCAATATATGAGGGAACCAGTTTCACTCCACCTTCACCAGATTAAAAGCATTAACGTTAACAAAAAAAAAAGTCACTGCTAACCTAACAGGTCAAAAAGCAAACAAAAGCAACTTCCAACATAAATTTCAAGAACAGATGTCTTAACCTGTTAATTGCCAAGCAGAAGTCCTTCAGAAAGGGGCCCCCCTCTTTGTAAAAGGCTGTTTCTATAGAATATACACATTAGAAAATCATCAAACAGAAATCAACACAAGGTAGACTATTTCTATCTAACGTACTTTTAGAGGCAAATGAAAGATGATGAAAAACATAACGCCGAGCACTCCAGCTAGTGACCTCCCATAGCCAGCAACATCACTGGTTTCCCTTCATCTTTTGGGCAGGAACTCATTTGCTCACTTCTATTAAGATACTTACACAGCTAATGATTCCCCGGGTATGATACTCTTTAGATACAGTCCTTCTCCACCACAGTTCCAGCAGACTATGGAATGAGTTAACTCATCGCCTGTGAATCTAGAATAGTACTAGCTATGTACCATCCTTAGGAAAATTGAGGAAAGAATCACTTGAATCGTTCTCTACAAGGCTTAAATTCTCTCACACGACCCTGTTTGAGAAAGGTTGCAACAGAAGGACAAGAAGTCCTTTCCTCTTTGTGAGAAGTGTAACGGAAAGGGCATTCTCTTTCTAACACATTTATTCTTCACCAACACTGATACGTACACCCCCAAGCTCAAAATTTTCTGATGAGTTTTCTTCTTTTAATACTATTCAACTGTTCTTGAAGTTGCAGGAAATAAGTTACTTTATTAATGGAAAAACTAAGGCACAGGGCACATCAGCTTAAGATAGGACCAGAAAGGAGATTTTTCTGACTCTTAATCCATTAGGGCAATGAGGAAGGAACACGTATTAGTAAACGATTAAGTAGCAGAATAATTATCTAGGATGGCGAATTGATGCTAAAAGTAACTGCCTGTACCCTATTCTCTTCGTCTGGTAGCACTGGTGATCTTACATGTTCTTATGTGCTGAAAACTTCAACAATCTTTGTAGCTTCATTTTCTTTTTATAACACGTAAGTTATAACCACACTATCCATTTCTTCCTCCGTTCAAACAATAGAAAACTTTTACTTTGCACCTATCATCCTTGAAGGTACATACATTTAGTATCAATATTAGTTCTAGCCTTTGGGCTTTATTTCTTAAATTAAATTTACATTAGTTGTAGACAGCTGCAAAAAAATCTGGCAATAAATATGGTGGAGGGGGTAGAATTTATATACATTACATTCACAAAAGAAGATTTGATCTTTTGCACAGCTTCATAAACAACATTTAAGGGATTAGTGTTACATCTCAGAAAGGATAATTTTCACTTTGCTGTTAGACAATGGGGGCAATCAAGCTGTGTAAACCAGAGTCAGTGACTGATTACTCTTTTATAGTTAATGAAGTGGAAATTAAGGAGAGAAATAAAAGTAAGGAGGAAAGGTGAAGGGGTTTTACTTCTCTCTTGTAGAAAGTTCTGGTGTGGAGTAAAGGCAACTGTCTATAGGATTAGATATTTGCTTAGCAGGAGTGAGTTGGCAGGACTGAGTTCCTCAGAGGTTCAGACCCATTCTTTCACCTGCAAACACCTTCTGGTAGCATGTATAGTAATTTCTACAACTAGATTAAAATATTGCTCATTTTCATTATCTTTAAAAAGTGTATTATTTAATACTTCTAAAAATTAAAAAGTTTCTGAAATTATGTTAAATAAGAGAAATATGAATTAAACTATGAGGTATTTCTCAATCATCAAATTGGCAAAGATACCAAAGTCTGACAAATACTCTGTTGGTGAAGCTATGAGGAAACAGGCACTCCCACAATTTGGTGGTTAAAATGCAAAATAGCATAATACCTTTGACAGGTAATTTAGCAATGTAACAAAATTACAAATGTATTTACCCTTTAAGCCACTCATCTCACTTCTGGGAATTTATCCCACCAATATACTAGTGCATGTATAAAACAGGTTAAGTTCAAGGTTAATCACTGCAGCATTATTTGGGATAGCAAAGAATTGAAAACCCTTTATGATTCCACCAATAGGAGACTGATTAAATAAACTATAGTACAGTTCATAGAATACTATGCGCCTGCAAACAAAGAATGAGAAAATTCCTTGTTTTGATACAGAAAGATCTCCAGAATATAGTTATGTGAGAGAAAGTCAGGTAGGTATAGAACATATACAGCATGCTACTTTTAAAATAAGAAATAAGAGGCAAATAAGAATATTTATTCATATGTGTGCTTACATTTGAATAAAGAAATACTAGGATACACAAGAAACTAATAAAATGGTTACCTATGTAAGGGGCTACGGGGACAGGTGGATGAGGACAGGAGTAAGAACGTGACTTTTCAATGTATACCTTTCTATATCGTTGTGATTTTTGAACCATGTGAATATATATGTACGCCCAAAATTTAATTTGATGAAAAACTAAAACGTCCATGTTATAATGTTAAAACATAATACAAAATTATACATACACTACAATCACAACTATGTAAAAATACTATGCATAGAAAAAAAAGAATTTTTAAAAATGTCCTAGAATGTTTACAGTAATTGTCTTTAGGTGTCAGGAGTACATATCATTTTTTTCCCTTCCTTTTCTTCCGTGCATTTTCCACGTTATCTATAAGTATATATTTCTTCAAGAGGAAAAAAATGCTTCAGTTTTTCAAATGTTTCCATTCATAATGCACTTCACTCAATAAGTGACTTTTGGTTCTTAGAACCCTAACATTCAATATACAGAATATAATAAGAAAACAAACACTTACGAAGATAGCACTATGGCAACAGCATCATTGAGGACACTTTCACCAAAAAGAAGTGCATAGAGTTCAACATCAACTTGAAGCTCGTGGAATATGGCAAGAACAGTCACTAGCAAGTAGAAAGAGTCAGAGGAATATTAAGACATTACAAATATAACATTTTTCCCTTCACAGATGACCGAAATAGCTATTTAGAAATTCATTCTTCATCTCAGAATTCAATCCTAATAAACATTCTCTTACCATATCAAAGATTCAGTAATTTTATGTCAATATTTTTCTTTTCCATAACTGTGTACCTGTAGTATCTCCCTTCTCTCTCTTACAAACAGCTGAAAATAACCTTGGAGGACTGAGTTGGCCTACATTCTTCACGCAAATGCTAATAATCTTGTCTTGTACATTTCTTTTCCATAAAAAATACATGCAGAATTTCTTACAGACCAGGTGATCATTAATCTTTGATGAAGAAAACTATTATGAAAAGCATTTCCTGCTGCAAACTTCATTTTTTCCTCGGAGTCTTACAACTCACTTCTATTTGACTTACAAATTTCAAGCACACCGGTTTAGCAAAGACAGTAGGAAATGAAAACACAAGTTTGGTTTTCGGTTGGGATAAAATTTATGACCAGAATTACAGCTGCTATATTTAACTTAATAAGAATCCAATCATCAGGCTATTACAGCTTGAGAAGAAAAAAAAACCTTCTCTTAGGAAACAATTACATGAGAATTCTTAGAAAATCAGAAGAGACTGAAGTTGCATTATAACTTTAATTGCTGAGTCACGTACAGCTCACTTGCTAAATAAACCCAAGCAGACATGAAAGATTATTATAACCAGAGTTGGGAGAGTCTCTTCAAATGCCAACCAAAAAACAGGAAGCTTGTATTTTAAAAGATATAGTTTCTACTGCAAAGCATTTCATCTGGAATATCCTGATATCAAAGCTAACCAAGAGAAGGAGAAAAGGAGGGCAGGAGCAATGCTGTAGAATTTTAAAAAGAGAACCTATGGCTCATCCTTCTATCAAGTGAACAACTGCAAAATAATAGAATTATTATATGGGCAAATACCTATATAATTCAGAAGAAATATAACTATCCAGCTTTATATAAGCAGAACAGTTTTGCTTGAGCCATCCAGGCAATACTCCCACCAAAACAAAACCAGTTTTAAGTAATGTAGCCAGTCCAACTGACTCAGGTTTCTCATGGATTTTGAAAAGTCGAGGACCTTGCTTCTAGTAAGAGAACATGGAAAACAGAGACCACTGGCTTCCTGCAAAAACCATCCCAACTTCATACTGATAATGGGAACAGCTACAAACAGTAAGGGGGCAGCCCTGACTATCTTTAAGGAGGCGATTTGCTTTTCAGTTCTAAAAATGCCAAACTATACAAATACCTCTCTAAAATGTCCTCTGAGCTTCTAAAATCATCTCTTATAGAGTACAGAGCATATTTTCCTACTTTCTATAACACTCTGTGTTATCAGAGTTAACATAGGAATTCAGAGATAACCTTTGACTATGCTGGATGATAATTAAAGATTATTAACTTACAAGGTCAAAGGGTAAAAGAGAACAAACCTCTACCAAGGATCTAAAATCTAGCATCAGTAAAAGAAAACTTGCATCTTTAGTTCAAAAAATGCAGTCTCTGCTCTTCAGCCTATATATTCTCTAAGTTCTTAATCTGAATGTAGCTGTGAAGCTCACCAATACTATATTAGAAAAACTACCATCTAACTCATCTAACTCAATACAATTAAATTCATTCTCTAGTCATGCTAATATCAAAACTATTTTATAATCCAAAAGCCAATTTTATAAAAACAATTCTTTAATGTATATTACTGCCCACCAATGACCCCAAATCACACTTGTTCTAGCACAACAGCCTTCTAACAATCATTTTAAAACTTTTTTTCTTACTCTTAAATGCAGATAGCTGAATGTAAACAGATTTTTAGGGATCTGTTTTCTAGAGGCTTGAAAGGAAATGTATAGTTATTACCCATCTTAACTAATATAGTTCATCTTCTATACCCAGTCACTAGGGATAGAGACCAACCTGAATTTCTGAAGAAAATACCTTACAGCCCTCATTTAAACATCATCAAATTGTGGACTAGTAATAGGAAATACAGTAAAAAGAAACAAATGTGTGCTTAAGCCAAAAGGAGCCATTAATTTTGTTTTTTTCCTCCACAGTTGGAAAGTATAGTAAGATAGGGAGTACCTAATCCTGAATTCTATACCTCAAAGGAAGAAATACGTACATGTGTGTTGATGGAAAACCACTGTACAACTTAAGTACTTAAGCTCCACACTCATGTAAAACATACCTGGATCAGTTGCTGATACGATGGCACCAAACAGCAGGCAATCTGTAAAGTAAAAATCTCCCGCAAGTTGTCCAGTTACTTTCATCAGTGTTACACAGCCATACATTATTGATCTGTTCAATAAACATATGTCTACTTTAGAAAAAAAATCAACTGTTAAAGAAGTTACAATACAGTAAGAACAGAAAGATGGGTCTACTGTAGTACTTTGTGACTAATCCCAAATTTACTGCATGTCATTTAAATATGGTAATGCCTTAGCCTTAAGGAAAATTCAAACAACTTATCTGTGTGAATACATTTTACTGCAAAAGTTCTTGGACACATTCAAGAATACAATACTGCAGAAGTCAAATATGTATTATTGTAAAATGATAATTTGAAGGCTAAAAGTGTTTTAAGCTTCAAGTACTTACCCAATTACAAAACAAGAAATTGCGGTTCCAAGAAAAGCATATGCTAAGATAGACCCAAGGTTTCGAAAGAAATGTCTCTGACGGAAAAAAAAAAAAGTTACACCGTGTTAGAATACTCACCAATTATTTAAAAAAGAAAAGGTTTTCTATTCTAGTGTGCTATGCTAATATTAAATGCATTATTCATTCAAGGAAATAAGTAAGAGAAAGAATTTTTGTATGGGCATAAACTTCAGCATGTCAAAAGGATAGGAGAGGGAGGAGGGAGGGGAACCTGGAAGGAACTGCCTGTTTCTGAAGGTGTCGAAGATGATAAAGCCCATGGAGTTTAAGGCTGTTCAAAGTATATGAAATACAAAAGCACTTACTCTTTTCAGACTATATCCCGCATAAAATATGATAGGAGGAAGTAATATGTTGAAAAATACTTCTGGATCAAAAGTAACCTGTTAAAATAAAGAGTTCTTTTAGATGAATTCCCTCAGAAGATTTCTTATTACATTATCAAATGAGCAAAAAGAAAAAAAGATTAAATGTTAAACTGGCAAAAGGCAAGAATATTACCACTGTGGTAAGTGAAAAATATTTCATATAGGATAGCTGTTATTCCACTTCTCAACCAAATGACAAGCAGATGATGGCGTTGGAACAATCAGTTAAGTCCTATCTGTGCAAAGTATCTTAAAATACTATGATAGCAAAAATTTTTTAAATAAGAGAAAGTATGAACATGTCTGCTTTAAATAAGAGACCCAAAACTGGCAACATAAAATTTGGGGGTACAGCATTGTTGTTGGCAACAGGAAACAGACTTCTTGCATAGGTAACATCTCTAAAGGTATATAACATAATATTGTGGTAAAAAGTTTCTGCACAAGTCAGATTTCTAGTCCTGACAGCCCATTCCTTTTTTTTTTTTGCGGTACGCGGGCCTCTCACTGTTGTGACCTCTCCCTTTGCGAAGCACAGGCTCCGGAAGCGCAGGCTCTGGAAGCGCAGGCTCAGCGGCCATGGCTCACGGGCCCAGCCGCTCCGCGGCATGTGGGATCTTCCCGGACCAGGGCACAAACCCATGTCCCCTGCATCAGCAGGTAGACTCTCAACCACTGCGCCACCAGGGAAGCCCCAGCCCATTCCTTTTAATACCTATTTCCTATAATAATACAGACGCCCCCTTCTGTTCATAAGGCTGTAGTATTTGACATGAACACAGAGCAGCTACACATACTCATGCTAAAATTTCATTTCCTAGAACTCTTAAGGAACTGGAATTTTCCACAGGTGGAAAAAAAACTCTTGCTGCAAAGTAAACTGTAAGTTTGTATGAAATTTTTAAAAGCATTAAAGATGGTCAGGAACACAACCAAGTAGCTATAAAAGCCAAGTCCTGCCAATGTAGAAGGCAGAAGTGGAGGCAAATGGCCAAGGGTGGGCGAAAACAGAGACATGAGCAAAGAGGCCCTGAGAAGCTTCAGGATGGCAACTATGGGGAGGACAGGAGAAAGCAACTCCAGGAATGTCTGGAAGCCAGTAAGACTGCAACCCAACCTACATCAAGCTTCACGCACACCATGGTACAGTACCTGATACTCAGGCTGAGGCCCCTGAAGTTGTGCCAGATTATGAATCAAAGAAAGATTAACTTGTGCTCAGCACAGAACACAATCAAGGCAAGAAAGAATTCAAAAAAATATTAATGGAATATTTTAGGTATTATCAAATAAACTCAATGTGCTAAAGTACTATAAAACTCTAAGGGCCATAAGCAAATTGAAAGAAACACTTATAAGTTCTGCTTCACTCAATACTGGTCACCATTTATTACAACTGTAAACACTACAGAGTGAAACAAAAAGGGTTGTAGTACTTAGCCTCAATCAGAAAAGCAAACTATAGACATGTCAATTTCCTTAGCCTTGCATTACATTCGTTAATTGAGGTTTTACTCCATTTGAAAAGACTGATTATTCTAAATATCATTAAAAATGCATTATTTTTCTCCTGAATCACTTTGCTGCTATTATATACCTTAAAAAAAATCCAAAGATTCCCTTTAACGAAGAACTTACCTTTCTAAGCATTTCATTATCTTGAACGTTATTGAGCTCATGTGAACTGATCTCTCCTTTCAGCGTATACTCATAAAATTTTCCACTAACATTTACCAATAAGGTAGTTGGGCTTGACTGCACTTCACAGCTCAGGGTCACATTATTCACATCACTTGGAACATGAATGCCATATCGAAGCACAAGGCCCACCAAAAGACCTGGAAATAATAAAAGAATAATATAAGCTCTTCTTTCAGACAGAGACTACTTCTTTTGTACCCCACACATACCTTTGAATTGATAACAGAAAACCTCTTATGATAGTCCCTTGTGATTCTAAACTCATTTTTAGACCAAATGAAGTTACACTTTAAAGTATTACTAAATTCACAAATCTAAGAGTTCGATATTCATATAAGCCAGTGGGACAGGAAGGGAAAACATTCCCTAGGGTAACAACGTGTATCATTGCGTCCCTAGATCAAGATATAAATAAGTGATTAGGAAGGTAACAAAATGAGGAAATACCTTCAAGTCATCTGTACACAGAATATGCTCCAAGGTGTCCCAACCTAACTGTGTAATCATGTTAGAAATGTGTTTACCACCTCCATCCATCAATTCACAAGACTTAAACACATGCATTTCTCAAGTTATTCCTAAATCACATGGCTGGCCAAATAACACAAATTTTACAAATTGGAAAGTCAATAATTTTTCTAGATTGATTGAGTTCTTCTAATACTAAAAGGTGAGATTTTAATTTTAAAATATGTTTCAAAATCAAAACATGGAACAGAAGTCCTGACTTTGACACTATGATGTCAATGTATTGCTGGAATTTTACTTAGATCATCATATTGACATTCAAATACGCACAATGATCTAGGTACTATAAACCTATACTGATCAAAATGTTTAATAATGATTTTATTGAGATAGAATTCTATACAAAGTTTACCCTTTTAAACTGTACAATTCAGTGGCTTTTAGTATATTCGCAAAGTTGGATATTGATCACTACTATCCAATTCCAAAACATTTTCATTGCTCCACAAAGAAACCCTAGACCTATTAGCAGTCACTCTCCATTTCCCCCACCCTGACTCCCATCCCCTGGCAACCACAAATCTACTTTTTCTCTATGCCTATTCTGGACATTTCATATAAGTAGAATCCTACAATATGTGACCTTTTATGTCTGGCTTCTTTTACTTAGCATAATGTTTTCAGGGTTTTCCATATTGCAGCATGTATCAGCGCTTCATTCCTTTTTACGGTCAAATAATGTTCCAGTGTATAGATATACCTCAACTGCAAATTGAACTCAAACGTCTGGAACTTTCCTTAACTCCACTATTAGTGGCATTTTACCTTCCTGTCTCCTTTCTCCTTTCTCTTTCACCCTAACCAGTCAGCCTTTCTTTTAATATATATGATTGGACTACTATGCTAAGTAGGCCCCCGGGGTTCGCAAATGAAAACAAGGTCCCGCCTTCAAGCAGCTCTCAGTCCAGTTGGTGAAAACAGACTGAATAAACAATTATAACACGATGTGTGTGTGTGTGTGTGTGTGTGTGTGTGTGTGTGTGTATATACACACACACACATACACATATATACAAGGTATTATAAAAACAGAAAAGATGTACCTAAGCAAGCCTGAGGGAGTGGGACATTAGGAAAGTCTTTCCAGAGGTATCACCTAAGCAAGTAACAAAGTAAGAGAAAATGGTTGTCTAGGTAGGAGGAATAGTAGTACATACCCAGTCAAGGAAGAGTGAGAAAACACAGCCCGTTTAGGGGATCATAAATAGTTCAGTATGGCTGGGATATAAAGTGGCAAGAGTTGAGGTGTGAAACAAGAGACCTCACGTGTTGGGGAAGGGAGTGTAGACTTTGTCCTGAAAGCAAAAGGAAGCCACAGAACCATAGATGTCAAAGGGCTTGACATCAGATTTTTATTTTAGCAAGACTGGTCTAGACTACAGAGGTTCAGAAAGGCCAGATAGAAGGCCACTGAGGTCATTCACGCACTAAGAGTGCAGGGCCTAATCTAAGAGAGCAGAGATAGGGAGAGAGGGGGATTTTTTTAGAAAGTATTATCTTGTAGAAGGATGTGGTGACTGACTGGACGGGGAGGAAGGGAGATGAAAAACTAAGAGGAACCTAAATTGACTTGGCAACTAGGTGGGTAAGCTGGCCTAGGCAATCGGGGGGTAGGAGGGCCAGTCAGTGGGACAGGGAACAGACTTACAGGGGGAAATGCACAGCTCCGTTTTGGACATGTTGAGTTTGATGTACCTGTGACACATGCACAGTTGAGTATGTGGGATCCGGACCTCAAGGAAGGGGGTGGATCTGGACTGGAGATATACACTTAGCAGTCATAAGATGGTTGAAGTGAAGCACAGATGGGATTACTTAGGGAGCAAACAAAGCGGGAAGAGGACTATGGATATATGCTCGGAGTTTTATGCCAAAATTAAGGGGTTGGTAGAGGAGAAGGAGATGATGAAGGACTCTAAGAAAGAAAAGCCACAGGAGTAGGAAGAACAGAGGAGGAAGTGGTGAAAACTAGTAAATGCTGCAGCAAAGTCGAGGAAGACAGGCATTAAGAAGTGTCCATTGGGTTTGGCAACAAGGAGGTCATAGGTGACCTTGCTAAGAGCAGTTTGAGTGAAGAGGTGGGAGCAGAAGCCAGACCAGAGTGGGAAGTGATAAATTAGAAACGGGGAGTATAAGAGCAGTAGTTGGCTGAGAAGGGAGGAGGAAGCAGAGATGAAGGATCCTTCTGGTCAACTTACAGTCACATGTATTTTTTTAAGTGAGCAGCAACGAGTAACTGGTAAACAGTACAATGACATCGACCCTAAAAAACGTTTTAACAAAGGTTCAGATTTAAAATAAATGAAAGATAAAATATTTGCAAATCATATCCTGATAAGGGGCTAATATCCAAAATATATAAAGAACTCATACAACTCAAAACCAAAATAACAATCTGATTAAAAAATGGGCAGAGGATCTAAATAGACATTTTTCCAAAAAAGACACACAGATGGCCAATGGTACATAAAAAGATGCTCAATATCACTAATCATCAGGGAAATGCAAATCAAAAGCACAATGAGATATCACTTCACACCTGTTAGAATGGCAATTATAAAAAAGAAAGAATGGCAAGTGTTGGCAAGGATGTGAAGAAAAGAGAACCCTTATGTGCTGTTGGTGGGAATGTAAACTGGTGCAGCCAGTATGGAAAACAGTATGGAGGTTCCACAACAAATTTAAAAAAGAGCTACTATATAATCCAGCAATTGCACTTTTGGGTACTTACCCAAGGAAAATGAAAACATTAACTCAAAAAGATATACGCACCCCTATGTTCATTGCAGCATTATTTACGATAGCCAGGATATGGAAACAACCTAAGTGTCCACTGATGGATGAATGGATAAGATATGGTACATATATACCATGGAATATTATTTAGCCATGAAAAAGAATGGAATCTTGCCATTTGAAACAACATGGATGGAGCTCAAGGGCATTATGCTAAGTGAAATTAGTTAGACAAAGAAACACAAATACCATATTCTCTCTCTTATATGTGGAATCTAAAAAAAAAATAAAAAACAAAGCTCAATAGATACAGAGAACAGATTGGCGGTTGCCAGAGACATGGGGATGGGGATGGGGATGGGGATGGGGATGGGAGGTGGTAGAAATGGGTGAAGGGGGTATAAATTTATTTAAAATTTAAAAATAATAAATGAAAGATACACTTTGAAAATATCTCACCTCCAAAAAAAGAAACAAAATTAAAAAGTGATGGCTGGATATCAACCGTGTTTGATAAACATAACCTGGGAGAGAAAAGGCTATCAATCCATAGTCATCCTGCCTATATGATATAGGAACAGCTCTTTTCTCTACTATCTCACAAGACCTTCTAATTAAGATGTTCAGTAGTAGTAAGTTGTCGCATTACATTTATGTGTAAAAATCACAGTTAAGCTACTACAAACAGTAAAAATATCAGCATAAATTCTTTCCATATCCCCAAGCTTGACTGTGTAAGGAAGAGTACCCACTGGTTCTACCGCGCCCTGACCCAATGCTGAAATGTCACTGGGTGCCCTGAGGAGGGCTCAGCACTTGGACAAATCTGAAACACACACCTTGACAGTTAGAACACCAGCAAGGAGAACAATTACTTAGGTTGGAAAAAATCAAGATCCTTTTATAAAAGCATCAGACAGCTGAAAAATTGGAATTTCTTTGAATACAGTTGACAGATCAAGTTAACTTGGGTTCTGTGAAAGGTCAAATCCTAATCACAGAGTTAAAGCAATTCTCACTAAACAGAAAGTACACAAAAGGAGTGCTTTGTTAAGGGGATAAGGCAGAAAATTCTAGCCTCCTACATAGATAGAGGCACAAAAACTACTGATATCATGAAATTTAAAATTATCACTAACAGGCAACAAAGAGTACAATCACAAAGAGATATCTTTCACAAAACAGAGAAGTCCCATTCCTCCTACACATTCCTGACCCTCTTGTGCTGGAGACCCTCCCAGGGATACAGAACTCAGTATCACCCAAGGCTGCAACACTGTATGAGTCTCACAGTGGAAATTGGTTTTCTAATGGATTTCAGCACATTCTTCCAGATTATCACACTAGAAGCCTCTAATAGTCAAAAATATGGAAGGAACATCACTGGGGTATTGAGTGCGGCCAAAATTGATAAGATTTCTACAGATTGAAAAGTGTATGTATGTGTGTGTGTATTTATTTATGTGTGTGTGTATGTACATATATAACACTTATCTACTTCTTGAAGAATGCTGTTAGATTCTGTCTGAAAAGCTAATTGAACTACTACAAATCTCTCAGTCATTATTTTCTCAACTATAAAATGGGGATAAATGACTTGCCCAACATTATTTGGCATTAAGTGGCAAAACCAGAACTGAAATCTGGGTTTTCTATTTCCAAAGTCTCTATAATTTTCTAATCACCTGCTTGCTCTCTCATCACTACTAACTTGCTCTCTGGTGATTATGTCTCCATTCTCTCATAAGCTTCCCTCACAACTCACCTCCAAAACCCCTGTAACTTTAAGTGTTAACTCCCTTCATATCCAACCTTATTAAATTTAGTACAGTAGAGTGTAGGAGAAAAAGCACAAGTTTGGAAGGCAGATAGAAGTATGAATTCTGGCTCCATCAAGTTCTAGTCTGTGATCCTAGGGTACATAACTTCTCACTGAACCTCAGTTTCCTCATATGTAGTGATGATACTACTAACCTGTTTTGTCTTTATAGATAAGTTTTATCTCTTCAACATGAAGCAATATGGTTTAAGGGGCTAACAGAATGGGGCTCCTGAGGCCGATTGACTGTGTTTGAATCCTGCCTTAATACTTACAAGTTATGTGACTTTGGGCAGGTCATTTAACCTCCCTGTGCCCCAATTTCCTCATCTGTAAAATGGGAAAGATAATAGTACCTGTCTCACAGGGTCGTTATGAGGTTTAAATGAGATGATATTTGTTGAGCACCTAAGCAGTGTCTAACACATTATAATGCTCAGTAAACACTACCTATTCAGTCACTAGATTGTAAGTGCTTTGAGGACAGGGATGATGACTCATATCTGTATTTCTCATCATATCGCATACATCAAAGACACTTAATAAATATTTATTGATAAATCGCATTAGTTAAACCTAGGACTCTGGATGCTGTAGTTTAAGGCATAATAAATATTGCTTCCCTGTCTTCTGATTTTTATACCATCTGTAAGCATACTGCAGTGAGTGATCACTTTTCAGACTTACTAACGGTGACTCACTTTTAAGCTTCTTAAGCAAGCTAGCCCAATAAACAGAACACTTGGGTGCTTCGACATTGTAACTGGGGCAATTAGGCTATATTACAATCTAGAAACT
This sequence comes from Phocoena sinus, assembly GCF_008692025.1. Classification (NCBI taxonomy): domain Eukaryota; kingdom Metazoa; phylum Chordata; class Mammalia; order Artiodactyla; family Phocoenidae; genus Phocoena; species Phocoena sinus. Next base: position 115,383,851 of record NC_045784.1, on the reverse strand, counting down.
GACCACATTGGCAACTTAATCTCTCTCTCTCTTTTTACCCCGGCTTCTCAAAAAAATAAAGGAGAAGCTTATTTTAAGTAGCATTTTTCTGGGATTTAGAGCTAAATCATCAGTGGGCTGAATCTTGGAGGTCTGGACATTCCCAGAGTAAGAAGCCCTTTCATCTGGAAGTCAAGCTGAAAAATAAAGGTCTTAAAATAATATATTAACGTAACAGCTATAATGGTACAAGAGTCGTAAAAATAGGTAAATGGCAGATGGTAATTAGGATTAGAAAATGTCCATTTCCATGGCAGTGAAAATACTTTGACCCAGCCCCATCTTTTCTCAAACTGGACTTGAGAGTTGGTCAGGAGGCTGTTCATCCACAGCCCCCATCACCCATATTGAGAAAATGAGACAGGCTAAAGAATGCCAAGTCGTGGCAAATCAACCCAATTCGACTCACAGATAACACTCTTTCACTTTATATTCCACAAGAGATACCCTTGCTTTTCCTTCACAAAATACCAACACTAAGGTACTCCATCACTTTTCATTAACTTAGAAACATCAGGGAAAGCAATCAGTAATCCCACTTTTCTCCTTTAGCCCAAGAGTTAGAGGAGGTTAATGATTATCAACAACCAAAGAGCAAATATTTTCAGGGAAATTCTAAGTCCCTATTTGATTTTTATAAAAAATACTATATCTGCCTCTTAACTTACAAGACTGAATAATTAAAAGAACTATTCTGAGCCTAACCTGAGAAAATGCAGTTATAACAGCAATAATAATAATAGTATTGCAGCTCTCATATAATGAGCATTTACTTAGGGGTCAGGTACTAAGCTAAAAACATTTCTTCCTCACAATAATGCTACTATCATTGTTCCTAACTTATAGATGACAGTGTAAGAAGGTAAGGGACTTGCCTAAGATCACACAGAGTTATTGGCATAGTAAGACAGGAACCCAGGTCTGACTCTAAAGCAGGGGTTGGAAATCACAGTGATGGTCTGTTTTTGTATGGTCCAAGAGCTAAGAATGGCTTTTAAATTTTTAAAGGTTTACAGAAAGGAAAAAAACAAAACAAAGAAGAAAATGCAACACATTTTCACAACACAGAGATTGATGTGATCCACAAAGCCGACAATATTTACTCTCTGGCCCTTTACAGAAAAAATCTGCAGACCTCTGGTCTAAAGCCTTACATCTTTAACCACTTCATCACACTATATCTCTCTACAGGAAAGAGGTTTCTGTGATCAGTTCCTTCTTTTAACACCGTAATACTTACTTGGCATTTAATGGAATTTAAGATGCCTTTATTTTCTTTATATGACCTGTCTACCCAAGAAGGATAAGTTCCTTGAAGGTGGGGATCACATACTTCTTTGTATTTTCTGTGCATAACATAGTAGGCTGAGTAGCAAAGGTTTGTTGAGGACAGTAAATAAATCACATACAGGTATACAGAGAAATTATATAGAGATATATAGCTTATCTGGCTAATTTAGCTTAAGGAGCGCTGCAAATAGAATGCAAAAAAACCCCCATGAAATATGAAAACCACCCAATATGTCTAAAAACTAAGAATCCTAGGGAGCAAAGATATTTTGCACACAGGCTTAGAATTTTATTACCTTACAAATGAAAAATAATCCTGAGTTCCTGCATTTTCCTGATGGACACAACTACCTTTCCTTGCTATGCTACCCTTGAGCTGCACATTCCAGAAGCCTGTATTTACTGGAAAGGGGCGGGGGGGGGGGGGGTGAGGCGTGTGTGGAGAAAGGTCCTTTTGTGCCAGGGCTTCTCCCACCTATCTGCAAGCCTGAGACACAAAGCTCAACAAGCTCATCAGTTTAAGCCTGTTCCAAATGAAGATAATCTTCACTCGTGTACTGCACAGAAAGGACTGTTTGTCTGCCCTCATCTCTCCAGCCATATATGCCTCCGCGGTCATCTCAGATTAAGACAGTCAGCAATATGCATCTTTTCCTCTCATGAGGCCAAAATGCCTCCGAGTCCATGGTTTGATTTGCCCTTCTCTCCTCATGACCAAAAAATAAAGATAAATAAGAAACCTCGCAAAGAAAGCACACTAAGACACAAGAACTGAAGCCATTTACTCAACGATCTGTCAATAATCTTATGCTACCAGCAAGTCACCCATAATACCGCATATGCGTGGTGTTCCTAATTACTGTTTGGCCGAACTGTCCTGATCATCCTACAGTACAACATGCTGCTGGAAGATCTTTACCTCTTGTCCTCACCGCGGCACGGCCTGAATTAGAAGAGGCAACCATACGTATCCATATCAGATATTACAGGCATAGTACAATACATCAGAACGTCATCAAAAATGCCCTAAGCCTTCTTTGGCTTCTTTCCTGTTCAGGTTTTTACTTGGGGTACACGGGAGTCAGCTTTTCATTCTCAGCCTCCAAAGGACAGGGCGTAGCAAGATCTGGGTGATGGGGACAGGTGGACTCTGGCTCCAAAAGAACGTCAGATGCTGAGCAGCAGAGATACTACTGCAGCTTCAATGGACCTTAAACGAACTGACACCCAGAGAAATGGATCGCTATGCTGGCTTCCCCTCCCCCAGTCCTCAGTCTAATCTGAGACACCGCACCCACTCCCTTCCCATCCTCAGTCCCAGGTCCCGAGCTCGGTAGGCAGAGGCGGAGGGGGTGGCGGGTGCGGAAGAAAAAGGGGGTGGGGTCGGAGGAAAAAAAGGTGCGGACCGGCAGAGGAAAGGGGGGCGCGAGGCGGAGAAAACGGGGGGCGAGGCTGAGGAGGAAACGGGGTAAGGCAGAGAAACGAGGGGCATAGCAGAAAAAAAGGAGCGCGAAGGAGAGAAACGGGGGTGGGGGAGAAAGGCGAGACGGAAAATGGAAGGAATTGGAAGGGGAGCCGAACGTAGGCCGTGCAGGGCCAGGAGAGGAGGCGAGGCAGCCGGGTAGCAGAGAAGGGGGGGAGCGCCAGGGGCGGACACGGGCTTGAGGCACTTGCCATAAATCATAGCCAGGCCGGTTTCGTGCAGGAAGCGGGCCCGGCGGTGCTTGAAGAGCCAGATCGTGAGAATGGTGAGCGTGAGCAGCAGGATGAAGATGAGCAGATTGGCGCTGTCCTGCCGGTGGCTCTCCTCCGCCTGCTTCTCTGACACGATCTCCTCGTCCATGGCTCTCGCTTCTCCGCCAGCGCCGTCCGAAGCCCCGGCCCAGCCAAAGACTCCCACTGCGAGGAGCAACCAGAGCGGCAGCGTGAGCCGGCGGGCCCGGGGGCCACCGCCGCCGACGCCGCGGCGGAGGGGCGCCCGCAGCCAGCCGCGCCGAGACATAACTCCCCCCGCCCCCGGCCCCGCTCCTCACCCGCAGTCGCCGGCTGTCGGACCACTCCCCGAGGCCTCACGGGAAAGGGGCGGGGCCCCAGGGAAGCCGTCGGAGCGCGCGCCGCCGCCGCCGCCGCCGCCGCCGCCGCTCTTAAAGGGGACGCGACACTCCCAGCGCGCTGGGCCCCAAGCCTTTGGCCTTCTGTCCCCCACTGCACCAGCTCCCCGCTCAGGCTCCGCTGCCAGGCAATGAAAGACCGTCGAATCTAGCCCACTGCCTTCTGGAAAAGAAACCTGGGCTCAGCGTAATCAAAGCGTGGCAGATTGCGCTCTGTCTAGTTCGATCCTATTCTTAGAGCTCTCAGGGGAATCGATCTTTCATAACCCATCTCAATATTGTCCCCCAGTGTCTCTTAACAGGATAAGAAGTTGTCCTCTTGGGAAGGGCCTAAATCCCCATCTGTAATTTAAATCGGATTCTGTTTATTCTGTCCTCGTAGGGAAAAAAAACAACAGCACTGTAGTAGTTCACAAATAATTGACTCAAAGGCAAGGATTATGTGTGTGTCTGTATGCTCGGTTTTCTCTACACATAAATTACCTGGTGTGAGTCATCTCTTGCAGAGAAAGTCTTCAATCTCACAAAGATTCAATCGGTTTGTGCTCAAATTCACCCATGCTCCAAACACTCCCCTCCCTCCCCAGGAAGAAATCTTTTGTGCTGTGATCAGTTTCTCCTTCCCCTCTTGCTCCTTTCCCCTTCTATCTTAAAGCAGATCTCCCCAGCTCAGAAGCCACCTTTGACACCATATCTCATCTCTCTTCCTCAAAGGGTATTTTCCCTGTTCTCAGCCTCTCAACCTTGCACACCAGAATTTTCACAGTCCTCACCTCTTTGAGAACAGCGGATTTCTATTTTCTCCATTCTCCTCAGATCACTCATTAGTCTTTGTGGGCTTTTTGTTCCCTCTAGACTTTCTCTAGAATGTTTCATTTCTACCTCTGCAGGAATGAACTCCAGATCCCAAGTCCTGACCTGCCACCCTCCCTTCAGGCCTCTACCTGTTGGATGCTGAGCATATCCTGCTGAGGCTCCTACCAATCTCCAAAACTAAAAATGTTTTTAAATGAGCTCATTTTACCCCTACTGACATATAGTCTTTCTCAATTCTTTCATACCATTGATGATACTAGCTATCAATCCAATTCCTATCATTCTGCCTAGAAGTCATGATTCTCAAACGTTTTGGCCCCATTACGGCCATATAACCTCTTTGCTAAGGCAAACAACATCCAGGCAACTCCCAGCTGTCCCAGTGTGGATTCACTCCCATTAACCAGCTCATTAAGTTCTGTGAGGATGGTGAGCTAAAAAAAAAAAAAAAAAGTGCTGGAATGGTGCTTAAGTCTGAATTCTATCCCTGTTGGGTCAGGAGCTGTGCCAGTGACTGAGCCCAGTCTCTCCTCTTAGTACCTGGGTCTGCCTGTCCCTTCCCAACCTCATGGCTGCCCGTCCCCTATACCCTGCCTCCAGCCTAACCTCACTGCCCTGTGTGAACAGGGCTGGGCTGTGTAGAGACAAGAAACCCAAGTGAGGATCCTTCCCAGTCTCCCCACTGCCCCCCTGCCCCAGACCTATCTCTGTCACCCCAGAAGACCTAGCAAAGGAGTATCCCCGCTTCTTCAGGCCTAACCACCCAACCCAAGGCTGTTTTGCCCCGGCACAAAACCATTTTTCATTCTCCTAGTGTTTGGAGCTCAAGAAAAAACCAAAACAAAACGAAAGCCACAGATTGCTTGCCTGGCGGGAGTTAACAAACGTCTCCAAGCTCCAGACTCTACCTCTGTTTACTGGCCCCAGCGATTTAGTATCCCCACTCTCACCCTTTCCCCAGCAACCTCGTTAGAGCAGAGTTCCAGGAGGAATCTTGAGAGGCCGATAATTTTATCAGGCAGGCCAACTCCATGAGCCCTTGGCTCCCCTCAGAATGTACTTCTTTCTCAACCCAACAGTGCCCTGTGTGCCTCTCGCCCTCCAGTTTCTCCTCTCAGTACTGCTGCCCCCTGCCAAGCCTTGTCATGTGCTTTCTGGAGTACCCTCCACTAGGAACAAACTGCCCAGCCCTCACAGTTGCTGCACCGATGCCCTCTCCATCTCCTCCTTTTCCCGGTACCTGAATCTTGCTCAGGACATCACAAGCTCTGCCGCTGTTTCAAGTGGAGGCTGCTTATTTCCTCACCACTCCACTGTCCTACACACACACACACACACACACACACACACACACACACACTCACGCTCACGCCCAGTATCAGGTGGCCTGAAGGAGGAGCGGGAACTCCGCTCACTCCCCATTGATTGTTGTTCCAGGCTCCTTACTGCTCCACCCTGCCTCGAAGCGCTAACACCCTCTCCTTTCCCGGTCTTCTAACGACTTCCTGGTCTCTCTCGCACTTTCACCAAGCACTTGGGTATCTGCTTCACAGCTTCCTCTCCCCTCCCCCCCACCGCCCCGCGCCTACCCACCTCAGCCCCGCCTTCGATGCTCGTACAGGTAAGTCACACGGAATTCGAGACTTGCCTCCTTTCTTACTGGGAAAATCAAGATCCTCAGGAAAATAGTCCTCACCGTCCTCACCGTCCTCAGCCTGCGGTCTCCCTTCAATATACCAACAGTGCCCACGCATTCCTCCTGCCCTCCAGCCTCAGTGCTAGAGCTGTTCCCTCCTCCCTTATGAAACGTAAGCCCCAGTTTACGCTCCGCATCCCGCCACCTCCTTCCTGCCTCTTCTAGGACCTACTCCAACTGTCATCTCCCTCCACCATCTTCAGCGACTCCTTCTCCACCCCCTTCCTGTTCTCTAAAACCGCCTTCAGGTCTCTTTTAAGAAACAGCACCCCGCCCGCGCCCCTCCAGTCCACACGCCCCTCTTCTACCGCAGCATTTCTCTCCTCCCGTTCAGACCGAGCTTCTCAAAAGAGTCGTCTGCACTGCCGCCTGTTTTGGTATGGCATGCTTTTGACATTTTTTAGTGGTTGAAAAGTAAAATCGAAAGAAGACTTTTCTGACACGTGAAAATCCCGTGCGATTCATATCGCAGTGTCCACCAGTAAAAGTTGACTGGACACAGATATGCCCATTTGTTCACTGATTGTCTGTGGTAGCTTTAGGACTACAAGGCAGAGTGAGTGGTTGCAAAAGAGACTGTGTATTAATCTCCAAAATTTACAAGCAGCTCATGCAGCTCAATATCAAGAAAACATACAACCCAATCCAAAAATGGGCAGAAGACCTAAATACACATTTCTCCAAAGAAGATATACAGATTGCCAACAAACACAGGAAAGGATGCTCAACATCACTAATCATTAGAGAAATGCAAATCAAAACTACAATGAGGTATCATCTCACACCAGTCAGAATGGCCATCATCAAAAAATCTACAAACAATAAATGCTGGAGAGGGTGTGGAGAAAAGGGAACCCTCTTGCACTGTTGGTGGGAATGTAAATTGATACAGCCACTATGGAGAGCAGTATGGAGGTTCTTTAAAAGAAACTAAAAATAGAGCTACCATTCGACCCAGCAATCCCACTACTGGGCATATACCCTGAGAAAACCATAATTCAAAAAGAGTCATGGACCACAATGTTCATTGCAGCTCTATTTACAATAGCCAGGACATGGAAGCAACCTAAGTGTCCATCCACAGATGAATGGATAAAGAAGATGTGGCACATACATACAATGGAATATTACTCAGCCATAAAAAGACAGGAAATTGAGTCATTTGTAGTGAGGTGGGTGGACCTAGAGTCTGTCATACAGAGTGAAATAAGTCAGAAAGAGAAAAACAAATACCATATGCTAACACATATATATGGAATCTAAAACAAAATGGTTCTGAAGAACCCAGGGGCAGGACAGGAATAAAGACGCAGACATAGAGAATGGACTTGAGGACACGGGGAGGGGGAAGGGTAAGCTGGGATGAAGTGAGTGAGTGGCATGGACATATCTACACTACCAAATGTAAAATAGATAGCTAGTGGGAAGCAGCCACATAGCACAGGGAGATCAGCTCGGTGCTTTGTGACCACCTAGAGGGGTGGGATAGGGAGGGTGGGAGGGAGACGCAAGAGAGAGGAGATATGGGGATATATGTATATGTATATGTATAGCTGATTCACTATGAAGCAAAAACTAACACACCACTGTAAAGCAATTATACTCCAATAAAGATGTTTAAAAAAAAAAGAAAATATGAGGGAAAAAAGAGAGAGAGAGAGAGAGAGACTGTATAGCCTGCAAAGCCTCCAGTATTTCCTGCCTGGTCCTTTACAGGAAAGGTTTGCTGACCTTTGCCTCGGCCTCTGCCAATCATTACTCTACACTTTTACCAGAGGGATCTTTCTGAAGCACAAGTCTGATTATATATATCACAGCCCTGCTCCAAACCCTCCACTGACCCCATGGCCTTCAGTTCTGGCTCCTTAGCTTGGCACACGGAGCTCCACACATCCTGACTCCAGACTGTTTCTTCACCATATATCCTGTCTTTCTCCCCCAAATATATTGTGCTTCAGCCTTTCTGAACTCCTTGTAGTTTCCTGAAAGCTTCATGTGCTCTCATGTGTCTATGTGCCTTGCCATGTTCTTCCTCTGCTTGAAGAGTCCTTCAACGCATTCCTCACCTAACTAGCTTCTCATCTGACAAAACTCAGTTTAAAGGTCACCAAGATTTCCAGGATGCCCTCAGGCTGAGTTAGGGGCTCCTTTTATGGGCTTCCAGAGCCCCGCCCCCTCCCCAGGCAAATCTCTCTCTTAGCCCTCCTGAAATATTATGTTTGATTGAAATGTTTCTGATGCCACAGGTCATGAGTATCTTGAGGGCAGGAACCAGGCATTACTTATTTCTTTACTGACAGCCTCTAGCCGAAGGCCTAACCAAAACAGGTACTCAATACAACATATCTGAGCATCAGTGAATGTCTCTTCAATTTCACTGAGTACCAAGGAAATCTCCATGTTTGTAGATGACATTAAATTCCCCTAGGTACCTAGGTTCAGTTCAAGGATAAAAGAAAGAGGACTTTACTGTACTGGGTACATAGTAAGTGCTCAGGAAGGACTTAATAATTGAAAAGTGTACATAAGTTTAGGCCAGCATTTGCTGCAGTCCTTGGTTCTTTGGAGGTGCGTGATAAACATTGAATTAATTAATTCATATGTTGGGGGAAAGGCTGAAAAAGCTAAGTTGAGGCCGTATTGTGGCAGGTCTTAATGCCACAAATAATTTTAACTCATTCATTTCCCTGCTCAAAACCTCTCCAGTATTAATTTGGCAACAGAAAGGGGGATAAATGAAATGCAGAGTGATGGGTGATGGGGGAGGCCAGTTAAGAGGTTGGAAAGGTAGTCTTGCTGAAAAGAAGTGAGGCCTTAATTTTTGGGATGCAGTAGGAATGGAAACGGGAGGCTGGGTGAGAAAGCCAACGTGGAGGGTGGTAGGACAACCTGTTTTAGCAGCTGATTTGGTGGGTGGATGGGGAGCGCTTGAGGAAGAAGTATTGAAAGATGACTCCAAGGTTTTGAACCTGGACAACTGGAAAGCATAAGACTACTAATAGCATTAAAACGGGAGTCAGAAGGTAGAGCTCAGCTCTGGACAAGTTGGATTTAAGGGACTGGTGGGATATCCAAGTGGAGGTATCGAAATGGGTGGTTAGAAGCTGGGGTCTGGAGTTCAGGAGTGAAGTCAGGACCAGTGACAGAAATTGAAGCTATGTGCACAATATTGAAGCGTGGGAGTCATGTGTTCTCCAAAGAAGAGGGAGTAGAAAGAGAGCCAGTACTAGGACAGTAGTATAGGGAAAGCCTATATTCAAAGAGTAGAAGGAAGAATAGAAGGTCACACATATCAGTTAGAACTCAACGTAATTATGCTGGAGTTTTCAGTTTATTTCCTGAACATACCAGCCCAATGTGCTAAAAAAGCAAATAAGATTTTTGGTGTCATTTTCAGTGTCAAGGCTATTTGAAATGAATACTCGTATTAACCTCAGACAAGTAACCTAGGATACTTTGTGCAGATGTACTAATGAAACCCCATGAGAAATATTAGTGGATCTGGAAACAGTCCAGAGAATAGCAATTAAAATAATCAGGGCTTCCCTGGTGGCGCAGTGGTTGAGGGCCCACCTGCCGATGCAGGGGACACGGGTTGGTGCCCCGGTCCGGGAAGATACCACATGCCACGAAGCCGCTGGGCCCGTGGGCCATGGCCGCTGAGCCTGCGCGTCCGGAGCCTGTGCTCCGCAACGGGAGAAGCCACGACAGTGAGAGGCCCGCGTACCGCAAAAAAAAAAAAAAAAAAATCAGAGGGGTGGAGCAACCGATGTTTTAGGAAAGACTAAAGGGATACAGAGCCTGTTCAGTCTGGAAAAATAGCTAGAAGAGGCAACAGGAGCCTCAACAACAATAATAACAATGGCTAAAATTTATTGAGTGCTCCCTGTGTGTGAGATTATTGTAAACAACTTGTAAACAACTCACTCGATTCTGACAACAATCTTAACAGGTAAGTACTATTATTATTCCCACTTTACAGATGAGGAAACTGAGGCACAGTGAAGTTAAGTAACTTGTCCAATCTGCCACAGGTAGTAAAGGAGAAGCCAGGATTTCAACCCAATCTGATTCTAGGGGGAGTGGCCAAGATGGCAGAGTAGGAAGACCCTCAGCTCACCTCCTCCCATGGGCACACCAAAATTACAGTTATTTGTGGAGCAACTATTGATGAGAAAGACCAGAAGACTAGCAGAAAAGATTTTCTACAACTAAAGATATAAAAAAGGAGCCCCCATGAGACAGGTAGGAGGAACAGAGACCCAGTATACTCAAGACCTGTACTCCTGGGTGGGCAACCCACAAACAGAAGGATAATTACAATTGCAGAGGTTCTCCCCAAGGAGCAATGGGTCTGAGCCCCACATCAGGCTCCCCAGCCCGGGGGTCCTGCACCAGGAAGAGAAGCTCTCAGAATGTTTGGCTTTGAAGGCCAGCAGGCTTACTTTTGGCAGAGCCAGAGGGCTATGCGAAACGGAGACTCCACTCTTAAACAGCACACACAAAATCTCACACACTCCGGCACCCAGGGCAGAAGCAGTAATGTGAAATGAGCCTGGGTCAGACCTGCCTGCTGATTTTGGAGAGTCTCCCGGAGAGGCGGGAGGCAACTGCAGCTCACCCTGGGGACACAGACACTGGCGACAGCCATTTTTGGGAGCTCGTTCTACCACGTGGACACTGGTGCTATCAAGTGCCATTTTGGAATTCTCCCTCTAGCTTATTAGTGCAGGGACCTGGCCCTGCCCCTACTCACCAGCTTGTTGGCACCAGTACTGGAACACCTCAGGCCAAGCAACTGGCTGAGAGGAGATATAGAGCCACTCACCAGCAGGCCTGCTGCCTTAAGAACCCCTGAGCCCACAGCTGCCCTGGGACCCAGCCCTGTTCACCAGAGGGCTCAGGAGCTGGCCTTGCACACCAGTGCACTGGCACCATCCCTGGGACGCCTAGAGCCCTGCAGCCAGAGACCCTGGGACCTGGCTGCACCTACCAGTGGACTGGCAGTAGCCCTGGGATCACCTTCACCCACCAGTGGGTGGGTACCAATCCTGGGATCCCCAGGGCCCTGGCCCCACCCACCAGGCTGACACAGTCCTCAAGACCTGGCCCTGTACACCAGCAGGCAAACACCAGCTCCGGGACACTCTGGGCCCCTTAGCCAGTGGCCTGGGATCTGGTCCCACCCACCCGTGGGCTGACACCAGCTTTGGGACTTCCAAGACCCTGCAGCCAGATATCCGAGAAATTGGCTCTGCCCAACCAGCAAGCTGGCACTAGCCCTGGGATCCTCTGGGCCCTAGCCCTTCCCAGCAGCAGGCCAACACAAGCTGTGAGACACCTTGGACTGCTCAGCTAGCCACCCCGGGTTTTGGCCCAACTCATCAGCGGGGCAGTGCCAGCTTTGGGACACCTTGGACACCACAGCCAACCTTGTCAGGAGCCAGCCCCACCCACCAGCAGGCCAACAGCAGATCTGGGAACCTCGGCCTTCCAACCACCCACCCCAGAACCTGGTTCTGCCCACCAGTGGGCCAGCACTAGCCCTGGGACCCACTGGGGCTCTCAAGCCAGCAACCTTGTGACCTGACCACACCCACCAGTAGCCTGCAGCCTCTGCACAAGTCAGGACCTGGCAACCAATCAGACTGGGGGCCAGCTGTGCCTACCAGACTACCAACCACAATAGAAGGACCCACACATCTCACATAGGGGGCACCCCTAGAGCATATAGCTCTGGTGACCAGAGGGGAGTGTGCTGCTGGGACGCATAGGATATCTCCTACAAATGGCCACTTATGCAAGGTCAGGAAATGTAACCAACTTACCAGATACATAAAAATAAATACAGCAAATTAGGTAAAATGAGGTGACAAAGAAACATGTTCCAAACAAAGGAACAAGATAAAACCTCAGAAGAACTAAGTGAAGTGGAGATAGGCCATCTACCCAATAAAGAGTTCAAGGTAATGATTGTAAATATATTCAAAGAATTTGTGAGAAGATTGGATGAACAGAGTGAGAAGTTAGAAGTTTTTAACAGAGTTAGAAAATATAAAGACCTAAACAGAGATGAAGAATACAATAATTGACATTAAAAATACACTAGAAGGAATCAACAGTAAATTAGATGATACTGAGGAACGGATCAGCGAACTGGAAGACAGAGTAGTGGAAATCACTGAAGCTCAGCATATAAAATAAAAAAGAATAAAAAGCAATGAGGACAGGGACTTCCCTGGTGGTCCAGTGGTAAAGAATCTGCCTTACAATGCAGGGGTCACGGGTTCGATCCCTGGTCAGGGAACTAAGATCCCACATGCTGTGGGGCAACTAACCCCCATGCCACAACTACTGAGCTTGTGGGCCTCAACTAGAGAGCCCACATGCCACAAACTACAGAGCCCACGCACTCTGGAACCTGTGTGCCACAACTAGAGAGAAGCCTGTGTGCCGCAACAAAGAGCCCGCGCACCTCAGCGAAAGATCCTGCATGCCTCAACGAAGATCCCTCGTGCCGCAACTAAGACCCAACACAGCCAAAAAAAAAAAAAACTTAAAAAAAAGCAATGAGAACAGCTTAAGAGACCTCTGGAACAACATCAAGCTACTAACATTCACATTAAAGGGGTCCCAGAAGAAGAGAGAGCGAAAGGGACTGAGAACATATTTGAAGATATAATAGCTGATAACTCCCCTGACCTGGGAAAGGAAACAGACACCCAAGTCCAGAAAGCACAGAGAATCGCAAAAAGGAACCCAAAGAGGACCACACCAAGATATACTGTAATTAAAATGGCAAAAATTGTACATAAAGGGAGACTATTAGAAGCAACAAGGGAAAAGCAACGTTACGTACAAAGGAACTCCCATAAGGTTATCATCTCACTTTTCAGCAGAAACTCTACAGGCCAGAAGGGAGTGGAATGATATATTTAAAGTGATGAAAGGGAAGAACCTACAACCAAGAATACTCTACCCAGCAAGGCTTTCATTCAGATTTGATGGAGAGATCAAAAGTTTTACACACAAACAAAAACTAAAAAAGTTCAGCACCGGACTTCCCTGGTGGTGCAGTGGTTAAGAATCCGCCTGCCAATGCAGGGGACACGGGTTCAATCCCTGGTCTGGGAAGATCCCACATGCTGCGCAGCAACTAAGCCCATGCGCCATAACTACTGAGCCTGCACTCTAGAGCCTGCAAGCCACAACTACTTAGCCTGCGTGCCACAACTACTGAAGCCCTCGCGCCTAGAGCCCGTGCTCCACAAGAGAAGCCATCGCAATGAGAAGCCAGTGCACTACAACGAAGAGTAGCCCCCACTCGCCGCAACTAGAGAAAGCCCACGTGCAGCAACGAAGACCCAAGGCAGCCAAAAATAAATAAATAAATAAATAAATAAATAATAATTTTCGTCTCTCAAACCTCTAAAAAAAAAAAAGTGTTCAGCACCACTAAACCAGCTTTACAACAAATGCTAAAGGAACTTCTTGAGGTGGAAAAGAAAAGGCCACAACTAGAAACATGAAAATTATGAAAGGAAAAATCTCATTGGTAAAGGCAAAAACACATTAAAGTAGTAAATCAACCATGTATAAAGCTAGTAGGAAGGTTGAAAGACAAAAGTTATAAAATTATCTATATTCTCAATAATTAGTTAAGGGATACAGAAAACCAAAAGATGTAAAACATGATATCAAAACAGTAAATATGGGGGGAGGGGAGTAAAAATGCAGGGTTGTTAAAATGTGTTTGAACTTAAGAGATCAGAAGCCTAAAATAATCACATATATAGATTAAGAGGTACAAACTTCCAGTTGCAAAAATAAATGAGTCATGTATATGAAATGTACAGTGTGGGGAATCTAGTCAATAACTATGTAAAATCTTTGAATCGTGACATCATAACTAGACTTATCATGGTGATCCTTTTGAAATTTATAGAAATGCCAAATCACTATGCTGTATAACAGGAACTAGCACAGTGTTGTAGGTCAATTATACTTCAAAACAAACAAACAAGGTCATAGAAAAAGAGATCAGATTTGTGGTTACCAGAGATGGGGGCTATGGGGAGGGGAAATTGGATGAAGGTGGTCAAAAGGTACAAACTTTCACTTATGAAAGATAAATACGTACTAGGGATGTGATGTACAACATGATAAATATAACTAACACTGCTAGGTGTTATATATGAAAGCTGCTGAGAGTATCCTAAGAGTTCTCATCATAAGAAAAAAATTTTTTTCTATTTCTTTAATTTTGCGTCTATATGAGATGATAGATGTTCACTAAACTTACTGTGGTCATCATTTCATGACGTATGGAAGTCAAATCATTACGCTGTACACCTTAAACTTATACAGTGCTGTATGTCAGTTATATCTCAATAAAACTGGAAGAAAAAAATAAATAAAAAAATAAACCCAATCTGATTCTTGAGCATATGTTCTTAACCACAGTAGTATAAACCTTCCAGCAAAATAATCTTAAAGATATGAATCAAGTAACCAGTCGTTTTACTAAGATTCAAAACTCAAAATACCAACACACCACTTAATGTTTTAAGAGGAAGACACATTGCTTTGTTGTTTGAATTTCTTAGACTGAGCAGACATTACTTTTGTAAAGAATTTTATATATATATATATATATATATATATATATATATATATATATATATATATAAAACACTAGTTTATATAGTAGTAAACCTCTAGAATTTGTGATCCAGGGGGGTTGTAATAAATAGCTTGAAGAAAGGTTTAGCATCTACAATAGATATATGGCTCCTATAGATACCTATAATAGTCAGGAATATATTTCTAGGGAAGGTGGGTTTTTGAACTAAGTAGGAAAGGACAGAGCGTGCTAGGTAGAGGGAGAATCTGCTTGGGAAATGGGTACATGGATGTGGTGTATGAAGTTACTCCTCCAGTTGGGTGGCATGTAACAAAGTTAATTAACTTGAAGACAATTCTGGGATTGCAGTGCTTTCTCTATTCAACGAACTATCCTGGGGAAACAGTGATGAGCCTTCATAAACAACATCTCCATCTCCATAGGAAATGCTTTAGAGATGGTTATCCCCACCTTTAATAACATCCACATCATTTATCCACTGTGCATGTGGACGATGGCTGTTTCTTTGGGAAAACTAAAGGCACTTCTTGGGTCACCCAGGAATTTAAATGCTCTTTCTCATGAGGTTTGACTTTTGTTCTAAGAGCTCGTGAAAACACTGCTGCCATTAGCTGTAACTTGCACCTTTGGGATTAACTCTAACGTAGAGAACACTGCATGAGTGGACCCAAGCTACTTAGTAACTGTGACTTAGTAAATTCCTTAGTAATTGTGACTATGAATATCTTGGCTTCCTTTCAGGGTGGAATCTATAGATGAGACAAAATCCTACCTCATGAATATGAGTTAACTATTTATTTCTAGAAAATGTAAAACTAGGTAGCTTGCACTCAGTATGTGGGTAACAGATTCAAAATAAGAGAGTGGGGAATGCATTTTAAGAGTGTAATGGAGAAAACAAAACTCAAGGCCTGGACAGGGGTCACTTCCCTGAAGACTAGGATAATGTATTGGTGGCTTATACAAATACCAGATTCCTTACTGGCTCTCTCTTTTTTCTATAACCTCATCTTTTTAAAAGAAAGTCACCAGATCTCAGCTCCTTTAAGAAAACTTCTAATCATTTTCTGCTTCAGATAAATTAACAGAAGTAATTTAATAGGGTACCTGAAAAAACTAATTTCAATTTGACTATTATCAAAGCCAAAACAAAGTTTTAAGATTTTTTTTTGGATCACCTATGTTTTCAACCTTGTCACCTCCCAGCGGTGGAGAAGGAAGCACTTTCCTGTTAAGTGCAGAGAGATTATTTCCTGGTTCGACCTGATTGTGAGGTCTATAAATAGGGCTACATTTGTAAGGAATACAATATACTGTACTTGACATTGATCAAGTACCGTGTCAACTCTCGGCTTAGAGGTGAAGAAATTGGAGAGGGCACAGAGAAAAATAATGACTATAATTAAATGTTTGGAAAATGGGATCCAGGACAAAAACTATATAGGTAAAGTTGAGGAAATCTGATGACTCTTGGATGCCTTCTTTATTTTCTCAACGTTTTCAGCTTTGAGGAAGCTCAAGTATATCGGAAAATGCTTATCATCAATCAAAGTGCTACCAAAATCTAAGGGTGTGTACAAGTCCACAGGGATTTTTGAATCCACTTCAAAAATAATGGACAGACTCTCTATAGAGATTCTTTCAAAGGAGGATACATCCCTCTCTACTTCTTTCCCATAATTCATTCATTCATTCAGCAAACACTGAATGCCTACCATGTGACAGGCAACGTTCTAAGTATAGACAGAAATCTCTGTCTTCTTGGAACTTACATTCCTGGAGGAAGAGAGCTGGTAAACAATAATAACACAACAAACATAATAAATAGGTAAATTATAGAGTATGTTAGAAGGTGATATAAAAATAGAGCAGGTGAGGGAGATCAGGAATGGAAAGAATGCAAATTTAAAAGGGTGGAGAGGATAGGCGTCTAGTAGCCAGTAAGAGTGAGCAAATTGATGCAGCTAAAACGTAGAATTCTGACAGGGCTAAGGGCAAAGGATGGTGGTCACACTTTGCATTTACCTTGTGATATGCAGTTTACAACATTGTGCCAACCAGTCAGGAGGCACTGGAGGAGTTGGTGGAGTTTGGGAAAAGGGGTGAATTCTGTTTTGGCCATAGTAAGTGTTAAAGGCCACAGGATAGAAATAAATGATCAGCAGGGAGTTGGAAATGCAGGTCTGGAGCGCAGGAAAGACATTTGAGATAGAGATGTCGACTTGGAATCACTAATATTGACGATGGCTGAAAGCAGTGCGTATGAATAGGTGAGCTGGCCAAAGGAGAATAGAGTGGAAAGAGGTCAATGTAAAATGTCTATAGTGTAGGGGATGAAGACAAAGAAAAAAATCGAGAAAGGAGAGTATATTTTATCCTGATCAGAGAGACAGAAGATGGATGGGCCTTTGTTGTTAGCATCACTTTATTCCTCTCCTTTCATTTCTCCCTAGTGTAAACTGGTTCTCTACGTGACGAAAACACTCCCACCGCGCTACACCCTTTTGGGCGTGAATCTTTCTCATAGACCTTTTGAAGGTAAGGAGAAGGGAACTAACTTTTACTGAGTGTCCCCCGCGTGCGACGTGTTTGCGGCTCCAAATGCCGGGTGGTTTTCCTCTACACCCCACCCGCCCCCTCGCTTTCACACCCTTGCCTCCTTCCGCGGTTCCCAGTAGTCTGAAGTACAGGAAAGGTCCACAGAAAACAAAGGGCACAGCTTGAGGGAAAAGCAAAACAAACAAACAAAAATTCCCAGCCCAGGGGTAGGGAGCCAGCACTGACCGCCTTTAACCACCGCCTGCAGAGCCCAGGGTCCCTCTGCCCCGCCCGGAACTCTCCACAGGCCCCGCCCCCTGCCCCGCGCCCGCGTTCATTTGCTGGCGCCCTTCCACTCTGCACTTCCCCATTGATCCGCTTGCGCCTCTTCTTTTACGCCGTCCGCTCAGCTCCGCCCCTCGCAAAGCGGCAGCGCGGTGGAGGCCCTGCCCCTCGGTACTCGCGGACTGTTTTCCGTGTCGCTTCCCCTTCTTCCCGGCATCCCCGTTTCCGCTTTCTCACGGCTCTTTGGTTTTCCCACCTCTTGGGCGCTTCGCGCCCAGGGGTTCACTGACGTCATCTCTCTGCGCTGCGCGGACACCCGCCGGTGGAGGAAGGAATAGCTCCGCCGCCCTTCGCTTCTTTTGTTGGGCTGCTACTCCTCCGAAGTCATGGCGCCGTCGCTGTGGAAGGGGCTGGTGGGCATCGGCCTCTTTGCCCTAGCCCACGCGGCCTTTTCCGCTGCGCAGCGTAAGTGCCTGAGGGACGGCGATCGCTTCCGTGCGGGACTCCGGGGGCGGCGTGTGGGCGCACCCTTGAGGGAGTGTAGGACCGCGTGTCCCGGGAACGGTCATTTGAGACCTTAGAGTTTGGGGTGGCTGTGAGAAGCAGTGCGGGGCTCCCCGGTGGAAGGCTTGGAGTCTGAGTTTGAGAAGAGTGGGGCACCTGGGGTTGCAGCAGGGTTGGAAGTGGGTGTTGGGGAGAGGGCTCAGTACGGGACCGGTGGGCTGCAGGGTAGGCAGAGAGGGGATCTATCCGGGAATCTGGGACAAGTGATGTCAGATCCAGCGTGGGGCTGGCAAAGTTTCAGATCGAGGACCTCGGATGCTCATGGTCCCATGACAACTAGGTGGACAACGTCTTGGGCACTCCTGGGTTGTCCAGGCGTACTGACAAGTTAAATGACCATTTGCCTCAGGGAGGCACTGTGATGCGGGGCAAAGAGCACCGGACTGAGGGGCTGGTTCTTAGAAACTTGCTTTACCGCTAAATCTGTGACCTTGGGCACATCATGTCCCTTCTCTGAGGCTTCACTGAGGTGGATTTTAATTCTTGCACTTTCTATGTCAGAGAGTGATTGGGAAGTTTAAATGAAAAAAAACAAAAGTGCTTTATCACACATATACAATTGTATTGTCAAGAGGAAACTTGGAGTCCAGCAGAGGATGCAGTGCAGTGAGACAGCTGGTCTGTTTTGAGGTCTACCTTCTCTCCGAGACCAGGAGTTAGCAAACTCTGGCATGTGGGCCAAATGCAGCCTCCCTCCTGTTTTTGCCATGAGCTAAGAATGTTTTTAGATTTTTAATTTGTTGGGGGAAAAAAGCAAAAGAATATAATTTTATGATCCATGACAATTATATAAAATCCAAGTTTCAATGTCCATCAGTGAAGTTTTATTGGCACACACCAACGCCCATTCGTTTAGGTATTGTCTGGCTGCTTTCTAAGGGCAAAGTTGAGTAGTTACAATGGAGATAGTAAGGCCTGCAAAAGCTAAAATATTTATTATCTGGCCCTTTACAGGAAAAGTTTGCTGAGCTCTTTCCTAACCTATAGAGCCCATAAGGGCAGGGACAATGTGTATTTTGTTCATTGCTGTAATGTCAGTGCCCAGCACAATGTTCCCAGCTAGGTACTCAATAAATTTATTGAATGAAGGAAAGAAATTCAGAGTTGAACTTTATTCCTTTATTTGCTACATTACTTTCCATCTTCAGGAATAAAGTAGCAAATGAAATGTGAATTCCTCAAAGCTCCAATTGTTTTCAAGATAAAACGTTTTGTTCTATTTATTGTACATAATTAAATGATCCAATTATTAAAATTACTTTTTACATACAGGTATTATGACAACATTTGTCTGGCAGAAATTCAGCTTTATTTTTTTTAAATTTATTTTGAAATTTTAGATTTACAGAAAGATTGCGGAGATAGTACGGAGAGTTACTGTATACCCCTCACTCAGTTTCCCCCATTGGTAACACCTTACATTACTATGTTATAATGTAACAACTAGGAAACTGACATTGGTATACTACTATTAAGTAAAGTCTAGCTTTTATTTGGATTTCACCAGTTTTCCCATTAATGTCTTCTTTCTATTCCAGGAATCAATCCAGGATATCATATTACATTTAGTTGTCATGTTTCCTCAGGCTCCTCTTTCTGTGACAGTTTCTCCAAAGCTCCAATCTTGAATGATAACAATAATAATAGCTAACATTTATTAAATGCTTATCATGTGCCAGGCACTGAGCTAAGCATTTTACGTGTATTGTGTAATTCAATACTACCAAAACCCCTGGGAGGTAGATATTATTGTTATTATCGTCTTTGAAAGATGAAGAAATTGAGACATACTGCTAGGAAACTTGTGCAAAATTACAGAGATGATAAATGGTGGGGCTGGGTTTCAAAGACAAGCAGTTGGATTCTAGAGCCTGTGTGCTACACTGCTTGGTAAAATTCAGTCTTGAGTAATTGCTTGAAATTGCGCTGTGCTTAGGTGCTAGAAGGTGCAGTGATGTCCTGAGGGAGTTCAAAGTCAAGTGGAGAAAGAAGTGCATCAAGCAACAATCACCATAAAGTAATATAGATGCTATGCTAAAAGTATGTAAAAATACATGGAGATGGGAGTAGTCATTTTTCAGGGGGTGGGGGGAAGGGGTTAAGAAAGGTGCCTAGAGTCTGGCTGATCAAGTGTGGTCTTTAGCCCAGTATCTTGGAAATCATCTGGGAGCTGGTCAGAAATGCAGAAATTCAGACACCTCCACCCCAGATCTATGGAATCAAATCTGCTTTTTAATAAGATCCCCAGGTGATTTGTATGTACATTCATTTTAGAATAGCTTCCCTAGAGGAGATTAGGGTACAGTGGTACTGCGTCATTTTCTACAATAGACTTCAGCTGTAAAATCTTACTGTCCTAGAGCAAGGAGATAGATGACCGAAGTCCAACCCCTTCATTTTACAGATGAGGAAATGCCCTGCTAAAGCTGGAGTTAGAGTCAGATTAGGCTTCATGCAAAGAAGAAAGGTAGCTGGGAATTGAACAGGCAGTAGGAAGTTAGCCAAAACCTATTTGGGTATTGGTTTGATTTTTCTTTTACGCCTGTCCTTATGATGAAACCTGTGAGATAAAACTTCAGAAATGTTTCTAAACACATTCTCTTTTAAGAGTCAGTGCATACTCACTCACAATAATTTGAGGTTTTAAGCATGTGATTAAGTAGGGATTGTGCAAGATTCCTCTAGAATTAGGATTTTGTGTTTTTATGTGAGGTGAGCATGCCTTGTGGCATTTGTCACTGCAGTGGGACCTCTTTATAATCCTCATGTTGGAAAGAGACCAATATTTACCTTTGAGGCTAATTGTGTCCTGTCAGATTGTGGCAGCAGGTAGCACCCTGGGGTGCTGTGCCATGCTGGTCTTTGCCGTGACGAACTTTGTTATGGCAGACCTCCTATCCTGTGTCTCATTTGATCCTTATATTCCCAATTTACAGTTGCAGAAATTTAGGCAGTGAAAAGATAGATACTGTATTTTTTTGATTCTCAGGCACATTCCACCTCCCACTCCTACATTTTAACACTCTGAAATTGAGATACATGTTACAATCCACGAGGGTGTCTTACATTGAATGAGATTACGATAAATTGAAGAGCTGGTATTATGATCTCGGCTTTTCAGCTTCCAAATCCTGATCCTTTTCCTTCATACCTTGCTACCTCCTGAGGCTAAGGCAGTAGCAGAATTATAATTAAATCATATAAGCAGCAATTGATGTCCCGGAATTTCTCCTATTCCAACACCCCCCAGCATATTGTCTCAGGAAAAACATTTCCATAACAATATTACTTTGTCCATATTATGTGATGGTGGTGCTATTTCAGAGTTGAGATTTTTTGTAGACTTAATTTTTAAATAATTGTGATTTCTTTGACCAGTTAGTGAAAGAATTTCAGAGAATTCTAGTTTTCCTGTAGTAATGAAAGAAAAATTATGTTTAGGTATTTCTTCCTCATATTTGCTCACTTTTCACTCTTCTCCTGTTTTATAAGGTGACAAAGCAGGTCATGATGGGAATAAAGTAGTTCAAGATCAGACTGACTGCCTTAGAAGATAGAGGTTTTTGAGGAATCCGGGATTAGCATTACTTTTTGTAGCACATGTCAGTTGCTTCTTTGGTATATAGATTTGCTTGCATTTTAAGAAAAATGGGCTACAATTTCTTTAATGGTATGCTTCTGGTTTATAGATCGTTCTTATATGCGATTAACAGAAAAAGAAGATGAATCACTGCCAATAGATGTAAGTTGGTCATTTATATTCCATTAAAATATATATAACCGAATCACTTTGCCATATACCTAAAACTAATACAATATTGTAAATCAACTATACTTCAATAAAAAATATATATGTATATATATTTTAAAAGTCAGCCACATAGCTTAACATATATTTTAATTTTTTTTTGGTTTTTTATTCTCTTAATTTTCCAGAGATGAAATAGCATATCTGTTATCTACATTTTGTCACTCATTATAAAACCCAAAGATTTGGAAACAAAAGATTTCTGTTTGGTTTCTAGAACTTAGTTTATTTTTTTGGCCATGCCGCGCAGCTTGCAGGATCTTAGTTTGCAGGATCTCAGTTCCCTGACCAGGGGTCCAACCCGGGCCCCCTGCAGTGGAAGTGTGGAGTCCTAACCACTGCACAGCCAGGGAACTCCCTAGAACTTAGTTTATAATAGTCTTTCTAGAAGTTGCTCTGTCTGTAGTCTGAGATGGACTTAAGTTGATTATTTGACTTTATTTTTTTTTAAGAAAATTCCTTTTATACATAAAGTTTAAAAACAAGTAAAACTAACAAAACATTGTTTAGGGAGAGATACATAGGTGGTAAAACTAAAGAAAAATAGGAAGTGCTTTTTTTTAAAGCTGAAATAATATGTGAACTTCACTCACAGTTTTTTATCTTTATTGGATTTTTGTTTTGTTTTTTTGCCTGCGCCGTGTGGCTTGCGGAATCTTAGTTCCCCGACCAGGGATTGAACCTGTACCCCCTGCAGTGGAAGCATAGAGTCCTAGCCACTGGACTGCCGGGGAATTTCCCCTCCCCCCCTTTTAAAATCTTTATTAGATTTTAAAGAACGAAAGTAGTAAGTTCTTTGTAATAGAATCAACCAGTAAGTGTCAAAAGTAAAACTGACCCCATACAATTAAAAAAAAAGAAACTGACCCCGTTGCTCACAATTCTACCTCTACTCCCAACAGTTTGGAGTATATCAGTAGTTTAGTTTTCTTCTATGCATAAACAACATTATCTTTGTGTATGTATAGTTTTACGTAATCAAAACACAGTGTTTCTTTTAAAAAAGTTATGTGTATATATGTATACTTTCATAACTAGCTTTTTATTACTTAACAATTTATCTTGACGTATTTTCATGACAACTCATAGATTTACCACATCCTTGTTAATGATGCTTATGATTGCATTGTATGAAATGGGTCTTGGTACACTGGTGGTGGGGATGTAAACCAGTATAACAGATGACATTAAATTTTAGTTTAGAAAGAATAATAGCTTGTGGCTAATTTTGACTTTAATTGTCATAATTAAAGACATGGTGGATATGGCTATTAACTCATTCTCCCGTCACCTTTGTTTTGTGGTAGATGCGCGCGCACACACACACATATACACACTCATTTATATCTGTTTAAAATAACTTTCTTCTGTTTACAAATGAGAAAATTTGAAAAATACAGAAAATCACAATCAAGAAAATAAAATATGCCTGTAATCCCATGTTGGTTAATATCAAACATCGCAAGTTTTTGCTTGCAGAACCTCTTTGGAAAGCAGTTTCGTATTACCTAATAAAGTTGAATTTGT
The DNA here is from genome assembly GCF_008692025.1 of Phocoena sinus. Lineage (NCBI taxonomy): Eukaryota > Metazoa > Chordata > Mammalia > Artiodactyla > Phocoenidae > Phocoena > Phocoena sinus. The sequence continues at coordinate 115,360,533 of NC_045784.1, read as the reverse complement.
GTATACTCTACACCAGTGGTTGCACTCCCGTGTGCCAGGAGACATACACAAAGATATCCATCCTGATGTTGTAGAAGTCACAGACAGGAAACAGCCCACATAGCCATCAACAGTAGAATGTATAAATTGTGGGATTTTCGCGTAATGAAATACAATGAAAATGAATGGACTACAACTATGTACTTCAACAGGGAGGAATCTCACCCCAAAAAAAAGCTCAAATGGGCAAAAGTAAGCAATGTATGTTTTAGAGGTACATACAGAGCTGGTAAAATTATAAATAAAAGCAAGGAACTGATTAATAAACAATTGGGGACAATAGTTAACTGGGAGGGAGGGTGAAGGATATAATTGGAGAGGGGTACCTGGACCTTGAAGGGTACTGGTAATGTTCTGTTTCTTAAGCTAGGTGGTGGCTAAGGGGTGTTCTTTTTATACTCTGTGATATTTAACAATAATACATTAAAACATTCATAGTTGCTCTTAGAAGCTGGTAATAGTTGATAACTGAGTTCTGAATGGCTTGGTACCTGTTTTTGCTATTTGCGCAAAACCCAGAAGTATCTTTGCAGCCGATTCACAGAACTTATAGAAGATACTGTTTTGTCTGAGTCCAAATCATTTAAAGTGAGACTCCTTGATAGGATCTAGAAGAAATACCTGTTAAGAGGCTAGAAAGAGATGGAGAGAAAATTGTAAATTTTTATAGTAATATTTGTATGTTGTTTAGTAATTTCAATCTTTATACTCACAGATAGTTCTTCAGACACTTCTGGCCTTTGCAGTTACCTGTTATGGTATAGTTCATATTGCAGGGGAGTTTAAAGACATGGATGCCACTTCAGAACTAAAAAATAAGTAAGTCTTTTCCTTTTCATAGGCATTTAATTTCATGGGGGTTTTGCTTCATTTACATAATTTAAAATCTATGTTTTTTATGGTACATAAAAGTCGGTTTTGTTTTTACATTTCGATTATGCAGTTTGTAGAGTAACGAGGTAAAAAAATTGAGGCAGTGTTTGATGTGTCAGGAAAAATGGAAGTTGAATGACAGATTATTGACATCAGAATAAGATGTTATGTTATGGTTTCTTAAATTACTTGTTGGCTGGTTGGATAGATAGGTGGATGGAAATAGATATATAGGAAGATATTCCCTCAGGAATTTTTTCCTTCTTTCTTCCCCACCCGCCTTGCTTCCCCCTCTCCTTCCTCCCTCCCTTCCCTCCCTTCCCTTTTCCTCTTCTTATCCTCTTGACCCAGCTTAATCTTTGGAAGATTAAGAGGTTTTCTGTTTCCTCTATCACTTGAACCTAGTCTGTGACATAAACTCTGCTCTTAGGCCCTTTTCTATCCTTGGACTAAAGTATATTTGTTATTCTGCTTTCTTTTTTCTCCTATACTACTTCTAAGCTATTTTCATGAGCTTTGCTTGCTTTTCTTTTCCATATTTCTGAATTGCATAAAATCATCCTTTAGCTTTATTCAATTCCGTCTCTGGACTTTAGCCACCTTCTTGATCCTAGAAATTTTAACACAGTATTTCCTTAGAAGAATTCACAATAAACATTTATGTGTTAGAGGAAATTCATCCCCTTTTTACTTTTACTTTTTAATTTACATTTTAAATAGTCACATCTCAGGCTTCCCATTTTATGTTGGGGTATGCTTGGATTTTCAGGTGGGCTGACTTTGAGATTTGAGTTTTTATCAAAAGAAAAGTTCTCTTTCCTTCCAGGAAATTAATATTTAAAAACAAACCAATACCAAAAGCCATACACTTAGGTGTTTGTGAACTTTTTTTAGACTGCATATATCTCACTGGAAAGATGGAAGGATACTCCACTATCACTACCCACTACAGTTCTTACAAAGAGTCTACCAAGAATCACAGGCAAGGGGCTTAGAAAGAAAGAAGTAAAACAGAATGGCATTAAGTAGGTGGTAGCAAGATACATGAATTTAGTAGGTGGTAGCAAAATATACGAGTTTGGACAACAGCAGGTACAGAAGGGCCAAAAGGAATTTTCCGTTGTACTTGGTTCTTAGAAGACAGATCTGTACAATTATCAGATGGCTTGAATAGTGAGGGCCAGGTGAGAATAATCAAAGTTATTAAGGACTATTTGGCATGGGCTGGTGTTAGATTTATAGAGGTGATTAAAGTTGAGCGATTATTTGTGTTTTCATAGGCATCTTGGAAGGAATGCCTGAATTAAAAAATTTGAGGGTTTTATGTTACATTTCCGGGTTTCTTATTTTCCTTGTACAGGAAGAAAGTGAGATACAGTATGTTTACCAATTATAGTCTGATTTTACGGATTTAAACTTAGTTAAAACTATAATCCATAGCAAATTCATAATTTATTAGAAGCCTGCTTATTTTCAAATAAGCTTTTATAAAGGTTTATCTAAAATTGATGCTTTTTTTCTTTTAAGGACATTTGACACATTAAGGAATCACCCATCATTTTATGTATTTAATCATCGCGGTCGAGTACTGTTCCGGCCTTCGGATACAACAAATTCTTCAAACCAAGATGCATTGTCCTCTAACACATCATTGAAGTTACGAAAACTTGAATCACTGCGTCGTTAAGATTTTTACAAATTATAATAACAGAATAGGACAGGACACAGAGCTGGAATATTGGAGTTTGGGGTACAAAACACTCCCCCCCATCAGTATTTATATTGATCTTTCAGACCTAATTAAAAAAGTCTATGACCCTTGTTTATACACTGTTAATCAAATCATTAATGCAATATAAGTTATCTGTGAAATGAGTCTTTGATCTTTCATAGAGAGAGAATTCTTTTTTCATCTAAAACAAATTCACATGTTTTGTAAAAGTCACTGTTTTGAACACATTTCTTTGAAAAATGATGGTTTTGTAATTATTTATTTTCTTAGATTTCTTTTCTTTTGCACTACAGTTTTTAGGATCCTTTTGGAGATAGTGTGACTACTGCATTTTGCAGCGTGAATGATAGTAAAATGGTCTTAAGTTCTTAACAACAAATGGACTTCTCTAAAGTAGACCAAAATGGTGACTTATAAGTTTTTCTTATGCCCCCTAAAAAGTGGCTCTGCTTCAGCAGATACTTGCCAGTTTTTAATTTACCCATTACTTCTCACCCTACCCTGCTCCCATATACCTCCTAACATCAGTCTTGTTTCATCACTTCTCTGGGCTTCTGTGTGCAGCGAGCAATTTTTGTGTCAGAAATCCTTTGTCATACAGATATACTTAACGAACTCAGCTTGCTGTAAAGCTACTTGTGTTCTCTTCATTTATTGGTAAAAAATGTCCCGAATTGATTATGTAGTGTAAGAATAGTTGAAGATAGACCAAAAAGACCATCCATGAATTAATTATCCTGCCTGTGTAGAAGAATAGTAATCACTGAGGAAAACTGATTACTTGTCATTAACCAGTTTAACTTATTCAAAATCTGTTATTTTATTGCATACTAAACTAATGAATTAGTAAAAATAAAGGAAACCTTCTCATTAAAGGTAGACTTCAACAGAATTGGGCCAAATATGTTCTAAATATTTGGAACTCATGTCTTTAAAAATAATTAAGGTCATTGAAGAAATTGTTTCATAGCTTCTGATTTGTTTTCCATCTTCATTGTATGTTGCTGAAGGTGAGGATGAGGGTACAGAGAAGAATTTTTTTAGAAACAATAGTTTCGGTTTTAGGGGAATTTGGCTAGCTCTTTGATCTGCAGGAAGCTTAACATTTCTACATTTCTTCATAGAAAACATTGCTTTTGTTGAATCATACAGGTATGGAAACATTGCTTTTGTTGAATTGTATAGGTATAAAGGGAATAACTGTATGCAGATTTGAAAAGGAAATGTGCTTTAGGCAAGAGTCATGAGATGTCCTTATCCTTGAAGACATTTTTTCCTATTAGTAATGAACCTCAGCTCTTCTCTTCTGCCTGGTAACACAGCCTGAAGTACAAGACTATTTTGTCATTGGGTTTTTATTCATTGTTTAATTTTGCTTTGCCAACCCAATCTGTCTGTGGAACACTGACTCTGCTCTCTAAGGAGAACAACGTTAGAAATCTGTTGAAAACCTAAAATAATTTAGGAATGAGTTTAAAATGTGAAGTCAGGGGTTAAAGTGGTTGTATTTAAATCAGAACAGTGTATGAGAAACAAGCTCCTTACATCAGGCCTGTGTACCGTTTCCTCAGGTATGACTTGATTCGCAAGAGCGTCTTATTTTCTTCTCTTTGGGGGCCTGTCTTCCTTTCCTAATATGTTTTAATAATAACTTCACTGAGATATAATTCACATACCTTACCATTCACCCATTTAAAGGGTACAATTCACTGGTGTAATATATTCATGAAGTTGTGCAACCATGATCGCAGTGAATTTGAGAACATTGCCATCAGCCCAGAAAGAAACCCTGTGCCCTTTAGCGGTTACGTGTCTTTTTCCCCCAATGCCTCCCAGCCACTAATCTACTTTCTGTCTCTGTAGATGTGTCTATTCTGGTCATTTAATATGAATGGATTCCTGCAGTATCTGGGCTTTCATGACTGGCTTCCCAAATATGGTTTCGTTCTATGTGGAGTGAGAACTTCTCCTCTTGAGAACTGATTGCCGTAAAAGGAAGTGGTTTGTAAAAATCAGTAGATGTAAGGAGGGAGGGTCACATACCTAACAGGTTTCTCAGTCCGTCTTATGCTGAATAGTTTTTTCTCAGAACCAAGCATTCATGATATGTTACTATTTATAATATTTTTGTCTAGTCTCTAGAATGGATATTGATATGGATAGCCCAGTCAGGAAAGTCCTGCTAAATATGATGCCAAATAACGTGGCAAATAATTGACATAGCAGTCTTCAGTTGTGTCTGATTTTGCTAGGAGCTTGTATACCTCTGGTCAGGTGAGCTTCCCAAATTTTTTCTTTAATTTCCTCCAATGAATTTATGCTGTCTTTTAAAAGTAGGTACCATAGGATTTGGGTGATTTGGGTGCTTCATAACAGCGCTAAATGGATTAAGTTCAGAATTCTATTTATACTCTACTCTGAGGCAGTACTAAGGTAGCCAAAAATGTAGTCATGCGAGCTAGTTAAGCCAAGCCTGCAGTTGACTGTGATTTCAGTGACATTCAGAAGTGTGTACTGTTGAAGGCTCTCTAGAATATCGGAAGACTTAATGACCAGGGAACCAGCCAAATGCTATGGCCCTAGTGGGCCAGCTGCAGAAAATGCAGATTGGTGAATTAGAGACTGTGATGCTCTGTAACTCCCTAATGATTGTTTTCTAAGCATTGTGGCTTATTTTTGAGTGGCATGACAGCATCCCCCTGGTTGTATGTGGCCTGTTTCCATGATGTACTGAGTAGTGTTGTTTGTTGTGAGCATCGATGCCTGTAACACCAAGCTAAACACAGTCTTTTGGATATGTTTCCTCTCTTTAAATGACCTTGCCCTGTCCAATAAATAAATGATTGTCTCACCCTGTTTTTGGTAGTGGTTTTTTTTTTGTTTTGTTTTGTTTGTTTGTTTGTTCGTTTTACTTTTAATCTCATTTTCTTCTGTTTCTCTGTCCCCAGAAAAACGTAAGATCTAATTTTAATGACTATTTTTTCCAATGTGATGCTGTTTTACTAAATTCAGTGGATACTTTACTTTTCATTGTACATGTAAAGTCTTACTGCAATTTTATGTTTTTTTAGAGTTGAAATAGAATGTGTAATCTCATTTATATTTATATTTATGAATTATCAAATGCCCTTTGGAGTATAAGAATATTGGTCTTTGAGTAGCAGTGTCTAATCATTCCAGCACAAATGTGTTGTATAGCCAAACTGCCATGACAAAATGGGAATTTATACTTAACAGGAAATCATTATGATTAAAGCATCAGGGGACAAATCTAAAGTTTAATGGAAATCCAAGAGGAAGTTCTGGTTCGCAAAGCTTGGCGTTTATCTGCAGTATTTTGAAAGATAGCACTACTAGTATTCAAATCTACACAGGAATATCTCAAACTAACCTACTAATCGAGTATTCTTTTAAAAGGAAAAAAAGAAAGATAATATATGCACATGGCAAAAACCCCAGATGGTACAGAAAGACATGAGGTTAAAACCTGCTCCCTTCCCTCCTCCTAATACCTCTCTCCAAAGGTCACCAGCTTTAAGTGTCTTGTATATTCTTTCAGGAAAAACGTTATTTGCCAGCAAATATATACTTAAAAAGTTTTTACATTAATGGAATCAGACTGTATACACTCTTCTGTACCTTGCTTTTTTTGCTACCTGTGTCTTATAAGATCTTTCTGTATCAGTATGTACAGAAATACCTCATTCTTTTTAATGACTGTGTGGTATTCTAATATATGATGTGTAATAAATGTTCAAACATTGATGGGCTTTCAGGTTGTTGGCAATGTTTTACTATTGCTAAACCATATTGCAGTGAACTTACTTGTACATATAATGAGATTAAACTAACAAGGTTACTTCCTAGCAATAGAATTGCTGGGTCAAAGGATAGTTTTCATTTTCAGGTCAGTAGTTGTTGCCAAACTGATCTCCAGAAATCTTTGCCCAATTATGCTTCCACATATAATGTATAAGAATAATTATTTATGAGGCTTTTGCCAATACTGGGCCCTCAACCTTTTAAAATTTGATCATCTGAAAGTGAATAAATGGTATTTTGCATCTTAATGAAGTTATAATGCAGTTTAACGAAGGAGATGGAACACATTTTCATGTTTATTGGTTACTTATATTTCATTTCCTGTGAACTGTGTGGTCATGTTCTGTTTTCTATTAGATGATTTGTTTTTTATTAGTTTGTATGAGCTCTTTGTAAGCTAAGAAAATTGGTCCGTTGTCATATGTTTAATAATATTTTCCTGAGTTTTATTTATTTATGTAGTTAAACTTATCAGTCTTTATGGCTTCTGGGATTTGTGCCTTGCTTTAGAAAGGCCTTCTTTACATTTAAGAATAAATTTAATGTATTTTTCCAGTACTTTTAAGTTTTTTTTTTAACCTTTAAATCTTTGCTTCATTTGGAATTTATTTAGGTGGAAGGAGTGAGGTAAGAATTCAAGATTTTTCTCTTCCAAATAGCTATCTGGTTATCCCAACCCTATTTGTTGACTTTTTTCCACATTGATTTGAAAAACCATCCCTCATACATTGTTTCCATATATATTTAGATTTGTTTCTGAACTCTGCAGTCTTTTAAGTTATTACGCATTTTCATATTTGGCATAGCTAGTCCATACCACAATATTATTTCAGGATTTTTTTCCTGGTTATTCTTGCATGTTTATATTTCTAGATGAACTTTAGTATCATTTTATCCAATTCTAAAATCCTATTGATATTTTTCCTAAAATTTTATTTTGAAAAATTTCAAACTTACAGAAAGTGTGAGAGAATAGTTTGATGAGTGCCAAAATACTTTTCATTTAGATTCACCATTCCTAACATTTTGTTACTTTTGCTTTTGTTCTCTCCAAATGTGCCTCTTTCAAAGCCCTCCTGAATTGTTTGTGGTGAGTTACAGACTTCATCATCACACTTCATCACATCATGACGTTCCTAAATATGTCAGCATGCCTCTCCTATGAGAGTGAAGACATTTTCCCATTTAACCACAATACCATTCTCACACTTAAGGAAAGGATGAACCATCTGATCTATTCAAATTTACCCATGCATCCCCAGAATGACTTTTATAGCTGCCCCCACCAAGGTTCACAAATTACATTGGTTAGTTTGTCTCTCTAGTCTCTTTTAAATAGTCCTTCTACCTCCTTTTTAAAATGGTATTTTCTAAATTTATTTTTTAGAACTGTTTTAGATTTACTGAAAAATTGGGAAGATGGTGCAGAAAATTCCCACATAGCCCGCCTCAGTTTCACCACTGGTTAACATGTTAGCATGGTACATTTGATAACAATCCTTGAACAGATATTGCTACATTATTTTTAACTGGAGTTAATATTCGGATTTCCTTAGTTTTTACCAAAAGCCCTTTTTGTGTTCCAGGATTCCATCCAGGATACCACATTGCATTTTAAAATTTCATTTAAAAATATTTATTTATTTATTTGGCTGTGCCGGGTCATTTAGCTGCGATGTCTTAGGCTTCTCCTTGGCCGTGACAGTTTTTTAGACTTTCCTTATTTCTGGTGACCTTGACAGTTTTGAGGAATACTGGTCAGGTATTTTGTACAATGTGCCTCTACTGGGATTTGTCCAGTGTTTTTTTTTTTACCATTATTAGACTTGGATTATGTGTGCCATTGTTATACCCAGGGCATACATTTATTAACATGAATTATAAATGTTGATTTTTTTTTTTTTTTTTTGGCTGCGCCACACAGCTTGCAAGATCTTAATTCCCCGACCAGGGATTGAACCTGGGCCATGGCAGTGAAAGCGCCGAGTTCTAACCAATGGACTGCCAGGGAATTCCCTGTTGATGTTATTCTTGATCACCTAAAGCAGTGTTTGTCAGGTTTCTCCATTGTAGAGTTACCCTTTCCGTACTGTCCTCTTTGGAAAGAAGTCGCTGTGCACAGCCCACACTTAGGGAGTAGGGAGTTATGCTTCACCTTCTTGAGGATGGAGTATCTACATCAATTATTTGGAATTCTGCACGGGAGGTATGTCTCTTCTCCCCCACTTGTTAATTTATTCAATATTTTATTTATATGAGTTTGGCTCATGGATATTAATTTATTTTGTACTCTGGGTTATCATGTAATACTACTTCATTTTGTTGCTGGAATTGTTCCAGTTTTGAACATTGGTAGCCGTTTCATTTGACTCTTGTGTCCCTTTGACATCACTCCCATTACTGTGGATTTTTTCCCCAGCAGTTCTTACTTTCTGGCACTACGAGATGTTCCAGGCTCATCTTGTATATTTCCTTCCCCAGTCCTAGAGTCAGCCTTTTCTCCAAGGAACCTGGTTCTTTTTATTGGAGAATGGTATTAGAAACCAAGATCTGGGCCCTAGTTGTGCTCAGTTGCTCCTGGGGTTTTGTCTCTTCAAGGCCCTTCCAGCTAACAGAGCAAGGAAATATATGGGTGTGTACTAACTTGTGCCTATACACATATGTATAAATATTCCTGTATGTAACATCTGTATTTCTATTAAGTGAAACACAAGTTCTTACTGATGTTTGATCCACCACCACATGTATCATTCTAACCTCCTCCCCTTGCTTATCTGTAAACCACCCCAACACTGAGAGACCTGGTTCCCACTGTCTGCTACCCACTTACTTGAATTGTTTAATTCCAGTATACAAGTGCAGTGTTTTCAGAATTGTTAACACGTATTCCCATGGGAAACAACTTTTTCAACCAAAGCACAGTGATTGTGTAAGGTTTTTTTGCCATTCGTTTTATAGACTCCACTCATTTCCAAAGTTACTTAGGTCGGCACATTTCCTGCCCACTATCTTCAGTACGTTTGTTTCAAAAATTTGTAATATAGTTAGATTGTTTTGTCACATTCTGCATTCTATCCTGGGATTCCCCTGACCTAAATGATTTTTAAAAATATACATCAAGTTTCACTTTTTGTGATCTAAAGTTCAGTGGGTTTTGACAAATCCATGTGTTATGTATCCACAATTGTATTATCATATAGAATAAATTCACAGCCCTAAAAGTCCCTTGTGCTTCACACGTTCAACCCCCTCCTTCCCCTGATCCCCTGTTCACCACTGATCTTTTTATTGTCTCCATGGTTTTGCCTTTTCCATAGTGTCATATAGTTGGAATTATACCGTATGTAGCCTTTTCAGACTGGCTTCTTTCACTTAGCAATATGCATTCAAGTTTCCTCCATGTCTCTCTGTGGCTTGATAATTCATTTTTTAAATCTCTGAATAATAGTTTCTTGTATAGATGTTCCACAGTTTGTTTATCCATCACCTATTGAAAGACATTTCCAGTTTTTGATGATTACGAATAAACACTCACATGCAGGTTTTTGTGTGGACCTATTTTTTCAAATTAGTTGGGTAAATACCAAGGTGCATGACTGCTAGATCATATGGTAAGATTATGTTCAGCTTTATAAGAAATTGCCAAGCTGTCTTCCAAAGTGGCCTTACCAATTTTGCATTCCCATCAGCAATGAATGACTTCCTGTTACTCTGCATCCACGCCAGCAATTGGTATTGTCAGGTTTCAAATTTTAACTATTGTAATAGATGTGTAGTGATATCTCATTTTAATTTACAGTTCCCTAATGACAAAGGATGTTGAGCATCTTTCATATGTTTATTTGCCATCTGTATTTCTCTTTTGGTGAAGTATCTGTTTAGATCTTTTGCTTAATTTTGAAACCCGGTTGTTTTCTTACTGTTGCATTTTAAGAGTTCTTTGTATATTTTGAATACAAGTCCTTTACAGATACGTGTTTCGCAAATATTTTCTCCCAGTCCATGGTTTGCCTTTTCATTCTCATAACAATGTCTATCACAGAGAAATTTTTATTTTACTACAGTCCAACTTATCAATTTTCTCTTTCATGTATCATGCTTTTGGTATTAAATTTAAAAGCTCATTTCCAAACCCAAAGCCATCTAGATTTTCTCTTATGTTTTCTTACAGAAGTTTTATTGTTTTTTATTTTAAATTTAGGTCTATGATTCCTTTCTAGCTAATTTTTGTGAAAGATATAAGATGTGTCTAGGTTCTTTTTTTTTTTTTTCATATGGACGCCCAATTGTTACAACACCATTTGTTGAAAAGACTCTGCTTTCTCCATTGAATTGCCTTTGCTCCTTTGTCAAAAATAGGTCAACTATATATGTGTGGGTCTATTTCTGGGCTGTCTACTCTATTCCGTTAATCTACATGTCTACTCTTTTACCAATACCACACTGTCTTGATTACCGTAGCTTTACACTAAGTCTTAAATTTGGGTAGTGTGAGCCCTCCATCTTTGTCCTTATTTGTCAGTATTACATTGGCTATTCAGGATCTTTCATCTTTTTCTATAATCTTTAGAGTCAGTTTGTCGATATCTACAAAACAATTTGCTGGGATTTTGATTGGGATTGCTTTGAATCTATAGATCACATTGGAAAGAATTGACATCTTAATAATATTGAATCTTCCATTTTGTGAACATGGAATATCTCTACATTTATATAGATCTTGTAGTTTTTCACATAGAGATCCTGTACATATTTTGTTTGATTTATATGTGTTTCATTATCTTGGTGCTATTGTAAATGGTATTCTTTTTTAAATTTCAAATTCCGGTAGTCATTGTTGGCATTTAGGAAAGCAATTGACTTTTGTATATTAACCTTGTATCTTACTCCTTTTTATCATTATTTTAAAAATTCAGGAATGGATCTTGAATTTTGTCAAATGTAATTTTGGTATTTATTGAGATAGTCATGTGTTGTTTTCTTCTTTTACCTATTACAATGGTGAATTGTAAGAATAGACTTTCAAATGTTGACCCAGTTTTGCATTCATGGGGTGAAACGAATATCCATTAAAGATAACAGCTTGCTAGGATTTTTGGTTTTTATGATTTTCTTTAATGTTAACCCTGCCTTTATAATACTTTCTTTAAACCACGTGTTCACTACTGAAACTAGATTTCTGCTAAAAGTTGGGTTATTTCTTCCTTTGTTATTAAGGGTACTGACTTCTTTCTCTGCCGTAATTTATATGCCTTTTTTTTGCAGACAAACATTTTATAATGTAGTATTTGGTTCATACAAAAATGTATGGAGCATATATGTAAGCTGAAACTTAACAAAAGGGACTTGCGTAAACTCACATCAAACTTAAGAACAAGAGCATTACCAATACTATTGCATCAACCTTTTCTGTTATGTTTAGTGGGCTTTTTTGTGTGTCCTCTTTAAGAAATATTTTCCTATTTTTGAAGTCTTAAAGATATTCTTTTCTAACTTCTTCTAAAGTCTTAATTTTTCTTTCACATTTAAGTACTTAATCAATCTGAAATTTTTTTTTGTATATGGTGTGAGGAAGAGATCCAATTGTATTATTTTTCACATAGATTGCCAATTGTCTCAGCACCATATGCTGCAAAAAGAAAGTCTAGTCTTTCCCCAGCAATCTTCAATGACACCTCTGAAATGTATCACATTCCCATATATGCATGAGACTATTTCTAGGCTCTGCTATTCTATATCATTGTTCAGCTCGTGTACCTCTGCATCTGTATCACACTGTCTTTATTACTAAAGGTTAATAATAATAAGTCTTGAGATAGTAAGGCAGATCCCCCTAATTTGTTCTTCTTTGTGTTTGTCTTGGCTATTCTTGGGCATTTACTTTTCCATATAGATTTTAGAATCAGCTTGTCAAGTTCCATGAAAAACTATTGGAATTTTGATTGTAAGTGTGTTAGATTTATACATTAAATTGAGGGGCGGAGGAAGTGGACACTGAGTCTTCCTACCTATGTGTAGACCTTGCTTTAAGTCTTCTCTGGTATCTTTCAATAAAATTTTATAATTGTCTGCTGTTATTAGACACGTTTAGTTATGTTCATTCCATACATACACACACACATTCTCTATATATTTCATATATGCTATATATATTCCTATATATGTATTTTAATATTTATTTATTATATAATCTTGCTAATTTTAGTAATAGCTTAAAAAACTTACATTTCCTGAATTTCTTGTTGCTGTTATATAGGAATACAGTTAATTTTTATGTGTTGATTTTATAGCTATTCTCTTTGTCAAATTCTTTGTCTGTAGACAACTTTGAGTTTTAGGTTTAGCCAAATAACTTATTTACCTTTTATTATCTTAGGGTGCAAGCTAGGGACTCTTGGAGTACAGTGTTGAATAGAAGTGGTTGACATCCCTGTCTTGATCTTGCAAGGAGTACTTCTAATTTTTCACAACTAGGAATAATGTACACTATAGATTTCTGGTAGATTCACTTCTTAACAAATGCTTTTAATTTTGTCCTCATGAATAGTTGTTGCATTTTATCGCTTGTGTTTTCTGCATTGATTAAGATGATTGTATGACTTTCCTCCTTTATTTGTTAATACAGTGTGCTGGTTATTCATTTCTTGCCTCTCAGCTCCAAATTAATCTGTTTTTTTCTGATCTGTGGAAATGGTGGTTTCCTTTAATTTTTGTTTTTTCTTCTTCTTGTAACAGTTGTCACAGAAGTTTGTCTGTAGAGGGCGCCAGAGACAGTGTAAGGGGAAAGTTTTGCTTCTGGGTCCTGGGTTGCTGGCACAGAGGGTTCCTGCTGGGCACCAGGCTTCTCCAATGCCAGGCCCTGCACTGCACAGAGCTTCTCCACTGCCAGGCTGGTGCAGGGCATAGTGGCCAGCAGCACTCGATGGCCAGCAGCTTCCCTTGAAACCCTCTCAGGCAGTAGTATACATCAGACTGCTTCTGGTGAGACATCTCTGTATACAACATTCTCAGATACCCCAGAGGCAGATTTCTAGAAATTTCCACTGGTGTGGTGCCACAACTTTACTGCCATTCTCTGAGTTGCTTCTAGTTTCCTTCAACAAGGTCAGGATTTCAACCCTTGGGCGGGGGTAATACTTTTCCTTGGGTGCTTTACCCTGCAAGGGGGCTCTTTCTTGTGTGTTCTCAGTCTAGGGGGTGGTACTATTCCTTGGGCGATCTATCTCAACCCTGGGAGGGGGAACTGTTCCTTCGGTACTATAGATCAGCCATGGGGTGGGGGGACTCTTCCTTGGGTGACTATCTCTCTCACTGTGGGAGAACTTTCCCTCGGGCACTGTCTCTCAGCCATATTGATGAGGGGGCTTTCCTTGAGTGCTCTATTTCAGTCCGTTGAGGAGGGTCTCTTCCTTGGGTGATTATCTCAGTGCTGGGGGAGGACTCTCCTGCGGGTGCTCCCCATCTCAGCTATGCTGGGGGAAAGGATTTTCCTTGCGTGCTTATCAGCCATGGAGTGGGGAGTCTCTTCCTTGATTGCTCCATCTCAGCCCTGGGTTTGGGGCTGTTTCTTAGACTTTGGGAAGAACTCTACTTTGGGTGCTTTATATTAGCCCTGGGGCGGGGGCTCTTCCTTGGATGCTCTATCTTTGCCATGGGTGGGAGGTGCTTGAGTGCCCTGTCTCAGCCCCATGGCAGAGGGGAGCTCTTCCTAGGCCCTTCTATCTCAGTAGTGTTAAAGGAGGGGCTTGCCCTTGGGTGTTTGATCTCAGCCCCAGCCAAAGGGATTCTTCCTTGGGTGCTACATCTCTAATCCCAGAGGGTGGGTTTGTGGCACCACAAAAATTCTTTGCCACACATTGAGTCACGGCTGGGTCTCTCCAACAAGAACTGGATTTCAACCTTTTTGGAGGGGAGTATTTTCCCCATACGTTCCCTCTAAGCCCTGGAGAGGACTTTTCATTGGGTACTCTATTTCAGCCAAGTTATGGCACTCTTTCTTGGGTGTTTATGTCAGTACTGGGGGAGGAAGTTTCCTTGGGGACCCTATCTCAGCTATGCAGTAGCAGAGCTTTCCTTGGGAGCTGTTATCTCAGCCCTGGTGGGGGCATTTCTTTGGGTGCTCTAACTGTCCTGGGAGTGGTACTTTCCCTTGAGTGTTCTTTCTAAGCCCTGAAGGGTGGCTCTTCTTTGGAGCTCTATCTCAGTCCTGGCAGGGATGGGAGAGGCACATTATATCTGTACTCATGGAAGAGGCCATTGGTATTAAGGTACAGAACATGCAATAATGCTTGTCTAACAAAAACTAGATATAATTGTATTCCATCTACCCCAATCCTTAGTTAATTAGATTTTTCCTTAATCTTTCTGTGCCTTGGTTTCCTCATTTATAACAATGAGGATGGTAATCACGCCTAACTCATAGGGTTCTGCAGAGGATTAAGTGAGTTAATAGATGTAAAGCATTTAGAATTGTACCTGGCAGGTAGTAAGTGCTCAATGAAATGTCTTCACCCTCTTTGGACTCTTCTATTATGGGAAATGCAAACATTCTTTATCATGACTCTATTCAAATAATGGGGGGGGACATAGTCTTTGTTATCCTTGGATGATAACAGCTTAAGGATGGCCTTCTATACTTCTGATCCTTATCCCCCAACATTGAAAAGTACCCCCCACCGATCCAGCACCTAGGTGGGCATATTTGAATCTCCTTGTGTTTGGGGGTGAGGGGACTTACATTTTCAAACCACCCGACCCTTCACCATCTATGTGTAGCACTGGGTAAAGTGGTAATCAGTATTTGTTAATGATGAGTTTAAAGTATAAAAGGACACACACACAAAAGAATGACTTTCTCTAAAAAGGGTTGATGCAGAATGAGTTGTAGTTCTTCAATGGGTAATTATGCGTTTGTTCCCTTTTTGTTGATGAGAGCTGCTGTTTCCGCAAACATTCTGATTAATCATGGTTGTACCATGTTTGGCTTTGGTCAACACCTTGCATTTTAACTTCCTTATTTTACTTAAACTGGATTAAAATTAAGTTGCATTTCTGAGAACAGAGTGTTTCTTGGGGGATAGCAAATTTTTGCCCCATGATTAAAATCATATTAATGGTGCAAACGCATGGTTGTATACACATTTGAAGACTTTGAATTTTGTGATGGTTGTATTAATGGAATATGTTGATTGATTTTTTTCAGTGAATGATGACTGATGAAGCTGATGACTTTGCTGCAGGACTTGAAAACAAAATGAAAAGTCCTAAAGAACCCAGTAGTCTTTCCTCATCTAAGAGAAGGTAGAGTATGGCCTTGCTCTTAATGAAATAGGAAGGAAAATGGTAATTATGTCTTTGAGGAACAGAGAGATATGAACATGTTTGCAAGTGGAAGAGAAAGACTCTAATAAGGTGCAACAATTTGGAGTTGCTGCAAGTGTTAGGAAGATGGAGCAGGTTCCTGAAGCAGTAGGAGAGGATGGGCTCAACAAGAGGATGGGTCTGCATGTTGTCACCTCCTGTTCATATTCTAATCCAAGTCTGGCTTCTGCAACTTCCACTCCACTGAAACTGTCATGTCAAGTCCCCAGTGTCTGCTCCGTGTTGCTTTTAACTTCTCAGCAGTATTTGATATAGTTTTTCACTCACTCCTCCCTGGAAATCTTCTTGGGTTTCCAGAAACCACATTTCCCTGATTTCTTCCCTGTTTGCCGATACTCTTTTCATTCTCCTTTTCTAGTTGTTTCTTTTCATTCCCACCACTAAATATTGTAAGGCCCCAAATCTGGATCCTGAGCCTTCTTCCCTTGAATATACTCTCTCCCTAGATGATCCCACATAGTCTTAGAGCTTTAAATATGATGTGTATTTCAACAATTCCTAAGTTTATACCTCTAGACTACAACTTACTCCTGAACTCCAGACTTAAATTCAAATACGTACATGTTATCTCCACTGGCATGTCTAAGAGACATTTAAAACTCAATCCATTCCATGTGTTTAAACTGAACTTCTGAACTCATTGCCCTGCAAAAGCCTTTTTTGCATTACAGCGTTTGTTTATTTTTGCTTTTAGTGTCATATCCAAGACATTATTGCCAAGTCCAATGTCATGAAGCTTCTCCCCTATGTTTTCTTCCAGGAGTTTTATAGTTTAGGTCTTACATTTAGGTCTTTAATCCACTCTGAGTTAATTTTTGTTTACGGTGTAAGATAAGAATCCAACTTCATTCTTTTTTTTCTTAATATTTATTTACTTATTTGGCTGTGCCAGGTCTTAATTTCTGCATGTGGGATCTTCGTTGCGGTATGTGGGATCTTTAGTTGCGGCATGTGAACTCTTAGTTGCAGCATGTGGGATCTAGTTCCCTGACCAGGTATCAAACCTGGGTCCTCTGCATTGGGAGCACAGAGTCTTAGCCACTGGAGCACCAGGGAAGTCCCTTCATTCTTTTAATGTGGATAAGCAGTTTTCCCAACACCATTTTTAAAATTTTTTTTTATTTTTTGGCCATGCTGCGTGGCATGCGGGATCTTAGTTCCCCGACCAGGGGGTCAAACCTGCGCCCCCTGCAGTGGAAGCATGGAGTCTTAACCACTGGACTACCAGGTAAGTCCCATTTTTTTGAAGACACTATTTTCTCATTGAGTAGTCTTTTTCTTTTTAAAGATTTTTTTTTGATGTGGACCATTTATTTAAGTCTATTGAATTTGTTATAATATTGCTTCTGTTTTATGTTTTGGGTTTTTGGCTGTGAGACATGTGGGATCTTAGCTCCCTGACCAGGGATCGAACCCACACTCCCTGCATTGGAAGGCGAAGTCTTAACCACTGGACTGCCAGGGAGGTCCCTCCATTGAGTAGTCTTGACACCCATATAGAAGAGCATTTGACCATATATGTGAGGGTTTATTTCTAGGATCTCTATTCTATTCCATTGGTCTATTTGTGTGCCTTTATGCCAGTAACACACTGGCATAATGTAAGTCTTCCAATTTTATTCTTTTTCAATTATTTTTGTCTATTCAATGTCCCTTGAGATTCTACAAGAATTTTAAGATCAATTTTTCTATTTATGTAAAAAATGACATTGGGACTTTGATAGGGATTACATTGTAGATTGCTTTGGTTAGTATGGGCATCTTAACAATACTAAATCTTCCAATCCATGAACATGGGATGCCTTTCCATTTATTTGTGTCTTCTCAAATTTCTTTCAGCGATGTTTTGTAGTTTTCAGTGTACAAATATTTCACCTTCTTTGTTAGGTTTATTTCTAAGTATTTTATTCTTTTTGATGCTCTTATAGATTGAGTTGTTTTCTTAATTTCCATTTCAGTTTGTTCACTGTTAGTGTATAGAAATGCAAGTGCTTGATGTGTGTTGATTTTATATCCTGAAACTTTCCATGGGGTTTCATTTTATAATCCCAGGTAGATTGTAAGCTCCTTTTTGTATCCTTCATAATGTCTTATACAACCGAGGTATTTTAGGCATCTTTTGGTTAGTGAAATACCTGTTTATTTTCAGATTTAAAAGAAGATTCAGCACCTTGAGAAGGTACTAGAAAAATAAATTCCCACCATCTTCACAACAAAGTTAATTACATCAAAACATAATCCTATTACAACCATCAGTGAGAAACAAAGAAAAGCTTGCTGTGCTGTAGGATGGTGCTGGATATTGCTGAAATTTCCTAGAATATGGCATTCAAGGGATTGCCTTCCAGAAAGAAAAAGCAGTAGAGCTTTTTATTGCTATGATTCTGTGTCAGTAAAATCGGGCTTTGGCCCTAAGAATTTTCTTTGAAAATATAGTTTGCTTTCCTATTTATTTGTTTTCCCTTTGAGGAGGGGTATGTTATTAACTCATCAGGCTAAATACTATTACAGTCCTGGTTTGTGCAACAGGTCACATTGCTGGTATTTATAACTACCTTCTTTTAATACCATTGTCCTCAGCCAGCACTCAGCTCTTCATGGTTCTTTCCCTGGGGAGGTGACTCAACGTTCATTTTTTTTTTTTTTTTCTTGCGGTACGCAGGCCTCTCATTGTTGTGGCCTCTCCTGTTGCGGAGCACAGGCTCTGGACGCGCAGGCCCAGCGGCCATGGCTCACTGGCCCAGCCGCTCCGCGGCATACGGGATCTTCCCGGACCGGGGCACGAACCCGTGTCCCCTGCATCGGCAGGCGGACTCTCAACCACTGCGCCACCAGGGAAGCCCCTCAGCATTCATTCTTGAATGCTTTGTCCATTAGACGTTCTGCCTCAATTAGGTTATTATAATTATCCATTGACTTTTCTCCCCAGCTTTATTGACAAATAAAATTGTAAGATATTTAAAGTGTACACTGTGATGATTTGATATTACATACACTGTCTGCTGACTTTAATCACAAAACGTGGGAGTATCAAGCAGCTCTCTAGATATATCATAGTCCTCCATAGCCCCTTTAGTAGTAGGTAATCAACTTGCCTTTGATAGTCAGGTTAAATCACTCAGGCCAGGACAGTATAGCCCTTCTTCGCCTGTTGCTTGAGAGGGATGGGGAGTCCAAAGTGGTCAGCTGGAAGTTCCAACTTCCCATTCAATGAAGTCATTGTTGTATCCCATGGTGAAAGCACTTCTTTCTTTGGAACTCAGATCTCTACCTCAGAAGAACTAGAGCTCTTGTTGTGGGGACAAGACACAAAGTTTTTCTATTGTATCTCCAGGGTTAATAGTGAGGAGAGGCACTCCCATTTACATACCTTGATTGCAGGACCCATGAATCCATTTTATGGGAGAAATAGCACCATATATCTATGCATATAAATACTTAGATAGAGCATTACCATCTCCTAGAGGTTGTTGCCCCAGCCCCTCAAGTTTTTACCACCTAGCTAAAAACATATGTGAGTCTTCCAAAGGTCATTTCACTTCAGGATGAGGGGAAACACAATAAGACCAGTGACTTCCATGAACACTGCTCCATTACTGCACTAGTTTCCTGTGAAATGGGTTCCTTATTTAGAAGTGATGCTGATTGGAATACCATGATGGTGAATAAGGCATTTTTCAAGTCTATAAATATTCGTTTCTCCAAAGCACTTCAGGTGGGAAGGAAAATCCATATCTAGAGTGTCTATTTGAGTGTGGACAAAGCACTGCCCCTTCCTTAATAGAAGTGGTCCAGTGTAATCACCTGCCACCTGGTAACTGGCCCATCACTCTGGAGACTGATGCCATATCAAGGGCTCATTGTTGGTCTCTGCTTCTTGCAGATCGGGCCCTCAGCAGTGATTATAGTGACATCAGCCTTGGCGAGTGGAAGCCCATGTTGCTGAGAAGAACCTCCATTCTTGCCACTTGGCCACTTGGTTCTTGAGCCCATTGGGTTGTGACCTGAATGCTGGGGAAAGAGGCTGATTGATGTCTAGATAATGAATGTCCTATCCATCAGATTATTAAAATTCTGCTCTGCTAAGCTTATTTGCTGAGAACTCTCGTAAGACACAAGTACCTTCATATCATCTATCGATTTGGACAGGTGTATCCACATACTTTTTCCCTGGGCCTCCTTGTCCCAAATGTTCAATCATGCATCCTCAAAGTCCCTGACCCTTCAGCCAATAATTTGGACATGACCTATGCATGGATATGCACTCATACTTGTGGCAGTCTCTCCTCCAGGCAGAATGAACAACCAGGTGCACTGCTCAAAGTTCTTCCCTCTGGGAGGCTTACCCTTCACCATATCCTTCTGGGCTCTCCCAGAGTGTACTGGAGTGCTGCAGCTGTCCACTTTTGGCCTGTGTGGTAGGCAGGGTTCTAAAGGTGTCCCTTCAAGATTCCAGTCTTCTGGTTACTCAATCAAACACTAATATAAGTACTGCTGTAGTGGGATTTTTTAAATGGAAAATGAGTTTTATTTTAGTAGCATTGAAAGAAGAACAAAACAATGGTATTTCTACACTGAGGTGAAAGCAATGTTTAAACTTTCTTAGCAATGAAATATATTCCAAAAGAAAGTATGTTTCATGAACATTCCAAAGCACAGGTGAATCTTAACAGTATAGGAATCTGTAATACTGAAAATGACTCTCTTCTGACAGGGTGTTTACAAACATATTTTTAAAATTATAGAACCAGTAAAGCAATCCCTTCCAAATAACTGTGTCAAGAGTGAAATGGCTTCTTACATTAACACTCTAACAATTTCATTTTAATACTTTTTACTGCTATGACAATTTTACATAAATTCTGCTGTACTGAAAGTAAGCTTTGCAATTACACTTAAAAGCTTTTGCACAGCAAAGGAAACCATAAACAAAATGAAAAGACAACCTACAGAATGGGAGAGAATATTTGCAAATGATGCGACCAACAGGAATCAATTTCCAAAATACACAAACAGCTCATACAGCTCAACGCCAAAAATTCCACCCCCAAACCCAACCCAATCAAAAAATGGGCAGAAGACCTAAATAGACATTTCTCCAAAGAAGACATACAGATGGCCAAGAAGCACATGAAAAGCTGCTCAACATCACTAATTATTAGAGAAATGCAAATCAAAACTACGATGAGTTATCAACTCACACCAGTCAATGGCCATCATCAAAAAGTCTACAAATAATAAATGCTAGAGAGGGTGTGGAGAAAAGGGAACCCTCCTACACTGTTCGAATGTAAATTGGTGCAATATCTATGGAGAACAGTATGGAGCTTCTTTTAAAAACTGAAAATATAGTTACCATGTGTCCAGCAATCTCACTCCTGGGCATATATCTTGAAAAGATGAGAACTCTAACTCAGAAATATACATGCACCCCAATGTTCATAGCAGCACTATTTACAGTAGTCAAGACATGGAAGCAACCTAAGTGTCCACCAACAGATGAATGGATAAAGAAGATGTGGTATATTTATACAATGGAATATTTTTCAGCCATAGAAAAGAATGAAATAATGTCATTTGCAGCAACATGGATGGACCTAGAGATTTTCATACTAAGTGAAGTAAGTCAGGCAGAGAAAGACAAATATCATATGATATCGCTTATATG
Source organism: Phocoena sinus (assembly GCF_008692025.1). Lineage (NCBI taxonomy): Eukaryota > Metazoa > Chordata > Mammalia > Artiodactyla > Phocoenidae > Phocoena > Phocoena sinus. The sequence continues at coordinate 115,339,018 of NC_045784.1, read as the reverse complement.
TGGAATCTAAAAAAAATGATACAAATGAACTTATATACAAAACCGAAATAGACCCACAGACACAGAAAACAAACTTATGGTTACCAAAGGGGAAAGGATGGGGAGATAGATTGGGTATTCAGGATTAACAGATACACACTACTATACATAAAACAGATAAGCAACAAGGATCTACTGTATAGCACAGGGAACTATACTCAATAATTTGTAATAACCTATAAGGGAAAAGAATCTGAAAAAAATAGATATAGATGTATGTATAACTGAATCACTTTGCTGTACACCTGAAACTAATACAATATTGTAAATCAACTATACTTCAAAAAAATGTGGTATATACGTACAATAGAATAGTACTCAGCCATAAAAAGAATGAAATTCTGCCATTTGCGGCAACATGGCCGGACCTAGAGATTATCATACTAAGTGATGTAAGTCATACAGAGAAAGACAAATATCATATATCACTTATACATGGAATCTAAAAAAATGATACAAATGAACTTATTTACAAAACAGAAATAGACTCACAGACATAGTAAACAAACTTATGGTTACCAAAGGGGAAAGTCGGGGGGAGATAAATTGGGAATTTGGGATTAACAGATACACACTACTATACATAAAACAGATAAACAACAAGGACCTACTGTGTAGCACAGGGAACTATATTCAATAGCTTGTAATAACCTGTAAGGGAAAAGAATCTGAAAAAGAATTATCTATCTATCTATCTATCTATCTATCTATCTATCTATCTGAATCACTTTGCTGTACACCTGAAACTAACACAACATTGTAAAACAACTATACTTCAATTAAAAGAAAAACTATTTTCCATACACACAGAAAAATAAGCTTTGAATTCTGGAAGGATGTTGGTGTTGAGGAGAATAACTACCATGGCTTCCAGTTCTTTGACAAAACCTCAGATGCGTGGCTTTCTGGCCAAGCATCTGTGATTTCACATTGTTGGAGCATTCTTTATATCCCTGGGGGCTGCAGCTTTCTATAATTTTGCTGTGGCTTAATCAAGTAAAAAATAAGCTTTGAAGGTGAAAATGTGTATAAAGTTCCAGATCAAAAGATTAATAGATGCAACTTAATAAGGTTTCTTCTCCCCTATCTATCAATTAACAATAATGATTAGCTTTAGCAGACAGGGGTTGAACTTTTAAATACAATCCCCCAAACAAAAAGTTAAGTTTTGAATCTTATTCAGATATCACTAGAAATCTTTAGTCTATTCAGACACTTTTTACAAGAATGGTTTCTTTTTTTTTTTTTATTAAAACAGAAACCAATTTCTAAACCCTTTTATTCAATTGTATATCCTGATTGGACAAATATGAAAAATAGAAGACTGTCTCTTTTGCTTTTGTAATTGTGATTTTCACTGCAGTCTTAGCTTATTAGGGGAAGAGAAATACTCCAATTTCTCTAGGATTATAGGACCCCAGCTCTGAACTTGCACTAATTTCCTGGAGGCAAACATCATTCTAGTACATGTGAGAAACATTTGCCCTACTCCTGGGCCTTAGTAGAGACTGAATGCTTGACCACGGAACACCAAGTTCGCATGCCACCTGAGCTGCCCATCCTAACGCGGGTGTTTTATTACCCACCAAGTCACAGTGGAGGGTATGCACAGAAGCAGCGTGCTATCAAATGGAAGAGGTATGTACAAGAGTGGATTCAAGTAGGTCCTGAAGCCACAAGTACTTTGCATGAGCAAGTGGCCACAAACTCATGGCTCTGCCTCCTGCTACATTAACTCCTCTCTCTTGCTTGGAAGAATTTTAAGATTAAAGCAGCAGGTTCTCATTAGTTATCTATTTTGTACATAGTATCAATAGTGTATATATGTCAATCCCAGTCTCCTAATTCCTCCCACCCACCCCCTTCCCCTTGGTATCCTTACGTTTGTTCTCTATGTCCGTGTCTCTATTTCTGCTTTGCAAATCATCTCTACCATTTTCTAGATTCCACATATATGTGCTAATATACACCATTTTCTGAGTTACTTCACTCTGCATGACAGACTCAAGGTCCATCCACATCTCTACAAATGACCCAATTTCATTCCTTTTTATTGGTGAGTAATATTTCATTGTATATATGTACAACATCTTCTTTATCCATACCTCAGGTGATGGACATGTAGGTTGCTTCCATGTTCTGGCTATTGTAAATAGCGCTGCTATGAACATTGGGATGTGCTGTCTTTTTGTTTATTTATTTATTTATTTTTGGCTGTGTTGGGTCTTCATTTCTGTGCGAGGGCTTTCTCTAGTTGTGGTAAGCGGGGGGCCACTCTTCATTGCAGTTCAGGACACTATGAAGTGCCCCTGGGGAAGTAAATTTGACAAAAAGGAATCCAAGAGAACTGGATATTCTGTTTTTTTTTAACATCTTTATTGGAGTATAATTGCTTTACAATGGTGTGTTAGTGTCTGCTTTATAACAAAGTGAATCAGTTATACATATGTCCCCATATCTCTTCCCTCTTGTGTCTCCCTCCCTCCCATCCTCCCTATCCCACCCCTCTAGGTGGTCACAAAGCACCGAGGTGATGTCCCTGTGCTATGCGGCTGCTTCCCACTAGCTATCTATTTTACATTTGGTAGTATATATAAGTCCATGCCACTCTCTCACTTCATCCCAGCTTACCCTTCCCCCTCCCCGTGTCCTTAAGTCCATTCTCTAGTAGGTCTGTCTTGCTTTGATTTTAAGTTGAATACTTCTGTTTCTCCCCTAGGGTTAAAGTGGGTTGTAGATTTCTGGTAGACACCTGTCTTAACAAATGCTTTTAATTTATGCTCATGAATGTCTATTGCGTTTTTGATGATATAACTTTCCTCTTTTTCTGTACTATAGTGTGCCAGTTTTGGATTTTTTACGTCCCAGCTCTGAAGTCACCCTTCTGGCCTGATCTGTGAAAGTGGTTCTGGTCCCTTTATTTTTTTTCTTCTTGCTGAAGTGAACACAGAAGTCAGCCTGTAGAGGGAGCCAGAGGCAACGCCGGCGGAAGCTGGCTCTGGGTTTTGGGCGGCTACCTCTCCAGGCGGAAGCGTCCCCAGTGCGCAGTGGTGAGGAGCTCGTGCCGGCAGCAAGTGTGGCCGGAGGCTTCCCTTGAGCCCCCTCAGGCAGTAACACGTCGGCTTCAGGTGAGACACTTACTCGTGTACTTCACTCCCAGGGACCCTAGAGGGTGTATGTCCAGCAGCTACCTCAGGGCGCATTCCAGAAAGTTCCACCCGGGAGGCTCCACCCATTTATCGCCATTTTGTGAGTTGCTTCCAGGCTCCTCCATTAAGGTCAGGATGGACTGTGGGAGTGTGGACTCTTTTCCCCAGGGGCCTTCTCTCTGCCCCGAAAGGTGTCAGTCCCTGTGTGTTTTCCGTCCAGGGTGGGACCCCCCTCAGCTCTGGGGAGACGCTGCCTTGGGGGCTGGCCTCAGCCCCGGGGAGGCCATTCCTTGGGTGCCTTAGCTCAGCCTTGTCGGGGACAGGCCACTCCTGGCACTCCTGCTCAGGTCCGGGAGGGTTTATCTGGTGTGATTCTCCCCACGCGGGTGAGGGGGCACTCCCGCTGGGGCCCATGGCAGGCCTGGGGGCCGAGCACTTCTTGGTGTCTGTCCCAGCCCTGAGAGGGGAGGTTTCCTGGGTGGGTCACCCCAGGGCTGTGGCTCCCTCTCCCTTGGCTTTCCCTCATTTGTGAGAGCCTCTCCTCAGGTGCCCAGCTCAGCATGGGGGGCACTTGTCCTTTGACCCTCCGTGTCCACTCTGATTGGGGTGGCTTTTGCTTGTGATCTGCTCGTGGCCCGTGGGGACTGTTAGTGGGAGCGCTGTTCTCCATTCTAAGAGGACTTAGCATTGGTGCTGTCACAGCCGACGGGGTGCCATTCCAAGGATGCTCTGAGACTAGGGTGGACCTCTCCCTTGGGGGCTGTGGCTCAGCCGTTGCGGGAGAGAACTTTCCCTTGGGCACTTTCTCAGCACTGGGGGTTTGGGCTCGTTCTTGGGGCTCCCTGTGGGATCCGAGGCAACTGAGACTGTTCCTTGGAAGGTTGGCCCCTGCCCAGGACGGGGACTTTGTCTTGAGTGCCGTTTCTTAGACTGAGGTGAAGACGTTTTCTTGGGCACTTTATCTCGCTTAGGTAGGGGTGGCTCCTGGTTCTTGGGTCCTCTGTTTCAGCCATGGCTGAGGACTCCTCTTTGGGCTCTTGTGTCCGCCTCATGGGGTGGATTCTGCTTGATGTGGTCTCTCAGCCTTTGGGGGGACATCTTAGTTGGGTGCTCTAACGCTGTTACTTGGATGCTGTGTCTCAGCCCTGGGGTGGTGAGGTACTTCTAGATTTCTGGGGTTTTGGTGTGTTTTTTTCTTTTCTTTTAGTCGCATACTTTTATGCTGATTTTAAAAACAAAACTTCTATTGGGAGAAAATAAAATTGTATATTTACAAACAGAAAACAGTAAAACATTTGTTATCTTTCCTTCTAGCCGTTTTTTACCTCTGCTTATTTTTTCCTTTCTTTAAATTGAAGTATAATCGATGTACAGTAATACATAAATTACAGGTGTACAATATAGTGACCTGCAGCTTTTAAAGCTTATACTCCATTTATAGTTATAGAATATTGGCTATATTCCCTGTGTTGTATAACACAGTATATATCCTGTGTTGTATAACACAGTATATATCCTTGTAGTTTATTTTATACGTACTAGTTTGTACTTCTTAGTCCCCTACCCCTATATTGCCCCTCCCCGTTCCCTCTCCCCGCTGGTAACCGCTGATTTGTTCTCTGTTACCAGTGAATCTCTTTTTTCTTGTTACATTCGCTTGTTTGTTGTATGTTTTAGATTCCACATATAAGTGATATCATACACTATTTGTCTTTCTCTGTGTGACTTAGTTCTCTTAGTATAATACCCTCCAGGTCCATCCATGTTGCTGCAAATGGCAAAATGGCATCCTTTTTTATGGCTGAGCAGTATTCCATTGTATATATATACCATATCTCCTTTATCCATTCATCAGTTGATGGAAACGTGGGTTGCTTTTTATATCTTGGCAATTGCAAATAATGGTGTTATGAACATTGGGGTGCATGTATCTTTTCGAATTAGTGTTTCTGCTTTTTTTGGATATATATCCAGGGGTGGAATTGCTGGCTTTTAGCAGTTTTTTAATGTGCAAATATTTATGCTTTTTACCCCAAGTTGAGATCATACTACATATCTTAGAATTTGCTACATTTTTTTCTAACTTATGTCAGAAGCCTTTTCTCTAGATCATAAATGTTATTCTGAAACTTGTGTTTTAATGGTTGCAAAGTATTTAATCATATAGCTATATAATGATTTTTATTTACTTCTGCATTGTTAAGCATCCAATTTATTTGTGATTTTTCAATTTTATAAATCTTTATGTGTAATACAATATTTATATGTAAGCATTTATAAAATTCATCTCTATAAATTAGTAGAAGTAGTATCTCATGGGAAGAAATCATGAAAGATGCACCTCCAGAAAAATTGCAGCAATTTAGAAGTTTGTGTGAAGGCATATTTTCTTATCATCTTGACCATAACAACTCCCGGTTATTATTTAATTTTAACATTTATAGGGAAAGTTGTGTTGTCTTGCCTTCCTTTTAACTTCTTTCCTTATTTTCTGTATTAGGTTTATTTCATTCCAAATATCTTAAACAGCAAAAATTTTTTTAAGAAAAGAATACTGCATAGCTTGCAACGAGCTAGGGGAAAAATTTACAATGAATAATAGAGATATGAGGTATATGTTCTCAACATATAAAAAGATATAACTCAATATGAAAAGGGCAAACATAGTAGCTGGGAAAGTCAAGAGCATTTCAAGAAGAAGCAATTCACTGAAGGAGAAGTAACAATAGCCAACATTTGGGGATACGCTTTTTCTTCACTAGCAAGGTTGATGTCTGTTGTTTTGGTCTATTTTTTCCTTTGAGGGGAATACGCCTACTCCCTCTCACAGGGTCTTATTAAAACTGTTCTTCTCCTGAAACAGACTAGGGCACTTCACACTTTTTACAGAGAGAACTCAAGGCTGAGTTGTTCACACAGCAACACCTTAAAGAAACTCTCCATTAGTTCATGCTTTCTGTTGCTCCAAGAATTACCTTGCTGCAACTCAAAGCAGATTGCTCAATAGTATTTTCTTGACTTCTTTATCTCAGCCTTAAGAGAGTTCTAGCTAACCTTTCAACTATGTCCTTGAGCTTCTAGGTGGAAATCTGGGTTCAGCAAGCAATGTATGAGAGTTCCAGTTGGACCACATACTCACAAACACTTGCTCTACAGGCAGTCTTTCATTTCATTCTGGTGGGTGTGCAGTGACTTCTCATTATGTCTAAACTTGCATTCCTCTGCTGATTAATGAAGTTGAACACCTTTTAGATATGGATTGGCCATGTGAGTATGTCTTATACGAAGTGCCTTTTCAGGTCTTTTGCCCATATTTTATTAGGATGTTTGTAAGTTTTAAATTGATTTACAGTTCTGCATATATTCTGGATTTCACTGATTTTTTGGAGAGAGGGATATATCCAATTATATATACATACATAAATATGCACAAATATTGATATGCATTGTTTAAATTGATTATATAATACATAGATATATATGAATAATTAAATGTATAAATGTTTATCCAATTTATATATCTACAAAATTTTGAGTATCTTCTATATACATGTTTTGCTTTTTCATTCTCTTAATCATGTCTTTTTGGTAAACAGAAGTTTCAGATTTAATTATGTCTGATTAGACAGTCTATTATTTTTGGTTAGTCCTTTTTTATCCTCAAAAATAAATTTTTGCCTACCTTAAAGCCATGAAGATAATATTCTGAATTTTCCACCAGATCTCCCATTCATCTCTAATAAATTTTTGTGGAATGGGATGACGTAAGAAGCAAGCTTTATTTTTTTCCCGTGTACATAACTGGACATATTAAAAACACTATCTTATCCACAGTGGTTGGCAGGGGACCTTGTGTCATAAATTCAGCTGTTTAGCATATTTCCAGATCTGTGTCTAGATTCTCTGTCTTCTTCCATTCGTGTATTGGCCTATCCTTGCTCCATTACTAGACTGTTTTAATTACAGTACTTTTGTAGCAAGTCTTCAAATCTGGTAGTGCGTGTCCTCCAACTTTGTTGTTTTTCTTAAAGTTTGTCTTAGCTATTCTAAGCCCTTTAATTTCCATACACTTTTTACTATCAGCTTGTCAATTTTCACCGAAATGCAACATGGTGGGATTTTATTTTCTTTTTCTTTCTTTTTCTTCTTAATCTTTATTGGAGTATATTTGCTTTACAATGTTGTGTTAGTTTCTGCTGTAAAACAAAGTGAATCAGCTATACATATACATATATCCTCATATCTCCTCCCTCTTGAGGCTCCCTCCCACCCTCCCTATCCCACCCCTCTAGGTGGTCACAAAGCACCAAGCTGATCTCCCAGTGCTATGCAGCAGCTTCCCACCAGCCATCCACTTTACATTTGGTAGTGTATGTATGTCAGTGCTACTCTCTCACTTTGCCCCAGCCTCCCCTTCTCCCCTGTGTCCTCAAGTCCGTTCTCAACATCTGCATCTTTACTCCTGCCCTACCACTAGGTTCATCAGTACCATTTTTCTAGATTCCATATATATACATATGGTATTTTCTTTTCTCTTTCTGACTTACTTCACCGTGTATGACAGACTCCAGGTCCATCCACCTCACTACAAATAACTCAATTTCGTTCCTTTTTATGGCTGAGTAATATTCCATTGTGTATGTGTGCCCCGTCGTCTTTATCCATTCATCTGTCAGTGGACATTTAGCTTTCTTCCACGTCCTGGCTTTTGTAAATACTGCTGCAGTGAACATTGTGGTACATGTATCTTTTTGAATTATGGTTTTCTCAGGGTATATGCCCAGTAGTGGGATTGCTGGGTCATATGGTAGTTCTATTTTTAGTTTTTTAAGGAACCTCCATACTGTTCTCCATAATGGCTGTATCAATTTACATTCCCACCAACAGTGCAAGAGGGTTCCCTTTTCTCCACACCCTCTCCAGCATTTATTGTTTCTAGATTTTTTGATGATGGCCATTCTGACTGGTGTGAGGTGATATCTCATTGTAGTTTTGATTTGCATTTCTCTAATGATTAGTGATGTTGAGCATCCTTTCCTGTGTTTGTTGGCAATCTGTATATCTTCTTTGGAGAAATGTCTGTTTAGGTCTTCCGCCCATTTTTGGATTGGGTTTTTTGTTTTTTTGATATTGAGCTGCATGAGCTGCTTGTATATTGGGGAGATTAATCCTTTGCCAGTTTGCAAATATCTTCTCCCATTCTGGGGGTTGTCTTTTCGTCCTTTCGTCTTTTTTATGGTTTCCTTTGCTGTGCAAAAGCTTTGAAGTTTCATTAGGTCCCATTTGTTTATTTTTCTTTTTATTGCCATTTCTCTAGGAGGTGGGTCAAAAAGGATCTTGCTGTGATTTATGTCATAGAGTGTTCTGCGTATGTTTTCCTCTAAGAGTTTGATAGAGTCTGGCCTTACATTTAGGTTTCTAATCCATTTTGAGTTTATTTTTGTGTATGGTGTTAGGGAGTGTTCTAATTTCATTCTTTTACATGTAGCTGTCCAGTTTTCCCAGCACCACTTATTGAAGAGGCCGTCTTTTCTCATGGTGGGATTTTAAATTGGATTAGTAGAGATCATTTTGGAGAGAATTGACAGTAACGACTCAATAATGAATCTTGCAATCCATGCAAAAAGTATTTCTTTCTGTTTCCTGAGGTCTTTATTTTCTCTCAGTGATGTTTTATACTTTTTGTGTTGTGCTCTAGCACTATTTACTTAGATATTTGATGTTTTTGATACTATTATCAATGGTATTCAAAATTTCATATTCTAATTATTTGTTGCTATTATATGGGAATAGAAAACTGGTAATAATAATAACCACAAAGTGGTTTTTATTATAACTGATAAGTTGATTAAGTTCACTTATTAACTCTAATGATTTTATATTCTTTTGCGTATTCTATGTAATGCCATCTGTGAATAATGACAGTTTTACTTTTTCCTTTCCAAACTTTACAACTATTATAATTTCCTGGTAATACTTCACTTTTTAGAACCATCAGTAAATTGTTGATGGATAGTGAACATCCTGTTTTCCAAACGCAGGGAGAAATGTTTGATATTTCATCATTAAGTGTGACATTTGCTATAGATTTTTAGGGGGTAGATACACTTTATCAGATTAAGGAAGTTGCCTTCTATTCTAGATTGTGGATAGTTTTTTATCATGAATAGGTGCTGAAATTTAACCCATCTATAGAAGTGATCATAAGGTTTTCCCTTGGTTTGTTGTTGTTGTTAAGTGTTGTTAAGCATTACATTGATTTTTGAATTTTAAACCAATCTTACCTCCCTGCAGTATACCCTCATCAAGACAGGATGTATATCCTTTTTATATATTATTGTATTTTACTATTCGTTGGTTTAGGATTATTGGGTCTAAGTTCAGGAGAGATATTAGTATAAAGACCTATAGTTTTCTTTTCTTCAAATGTCCTTGTGAGATGTTGTTATCAGTTTATATTGGCCTTCTAAAATGAGGACAAAGAGGCACAGTGGATGAGAATCTGCCTGCCAGTGCAGGAGACACGGGTTTGATCCATAGTCTGGGAAGATCCCACATGCCGCGGAGCAATTAAGCCCGTGCGCCACAACTACTGAGCCTGTGCTCTACAGGCTGCGAGCCACAACTACTGAGCCTGTGTGCTACAATTACTGAAGCCCACATGCCTAGAAGCCCGTGCTCTGCAACAAGAGAAGCCCTCGCTCGTCGCAACTAGAGAAAGCCCGGTCGCAGCAGCGAAGACGCAACACAGCCGAAAAATAAATAAATACAAAGGAAAAAACCACTGTAAACTGATTTGAAAAATAAATAAAATAAAATGAGGACAAAGAAAGGGAATTATTTCCCCTTAGAAAAGTAATGCCCTTTTTTGTTGAGAGTTGCCCATTCCCCAAGCATTCTGATTACTCATGGTTACACCGTGTTTGGCTGTGGACAGCACCTTGTGTATTAGCTTCATCCTTTGAAAATTTTTATTTATTTACTTATTTAAAAAATATTTATTTATTTACTTATTCATTTATTCATTTTTGGTGGCATCGGGTCTTAGCTGCGGGATGTGGGATCTTTCATTGTGGTGCATGGGCTCTTCATTGCGGCACTCGGGCTTCTCCCTAGTTGTGGTGCATGGGCTTCAGGGTGTGCAGGCTCAGTAGTTGTAGCATGTGGGCTCTCTAGTTGTGGCGCATGGGCTCCAGAGCGCATGGGCTCTGTAGTTGCAGCACGCGGGCTCTCAGGTTGTGGTGCGTGGGGCTCAGTAGTTGTGGTGCATGGGCTTAGTTGCCCCAAAGCATGTGGCATCTTAGTCCCTGACCAGGGATTGAACCTGCACTCCCTGCTTTGGAAGGCGGGGTCTTAACCACGGGACCACCAGGGAAGTCCCAGCTTCCTCCTGTTTTAAACTATAGACTGGATTAAAATTCAGTTGCATTTTCTGAAAAGAGTATTTGTTGAGGTATGGTAAAATATTAGACCATGGTGAAAACTCAAATTAATGATTCAACTTCTTGGTTATATATACATATGCAAACTGTTTGCAACTTTGTGATTGTTGGAGTTTTGTTGCAAATGGAACATGTGCATTGATGTTTCTCAGTAAATGATGAGTGATGAAGTGGAGTTTATTGTAGGGCCTGAAAACCAAATGGAACTTTGTGGAGAACCCGAGAATCCTTCTTCATCTAAGGAAAAGCTGAGTATGGACCTGCTGTCCGTGAAACAGGAAGAAGAAGGAGGAGCCTCTGTTTGGGCCTCATCCATGTCCATGGAAGATGGTAAGAATGACTGTTCTCACCTCCTCTTCATGGTCTTACCCAGTAGAGTCTGGATTCTGCCTCCTACACTTTACTGAAGCTGTTCTCATCAATCTCGCTAGTTTTGGCTGAGATTGCTATTAATTTCTCAGCCATATTTGACGCAGTTGTTCACTCTCTCCTTCATGGAAACTTTCTTGGATTGCTATACTCTGTGACCTACTGGTTTTCCTCTCATATTTGTAACCCGCTTTCATTCTTTTTTTCTGCTTACCCTTGTCGTTTTCCCTGTAAATATTATTGTAAAGATTCCTGAATCCCACCATTTTTTCTCTGTCTACTCCCCTCTGACATGATCTTTCACCAAGCTACTCCAATAGCTTCTTATCTGATCTGATTCCTATTCTTGCTAGAGTCTGACCCTCACTGTCTAACCCTGTAGCTGGAGTGATCACGCCAACACAGAAATGAGATCACGCCACATCCATGCTGAAGACCCATCATCACCTTTCCTAGGCACTCAGAACACAGTCTGAGCTCCCGACCCTGGTCTCCCAGCTGTGCACGACCTGGGCCCGCCATCCTCTCCTAACACGTGGCCTGTCATCTCCTCCTTGCTCTCTCTGCCTCTGTCCTTTGCTCTGGGCTCCCTGGCCAGTCCCCTCCCCGGGGCTCTGCACGTGCCCTTGCCGCAGCCTGGAGCTCTTCCTCTGCATGTGCACAGGCCGGCTCTCTCTCCTCCTCCAGGCTCTGCCCAAAGGACACCTCCTCAGGAGGGTCTTCCCGACCACGTGGTCCGCTGGGGCTCCCCCTCCTGCTCTCTGTCCCATCCCTGCTTGCTTCTTCCCTAACACGAATTCCAACTGTAATAATTTTGTTGCATCATTGCGCACCTACTGCCTGGCCTCCCCATGAGCATGGAAGCTCCATAAGGGCGGGGGCTGCTGGCGTCTGTCCTGTTGGCTGCCGCTCCCCGGCTCCTGGCACGGCGTCCGGCACAGAGCAGGACGAGTCAATGGAGAAGAGGTGTCAGACCTGGAGTAAAAAGAAACTCAGGTTTCTGGGAGAGAAAAGATGCATGAGGAAGATCTTATACTGACAGGGATTTGGGGTGGGGTGACGGGGGCCATACAGAGCCTTCAGGTCTAGTGGCCACCACCTGTGTTTCCTCAGAACTTCGGAGGGAGAGAGGCGGGAGTTTGGCGGGGGGGCCATGTAATCTGACGTCAAGCTCGGTAGAGCATGGCATTTCATAGGTAAAGGACAGAAATCATGCCACCAAGTGAGACTGGCTGCTTTTCAGCTTGTAAAGCACGAGCTGCAGCTCAGCCCTCAGCACCAGGGACCTGAGCCTCTTTATTCGTTGTACTGTCTTACTTGGTTTCCATATGTGTTCATGGTGCCACGAAGAGAAGAAAGTGCGTTTGTCGTATTACCTTCCTGAGCCCAATTTGAGGGGTCTCAGGCTCCATCTGGTACATCCTCTTGCTTTATGAAACAACTTCCTCAAAACTGAGGAGCACCGGGTGGTCCCTGTGGGGTTGCCATAATGCACCTACGTCACAGCTCCACTTGTTAATTTGGTTTCCAGATGTTACTGTCACTCACGATGTTCATGAGAAGATGGAAAATGGTCAAATCTCACCCGATGGCTTCCTGTCAAAATCCGCTGCCCCAGAGCTTATGACTATGGCAGGAGATAGTATCCCGCCCGCCCAAGTGGATTCCCTGTCTGATGATTTCACTAGTCTCAGGAAAGATGACCTGATGCACAGTCCTGGTAGTAATGCAGTCATAGGAGGAACCAAGAACAGCAGCGTCTCTGTAGATGATCGAAAAGTCTCGGTAACATCTGCTTTGGAAACTGGGCCAAATACATCACAAGTAACTTCTGCTATGGCACAAGGAATCAATGCTGATATAAAACACCAGTTAATGAAGGAAGTTCGAAGATTTGGGCGAAGTAAGTAGTGAAAGACCATCTATCAATAATATAATGGAGGTCCCTTTCCGTTAAGGATTCACAATAGATTCAAGGTATCTCTTTTCTATTTTATTGGAGTTTAATTGCTTTGTAATGGTATGTTAGTTTCAGCTTCACAACAAAATGAATCAGTTATATATATACATATGTTCCCATATCACTTCCCGCTTGCGTCTCCCTCCCTCCCACCCTCCCTATCCCACCCCTCCAGGCGGTCACAAAGCACTGAGCTAATCTCCCTGTGCTATGCGGCTGCTTCCCACTAGCTATCTACTTTACGTTTGGTAGTGTATACATGTCCATGCCTCTCTCTCGATTTGTCACAGTTTACCCTTCCCCCTCTCCATATCCTCAAGTCCATTCTCCAGTAAGTCTGTGTCTTTATTCCTGTTTTACCCCTAGGTTCTCCATGACATTTTTTTTCTTAATTCCATATATATGTGTTAGCATATGGTAGTTGTCTCTCTCTTTCTGACTTACTTCACTCTGTATGACAGACTCTAGGTCTATCCACCTCATTACAAATAGCTCAATTTCGTTTCTTTTTATGGCTGAGTAATATTCCATTGTATATATGTGCCACATCTTCTTTATCCATTCATCCGATGATGGACACTTAGGTTGTTTCCATCTCCAGGCTATTGTAAATAGAGCTGCAGTGAACATTTTGGTACATGATTCTTTTTGAATTATGGTCTTCCCAGGGTATATGCACTGTAGCGGGAGTGCTGGGTCATATGGTAGTTCTATTTGTAGTTTTTTAAGGAACCTCCATACTGTTCTCCACAGTGGCTGTATCAATTTACATTCCCACCAACAGTGTAAGAGGGTTCCCTTTTCTCCACACCCTCTCCAGCATTTATTGTTTCTAGATTTTTTGATGACGGCCATTCTGACTGGTGTGAGATGATATCTCATTGTAGTTTTAATTTGCATTTCTCTAATGATTAGTGATGTTGAGCATTCTTTCATGTGTTTGTTGGCAGTCTGTATATTTTCTTTGGAGAAATGTCTATTTAGGTCTTCTGCCCATTTTTGGATTGTGCTGTTTGTTTTTTTCTTATTAAGCTGCATGAGCTGCTTATAAATTTTGGAGATTAATCCTTTGTCAGTTGCTTCATTTGCAAATATTTTCTCCCATTCTGAGGGTTGTCTTTCGGTCTTGTTTATGGTTTCCTTTGCTGTGCAAAAGCTTTGAAGTTTCATTAGGTCCCATTTGTTTATTTTTGTTTTTATTTCCATTTCTCTAGGAGGTGGGTCAAAAAGGACCTTGCTGTGATTTATGTCATAGAGTGTCCTGCCTATGTTTTCCTCTAAGAGTTTGATAGTGTCTGGCCTTACATTTAGGTCTTTAATCCATTTTGAGCTTATTTTTGTATATTGTGTTAGGGAGTGATCTAATCTCATACTTTTACATGTACCTGTCCAGTTTTCCCAGCACCACTTATTGAAGAGGCTGTCCTTTCTCCACTGTACATTCCTGCCTCCTCTATCAAAGATAAGGTGACCATATGTGCATGGGTTTATCTCTGGGCTTTCTATCCTGTTCCATTGGTCGATCTTTTTGTTTTTGTGCCAGTACCATACTGTCTTGATTACTGTAGCTTTGTAGTATAGTCTGAAGTCAGGAAACCTGATTCCTCCAGCTCCGTTTTTCGTTCTCAAGATTGCTTTGGCTATTCGGGGTCTTTTGTGTTTCCATAAAAATTGTGAAATTTTTTGTTCTAACTCTGTGAAAAATGCCAGTGGTAGATTGATAGGGATTGCATTTTGCATTGAATCTGTAGATTGCTTTGGCTAGTATAGTCATTTTCACAATGTTGATTCTTCCAATCCAAGAACATGGAATATCTCTCCATCTATTTGTATCGTCTTTAATTTCTTTCATCAGTGTCTTATAATTTTCTGCATACAGGTCTTTTGTCTCCTTAGGTAGGTTTATTCCTAGATACTTTATTCTTTTTGTTGCAATGGTAAATGGGAGTGTTTTCTTGATTTCACTTTCAGATTTTTCATCATCAGTGTATAGGAATGCCAGAGATTTCTGTGCATTAATTTTGTATCCTGCTACTTTACCAAATTCATTGATTAGCTCTAGCAGTTTTCTGGTAGCATCTTTAGGATTCTCTATGTATAGTGTCGTGTCATCTGCAAACAGTGACAGCTTTACTTCTTCTTTTCCAATTTGGAGTCCTTTTATTTCCTTTTCTTCTCTCATTGCTGTGGCTAAAACTTCCAAAACTATGTTGAATAAGAGTGGTGAGAGTGGGCAACCTTGTCTTGTTCCTGATCTTAGTGGAAATGCTTTCAGTTTTTCCCCATTGAGGATGATGTTGGCTGTGGGTTTCTCATATATGGCCTTTATTATGTTGAGGAA
The DNA here is from genome assembly GCF_008692025.1 of Phocoena sinus. Taxonomy (NCBI): domain Eukaryota; kingdom Metazoa; phylum Chordata; class Mammalia; order Artiodactyla; family Phocoenidae; genus Phocoena; species Phocoena sinus. The sequence continues at coordinate 115,323,718 of NC_045784.1, read as the reverse complement.
ATTTCCCTCTATGCCTACTTTCTGCAGGGTTTTTATCATAAATGGGTGTTGAATTTTGTCAGAGGCTTTCTCTGCATTTATTGAGATGATCATATGGTTTTTCTCCTTCAGTTTGTTAATATGGGGTATCACGTTGATTGATTTGCATATATTGAAGAATCCTTGCATTCCTGGAATAAACCCCACTTGATCATGGTGTATGATCCGTTTAATGTGCTGTTGGATTCTGTCTGCTAGTATTTTGTTGAGGATTTTTGCATCTATGTTCATCAGTGATATTGGCCAGTAGTTTTCTTTCTCTGTGACATCGTTGTCTGGTTTTGATATCAGGGTGATGTTGGCTTCGTAGAATGAGTTTGGGAGTGTTCCTCCCTCTGCTATATTTTGGAAGAGTTTGAGAAGGATAGGTGTTAGCTCTTCTCTAAATGTTTGATAGAATTCATCTGTGAAGCCATCTGGTCCTGGGCTTTTGTTTGTTGAAAGATTTTTAATCACAGTTTCAATTTCAGTGCTTGTGATTGGTCTGTTCATATTTTCTATTTCTTCCTGATTCAGTCTTGGCAGGTTGTGCCTTTCTAAGGATTTGTCCATTTCTTCCAGGTTGTCCATTTTATTGGCATAGAGTTGCTTGTAGTAATCTCTCATGAACTTTTGTATTTCTGCAGTGTCAGTTGTTACTTCTCCTTTTTCATTTCTAATTCTATTGATTTCAGTCTTCTCCCTTCTTTTCTTTATGAGTCTGGCTAATGGTTTATCAATTTTGTTTATCTTCTCAAAGAACCAGCTTTTAGTTTTGTTGATCTTTGCTATCGTTTCCTTCATTTCTTTCTGATCTGATTTTTATGATTTCTTTCCTTCTGCTAACTTTGGGCTTTTTTTGTTCTTCTTTCTCTAATTGCTTTAGGTGCAAGGTTAGGTTGTTTATTCGAGATGTTTCCTGTTTCTTAAGGTAGGATTGTATTGCCATAAACTTCCCTCTTACAACTGCTTTTGCTGCATCCCATAGATTTTGAGTCGTCGTGTGTCCATTGTCATTTGTTTCTAGGTATTTTTTGATTTCCTCTTTGATTTCTTCAGTGATCACTTCGTTATTCAGTAGTGTATTGTTTAGCCTCCATGTGTTTGTATATTTTACAGATCTTTTCCTGTAATTGATATCTAGTCTCATAGCGTTGTGGTCGGAAAAGATACTTGATACAACTTCGATATTCTTAAATTTACCAAGGCTTGATTTGTGACCCAAGATATGATCTATCCTGGAGAATGTTCCATGAGCACTAGAGAAAAATGTGTATTCTGTTGTTTTTGGATGGAATGTCCTATAAATATCAATTAAGTCCATGTTGTTTAATGTATCATTTAAAGCTTGTGTTTCCTTATTTATTTTCATTTTGGATGATCTGTCCATGGGTGAAAGTGGGGTGTTAAAGTCCCCTACTATGAATGTGTTACTGTCGATTTCCCCTTTTATGGCTGTTAGTATTTTCCTTATTTATTGAGGGGCTCCTATGTTGGGTGCATAAATATTTACAATTGTTATATCTTCTTCTTGGATCGATCCCTTGATCATTATGTAGTGTCCTTCTTTGTCTCTTCTAATAGTCTTTATTTTAAAGTCTATTTTGTCTGATATGAGAATTGCTACTCCAGCTTTCTTTTGGTTTCCATTTGCATGAAATATCTTTTTCCATCCCCTTACTTTCAGTCTGTATGTGTCTCTAGGTCTGAAGTGGGTCTCTTGTAGACAGCAAATATATGGGTCCTGTTTTTGTATCCATTCAGCCAATCTGTGTCTTTTGGTGGGAGTATTTAGTCCATTTACATTTAAGGTAATTATCGATATGTATGTTCCTATTCCCATTCTCTTAATTGTTTTGGGTTCGTTATTGTAGGTCTTTTCCTTCTCTTGTGTTTCTTGCCTAGAGAAGTTCCTTTAGCAGTTGTTGTAGAGCTGGTTTGGTGGTGCTGAACTCTCTCAGCTTTTGCTTATCTGTAAAGGTTTTAATTTCTCCTTCAAATCTGAATGAGATCCTTGCTGGGTAGAGTAATCTTGGTTGCAGGTTTTTCTCCTTCATCACTTTCAATATGTCCTGCCACTCCCTTCTGGCTTGCAGAGTTTCTGCTGAAAGATCAGCTGTTAACCTTATGGGGATTCCCTTGTGTGTTATTTGTTGTTTTTCCCTTGCTGCTTTTAATATGTTTTCTTTGTATTTAATTTTTGACAGTTTGATTAATATATGTCTTGGTGTATTTCTCCTTGGATTTTTCCTGTATGGGACTCTCTGTGCTTCCTGGACTTGATTAACTATTTCCTTTCCCATATTAGGGAAGTTTTCAACTATAACCTCTTCAAATATTTTCTCAGTCCCTTTCTTTTTCTCTTCTTCTTCTGGAACCCCTATAATTCGAATGTTGGTGTATTTCATGTTGTCCCAGAGGTCTTTGTGACTGTCCTCAGTTCTTTTCATTCTTTTTTCTTTATTCTGCTCTGCAGTAGTTATTTCCACTCTTTTATCTTCCAGGTCACTTATCCGTTCTTCTGCCTCAGTTATTTTGCTATTGATCCCATCTAGAGTATTTTTCATTTCATTTATTGTGTTGTCCATCATTGTTTGTTTCATCTTTAGTTCTTCTAGGTCCTTGTTAAATGTTTCTTGCATTTTGTCTATTCTATTTCCAAGATTTGGGATCATCTTTACTATCATTATTCTGAATTCTTTTTCAGGTAGACTGCCTATTTCTTCTTCATTTGTTAGGTCTGGTGGTTTTTCCCCTTGCTCCTTCATCTGCTGTGTGTTTTTCTGTCTTCTCATTTTGCTGATCTTACTGTGTTTGGGGTCTCCTTTTCGCAGACTGCAGGTTCGTAGTTCCTGTTGTTTTTGGTGTCTGTTTCCAGTGGCTAAGATTGGTTCAGTGGGTTGTGTAGGCTTTCTGGTGGAGGGGACTAGTGCCTGTGTTCTGGTGGATGGGACTGGATCTTGTCTTTCTGGTGGGCAGGTCCACGTCTGGTGGTGTGTTTTGGGGTGTCTGTCGACTTATTATGATTTTGGGCAGCCTCTCTGCTAATGGGTGGGGTTGTGTTCCTGTTTTGCTAGTTGTTTGGCATGGATGTCCAGCACTGTAGCTTGCTGGTTGTTGAGTGAAGCTGGGTGCTGGTGTTGAGATGGAGATCTCTGGGAGATTTTCGCCGTCTGATATTATGTGCAGCTGGGAGGTCTCTTGTGGACCACTGTCCTGAAGTTGGCTCTCCCACCTCAGAGGCACAGCACTAACTCCTGGCTGCAGCACCAAGAGCCTTTTCATCCACACAGCTCAGTAGAAAAGGGAGAAAAAGTAGAAAGAATTAGTAGAAGTAGAAAGAAAGAAAGAAAGGAGGGAGGGAGCAAGGAAGGAAGGAAAAAAATAAAGAAAGACGATAAAGTAAAATTAAGATAAAATATAATAAAGTTATTAAAATAAATAATTATTAAGAGGAAAAAAAAGAAACCCAAAACAAAAAATGGATGGATAGAACCCTGGAACAAATAGTGGAAGCAAAGCTATACAGACAAAATCTCACACAGAAGCATACACATACACACTCACAAAAAAAGGAAAAGGGGAAAAATCATAAATCTTGCTCTCGAAGTCCACCTCCTTAATTTGGGATGATTCGTTGTCTATTCATGTATTCCACCGCTGCAAGGTACATCAAGTTGATTGTGGAGCTTTAATCCGCTGCTTCTGCGGCTGCTGGGAGAGATTTCCCTTTCTCTTCTTTATTCTCACAGCTCCCAGGGGCTCAGCTTTGGATTTGGCCCCGCCTCTGCGTGTAGGTCGCCTGAGGGCATCTGTTCTTCGCTCAGACAGGACGGGGTTAAAGGAGACGCTGATTCGGGGGCTCTGGCTCACTCAGGCCGGCGGGAGGGAGGGGCACGGAGTGCGGGGCGGGCCTGCGGCGGCAGAGGCCGGCGTGACGTTGCACCAGCCTGAGGCGCGCCGTGCGTTCTCCCGGGGGAGTTGTCCCTGGATCCCGGGACCCTGCCAGTGGCGGGCTGCACAGGCTCCCGGGAAAGGGGGTGTGGATAGTGCCCTGTGCTCGCACACAGGCTTCTTGGTGGCGGCAGCGGCAGCCTTAGCGTCTCATGACCGTCTCTGTGGTCTACGCTTTTAGCCGCGGCTCAGGCCTGTCTCTGGAGCTCCTTGAAGCAGCGCTCTTTATCCCCTCTCCTCGCGCACCAGGAAACAAAGAGGTAAGAAAAAGTCTCTTGCCTCTTCGGCAGGTCCAGACTTTTCCCCGGACTCCCTCCCGGCCAGGTATGGCGCACTAACCCCCTGCAGGCAGTGTTCACGCCGCCAACCCCAGTCCTCTCCCTGTGCTCCGACCTAAGCCGGAGCCTCAGCTCCCAGCCCCGCCCGCTCCGGCGGGGGAGCAGACAAGCCTCTCGGGCTGGTGAGTGCCGGTCGGTCAGCCCTGATCCTCTGTGCGGGAATCTCTCCGCTTTGCCCTCCGCACCCCTGTTGCTGTGCTCTCCTCCGCGGCTCCGAAGCTGCCCCCGTCTGCCACCCGCAGCCTCCGCCCGCGAAGGGGCTTCCTAGTGTGTGGACACTTTTCCTCCTTCACACCTCCCTCCCACTGGTGCAGGTCCCGTCCCTATCCTTTTGTCTCTGTTTATTCTTTTTTCTTTTGCCCTACCCAGGTACGTGGGGGGGTTTCTTGCCTTTTGGGAGGTCTGAGGTCTTCTGCCAGCGTTCAGTAGGTGTTCTGTAGGAGTTGTTCCATGTGTAGATGTATTTCTGGTGTATCTGTGGGGAGGAAGGTGATCTCCGCGTCTTACTCTTCCGCCATCTTCCCGGAAGTTCCTCTCAAGGTATCTCTTGAGGTGCATTTTTGGGAAGTATTGGGTTTTCACATAATTTAAAATGATTCCTCTTGCTTTACCTAAAAAAGACCCAATACACCTTTCTCTCTCTCTTTCCCCTTACTTACTGTAATAGTTTCCTTTTGCTGCTGTAACAAGTTATCACAAACTTCGTGGCTCAAAACTGTATTATCTTAGAGTTGTGGAAGTCAGATCTGAAATTATTTTCACTGGGCTAGCATGAAGGTGTTGGCAGGCCAGGGTTCCTTCTGCAGGCTCTAGGGAGAATCTTTTTCCTTGCCTCTTCCAGCTTCTACAGGCTGCCTGTGTTCCTTCGCTCGTGGGCCCTTCCTCCATCTTCAAGCCAGCAACTTAGCCCCTTCTCTCCTCTCTAACCTCTGCTCCCACCCTACATCTTTTCTTTCTGACCAGCTCTACTGCCTCCCTTTTATAAGGATATTTGTGGTTACGTTGGGCAACATGTATAAACATGGATAATCTCCCCATCTCAAGAGCCATAACTCAATCACATCTGCAAAGTAAGGTCTCTTTTGCCATATAAGGTAACATGTTCACAGGTTCTCAGAATTAGGACATGGACAACTTGGGGGGCCATTATTCAGCAGACCACATTTAATTAGTGTTTAGAGTTTCCCTAGCAGATATGTGCGGATATCTTGATTTGAGTGTTTCAAATACAAACTATACCTAACTTTCCACACACAAGGAATGATTACTGATGATGTGTAAAGATTGAATTTTATTTTTCATCCATATTTTTAAAAATACTAATTTTTTTAATATCTTCAGAGTATGAAAGAATTTTCATTTTGCTTGAAGAAGTGCAAGGACCCCTTGAAGTGAGGAAACAATTTATTGAATTTACCATCAAGGAAGCTGCAAGGTGGGTGTAAAGAGGAACTCTTCATTGTGTTTTTTTTAAGCAGGAGTGCCCAGTGCAAGACAGGCGGAGGGATTGGTTCTGCCTTGCTTTCCTTTTTTGTTTTAATTAATTAATTAATATTTGGCTCCATTGGATCTTCGTTGCTCCACATGAGCTTTCCCTAGTTGCAGCGAGCGCGGGCTACTCTTCATTGCAGTGCGACGGCTTCTCATTGCAGTGCGACGGCTTCTCATTGCAGTGGCTTCTCTTGTTGTGGAGCACGGGCTCTAGGTGCACAGGCTTCAGTAGTTGTGGCACGCGGGCTCAGTAGTTGTTGCTCATGGGCTTAGTTGCTCTGGGGCATGTGGCGTCTTCCCAGACCAGGGCTCGAACCCGTGTCCCATGCATTGGCAGGAGGATTCTTAACCACTGTGCCACCAGGGAAGTCCTGCCTTGCTTTCCTAAGCCCTGGCCCTCAGTCATAGCTACGGCTGTCTGCAGAGGCGTCTAGATCAATACTACCTGAGGCCAACTCATTCATCCAGGTCTGTGGAGCCTTTTGCACTCCTCACAGTCTGAGGTGGGCTTAGGCTCTCAGCTGGTAATCTCGGTATTAGCTAAGCCCTATCTTTACACGGACATACATTTTCTATTTCCCACGTGAATGGCCAGTAGTCCCACGTTGTATCCCACACGGTGCCTCACGCATCATAAATGCTTTGAGGACCTTTTGGATAATAAAGTTTCTTTTTCGTTTTTAGGTTCAAAAGACGAGTCTTGATTCAGTACCTTGAGAAGCTACTAGAAGAAATAGAATCCCATCACCTTCCCAACAGCGTTTAATCACATCAACAGCAGATCATGATGTTAACACAATGACCAAGGAGGAAAAAAGAATAAGTGTTCTGTGCTGTAGGATAGAATGGGATATTGTTGATTATCCTATGATGTTTTAGTCAAGGGAACTGCCTTCCAGAGGCTAAGAAAAAGCAGTGGAGCTTCTTGTTTTCGGTTTATCTAGCGGGAAAAGCTGGCTTTTGCCCTATGAGTGTTCTTTGAAAGTATTACTTGGTTGTTTTGTTGTTACTTTTCCCAATTGAGGAAGGTGATGTTATTAATCCAGCAGGTTAAAATCAGTAAACCCTGTCGCCCTTACCACATGTGATAATGGTTCACTCTTGAACTTGACCATCCTGGGCATTTCCAGAGTTACTAGGGACCACGTGCAGGTGGGGCACTACTTGGTGCTCTTACTATGTCCTTTAGAAAGAATAGGTGTTCAGAGGCCAACTGGTAATCTTGTGTGTGCTGAACAAAGTTTTCAGCCGTTCCTAGTCGTGCCTTTAAAACCATGCAAGATTCAGGACAGTTTGGATCAAAGAGTAAGAAAGCTGCTATTTGGGTAAGTTATTTCTCCGTGGGAGGGTCACGGGGAGTCACCAAACAATCTACCTGCAACTCCCTTCAATTGTGTCTAGAGGCATTACAAAGTGCACCTGAGGCTGCCTCGACCTCTGACGTTTGTTCTCGCATGTGACGACAGAAAGTCTTCAGGGGGACTTGTGCATTCTGTGCTTCAGAAGCAGTAAAAGAAAAAATAATGCATATATTTCCTTTAATGTTTATACAGAGGTCTATATGGGGCAGTATTGTTATATTTGTGTTAATATGCAAAAATTGAAGTGTGCAAAGAGATTCTGACATTGCATATATATATCCTTTTATTGATTTTTCACAAGGTCCCTGATGCTAGAGAAATTTCTAGTTTTCTGTTTCTTCTGATTTGTTATTCTTTTCAGAAGGAAAAAGTGCACACTGTTGGGGTTTTAAAAATAAATTTATTATTTTTTGGCTGCGTTGGGTCCTCCGTTGCTGTGCGCGGGCTTTCTTTAGTTGCCGCGAACAGAGGCTACTCTTCCTTGCGGTGTGAGGGCTTCTCATTGCGGTGGCTTCTCTTGTTGTGCAGCACAGGCTCCAGGAATGCAAGCTTCAGCAGTTATGGCACACGGGCTTCAGTAGTTGTGGCACACGGGCCTAGCTGCTCTGCGGCATGTGGGATCTTCCCGGGCCGGGGCTTGAACCTGTGTTCCCTACCTTGGCAGGCGGATTTCCAACCACTGTGCCACCAGGGAAGCCACCACACTGCTAAATTAAGATGTTAGCGGAAGGATGTAAGCTTCAAAACGTCACCCATGGAACTAAGTGATATTGGTGAACGTGGTGTAGGGCACTCTGGGTAGGGTCCCCCAGGAACACTGGAAACGCCGGGAAAACAATGATCAGAATCAAGTTTACTGGATCTCTGGAAGATCATCAGAGGTTTACAGCAACCAAGCGAATGTTAAGTCTGAAGAAGAGCCACGAAATGTGACAGGAGAATTTGCTGGCATTTTTAAGTTATTCTTGCCCCAGCCCTTCCCTAGTAGAGCAGCGGTCTTGAAGATGTCAGCCCGCATTCCAAGTGAGGGTTCCTGGCTCAGGAGGGAGGAGAGTAGACCTTACTTCCGAGGAATTTTGTTTGTTTAAAGCTGTCTAGAAGGCTCCCTGAAGGACTGACGCAAGGGGATTTTTTGCTTTTCTGTTGTCTTAACTCTAAGCTCTTTTAGAGTGGAGAAGCAGCTATGTGAAGGACGTTCCTCAGAAACATTGAAAGGCAAGTGAATAAGCTGCCGATGCTTATGGCAAACAACAGACAAATAGGACTGAGCAAAGAGCGTACAATAGAGCACTTTTTCTTTCTTGGCACTCTCAATACATACAGAAATGAGCTGGACAGTTCAACTACTAAGGAAACATACACAGAGTTCTGACACTCATGATTTATTGTCTCAATGCCCTTTACAAGTTGAAAAGCTGAAAGTCTCAATGTCAAGATGTCTGATATTCACACTCTATCACCCCAAATCCCTGTCAGTATATGATCTTCCTCATGCATCTTTTCTCTCCCAGAAACCTGAGTTTCTTTTTACTCCAGGTCTGACACCTCTTCTCCATTGACTCGTCCTGCTCTGTGCCGGACGCCGTGCCAGGAGCCGGGGAGCGGCAGCCAACAGGACAGACGCCAGCAGCCCCCGCCCTTATGGAGCTTCCATGCTCATGGGGAGGCCAGGCAGTAGGTGCGCAATGATGCAACAAAATTATTACAGTTGGAATTCGTGTTAGGGAAGAAGCAAGCAGGGATGGGACAGAGAGCAGGAGGGGGAGCCCCAGCGGACCACGTGGTCGGGAAGACCCTCCTGAGGAGGTGTCCTTTGGGCAGAGCCTGGAGGAGGAGAGAGAGCCGGCCTGTGCACATGCAGAGGAAGAGCTCCAGGCTGCGGCAAGGGCACGTGCAGAGCCCCGGGGAGGGGACTGGCCAGGGAGCCCAGAGCAAAGGACAGAGGCAGAGAGAGCAAGGAGGAGATGACAGGCCACGTGTTAGGAGAGGATGGCGGGCCCAGGTCGTGCACAGCTGGGAGACCAGGGTCGGGAGCTCAGACTGTGTTCTGAGTGCCTAGGAAAGGTGATGATGGGTCTTCAGCATGGATGTGGCGTGATCTCATTTCTGTGTTGGCGTGATCACTCCAGCTACAGGGTTAGACAGTGAGGGTCAGACTCTAGCAAGAATAGGAATCAGATCAGATAAGAAGCTATTGGAGTAGCTTGGTGACATGAGGGCAGCCCAGATCAGAAGAATGGAGAGAAATGGTGGGATGCGGGATTTATATTGGGCATCAGATCGCTGATCTTGCTAAAGGATGGAAGTGAGAGAATAATAATAATAACAACAGGAATCTCGAGTGAATCTGGGTGTGTTAGCCTAAACTACTGGGTAGGTCATAGTACCAAGTGTGCGCAGGTATTAGGCAACTGCTCGCAAGAATGGAGTGTGGCCAAACTTTCCTGATCCTGGTTCAGTGACCTCACATTGGTAGCTTAACCCAGGCCATGGTGGGACTATTTATACTATGGATATCTACAAACTTTAAATACTAGGGCTTCTAAACCCTCCCATGCCCTCCATATCTGTGGACAACAGGTTGTTACAGCTTTATGTATGTTACACCTGATGGATGGTGTTATTAGCTGAGATAGAGAAGGCTGAAAGTAGAGCATTTTTAGAGAGGGAAGGGTCAGAAGTTCAAACATGTAGAACCGGTCGGATTTTAGATATGTAGTAGATAGTCATTGGAGATACCATGTAAGCAGTTGTATATGAGCCTGAATTTCAGGAGCAAGTTGTGGTCTAGAGGTACAAAGGTGAGAGTTCTTGTAGTGTGAATCATATTTAAAGTTGTAAGACTGCGTGGGGTCACCTAGGGAGATAGTAGATTGAAGAGAAAGGAGCCCAATATTCAGCTTTGGGTCCCTGCAATACTTAGAGGTGGGAAAGAAGAGAAAAAAACCAGAAAGGGAAGAAAGAAAATGAGTCACTTGTAAGGGGGCAAGGAATCCAGGAGAATGTGGTGTGTGGGGAACCTAAAAGTTTTCCGTGGAAGAGGGAGTGAACAACTGTGTCACGTGCTGCTGAGAAATTAATGCCGAAGTGTAGCAGATGCTGGTGACCTTGACCCTGTTTCACTGGAATACAGTAAGAAGGAGCCAGACTGTACTGGGTTAAAGCATGAACAGAGTGTGAAGACAGGCAGAACGTGAGCAGACCCGTCCTCTCGTTTAGCCCGTCATCTCCTTCTGCCTCAGGAACCTGCTTTATTCTAACTCTTGCAGCAACTTCAAATGGTTGGCCATAACTAGGGCCTTGCCCCTCTACTGGCAAACATGCTCATATCTGTCCATCCTCCAAGGACATAACTATAAGCTTCCTTTGACATGGCTGAACCCTAGAGATGGGGTTCCCCCTCTCCTTCCTGTTTGCTGAACCACGCTGACATTCTCCGCCTTCTCTTAGAGGATGAGAGGCTCTTGGGCTCTCCAGGATGTTTCGTTTGTTTTTGATGCTGTGCTGCAAATTGACCTGCTTCATCATGCTTTGTTTGCTGAAAAACGTCAGTGGACATATTCCATTAAAGACAAAATGCAATCATTGGAAAATCACAGTCTTCATACGCATACACCCATATACAGCCATGCATTTATGTCATTAAAAGAAGTTTAAATCGTGGGCCAAAGATTTACTGCCACCCAACACACACTATGTTCTCAGAAAATGCAATCCAATTTTAATCTAGTCTAAGTGAAATAAGGAAAAGGTAAAATACAAGGTGTTATCCAAAGCCAAACATGGAACAACCCTGATTACTAAGAATGCTGGGGAATGACTGGTTCTCATTAACCAAAGTGATAAAACACATGGTTATCTCTTTGGAGAAATACATACCATTTTGCTTCAGTGCTTGTTAGGTGAGGAATAAAGGAAATATCTTTTTAGTCATTTTGTGCTTTAAATCAATTAACATACTGATTAACACTTTATGAAATGGTACATGTCGATGGTGAAAGGTAGAATATTGAAAATGTAAATCTCCCCATCTGTAATCTATGGAGATGCAAGTATGTCACTTTTGGGGCTGGGCAGGTGTAGGCAGTGCTTTTCAGTGTTGGTGGCAAATGAAACATGAAATCGAAGGGTATAATAGGTTAGCTGAGAGTTGTTTTCATCAAAGGATAACCCAGGAATATGCCTCTGCATTATCCGAATACAGTTTCGACAAAAATATTTTCCCAAACCATTTGCATTTCCCATAAAAGAGGAGCCCAGAATGGGCAAAAACATTTTCATTGAGCATTTACTCTCTACCAGGTACTGTTTTAAATGCTTTACGTGTATTAACTCAATCCTTCACCAAACCCCATGAGTTAGGTGTGATTATTATCTGCCTTATTAAAAATGAGGAAACTAAGGCACAGAAGATTAAGAAAAACTCCAATTAATTGAAGAGCTTGGGGGTAAAGTAGAATAACTTTCAATCTAGTTTTGTTACAGAAGAGATTGTTTTATGTTCTGTGCCTTTATATCAATGATCTCCTCCATGAGTGCAGATATAGTCCTCTTTGCACCTAGTACTTCATTTTTCTTTTCTTTCTTTCTTTTTTTTTTTTTTTTTTTTTGGCCACATCGTGCAGCTTGCAGGATCCTGGTTCCCTGACCGGGATCAAACCCAGGCCCCTGGCAGTGGAAGCGTGGAATCCTAGCCACTGTACTGCCAGGGAATTCCCTAGTACTTCATTTTTCAAGAGGAACACTCAGTTATTGTCTAGATAGAGCACAAGTTGCTTGAATAATGGGAACAGGAAGTAGAGTGTAATCTGGATATTAAGTGAGTTACTGTGGGGTGGGAAAGAATATAGACCCTGGCTCCATCTCTTATCAGCTGTGTCACTCAGGGCAAGGCATTTGACCACTGTCAGCCTTGATTTCTTCTTATTAAAGGACAGATAGTAATACTCATCTACAGAACAGTTGTGAGCATTAAATGTTATAATTTAAACACCAGCTCCTAACACAGTACTGTATATAAAATAGGTAAACAACAAGGACCCACTGTGTAACACAGGGAACTATACTCAATATCGTGTAATAACTTATAATGGAAGAGAATCTGAAAAAGAATATATATATGTATAACTGAATCACTTTGCTGTACTCTTGAAACTAGCACAACATTGTAAATGAACTATACCTCAATTTTAAAAAAGAATAAAAAACACCACCAGGTCCTAGTCCAATAAATAACAACTATTATTTCTGTTCAACCAACACATCTTGGATCAGGAGGCTCCCACTTTCTGTTTACACAAGAATCCCTATGTCATATTTTATCATTTAGATAAATAGAAGTAAAGCCTAAGATTTATATTTATCCTTTGAAGAAGAAAATAATTATACTAAGAATATCAAAATTTGGACACAAATAGAAATAGTTACCCTAACTTCTTATCATTTTTAAACAGATAGATAAAAGTGTAAGCCCTTTTAGGTTGACCTGGATCAATCTCTTGAGGTGGGGAGGCCAATGTCTTCAGCTATTCCTCATAGTTAACTATTTGTGTGAGTAGAACACTCTGATGGGAAAGTGGAAAATCACTGGAAAAGAAATTAATACTGTACAGCTCAAATGTACGATCCTCTAGGGAGGACATGACCATAGACTGTGTTAGCAACGTATATCATGGCACCAGATAGAGTTTGGAATCTCATATCTAGGATCTATGTCATGTTCTAAGAGCTAGAATCATCTCTCTTCATCTAAATCATTTCTCAGTCCACCATCACTACTGCCTAGCAGCTCAAACCACTAGGTCTAGAACAACTCCCTTATGCCTCAAGCCAAGTTTGAGAATGGGCTGACCTCCCTTGTAGCACCATCCCAACTAAAAGGCCATTCTTCTTCCTTATTTGAAAGAGCCTAGGCTCCATGGCACTCTCTCCTCAGAGAACCCTGGGTAGTGGGCATTGACCTCTTTGGATATTTTGATTAAATCTATGGACTTTCTTCCCAGAAACGTCACCTTACACGCAAAACTTGGAATATAATTTCAGGGCTGTGTCCAGCTCTGAAAGCTGGTCAATTTAGTGGACAGATGATTGCACTTAAAATCAACAAAATGGAGTAAAGAGGCGTTACAGACTGACACCAATTATCCTGGATACTATCAGTTTCATTATTTCCATGTAAACAAGGACTCCTCTGCTGTAGGCACTGTAATATAGTATTTGAGTGTGCAGTATCTGAATCTTATGGACCTAGAGTCTGCCATTTTTCAACTGGCTAAACCTGGGGAAACTACTTAGAGCCTTACTAGAAGTTTCTATTTCCATAAAATGGGCATAAAACAGTATCTACCTCATGGGCTGTTTGAAGGATTACAAGAAATAAAGCATGAAGAAGGTAGAGTGTGTGCTGATTAAAACACACCTCTCCTTAAGCTTGAGAAAAATAAACTTGGACCTGGGTGGATGTAGGGATTCAGTGAAAATGGGTATTCGAAATATTGAAGTACTACAAAATAACCTACTCACGCAATGAGCACCTTCATGCAAAATCTTGTCTGTTTTTAGCAGATCAGCCCTCCTTCTAGTTAACTGGCCTAGATGAATACTACGTGCAGTGTCATAAACATTTCTATATGTCTGAGGTCTCGAATCCCGCTTTAACTGAAGCAAATAATTTTAGTTACCCTTGAAGTTTTAAATTTATATATTTAATAAAAGAAAGCAAAAGGAAGGAAATGATGCAGATCAGAGTGGAAAATCAATGAATTATAAAACAGAAAGATCGTGAGGAAAATCAATGAAATCAAAAGTTTGTTCACTGAGAAGATTAAAAAAACAAATCAAGAGACCTTCAGCTTGACTGGCCAAGGAAAAAAGAAAGAAGTGCTCAAATTATCAAAATCAGGAAGGAAAGTGGGAACATCAATATTGACCTTAAAGAAATTAGAGGGATTATATTATGAACAACTTTATGTCAAAAAATTAGACAATTTAGATGAAATTTTAAAATTCCTGGAAGACACAAATTACGGAACTGGTTCAAGAAGAACTAAAAAAATATAAGTAGAACTATACTAAGGAAAGGGATTAAATTAGAAACTTAAAAAGCTTTCCACAAGTACAAGCCCAGATGAGATGGTTTTACATGTAAATTCTATCAAACATTTAAGAAAGAAATAATAGGAATCCTTAGCAATTTCTTCAAAAAAAGAAAGGAGGAAGGAACACTACCTCATTCTATGAGGTTAGTATTACCCTGACACCATATCTAGACAAAGACATCACAAGAAAAATAACACCATGAATATAGATGAAAAACATCTTCAACACAATATTGACAAACCAAATCCAGCTACACATAAAAAGGATTATACACCAAGAACAAGCAGAATTTATGCCAGGGATGAAAGGTTGGATTAATATCTGAAAATTAATTGATGTAATACATCATATTAACAAAAGAAAGGACAAGAAAAAAAACATATGACTGTGTCAATAGATACAGAAAAAGCATTTGACAAAATCAAAACATTTTCATGATAAGAATACCCAATAAACTTGGAATAGATGGGTACTTCCTCAACCTGATAACAGGCATCTACAAAAACCCCAGACCTAACATTGCTATGAAATATGTAAGCTATGATATGAAAGACTGTATGCTTCCCCTCTCATTGGAAACAAGGCAAGGACGTCTGTTCTCAACACTTCTTTTCAATATTGTGCCAGAAGTTCTAGCAGGGAAAATTAGCCAAGAAATCATAATAAAATGCATCCAGTTTGGAAAGGAAGAATTGTTACTATCACGATTTGCATATAACATGATTTTGTACATAGAAGATCCTAAGGAATGCACTAAAAATATATCCAAACTAATTTATAAATAAGCTCAGTAAAGTTGCAGGATACAAGAGCAATATACAAAAATCAATTATTTTTCTACACCATCAATAACCAATCAGAAAATTTAGTTAAAACAATCTCATTTACAATGACATTTAAAAACATAAAACAGTTGTGAACAAATTTATTAAAAGAAATACAAAACGTGTACTCTGAAAACTACACAGTACAGGAAGAATTTAAAGAAGGTATAAATAACTAGAAAGACTTCCCAGTTCATGAATTGGAAAACTTGTTACTGTTAAGTTGGCAATACTCTCCTAATTGGTCTACAGATGTAATAAAATCCCTATCAAAATCCCAGCTAGGTTTCTTTTTTTTCAGAAATTGACAAAGTAACTCTTAAAATTCATAAGAAAATGAATGAAACCCAAATAGCCAAAAAACCAAAAGAACGTTGAAAAAGAACAAGGTAGGGAGACAAACATCTCCAGATTTCAAAACTTACTACAAAGCTAAAATCATCAAGACTGTGTAAAAAAAAAAAGTATGGCACTGGCATAAGGACTGACATACAGGTCAAAGGAATAAACCTTCCAGAAATAGAACCTTAATTTATGGTCAATTACATTTTGACAAGGGTGCTAAGCCTTTCAATGGGGAAAGAATAGTCTTTTCAACAAATGTTGCTGGGAGAATTGGATGTCTACAAGCAAAAGAATAAAGTGGAACACGTTTCTCACACCAAATACAAAAATCAAGCCAAAGTGGACCCAATGTAAGCAAATAAAAAATGCAAACTACAAATAGGCTTAGTTATCAGAAAAGAAAAAAAATCCACAACAGCATTCATTCATGCTTCATTCACTGTCAAAATTTAAATTAAAAAATTAAAAATAAAGGAGAACGTAAGCATGAAGTACAAAGAAAAAGCACAAAGTAACTTGCTAAATAGAAGTCCAAATATTATGTGTAATGATAATAAATGTAAATAGAGCACATTTGCCAGTTAAGGTTGCCGGAATGGAGTTTTTAAAACTTCTAGTTTTATGCTCTTTAAAAGGGAAACGTTTGAAAATTGAGGACACAGAATGATTGAATGTAAAGAAATTAATATTTCATAAAAGGCAAAAATTAATCAAAAGAAAGCTGAGGTAGTCATGCTAATATCAGATAAAAGACACTTTAAGAATGCATAATTGGAGTATAAAAGCTCACAATAAAATAACCAACGTTTATTTCACCAGAAACGTTTCACAATTGTACACTTGAATGCACCTAAGAAAGAGAAAAACAAATACCGTATGCTAACACATATATATGGAATCTAAAAAAAAAATTGGCTCTGAAGAACCTAGGGGTAGGACAGGAATAAAGACGCAGATGTAGAGAATGGACTTGAGGACGCAGGGAGTGGGGAGGGTAAGCTGGGACGAAGTGAGAGAGTGGCATGGACATATATACACTACCAAATGTAAAATAGACAGCTAGTGGGAAGCAGCCGCATAGCACAGGGACATCAGCTCAGTGCTTTGTGACTACCTAGAGGGGTGGGATAGGGAGGGTGAGAGGGAGGGAGACGCAAGAGGGAAGAGATATGGGGACATATGTATACGTATAACTGATTCACTTTGTTATAAAGCAGAAACTAACACACCACTGTAAAGCAATTATACTTATATATATATGAAGAGAATAAATAAAAGTACTGAGGGAAATTGAAAAATCCACCTTTATTGTGGAAGATTTTTAACACAATTCTCTATTGTTAGTTGAAACAGAAAAACTAATTCGTAAATGCATAAATATTAGCAATACAATTAACAAGCTTGATTTATGGCCATTTACAGAAGCCTGCATCCAACAATCAGAATATAAATTCTTCTCGCGCATACACATAAAAATGATCTTCAGTCTCAACAATGTTAAAATACTTAATTTCATGAAGACCATACTCTCCAACCAAAATGAAATTAGAAGTCATTCGCAACAACAATAAAATGTATTCAGAGATTTTAAAACACTCTATCAAATAAATACTTGGAAATGAATGATGTTTTCTTAAAAATGTTTTGGCTGCAGTGAAAGTGGACCCAGGAGAGAATTGTACAGTCTTGCATTTGTATGTTAGAAAAGAAAAAGCCTGAAAATTAATTATCTGTGCCCAGCATTGGAAGTTAGAACAGTAGAATAAACCCAAAGAAAATAGAAAGAAGGAGCTAGTAAAAATAAACCAGAAATTAATTAAATAGAAAAAGAGACTGCAATAGGGAAAATCAACAAAACCAAAAGTTTGTCCTTTGAAAGCAACAAAAACATAGACAAACCTTTAGCGAAACTGATCGAGAGAAAGAATCCACAAATAAATAACATTATGAATGAAAAAGGAGACATAACTATGGATCCAGCAAAGATTTTAAAAGGGGATGGTAAATACTGTGAACAGCTTTATATTAAAATTGAAAACTTAGGTGAAATAGGTAAATTTGCAGAAAAATTTAACTGCATATCTATGTGGAAATAATCTCCTTTTTAATAAGTTCACTAGATAACCATACAGGAAACATGAACCTTGCCCTTTACTTCATTGCATACACAATAATTTATTTGAGATGGGTCAGAGATCTAGAAGAAAACTTGGGACATCATCTTCATGACTTTGGGGTAGGCACAGATTTTTTTTTAACATCTTCATTGGAGTATAATTGCTTTACAATGGTGTGTTAGTTTCTGCTTTATAACAAAGTGAATCAGCTATACGTATACATATATCCCCATATGCCCTCCCTCTTGCGTCTCCCTCCCACCCTCGCTATCCCACCCCTCTAGGTGGTCACAAAGCACCGAGCTGATGTCCCTGTGCTATGCGGCTGCTTCCCACTAGCTATTTATTTTACATTTGGTAGTGTATATATGTCCATGCCACTCTCTCACTTCGTCCCAGCTTACCCTCCCCACTCCCTGTGTCCTCAAGTCCATTCTCTACATCTGAGTCTTTATTCCTGTCCTGCCCCTAGGTTCTTCAGAACCATTTTGTTTTTTAGTTTCCATATATATGTGTTAGCATACGGTATTTTTCTCTTTCTGATGTACTTCACTCTGTATGACAGACTCTAGGTCCATCCACCTCACTACAAATAACTCAATTTCGCTTCTTTTTATGGCTGAGTAATATTCTACTGTATATATGTGCCACATCTTCTTTATCCATTCATCTGTCGATGGACACTTAGGTTGCTTCCATGTCCTGGCTATTGTAAATAGAGCTGCAGTGAACATTGTGGTACATGACTCTGGGCATAGATTTTTAAACAAGATACGAAAAAAAAAAAGATTGATTAGTCAGATTTAATTAAATTAAGAACTTCTTTTCATCAAAAGACACTATTAAGAGACTTAAAAAGTAAAGCAATTATACTCCAATAAAGATGTTAAAAAAAAAGTAAATTAGAGACTCATAGAAGATATTCATAGTATATACATCCAGCAAAGGAGTTGAACTCAGAACTCCTACAAATTGATAAGAAAAGGCAATCCAAATATGGACAAAATTCCTTAAAAGGTTATTCATAAGGACATATCCAAATGGCTACTAAACATAAATAGATGCTCCTACTCATTAATCATCAGAGAAAAGCAAATTAAAGCCATAATGAGATACCATTAAACACCCACCAGAACGGCTACAATTAATGACAGACTACACCATATATTTGTGAGGATATGATGCAAGTGAACACTTGTGCATTGCTGGAACCATTTTGATACACTGGCTCCCCGCTACTTCAGTTGGCACTTTATGGCAATCGTCCATCATGACAGTGTTACAAATTGTGATGTCACTTCATGCCATGGATTACTTTCATGCCATTTCCCATTAGCAAGAAGCAGAGCACTGTGCTCGAGCCCAAAGGCACAATCAAATAAGTTCCCAAATCTCATCCTAAGGGTCTACCTTAGGGACCATGCACGGCACCAATTCTGTTTCAGACTGTGTTGAGTCAAGAGACAGAAACCAGATAGTAATTTGAACAGTGGACATTTAATGTAAAGAATTATTGACTATAACAGGGAATAAGAGTATCAAGAGATTGTCTAGTAAGAAGTCAAGAGAGCTCTAAATATAGAAAGAGCAGATATAAGGAGCTGTCACTATCTCCAAAGCTGAAATAGACCACCTGCAGTGGACTGAATGTGCCCACCCCTCAAAATTCATATACTGAAACCCTAATATCAGTGTGATGGTATTTGGAGGCGGGGTCTTTAGGAGGTAATAGGTCATGAGGGCTCCACCCTCATGGGAATGGGATTAGTGCCATCATAAGAAGAGGCCAAAGAGCTAACTGGCTCTCTTTCCACAATGGAAGATAAAAGGAGAAGTCGAGGCTTCCAGGAAGATGGCGGAAGAGTAAGATGCGAAGATCACCTTCCTCCCCACAGATACACCAGAAATACATCTACACGTGGAACAGCTCCTACAGAACACCTACTGAACGCTGGCAGAAGACCTCAGGCCTCCCAAAAGGCAAGAAACCCCCTACGTACCTGGGTAGGGCAAAAGAAAAAAGAATAAACAGAGACAAAAGGAGAGGGACGGGACCTGCACCAGTGGGAGGGAGGTGTGAAGGAGGAAAAGTGTCCACACACTAGGAAGCCCCTTCGCGGGCGGAGGCTGCGGGTGGCAGACGGGGGCAGCTTCGGAGCCGCGGAGGAGAGCACAGCAACAGGGGTGCGGAGGGCAAAGCGGAGAGATTCCCGCACAGAGGATCAGGGCTGACCGACCGGCACTCACCAGCCCGAGAGGCTTGTCTGCTCCCCCGCCGGAGCGGGCGGGGCTGGGAGCTGAGGCTCCGGCTTAGGTCGGAGCACAGGGAGAGGACTGGGGTTGGCGGCGTGAACACTGCCTGCAGGGGGTTAGTGCGCCATACCTGGCCGGGAGGGAGTCCGGGGAAAAGTCTGGACCTGCCGAAGAGGCAAGAGACTTTTTCTTACCTCTTTGTTTCCTGGTGCGCGAGGAGAGGGGATAAAGAGCGCTGCTTCAAGGAGCTCCAGAGACAGGCCTGAGCCGCGGCTAAAAGCGTAGACCACAGAGACGGTCATGAGACGCTAAGGCTGCCGCTGCCGCCACCAAGAAGCCTGTGTGCGAGCACAGGGCACTATCCACACCCCCTTTCCCGGGAGCCTGTGCAGCCCGCCACTGGCAGGGTCCCGGGATCCAGGGACAACTCCCCCGGGAGAACGCACGGCGCGCCTCAGGCTGGTGCAACGTCACGCCGGCCTCTGCCGCCGCAGGCCCGCCCCGCACTCCGTGCCCCTCCCTCCCGCCGGCCTGAGTGAGCCAGAGCCCCCGAATCAGCGGCTCCTTTAACCCCGTCCTGCCTGAGCGAAGAACAGATGCCCTCAGGCGACCTACACACAGAGGCGGGGCCAAATCCAAAGCTGAGCCCCTGGGAGCTGTGAGAATAAAGAAGAGAAAGGGAAATCTCTCCCAGCAGCCGCAGAAGCAGCGGATTAAAGCTCCACAATCAACTTGATGTACCTTGCAGCGGTGGAATACATGAATAGACAACGAATCATCCCAAATTAAGGAGGTGGACTTCGAGAGCAAGATTTATGATTTTTCCCCTTTTCCTTTTTTTGTGAGTGTGTATGTGCATGCTTCTGTGTGAGATTTTGTCTGTATAGCTTTGCTTCCACTATTTGTTCCAGGGTTCTATCCATCCATTTTTTTGTTTTTTGGGGTTTTCTTCCTCTTAATAATTATTTATTTTAATAACTTTATTATATTTTATCTTAATTTTACTTTATCGTCTTTCTTTATTTTTTTCCTTCCTTCCCTCCTTCCTTCCTTGCTCCCTCCCTCCCTCCTTTCTTTCTTTCTTTCTTTCTACTTCTACTAATTCTTTCTTTCTACTTTTTCTCCCTTTTCTTCTGAGCCGTGTGGATGAAAAGGCTCTTGGTGCTGCAGCCAGGAGTTAGTGCTGTGCCTCTGAGGTGGGAGAGCCAACTTCAGGACAGTGGTCCACAAGAGACCTCCCAGCTGCACATAATATCAGACGGCGAAAATCTCCCAGAGATCTCCATCTCAACACCAGCACCCAGCTTCACTCAACAACCAGCAAGCTACAGTGCTGGACATCCATGCCAAACAACTAGCAAGACAGGAACACAGCCCCACCCATTAGCAGAGAGGCTGCCCAAAATCATAATAAGTCGACAGACACCCCAAAACACACCACCAGACGTGGACCTGCCCACCAGAAAGACAAGATCCGGCCCCATCCACCAGAACACAGGCACTAGTCCCCTCCACCAGAAATCCTACACAACCCACTGAACCAACCTTAGCCACTGGAAACAGACACCAAAAACAACAGGAACTACGAACCTGCAGTCTGCGAAAAGGAGACCCCAAACACAGTAAGATCAGCAAAATGAGAAGACAGAAAAACACACAGCAGATGAAGGAGCAAGGGAAAAAACCACCAGACCTAACAAATGAAGAAGAAATAGGCAGTCTACCTGAAAAAGAATTCAGAATAATGATAGTAAAGATGATCCCAAATCTTGGAAATAGAATAGACAAAATGCAAGAAACATTTAACAAGGATCTAGAAGAACTAAAGATGAAACAAACAATGATGGACAACACAATAAATGAAATGAAAAATACTCTAGATGGGATCAATAGCAGAATAACTGAGGCAGAAGAACACATAAGTGACCTGGAAGATAAAAGAGTGGAAATAACTACTGCAGAGCAGAATAAAGAAAAAAGAATGAAAAGAACGGAGGACTGTCTCAGACACCTCTGGGACAACATTAAATGCACCAACATTCGAATTATAGGGGTTCCAGAAGAAGAAGAGGAAAAGAAAGGGACTGAGAAAATATTTGAAGAGGTTATAGTTGAAAACTTCCCTAATATGGGAAAGGAAATAGTTAATCAAGTCCAGGAAGCACAGAGAGTCCCATACAGGAAAAATCCAAGGTGAAATACACCAAGACATATATTAATCAAACTGTCAAAAATTAAATACAAAGAAAACATATTAAAAGCAGCAAGGGAAAAACAACAAATAACACACAAGGGAATCCCCATAAGGTTAACACCTGATCTTTCAGCAGAAACTCTGCAAGCCAGAAGGGAGTGGCAGGACATACTGAAAGTGATGAAGGAGAAAAACCTGCAACCAAGATTACTCTACCCAGCAAGGATCTCATTCAGATTTGAAGGAGAAATTAAAACCTTTACAGATAAGCAAAAGCTGAGAGAGTTCAGCACCACCAAACCAGCTGTACAACAACTGCTAAAGGAACTTCTCTAGGCAAGAAACACAAGAGAAGGAAAAGACCTACAATAACGAACCCAAAACAATTAAGAGAATGGGAATAGGAACATACATATCGATAATTACCTTAAATGTAAATGGACTAAATACTCCCACCAAAAGACACAGATTGGCTGAATGGATACAAAAACAGGACCCATATATTTGCTGTCTACAAGAGACCCACTTCAGACCTAGAGACACATACAGACTGAAAGTAAGGGGATGGAAAAAGATATTTCATGCAAATGGAAACCAAAAGAAAGCTGGAGTAGCAATTCTCATATCAGACAAAATAGACTTTAAAATAAAGACTATTAGAAGAGACAAAGAAGGACACTACATAATGATCAAGGGATCGATCCAAGAAGAAGATATAACAATTGTAAATATTTATGCACCCAACATAGGAGCCCCTCAATACATAAGGAAAATAGTAACAGCCATAAAAGGGGAAATCGACAGTAACACATTCATAGTAGGGGACTTTAACACCCCACTTTCACCCATGGACAGATCATCCAAAATGAAAATAAATAAGGAAACACAAGCTTTAAATGATACATTAAACAAGATGGACTTAATTGATATTTATAGGACATTCCATCCAAAATCAACAGAATACACATTTTTCTCTAGTGCTCATGGAACATTCTCCAGGATAGATCATATCTTGGGTCACAAATCAAGCCTTGGTAAATTTAAGAAAATCGAAGTTGTATCAAGTATCTTTTCCGACCACAATGCTATGAGACTAGATATCAATTACAGGAAAAGATCTGTAAAATATACAAACACATGGAGGCTAAACAATACACTACTGAATAACGAAGTGATCACTGAAGAAATCAAAGAGGAAATTTAAAAATGCCTATAAAAATGACAATGGACACACGACGACCAAAAACCTATGGGATGCAGCATAAGCAGTTCTAAGAGGGAACTTTATAGCAATACAAGCCTACCTTAAGGAACAGGAAACATCTTGAATAAACAACCTAACCTTGCACCTAAAGCAATTAGAGGAAGAAGAACAAAAAAAAACCCCAAAGTTAGCAGAAGGAAAGAAATCATAAAAATCAGATCAGAAATAAATGAAAAAGAAATGAAGGGAACGATAGCAAAGATCAACAAAACTAAAAGCTGGTTCTTTGAGAAGATAAACAAAATTGATAAACCATTAGCCAAACTCATCAAGAAAAAAAGGGAGAAGACTGAAATCAATAGAATTAGAAATGAAAAAGGAGAAGTAACAACTGACACTGCAGAAATACAAAAGTTCATGAGAGATTACTACAAGCAACTCTATGCCAATAAAATGGACAACCTGGAAGAAATGGACAAATTCTTAGAAATGCACAACCTGCCAAGACTGAATCAGGAAGAAATAGAAAATATGAACAGACCAATCACAAGCACTGAAATTGAAACTGTGATTTAAAATCTTCCAACAAACAAAAGCCCAGGACCAGATGGCTTCACAGGCGAATTCTATCAAACATTTAGAGAAGAGCTAACACCTATCCTTCTCAAACTCTTCCAAAATATAGCAGAGGGAGGAACACTCCCAAACTCATTCTACGAGGCCACCATCACCCTGATACCAAAACCAGACAAGGATGTCACAGAGAAAGAAAACTACCGGCCAATATCACTGATGAACATAGATGCAAAAATCCTCAACAAAATACTAGCAAATAGAATCCAACAGCACATTAAACGGATCATACACCATGATCAAGTGGGGTTTATTCCAGGAATGCAAGGATTCTTCAATATATGCAAATCAATCAATGTGATACACCATATTAACAAACTGAAGGAGAAAAACCATATGATCATCTTAATAGATGCAGAGAAAGCTTTCAACAAAATTCAACACCCATTTATGATAAAAACCCTGCAGAAAGTAGGCATAGAGGGAACTTTCCTCAACATAATAAAGGCCATATATGACAAACCCACAGCCAACATCGTCCTCAATGGGGAAAAACTGAAAGCATTTCCACTAAGATCAGGAACAAGACAAGGTTGCCCACTCTCACCACTCTTATTCAACATAGTTTTGGAAGTTTTAGCCACAGCAATGAGAGAAGAAAAGGAAATAAAAGGACTCCAAATTGGAAAAGAAGAAGTAAAGCTGTCACTGTTTGCAGATGACACGACACTATACATAGAGAATCCTAAAGATGCTACCAGAAAACTGCTAGAGCTAATCAATGAATTTGGTAAAGTAGCAGGATACAAAATTAATGCACAGAAATCTCTGGCATTCCTATACACTGATGTTGAAAAATCTGAAAGTGAAATCAAGAAAACACTCCCATTTACCATTGCAACAAAAAGAATAAAGTATCTAGGAATAAACCTACCTAAGGAGACAAAAGACCTGTATGCAGAAAATTATAAGACACTGATGAAAGAAATTAAAGACGATACAAATAGATGGAGAGATATACCATGTTCTTGGATTGGAAGAATCAACATTGTGAAAATGACTATACTAGCCAAAGCAATCTACAGATTCAATGCAAAATGCAATCCCTATCAAACTACCACTGGCATTTTTCACAGAGTTAGAACAAAAAATTTCACAATTTGTATGGAAACACAAAAGACCCCGAATAGTCAAAGCAATCTTGAGAACGAAAAACGGAGCTGGAGGAATCAGGTTTCCTGACTTCAGACTATACTACAAAGCTACAGTAATCAAGACAGTATGGTACTGGCACAAAAACAGAAAGATAGATCAATGGAACAGGATAGAAAGCCCAGAGATAAACCCATGCACATATGGTCACCTTATCTTTGATAGAGGAGGCAGGAATGTACAGTGGAGAAAGGACAGCCTCTTCAATAAGTGGTGCTCGGAAAACTGGACAGGTACATGTAAAAGTATGAAATTAGATCACCTCCTAACACCATACACAAAAATAAGCTCAAAATGGATTAAAGACCTAAACATAAGGCCAGAAACTATCAAACTCTTAGAGGAAAACATAGGCAGGGCACTCTATGACATAAATCACAGCAAGATCCTTTCTGACCCACCTCCTGGAGAAATGGAAATAGAAATAAACAAATGGGACCTAATGAACTTCAAAGCTTTTTCACAGCAAAGGAAACCATAAACAAGACCGAAAGACAACCCTCAGAATGGGAGAAAATATTTGCAAATGAAGCAACTGACAAAGGATTAATCTCCAAAATTTACAAGTAGCTCATGCAGCTCAGTAACAATAAAAGAAACAACCCAATCCAAAAATGGGCAGAAGACCTAAATAGACATTTCTCCAAAGAAGATATACAGACTGCCAACAAACACATGAAAGAATGCTCAACATCACTAATCATTAGAGAAATGCAAATCAAAACCACAATGAGATATCATCTCACACCAGTCAGAATGGCCATCATCAAAAAATCTAGATACAATAAATGCTGGAGAGGGTGTGGAGAAAAGGGAACATTCTTGCACTGCTGGTGGGAATGTGAATTGGTTCAGCCACTATGGAGAACATTATGGAGGTTCCTTAAAAAACTACAAATAAAACTACCATATGACCCAGCAATCCCACTACTGGGCGTATACCCTGAGAAAACCATAATTCAAAGAGTCATGTACCACAATGTTCATTGCAGCTCTATTTACAGTGGCCAGGACATGGAAACAACCTAAGTGTCCATCGATAGATGAATTGATAAAGAGGATGTGGCACATATATACAATGGAATATTACTCAGCCATAAAAAGAAACGAAATTGAACTATTTGTAATGAGCTGGATAGATCTAGAGTCTGTCATACAGAGTGAAGTAAGTCAGAAAGAGAGAGACAAATACCGTATGCTAACACATATATATGGAATTTAAGGGGAAAAATGTCATGAAGAGCCTAGGGGTAAGACAGGAATAAAGACACAGACCTACTAGAGAATGGACTTGAGGATATGGGAAGGGGGAAGGGTAAACTGTCACAAATCGAGAGAGAGGCATGGACATATATACACTACCAAACTAAGGTAGATAGCTAGTGGGAAGCAGCCGCATAGCACAGGGAGATCAGCTCAGTGCTTTGTGACCGCCTGGAGGGGTGGGATAGGGAGGGTGGGAGGGAGGGAGACCCAAGAGGGAAGAGATATGGGAAAATATGTATATATATAACTGATTCATTTTGTTGTAAAGCAGAAACTAACACACCATTGTATAGCAATTATACCCCAATAAAGATGTTAAAAGAAAATAACAGAGATCCAGATAAGAAAAATTTGCTCACATTTTAGAGGGCAAGAGAAACGATATGCCCTAAATATACAATGTAATGTCAAGGTAGATGAATATGATAACAAGGAAAGTAAACCAAATGAAAAGGAGACTAACTTCAGGGCTGTCTTTTACACACATGGGCATGGAAGGCCTCTATGAGGAAATAACTTCTGAAAAGAAATCTGAATAAATTATGGGGACAAGACGTGCACAGGTGTGGGTGAAGGAAGGCTGGGTTAAAGGAACAGCAATTGCAGATTCTCTGAGATTTAAATAAGGTGGACATGTCCAAGAAGACAAGGCCAGTGAGACTATAGTGTGATGATCAAGGGGACAGGAAAGCAAGAGGCTTATAGGGCTCTGGAGGATGAATTTGTTTGTTTGTGTTCTTTGCACGGCCTCTGCGTTGCTTAATGACAGAGGCATGAGTTTGGGCTGTGGGCCTGAGGCTAAGCATTTAAAACAAGGGAATAACAAGACCTGTTTAGATTTTTTTTAAGGACCCTGGCTTCTATGTAGGCAAGGGATTGCAAGCAATACAATGAAAGCAGAGACCTTATAAGAAGCCATTGGAGTAATCTGGCAATAGATGACAAGGTTAAGCCTAACAAAGAGATGGTGAGATGTGATTGGATTTAAGCTACATCATCACATAAAGCTAATAGGACTTGCTGATGGATCAGATGGATGTGGGTGTGAGGTAAAGAAAAAAAAAAAAAGGAGAAGTCACACCTGGGAGAGAGCTCTCACCAGAACCTGTCCATGCTGGCACCCTGATCTCAAACTTCCAGCTTTCAGACCGTACAAAATAAATTTCTGTTGTTGATAAACCACCCAGTCTATAATAATTTGTTATGGCACCCAAGGAAATCCATCCTCTAACCCCCATCCCCCAGCCATTGCTGAGACAGAACATTCAAGGGAAAGCCAGTCCCCCCCAACCTTGGCTGAGTTAAGGCACTCAAGGCAGAACGCCCCAGAGATTGAGTTAGATACCACAAAGAAGACTCTTCTGCTCAGAGCTGAGAAGAAGCAACCAAGGAAGAATTCTGCCCAGGCTGAGACAGAGCACCGAAGGCAAAGTCCCTCCCCACTGCCCCTGCACCAGGGAGAGCTGTGATAGAGCTCCCAAGGAATAGTCTTTCCTACAGAGCTAAGATAGAGACCCAAAGAAGAGTCCTCTTCATGGATGACTTAGAGCACCTGAAGAAGACTTCAAACCCCTCCTGGGAAAGAGAGAGTGCCGTAAGTACAATTCTCCACCACCCTATCCCCTCCAAGTTGAGACAGAGCGCCAAGTAAGATCCTCTCAGGGTAGAGTTAGAGGACACAGAGAAGAATCCTCCCCAGGGGATAGAGCACTCAAGAAAAAGTCCTATTCCTCAGAGTTAAGGAAAATCCCAGCAATGCTGAAAGAGAATACCAAGGACAAGCCACCTAGAGTTTGAGATAGAGAATCCAAGGAAAAGCCTGTACCTAACGGGGCTGAGATAGAGTCCCCAAGGAAGAGTTGTCTGCCAGGACGGAGAAAGAACCACAGAAAGAGCTCCCACCCCAAAAGTAATACAAAGCACGCTAATGATGAGCCATTATCCCAGACTGACAGAATATCCGAGTTAGATATCCCTCCACAGCTGAAATGGTACACCCAAGGATATTCCCCACCCCACCCCAACTGAAGAGCTGATGCCGGGCGACAAAGGAAGAAGCACCCTGCTCCAAGACTAAAATAAAGCAGCCACTGATTTGACCCTTCCCACAGCTGAGAGAGTTCCCAAAGAAGAGCCTCAGGTTGAGGTAGAACATCCAAAGAAAACTGTCCCCACCAGAGCTGAGAGAGCACTCAGTGAAGAAGCCACAGCCTGCAGCATCCAAGGAAATGTCCTCCCACCCCAGATGGACAACAGAGCACCCAGAGAAGAGCACCCCCCACTAGAGAAAGAGTCACTCCCCTCCATTCCATGGGCAGAAATACAGACCATGTTGGGGAAGCCCAGCTGTGGCTCGCAGAGTGGCAGAGAAGATGTTGTAGTGTCACACCAGTGGAATTTGCTGGAACTTCATGCTCTGGAACATGATATAGAGCCACCAAGAAAGAGTACTCCTCCCGGGCTGAGATATAGTGCCCATGAGAATCCCACTGCACCCTCCCCAAGCTGAAACTCAGACCCTGTTGGAAAAGTCTGCGAGTGGATCACTGAATGACAGGGAAGGCATTGTGGTACCACAGTGGCAGAACCTGCTGGAAATCTGCCCTCCCAAACATGTGATAGAGCACCCAAAGAAGAGTTCCCAACCCAGGCTGAGGTCCGGCATCCAAGGAAAGCACCCCCCCAACTTCACCCTGATGAACACCCAAGGAAGTGTCCCCCGCAGGGTTGAGATACAGCACCTAGAGAAAGCATAGTCATCCCCCACCCCAGGACAGAGATAGAGCAACCAAGGAAAGCATCCTCAACATAACCGAGTCCTCTACAGTGCTAATATAAAGCATCCAAGGAAAAGTATCCCTCCCCAAGGGCGAGATCGAGCCCCCAAGAAATGTCATCCCTCAGGACTGAGAGAGAGAGAGCACTTATGGAAAGTTCCCTTCTAGGACTGAGATAGAGCACCTCAGAAATAGCCCCACCCCACAGAGATTGAGACAGAGCCCACAAGGAACCAACCATCCACCCCTGGGGTTGGGATAGCGCATTCATGTAAGAGCCCTCTCCCAGGAAGAGTAACCACCCTCAGGCTGAGATGAAAGACCAGCAAAAGTCCTCACCACGCTTAGAGTGAGGATACAAGGAACCACCCCCTCGAGGGCGGAAGTCTAGATCTTGCTGGAGAGGCCCAGCTGTGACTCAATGTGTGGCAGAGAATTTTTGTGGTGCCACCCTCTGAAATTAGAGATGAAGCACCCAAGGCAAAATCCCTTGTCCCAAGGCTGAGATAGGTCACCCAAGGAAAAGTCCCTCCCGAAACATGGCTGAGCTAGGAGTGCCCTGGAGACAGCACCTCACTACAGGGCTGAAATAAAGTACTCAACTAACCCACACAGGAGATACTTTTCCACCCAAGGAAAATGATCCCCTCTCCTAGTGTTGAAATTCTCACCTGGCTGGAGGAGCCTGGCAGAAACTCACAGAATGTCAATAAAGTTGTAGTGGAGCCACACCAGTGGAACTTTCTGGAAATATGCCCTCTGGAAGTTGCTGGAAATCTTCCTGAGGTGACTGGCAATGTTGTACATGGGGAGGTGTCTCACCAGAAACACTCTGATATATTACTGCCCCAGGGAGGTCTAAAGGAAGCTGCTGGCTATGGAGTGG
Source organism: Phocoena sinus (assembly GCF_008692025.1). Lineage (NCBI taxonomy): Eukaryota > Metazoa > Chordata > Mammalia > Artiodactyla > Phocoenidae > Phocoena > Phocoena sinus. Next base: position 115,293,807 of record NC_045784.1, on the reverse strand, counting down.
TGCTGGCCACACTGCCCTGCACCAGCCGGGCCCTGGAGAAGCCACGTGAGGTGCAGAGGCTGACGCTGGAGAAGCCTGGTGTCCAGCGGAAGCCAGCTGTGCCAGCAATCCAGGACCAGGAAGCAAAACTCTAGCTTTTCACTGTCTCTGGCTCCCTCTAGTGGTAAACTTCAGTAACAACTGCCACAAGAAAAAAATGGAAAGGACCCAGAACATTTTCATGGAAGCAGGACAAAAAGGTGAATTTGGAGCTTACCGGCAATAGAACCATCGTATTTTATTGACAGATTAAAAGAGGAAAGTAATACAATTATCCCAATGAATGCGGACAACACATGGGATGAAATGCAACAACTATTCATAAAGAAAAATTTGCAAGTATGTTAAGAAGGTTACACACCAGAAATCTATAGCATACGTTATTCCTATATGAAAAAGTGGAAGTATTCCATGTAAGATAAAAAACAAGACAAGGATGCCAGCCATCACCCCTTCTATTCAACATTGTAGCAGCTCCTGTAGGAGACCTGTCAATGCTCTCATGCCCACTGATTAAAGTCAACGGAAACTACACCATCCTAATTCATTCAGGACTCCTAATGGCCATGAATCTCAGGAGTGAAACGCTGGGTCACCCCATCACGAAAAGGACAATCACCAGGGAAAGGGCTTGTGGGAGTAAAAAAATGTGGGATGTATAGTAGAAGTAACCACATAACCATATGCATAAACAAGGACTGTAATGATTGAGTATTACTTCTTTGTTTTTGTATGAATTGATTCACCTATATATTAACCAAATAATTTTGACTTTGACAGCCTCTCATCTCCTTATCTTCTAACACAAGATATATTATTAGTTAATTTTATTTTTCAGTATTTAAGATACAGGATATTAAACTGGGGTGTGAATCCAAGGAGAAATATGCCAAGACACATTTTTTTAAACATCTTTATTGGAGTATAATTGCTTTACAATGGTGTGTTAGTTTCTACTTTATAACAAAGTGAATCAGTTATACATATACATATGTTTCCATATCTCTTCCCTCTTGCGTCTCCCTCCCTCCCATCCTCCCTATCCCACCCCTCTAGGTACCTTCTTTCAGAGAAAGGTTAGTGTTTTCTTGGTTGTGGGAGAGATGCATCAGGTTAGACAGAATCATGATTTTGTTATTGCCTCTATTTAGAGATTAAGTATGGTCTTTTCCTTCTCTTGTGTTTCCTGCCTAGAGAAGTTCCTTTAGCATTTGTTGTAAAGCTGGTTTGGTGGTGCTGAATTCTCTTAGCTTTTGCTTGTCTGTAAAGGTTTTAATTTCTCCGTCGAATCTGAACGAGATCCTTGCTGGGTAGAGTAATCTTGGTTGCAGGTTTTTCCCTTTCATCACTTTAAATATGTCCTGCCACGCCCTTCTGGCTTGCAGAGTTTCTGCTGAAAGATCAGCTGTTAACCTTATGGGGATTCCCTTGTGTGTTATTTGCTGTATTCCCTTGCTGCTTTTAATATTTTTTCTTTCTGTTTAATTTTTGATAGTTTGATTAATATGTGTCTTGGTGTGTTTCTCCTTGAATTTATCCCGTATGGGACTCTCTACATTTCCTGGACTTGATTGACTATTTCCTTTCCCATATTAGGGAAGTTTTCAACTATAATCTCTTCAAATATTTTCTCAGTCCCTTTTTTTTTCTCTTCTTCTTCTGGGACCCCTATAATTCAAATGTTGGTGCATTTAGGGGCTTCCCTGGTGGTGCAGCAGTTAAGAATCCGCCTGCCAATGCAGAGGACACGGGTTCAAGCCCTGGTCTGGGAAGATCCCACATGCCGCAGAGCAACTAAGCCTGTGCACCACAACTACTGAGCCTGCTCTCTAGAGCCCGCAAGCCACAACTACTGAGCCCACGTGCCACAACTACTGAAGCCCGCGCGCCTAGAGTCTGTGCTCCACAGCAAGAGAAGCCACCGCAATGAGAAGCCCGCGCACCACAACAACGAGTAGCCCCCGCTCGCCGCAACTAGAGAAAGCCCACGTGCGGCAACGAAGACCCAACACAGACAAAAATAAACAAATAAATAATAAATTTATTTTAAAAACTGTTGGTACATTTAATGTTGTCCCAGAGGTCTCTGAGACTGTCCTCAATTCTTTTCATTCTTTTTTCTTTATTCTGCTCTCTGGTAGTTATTTCCACTATTTTATCTTCCAGGTCACTTATCCGTTCTGCCTCAGTTATTCTGCTATTGATTCCTTCTACAGAATTTTTAATTTCATTTATTGTATTGTTCATCATTGTTTGTTTGCTCATTAGTTCTTCAAGGTCCTTGTTAAACGTTTCTTCTATTTTCTCCATTCTATTTCCAAGATTTTGGATCATGTTTACTATCATTACTCTGAATTCTTTTTCAGGGAGACTGCCTATTTCCTCTTCATTTGTTTGGTCTGGTGGGTTTATACCTTGCTCCTTCATCTGCTGTGTGTTTCTCTGTCTTCTCATTTTGCTTAAGTTACTGTGTTTGGCGTCTCCTTTTTGCCGGCTGCAGGTTCGTAGTTCCCGTTGTTTTTGGTGTCTGTCCCCAGTGGCTAAGGTTGATTCAGTGGGTTGTGTAGGCTTCCTGGTGGAGGGGACTGGTGCCTGTGTTCTTCTGGATGAGGCTGGATCCTGTCTTTCTGGTGGGCAGGACCGCATCTTATGGTGTTTGATATTACGTGGAGCCGGGAGGTCTCTGGTGGACCAGTGTCCTGAACTCGGCTCTCCCACCTCAGAGGCACAGGCCTGACACCCGGCCAGAGGAACAAGACCCTGTCAGCCACACAGCTCAGAAGAAAAGGGAGGAAAAAAAAGAAAGGAAGATAAAATAAAATAAAAGTTATTAAAATAAAAAATATTATTTAAAATAAAAATGTAATAAAATTTAAAAAAAGAACGAAGAGAGCAAGCAAACCAAAAAACAAGTCCACTAATGATAACAAGCACTAAAAACTATACTAAAAACAAACAAACAAACAAAACGGACAGAACCCTAGGACAAATGGTGGAAGCAAAGCTATACAGACAAAATCTTACACAGAAGCATACACATACACACTCACAAGAAAAGGAAAAGGGGAAAAATCATAAATCTTGCTCTCGAAGTCCACCTCCTTAATTTGGGATGATTCGTTGTCTATTCATGTATTCCACAGCTGCAAGGTACATCAAGTTGATTGTGGAGCTTTAATCCGCTGCTTCTGCGGCTGCTGGGAGAGATTTCCCTTTCTCTTCTTTATTCTCACAGCTCCCAGGGGCTCAGCTTTGGACTTGGCCCCGCCTCTGCGTGTAGGTCGCCGGAGGGCATCTGTTCTTCGCTCAGGCAGGACGGGGTTAAAGGAGCCGCTGATTCGGGGGCTCTGGCTCACTCAGGCCGGCGGGAGGGAGGGGCACGGAGTGCGGGGCGGGCCTGCGGCGGCAGAGGCCGGCGTGACGTTGCACCAGCCTGAGGCGCGCCGTGCGTTCTCCCGGGGAAGTTGTCCCTGGATCCCGGGACCCTGGCAGTGGCGGGCTGCACAGGCTCCCCGGAAGGCGGGTGTGCATAGTAACCTGTGCTCGCACACAGGCTTCTTGGTGGCGGCAGCAGCAGCCTTAGCGTCTCATGCCCGTCTCTGGGGTCCGCGTTGATAGCCATGGCTTGCGCCCGTCTCTGGAGCTCGTTTAGACGGTGCTCTGAATCCCCTCTCTTCGCGCACCTCTGTAGCTTTATTTTTAAATTAATTTTTATTGCAGTATAGTTGATTTACAATGTTGTGTTAGTTTCTGCTATACAGCAAAATGAATCAGTTATACATATGCATATATCCACTCCTTTTTAGATTCTACTCCCATATACGTCATTACAGAGTATTGAGTAGAGTTCCCTGTGCTATACAGTAAGTCCTTATTACTTACCTATTATATATGTAGTCGTATGTGTATGTCAATCCCAATCTCTCAATTTATCCCTTCCCCCCTTTTCCCCTGGTAACCATAAGTTTGTTTTCTACATCTGTGACTCTATTTCTGTTTTGTAAATAGGTTCATTTGTACCTTACTTTAGATTCCACATATAAACAATATCACATGATATTTGTCTTTCTCTGTCTGACTTACTTCACTCAGTGTGACAATATCTAAGTACATCCATGTTGCTGCAAATGGCATTTCATTCATTTTATGGCTGAGTAATATTCCATTGTATATATGTACCACATCTTCTTTATCCATTCCTCTGTCAATGGACATTTAGGTTGCACTGTAGCTTTACAGTAAGTCTCGAACTCAGGTAGCATCAGTCCTCCAACTTTGTTCTTTTCCTTCAATACTGTTTGCTTCACCATATAAACGTTAGAATCAGTTTATCTATATCCACAAGAGGACTTGCTGGGATCTGGACTGGGATTGCAGTGAATCTATAGATCAAGTAGGGAAGAACTGACATCTTGACAACCAAAAGTAGGAGTTTTTAATTCTCAGACTGTCCACACTGAGCACCTAGCAATTTGTCAGTTATAGTTCAGGTTTTCCTACCCCGGCACTGGTTCTCACAGTGGTTTTCAGTCATGAATCTCTGCTCCAGTAAGCCATGACTCCCTATTATTTTTCTGTCTGTCTCACCAATATTGGAGGTTTGCCCAATGTCCTCCCACTCTTACAGATCCAGTCTGTTCAGTCTTCTACTTGTTGGGACAGAGTGGTGGCTTCCAAGCTCTTTACATGAGGAACCAGAAACCAGAAGTCAGTGATTTAAAAAAAAAAACCCAAAACAACCCACTATTACATCTTATAATTTTGTATGTCAGGAATTTGAGCATGGCTGAGGTTGGCAATCACTCTGCTCCATATGGCATCAAGTGGTGTCAGATGGCAGCTGGGCTGCTCTGGAGCATTTTGTTGCTGTAAATTGTACACAAAATTCACCATTTTATTTTTTTGGTCACGCCACGTGGCTTGTGGGATCTTAGTTCCCCGACCAGGGATCGAACCCAGGCCCCTGGCAGTGGAAGCGCGGAATCCTAAATACTAGACTGCCAGGGAATTCCGTAAAAGTTACCATTTTAAAATGTACAACTCAATGGCATAAAGTACCTTCACACAACGTTGTGCAGCCATCACAGAACTATCTGGTTCTAAAACTGTTCTACGATCCTAAAAGGAAACGCCATCAGCAGTCATTCCCATTTCCCCCTTCCCCAGCCCCTCACAACCAGTTATCTACTTTCAATCTCTATGGATTTGCCGGTTCTTGATACTTCATATAAATGGTATCATACAATATGGGCTCTGTTTCCTCTGGTTTCTTTCACTTAGCATACTGCTTTCAATGTTCGTCCATGCTGTACCATGTATCAGTGCTCCATTCCAATTTCTCTGCATCCTCCGCACCTGCTCTTCCTCTTTTTGATTATTACCATCCTAGTAGGTGTGAAATGGTATCTCGTTGTGCTTTTGATTTGCATTTTCCTAATGAGTAATGGTGCTGAGCATCTTTTCATGTGCTTGTTGGCCATGTGTATATGTTCTTTGGAGAGATGTCTTTTCAAGCTCTTTGCCTATTTCTTCCTTAGATTATGTTGTTGAGTTGAAAGAATTCTATTTATACAATGGACACTAGACCCTTATCAGGTATGTGCTTTGCAAATATTTCCCCCTATCCTATGGGCTGCCCTGTCACACTCTCTTGATTGAGTCCTTTGACGCACAAGAGCTTTGAATTTTAATGAAGTCAAATTATATTGTTCTTTTGTTGCTTGTGTGTTTGGTGTCTTATTTAAGAAACCATTGCCAAATCCAAGGTCAAAAACTATTACTCCAAAGTTTCCTTCTTAGAATTTTGTGGTTTTAACTCTTACAGGTAGGTACTGATTCATTTTAATTAATTTTGATATATGGTATGAGGTGAGGGTCCAACTTCTGTTACTGATTTCTGGTTTGACTCCATTATGGCAAAGATTTGTTGTATGATTTCAATGTTACAAAATTTATTGAGACTTGTTTTGTGGCTTAATATATGGTCAACCCTGGAGAGTACTCCGTGAGTACCTGAGAAGAATATGTACTTTGCTCTTGTGGTGTGGGGTGTTGTATAGGTGTCTATTAGACCTAATTGGTTTATAGTGCTGTTCAAGGCCTCTATTTCCTTACTGATCTCCTTTTTTATTAAATATAATTTTATGTATTTATTTATTTTTGGCTGTGTTGGGTCTTCGTTGCTGCGCGTGGGCTTTCTCTACTTGCGGCGAGCGGGGGCTACTCTTCATTGCGGTGAGCAGGCGTCTCTTGTGGTGGCTTCTCTTGTTGCGGAGCACGGGCTCTAGGCACACGGCCTTCAGTAGTTGTGGCACGCAGGCTCAGTAGTTGTGGCTTGTGGGCTCTAGAGCACAGGTTCAGTAGTTGTGGCGCACGGGCTTAGTTGATCCGCGGCATGTGGGATCTTCCCGGACCAGGGCTCAGACCCATGTCCCCTGCATTGGCAGGCGGATTCTTAACCACTGCGCCACCAGGGAAGTCCCTCCTTACTGATGTTCTAATTAGTTGTTCTAGTCATTTATTGTGCTGACCCTAAAGATTAGCCAGAGGTGAAATCTTACGGTCTTCTCCGGTCTTTTCTGACTGAGTCCTGCCCTGGGCATGCACATGGTTTTCTAGATACCCAGATATACATGGGAGCATTTCAAAGCCTTACTTTTCCAAAGTATCTCACTCCTCAGTTTTTCTTTCCAGAATTCTGGCATGTCTGTTGTTTGCCATAAGCATCGGCAGCTTATTCACTTGCCTTTCAATGTTTCTGAGGAACGTCCTTCAACATAGCTGCTTCACCACTCTAAAAGAGCTTAGAGTTAAGACAACAGAAAAGCAAAAAATCCCCTTGCGTCAGCCCTTCAGGGAGCCTTCTAGACAGCTTTAAACAAACACAATTCCTTGGGAGTAAGGTCTTACTCTCCTCCCTCCTGAGCCAGGAACCCTCACTTGGAATGCACGCTGACATCGTCAAGACCGCTGCTCTACTAGGGAAGGGCTGGGGCAAGAATAACTTAAAATGCCAGCAAATTCTCCTGTCACATTTCGTGGCTCTTCTTCAGACTTAACATTCGCTTGGTTGCTGTAAACCTCTGATGATCTTCCAGAGTTCCAATAAACTTGATTCCGATCCTTGTTTTCCCGGTGTTTCCAGTGTTCCTGGAGGACCCTACCCAGAGTGCCCTACACCACCATGTTCACCAATATCACTAAGTTCCGTGAGTGACGTTTTGAAGTTTACATCCTTCTGCTAACATCTTAATTCAGCAGTGTGGCGGCTTCCCTGGTGGCGCAGTGGTTGGGAATCCGCCTGCCAAGGCAGGGGACACGGGTTCGAGCCCTGGCCCAGGAAGATCCCACATGCCACAGAGCAACTAAGCCCGTGTGCCACTACTACTGAGCCTGCGCTCTAGAGCCCCTGAGCCACAACTACTGAAGCCCGTGCGCCTAGAGCCCGTGCTCCACAACAAGAGAAGGCGCTTCAATGAAAGCCCGCACACCGCAATGAAGGGTAGCCCCTGTTCGCGGCAACTACAGAAAGCCCGCGTGCAGCAACGGAGGACCCAACGCAGCCAAAAAATAAAGAAGTAAAGAAATAAAATAAATCTATTAATAAAAACAACAACAGTGTGCACTTTTTTTTCCTGAAAGGAATAACAAAGCAGAAGAAACAGAAAACTAGAAATTTCTCTAGCATCAGGGACCTTGTGAAAAATCAATAAAATGATTTATTTTATATATGCAAGTCAAAATCTCTTTGTACACTTAAAATTTTGCAAATTAATACAAAGATAACAATACTGCTCCATATAAACCTTTGTATAAACATTAAAGGAAATATATGCATTATTTTGTCTTTTAGTGCTTCTGAAGCACAGAATGCACAAGTCCCCCTGAAGACTTTCTGTAGTCACATGCGAGAACAAACGTCAGGGGTTGAGGCAGCCTCAGGTGCACTTTGTAATGTCTCTAGACAAAATAGAACAGAGTTGGAGGTAGATTGTTTGGTGACTTCCCCTGCCTCTCCCACGGAGAAATAACTTACCCAAATAGCAGCTTTCTTACTCTTTGATCCAAACTGTCCTGAATCTTGCATGGTTTTAAAGGCACAACTAGGAATGGTTGAAAACTTTGTTCAGCACACACAAGATTACCAGTTGGCCTCTGAACACCTATTCTTTCTAAAGGACATAGTAAGAGCACCAAGTAGTGCCCCACCTGCACGTAGCCCCTAGTCACTCTGGAAATGCCCAGGACGGCCAAGTTCAAGAGTGAACCCTTATCACATGTGGTAGGGGCGACAGGGTTTACTGATTTTAACCTGCTGGATTAATAACATCACCTTCCTCAATTGGGAAAAGTAACAACAAAACAACCAAGTAATACTTTCAAAGAAAACTCATAGGGCAAAAGCCAGCTTTTCCCGCCAGAGAATCTGAAAACAAAAAGCTCCACTGCTTTTTCTTAGCCTCTGGAAGGAAGTTCCCTTGAATAAAACATCGTAGGATAATCAACAATATCCCATTCTATCCTACAGCACAGAACACTTATTCTTTTTTCCTCCTTGGTCATTGTGTTAACATCATGATCTGCTGTTGATGTGATTAACGTTGTTGAGAAGGTGATGGGATTCTATTTTTTCTAGTAGCTTCTCAAGGTACTGAATTAAGACTCGTCTTTTGAACCTAAAAAAGAAAAAGAAATTTTATTATCCAAAAGGTCCTTAAAGCATTTATGATGCGCGAGGCACCGTGCGGGGTACAAAGTTGGAATGGCCATTCACATGGGAAATAGAAAATGTATGTCCGTGTAAAGATAGGGCTTAGCTAATATCGAGATTACCAGCTGAGAGCCCAAGCCCACCTCAGACTGTGAGGAGTGCAAAAGGCTCCACAGACCTGGATGAGTGAATTGGCCTCAGGTAGTATTGATCTAAACGCCTCTGCAGACAGCTGTAACTATGACTGAGGGCCAGGGCTTAGGAAAGCAAGGCAGGACTTCCCTGTTGGCACTGTGGTTAAGAATCCGTCTGCCAACGCAGAGGAAAACGGGTTTGAGCCCTGGTCCGGGAAGATCTCCCATGCCGCGGAGCAACTAAGCCCGTGTGCCACAACTAGTCAGCCCGCATGCCACAACTACTGAAGCCCTCACGCCTAGAGCCCGTGTTCCACAACGAGAGAAGTCACCGCAACGAGAAGCCCATGCATTGCAACAAAGAGTAGCCCCTGCTCGCTGCAACTTGAGAAAGCCCGTGCACAGCAATGAAGACCCAACGCAGCCAAAATTAAATAAATTAATTGATTAAAAAAAAGAAAAGCAAGGCAGCGCCAATCCCTCCACCCGTCTTGCATTGGGCGGCCCTCCTGCTTCAAAAAACACAATGAAGAGTTCCTCTTTACACCCACCTTGCAGCTTCCTTGATGGTAAATTCAACGAATTGTTTCCTCACTGCAAGAGGTCCTTGCACTCCTTCAAGCAAAATGAAAATTCTTTCATACTCTGAAGATATTAAAAAAATGAGTATTTTTTAAAATATGGATGAAAAATAAAATTCAGTCTTTACACATCATCAGTAATCATTCCTTGTGTGTGGAAAGTTAGGTATAGTTTGTATTTGAAACACTCAAATCAAGATATCCGCACATATCTGCTAGGGAAACTCTAAACACTAATTAAATGTGGTCTGCTGAATAATGGCCCCCCAAGTTGTCCATGTCCTAATTCTGAGAACCTGTGAACATGTTACCTTATATGGCAAAAGAGACCTTACTTTGCAGATGTGATTAAGTTATGGCTCTTGAGATGGGGAGATTATCCATGTTTATACATGTTGCCCAACGTAACCACAAATATCCTTATAAAAGGGAGGCAGTAGAGCTGGTCAGAAAGAAAAGATGTAAGGGTGGGAGCAGAGGTTAGAGAGGAGAGAAGGGGCTAAGTTGCTGGCTTGAAGATGGAGGAAGGGCCCACGAGCGAAGGAACACAGGCAGCCTGTAGAAGCTGGAAGAGGCAAGGAAAAAGATTCTCCCTAGAGCCTGCAGAAGGAACCCTGGCCTGCCAACACCTTCATGCTAGCCCAGTGAAAATAATTTCAGATCTGACTTCCACAACTCTAAGATAATACAGTTTTGAGCCACGAAGTTTGTGATAACTTGTTACAGCAGCAAAAGGAAACTATTACAGTAAGTAAGGGGAAAGAAAGAGAGAAAGGTGTATTGGGTCTTTTTTAGGTAAAGCAAGAGGAATCATTTTAAATTATGTGAAAACCCAATACTTCCCAAAAATGCACCTCAAGAGATACCTTGAATCTATTGTGAATCCTTAACGGAAAGGGACCTCCATTATATTATTGATAGATGGTCTTTCACTACTTACTTCGCCCAAATCTTCGAACTTCCTTCATTAACTGGTGTTTTATATCAGCATTGATTCCTTGTGCCATAGCAGAAGTTACTTGTGATGTATTTGGCCCAGTTTCCAAAGCAGATGTTACCGAGACTTTTCGATCATCTACAGAGACGCTGCTGTTCTTGGTTCCTCCTATGACTGCATTACTACCAGGACTGTGCATCAGGTCATCTTTCCTGAGACTAGTGAAATCATCAGACAGGGAATCCACTTGGGCGGGCGGGATACTATCTCCTGCCATAGTCATAAGCTCTGGGGCAGCGGATTTTGACAGGAAGCCATCGGGTGAGATTTGACCATTTTCCATCTTCTCATGAACATCGTGAGTGACAGTAACATCTGGAAACCAAATTAACAAGTGGAGCTGTGACGTAGGTGCATTATGGCAACCCCACAGGGACCACCCGGTGCTCCTCAGTTTTGAGGAAGTTGTTTCATAAAGCAAGAGGATGTACCAGATGGAGCCTGAGACCCCTCAAATTGGGCTCAGGAAGGTAATACGACAAACGCACTTTCTTCTCTTCGTGGCACCATGAACACATATGGAAACCAAGTAAGACAGTACAACGAATAAAGAGGCTCAGGTCCCTGGTGCTGAGGGCTGAGCTGCAGCTCGTGCTCTACAAGCTGAAAAGCAGCCAGTCTCACTTGGTGGCATGATTTCTGTCCTTTACCTATGAAATGCCATGCTCTACCGAGCTTGACGTCAGATTACATGGCCCCCCCGCCAAACTCCCGCCTCTCTCCCTCCGAAGTTCTGAGGAAACACAGGTGGTGGCCACTAGACCTGAAGGCTCTGTATGGCCCCCGTCACCCCACCCCAAATCCCTGTCAGTATAAGATCTTCCTCATGCATCTTTTCTCTCCCAGAAACCTGAGTTTCTTTTTACTCCAGGTCTGACACCTCTTCTCCATTGACTCGTCCTGCTCTGTGCCGGACGCCGTGCCAGGAGCCGGGGAGCGGCAGCCAACAGGACAGACGCCAGCAGCCCCCGCCCTTATGGAGCTTCCATGCTCATGGGGAGGCCAGGCAGTAGGTGCGCAATGATGCAACAAAATTATTACAGTTGGAATTCGTGTTAGGGAAGAAGCAAGCAGGGATGGGACAGAGAGCAGGAGGGGGAGCCCCAGCGGACCACGTGGTCGGGAAGACCCTCCTGAGGAGGTGTCCTTTGGGCAGAGCCTGGAGGAGGAGAGAGAGCCGGCCTGTGCACATGCAGAGGAAGAGCTCCAGGCTGCGGCAAGGGCACGTGCAGAGCCCCGGGGAGGGGACTGGCCAGGGAGCCCAGAGCAAAGGACAGAGGCAGAGAGAGCAAGGAGGAGATGACAGGCCACGTGTTAGGAGAGGATGGCGGGCCCAGGTCGTGCACAGCTGGGAGACCAGGGTCGGGAGCTCAGACTGTGTTCTGAGTGCCTAGGAAAGGTGATGATGGGTCTTCAGCATGGATGTGGCGTGATCTCATTTCTGTGTTGGCGTGATCACTCCAGCTACAGGGTTAGACAGTGAGGGTCAGACTCTAGCAAGAATAGGAATCAGATCAGATAAGAAGCTATTGGAGTAGCTTGGTGACATGAGGGCAGCCCAGATCAGAAGAATGGAGAGAAATGGTGGGATGCGGGATTTATATTGGGCATCATCCAGTGGAATGGAGGAGGCCGGTTCAGACTGCACTGGGTTGGAGCATAGAGAGGAATTGGGGACACAGAACACACATGCAGACCCATCCCTTGTTGAGCCCATTTGCTCCTACTGACTCAGCAACTCCAGATGGCTGCACATCCTTCCGCCTTGCCCTGGCAAAGCAAACAGGCATATCTCTTGCCATTTCTCCAACTTGTGTTAATTACTATGAAAGTAAGGATCTTCTTCCCCTCATACATATTGAGATCCTTGAAACACAGTCTCCACTCCCCACGGGGCCCTTGGTACCTACCACATAGATGGTTTAATAACGGTTTACTTAACGAACAAAAACTGAATACAAAAGAAATGAATACAAAGGAAAAGAAAATTGTTTAGTGTCTTAGTCCTCTAGGGGCCATAAGGAAATCACAACCACTACTCTATACCTGTATGTACAAGGGTGGGTTTTATGAGGTTTGGATAAGATGGGAACCACGAGGCTGAGGGTGGTCCCTTTCCGCCCACGTGGTTAGTTACAGTAGGTGGTGTTTGTGGTTTCCTCAACAGCAGGGACATACTCCGCCTTCTCTTAGATGACAGAGGACTGCTGGGTTCTCCAGGACGTTTCACTTTGTTTTGTGGCCCTGTTACAAACTCATCTGCTTCATCAATCATCATTCCCTAGAAAACATCAATGAACATATTCCATTAAAGACAGCACTGCACGAACTCTTCACATGCATATACAATCATACGCTACATCACCAATATAGATCTTAATCATCGGCCAAAGATTTGCCATACCCCACAGAGGCTGTTCTCAGGAAACGCTATTCAATTTCAACCCAGTCTAAGTGGAACGAGGAGGAAACTTGTTGTAAGGTCAAACATAACACAATCACGATTAACCAGAAAGCTTGGGGAATGAGCAACGCGATGAGAGCTCCAAAGTGGGAATAAACCCACAGTGACCTTTCTGAAGAAGATACAAACCATTTTGCATCAACCCTTGGTAAGGCAATTCATTCCCTTTTGTGTGCTTTAAACCCATCCTTAAGAAATATTGATAGTCACTGTATAGAATGCTGCATGAAAACGGTGATGGGCAGGTAGATGGAAAATGTCATTCCCCCAACAGCAATCTCACAGAGATTCAAATATGTCCACCTTGGTGCTGGACAGAAATGAGGGAGGGGGCTTTTCACCCTTGGGACTAGATAAAAGATGAGAGCCAGCAGTATAGAAGGTTAACTAAAAGCTGTTCTCATCCAAGGATAATCCAAGAATGCGCACTCCCATTATTTGAATAAAATCATAATAAATGACTTTTCCAAAGCATTTCCCAAAGCAAAACAGTACATAAAGGGGAAAACATAGTCACTGAGCATGTACCACGTGTCAGGTAATGTTCTAAATGGTGTACAGGTACTAATTCAATACTCCACAGAGCTCTATTAGTTAGGTGTCATAGTTATCTCCAGAGCCACAAATGAGGAAACCAAGACACAGAAAGATTAAGAAAAACTCCAGTTAATTGAAGATTCAGGTGAAGCAGAATACCTTTCAGTCTACTTTTGCTACAGAAGACATTATTTCACGGTCTGCACGTTTATAACAATGGTCTCCTCTATGAATGCAGATATAATCTCCATTTGTCTTCATGCTTATATGGTCAAGTCAGTATATCTCTCACTTATACACACAGAGATACACACACACACACACACGCATGCACACACACGCATCTCACATGTATATCTCACGCACACATCTCACATGTAGAACAAGCCAATAAGGCAACACCACTTAGTACTTCATATTTCAAGAGGAATACTTTATAACTGTCTAGATACAGCACTAGAGAGCTGAATAATGTAAACAGAGGAAATAAACAGTGATCTCAATATTAAAGGAATTAGTGTGTGGAGGTGGGAACAAATACAGACTCTGGAGCTGGAAAGACGGGGGTTCAAATCCTGGCTCTTAGCAGTCGTGTCACTCGGGGTGAACCATTTGGCCACTATGAGCTGTGATTTCATATTATAGGGCGGACAGTAGCACTCATCTGCAGCTGTGAGCATTCAATGTTATCATTTAAAATAGCACCTACTACGTACGCAGTAAATGGCAGCTATCACTTTGTTCAACCAACACACTCTTGCATAAGGAGGCTCCCACTTTCCATTCACAAAGAGCCCTGGAGGCATATTTTATCTCTTAAACAAACAGAAGGAGAACCTCTGAGTTACCTACATGTTGCCAAGAAGAAAGGAATTATTGCAAGAATATCACGATCTAGGCAGACATAGAAATAGGTATCCCACCTTCTTATCTTGCTTAAATGGATTGCCAAAAGTATGTAGTCTTTTTGGTTGATCTGGATCAATCTCTCGAAGTGGAGAAGCCAGTGTCTTTAGATATTCTTGATAGTTACCCATTTGTGCGACTGGAACACTATGAAGGGAATCTGCAAAATCACCGGAAAAGCAACAGATACTATACAGCAGAAGTGTGTGGTCCTTTTGAGAGGACATGATCATAGTCTGATTTAGCATTGTGTATCTTGGCAACCGACAGTCTAAAATCTCGAATCTAGCAGCCTGGATCTAAAATCATCTCTCTTCATCCCACTCATCACTCAGTCTACCATCACTTCGGCCTACAAGCTCAAATCCCTAGGGCAAGAACAACTCCCTCCCTCACTCTTCATACCAGGTTCGAGAAGGGGCTGACATTCCCTATACCACCATCCCAACTCAAAACCCCATATTTTGTGTTTTCAAGAGCCTAGGCTCAGGGCTTCCCTGGTGGCGCAGTGGTTAAGAATCCACCTGCCAACGCGGGGGACATGGGTTCAAGCCCTGGCCCGGGAAGATCCCACATGCCGCGGAGCAGCTAAGCCCGTGCACCACAACTACTGAAGCCTGCACTCTAGAGCCCGTGCTCCGCAACAAGAGAAGCCACCACAATGAGAAGCCCGCGCACCACAACGAAGAGTAGCCCCTGCTCGCCGCAACTAGAGAAAGCCCGCACACAGCAACGAAGACCCAACGCAGCCAAAAATAAAATAAAATTTAAAAATAAATTTATTTTTAAAAAAAGGAGCCTAGGCTCCATGGTTTTCTCTTATCATCCAGAGAATCTTGGTTAGCGGGCCTCACCCTCTTGGAAAATTTGATTAGATCTACAGGCTCTCTTCCTAGAAAAGTCTCCCCTGCCAAAAAAAAACAAAAACAAAAACAAAATGGCGTATAATTTCAGGAGGTTGGCCAGGCTAAGATTTGCACATTTTAATGGACAAATGACCCTGCTTAAAACGAGCAAAATGGAGTAAAGGGAAATTACACACCATCACCAATTATCCTAGACAATATCAGGTTCATTCTTTTCCTGTAAATAAGGAATTTGGATTGAATTCATCACAGTAGGCTGGGCGGTATAGCTTCGGGGCATGCAATTTCCGGAATCTGATAGACCTAGGTTCTGCCACTTTCCAACTCACTAAACCTGGGTAAACTACTAAAATGCTCACTCTCAGTTCCAATGTCCATAAAAATGGGCATAAACACAGCATCTATCTCATGGGGTTGCTTTGAGACTTACAAGAGCTAAAACGTGTAGTGTAATATATGCACCGATTAATGCACACTTCCCCTTAAACCCGAGAACAATAAACTTGTTCCTGGGTAGCTGAAGGGATTCCGGAAAAGAGGCATTATAAATATTAAAGTATTACAAAATAACTTACTCGTTATGCAATAAACATCTTCGTGAGAGTCAGACTTGACATTTGCCTAATCAACAAAAAGTGCTTCTTTGTTCACTTACCTTCATCTTGTCCAACAATAAACTTGTGTGTTTTCAGCAGATTGGATCGCATTCTGGTTAACTGGTCTAAAAGACCTCTACGTGGAATATCATAAGCATTTCTATACGTCTGAGGTTTCAAATCCTATTTGAAATGAAACAATTTCAGTTACTCCTGAGGCTTTTAATATAGAAATATAATTCCTAATCCTCTTAAAATCTTAGTGAAGAGAGGGATATTCATTACAACTAACTACAGTAGAATTTTGCCAGTGGAAAATTTGCCTTCGCTGGCTGTGTTCTGAATCCTAATACACCCACAGAGCATTAAAGCCACTGGGAATATCCTTTTTCAGTATGTCATTTAAAACATCAAATCCTGAGATTTGTGCCGGGGGAAGCCTTGCAGGCCCACTGTTTGTAATCTAGATGTAGCCCGCCTGCAGCCACGGGGGTGAGCTGCTGGGATGTCCATCCGGGAAGCAGTGGCTGATCCTACAAGGGCTGCAGTGATCTGACCACCTCCAGCCCCAGTGTACCTTTGGGATCTGGGGCAGCACTGGAGCCCAGGCTGTGCTCTTCCCCAGGCTGCCCCCAGCCAGTGATGGAGGATGATGGGGGATGTTAGGGCCTGGCCAGTTCTGCCCAATGTGGACCTACTCTATGGGAGATCGTGGTGCCAGGCTTGCCTTCTGGGCTGGTTAAGATTTTCTACAAGCTATACTGATGTCTGAGGCTCTTCATACCCATTCCTCCTTCCTTCCCCCACCCTCTCACAAGTGTTAGTTCAGCAGCGTAATCTGACGGTTAGCAGACATTTGGTCCTGTCCAAAATGTCTGTACAACATTTGGTCCACGCCAGAGGTCCTTGATAATTGGTCACACTTGGTCCTGTCCAAAATGTCCATGGAGACATGTGGTCCACACCAAAGGGTCCTTGATATTTGGTTCTGTCCAAAACCATTTGGCATGAACCAAATATGCTCATGGATATGTTTTGGATCGAACCAGATTTCAAGAACCTTTTGGTGTGGACCAAATGTCTTATGGACATTTTGTTTAGGACCAAATGTTCTGCAAGGGATCTGAAAGCTCTCTCTGCTTACTCGTGTTCCTTCTCCCCTTTATCTTTCACAGACCTTACCACCCCCCCCCCACCCCAAACAATCTATTTATGTCACAGTTTACCTTGTTTAAGAGCCCTACTTGGAAGCCGGCAAATTCTTTGGTATTCAATTCTGCCAGTCTCGGTGCTGTTTCTCCTATGATTTCTTTCAATAGTTTTCTAAAATTTTTATTGTGAGTCAAGGACACGCCACCTCCAGAATGATTTTTCACTTTGATTCCAATTTCCTGGGGAGGTTTCTTCCCCACTGATGCTAGTATTCGTTCTGACTCTAGTTTGGTCTAAAATGAAAGTACATAGTACGTTATGAAAAGATCCATATTATCACTATTGTTTTTACTACTTAAGAAAGATAATACTTTAAGAACCCCATTGAACAAATTTCAATCGCAAATCACAGAAAAACGGATAATTAAACATTTTCCTGTGCTTCTCTGTACTACCACAGCAAACAGAGAGAGGGGGCTAGAAAGACAAATAATACATTTTTTTTTCTCTTGTCTAGTGTCAAAATTATGATCGAATCATGGAGAGAATGAAAACCATGGGTAAGAATTACACGTAAAATCACATTTTGCTACTGTAAAATCTAGTCTAAGTGAACATATTCATTTCGGACCCAGACATAAAGGGTAAAACTCTGTATTTATAAAAGTACACTAGTACTAAAATTCAGATTACATAGATTGCATTATATCTGAAAAAACTTATAGTGTTTAGTTCTAATATCAGACCACCCCCCCAAAAGTAATACTTAACAAATATTACCAAGTAAATAATTTGTAATATGTACTCAGTAAGTTTCTTACTAACTCACAAGAAAAAAAAATCCTCTTAATAGACACTATTATACCATATTGATAAATATTGCTCGAGAATGTATTGTAGCAATATATTTGGGCATATTTTGTGATTTACATACATCTGAGATGGTTCAAAGAACACTGGTGACATAGAGTTATTAAATTAGTAATTAAATTAGTAATTAGAGCTAGTATACATTAGTAACGATCTTTTCTTTTTCTCTAAAAGGTGGAATTCCACCAATGTCCAGTAAGCCCAAATTAATTTTGAATTTCTTGTGGTTTGGTCAGAGATACTCATAAGTTTTCCCTAATTATTGGAATTAAGTATGTTTGTTATCTTTTTAAAAACTTAGTCATGAAATAAGGGATAAGAGCAAATGAAGGGTCTGTTTCCACAAACTGGTCCTGAAAGGTCATTGATAAAACTGTACAAGCAACGTGTCCCAGAAAGCCCCAGAACTTGCATGAGTTTCAACTCTGTTCACTATTCTTCCTTCTGGCCATACCCTGCTGACACAGCCTTAAAGGCCTAAGGTAAACATCAAATAAAAAAATATAAATCAATAGATCAATAAATAAATAAATAACCAAAACAAAACATTTAACAACAACAACAAAAATCTATTAGCAGAGAGGGAAAGGGGTTAAGGGGACACTTGATAGATCAGAAATCTGGGTTTGCCTTTACTTTCTTTTGCATTTATGAGCACAGTGGTCTGGTAGGAGCTGGTAAACTCCAGACTATACTTAAGTTTTTGCCAGTTCCTAGCGAGGTGTGTCAGCATCCCAAATTGTGGAGTCATTTTGGTTCTTTGGTGCCAGAAATCTGACAGTTATTTGCTCTGACACTTATTTGCTCTGTTTTCTAAAGGCCCAACTTTGAAACATATCCAACTTGAAGCATTATTGTCACTGCAAGTGCTACTACTATCCCCTACCTGGGAATACATTTGTGCACAAGAAGAAAGTAAAGCTGCTGCATTAATTTGTCATGTAACATAACACATTTGTATGGCAGTAAAGCTCTAACTCAGTAGTTCTCAAACATTTCCACCCTGCAAGAATGGGCTAGGTAGAGGTGAGAAGTACGATAAGTAGGGGTGAGTGGAGGATGAGGTACTAATAGAGAGGGGCAGGCAAGGGACAAGGTGAATAATGCAAATGAGGTGGGGGAACAGATGGAGGGCCTGTCACCCTCCAGTGCGAGGAACACTGGTCTCATCTCCCCCTCTCCAAGAAAAAGCATACTGATATTTATTGCCTAAAAACGCATTTCAGGCAAGTCATTAATCACACCATGCCTCAGTGTGCTGACCTAAAACGGGGGATGCTCTAGCCCAACGTGATTTGAGGAGAAACTAGGTTGAGGATAGACAAAATGTGACCCATGGATAATTCTATTAAGCCTCTGCCCCTCCTAGGCCACAAAATATCAACCAGCTTGTGGGTAGAACAAACTGGCAAGCGAAAGGAGAAATGGCACAGCATCAAATGATACTGACAGACCCTTAACTGCAGTTTAATGGTGAAGCTAGAAGCCATAGAGAATCACATTATTACTAATCCATAAAGTGTAGAAATATATACACATTTAATTTGAAAATTACAGTTATACTAAAGAATAAGGAAATGCACTTCTGAGGGCAAAGGATTTTTGTTTGTTTGTTTTTACCAATACTACCTGTTGGCTGAGTTTTTTAAGGTAAGAGATAACACTGTAACTAAGTCCACAATCTAAATTATCTGATATCAGATTTGGAGCTCCCATCATCCTTAGTGCTTTCTTTAATGGCTATAAGGAAACAAAATACACAACAGTAAGAATAGAATAAATCTTAAAATACTCAAACTTCAGTTATAAGGGGCAAAGGGACATGATTCATTTCTTAGAAGTCAAGGTGCTGCACATAAAACCAAACATGGAACATTAAAAAGTGGCAATGAAAATAGCAGAAAAGTAAAGAGCAGAAAGTAAAAAAATCAGAAGAGAGTGGGATAAGAAGAGCAAGTAACAGCAAATTCAAACAGGTAAATTGCTTTCAGTCTTAATTCCCAAGTCATAAAATCATTTCACATTGCATTTTATTGTGCACCCCATTCCTGCCATGGTAAATACTAACACACCCCAATTTCTCCTCCCAGTGACACCAGTGGTACCACTTAAGGTTCTGCCTTTTCACCTCTAGAAACTTGGCTTAAAGTTTACCACATCTACCTCTGAAATGATTTTGATAATCTTGATTTAGATTATATGACTCGTTCAAAATAATTATGAATATTTTTCTCAAATTGTAAAGATCCAAATGACACCAAGTGATTTTTTACTCTTTTTGGATTCCCTCTAACCAGTGCCCCTACTTCATGCTGTGTCTAGGACACATTTAACAAGCCATAAGTAAATATAATGTCTTGAGGTTGTTTGGTTTTTTTTCAGAGGAAAACCCAATAGTGCGAATTTCTAGAGTTAAAAAGGGAAGTTGATATAATACATAAATCCAGCCCTATTTTTCTTAAATTCCAAAATTATAATTTCACAAGGTTAGTTTTTATAAGAGAAACATAGATGTGTTTTATAACAATAACCATGGCAGTTAAAGGAAATAAAATAAGCAGACCTCTTTTGTGCCGCCATGATATCTCCAAGCTCTTACACATAATTTGAGAAGACAAGGGCGACCCAAATTTACACATTAAAAATAAAACTATCTTATTTCAGGGGTGAAGTTTTTGATTGATTGGATAGAGTTAATACATACTAATAAGTAGTATGGAGGCAGAGTTTTTAAGTAGCTGTCAAAAGCCTGTCGCCACTTCACATTTGGCTTAAGCTTGTGAACTTTAAACAAGTCATCTGCAAGAGAAAATCCAAGAAAATATTATACTATTCCAGTCCTAAATTCCAAGATCTAAATCAAGCAACCCACATCTATTATATAATTTCCTAGAAATTTCCAGTTTCAATTACATTAGATGAACATTTCATTGGAGTTTATTTGATTATCTTTTTTTGGTACTATGTACCAAAATTATATATAGCAGTTTTCTAGAAAATGAAATAAATTCTCAGGTTACATATTCATCTTCCATCTGTGAAGCTACATAAAATATAATATTAAAACACGGACTCTGATCTATGTGAAATATTATCTTACATATTGGTAACTCTAGTGTAGTAATTTTCACCTGAGAAGGAATCCATGGTCACTGGTGGATGGAATATTTCTTTCATTTAAATAGAGAATGTTAAAACAACAAGAACAACAAGAACAAAACGAACTCATAGATACAGAGAGCAGATTGGTGGTTGCCGGGGCGGGGGGGTGGGTGAAATGGGTGAAGGGGGTCAAATGGTACAGACTTCCAGTTATAACATAAATAAGTCATGGGGATGTAATGTACAGCGTGATGATTATAGTTAACTACGCTGTAGTGCATATTTGAAAGCTGCGAAGAGAGTAGATCTTAATATTTCTCATCACAAGGAAAGAATTGGAACTATGTGTGGTGATGGATGTTAACTAGATTTATCGTGGTGATCATTTTGCAATACATACAAATATCGAATCATTATGTTGCACACCTGAGACTAATAGAATATGTCAATTATACCTCAATAATTTCTGGGCAATGATGGCACGCTCTAAATTACGTTTTGGATTCTCCTTAATCAGTGTATATTTTGTTTATCCATATTTCCCCCCTCTTCATTTCCTTGATTTCTGTGGTCAGGCATTTTGAGCCAAACTTTGGGTCTCTCAAACATTAGTTAACAATTGGCTGATGGCCCTAGTAAAAGCAAGTAGAGATGTATGTTGAAGTTGAAAATTCTGTACAACTAAGTATGGTTCTTGAATATGGTGTATTATTAATATAACTAAAGACATTTTCCTTAAAAAAGCAGATATCCCCTATATTTTTACACTCAAATTTAATTATTTAAATAATCCAAATGCATTGTATACACTACATGGAAAATTCCCAAAATATCTCATTATTTCCTTCCAAGGATAAGAAATTTTTTAATATAATAATTCAAAATTGATATCCCGACATCAACCAACATGAACCTGCCACACTTACTATAAATATCAAAGGTATTATAAATTCACTCTCTATATTGTTTCTTCATGTTTTACTGGCTTTTATCCAAAAAACAAATGCTTTCCTTCCAGGAACAAAACCATCCCTATGCCATATGCACAATTTCTCTACAAATAGGGTTATTCTTTGAAATTCTGAATTTATTTGGTTAAGAAAAGCAACTACGTATTTTCTTCCTTTTACTACTATAATAAATTATTCACTCCTGCTGAAACTAATTTAAATGAATTTACAAAGTCATAAAATGTAGGTCTTTTGTTCTTTTGGTACAGGGTAGAAAGAACAAAGGAAAAAAGATCTGAAGAGATTTCTGGCTCATTGTAACATGCAGGTCCTTTAAAGACCATTCATACCTTGACAGAAAGGAACGGAGACTGTAGAAATATCCTGTCATACCATGTCTTTGTGTGAAGTCTGTAAGGAATTAGGCAGATCTTGGAAACTAACTGACAAATGTAAATACCACAAGACTGAAGAGACATTTAGATATAAATAGATTAGACAATGAGAGTCAATAATAGTCTCAATATTTCTAACAATGCCAATTGCAATGATTCCACCCAAGAGCCAATTTAGTCTAATTACTTCTTGTCGGATTTATTT
This sequence comes from Phocoena sinus, assembly GCF_008692025.1. Classification (NCBI taxonomy): domain Eukaryota; kingdom Metazoa; phylum Chordata; class Mammalia; order Artiodactyla; family Phocoenidae; genus Phocoena; species Phocoena sinus. The sequence goes on along the minus strand of NC_045784.1, from coordinate 115,271,303 downwards.
TTTAATGGGGGCAAGAGGAAAAAAGAAAATCTTCCACAGACTAATCAAGGGTAGAGAGCAGTTAGGGTGACACGGCTTTAGTCACTATCTTTGTAGCTCAGAAAATTATTTCCATGGTATTAGATTTCCATTCACATGCAGTCTCTAGGATGGTACAGTAAAAATATCATAAACAATCAGCTCATCCACATTTGAAAGATGAGAGTGTGGAACGAGAGTAAAATGACACTGCCAACACCTCAAAAACTACAGATATTTTCTCTTCCGGTTCCTTTCTCCCCACTTCCTGCTTCAAAAAGGCAGGGGTTTGAGTTCAAGCTCAGACACATACTATGTACTTAGCTCAGTGAGCTTTGAGAAATCACTTCATCTTTTTGTGCCTCCATTTCATCCATAAAATGAGTTTAATGATAACTGCCTTTTCCCACAGGACTGTTCTGAGGAACTAGGTTATGTACGTGAAAACACTACATAAAATTTATAGGGCTTCCCTGGTGGCGCACTGGTTGAGAGTCCGCCTGCCGATGCGGGGGAAACGGGTTCGTGCCCCGGTCCGGGAAGATCCCATGTGCCGCGGAGCGGCTGGGGCCGTGAGCCATGGCCGCTGAGCCTGCGTGTCCGGAGCCTGTGCTCCGCGGCGGGAGAGGCCACAACAGTGAGAGGCCCACGTACCGCAAAAAAACAAAACGAAACAAAACAAACAAAAAAACAAAAACCTTATAAATAGCGTAAACTGTGAAGCACCGGATATATAATGATAAATAAACATCAGATTATCCTCTTTCGGTTATTCTCTTTTCCTCCTCCTGATAATAACTGGTCTTAATATGGAGATGAACTATATTTTTTACACAAGTCCCCAGTTCTTAATTTTTTTTTTAAAAAAAGGTGACTGAATGTGGCATACTTAAGAAAAGAAAAAAAAAAGACAAGTTGCTACAAATACCTTGCTTTCTGTAGTTACTGATCCTCAATAGAAAAAAAATGTTCCTAATTTCCTGATTGAGAGATAATCTTGCCAACTGTGATAATCTGGTTACCTACCACCCTACTAACATGATTCTTATGGTAGCTCATTGATCCAATTAAGCCTCACTTATCTATGCCAGCTAAATTTTAATGCTTAAATAAACTTTTCTTGACTACTTTTCATGGAAATCTTGAATTAATAAAGAGGAATTGATAAAGGGGTCACTTTTATGGACAGTTATTGTACTCTGCAGTACTATAGTGATGTTCCAGACATCATACAGTGTGTGTGACTTAACTTCATGACTTTTTACTAAATGCCCTGCCTACTAAAACTGCAAAACTGTCCTATATCTTTTTTTTTTTTTTTTTTTTGCGGTACGCAGGCCTCTCACTGTTGTGGCCTCTCCCGTTGTGGAGGACAGGCTCCGGACGCGCAGGCTCAGCGGCCATGGCTCACGGGCCCAGCCGCTCCACGGCATGTGGAATCTTCCCGGACCGGGGCACGAACCCGTGTCTCCTGCATCGGCAGGCGGACTCCCAACCACTGCGCCACCAGGGAAGCCCTGTCCTATATCTTTATATTATATCCTTAGTATGGAATAACAGTGCCTTCAAGACCTACTAAGGTAACCTAGATATTAATAATGACAATAGTATTATTAATCAGACAATAGCACTTACTGTTTGCCAGGTGAGTTTGATGCAATTTAATTCTATTAATTCATTTAATCCCAACTAAATCCTTTTGAGGTAAGTACTATTATTATTCCCACTTTACAGATGAAATAGCTGAGGCACAGAGAGGTTAAGTATCTTATCCAGGGTCACAAAGCTAGCAAACAGCAGAGCCAGGATTCATTATCAGGGCAGCTATGCCCTACAGTTCAGACTGCTAATTACCATGGAGGCTACACAATCCAGAAATTGAAGTAATGGTGGAAGTATTGGTGGAAGCTATTTCAGAACCTCAACATGAAACCCAAGTTTGGGATTCAGGGGCACAAGAACCTCAGCCTCAAAGGGTGTGAAAACCCTATGCTCCTTGGAAGATACAGGTTATAGAGAAGCCTAGAAATGGATATTTGAAGCCAAAGGGAAGAATGGGAACTGAGTCAAGGATGGGGTGGCCCTCAAGTGGATGTGTGGGGTCAGAGAAGGGGGAGGAATCAAAGATGCCTCTGGGGTTTCTGGTTTGGGATGTTTGCAAAGGGATAATGATGCTCTAGGCAGGGGTGGATAGAGCCCCTAGCCAAAATGACCAGATATAAGATTTGCAAACTTTTCCCCATTTCATACGTTGCCTTTTCTCTCTATTGTATCCTTTGATGCACAAAAATCTTTAAGTTTGATGTAGTCCCATGTGTTTATTTTTGCCTCTGTTGTCTGCGATTTTGGTATCATCTCTCTCTTATTTCTTACAACCGCATGTGAATCTACAATTATCTCAAAATAAAAAGTGTACTTTAAAAATAGAAAAATAATACTATTAACAGTCTAAGTGAAGATTAGCTAGTTTGATCCTTCACTTTTTAGTTGTGAAAACTTGAGATCATAAAGGTTCATTTAAGAAAACAGGGTAAATAAATCCACAAGATACAGGTACTTTTTTATTGGCAGTCTTATTAATCTCAAAGACATAACATATATTCTATATAAGTGAAAATCACCTGTTAGAAGATATTTTTAGATATGACTAAGAAATAAAGTAGATAGGCTATCTAAAACAATCTTTTATGATGACCCACTCTTAACCTTCTTAACTTGCAACATTCAAAAGAATTGCTTTTTCAGGACATTTAATACATATAATATTGATAGCAATAAAAATCTATTCTTTCAATGACTATATTAAAACTTAGTAAAGGTTTGATCCTTTTTGCAAAAATTAAGAAACCTCAGCAACTAAAAATGTTCACAACTTTACAAAGAGAAAGATACCGTGTGGTACTGTATTACTCTAAACAGATGTGGCTCTTTAAATGAGAAAAAAAAAATCACACACATTTTCAGTGATGTCTGAGTAACAGCTTCTGGAGTTGTTCCTTTTAGAATCTTGCCATGGAAACCACAGCTTCTACAACTGCAGTTATTGCAGAATTCACTCTTGTATCTATTTCCTTAACTTGCTACTCTGCGTAAAACACACGCCTCAAGAGCATTCAATATTCTTTTGTGGAGGAACTTAGTGCAAGCCAACAGCCCCACGGAAGCCCTATTTTCTGAAGAAAACCATCAGATTCTTGAAGTGTTAACCCCAATCAACTTTGGGGGGTCCAAACTAGTTTACCAAAAGCCAAGTGCACTTAAAACTGGAGAGAAGAGGGCTGACAGCATTGGAGCTTGCAACCCAAAGAGCAGCATAAGAATCACGCCCCCCGAGGTGAAGAGTCTCTTCTGTTTGATGTAAAAACAACGAAAGGAAAATGAACAAAACAGAAAACAGGATGCAAATTCTATCCTTCCAGATCAGTTTCTAGACTTTTATATATCCTGATATCCATTACTCTTTGACTACATTTAAAATGCTTAGTTCATTGTCGATTTTTCTTTTTTGTTGTATTTCAAAGATGACTAAATGGCACATACTTGACTTACCTAAAAGAGGGAGTAAAACTGGGTAGTTGTACGGCATCACAAAGAGGTTTACACAAGTTAAAGTCGTACTGGCTTTTAAATAACCAAATGGATATCCAAGTTCATTGTATTTTCCACTGCTAGTGACAAATACCTGAGAAGACGGTGAAGTAATGTACAGTTATGACAATAAGGATTTTATGTAAAACTAAACACAGCAACATTCCACACCGACATCTCTGGCACAATTTAATTGTAATTTAAAAATGGGAATAGTGCTCTCACTGTATTTATGTCAAAACATATCATACTAAAGAAGAATGTTCAGATTGCAATTCTTCTGCAAATTGCGTTAAGAAATGAAACCGTACTATGCAATAACGATTCAGAGACCACAGGCTGCATCAACAATACCCAAATATTTACTTGGTTAGCACGATGGAAAATAAGGCTGAAATACCACTAAGTGATACCAGCCATTAAAACAAATTGACTTCTCAAAAGAACAAGCGGTGACCAGAGTGGAGACTGTTAGGAAAATGGAACGTGCCCCTATGCCTGAAGCATGCAATCACAAAAACAAAGCCCATTTAAAGGATTATGCTAACACTCCTGTGTACTACTATTAAGTTTTGCTCTACTTCCCTTTTATGCCCCATTCCCCTACCCATTTATTCATTTTTCATCCAATAAATATTTATTGAGGAGTCTGTTACAAGCCAGGCATTGGTGATAATTATTTTGATGCAATTATATTGAGCAAGGAGATGCTTTGGTTCAATTTGGAAAGCACTTTCTCTTGTAAATGATCCTGGTGGAGCAAACATTCAATAAAAATGAAAACATTAATCTTTATTCCATATGACTAACATCTTATTCCTTAATGATATTCCTGATTTGATATGTATTGTATTGTCAGGTTCCATAGACCTGAGATGCTCTTCTGGAGTCCTCTGGCTATCATGTTTTCTTTGTGCTCCATGTTTACTCTTTGGCCCAAATCAGGGCATCCGTATGTACTTTTAGGGACCTAGACCTTTACCTTTCCTAAAGCCCTTCAGCAGGATTATTTAAGACAAAAGTCAAACCCTGATGGTGAACAGAACCCACTTACTTTGCTAATTCTTGGTACCAGCCATATCACCTACCAGTTCACTAAATTCTTGCTATGCTTAGCTGTAGCTAAGAATAAACCCTTCCTATGCAATGGATGCCTCCACAAAAAAATGGAGTGTGCTAAAACATGACTCACCTACTAGATTTCATGTCTTAATCAGAACCTTAATAGAAACAGATAATTGTAATAAAACATTTTGGATTTCCTCCAGTTTCCTAAGTGTGTATAATAGAAAAGGGGGAAAATCATCATAAAGGATAAAAAAGTTACGGCCAGCAAGGATCAGACCTGTAATTTCCCCGAAAGGAAAAGCACTGGTTTTTTTTTGCGGTACGCGGGCCTCTCACCGTTGTGGCCTCTCCCGTTGCGGAGCACAGGCTCCGGACACGCAGGCTCAGCGGCCATGGCTCACGGGCCCAGTCGCTCAGTGGCACGTGGGATCTTCCCGGACCGGGGCACGAACCCGTGTCCCCTGCATCGGCAGGCGGATTCTCAACCACTGCACCACCAGGGAAGCCCCAAAGCACTGTTTTTTGTTCCTTTCTCACTCCCTTTCTGTCTTTACTCCCTCCCTTCCCACCTTCATACCTTCCTTCCTTCCCATAAGCCCCCTGAGTTTTTCCAAATTTCTTATCACCTGCAAATTCATAGAATTTGGGGGTTCAAAGGGATCATTAGAGACCATCTAGTCTAGAGAAAAAGTGTCTGATCCCAGACCACATAGCTGGTAGCAGAGCTAGGGTTAGAATCCAGTCTCCATTATGATTTTGCCAAATTTCCCAGCTCCTGGTTCATCTTATTCTTTTTCACTCCCACTAATTCATCGCATTAAACTACTCTAAACCAAAGTAACGTAAGATGCAAGAGAAAGACATATGGCATATTTGAGGGGTGTTGCAGGGATCTTAAGGATTTCTTAAGTTCCTTTGGAGATTTACAAGGAAGGTGCCATATAGAAAAGAGGGTTTCATTTAGGGAGGAAGTATAATTTATAATTTTATTTGCTTTTATTCCAAAATGTTTTTCAATTCATAAATTCAAGCCTCTGTCTTGATTTTAACTTAGCATCCTATCATCCCTATCTCTACATTTCTAGCACATTTTTGGTGTATTTTATTGAAATATAAACATACGTTCAAAAAAGTGCATGAATTATAAGTATACAGTTCAATGAATGTTCAAAAATGAATGCACGTGTGTCATCCAGATCAAGAAATAGAACCTAACCAGAAACCCCCTCGTGTCTTTTTCTGGTCACTACTCTGTACCCCCAAGAGAAATCACTGTCCCGACTTTTAACAGAGTCAGGCAGTCTTACCTCTTTTTGAACTATATAAAGTCGAATCATATGATATGCGATCTTTTATGTCTGGCTTCTTTCGCTCAATATTATATTTATGAGATCATTCTGTTTCTTGCACTTTTCCATCCTTGCTTTATGCCTGTTGCTTTTTTTTCTACCCTGTTTTAGCATCTTTGGAGAATTCAAGTAGCTTAAAGGCAACTAGTAGCAATGATTTCGCATTTTAGGATGAAACAGATGGCAGTCTGAAAGTGTTTTTTGCGTAAGTAGAACCTAACAATTACTGATTGCTATACGGTGCTGTAGTTTAGAAACGGAACAAATATCCTTACAGTGTAGGGCTTCCTTATTATATTCAACTAAAAAGGCTGTGACTGCCACGCCCGGATTTTCACAGATTAAAATCCAAAGGTGAGTCTACTAACAAATCAGCAAGCCCTTCTGGCTGAAGTATAACCCTTGGAAGAGCCAGTGTATGTGCATTTGCCTGTGCATTTGCTTCATCCAAGGAAAATCCACACTACACTCACCAGTGTGGCTCGTACTACAGGAAGAAGGGTTTGATCACATTACACAAATACATAAAGTAGTTTCAGGCTTATTTATTTATTTATTTATTGGTCAAAAATATCTTGTACTGGGAATTCCCTGGCGGTCCAGTGGCTAGGGCTCCGCACTTCCACTGCAGGGGGCACGGGTTCGATCCCTGGTCAGGAAACTAAGATTCTGCATCCCAATTTTAAAAATTAAAATTTTAAATATTTTTTTAAATTAAGAAAAAAATCTTGTACTTCCAATCTGTCAAGTTCACAATGAAGACTGAGAACATTGCTTCAGCTGAAGAATCCATAGCTGAATAGAATTACATCATTTAGGTTAGGGATTCTTTTTTAAAAATTTATTTATTTTCCTTATGTTTTTTGGCTGCGTTGGGTCTTAGTTGTGGCACACGGGATCTTTGTTGAGGCATGAGGGATCTTTTTGTTACGGTGCACAGGCTTCTCTCTAGTTGTGGCATACAGGCTCCAGGGCACATGGGTTCTGTAGTTTGCGGCACGCGGGCTGTCTCATTGAGGCACACGAGCTCAGTAGTTGTGGCTCACGGGCTTAGCTGCCCCACGGCATGTGGGATCTTAGTTCCCCGACCAGGGATTGAACCCGCGTCCCCTGCATTGGAAGGCAGATTCTTTACCGCTGGACCACCAGGGAAATCCCTAGGTAAGGGATTCTTAACCTGGGGTCCCTGGATAGGCTTTCGGGGAGTCTTCCAAATCCTCAAATACATAGGTTTCATCAGATCATACTTCCTTAAATGGCAGTGTACGGTAGGCTAGTGATTCATATCAGTCTGAAATTATTTGCTTGGCCTTGTTGCTTATTTGACAGCATTTGTGAGAAACATTATCAACAGACTCAGCTCGACTATTCCCAGATTAACCTTTGAAACTTCTTAAAACAATTCAAAGATCTCAGAGTGGTTCCAGACATTTGGCTGACAACAAAGGATAAGTACCTGCCAGCAGGTATGGGGAGACTTTCGTTCCAGGATGTACTGAGTTAAGGGTGAAGGTTCAAGTTCATATTTGTCAAAGGGAAGTTTGTCTATTACCATTGGCTCACAATCTACACAGGAGAACCTCACAACAGGATGAGATGTTCGTGGAGGCTAAAAAACAAGAGGGGAAAATATAATCTGTTATTAAGAGAGTTTACATTTCTGATAATTCTGCAACCCTTTTATGTTTTGTTAAACCATCGCTGAGATACAGACTACTGTTTTGAGAAAGATGAATTGAGAAAGGTAAATTATAACACTCATAACTACGGTTTCAGGGAAGTAAAAAATAAAACTGCTTTGAATATTAAGAACTCTGAAATTCAGATCCACTTTTGCAACCTCCAAGGACTACCTGCCCTTCACTCCTTTGTACCATGAGGTTTCAGACAGGCCAGACACCGCTAGGCAAGAAGAAATCCATGAAGTTTTCTAATGCAGTAATGACAGAGCTGGAGCTACTAACCAGCAAGGTGAACAACTGTAAAGGCATGGAGAAGGCAAGATAGAGACTGAAAAGGAGCCCGTCACAACTCCAGAGCCTGGGTGAAATTTTCTTTGCAGCTGAATTTTTATAACATTTCTCACACCCACACACTTCCTTGAACAGCTAGAGCTGGGGATGCTTTTGGCTGGGCTGAAAGGCCCGTGTACCTGGGGTACCAGAGCAGATTGATGGAGCAGCCATGTTATTAATGACTTTAGCTTGTGGAGATGGAGAGCACCAGAGAGAGAAATGGTGGCAGCAAGGGCGAATGGAGAGAAAAAGATTTAGGACAAGTTCCAGGGTCAAGAGTGAGATGTAGCTCTACCTACTCTTGCTGAGAGATCTGTAAGGCTGATGTGAATACGACAAAACACCTGTTTCCTTCATAAAAGGGAAAAACATGCTCATTTGGCTTTATGATTTACAAACCTACAAGATGTTTTGGAAGCTGAGAAAAATAGCCTTCCAATGTGCTTTTAAAGCTGAAGCTACGAGCTATGTGTGAGTTTCCTAAAATTCCTTCTTTCTGGTTTTTAAAAAGTTTTTTATTTTAATCAAACTTGCAAAATATATCTGGCTTATTAGATTTAAATCTATGAAAAAACATGAGTGGGGACTTCCCTGGTGGCGCAGTCGTTAAGAATCTGCCTGCCAGTGCAGGTGACATGGGTTTGAGCCCCGGTCCGGGAAGATCCCACATGCTGCGGAGCAACTAAGTCCGTGCACCACAACTACTGAGCCTGCACTCTAGAGCCCACGAGCCACAACTACTGAGCCCACGTGCCACAACTACTGAGCCTGCACACCTAGAGCCCGTGCTCCGCAACAAGAGAAGCCACCGCAATGAGAAGGCCACGCACCACAATGAAGAGTAGCCCCCGCTCGCTGCAACTAGAGAAAGCCCGCGCGCAGCAACGAAGACCCAACGCAGCCAAAAATAAAATAAATTAATTTTAAAAAATAGAACTTCATAAAAAAAGAGACATGAGTGAAACCCTGTCACCAGCAATAATGAAGCAAATTTGTAACAAAAACATTCAGTCTGGGGTTTGAAGGGGCTGAGAGTAACTGGGCCCTGAGGTTTGACAAGCGTGCCACCTTGGTGCCCCAAGGGACAGGATTAGGAGACAGAGCCTCACCCACGGCAGGGGCTGAAGATGGCTCTTCAGTAGTACATTCAGGCCTTTTGTGGCCACCTTTGAAAAAAATGCAGGAGCCTCAAAATAGCAATCCAGGAGAAACTGCAGTTCATGTCAGAAATGTCTAAAACCTAGATAGACTATAGATTAGCTGAACCAAGAAGGTGCTGGAAGAGCAGTGACCTTTTTGTGCCCCCTCCGTCCCTCAAGGATTACTCTGGCCTTTTTATATTGGCTGCGGGGAGGGAGGACGATGAAAGGGAGAGTGGGTTTCATATGGTCTCCCTTATTACTAGATACCGCGCCTTTCCCCCTCCCAAGCCAATACATGTGGTGCTAGGAGCCACTACAATATCAAACCCTCTTCCACCAAATACAGTAAACAAAAAGATAAACCCTTGCTTAGAGATCATTTAAAAAATATTGCTTAATTACCCATTGTTGAAAGGTGCATTGCCAAGGAACTCAAGTCCACTGATTACAAAAACCTGAGAAGTAGGCCCACAAAGTCCCACTACATGTCTAATGGCTCCCTCGGAGGAAGTAGAATGACCTCTGCTTTGAATATGTTTCTAGAACCTATACAAGGTGCAAACTAAGTTCTAATTTCCAGGGGATGTACATGAAAACCAATGCCTGCCCTTTTTAGAGATTGTGTTTACCAGGTAAATCAAGTCAGCGGCTCTGGCCCTGAAATAAAAACCAAGTCACAGATTGCAATAGCATCAAAAATAACAATATTTTAACATCTGAAGAGGGCAGGTCAAGTGGCAAAGGCAACTGAAAGAAAGAATGCCAGAACAGAAAGGAGGTCCTCTCTTGCTTTTAGGTACAAGCTAGACTTTCCAGTAAGAAATAGAAAGCACAACTTAAAAGCTTCCAAGCTATTTTAAAAGGTTCTCTGCAATCCACTAATTGAAAATCCAGAATGATGTTTACCTTTTTGTTTTATGACACTTACTAGTGAAGGTAAATTCTGATCTGGCCAAAAAGATTCTGGAATTGGCCAATGTCCAACAGGAACACCAGTCTTAGAGTTAGGTCGCACATAAATGAGCTTATGACAGCTATGCCATGGTTGAGCAGCAAATGAATTGCTTGGCCTGGATGAATCCATAAGTCCATCTAAAAGTTAAACAAAAGACAGACTAAGGCATGAATTTCCTTTCACAGCCTCTGATCTTCTTGTACAGATTTTTCAGTTAAAAGCAAAGTACAAAACAAAACCAAAACAGTGATTCATGAAAGATGGAAGTAAAAAGTGACTCTACTAGGATTTCTGAATGTTCTCTCTAGCAACTCTTTTCATCATCTAATCCATCCCCTCTAATCCAACATCCTGCCCCCCCCAAGTCCTTAATTACAACCAAAATATGTAGTTATACGGAAAACTGTTACAAAGTTAGTTTTAAATTTTCTGAGATTTGGACACATAAATTAAACACACTAAACCACAACAGTTATTTTTCCAAATTAGGCAAATGAAATTTTTCATTCCCTGGTATAGTTTTACATTTTTGAATCTGACAAAATAGGTCATAAATTCTATTTAGATTTTCTATTTCCAACAGATGAAAAAAAGTATTCTTTACTAAACAGTTAGACCCAATGACCACAAAGGCAAATTCACCAAAAGGTAGAAGGAATGCTGACAACACAATCTATGTATATAGTTGGGGAGGGAACACAAAGCAAATGCATCACGTTTATGTGGACTAATTCATTATAGTTTGCCCATCCCATCATTAAAATCCCATGGAAACTGGGCATCGTATAATGCTGAATAATATATCCTGAATGCATTTTAATTATTTGAACTGGCATATTTCATTTGCCCCTGGAAAACGGGGCAAGACAGAGCTACATAACCTTTAATGGGATGATTTATTAGTCTAAATTATATTTGTAAAAGATATGTGTTAGTGATTTGAGTCTCATTTTTTTCTTCAATATCATTTGATTTACTTAAGCATTACTTTAAACAAGTAATTACTTTAGAGCAGGGGATTTACTGCGGCCCATGGAGCTCTAGAGAATACATGTAGTGCTTCAGGGGACCAAGACACCCCCTCTAAAGTTGAGCTCACAATTCTGGGGATGTGCATTTTTCTGAGGAGAAAGTTCTTAGCTTTCATCAGAATCTCAAAGGTTAAGAACCCTGGACAGAGGGGAAATGGAGCTAGAAAGAATGTCTGAGCTATTTACGTGACACCATCTAATTGGTTTTCAGTAGGAAAGTTCCCCGTTCACATGAAGGTAATGAACACAAAATTATAGACCTGAGTGGTCAATCGTTACCAATATAACATGTCCTTCCTTTACAACTAATTTAATTACTTTAAAATGGGCTGTGAAGCCTCAGTCTTCTACAGCAGGTGTTTTGTTGTTGTTTTTTTGGTTTTGGTTTTTTTTGTGTTTTTTTTTTATTTGGCCACGTGGCATGTGGGATCTAAGTTCCCTGACCAGGGATAGAACCTGAGCCCTTGGCAGTGAAAGCCCGGGGTCTTAACCACTGAACTGCCAGGGAAGTCCCTACAGCAGGTGTTTTTAAATTGGAGTCCAAGAACCCCTGAAATGAAACACAAAATTATGTGTGTATGTGTTGCCCATGTCCATTTTCCTGGGGAGAGGGGTCTCTATTTTTTCTAATAGCTTCTCAAAGGGTTCTGGGGACTAAATAGCAAAAAGGTCAGGAACCACAGGATCCACTGCTTCAGCAAGAAATGTGGGTCTTTCTGCCCCTTTGCACTTACTCCCTTTGCTTCTCCAGGCAGCTACCACTAATTGTGGCCACAGCGATTAAAATGTATGGATCAGATCAGGCAAGCACTGTGGTGATGATGGAGTCTAGGTACACATATGTATGTATGTGTGTGTGTGAACCAACAGGAATGAGGAGAAGCGATGGCCTGGAACAGAGCTCTGAGGAAGCCGTGCAATGGGGTATGATTCCCTTTCCCAATACAAAAGTAGCTCTGCTTTCATATTTTGAGATGTTGAAGTTTCCATAAAATCTCATTTGAAGAGAAAAGGTTCTGCAGTTAAAAGGTGGCCAGGAAAATACTGGTGTAGGATCTTATAGGATATTAGCAGTTCCTGGCTAAACATTCACAGATCTCATCAAGATAGCTTGGCACGTTTGGCGCTCACAAGACCAAAAGCAGATGGCTGGTTAAATGGCACTCTGTAGTCAATCTCCAGATATTTCATGAATAGAGAAGTGAAGAATTCAGCGTCATCCCAAGACTGGGACCTGGAATATGAAATGGGTAGGGAAAAGGGAGAATTTTCTGAGGAATATTTGACATTGAATTAAAGCTAGAATTTGGCTACCTGAAATGTATCCACAGGCAATGAATGAATGGTAGTTGTTTGGATGGATGTTTGTAACCACTTGATTGTGTGTGGCTAGTGAAGACCGCGTCTACTGCGATTAGTTCAATGTTTTCTCAATTTCAGATCACTCTCCTATATAACACTTTAAGGTTAAAAAAAAAAAGGTTATCTACCATACCTTCTCCAATAGGAAGTGGATCTGGTCCCGTTTTTTCAAAGTTAATAACTACACCACTCTGAACTTTTTGAACTAAAGATTCTAAACATTGATTCAACATTCTCTGTGTTCTAACACAGTAGGAGCGACCTATACCAGAAGGAAAAACAAATAGTACAAGTTTGATCAAATAAAACACTACTTAACAATACAAGCATCTGAAATCCTAAAATACAACTTGAAATAATCAAAAGTACACTGGCAGCAGACATCACACCAATGATGAGCTTAAGCAGCAGCGTTGAAAGATTCGGAAGGAAAAGAAGTAAAGACTGGATGTGGCATTTAAGAAAAATGGTACTCTGCTGGCCTGAATTTGTCCTTTAGAAATAGTAAATATTGCCAATACCTCCTGTGACTTCACACATCTGGGTAATGGCAGACTCATCAGTTGGTACACTCCCTAGCTGCTCTGGTTCAGTAGAAGCCAATCCAGGCAAACGCAACACCAGGGCAAATAACCTTTGATCCCAACGAAAAGGTTCTTTGGTTAGTTCACTTCCAGGCAGAGGAGAATTCAAAGGCAGATGAAGCTGATAAGGCAAAATTGGAAAAGTTTCATCATAACAAGCCACACAAAAATGAATCAGTTCAAGGGTTATGGAGTTCACTTTCCTTTGATGTCCTCAATAAAATGAGGCAATCTTTCAAGGATTACCAAGATGGAACGTTTGCTCAAACTTATTCTTAACTGAAATAGCTGCATGTTCTCTGCCATTTAAATGAAATTTGAAAAAAAGAAATCTCACCTCTTCTTGAACACCAGCAGTACTTGTTAACTTGTTTCCATCTGTGATGGTAATTAAAATAGATGGTTCTAAAAAAAATGGATTTCTCCCCTAAAATACATTTAAAAAGTATTAGAGCTGTGTAAAGTAATAGCATTGTATTTCAACTTTTACATTTGCCTCCATTGTATTTCAACTTTTACATTTGCCTCGCCTGTGATCTTTCAAGTGTGTGATAAAATTTTCCTGGATAAATAAGAAGGAAAAGATTAGGGACTGAAGTGGGTGGGAATCAAAATAACAATCCCTGCAGAGGTAACATTCAGAATAAACTGAGGAATTCTTATAATTCAGGAACTCCCCAAACTATAACATCCAAATCCCCCTCTCCCCCTGCTTTCCAAGTAATCATAAAAGAAAGATATTAAAGGGATTATAATGGCAGCATCCTCCATACCCGGGTATCATTCAGAATCCTGGCACAGTGAGGGGGACATTAATGACTTATGCTCTGCAACCTGGCCAGTGACTGGTTATTGTGAGCAGAGTTTTTACAGTGGGAAAGTGTAATGATAACATCAGCAAATGCTATTCTGCCTTCCTCTTATACTAGAGCTTTGTCGTTGAATTGAGAGGGACGAGGGACTTAAGGGCTCTGAAAGTTTCTCTTCAATTGTCTTGTTCCAATATTCTCAGCAATGTATTCATCCCATGATAGCTGATGATCTGATGCGTAGGCAATTTTAAATATTTTGTGGTCAAGCCACATAAAAGACTCCCCCAAAACGATTTTTGTTAAAGTATGTATTTAAAAGATACATGGACCTCCTTTTGGACGTTATAAAAAAGAGCAGAAAACTTGGTAGCCATGCCCAATTTTAAATTCTTACCCCAAGTCACCAAAATAAATTAGCTGTACTCACTCAAATTATTTTTTACCTGTCCATAGTTGTCTATTCCAGATATTAATCTATTGAGATTTAACAAATCAAATGAGGATCTTAGAGCCTGACCAAGAGTAGTCAGTCCAGAAGCCTGAAGATTTTTTAGTTCACTCATGAATGTTGCGTGATTTTCCTTCCAACCAGCCTGCAAACCAAACATTTACAAAGAAATTCCCAATTATACAATGAACAATATATAAAGTGCAAACAACCACCAAATAGCAAGTATCAAACCTCTAACAAGTTAATAATTCCTTAATCTAATTCTATTCTATATCTGGACTGATCAAGTGGAACAAAAGCAGGCCATTAGTTTCAGAAAGATCTGCCAGCCTTAATGATCAAGAGCAAAGATGCAAACAATGCATTCAGTCCATTATCGCTGGAGGGCTTTGGCTCAAGAAGCCTAATTTGCTATTCAGGCTCAATCAAACCTACCGAAACACCTCAGTATTTACCTTAGTTTGACACTGAGGATGAGCACAGAGCACGGGGCAGAGGAAGCAGTAATTTTTTAAATGCATCGTCCTTGATAGAGACAATTAGCTATTGAGTGTCTGATTTACATGAACTTTTCTAACCAAGAGTATTTTCTCCCAAACAATATTTTCACTTTAAACAAGAGTATAGGTGGAATTATAGGAATGGAGCCACAACTATGTGGAGACAATCCTTCTGGCATCTTTAAGCATTCAGAAAGGCGCAAATCTAGAATAGGGGAGAAAGAAAAGAAACAAAAAGTTTTGACAAAGAAGCAGCATCGCCTAGGCACCCCCAGCAGCTATGAACAGCAGCAAAGAACCAAAGACCCAAGGTCAACAGCCAACATGCTCTGATTGAATCATTTGTAGAACAGAAGGAAAGGACCACGTTGACTAGTCAGCAATGTGGCTATAAAGACAAAGCAGCACAAAACGCCAAGAAGAGAAGCCAAAAGAAGATGGCAGCTAACAGTAGGTCACAGAGGAATAGGCCAGCAGAGGAGACAGTAGACAGCACAGCCTGGCAACTTTGTGGGACAAACAGGCACCTGAGTCTTGGTAGCCCTGTGGGCAGTAGTGTAATATGCTGAAGGTTCAAGTCATGCCAACCAGACCAGTAGAGCTGGAGGTGGAAAGCTAGCACAAATAATGCAGAGCTAAACGAAATGACTGAAGTTTCATGTTCAGCTAAAGACCATTATCCACACAACTATAGCAAACACTATCTTTTCTAGTTTCATAGCCTCCTAAAGCAATCTGGGTCAGAGTGACTGAAAGGCAGAAAAGGGGCCCATTGCCTGTACCCTACTATGAAGTATATGCATGACCTTGAGCAAACCTGTCGGCTCTTAGGACCTAAGTTTCATTATCTGAAAATGAAGAGGATTAGATAAACAGGGATACTGTGTAAGGCTGTGCATGTTACAACCCTGGAGAGCCACTCACATTGTGACCCATGAGAATGGCGCGCCCTAGGCTTGAACAGTACGTAACCTCCATAACCATATAAGGTGAAGGTGATCCTGGTTAAGATCCTTTCCAGTCCAACAGTCTGGATTCTGTGAAATTAAAAATGTGCTTTTAGGGACTTCCCTGGTGGCGCAGTGGTTAAGAATCCGCCTGCCAAAGCAGGGGACACGGGTTCAAGCCCTGGTCCGGGAAGATCCCACGTGCTGTGGAGCAACTAAGCCCACGAGCCACAACTACTGAAGCCCGCGCGCCTAGAGCCTGTGCTCCGCAACAAGAGAAGCCACCGCAATGAGAAGCCCGTGCACTGCAATGAAGAGTAGCCCCCGCTCGCTGCAACTAGAGAAAGCCCGGGTGCAGCAACGAAGACCCAACACAGTCAAAAATAAAATTAATTAATTTTTTGAAAATGTGAGTTTTCTCTCTCTCTGTGTGTGTGTGTGTGTGTGTGTGTGTGTGTGTGTGTTTCTAACATATCCTGTAAGTCAAAGGATCTAAAGGCAGAACCTTTCCATGTATTATTCCTTTGGCCAGATTGTACATATGACTTACAGTAGCTGGGAAAAGTAGAGGATGTGAATAATTCCTTGTGACCCAAGGAAAATCTTACTGTACTAGACAAACTAAACTTTAGTTAAAAGGAAGGATTATGATTTGAATTGTCCTAATCAAATACTTAGAAATATCAGCAGGTGATTATAAATCACACTGAATTCAAAACTTAGCTTTCTTATTTGGGGTAGAAGAGAAGGTCTACAGCTGCGGGTGAGGGAGAGGGATAGCATCAATTCTTTCCTTTATTTATCCAACAAATTTTTATGGACCAACTATGCTATGCTGGGCAGAATGCTACATGCTGGAGATATCAATAGGAATTAGCCCTTGAGGAGTTCCTGCCGCAAAGGAATAAGGAATGCAGTTATGGAGATGGAAAGAACAAATGACCAGGGAGTTAGGGAAGGCTTGTCACAGAAGACGGGGCATTTGAAGAAGTCTAATGGCATGAGGAGAAGATCATGGGATCCCCACACTGATGTGAGGAGTGGAGGGGGCAGGGCAAAGGAAGAGAACAGAGTTCATAAAAGGACGGAGCTTCCTGGGGAACCGCAAGTAATTTGATTATCATCACTCTGAGTACGCAGCAGGAGGCAAAGCTGATAAGCTGGGCTCTGACTATAACGTGCTGTGTACATTGTACTCAGTAGTCTGGATTTTATCTGTTGGCCCTGGGAGTGACTTGAGGTTTTTAATTAGGGGCGTGGCATGATCAGATCTGTATTTCAGCAAGATCGTTCTGCTGAGAGTTGGAGAATAAATTGTGGGGTGGAGGGGAAGCTGAAGCTTGAGGCAGGGAAACTGGTTTGGAGAATGTTGCAATAGCTTATGAGAAAAGTGATGAAAACCTGAGCGAGGGCAGCTGGGATGGAGAGGAGGCTGCAGATTAAAGAAGTATTTCAGAGGTGGAGTCAGAAGGATTTAGTAGCTAATTAGGGGCATGGGTGAGGGAGAAAAAGGGTCATACACTAAGTTGAGTTCTCTTGCTTGGGCAAGCCTGTGAATGGTGGGGTCTTTCACCCAGAAGCCACTTTACAAAGTTGACTTTTTTTTTTTCCAGAATGGCTTCATTTACCAATCTAACTTCTACACTGTACACTCAGAGTTACATGCAGCGAGTGTTGAACTCCTGAGAGCCACAAGATAGTTCAAGGCATGACTAAAGAAAAATCAGTGAACTACTTGATCTGGTAAAGGGTTGGGATAAGGTTTGAGTACCACCTAAGCAAGCACCCTATAACTCATCTGTGTTTAAAATAATGTGTCCTAATTGTCACTAATCAATCTGTCAGAATGACTGCTCCTTAAAATTTCTTTTCTAATATGAATTGAAAACATTTTACAAATTGTTTCTGCACCTGAATCACTGGCATTCAATTTTTAGGTCAATTCCAATCCTTTGCAATGAATTAGACAATACTTGAAATTTGAATGGTATTCCTATCTCAGTACTACACAGTGTATGGGCTACATTTACAACCCAAAGCAATAAACTTCTTGGTAGCAGTTTAACTCCTTCAAGAGAAGAATTAATGCCCCTAAGTCCAGTCCTCAGAATGCTGAAGGGGAAAAAAGGCCTACAGAGTAATTTAAATATCTAGAGAACCTTATTAATGTGAAAAATTCTTCCAAAAAGATAATTATTAGTTCTAGTGGGAGAAAGTATGTTTATATTCTTCATTCATTGCTTGCAGTTGATTTTTTCATAAATGAATTCAGGACAGCCCGTTGACCTTCTTTCATACAGTCTTTTATTTCAAGTAACTCCAAAGATATCCTACTCTCATGTCAGTAAAACCTTTACTCCTGATAATAACTTCCATACATTTTTATGGAGATTTACAGCTTACAAAGCATTTTCACATTTGCCTAAGACAATCCTATAAAATAGGCATGGTATTACCATCTCTATTTTGTTTTAACAGACCAGGAGGAGGTAAGACTTGAGTATGTCTTGTTTGTTGGGGGGATAGTGGGTAAGTCAGAGAGGCACAGTCTGGAGTTGCACTATCTGATCCATGGCTAGTCTGACTTGAGATGTGATATAAATGTAAAATGCACATGGGATGTTGAGGACTTAGAACGACAACAAAAAAGAATGAAGATATCTCATTATTTATTTTTCGATTGATTGCATGTTGAAGTGATAATGTTTTGAATGCTTTTAGGTAAATAAAGTATATTACTAAAAGTGTCACCTGTGGCTACTAGAAAATTTGAAATGCTGTGTATGGCTGGCATTATATATCTATTGGACAGAGATCATCTAGAGGGAACTGAAGGTCAGGCAGGAGAACTTGGCCTTGCTTCAGCATAAAATAGGCTCATTACAGCTTCCAAGGCTGGGGGAAACAGGATCAAACAGTGTCTCAGGAAGGTCAGTCTGGCAGTGAATTATAGGATAGACTGGAGAAGAAGCTGTAGTCAGGAACAATAAGCCAGGAGGTTAGAATAGGCACCTAGGCCTGAGGAAGGGGTTAATTGAGAAACATTTTGAACCACCAAGATAGGACTTGGTGACAGACAGACCATAGGCCTAAATGAGACAGAGTAACAGATGATTACAAGACTTCTAACCTGAGACAACTAAAGAATAGAGGTTTAGGACAAAGGAATAACCTGGGGTGAATGAAATCCTAAACTAAGAGTTTACTGTCTTCACAGGTCAAGTTTTTAAAGTCTCCCAGAAGTAAAATGAGAATAATGATGATGATGATAAATAATAATCATAGGTAATATTAATCAGTGCCTATGTGTCAGGAACTCACTTATGCTAAGCAGAGCATTTTATACCTATCCTTCTCATCTGAGCCTCATAACCACCCCGTGAAGTAGGTGCTATTATTATATCCATTTTATAGATTAGCACACTGAGGCTCAGAGAGGATAAACAACTTGTCCAGGTCAAAACAACTAATAAATGACACAGCCAGGATTTGAACCCAGGTAGCCTAACTTGAGAACCCACCAATGTAAACCAAAATACTAGAGGTTCTTCTACCTATTTTACATATTCACCTCATAGACATGTCTTGTTATACTAGCTTAAAAGGTTCATAAGTTTAATGGAATTTCCAAATTTCATTAGTTTAAGTCTACTTTCCCTGATGTCAGAACGCAGACCAGTTGGGTGTGCGGAGCAGTGAATTAGGACTTGGAAGACCCTGGTCTAATCCTGGCTGTAACTAACAGGCAAAACAAGTGGTCCAGAGTAAGTCGTTTCCCCTTACTGGGGCTGTTTCCTCACCTAAGCAATGAAAAAACTGAAAACCAACTCTAAGGTCCCTTCCAGTTTTCATATCCTATCATTCCATACCTTGTATCCATCCTTTATATAAATCTGACTTACAGAAAGAAAATGCCTCATATCTTAATAAATATGCTAATTCAGGTCTGGTTTAAATTTGTATAGCCAACTAAAGACATCTTTGAATATCAGCAAGAAGAGTATGGGCCTTTCAGTCTGTCAATGACTTGGGTTCTCCCCGCAGCTCTACGGACTAGCCCACTAGCCTTTTATTCCCTACTCATATCACCACAAAAAGGAGAGAGTCTGTACTCCTTTCCTCAGAAGGGCAAAGCCTAAAAGAAATATTTTCTACTACCCTCTGCACCCCTATTTCCATGTCCTTATCTGGTATGTTCTCTGCCATATGGTGCTTAAAGGGTAGGTTTTGCCCCATGACAGAACTATAGTGGAGGTCTGTCAACATGTGAACAATTTGGAAGCTTTTTATGAACACACATCTAAGTTATACCCTCCAGTCTAGCTTTCCTCAGGAATAACGCTGTTATTTAGAATTCTGGCTGGCTCCTGTGTCTTATTTCTCCATTGGTTTCAATGGAGGAGGGAAAGGTAGGGGTGTTATTTAATTGCTCCCCCAAACCTCAGTACCCGAACACTTGTCCTTCCTGAACTTCATTCCATTTCGGCAGGACCATTTCTCTGATTCATTGATTTTTATTTTATTTTTATTTTTTAAAATGAAGAACTTTCCTCCAAGGAAATCTTGCCAGGAAGTATAAACAAGTAAAAGAGATAAAAACAGATCAACTGTCCTTGAAGAGGATGTGGCAGTGGTGTTACAGCCCTTTCTGTAAACGCCTGCTCTATCTCTGAAGGTCACTTGCAATCCTTTTCCAAAATATAAATGATCGCGTTAGACTCAGTATATAGTGCAGATTTAATGAACACGGTATTAACTTCTCCATCCAAGGTAACTGAAAAACATTTTTTAGGGCAGCTGCATCTAGCTTTCCACAGAAGAAGCGCCCCTTAAAAGACCATATAGATGGAATATGTATAAATAAAAAAACAGCTGAATAGTTAAAATTCTCTAGGGTGACAGCTCCTGAAAGAGAATGGCAGTGAATCTTTTCAAATAGCAAAAATAATCCTTCTCTATTACAGACTGTCACAAGCCAGGCTCTCTCACATGCAGCGAGAGAACCTCTCACTGGAAGGGCATCACTTGCTCTGTCCCTCTGACTGGGTGCTGAGCCACTGCACTAACTCATTTTGGGCACATGCACCCGAAAGCCTCTTTGGACCCTACCCTGAGGAGCAGTTCAATTCAATCCAAGGCTTCCTAGCTTGTTAGCAAGCCCTTCACAATGAATAAAAAGCCTCGCTGGATTCCAGAGAGAAAATACGTGTTGTTTCCCTCTCCTTGACAAGACTTTTTAACTTCTATTAAAGGAAATGAAATCAGCCTGGTAATATTTGCCCTTCATAAACTCATATAGAGGGCTATCCCGAACCTTGGGCTCTTCTAGGTGGTTACAAACAAGATGATTAACGGATTTAAGTATTTTCCCAGATGTTGCAAGTTAAAGCCAAAGGGTCTAAATTTAGCAGGGCCATCATTTCTCTTGTTGAAAGATAAACTATTTTCCTTTTTCCATCTGCTCTCCAGAAGTCGGGGAGAAACTTGCTCTGCAACAACACAGACAATTTGAATAAATCAACTTCAATGGCATTTTTCAACTAACTTAACTTTCTTCTCCAATTTAACATTCTATCATCTTTGTCATCACAAACTGTTCTTGTGTTGGTAAAGTGACCAGTGGGACAGGATGACATGAAAAATAAGAAGCCCTGCTTTTCCAATCAACTCTGTCTCCTGAGAAGACAAATGACTTTTCCCTTGGTCTTTGCCCTTAGCTTTACATGGAATATTTGTGCGAGTTAAGTTTTCAACTTCGAGAATTTTCTTCTCACAACTAAAATGGACTCCAATTCTGATACATATAAGATGAGGTTTACTTGCCCTCTTAGGTAAACAGAACACTGTAACAGCTGAAATCACTTTAATATGTTCAAATGTCTTTTTTTTTCCAGTATTTAATTTTATTTTATTTTTTTGGTGTGTCTCCATATAAAATGTCTTTTAAAATTGTGTTTACAGCTAGAGCACCTATAAAGGAGGTTGTTAAAACTGTGAAATACACATTAGGAAGATGCTATATCATTGAAAGAATAAGATTGTCTCGCTTCTTGTATGAACTTTGAAAACTCTTCTTGCACTATATTTTCTGACCCTATCTGACACAATATTTTCCCCTTAATACTGTAGCAATTTGGTCTGATTTCACTTTTTTGTGTGGCTTTCTCACTTGACTCAAGGTACTGATACAGTTCTAGGTTCAAAGGAGACATTCTATTATTCTGTGTTTTATATGTACTAATACAGCTTTCTCTTGTAAAATTATTTGTTTTAAGACTATCCAGTTCTCAGGACAGGAATAAAGACACAGACGTAGAGTATGGACTTGAGGACACGGGGATGGGGAAGGGCAAACTGGGACAAAGTGAGAGAATGGCATTGACATATATACACTACCAAATATAAAATAGATAGCTAGTGAGAAGCAGTCGCATAGCACAGGGAGATCAGCTCAGTGCTTTGTGACCACCTAGAGGGGTGGGATAGGGAGGGTGGGAGGGAGGGAGATGCAAGAGGGAGGAGATATGGGGATATATGTATACATATAGCTGATTCACTTTGTTATAAAGCAGGAACTAACACACCGTTGTAAAGCAATTATACTCCAATAAAGATGTTAAAAAAAAACAACAGAATATCCAGTTCTCTTGGATTCCTTTTTGTCAAATTTACTTCCCCAGGGGCACTTCTTAGTGTCCTGAACTTGCTAAGATACTAGAAGCCCATTTTATTTGATTACATCAGTTCTCTCCCAGAGAACTCTGAATGTTATCATTCTGTGGTTCAGTCCACCAATTTTCATCCACAAGCTTCAGGAAATACTACCAGCCAAGACCACAAAAAAAGAAATCTAGCTTACTTGAGTCTTCTACTTTTTAAAAAAATTCTTAGAAATTGACCCCCTAATATATTGCAGAAACTTATTTGACAGTCTGTGGCCTGCTGAATTGTTTTTTCAGCAGATGGTTAAAGACTCTCATAACCACATATTTTTAAGTAAACCTGGCAAAGACATGATTCAGTTTGATTCCACCCTCACAAAGTTCACCATTTTGTGTCTCTTTAGGATACCTAGGATAAGGTTTTTTTTTTTTAGTGGATTAACAATCATCAGGATTAGTCTAAAATAAACTTCATTTATGACTTTTCAATTCTTACCCAAGGGAATTAAGATAAAATTATGAAGTAGCACACCTCTCAGAGTTCATGTGAAAGCATAAGATCAAAAGAAATTTGATCTCACCAGAGGATGCTAACATGTAGAAACCAAATTTTCTCCTCTGTCCAAGAGGCAACTGAACTGTTACCGAAAGGAAAATATCATAGGGCTGCAAAGAATTTACCAAACTCGGTCAGATATAAATGTTAGGTTTCCTCTTTCACTCCCAGTCCATTTCAACTGTAGCTACTGACCAATACTCATTATTAGAAAAAAACAAAAACAAAAACAAAAATCAACCAACCAACCAAACAAACAAAAAAACGCTATCGTGCTGAGCACATGTTCAATTGCTTAGGTTTGGGGTTCTGATAGGAGATATTTTTATGAACACATACACAAGATAAAAATCAACAAAAGTGGTCTTGGAAAATACACAAGGACAGGAGCGAGACTAAGCCACCCAAACATTACAGAAAGAGTTGAAGAGAGGAGAGAGCAGAATGACCATTCCTTACTTTCTAACGATCTTATGGCATCTCTTTCCTCCAGCCTAATTCTTTTTAAAAAATTATCTCAAAAACTTTTTATGAGCTGTTTTTTACATTATAAAAGTAACGCACGTTCATTGTTAAAAATCCGAACAGAAACACAAAGTTAGTCTATCTCTTCACAAAATTGTCAGTACCACTATTCAGAGGTAACCATTGCTAGGAATCTGTCCTAAACATTAAACTGTTGGCAGCAAACAGAAATGACTCCAATAAGATGAAGTGGCATTTACCAATAAGATGGAGTGACCAATTTAACCAGTAGGTACGTGATACAGCACTTTAACCACTTACGGAAACTGTTTTCTAAAATTTAAAGCAATTTTGGGACTTCCCTGCAGGTCCAGTGGTTAAGACTCCGCGCTTCCACTTCAGGGGGCGCAGGTTCGATCCCTGGTCAGGGAACTAAGGTTCCGCATGGCATGCGGCGCAGCAAAAAAAAAAAAAAAAAAATTAAAGCAATTCTGAAGTCCCCCTGACGTCCCAGCCAGAATTATTCCACTTCCTGCCTTTCAGTTATACAATTCTCTCCTGACTTTTTTCAGAAGGAATAGTGGAAATAATCTAGTCTAATCCCTTCATTTTACAGATAAGAAAACTGACACCGTAAAAGGTTACATGACTTGCCCAGGGTCATGTGTCTAATCAGTAGCTACCAGACAGGCTATCCTATGACCACTTTTTCAAATCTAATTTTTATGAAAGTACCTAGGAAGACTTTAAATAGACTTCTAACATATAGCTCAAAAACTTCACTATGAAATGGAATTTACAATGTCTATAACCATGTAAACGTTTAAGAAAAAGGAGCACTTTGCTCCAAACATCTTGCACGTTCTCCTACAAGACATACAACAGGAGGGACCCCCAATTTTCCAATGTCATGGCTGTATTAAAGACTAGATATTCTCCCTGGAATCCCATTATCCACTGTCTAGCTGCGTGGGCTCCCTTCCACAGACACAAAGGCAGAGAGGGACTGGTTAAATATACGGCAGGGCTTCCCGGAATCTTGAGGCCAATTTAAATAAAAACATCTTGGTCTGGTTCAGGCTAATCAACCGCTAAAGGTCAGAGTCCAGCTCTCTCCCCCTTCCTCCTGCAACTTCTCATCATTATAACAGCATTTAAAGCACCTTCTGTCACATCCTCCCCCTCAAGTCACACCCTTGCTGGCATGCTTTCAGTTCATTTTCTCTCCTCCCCCAGGCCTCTGGTCCCCCTGGCTCTCTCTCTCTCTTCTCCCTTTGGTTAACTGATGGTCTAAGAGTTGGCATCAGGAGTGGGGAGACAAACTCAGGGGGTGGGAGAGAGAGGTCTGGCTGAAGGGCAGGGCTCCTGTGGGGAAATGATGGGAAATATGTTTATACAGACACATGGAGCAGGTCCTAGAGAGCTCAGAATGGCAGACTGAGCAATTTGGACTTGATTCCATAGGCACTGGGGAGTCTCTGAAGGCTTATGAGTGGGGGAGTGATATGATGAAACCACCTTTTTTAGAAAGTTAGCAGTTGGTATGGGTAGAGAGTAGGAATTTGGGAAGCACTTGGAAGACTACATAAGAAGGTTGCTATAGTGGCCAAAGCACAGAAGTCAGGACCTGGACTGAAGTGCTGGCAGCAGAAACTGAGTTGAAGGAACATACGTAAGGGACATTGCAAAGGGATAGGCCTCAGAAGAAGATGGAAGGACAGGATCAAAGCTGAATAACGTCCACTGTGCAATCCTGAGTGACAAAAAGATGGGGAATATAGAAGACGGGATAGTTTTAGAGCCATAAGCAGGTCTGTTTGACATGCTAACTATGAGCTGATGGCAGGAGAGACAGGCAAGTGGAGATGTCCCGTCATCAGCTAGCGATGCCCGGGTGAGAAGCTGAAGTTGGGGAGTAGAAGGAATATTTGAAATCATGAATGAGGTAGGATGCATTCAGCAAGGGAAAGCATTTGGCAGATAGGGAAAGAATTATCAGAGAGAGGGGTGGAGAAACAGAAGGGAGGAGGTGATAAGTTTCTGGAAGGAAGAAGCATTAACAGTTTCAAATATAGGCAAGGACAAAAAGAATAAACATTAGTAAATTAGCCCAAGTAGCTATATAGTAAATCCTAAGACCTTAATAAACTATATTTACTTTCCTCAGTAGTACTGCTCCTTACTCGCACAAACAAATGTTTTGAGCCTCTTGTTCAATAACATTCAAGTCCAGAGTTTGGTTCTTAGTACTAAGTTTAGTGAACTATTCAACTTAACAGGGCAGGAGATAACTAACGAAAGAGCAGGTGCATATGGTTGAAGATGCAGGCACATATATATTAAGATAATCACGCACATATGGTTTAAGATACAGAATTCTATTTTTTTCTGAGAACATCTGGCACATCTGGCACAAAAGCCTTCATGTAACTTTTCTCTGGTTAAGACCCCAGTGGCTAAGTTGGCAGCACCTCCAATCCTCTGAAATCCATCCCTTACCAACCTAACTAAGCAGGAAGGGGGGAAAAAGTTATCTGCCTATGGCAGGGGTGTGGCTTGAGGAGAATGGGAGATCTGGCTGAAATGCGGAGCGGACCATTAGGTCAGGCACAGGTTGAGAGAGAAAACTCGGCGAAGGCAGCATGGCATGCTCAGGCCTTTTACAAAATGGCTTCTGCCTCTCCCACGGGCTGTGGATTAAAGGAAACTAAATGGCTGCTGTAGAGTACACTGACTGTCTTTCTTTTCCCTATAAGAGAAACATTTATCAGGAGAGTGACAGGGTGAAGATGATGTATCCGTTTCTGAAGGCCATTAGATCGCCAAAAACCACCGTGTTGCTTTTTCAAGTCTACCGTTCCTCCCATGGGGCCTACTCGGCCTAGGCCCCAGTACTCAACCTCTACTCCCCAGCTATCTCAAGTTCCATCAACTGAGAGTCCCAACAACTCCATCTCTTTCCCTGAGTAGGGGCATAACTGTGATATCAAAGACCAAAGTGATTCACAAACAAATGCACCATGGTATTCACCTACAAAGAATCAGAGAAATAATAAAAATGGTAACACTGGCAGTAGTCATTTTCATTCATCGAGTGCTTGCTCTAGTATCAAACACTGTCTTATCAAAAGCAACGAGAAATAATAGCATGATCTCAGGACATATACCACAATGAGAAAATACCACTGAGAAGCTATGAAAAGGAATATTCTACCGTAATTGACAGGGAAAGTGAAGTGGCTCATTACTTAAGACTTTGGAATAGAGACAGACCTGGGTTACTATTCAGTTGTGTTACTTAACCTCTCTGGCCCCCAGTTTCCTTATCTGTTAAGTGGGGATAATAATAGTACCTGTGATTTAGGCTGGTTGGGAAGATAAATGAAATAAGCACTGCACATTCATTGGCACACTGCCCTGTACATAAGCATTATTCAATAAATGTCAGCTGCTATTATTAGAAAGCTATTATATTATTGTTCATTATTATAAGGAAGTAGATATAAGTCGAATCATATCTGTAAAAGCCAGATAACACCTTTGACTATAAGATAGGTTTTAGGAGGATCTAAAACTAGGGCTACAAAATGGTTCCACATCATATACATGCTATTCATCAACATATCTGTACTCTCACCGAGGCTCAGAATTAGACATTGGTATTTATTCCTTAAATGGGAGCCATTACAGTAACAAAAAATAACATTGTCACTCCTGTAATCCCCCTTAGGAGGATTGAGCTTAGAGAAAGTAATGATCATGGGAGCCCGCCCATGGCCCCACTTGGACCTCCCCCCTCCTTTTAATGCTACTGATGACTTCCCATGATATAAGACAAGGGCCTTGCTAGGGAACCTCAAGAAACCCTTCAACAAGAGCAGTGATACAAACCCCTCTTTGTTTCTTAGGTTTTACACTACGCCAAGCTAAAGAATTTATCCTTTATCCTCCTTCTCTTGATGAATACTGTTCCTGGGAATTCTTGGGCCAAGTAGCTATGTAAATCTAATAAGGGATATGTTACATATTTCTAATAGCAATAAAAGCATGGAACATTTTGTGCCACTGGTGACCACATATTACAAACAGAATTCTGAATTACTGTAGTTACATTAGGAGTTCACATATATATTCTTTTCTACTTAGCCCAGGAAAAAAACTTCTAACCCAACCAGTTGGATCACCAACTGTATCCAAAAGTCTAAGCAACCAAACTGGCTTTCAATACAAACAAGAATGGGATGCTTTCATATATTTATCCCAGGGCCAAGGGTTATCAACCCATCAACTCTGAACTGTATGATAACCTCTCATGCACAAATGACTCCATTATGGAGGTGCTCACTTAAAACAGAACTTTGAGAGGGAGATCCCCCTTCAGAAACAATTTCTAGGACATGAACATCATAAATATGTTAAGAAAAAATAGAGACCAACACTTGTCCAATAGAAACATAGTGAAAGCCACATAAGTAATTTTATATATTCATGTAGCCACATTAAAAAAATAGAAACAAGTGAGATTAATAATATATTTAATTTAATCTAATATATCAAAAGTATTGTCTAAACTTGTAGTCAATATAAAAATTGTTAATGAGATATTTTATATACTTTTGGTACTAAATCTTCAAAATCCCGTGTTTAGTTTACACTTACAGCACATCTTGATTCAAACTAGCCACCTATCAAGGGCTCAATATCCACACGTGGCTAGTGGATGCTGTACTGAATGGCGCAAATACAGCCAGTCTGACATGAGTGACTGGTATATTTTGAAGAGCCATGCCTACCCTCACGGACACCTCAGCCCTTCACCGTCTTTGATGGAGCTCTTAGAGTGTACCCACCCCTCTCTGGGACCACTAGTCCACCTGGAGTTGTGAGGAAGGAGGGGAAAGGATGTGTTTTTAACAAAGCACCTTGGAAACCCAACTCCATTTCCCAGTAGAAACAATAGCAAACACAATAGTTCTGTGGCTAAGTGGCATGAAGGGTTAAATAGGCTTTCCTGGGGAGGAAGGTCTGGGAACCTAATCACCATTTAGAACACTGCATCCAGGAGATAGCATGTTCCAACCTTCCAATAGGCACACAAAGAGACTGCCTGGATCTCTCATCTACATTCTTGGTAAAAGGGAACTGACAGCCATGTTTACGAAGAGTTTTTCATTTAAGTACTTAAATTAAGCCGGTTGGTTCACTTCTTCATCCCTGTCCCCTCCTCCCCGCATTCAGAGGGTCCTTCAATCCTGCCCTTCTCTGGAAAGCACATTTCTCCCTGAGACGTGGAACAGCTGCCATTTTGGAACACTCTGTGAAACTGAGAACCCTGTCTTCTGAACAGTTCTAGTTATAATTCTGAAGCAAAGGCAAACTGAAAAGGACAATATTTGCCCTTTCCTTATGTGTGCCCTGCCCTTCTGCCACCCTTCCTACCCCCATCCTAACCTCAAAGTCAAAAGCTCTCAAGTGGCCAGCACTAATGCAAAACTAGGCAACTTCAACTACATATTTTAGATCTCCCCCACCTCTCATTCTCTCATCTCCCTCAGCCCACCTCAACGTACGCTTCTGCATAATAACCACGCAAGCACACAGACAACAAGCCTTATCCTATTTGTCTTCAAATCCACCTCATAGCTCTTCATTCCAGGAGAAATGTACAAACTCTAGCTTGTAGGTTTCGAAGCCCTTTTGCGATCCAGTCTTAACTAGTTGCAATCTTGACTGGATAAACTGAATCATCACTGGGTCCTGTCAATTCTCCCTCCCTCACCTGCAATCTGTTGGTTCAGAGTCCACTGTTCTTGACATCTCCCGTATCTTAATCCACATTCTCCAGTCACCTTTTTCCAATGACTCTTCTCAAGAGCCCTGAGGGCTAGGACCGTATCTTTTACTATTCCAGTTTCCCCTTGGGCCAAGTCTTTCCTGGTGTCACCTTCGACCCCAAGTATAGTATAGTACAGTCCACAGAGGGTGCTGAATGAACACATGGTATATGAAAGCCTAGACTGCTATAGTAGCAATCCAACGTCAGACTTATCTGCCAGAAACACCATTTTGGTCATATCACCACAATGGTGGTAAAAGTCAGACCAACGGCTACCTTCAGGGGAGGAAGGGATTGCAGGAAGAAGCAAGAAGCATTTTCTGGGTTAAGTTCTAGACAGAGGGTTAAGGGATCATAGTGGAA
This sequence comes from Phocoena sinus, assembly GCF_008692025.1. Taxonomy (NCBI): domain Eukaryota; kingdom Metazoa; phylum Chordata; class Mammalia; order Artiodactyla; family Phocoenidae; genus Phocoena; species Phocoena sinus. The sequence continues at coordinate 115,241,599 of NC_045784.1, read as the reverse complement.
GTTGTTACACTGTTTGGAGTAGGGGTGGGCAGAGGGGCAGGATGACTTTTGAGAATGTAGAATGAAGAAGTGAGGCATGTCAGGCCAACCAGTGTGTCCCAGGCAGAGGGAACAACATATGCAATGGCACAGAAGCAAGAGGCAGAGTGAGTCTGGACAAGTGACTCTGAAGAGTGTGGAGAGACACTGTTGGCAAAACCAGGTTAAGGAGTTTGGATTTTATTCTGAAATATAATGGGGAGTTCCTGAAGAATTTTTAGTAGGGGAATGACTTTTGAATTTACTCTATTTTAAGAATCAGCAATCTAGTGGTGATGAGGGTGAAGAATCAGTGGCAAGCAAGACCAGAAGGAGGGAGACCAACTGAGTGGCTGCTGAAACAATGGTCCAGATGAAAGTTGAAACAAGGGAGGAGCAAATAAGAATGAATGGATACAAGACAGGTTTACGATACAGAACGGACAGGACTCCATAATTGTCTCAGCACTCCCTAGTCACCTCCCAGCTGGTACCTAATGTGAAAGTAGCACTTACTCCCTTGACCAGGGATCTAGTCTTCTACCCCAAAATCTCCCCTTTTCTTTCTTTGTTTTTTAACAAGAAATATTTTATTCACTGCAAAACAAAACAACAAACAAACAAAAGTGCAGATAAACATAGTAGTATACACATGACCGATGGAGGGTTCTCTATATAAGCTTTCACTAAAGTTCTAATTCTTCCTTCTACTCTTATATAAAGAAAAAGAGCTATCAGGCAGAGTACCTCATTCTTAAGATTCTTTCCAGTAAACTATATTTAATTCACAGGTTGGATAGCAGTCTGGAAGCATTTACTTGTTATGTATGTATGTATGTATGTTTACTTGATATATAACATTGTATTCGTTTCAGGTGTTCAACATAATGATTTGATATTTGTATATAGTGCAAAATGATCACCACAGAAAAGCTAGTTAATATCCATTGTCACACAAAATTACAACATTTTTTCTTTTTTCTTATGAGAACTTTTAAGATCTACTCTCTTAGCAGCTTTCAAATATACAACACAGCAGTGTTAACTATGGTCACCATGCTGTACATTACATCCCATGACTTATTTATTTTATACCTGGAAGTTTGTACCTTTTGCCACCCTTCACCCACTTTGACCACCCTCCATCCCCTGCCTCTGGCAACCACCAATCTGTTCTCTGTATCTATGAGCTTGTTTTGTTTTTGTTTTCATTTTGTTTTGTTTTAGAGTCCACATTTAAGTGAGATCACATGGTATTTGTCTTTCTCTGACTTATTTCCCTTGACATAATGCCCTCAAGGTCCATCCATGTTGGCACAAATAGCAAGATTTCCTTCTTTTTTATGGCTGAATAATATTCCATTGTATGTATATATCACATTTTCTTTATTCATACATCAATGGACATCTAGGTTGTTTTCATATCTTGGTTATTATAAATAAGCTGCAATGAACACGGGGGTACTTATATCTTTTCAAGTTAATGCTTTCATTTTCTTCAGATAAGTACCCAGAAGTGGAGTTGCTGGATCATACGTTAGTTCTATCTTTAATTTTTTGAGGAATCTCCATACTGTTTTCCATAGTGGCTGCACCAATTTACATTCCCACCAACAGTGGAGGAGGGTTCCCTTTTCTCCACATCCTTTCCAACACTTGTTACTTGTGTTTTTGTTAACAGCTATTCTAACAGGCCTGTGGTGATATTATTGTGGTTTTATTTACATTTTCCTGATGATTAGTGATGTTAAGCATCTTTTCATGTACCTGCTGTCCATCTGTATATCTTCCTTGAAAAAATGTCTATTCAGATCCTCTGCCCATTTTTTAATCAGATTGTTTAGTTTTTTTGCTACTGAGTTCTGTACATATTTTGGATGTTAACGCCTTATCAGGTATATAATGTGACAAGATTTTCTCCCATTCAGCAGGTTGCCTTTTCATTTTGTTGATGATTTCTTTCCCCCTTTTTCATTTCAAAATTACTATCATCACACGCTTCAAATGGCCAATGAGGAAGGTGAAAAGGAAGCAAGATCAGGGGAGAAACAACTAATTATAAAAGTCAATGCCCCACTTTTGTGGCATTTTGAGTTTTCAATGCACCTTCCATTGCCTCTGGTTGTTCTCACCGGCCACGTTGCCACTGTTTCACCCAAAACCACTTCCATAGCTTCCAACCACAATGAAAGGCTCCCCTAAAAGTCACTCCTTTTCCAAATAAGCCCCATAAAATATACTCATGGGCATATGAAAAAGTTAAGCCTTAGTTAAAAATACCACTAAATGCTTGGAACACAGATCATTTAAAGAGCATAGGTTTACTTCTTAAATCTGTAAGCCAAAATACTGCCTTTTGCTGATACATGTTGACAAAGGCACACAGATACCAGTAAGCAAGGCTGGCTACAGGATGTGAAAAAGCAACACTCAAGGGAAAATTGCACTTTTTCAAATGCTCTCTGTTTCAAATTACAGACTTGGGATATTTCTTTGAAACAACTCTCCCTATTTATTAAAAAAAAAAGTCTGTACATGATTTATCCATGTGTTTCAGCTATTTCTAGAAAAATGACTCAGTTTTATGTTTAGAAAAAAAGCATTTCCTTCAATAAAAAAGAAATCGCTTTAAGAAAGTAGCTTCAAACATCAAACCATTTTGAATACTTATTATCTACTCCAGTCTCACGGCTCACTTTCTTCTTGGTGCCCTCAATTTGCTCAGAGTTAGTAGTAGCGACAAGCTTACCTCTGCTATTCACTGAATAAAAGGAAATTATGACTCATAGCAAAACAAAACATACAAGACAGCAGAACCTCAGCCAAAACTATTAAGAATTATTATACCAAAAAAAGAAAAAGAAAAAAAACCCCACCCCACTTCTTAAAACCATGTATTAGTCTTATAAGGATACACTGGAAATTTAAAAATATTAAAAGGCTTCATCCCAGCTGTGTACACTAAAGATACCATTGTATAAATGTAGTGTTAACATTTGTGACACTATGTATAAAACCTGTCTACAAAGCAACACTTGAAACAGATGTAGCACAAAATACTTGCATTTCATATGCTTTTTATATGGTTCCCCAAATCAAACTTAATTCCATCCATGCCCAGCTGACTGCAAATTACAGGTATGACTAATTTTAAAAGAGCACATAGCCATGTCCTAAGGGGTATGCATTAAGAAGCTACTAAGTCCTGGGTGAAATACTATATTCACATGCTCAACAGTATACTTTAGTGAAGAATTCCAGTCACAGTAACTTTTCACAACAAGATTTATTGTCAGAGCTTGTAAGTGGATATACTGGGAATAGTTCCACGCCTATTAGGAAGAAAACCTTCCAACCAAATGCACAACTCACGCCTGTTACACCACCAGCAGAACTGAATCTTCTACTAGGAAAAAAAAATCGGTTTTGCAGTGTTTAGAGTTGGATATAACCAAGACCTGAGAAATAAGTAGGCAGTTACTTTGACAAGAGATAAACAATGGCCCTCCAACTGTACAGAAATCCAAAAATACACTTCACGTTATTCTGCAGAAAAGCAAGTTAACAAATAAAACCCTATCTAACATCACTTTGCTGAAAGGACCTCAGGCTCCTAGCGAAGAGTGCAGTTTCAAGTAGCAACTAAGACGCCTGCTGACAGTCAAATAAAGACCTATTTGATAATCAGTGTGACAGAAAACAGACATTTATGGCTCCCAGCTATTAGCAAGTGAAAGATTAGACTAAATTTTAAGAAAAATTCACCAAATGTTCTAAAATTTCAGACCTTCCAAAATGGCTAGATCCTAAAAGCAAAAGAACAAATAGTTACCACATGCCGAGGGGAGGGACGGGGGTGGGCAGCAGGGAGTGACCGAAAGGGACTCACAGAAAGAAAATGCTACCAAAATATGGCATATCATTAGAAATTCAGGTATAGACAGCAAAATGACAAGAACATCATTAAGATCATTGACCATTCCCTAGCACGTGTAGTTATCATGTAAGATTAAAATGAAAAAACCTGAATGACTTTAGAGACGTCTAAAGACTAAAGAAGATAACTCACGATTAGCAACTGAAAGTATTATACAAAGTATCTTCCCACACCTGCCCTGCATAAGAAGAGAAATATCAAAGTCAGCTTGGAAGAGGGTTTTTTACTTTAGGAAAAAATGTAGTGTAGAAGATGGCAAGATAAAAAGAGCTGACAGATGAAATTTCCACTAAAAACAAAATTCAACTTTTCCCCTCTGTTCACAGAACTATCTGGAGCCTCTAAAATACCATGGATAAGTTACATAGCCACTAAAAATTTTAAGTATGAAGACTATGTGGCAACCGGGAATAATTCACAGGACAAAATAGGTGGAAAAGGCAGAACTCAAAGTAATATGTACATTATGATTACAATGCTAGGTAAAACGCTGTAATGATGGTTATTAAGAAGGGGGCCAGACTTTCTTTTTCTTTTCCAAAGATTCTGTAAATATTGCCATAAAAGTTTTATAGATCAAAAATCATGTTTAAACTATGAGTCTTGGCATTCAGGAAAATGTTAAATAAGTTATTCCTTTCAAGAAAAAAAAAGGCACACTGCTTTGTAGTTTATCCTTTTAACTACTCAAATTAAGGAGGATTTCAAATGGCCACACTACAAACGGTGGGTTCTTATCTGTATTAGTGCTCAAAGGGTGTAGACTTTCATACTTAGGATGGACAAACATCTGCTTTTCTGTGTGGAAAAAATGGTCACACCCTTGGAGGAAACTGACATGTTTAAAAAGCTTATGGCATTCTTAAAGATGTCTACTTGCTCCATTTTTCTAAATAGATAAATCAAAAACGGAAAACAAAGCATCAAAACCAGACCGGCTTTCAGGGGAACCTAGTAATCAAACTGTTAACCGAAGCTACGAGTTACAAAAGTAAAGCCTCTGGTTTTATTTCTGAAGGAACGCTCTCTATAGCCAACTATTCAGTTTGGTAGGTTCCATTCTTTCAAACACCTCACTCGGCTAAAACGGATTACAACACATCCAGTGCCTCCCCGACCCTGTTAAGAGAATTCTGAGAAAAAGAGGGTATCTAGCGAAAGACGTCAAGGATTATGGTGATGTATTTTAAAATTTTCAATATGCAAGCAGGACTCTTATGCAGGTTGCTTTAATAGTCTGAGTTCTATTTTATCGGGCCACTGCAGGCAAAGCAGTTCTTTATCTCCTCACCATTAGGACAAGGGTAGGGAGGTGAAATGCTCCCTACTTCTCTCCTGTAGGTCAGAACCCTGTGGATCAAGTCATCGCATTTGACTATTGTAACCGCGCTCAGCGAGTCCTCCCCTTCCTTCCTTTCTTTTCCCTGGACAAATCCCTACGTGACTAACACAAACCTAATTTATGATGTCAGTAGGTAGGCCAGGTCCCTAAAAAGCTCTGTCCCCGCGGGTTCAGACTCTGCATCTCCCCACCCCACCCTGTCGCGGCTTAGGTGGAATCGCCAATGAAACACTAACAGTAGCTAAGGTAACAGAGCCGTGCTTAACCGGACCGATGCTGGAGAAGAAGTAAAAAGAGTTTCTCCGGGCCTGGGGGTTGGGAGGCTGGCTCCGCGGACTGATTTTCCATTGGGTGGGGGTGGGTTAGAGACCACAGAAGCGCAAAAGCAGTAGTCTAATCTTTGAAGGCCGGCGGCCGGCTCTGCCACGCTCTCAGCAGGAAGGGGAGGGGAGCTGGAGGAAGAGGGGTAGGAGAAGCGGCGAAGGAAGGGGGGGGGGAAGGAGGGGCCGGGGGCGGAGCCAGGGCTCCAGGAAAACCCGCGCGCGAGCCCGCAGCACCTCGGGGCGGAGTCGCCGGCTCCGTCCGGCCCCTCGGCCTCCGCCGCGCGCGGTGCGCCCCGAAGGGGCGGGCCCGCCCGTAGCCTCCCTCCGGGTCTCGGGCCCTCCTTCCCCTCTCCTCCCTCCCCTCCCTCCTTTCCATCTCAGCAGCGCCCTCGGTCTCCCTCTCCGGCTCATACAAAAGCAAAATGTCCGCCATCTTCCGAGGCGGCTGCGCTCGTCGCCGCCACCGGCCCGGCTCTCCTGCGCTTTCTCCCCGGGGCCGCCCTTCCCCCGGCCCCCTCCCCGACCCCCGGCGCTGCGGCTCCTCGGAAGCCGCGGAGGCGCCACTCACCCCCGCCCTCGCCCCCACCTCGCCCCGCCCGCCCCGCCGGGCGACGCAGGACCGCCTCGGGCGGGGGCAGGGGGGCTCGGCTGCCCAGGCCGACCGGCTCCCGCTTCCCGCCCGGCCCACCCCCTGGATGGCCCCTTTACCTTGATGCAGTACGGGGGTTCGTCGTAGGTGACCAGCATGTACCTGTCTCCGCGGCTGGCCGGGTCCCGGGCGCGCAGCTGCGGGACGAGGGATGACGGAGGGGGCCGCGAAGGGAAGGGGGGAGGAGGGGGCGATACCAACGTTACAGAAGCACCTAAATCCACCACCACCCCCATCCCTAGGGAACTCTCCCCATCTCTCCCCTCCCCTCCCTTTACCTTCAAGAATAACTCCACAGCGCCTTTGGCAATGTCCAAATAGGAGGTGCCCAGGTCAGTGCGCTGGTTCATAGAGGCGGACGTGTCTATGAGGAACAGCAGGATGGGCATCTTCCCCCGTACCCCTGGCTCCGGTCCCCACTCTCCTGGCCCTCTTGCCCTCACTGCCGCGTTCTGCCACCCGAACCCTCAACTCTCGCAGAGCCAGGGTGCAGGGAGCAAGAGTAAGAGGGGGAGACGGGACGGGACAGATGGAACTGCTCCTGGCCTCCTCTTTCTGCAGCCCCACCTCTTCTCCCTCCAAGGGAACTTGAAAGTGTGAGCGTGTGTAGCCCTCGGGGCCCTCCCCCTTCCTCTCTTCTGCCACCACTACTGCCGCCGCCGCCGCTGCTGCCGCAGGGACTATTGCCCGAGCATCGGTCCAAGCTCACTGAAGCGCTCGCCCCAGACTGAGAGCTGTCTCTGTTCACCAACACACAACTTCTGTCCGCTCACCTACCATGGGCACCATGTGACCAGAACCCACGCCATTGGCTGCCAATTATATGTTATTTGCATATTCATTAGATGACAGGGCAAGGGGAGGGACTTGGGCGAACCCTGGGAGTTGAAGTTTGAACCCAGGCAGGGGGTAAGGGGAAATGTTAAGGACCCTCCTTTAAAGGACTTGGAAGCTGTTAGGATACATAGGGTGGTTTGGGTGGACTTTTCTCTTGCTCTTCAAAGATGATAATTCGAAAGGAAGAGTGAATTTGAGCAACAGTTGTGCAGAGGTACAGAAACAGATGCTTGGACAGGCTGTACAGAAGACGCTTTGCTAACTGCAATCGATCAATCCTGCCAGTGGCTAAGACCAAAACATTTCAGAAGCAGCAAACTTCTTTCCTGGCAAGACCTACTCGCATTCCTTCAGATCCCTCCCCACGCTTGATCAGTGTTTGTAAGTCGGTCGCTGGCCTTGCATTCCGCGTATATCTACTGAGAAAGGAAACTAAAACTTAAACACAGTTACCTAAACTGGCCTTTTGTGTGCACAAGCTTCTTCAGTTTCATTGAGCACTTTGAAGTATTGCCCTGCCTGTGATAATTCCACCCACTGTTGTGTCTGCGCAGCCTTTACACATGGAAGGTTTGCCATTCTGGATTCTGATTCATCTCACATTTATTGAGCACCTATGAAGTGTCAGCCACCCACGTTAGTCTCATTTAGTCTTTGAAATAATTGTGGTAGGTAGCATTATGTTCAATTTTCAGTAAAGGAAAGTGCAGCTCAGGGAGATGAGGACAACACTGAGGGACGTTCTCAGGTCTGGCTCTACGGAGAGTCTCAATGAGTGGCCAATCACGCTTGGCTGACTGCTTCATGTAACTCGAATTTTAAATATGGAGGTGTGTATTCCCAGCAGTATGCTGTGCACAGCGTGGAATCCTGAACTTCAGTGAGTTTACAACTTCATTTGATATGTTCCTTGTAATATATATAAAATCCATATTCAATAACATTTTCATAAAAATAAGATTTCAGAAGAGGCCATATAGCAATGTATGAATCAGGGACAAACAAGTGGTGCAAATAAAAAGTGCAGTGGGGGAATTTCCTGGTGGTCCAGTGGTTAGGAGTCCATGCTCTCACTGCCGATGGCCCGGGTTCGATCCCTGGTCAGGGAACTAAAACCCCACAAGCCATGTGGTGTGGCAAAAAAAAAAAAAAAAAAAAAAAAATGCAGTGGAAGCAACGGTCCAGTGGTCTCGAAGTTCAGAAGGTTTCCTAGATGAGCCACTTAGCAGGAAGGGAGGGATTCTGGATTGAAAGGAATGGTGGGAACAAAAATTCAGCCAGAGATACTAACATGTATAGCACAATTCAGACCCATCTGGGATACAGCTGGTGGGAATTAATGGGGAAATAAGGATGAAAAAGACACATTTGTTATCTCACAGTTGCCATGAGTCAGAGGTCTGGGCATGGTGTAGCTGGATTCTCTGCTTAGTCTCACAAGACCGCAATCAAGGTGTCAGCCAGGCTGTGTTTTCATCTGGAGGTGTGAGTGGGAGAGAATCAGATTCCAAGGTGAAGCTGAATCCTGAATGGATGTTGGCACAATTCATTTCCTTGTGGCTGTCTGCTTGGTGGAGGCCACCCTCCGGTCCACCTGCACTTACCTCCCTCCCGTAGGTTGTTCACAGTATGATTGTCTGCTTCTTCAGGGCCAACAGGAAAATCACTCACTGCAGTCTTCTAAGATGGAGCCTTATATGATGTAACTTAATCATGAGAGTGCCATCCGTCACCTTCGCCATATTCTATTGACTAAAAGCAAGTCACAGATCTTACCCACACTCCCTCAAGGAGAGAAGATTACACAGGACATAACATCACGCAGGGGAGATCATGGGGACCATCTAAGAATTCTGCCTCGCATTAGGTGGGGATGAGATTATTACCTGGAAACAAACTTTGCCTCATTCACAGTTTTTGTTGAAGTCAACTCCAAGTCATAATATAGCACTTTCAGCCCACTGGATCACATGCATGGGGTTGATTGCTTGTTTAGATTATCCTTTGGTGAAGAAATACAAGATTTCCTATTAGGAGCTATATATGTACACACACATATATTTATAAACAAACATATATTTATTTATATAATAAATATAATCAAGATATTTAATTATAAACATATAAATAATATTTCTGTATTATGTATATGATATATTATAAATGTGTATGGACTGTGATATGCCCCAGTTCACAGTGTTTATTTCTTTGTTTGTTTATTTCTTTGAAGTATAGTTGATTTACAATGTTGTGTTAATTTCGGCTGTACAGCAAAGTGACTCAATTATACATATAAATGTTCATTTTCCTATTCTTTTCCATTATGGTTTATTGCAGGATATTGAATATAGTTCCCTGTGCTATACAGTAGGACCTTGTTGTTTATCCATTCTATGCATAATAGTTTGCATCTACTAACCCCAAACTCCCAGTCCATCCCTCTCCCATTCCCCCTCCCCTCCTTGGCAACCACAAGTCTGTTCTCTATGTCTTCACAGACAGTATTTTAAGATGACATTTTAAAATCTTCTTTACAATTTTCCCCTAACTTTTACAATGAGTATGCTTTGCTTTTATAATCAGGAAAGAGGCTATGTTAAAAATTACAAAGTATCCCAAATACAAATTACAAACTTACCAAAAGAAAAAAGAAAAAAACCCTCCAAGGTGAATACTATTGAAACAGTTTCCCAAAAAATGCTAAGGAAGCACAGTCTTAGTCACCCAGTGCTCCAGTGGGACAACAGCCATGTCTTCATTATGAACTACAAAAGTGACAATATACAAAAAATAACCGGGGGGAGGGGTAAATTGGGAGATTGGGATTGACATATGCACACTATTATATATAAAATAGATAACTAATAAGAACCTACTGTATAGCACAGGGAACTCAATACTCTATAATGGCCTATATGGGAAAAGAATCTAAAAAAGAGTAGATATATGTATATGTATGACTGATTCACTTTGTTGTACACCTGAAACGAACACAGCATGGTAAATCAACTATACCCCAATAAAAAAAATAACCATCTGGTGGATTTACGAGTTTATTCAGATTAAACCAAATTCCAAGCCCTTAGCCTGAAGCCTCTCTTCTTCACTTCCTAGGGGAAAGTAAACCCTGCATTATGCTGGGATGGGTACTTTTATGCGTTTCTTTGACACACACCAACACTAAGACCCCCAGAGCCCTTTCTACATCTTTCTCTGCTACAGAATATCAGCACCGCCCCCCTTGTTATAGGTTGACTTGTGCTTTGGCTTTGCTCCTGTTGGAATGTAAACTCCTGGAGAGCAGGCTGAGCCTATAACCAATGCCTGGTGCCAAGTACCAGCTCAATCGTTGTTGAAAGAAACAGTTGTATGTGCTATGGCTGCCCTTCTTTCATCGTCTTCCCAGGTGCCCCTTTCCTCCGGGTGCCTGGCCCTGCCTGTCACCCCACCCCAGCAGCTCCCTGTCCCTGTGGATGCAGGGTCTTTGGGATTTGGGGCCCAGTAGGCCCCTTCAGACCAAGCCCTGGAGCTGACCGCGCCCCCGCCCCCGCCCCCGGGCAGAACCCCTGCAGCTTCCAACTTTCAGGCCCACTTTCGCTGCCACCTCTGGCCAGTTAACAGAATTCTTTTTTCGCCGCAGCTCTATGACCTACACCAATGTCCCTGTCTTCTTTCTGGTTTTCTCCTGCTTTTTTGAACTCCTGAGCTTTTGAAAATAGTTTCCTCTTTTCTCTTCATGTCTCTACTCTTCTTTTTGCTTTTCTTCCACTCGTAGCCTCTAAATCAATTCACTTTAATACTTCACCATAGCCCCTCATTCCAGGCCTTTCTATTGTACCTCGTGTCTGAGGTTACCAGATATCTCTCAGGAAGGAATTCTTATCAAGCACTGCTCTCCTGGCCTTCATTCTGTTCACAACAAATGTTAGCATGCTTTGTGCATGTTTCCATTTCTTGTGGCTGGCCTTGGGGCAGTCCACCACCACACAACAGACTCTCTGTTTTGGTGAGGGCTGTTTTGATTTCTCACTCGCCAAAGATTTGTTACCTCTTGCCTTTAAGCAGGCCCTAATCGCCGCATCTTGACAAAAAGACCTTACTTAACCTGATCACTACCCCCTACCAAATTCCAAATTCCACCATCTACTCCCTCCTCAAGGCCATGCAATCTGGTTTCTCTCCCTAGCACTCTTTGGAAACTACTCTGAGGTCCCAGGGGCCAGCTCCTGGCCAAATCCAATGGTCTGTTCTATATTTTCCTTTGTCGACTGTAGAGCCATTTGTCACTAGCCTTTCTGAGCTTCCCCTGCCCCCTCCACCTTGCCTTTCATCACCTGCCACTTGTCCTGGAATCTTCCTTACCCCTTTTGGACTATTTGCTTTCAACTTCTCTGACTTAATCTCTGTCTCAGTCTTTTCCTCCCACTGGTCCCACAAAGGACTGTGTTATTTCCACAATCTTTATTCATTTAGCCATTCTTTCTTTTATTCAAACATTCCTTGGGTGGACCTTCTATATGACAGGCAATGAGAATATATTGGTGAACAAGGGACACAGCACGTTATAACAGTTTTAAGAACTTGGATTTGGGGGTTCGAATCCCAGCTCTACCGTTTACTAGCTCTGTGACCTTGGGCAAGTTACTTATGAAGCCTTGGGCAGTTACTTGGCAAGTTACTTGGGCAAGTAACTGATGAAGCCTCAGCTTCATCATCTGTATAATGGCGGTAACAATAGTACCTCGTAGGATTGTTATGAGGATTAAATGAATTAATATTTACAGAGATTACAGAAGTGCTTAGCACAGAGTTATCTCTGTGTAGGCATTAAATAAAAGAATAGATATAGTCCATGGCCTCATACATTACATTCTAGTGGGGAAAATAATCGAAAGTGTAGATGCAATGTTTTATTAAGTGTTATGAGAGAGGAAATGCATAGTGCTCTGGGAGCAGTGGAAGGAACGTGTATTCTAGAAGGGCTGGAAAGGTCAGGAGGACATACAGAGAAGGTTTCCTGAAGGATATGACTTGCAGGAAATGTAGGAAGTAGCCTGGTGAAGGAGGGCTCGTGGAGGTAAGGAATGGGGCAGGCGAGGAGGGAGAATGTTCTAGGCAGGCAATGGTGAGGTGGTCAGATGGTGAGAGACATTGAAAGAAAACCAATGGAAAAAAGAAAGTTCTGTATTGCTAGAGTGTAGGGGAGCGGGGTGCGGGGAGAGTAGGATGAGGAGAGAGGTGGCTAGAGATGAGCTTGCGGGGGGTGAGAGGAATCAGGTCATGTAAGGCCTGCTAGGCCCTGCTGAGGAGTTGGGATTTTATCCGGCAATGTGGAAACTGTGGGTCCACTCGCTGACACAGGCGACAAAGGAAGAGATGCATATTTGGAGTGGGGGTGGGGTGTGTTCATTCAACAAATGTTTATTAAACATCTGCTATGTGCCGGGAGTTTTTCCAAGAGGCAGATATACATCAGTGAACAAGATAGACCCAATGGGACTTCCCTGGTGATCCAGCGATTAAGAGTCAGCGTTGCCAGTGCAGGGGACACGGCTTCCATCTCTGGTTGGGGAACAAGGATCCCACATGCCGTGCGGTGGCAAAAAAAAAAAAAAAAAAGCCCAGTGCCCTGCACGCAAGGGCACAAGCTGGCCGAGTGGGGAGAAGCTGCCCCCCTCCGACTAGAGTCGTGAGTGCTTCATTTCTTAAGCACTATGCGCCAGGGCAGCCTTCCTGCGAGGTAAGGGCTATTATTTTTCTTTCCATTTTGCCAGGGGAGGAAACTGAGGTTGCTCAGGTGGTCAGCCGCCCGATGCCGGAGCCCAAGCTTCCCTCCCCGACTCTGCAGGAGCAATACCAGAATGAGAGGGGTGTGCGGGGTGCCTGAGAGCCTGAACACATTTGAAGGAGCCCAGCATGGGAGCAGCTCGCCAGCAGGGTGCAGAGGGGCCAGAAGAGAGAAAGGAGGGTGGGAGGGAGTCCACCAGCTCCAGGCAGCACCACAGGCCTGGGAGAGCGCTCTCTTATTCCCTGACAGATTGGCCTTGGATAACCCATCCTGTGGGATTGTGTGGGACCTGGCTTTGCTGTGATCTGCCTCCTGACACCTATTGATTTGGCCTGTGCTCAGGAAGCCTGATTGGAGGAGAGCTGGTGAGGGGTGATGGCTATGGTGGGATGCCCAGAGAACTGAGGGCAGTGGCCCAGGAGGTAACCTGGGGCACCAGAGATCCAGGCATCTGCCAACCGAGGGCAGCGAATTTTCCAGTACAAGGCCTGGCACAAGGCTTTTTAGCTGCTCCCTTCTGCCCTGGGCCCAGGCACAGCAAGTGGTATGGACATTTATAGACCTGGTTACTCTGAGACGTGGCGTAGGCTAAAAATAAAAAGAGCTGATGATGAAACTTGGCCCAGGGCAGCCCCCAGACAAGCTCCCCAGCGGGTTTTGCCACTTGGATAACCTCTTGTCACCAGTCAGGGGGTAGGAGCCTCTGGGTGGCGATCGTGGAATCTCCCTCTTTTCCTTTCATATCTTCTGTGATGCCCCCCTCCTTCTATGTCACCGCCCTGAGGCCACCGCCCCATGTCCCCTGTGGTATGGGACTTCAGTGAGGAACTCACAAGGCAAGAGCATCCTCACTCCTTCTGTGGAGCTCCAGGGGGCACGTCACACACAAGGAGTAACCACAGCCAACTGGAGCCCTCCGCCCCGCCCCCATCCACCAGGCCATCAGGTACTGGGGAGTTTTCACCTTGTAGGTATAACTCAAATTCATCTCACTCCTTTTCCCTTGGTTTAGGCCCTTTGCAACTTAGTTATTAGCCCATGGCAATGACATACCTCTAGTTTCTTTTTTAACTTCTGGGGAGGATTAATGTTGCGGAAAATTCTTCAACAGCCCTTACACCAAGCTATTTCCACTCATAAAAAAGAGAAACTTTTCTATTCCCGCTAAGGCATAGATTTCATAATTCTTCCCTCTCCTTCTTAAGGCTATTTTTTTTAATCGACAGCATTTAAACCACGTTAGCGCATACCTTCTAAAATGTAACAATGGTAGAACCCTCTTTGTACTTAGGTGTAGCAAGAACCTCTACAGCTAGTTTATTTGTCATAAATCACTTAATTTGTCCCAAATACATTGACAGGTTTTCCATCCCCCCCCCACTATGTGGGGATGGAAGAGCTCTTGATAGCAGAGTTGGAGGGCTTTGCACCGTCACCTAGGAAGTCACTTACCTGGTGTTCAGTTACCCGGATATGTACTTCGGCCTGCTCTGCTTGGCACTCTGCTAAATGCCTGGGGCTAAAAGATGAGCAGGACATGGTTCCTGTGCATCTGAGCTTCTCCTCCACTGAGGGAGGCTGGTTATGTAAGCAGATACTTTCAATACAATGTGGTAAATGCTGAGCTAGAGAGATAGTTGTAACAGGGTTTTATTCAAGCCCAGAAGGGTAAACTGTAGCCAGCTAGTTATCAGGGAAAGCGTCCTGGAGGAGGTGATATCAGTGAAGAAAAGGAGAGGCAGTTGTATCCCAGGATAAAGGACTAGTATGAGCCAGGCTCTGAGGCCTTGAAACAGGTGACTGTGCCTGGTGGCCCCTGCTGGTGCCCAGCCCACGTCCCCTTTTGTGAACACAAGCTGCTGGAGGCTCACCGCTGCTCCCCCTGCTCTGGAAAATTCCCCTCAGGAGGGAGAGCTGCCTGGGCCCAGAGGTTAGGCTCCATGCCATGTGGGCAGAGCCTGCCCGCCTCCCCTCCCCCAACCTGCAGCCAATGACACAGCCCCCTTGCCTCAGAATGGGATCACCTTGTGGTGTCATTCGTGCTTCACAGCTTTAGGGATCTGGCCAAAGCTAGACTCCAAATGAGGCCACATTCTTGCTTAGCTCCATTCCCTGCACTACCCTGCTTTTCTCCCTCTCTCTCTCTCTCTCTCTCTCTCTCTCTCTCTCTCTCTCTCTCTCGTCCTTCTTGCTGAGAGCTCTCCTTTAGTAGGTTACAAGGACCTGGATCCTTGTCCCAGGCTCTGCTTCCAGGGAACCTGACCTAGGATAGTGTGTTTGATGAACTTCTCCAAATTTGGCATACCTGGTATTTTGACATACTTTGTATTTAAGGTGTGAGTTAAGGAATAATTGGAAGATTAAATCTAAGAATTAGGCAAGAACCAGATCATAGACAACCTTGTGTGCCATATTAAAGACTTTGAGACTTTTTAATTTTATGTTGTCTTTCTATATTGAGCCTTTTATATTAAAGACTAAAATACGGGCTTCCCTGGTGGCGCAGTGGTTGAGAGTCCGCCTGCCGATGCAGGGGACACGGGTTCGTGCCCCGGTCTGGGAGGATCCCACATGCCGCGGAGCGGCTGGGCCCGTGAGCCATGGCCGCTAAGCCTGCGCGTCCGGAGCCTGTGCCCCGCAATGGGAGAGGCCACAACAGCGAGAGGCCCGCGTACCGCAAAAAAAAAAAAAAAAAAAGACTAAAATACTCTTTCTCGGGGATTTCCCTGGTGGCCCAGTGGTTAAGACTCTGCACTCCCAATGCAGGGGGCATGGGTTCGATCCCTGGTCAGGGAACGAGATCCCACATGCCACAACTAAGAGCCTGCATGGCGCAACTAAAGATCTCGTGGGCCGTAACTAAGACCTGGTGCAGCCAAATAAATAAATAAATAAATATTTAAAAACAAAAACAAACAAAAAAAGAATAAGTCTTTCCAAAAAATTAAGATAAAATACTCTTCTTTGAATCATGCTTCCCACTTTTAATGAGGTAGCCTCATCACCTTCAATGACTTATTCACTTAGGTTGAGCCATGGGGGACTACTGGGGTCCTTAGCTAAATATAAATCTCTCTGAAAGTGATAATCCATTACTTAGAGCCATTAATAGTCTAATTCACCTTAAGATATGATGGAGTGTGAGAGATTGTATTGTCCAAAGATGGCCACATCTATGTATTTATCTCACCTGCATGCTCTTATAATGTTACTAATATTCTTCCCACTGTGAGATGGGGTCTATGCCTCCTGCCTTTGAATCTGGGGATGGGAGCTGTGACTGCACTGGCCAATGGCATGCAGTGGAAGCAATGCTAGGAGATGGCCAGGGACTTCCCTGGTGGTCCAGTGGCTAAGACTCCACACTCTCAATGCAGGGGGCCTGGGTTCAATCCCTGGTCAGGGAACTGGATCCCACATGCCCCAACTAAGAATTCACATGCCACAACTAAAGATCCTGCATGCTGCAACTAAAGATTCCCTATGCCACAATGAAGATCCCGCATGCGGCAATGAAGAACCCATGTGCCGCAGCTAAGACCTGGCACATCCAAATAAATAAATAAATATACATTAAGAAATGCTGGGAGATGTCCAAGGCAAGGTCATAAAAGGCAATGGCTTTCACCTGGATCGATTCTCTCTCTCTCTCTCTCTCTCTCTCTCTCTCTCTCTGTCAGGATGATTATTCTTGGAACTCAGCCACCATGTTGTGAGGAAGCCAGGCCACATGAAGAGGCCATATGTTGGTATTCTGGCAGACAGTCCCAGCTACACCCCCAGCTGACACCAGCATCAATCGTCAGACATGTGAGTGAAAGAGCCATCAGATGATTCCAGCTCCCAGCAGACATCATGGGGCAGAAACAAGTTTTCCCTACTGTGTCTAGCCTAAGATCCCAACCCCCAGCAACCATAGAGATAATGCATGATTATTGTTATTTTAAGCCGCTAAGTTTTGGAGAAATAGGTAACTAATACATCTGTCTAGACTCTGAAGTTACAATTTTCCCTTCCAAATCAGCTCCTCTAGCTTCCCTACCCAGGTTAATGGTATCTCCAAGTTCTTTCAGTGACAGAGCTATTTTTAACTCACCCTCGTCTGTCCACTTACATGTAATTAGTTGTCAGGTCCTATAGATTTCCTTTCTACAGTGTCTCTGCCATCTATCCTTTTCCTCAGTACTGTCTCTCTCCAGATTAAACTAAACCCCAGCTCTCATCATTTTCATACCCCTGCTCTAAAACTGTCAACTTTCACAAAAACATACCTTCTAGATGAATTCTATAATTTCATCTGGAATATATGTATGCATATATATATTCTAAATATATATATATTCTCTCTATACATATGTTTACAGAAATAATGCTTTGCTTGTTCATTGTAACAAATTCAGGTTTGTTACCATACAGACGTGTGCAAAAAAGTGAATGTTTCACTCACCAGAGGTAATTACTGTTAACATTTGCTATGTTACATTCCAGACATTTTTCTAGGTAAATGTGAGTGTTTGTGTGTATTCTAGGCATGTGTGTGTGTGTGTGTGTGTGTGCGTGCGTGCGTGTGAGAGAAAGAGCATGCTACGTGTTATATACACATACATGATAGATACATTTAAAAAACATTGTTTATAAAAATAGGATCACAGCACACATCTTGTTCTACAATTTTGTTTTTTACCCAACATTATTACTTCCTGGTTACCTTTTCATGACAGCACAATGCAGCTCTACTTCATTTTAAAAGTTGCACAGTATTGCACCATAATTTATTTAACCATTTCCCTATTGAAAACATTTGGCTGTTTCTACATTTTGCTATCAAATAGTGCTGCAGTGAGTATTGTTGTGCAAATATCTTTATGGACTTGTGCCATTTCCGTAGATTAGAGTCCTAGAAAATGCAGTCACTGGATCATAAGGTGTGGACAATTACGGATTGACAGGGAGCGCTAAACTGTCCCTCTCATGTGGTGGTGTCGATTTTCACCCTCATAATACTGTGTCGGTGCCCATTTTCCCACACTCCAGCCAAAACAGGCTACTATTAATCATTTTTAATTTTTGCAAAGCTAATAATAAAACGTACTTCTGCATTGTTGCTTTAATTTGTATTTATTTAATTGGCGCAGTTGAATAGTTTTTTCAGAATTTTATGAGCCACTTATATTTCCCTTTCCATGAATTGACTCATACCCTTTATCCATTTTCCTATTGAATTTTCAATATTTCTTAATACTTTCTACGTGCTTTTTATACAGTATGACTCTTAATTCTGTTGTAAATATTTAATCCGACCAGTTGATATGTGTTTTGTGTGTGTATTTAACATCTTTATTGGAGTATAATTGCTTTATAACGGTGTGTTAGTTTCTGCTTTATAACAAAGTGAATCAGCTATACATATACATATGTCCCCATATCTCTTCCCTCTTGCATCTCCCTCCCTCCCACCCTCCCTATCCCACCCCTCTAGGTGGTCACAAACCACCTACCTGATCGCCCTGTGCTATGTGGCTGCTTCCCACTAGCTATCTATTTTACGTTTGGTAGTGTATATATGTCCATGCCACTCTCTCACTTTGTCACAGCTTACCCTTCCCCCTCCCCGTATCCTCAAGTCCATTCTCTGGTAGGTCTGTGTCTTTATTCCCGTCTTACCCCTAGGTTCTTCATGACATTTTTTCCCTTAGATTCCATATATATATGTTAGCATATGGTATTTGTCTTTCTCTTTCTGACTTACTTCACTCTGTGTGACAGACTCTAGGTCCATCCACCTCACTACAAATAACTCAATTTCGTTTCTTTTTATGGCTGAGTAATATTCCATTGTATATATGTGCCACATCTTCTTTAGCCATTCATCCGATGATGGACACTTAGGTTGCTTCCATCTCCTGGCTATTGTAAATAGAGCTGCAATGAACATTTTGGTACATGACTCTTTTTGAATTATGGTTTTCTCAGGGTATATGCCCAGTAGTGGGTTTGCTGGGCCGTATGGTAGTTCTATTTGTAGTTTTTTAAGGAACCTCCATACTGTTCTCCATAGTGGCTGTACCAATTCACATTCCCACCAGCAGTGCAAGAATGTTCCCTTTTCTCCACACCCGATATGTGTTTCAACTTTGTTCATGGTGTCTGTTAAAAGTTTTAACTTTTCTTCTGTCAAGTTTGATTGATGTATTCTTTATGGCTTCAGGGTTTGTTGTGTTTTAAGAAGCTCTCTCCAATCCATGATTATAAAAAAATGTTCTCTATTTTCTCCTAGTACATTCATGGTTTTATTTTTCAAATGTTTAGATCTTTATTCCAAAGGCCAAAAAAAATCACATTAGCAACAAAATGGATTATAACTTCAGTCTCTCAAAATGGTACTGATTAAGCAAATTATGGTGTATACATACATACTGGACAGCTATTAAGATTGATAAGGTAGATAAATCCTTAAAAAGTTGTTTACCAGGACTTCCCTGGTGGCACAGTGGTTAAGAATCCCCCTGCCAATGGGGGGGGACACAGGTTCGAGCCCTGGTCTGGGAAGATCCCACATGCCGCGGAGCAACTAAGCCCGTGTGCCACAACTACTGAGCCCACGTGCCACAACTACTGAAGCCCACGTGCCTAAAGCCCGTGCTCCGCGACAAGAGAAGCCACCGTGATGAGAAGCCCGCGCACCGCAACGAAGAGTAGGCCCTGCTCACCGCAACTAGAGAAAAGCCCGCATGCAGGAACAAAGACCCAATGCAGCCAAAAATAAATTAAATAATTTTTAAAAAGTTGTTTACCAAATTAAGTGAAAAAGACAGAAGGCATAGTATGATTCCACATTTATGTATATGCATAAAATGTCTGGAAGTACATATACCACAGCTTTAATAGTTCTTTCTGTGAAGTAGGCAAGTCTATGGAGAACTTTAATTTTTTTCTTTATAGTTAAAAATTTTGTTCTATTATTGTCAGAAAAGGGAGAGATTTTTTCACTTAGAAAAACACTGCATGAATGATGTGAGTGTTAGAAACATGCTACACATGGATAAAAGAAAAAAGGAACACGATGGAGGAAACAATGAGAAAGCAGTTAGAAAACTACGGTTGACATCAATTCACATCTGTTAACTGTGGGAGCTGACTACAGAGACATAATTAGACTTAACATCAAATGGACTTTACAAATACACAGACCATTTCCCATTGTTTAACGTAGCTCAAATATAAGAACACTTCCTTGCTCTTTGGCAAACATCTGTGGTAAATCAAAATTCTGATTAAATTAACACTATTCAAATAAGCTGCTGAAACAAGGAGACATGTCAGAAAATAACATAATTTTCAATTAAAAGAGAAAAAACCTTTAATGGCTCCCCATCACTTAAGACTGTATTTCCCAAACTTGTTTGAACATCAAAATCATTCTGGGTATTGTTGATAGATTTTCAGGCACCACCCCAGACCTGAATCTAATTATGACCCAGAATCTAAATCTTCATTGAAGGGGTCTGGGATTCTGTAGTTTTAACAAGCTCTCAGATAATTCTTCTAATCAGACATATTCAGAAAACTAAATTTGTGATCTACAGAAATAAACACAAACCCTTTACCTGGACACTTAAAATCTCTGTAACTCCTGTCAGCATTTGCAACTTCATGTGAAGTATAATGCTGCCAATTGTTGGAATGTGTTAGGTGTTACCCAGGAAGAATGTTTTTTAATTGAGATATAATTCACATACCATACAATTAATCTTTTTAAAAAGTACAATTCAGTGGCAGTTAGCATATTCACAAGATTGTGCAACCATCACCACTCTCTAATTCCAAAACATTTCATCATCCCCAAAAGGAAACCCCATGGCCATTAGCAGTCACTCCCCATTTTCTCCCAATCCCACCAGCTCTGACATCCACTAGTCTAAGTTCTGGCTCTATGGATTTGCCCATTCTGGATCTTTCCTATAAGTGGAATCATACAGTATGTGGCCCTTTGTATCTGACTTTTTTCACTTTACATAATATTTTCAAGATTCATCCATGTTGTAGCATCTATCAGTACCTCATTCCTTTTCATGGCTGAATATTATTCCACTGTATGGATATAACACATTTTAATTACCAGTTGATGCATATGTGGGTTATTTCCACTTTGGGGCTATTATGAATAATGCTGCTGTGAACATTCACGTCTGGGAAGCTTTTAAAACTACCAGATTCCCAGTTCTCACCTCAGACCAATGGAATAAAAGTATCTGAGGGGTGGGGGGTAGGTGATGACTGGACATGCTTTTTTTGAAAATTAAGTTTACCAGGTGATTCTAATGGGCATCCAGAATGGAGAATAATCAGGCTAGATATCCCTAAGGGAGTGGTCTTAAAATGTGGTCCCTGAACCAGCAGTATTGGCTAGGACTTGTTAGAAATACAAATTTCCAAGCCCCACCCCACACCTCCCCTATCAGAATATTCTGAGAGATGCAGGCAGAAAACTGTGCTTTAATAAGCCCTCCAGGCAATTCTGATGCACACTCAAGTGTGAGAACCACTGTGCATCCAATTGCCATCTTAAAATACCCCAAATTCTGAATTTCAAAACACATTTCCAGAAAGATGGAGTAGATGTGCTTTCACCTCTTCCTCCCACGAAGTACAGTTTAAAACTCTGGACATTTTTAATAAAAACAAACCCAAGAAGACACTGAAAGGTGGAGAGAAAAAGGCAGAAGGAGTAGGAACCTGGAGGATGCAAGGCTCTAAACAATGGTGAATTGTCTTGGTTTTCTTTTTGCCTCCTAGATCCCAGGATGGGTACACAGGCAGAAAAGGCAAAGACAGAAAAGCCCCAAGGAAAGCCTGCTCTCTCCAGCCAAAGGACAAGGAGAGGGGCAGCCTAGCAAGACAGAAACCTTTCAGACAATGAATGCTCTACTGCAGCCAAACCCCACAGAAAAGACTGTGGCCCCAATCCACCCATGCTAGTGAAGGCCTAGTGTGGAACCTAGACTTCCACCCTCCACAGCCTGTAACAAGGCTCCTGACCCCCCTTTAGGGTGAAGTCAGAGGAAGCCTAGTGAAGAGTCCGAGAGGCAGAACTAGCATCCCTGCGAAACAGTAATGAGGAGCCACCCTAGGTGTCAATGCAGGCCAAGTGGAGAACCTGGACTTCTACCTTCATCTGTAGGTAAAGAGGCCGTGTCTGCCCTTCCCCTGCCAGAACAGTGTCAGAAGAAACTAGCTAAAATGGAAGGCTTAAATAAGAGCCAGAGTCTCACAGCATAATACAAAAATGTCCATTAAAAAAATCACTTGTCATACAAAGAATCAGGAAGCTCTCCCATAATGGAAAAAGACAATCAGTGGATGCCAACACCAAGATGACAGAGATGTTAGAATTAGCCAGCAAAGCTTTTAAAGGAGTCATCATAAAAATGCTTCAAGTAGCAATTATGGACACATTTGAAACAAAAATAAGAAAATCCCAGAAAAGAAATGAAAGAAGTTTAAAAAAAAAGAATTGAAATTTTAGAATTGAAAAATACAAAAATAAAAAATGCAATTGATGGCCAATCAGCAGAATGGACAGGATAGAGGAAAGAAGCATTGAAGTTGAAAATAGAGCAATAAAAATTTCCTTTTATAAAAACTCTTATAATGGAGACATTTGGACTATAACAAAAGATCTAACATTTATGTCAATAGAGTCCCAACAGAGAAGAAGGAGGAGCTGAAAAAATATTTTAAAAAATAATGCCAAAAAATTTTGGCAAAAGAAACAAACTCACAACTCCAAGAAGCTGCACAAACCTCAAACAGGATAAATCCAAAGAAATTCAGGCCAAGATAAATCACAATAAAAACTAAATACAAAAGGAAAATTTTGAAATCAAACAGGGAGAAATGACACCTTACCAACAGGGGAAAACTAATTCAAATAACAGCAGACTTCTCATCAGAAACCATGGCGGGCAGAAGGAAGTGACAACATTTTCAAGTGCTGAAAGAAAAGAACTGGCAGTCCAAAATTCTGTTTTCAGCAAAAATATCTTCCAGGAATGAAGGTGAAATCAAGACGGTCTCAGATGAAGATAAACTAAGAGAATATGATGCCAGTGGGAAAGAATGTTTACAGAAACTTTTATAAACAGACAGGAAATAATAAAAGGAGTCTCAGATTATCAGGAAGGGAGAAAAACAGAATGAACAAAAAATATGGTAAATACAATAGACTTTTGTCTCCTTTGGAGTTTTCTAAATTATGTCTGATGTTTGAAGCAAAAACTACAACACTACCTTGACCTGGTTGTCAATTATTTGAGACAATTATATTACAGTTGGGGGAAATGAAAGGGACATAAAGGGAGATGAAGTTTCTACACTCACCTGAACTGGTAAAATGATGATACCAGTAGACTGTGATAAACTACGTATGCATAATAAAATACCTAGAGCAGCCACTAGAAAAGCTGTACAAAGAGATACACTAAAAACACTATCGATAACTCAAAATAGAATTCTAATAAATGTTTTAAAAACCACAGGAAGGCAGGAACAATGAAACAGAGAAAAGTAGCAGGAATAGAGGATCATTACATGATAAAAGAGCCAATCCCAACTGTGTATGCACCAAATGGCAGAGCTGAGAAATTTGTAAAGCAGAAAAAGAATAGAACTGAAAGGCAAAAATAGACAGATTCACAGTTATGGTTGAAATTTCAACACTCTCTCAACAATTTATAGAACCACCAGGCAGAAAATCTGCAAAGATACAGAAGAACTCAACACTATCAACCAAAAGGGTCTAATCAACATTTAGAGCCTACTCCATCCAACAACAGCAGAATGCATCTACTTTTCAAGCGCCCATAGAACATAATAACAAGATAGACCATACTCTGGGCCCTAAGGCAAACCTCAATAAATGTAAAAGAACTGAAGGCAAATAGAGTTTGATTTCTGATCACAATGGGATCAAACTAGAAATTAATAAGTGAAAGATAACAGGAAGGTTTTTAAACACTGGGAAACTATAGAACACACTTCTAAATAAATTCATAGATCAAAGAAGTTGTTTCAAGGGAAATTTAAAAATACATTGAACCAAATTAAAATGATAATACAACATATAATTTTTGAGACCATGCTAAAGCAGTGTTAAAGGGCCAGTAAGGTTATGGCACTAAATGCTTATGTTAGAAAAAAAGAAAAGTATCAAATTAGTAATCCAAGCTCCTATTTTAAGAACCCAGAAAAAGAAGAGCAAAATAAACCCAAAGCAAGAATGATGGAAATAATAAAGAGCACAAATCAGTGACATTGAAAATGGAAAAAACATTACAGAAAATCAATGAAAAGAGAAGCTGGTTCTTTTAAAGAGTATATAAAATTTAAAAACCTCTAGCAAGAATGAAGAAGAAGCGAGATGACACAAATGACTAATATCAGGAATGAAACAGGGAATATCACTACAGACTCTGTAGCCATTAAAAGGATAATAACAGAATACTACAAACAACTCTACACACGTAAATTTGAGAACTTAGATAAAATGGACCAATTGCTTGGAAAGCACAAACTGCCAAAACTCACCCAATATGAAACAGATAATTTGAATAGCACGATAACAATGAAGGAAATTGATTCTGTAATTTTAAGTCTCCCTTAAAAGACATCTCCTGGCCCAGATGGTCTCACTCAAGAATTTTACCAAACATTTAACAAACAATTAACGCTAATAATCCACCACATCTTCCAGAAAATAGAAGAGGGGAACACTTCTTCAACTCATTTTATGAGGCCAGTTTTACCCTGATATCAAAACCAGACAAAGAGGTTGCAAAAACAAAAACAAAAATTATAGACCAATAGCCTTCACGAACTTAGATGAAAAAAAATACTTAAGAAAATATTAGCAAATAGAATCCAGAGATATAACAAGTCTATACCTTAACCAAATGACTTTTTTTCCAGAGATGGGTCAGTAGTTTTAAAAAATGAATCAATGTAATCCACTATAATAACTGGATAAAGAAGAAAAATCACATGATCATATCAATCGATGCAGACAAAATTTGACAAAATCCAACAACTATTTATGATTTTTAAAAAACTATCGGAAAATAGAAATAGAGGGTAACTTCCTCAACTTGATAAAGAATATCTGCAAAAGTCTTCAGCTAACATCATGCTTCATGGGGAAAGAATAAATACTTTCTCCCTAAGATGGGGAACAAGGCAAGGATGTCTGCTTTTACTGTGGCTATTCAACATAGTACTGGAAGTTCTCTACAAAGTAATAAGGCAAGAAAAGGAACAAGTCATATAGATCAGAAAGGAAGAGGTAAAACTGTCACTATTTGCAGATGATATAATTGTCTATGTAGAAAATCCCAAGGAATCTACCACAAAACTCTTAGAACTGATAAGTAAGTTCATCAAGTTCCCAGGATACAAGATAGAATATAAATTAATTGCATTTCTGTATACTAGCAATGAATATGTAGGCACCAAAATTAAAAATACAATACCATTTATAATTGCTCAAAAATGAAATAATTAAGTGTAAATCTAACAAAGCATGTAAAGGACTATGATTTGTATGCTGACAACTACATAAGACTGATCAAGAAATCAAAGACTACCTAAATAAATATAGAGAGTATTGTGTTCATGGATTGGAAGACTCAGCATAGCAAATACTTCAGTTCTCCTCAAATTGATGTACAGCTTTAACACGATTCAAAATCTTAGCAAGATTTCTGGCAAATATAAACAAGATTATTCTAGAATTTTTATGGGGGCTTCCCTGGTGGCACAGTGGTTAAGAATCTGCCTACCAATGCAGGGGACACGGGTTCAAGCCCTGGTCTGGGAAGATCCCACATGCTGCGGAGCAACTTAGCCCAGGTGCCACAACTACTGAGCCTGCGCTCTAGAGCCTGTGAGCCTCAACTACTGAAGTCTGCATGCCTAGAGCCCGTGCTCCACAACAAGAGAAGCCACTGCAATGAGAAGCCCGTGCACTGCAACGGAGAGTAGCCCCTGCTCACCACAACGAGAGAAAGCCCACGTGCAGCAACAAATACCCAACTCAGCCAAAAATAAAAAAGAAAATATCAGTAAATTGAACTTCATCAAAAAGCAAAAAGAAGTTTGCTGTGTGAAAGACCTTGGGAAGAAGATGAAAAGACTAGCTACAGACTGAAAGAAAATACTTGTAAACCACACATCTGACAAAGGACTAGTGTCTAGCATATATAAAGAACTTTCAAAACTCAACAGTAAAAAAGCAAGTAATTCAATTAGAAAATGGGCAAAACACATGAACAGACATTTCACTGAAGAGGATACAAAGATGGAAAATAAGCAAATAAAAAGATACTCAATATCATTAGCCATTAGGGAAATATAAATTATAGCAACAATGAAATCTCGCCTATCAGAATGGCTAAATTTGAAACAACAAAAAAGTAACAATACCAAACAATGGCCAGGATGCAGAGAAACTGAATCACTTACATATTGTGGATGAGAATGTGAAGTGGCATAGCCACTCTGAAAAATAGTTGGGAAATTTCTTAAAAACTCATCATAGGGCTTCCCTGGTGGCACAGTGGTTAAGAATCCACCTGCCAATGCAGAGGACACGGGTTCAAGCCCTGGCCAGGGAAGATCCCACATGCCGCGGAGCAACGAAGCCTGTGCGCCACAACTACTGAGCCCACATGCCACAACTACTGAGCCCGCACGCCTAGAGCCCATGCTCCACAACAAGAGAAGCCACCGCAATGAGAAGCCCACGCACCACAGCGAAGAGTAGCCCCTGCTTGCCGCAACCAGAGAAAGCCAGCGCACAACAGCAAAGACCCAACGCAGCCAAAAATAAAGACTTTAAAAAAACCTCATCATATTACCCATGATAACTGCCACTCGGGTATTTATCCCAGAGAAATGAAAACTCCACCCTTAAAACCTGACACTACTGAGACCCAATGCACCAGACCAGAAAAGGGGGCTGGTGAGGGTGTCTGGGCCTCCCTGTTCCAGCCCTATTTTGACCTATTAAAGTTTTCCCCATCTTTAAAATATTTGAATATCAGCAATTTAATATTTTTCTACCGAAATATCTCTGCTATGTCATCTCTGTTACTGTACCTTGACTTTCAGCTATCCACACCCAGCTTTCCTCTCCTCTACTAGGTTGTGAGGTCCTTAATGTACTCTTTCTTTCTGTAATCCACACCACCACCTAGAACAGGGCTTTGCACCCACTGTTGGTGGGAGTGGTCAGTCTCTAAGACCCAAGGTTCTCGGACTGTCGTGTGCCTAAGAGCCATGGAGAATGCTTGTTTCAATGCAGGCGCATGGGCTTCATCTCAGACTCTGGGTGTAGAATCGAGAAGTCTGCATTTCACAAGCTCCCCAGCACATTCAGGCACTCAGAGTACTGCACATGGAGAACTTCCGGTTAGGGTTAAGTGTTCAGGCAAGGCAGAGGGCTTGTTAAAATCACAGATACCCAAGCTTTATTATGTCTTGCAGTATTCTTTCTAATGAAGTATCTCAACCTTGGCTACACATTAGAATCACCTTGGGGATTTAAAAAAGTCTACATGCCCAGACCACACCCCAGAACAATTAGAACAATGTCTGAGCCCAGGATGTCAGTATTTTCAAGAGCTCTCTAAACAGTTTTGTTGTTCATTCATGGTTGGGAAACACAGTGAAAATAGGAAGGGCAATGACCTGGTCAGGATTCACTCTAAAACAGTGAGAAGGCAGAAAGAAGCAACGTGATCAGGTGAGGGTCGTACTTGTTGGTCCTTGCTTGGCTTCTAATTACAAGGGTGGAGATGCAGTAGGAAGAGCCACTGTTACAGCCCAAGCGCATTGTATTAGACAGTCATTTGCTCACTACAATGTGAACTCCGTGAGGGCAGGGACTATCTATCTTGTTCTCTGTTGTATCCCCAGCACCCAGTGCTAATTATGTGTTTGTATCATCAACTAAAGAATAAGCCCCATTTTAGGATCATCTGCCCCAGAATCACCTGAGAAATCACCCCAGAATCACTCATTGAAACAACAGATACCCTGCCCTATCGCACTACCGCTTTTCTTTCTATTCTGTCCAGAGTAGTTCTACTGATATTCCCATGTCTTTTTCACTAATCCAGTCTTCATAGCATCCTCCAAAGTACTCCATTATGAAACCCTTTCAAAGTAGTTCGCAGGATGAAAGCATCCATTCATTCACCAAATATTTCTTGATGAATAAGCCCTCGACCCTGAAGAAACAGCATTCCAGTAGGGAATACACACACCAAACAAATGAACACACTAATAAATATATACCTATAAATCATGAGAAGTTCCATGAAAGAAAAGAATGTGATGTGCTGTAAGGATGAATAACAGGAGACACTAACAGATTGAAGACTCAGGGAAGGCCTCTCTGAGGAAGCAGCATTCCAGCAGATTTGGAAAATGTCTGAGAGTTAGTCAGTTGAAGAGTGGCAGAGGAGGGCTACCCTGGTGGTGCAGTGGTTGAGAGTCCGCCTGCCAATGCAGAGGACACGAGTTCAAGCCACGGTCCGCGAAGATCCCGTATGCCGCGGAGCGGCTGGGCCCGTGAGCCATGGCCGCTGAGCCTGCGCGTCCGGAGCCCGTGCTCCGCAACGGGAGAGGCCACAACAGTGAGAGGCCCTCGTACCGCAAAAAAAAAAAAAAAAAAAAAAAAAAGTGGCCAGGCATTTGTCCTCAGGAGTGTGTGGGCTGCTCTGTCACTGGGACAGCAGCAGCGGGACAACCCCATCCCGGAGAGCTTCGAGGGCTCGGGCTCCCCTGGTGGGAGATGAGACAGGACAGGCTAGGGACCGCAGCCACCCCGTGCAGCTCTGAGACCCTAAGGAGCGAGCTTCACCTTCCGCGCAGCTTGTCCACGGCCGCGTGCATTTCTTACCTTATTCTAGGGCTTTCGTCTCCGTTTCCCGGCTAGAGGAGAAGCCGCCGCCGCCGCACCCACAGCTGCGCCACGTCAGCCACAGACGCTTCCCAGAAGCCCCTGCGCTTCCGGCCGCCTTGACCCTCGACCCCCAAGGCCAAAGGTGAAGGCGGACTTGCCTGACCTCTGACCTCTGACCCCACATCACAGTGACAGAACACCCAAGAAAGGAGCGGAGGGAGGTGTGAGGCCAGTTTCCTTCATTTTCCCTCCAGATGCCCAGCGCTGGGCTCAGAGCCCCTGGAGAACTCTGGGGACGGGAAGCAGGGACTCTGCAGGGCCACTTAGGAGCAGAGAGAGGAAGCGAGAGGGTTAACTCTTATATAGGAACAGAAAGGCTATTTCCTAGAGTCGGTATATCCTTAGCGGAGTGGGAAACTAAAACAGAACTCGGGGCTTCCCTGGTGGCGCAGTGGTTGAGAGTCTGCCTGCTGATGCAGGGGACGCAGGTTCGTGCCCCGGTCCGGGAAGATCCCACATGCCGCGGAGCGCCTGGGCCCGTGAGCCATGGCCGCTAAGCCTGCGCGTCCGGAGCCTGTGCCCCGCAATAAGAGAGGCCGCGACAGTGACAGTGAGAGGCCCGCGCACCGCGATGAAGAGTGGCTCCCGCTCACCTCAACTAGAGAAAGCCCTCGCACAGAAACGAAGACCCAACACAGCCAAAAATAAATAAATAAAAAATCACAGCCAAATTGGGAATGATAAGCATTATCAGGTGTGACCTGTAGGCCTTGGCAAAGCAAACTTCGAAAAAAAGAGTGGCAGAGGAGAGCTTTCTAGGCAGATGAAATAGCCAACGTGGCTGTCCAGTGTCAAGGAAGAACTTGGTGCTTTTGAACTGAAAGAAGGCTGGAACACAGTAACACGTGGCGGAGCAGCTAATGAGGAGTGCAGTGGGGGACAGTTCATGCAGGGCTTTGTGGGAGAGAGGAAGGAGCCTGGTTTCTTCCTGAATGTGGTGGGAAGCCAGTGTAAGGTTGGCGTGGGGGAAGTGCGTGATCTGATTCACACAGCTGCTGTCTAGGCCAAAATTGTAGCAGGGCAGGATGGGAAGCAGGGGATTCCCATGGGAGGCTCTTAGTGTACCCTGGTGGAGTAGCAGAGGAGGGGAGAAATAGATGATTTGGGATGTTTTTGCTGGAAAAATGAGTCTTTTCCCCCACTCTAGCCCTCTCTGTACTCTAAAAAGGAGAAGTCGTATAAAGCTCCCTGTTAGGACACAGGGGCACGTACCCGTAAGGCTAGACATGCCAACACACAAGAACAGACCACAAGACGCGACAGCTTTGCTTCAACCATTTCAGTTGGAAAGAAACCAGCATCTTAGGTGAAATCAATGACAGATTCTTTCAAAGCATTACTGGTCCATTGGTTGGTTACCTTATTTTTATTTTTTTATTGAGGTATAATTTAATTCTGTTAAAGGCACAGACCTTGAGTGTACAGTTTTATGATCTTTGAGAAATGTAAAAATCCATGTTACTATTACCCAAGTAACCCCAGAAAGTCCCCTTGTGCCTCCTTCCAGGCAATCCCTACTGCCTTGTAGGTACCCACTGTCCTGAATCATGTCCCCATCAGTTATTTCTGCCCGTTTTTTACCTTTATATAAGTGGAATCATACTGTATATATTCTTTTGTGTCTGGCTTTTTTCTCTCATCACAATGTTGTGGAGAGTCATCCTTTCTGTTGCTGAATAGCTTTTCATCGTATGAATACACTACAGTTTGTTCACCCATCATCCTGTTAATGAAAATTTGAATGGTTTCTCATTAGTTAACTTTCAGTCTGTCTCCAGTTTCATTAGTAGACCAAGGTCCAGCTTCAATTCATTTTTCACTTTTTAGCCTTATCTCATCATTTTCTACTTCAAATTCCACCTCTTATTACCCTTCTATTTATCAATTCCTTTCCATAAAATCTTTTAACCTTTTCTATGGGGATGCCCTTCTGTTTTTATCTCAGACAATTCCAGTTACACTCACACATATGAGTGAGAATACTCATATTCTCACTCCAGTTGTATCTATCCCTACAAAACAGATGACAAAAGTCAGCTAGATTCTTATTTAGAATATGTTTCCTTACGGAAAAATGATTCCTAGATGTGATGGTAATCCAGGTAGGTGATAAAGGCTGTGTCTCATTTGTGATTTTAATTTCATAGAGAGTATATGTTTTTCTCAAAACTGGTAAAATGAATTGCTTTAAAACCTTACATTTCCCAAAACTAAAAACATGAGGGAGAAAAGTGACATTGTTTTGCATTTTTAAAAATCTCTTTAATGTCTGGTATAATAAAAGACAGCTAGATTCACATATCTGCTCTGTGTTGAGTCGGTTGTCATATGTTGTTTTGGTTACAGTATGTGAAAAAAATCAGGACTTATATAGATACAAAGCTGGGAAAAAAAGGAGGGTGTTAATAACTTTCTCAGATAATTATGGATATTCTTTGATACTACATCACGTGCCATGTATTCTGATAGCTCTGGGAACTTTGGAAGATTGGAGTGGTGGGGCTGGCGTAATCCAATTGTGGAGGCGTTGAAGGAGCTCTGTACCTTCCTACAGATGCTAACCCAGGCTTCAACCAGAGCAGGGTTTCTCAGCCTCGCCTCTCTTGATATTTCGCACCGGATCATTCTTTGTTGTGTGTGGGCGGGAGGCGTACTATGCATTGTACGATGTTTAGCAGCATCCCTGGCCTTTACCAGGTAGATATCACCTCCCCCAACACGTGACAACCAAAGATGTCTCCAGACATGGCCAGATATCGCCTGGTGGGGCGAAGTCACCCCTGATCAAGAACCACCGGACAGGGCTTTCCTGGTGGCGCAGTGGTTGAGAGTCCGCCTGCCGATGCAGGGGACACGGGTTCGTGCCCCGGTCCGGGAAGATCCCACATGCCGCGGAGCGGCTGGGCCCATGAGCCATGGCCGCTGAGCCTGCGCGTCCGGAAGCCTGTGCTCTGCAATGGGAGAGGCCACAACAGTAAGAGGCCCGCGTATTGAAAAAAAAAAAAAAAAAAGAACCACTGGACAGACACTCCAGAAAGAACCTTTTGGCTGGACTGAACAATTGAGGATGAAAGTTGTATTATAAGGAATATGTATTTGTAGGTAACTTTACTTAAATTTCTCAGTTGAAAATACAAATGACAACAACTATCATTTACTAAGCCCTATCAGGCGCTTTGTAAACATGAACTACTTCATCCTCACAGTAACACTAGGAGGTAGGTATTAATATTCCCATTTTACAGATGAGGAAATAAAAACTCAGAAAAGTTAAGTCACGTGCCTAAGAGAGGAGCAGAGCTGGGATTAGTATCTTCATCTAATTGACTCCTAAGCTATGCTTTATACACCATAGTATTAGTTTTGTTAGAAATGTAGTGTCCTCCGCAGTATATTAATACTGGCACATATTGTATAATCCTGTCTGATGACCTTACTGGGATCATAGAATCATGCATGATTTTAAATGGGAAATAGAATAGAGGGTGACTTCTTGACCTAGTACCTGGAATAGCTTTGGGATAAACGTAATTGAAGCATTACTTTGATGGATTACAGAGACTTCTGAGGTGAGTTAAGATCAAAGAGATGCGAATAAGGCCTCGAGGCACCAAATTACCCATCTCATTGGTTCTAGAAGCCATGGCGATAATGAATCAAGCAGTCTTGTGAAGATGTTGGCAGGACTCTTTCTGATACCTTTGATTATCTCCCTCAAGGGGGAACAATACCACCTCTGATTGACCCCAGGCCTGGCTGTTAAGCCCTTTGCTTTAGTTGAGGAGAAAAATGTTCGGGGGTATGTAGACCACGCACTCTAACCTCTAATGCAGTGTTCTCCCAAGTGCCCATCACAACCCTTTCGGGGTCAGGAAATCATTTGAAAACCAATAGAGGAGACCAGAGTAGCAAGTATCAAAAGGCCTCACACACTATAAGCAGGACCGGTGACAGAGTTGGCAGAGCAAAATGGAAATGTGGGACTGCCTTATCAAAAAGCAGATAAAAAGTATTGTTAAAGTTGTTCAAATATAAGCATTTTTCCTTTCTTCCACAACCTCCCACTTCACTTGTCATAGTATTTTTTCATGTGCTATTGATTGTCATCCTAAGTTAAAAAAGATGTTTTTCATTATTAATGGGAATTTTCCCTTACATCTTTTTGTCTTGCAATGCCAGTTTAAAACGCAAATGTCAGTACTCTGTAATGACCTATATTGGAAAAGAGTTTTTTAAAGTGTGGATATACATATATGCATAACTGATTCACTTTGCTGTACACCTGAAACTAACACAACATTTTACATCAACTGTACTCCAAGAAAAATTAAAAAATAAAATAAACGCAAATGTAAGAGCATCTAACTTATATGCAAAATCACCAAAATTACATAATTCTACAGCTCATACATGCATATATATTATGTAGGTCGTTCTTACCAGAGCAATGGGCTGGCTCTGCACAAAACTAATTCAACTGTTTTTTTCTTTTTTAACATCCTTACTGGAGTATAATTGCTTTACAATGGTGCGCTAGTTTCTGCTTTATAACAAAGTGAATCAGTTATACATATACATATGTTCCCATATCTCTTCCCTCTTACGTCTCCCTCCCACCCTCCCTATCCCACCCCTCTAGGTGGTCACAAAGCACTGAGCTGATCTCCCTGTGCTATGCGGCTGCTTCCCACTAGCTAGCTATTTTACGTTTGGTAGTGTATGTATGTCCATGCCCCTCTCTCGCTTTGTCCCTTCCCCCTCCCCGTATCTTCAAGTCCATTCTCTAGTAAGTCTGTGTCTTTATTCCCTTCTTGCCCCTAGGTTCTTCATGACCATTTTTTTTTAGATTCCATATATATGTGTTAGCATACAGTATTTGTTTTTCTCTTTCTGACTTACTTCACTCTGCACTTCTTCGCACACAAGACTTCTACCCACACCCTCCCTTCAGCTGACTGATGAGTAAGGGACAATGAGAGGGAAAGCCTTGCCTTATCGTCCGCTTTCCTTCTCTGTCATCATTTCCAGCATAAGAGGTTAGCTAATATAGGAAAGTAACACAATAGGATGTGATACGGTTCCTCGGCCTTCATGTTTCTCAGAACTCGATTGCATGCCTTCTGCGCTGGAAACAAGTTTCCTCTCCAGCGAGAGGAAAGGAGGGCCTCTTTGGTTTGTCACTACCACTACTCCCCCACCTCAGCCCCACCTTCCTCAGCACACTCACCTTGTCCTTGCTTTCAGCCCTGCTGAACTCCCAAGCGTCGCAGGCCAGGGCAGTTCCCTGATTACAGGGCATCAAAAACACTACGTGCCAGTGGGCCAGCAAGAGGTGGCAGCACCCACACATACCGCCTGAATGGCGTCTGCTCGCAGCCATGCTCTGCTCTTCCACCTGACTTCACTTGCAAAGCACAAGTTCAAAAATCAAATTATTCAGAATTTCAAGACAGTGACAGCAGGACATTAAATCAAATGTGGGCCCGAGCACGGACTCCTGTGCTACCTTAGAGGTCACATGCCTAGGCAGCCGGCCCTGATCAAAAAGTATTGTCTGTGCATAGAAAACAAACTTATGGTGACCAAAGGGGGAGGGGGGTATAAATTAGGAGCTTGGGATTAACATATACACACTACTATATATAAAATAGATAAGCAACAGGGCCTACTGTATAGCATAGGGAACTATACTCAGTATTCTGTAATAACCTATATGGGAAAAGAATCTGAAAAAGAATGGGTATATGTATAACTGATTCACTTTGCTGTACACCTGAAACTAACATGACACTGTAAATCAACTATACTTCAAAAAAAAGGAGGTATTGTCTCTGATATTTTATTCCAGGTGTGTGAGTGAGTGTGTGCTATGTGTGTACTGGGATTGTCATCAAAGTTTGAGAGCCCCTACTTTTCCCCTTCCCCCCCTCTACTAGGGGCTGGAGATTTTTCTGGGGGGGTGTGGTAAAGTGATTTTAGTTAGAAGAGGACTGGGGACTGCTCTTCAGTGTGGAGCAAGTTCTCTCCACGTTATCCCTCAACCCAGGGGTGTCCCCATCCCCCGGACCACAGACTGGTGCCAGTCCGTGGTCTGTTAGGAACCGGGCTGCACAGCAGGAGGTGGGCAGCAGGCGAGTGAGCGAAGCTCTGTCTGTATTTACAGCCATTCCCCATCGCTCGCATTACCGCCTGAGCTCCGCCTCCTGCCAGATCAGCAGCTGCATTAGATTCTCATAGGAGCGCGAACCCTACTGTGAACTGCGCATGCGAGGGATCTAGGTTGCGCGCTCCTTGTGAGAATCTAATGCCTGATGATCTGACGTGGAGCTCAGGCAGTGATGCTAGTGCTGGGGAGCGGCTGCAAATACAGATTAGCATCAGCAGATAGGTTTGTCTGCACAGAGACCATAATAAATCCATTGCTTATAGACTCATACCAAAACCCTATCAGTGAGTGACGAGTGAAAACAAGCTCAGGGCGCCCACTGATTCTGCATTATGGTGAGTTGTATAATTATTTCGTTATGCATTACAATGTAATAATAATAGAAATAAAGTGCGCAATAAACGTAATGCGCTTGAATCATCCCGAAACCATCCCCCCACCCCCGATCCGTGGAAAAATTGTCTTCCACAAAGCAGGTCATTGGTGCCAAAAAGGTTGGGGACCACTGCCCTAACCCCTGCATCTTCTGGGCTGTTATGACATGACAGACCAGGGTCACCTCCTGTTATGAGCAGGCACCTTTGACCTTGCCCAAAGAGGAAAGCAGGGTGGACCAAGGAGAAAAAAGTAGGCCTACCTTAGTTCTGCTGAGGCCTGCTTCTGACCTAAGTTCCTTAAGCTCAAGGGGCAAAAGGGCTCTTTTCACCTCACACGTAATGCAGGTCAGTTTAGCAGGATACGTAACTACTTAGTGATTCAGTACTAAGTAGGCTCTTTCCTGGACCATCTTTGTGACTATATCTTACCCTTGGGAATCTGTGGGGTTGGGCAGTAAGATGGGCTTCAAGGATCCACAGAACTTTAACCTTACCTGCCTTTTCCACTCTTAACATAATAGGCCTTGATGTTCGTTTCACTTTTCACATTGTAAAGATTCTACAAGTTTCACAGAGAATTGAGAAAATACAGAAAATTATACAGAAGAAAACAAAAATTGCTTATCACCTGTCATTCCATCATAATTGCTATGAACATTTTTTATATTTTCTGCCATTCATTTTCTGTGTGTATACACTACAATGAAAGACAATGGATCATATTGTGTATAGAGGTTGAAATCTATTTTTTTTCACTTAATATCATGAGGTTCAGTCTTTCTGTCCCTTAATGCTGCACATGTACCAAAAAAAACCTCTCTCTCTCTCTCTCTTTCTCTCTCCTGCTGTCATCTATAAAGACATCATTTCTTTAGATGCATTAAGATCATTGATTCAGCTAAAGTTTAAGCAGTTTTTCTTTGTAATTAGGAAGCATTTTTTCCCCTACCTGTTAGTTTCCCTCTCAGAGGAGATCCTTATTCCAAATTTCATCAAGGGTGAAGATTCTCCCTTGGATCTAGAATCGGACTTCTACACTAAGTTCAACTTTTTATCAAAAGAATATATCTCTTTATGACAAGTTTATAAGTACCAACATTTTAAATGCAATGCCCATTAACTCTGGTAACCAAATATAAAACCCTGTCTATGTACATCTTTTTCTTTAAATAACTTGGCAGCCCTTTGTCCTTTCTTGCCTTTAAAACCTGACCTGGACAATAAGAATTTCTCTTCTCCTTAGTCCCACCTGTACTTCCCTAGGCCTCCTGTCTACTCCCCAACTGGGAAGGCAGGGACAGTGCTTAATTGATGTAGAACTGTGGTTTTTAAAAAATTTAAACAGCTGAATTATAATAGTAATGATAAGAAGTAACTACTCCTTTCCCCCAAAATCTGATTTTTGAAACACATTTATACAGAAGAAAAGCAGTTTCAAAATACATGCAACAGAGTTTCTTCCCACTGTTAGAGGCTTTGGCTGACTCCACAGTTCTTGAACTGAGTTTCCTCCCCTCATCCACCCCTTTCCCCCACTTCTAAGGATCATTACCCAGTTTCTTCCTGAGAGTCAACACTAGTCAGAAGCTCAGGATGATCAGGCCCTGGTGTAGCCCATTATATCCAAACAAGGCAAGAGTATTTGGAGAGGACTTCTAAGGAAATGCCTCTGACCATATTGTTATCACAAGAACATTCTAGAATACATGAGAAATAATGGTGGCAACTATCCAAGGATCTCATACCTCTAGTTATCTTGAGTTTGCAGAGTATGAAAATCACAGAATGTCAAGCTATGCAAATCATCCCATCCTACTACTTCATTTTGGAGACACGGAAACAGATCCAGGAAGTGAAGGAACAGATTTGAACGTCACATATGTAGTTAGTGGCAGATCTGGAGCTAAAAGGCCAGGTTACCTAACCCTGAGTTCAGAACTTTCATCTCTGCCAAACTATCTTAAACTGGGATTTGCCCGACTTGCAGAAAGATTTTAGGCTCTGATGAACAGCAGTGTGCTGAATGGTACGAGCCAACGGAGAATACCGCCACCTGCTGGCAGCAGGTATGAATTCGCCGGGTGGTTATTAAAAGGGAAATTCATTCGTTTATTCATTCAATTCCGTAAATATTTGCTATCAGCCTGGCATGTGCAAGCAATATGCTGTGCACTATGGGGTTTAACTTCATCGGGCTGACCTTTTTAAGGGAGGTCATCACAAAAAAACCACTCTGTAAGATAGTGTAAGTGCATACCATGAAAGCAGTGCAGTTACAGCTATTCAAGAGTTTGGGGGAAGACAGTTTAATGCTTTCTGATGGGGATCTGGGAAGGGCAGCGTATGGAGAAAGGATGGCTGAACTTGGCTTTGAGCTACAAATAGTTTAGGGTTTGTTGAAAGGGAGCTGAGGCAGAAAATTCAATCCTAGATCTGGCTGGAGATCTAAAGCCTGAACTCTTAAACATTATGCTGTATAAGCCCTTTGACTGGGTTGGGAATTTAGGGTTGGGAAATGGCATAGGGCTTTGAATGCCGTGTTAAATGATTTGGATTTAGTCTGTAGGCAACTGGTAGCCATGGAAGGTTTTAAGGAAGGTAGTCTCATGTGAACTGTGCTCTCATCCCCCAAAGTGTTAAGTGCTTAGAACATTAGGCCGTGAGAGCAGATCAAAGACAACAGTGCAAAGGCCTGGGTTCCATCAGAAGCTCTGATGCCTGGTAATTATGCTGCAGCTTTAATTGCTCAGAGCCTTTTGCTAAACTCTACTCTGTCACACATGACTGGTCAAGTTAAGTGCTGTCAAATCTGCTCCCTGATCTATAGAGTAAACCAGGATTTTCTCAGAAGTTAGGTTTTATTCAAAGAATGCTATTATATGTTTTCTCAGAGGAAGTTTTTACATTGTCTTTTAAATTAGAAAAAAAATAATGTCATTTCCTGATTCCAAAATCATTACAGAGCCATACAAGTATTCTAGAAAGCGAAAGTATCCCATAGTCCCAGCACTACAAAGATTACGACTGTTGAGTTGGTATTTATTCTTCCAAACATTTTTCTTGTATGTATAATAGCATTTTTTAAGACAAAACAATTTTTTAAACAACCTATTCATACTATTTTTAAAATTTTATTTATTATTTGTTTATTTATTTATTTATTTTTGGCTGCACTGGGTCTTCGTTGCTGCGTGCGGGCTTTCTCTAGTTGCGGTGAGCGGGGGCTACTCTTCATTTCGGTGTCCGGGCTTCTCATTGCGGTGGCTTCTCTTGTTGCGGAGCACGGGCTCTAGGCGCACGGGCTCAGTAGTCGTGGCACGCAGGCCCTAGAGCGCATGGGCTTCAGTAGTTGCAGCATGCCGGCTCAGTAGTTGTTGCTCGCGGCTCTAGAGCTCAGGCTCAGTAGTTGTGGCGCATGGGCTTAGTTGCTCCGCGGCATGTGGGATATTCCTGGACCAAGGCTTGATCCCATGTCCCCAGCATTGGTAGGCAGATTCTAAACCAGGGAAGTCCCATACTATTTTTAAACTTTCTTTCTTCACTGATCTGTACAACATGAACATTTTTCCGTATTAGTACATTAGATCTATCTAGGTGTTTTTTTTTAATGCACTGTTGTATATTTTCTCAGTTTCTTTAATAGACATTTGGGTTGTTTTTCTCTTATGGACAATACTGCCATAAACATCCTTGTACATAAATCTTTGCACATTTGTGGCGACGTCTCTATAGGATAAATTTCTAGCACTTGAAATGGTGGATCACTGGGTCTGAAATTTACCTTTTAATAGATACTATCAAGTTGCCCTTTGAAAATGTTATACCAATTTTCACTTTCAGCAAGCGTGTGCTAGCTTTTCCACATCCTCTTTAATATTATCAAACTTTTAAACCTTTCCTACTATGATGGACAAAAAATGATATCTTATTGTTCCAACAATCAATGCATATATGGTAAGCATCCATATTTAGAGTGAATTAGGAACCTAGTGTTAACTGGTCTCTATCATTCTTCCATATAAGTTGCAAATGTCTTCAGAAAGTTCTGAGGGCCATTTTGCAGGAGCTGCCATGTTAGGTACCCACTCTGGGAGCACACACCAGACATATGCCTTGTACATATTACTTCATAGAGTTTGTATATAGGAAATATAGGTAAAAATGGATAAAAGTGTAACATAGGTTACACACTAGCCTGATCCAAGGAAACAGCTGAATTGCCCGTCAAAAGCCATAGATGAAGAAGATCTTCATCAGGCAATAAATACCTAGCGAGTGCGGGGCATCTGTCCTGGGTCTGCAGCTTACCTCTTTGTCTTGCTTCATTCACACCATGGACAAATTGCATTTTCCAAATGGTGACAACAACTTCACTAATACTGCGGCTCAAGTAATGTATCACTTTGCCAAATGGCCTAGCATTGTTGGCTCAAACCCAAGAGCAGATGATGGCATAGATTCCAGCTAGGAAAAGTAACAACTGTAACAAAACCATCTAAGCCCAAACATTTGGGTACTTGGCTCTCTGAAAACAATAAGCCAACAGACCCACTTAGCACACAATAATCCTAAGTAATATGCTTAGGAGAAGTCTCGCCCTCACCTAGCTGGTGTTAGTTGAGCTGGTTCTCTTCTTCTGAGCACTCTGGAAGGTTCCACTTCTCCATGCCCTTTTGCTGTTGGGAGGGACCATGTCACTCACTCTGGCCAATGACTTGTGAGATGAAGTGACATATTTCATGACATATTTCAATTTTCGGTGTGAGCCCTTCCACTTTCTCTTCTGCCTCCCACAGTGATCGTGGAAGCGTAGGTAAAGACACAGGTGTCACAAAATCAGAGCAGCAGGTATCACTGAGTCACCACATGGGGGAAAGCTGCTCCAGAGTGTCTGTCACCTGGACTGGCAATGGACTTTGTGAGGGCAAGAAATTAAATTTTATCGACGTCAGCCACTGAGATTTTAGCGTTGTTCGTTACCAAGGCATAACTAATACAGCATCCCTTGGCCAAAATGAATGTTATATGGCCTATCGGCTGAAGAGGCTGATGTCCAACTAAGAATTAATTCCTAAGTGATTCCTGTGTGCCCAGGAGAGGGCTAGGTGCACGCACAGTGCAAAGATGTCTGAAACATATTCAAACTCACTGCCTCTGGCGTCTTCTTTGATTGCCTAGCCCCCATCCCCCTGGCTACCCAGTGGACAGGACTGAATGCTTCCTCCTGTGTGCTCTCATAACCCTTTCTCCTCGCCCTCACTCTCAACCCTGCAGCCAGGCTGAACTACTTACTGGCAGTTCTGGGAACAGGTCAGGATCTCTCTCCAGGCCTTTGTCAATGCTACTTTTTCTTCTGGGGATGCCTTTTCCCCTTTCCAGCTCCTTGCCTGGTGAGCTCTCACTCATCCTTCATGCCTCCAGAACTTGGGTCCTTCCCTGCTCTCCCAAGCCTGGGTTAGGGCCCTCTCCTCTGGGCTCCCACAGCTCCTTGGACCTCCCTCATCACACCACCCATCACGCTGCAATCTGATTGCCCGGTTAGCTGTCTGTCACCTCCACCAGATGGCTAGGGACCATCTTGTTCAACTTTGTGATCTAGAAGCTGATTGAGATTCTGGCACGGAGCAGGCCTCCAATATGTTTTTGAATGAAACAAATACAACATCTCATTGTAATATGACAACCTGTGAATGAATGTGCTTGCCGGGTTCATGGGACACTGATGGGACAGACCTGATCAGAGTAGAAGAGGCGTGTTAGGAGTCTGGGAAGTGAGAGTAGGTGGAGGCCGAGGTGAGGCCTGATGGGGGAAGGTCTGGATAGGCTAACAGGTAAGTTTTCGTTTTTCAAAGCAAATATATATATATATATATATATATATATATATGTATATATTTTATATTGGAGTATAGCTGATTAACAATGACGTGATAGTTTCAGGCGCACAGCAAAGTGACTCAGCCATGCATATACATGTATCCATTCTGCCCTAGACTCCCCTCCCATCCAGGCTGCCACGTAACATTGAGCAGAGTTCCCACTAACAGGTAAGTTTAGACTTTCTGCTATTGGAAATCAGGGGAGCCATTGAAAAGTTTAGCTCAGAGGAGTAAGTGTCACGTGTGGATATTTAAGGATTATTACTCGGGTATCTGGTATGTGGGATGGATTGAAGCGGGGAGCCATTGTGGTTATCCAGGCCACCCAGTGATCCAGCAGGCAGGAGAAAATGGGAACCCGGGCTGTGGTGGAGGCGGTGGGACTGGAGAAGAATAGATGGTGACAGAACATTTTAAGTCCCCATCACCAGGAGCCTCAGAAAATCACCTCACAATGCCATCTCTGATCATTGCAGTCTGTTTTTCAAATCCAGAAAAAGTCAAGTTCAAATGCATGCCAAGATTGTTTTAAAGGGAAAAGGAGTCACAGAGCACGATGATTGACAGTGGATGCTGAAGAGCGGCTGCCAGAGAAGCTGGTCTCTCAGCACTTTACAACCTCACTTAGGGAGCCTCAGGTAAGTTTGATTTTTCTACGTCAGACACTTATTTTTTTCTCCCAGCACTCCCTGTACATAAGTCCCAGCATGGGGGGCTCCCAAGGCCACTTCCCCAACTGACCTTAAGGTGGGGATGACTTTGCTAACTTGAGGTACATTGTGTGTGTGTGTGTGGCAGCAGTAGCAGCAGTAGCTCTGTCACAGCAATAGCATCTAGAAATGCAAGGCTGTTATAGGTACGGTCCTTCACTTGATAGA
The DNA here is from genome assembly GCF_008692025.1 of Phocoena sinus. NCBI lineage: Eukaryota > Metazoa > Chordata > Mammalia > Artiodactyla > Phocoenidae > Phocoena > Phocoena sinus. Next base: position 115,199,384 of record NC_045784.1, on the reverse strand, counting down.
TATGCTGATCTAACTTGTTGCTTCACACACACACGCACGCACACACACACACACATTGGTGCACATGCACCTGCACACCCCTAAATAGAAAGAGTGGATGAATTGAATGAGTTAGCCCAAATTAGAGAAGTATGCCATACATTATAGAAATAGGGGAGTTCTGGTTTCTCCACAAAAATTAATGACCGTAAGTCCTAGAGCAATGATATTCAAAATAAGCTAAAAAGAGGCATGCAGAATGGACATATAAACATTGATAGGAATATAAAACAGCACAGTCAATTGACGCGTAGACATAATTTTCTCGTTCAATATTGTATGGAATTGATTAGGGTGCAGTGTTTAAGAGAACAGACCATAGTCAGACCTGGTTCAAGTCCCAGCCACCACTCACTAGCTGTGTGTACTTTAACCTCTCTGTGCCTCAGTTTCCTCAGACATCAAGTAGGGTAATGATAATACTAATTCCATAGGTTTCTCATGAAGATTGAAATAATATACACAAACAGGCTGATACGTGATGATGCTCAATGCACGAGCCATTGTTTTGTTTTTGAAGTATAGTTAATTTACAATGTTGTATTAGTTTCAGGTGTGCAGCAAAGTGATTCAGATATATATATATATATATATTCTTTTTCAGATTCTTTTCCATTATAGCTTATTACAAGATATTGAATATAGTTCCCTGCGCTATACAGCTGGTCCTTGTTTATCTATTTTATATATAATAGTGTGTGTCTGTTAAACCCAAATTCCCAGTTTATCCCTCCCTCTTTCCCCTTTGGTAATCATAAGTTTGTTTTCTATATCTGTCAGTCTATTTCCATTTTGTAAATAGGTCCATTTGTATCATTGTTTTAGATTCCACGTATAAGTGATATAACATGATATCTGTCTTTCTCTGTCTGGCTTACTTCACTTAGTATGATAATCTCTAGGTCCATCCATGTTGCTGCAAATGGCATTATTTCATTCTCTTTATGGCTGAGTAATATTCCACTGTGTGTGTGTGTGTGCGTTTTATATATATATATATATATATATATATATATATGTATATATATATATTCCACATATTCTTTATCCATTCATCTGTCAATGGACATTTGGCTTACTTCCATGTCTTGGCTATTGTACATAGTCATAATAGCTATTGTTCTTTAAATGCAAATGGAAGGTTGCATGTTCCTTATTGGTGGTAGTATTTTCTCAAGTGGCCAGATGGCCAACCATCACAGTGGAGTTAGAGGACAGTGATGGACATGATTAAGGCAAGAAGCCAGAGCCTTCATTGCACTCACCTATGATTTCTATAATTGATCAGTACTGGCTGACTTTCTATTTATAACAACTTAGTGTACTTTGAAAAAGCTATGCGTATTTTAAAGCTCCTGTGAACCTGAATATGAAATTTTGTTCAAAAGGCTTTTCTCTCTTAATAATCCATCTTCTTGTCCTAGTCCAAGACTTAGAATACCTAAGAGGCTGCCATTAAAAGAGTCATTCATTTTTACTGTCATGTGGTTCTAAGAGTGGGGACTCTGAAACCAGACTACCTGGACTCAAACACTGGAGGTACTACGTGATAGTTATGTTCTCTTAGGCAATTTATTTAACCTCTGTGTGCCTTGATTTCCTCATCTGTAAAATGGCCACAATAATTGTACCTCCCTCACAAGATTCTGCTGAGGATTAAATGAGATCATCTCTATGCTACTTTTGATTATTATCTTTCTATTTACATATACTGTCTCCCCAACTAGGTTGTAGCACATATCACTGAGGGCAGGAACTGTGTGCTATTCATTTTTGGAGTCGATGTCCAGTAGACATTTGTTGTTGATTATGAGGAAACCTGAAGTAATATTTTTCTTTAGTACTTCAATTTTGAAAGACAGATCTCTGCAACTGACATGAGATGGGTGTTAGTTGACACTTTCGATTTAGACTGAAAGTAGGTCAATGAAATGGGTCACCTGCCACCCTTGCTTTATAAAACAAAACCAGACACTCCTCATACAATAATGAGTGTCTTAACTACACGTATAAGCCAGTGTACGGCGTGAAGTTTTCGTCTTCATTTTGAAGAAACTCCAAAAGGTGAAAGTGCTTTTAGCAAAGTAAAGGATTTCTGCTGTGGGTATGGTATTGTACAGGACTTGTAGGTTTGCTTCCTAAAGAAAGTGTCTTTTTTGGAGAGCATGTAATTGGCTACAGATGGATCCATCTTGATTTGTTGCCTAGTGACGGCCAAAGGAAGTCACCCTCCGGTGAACTGAAAGTCTGTTTGCCATTACAGTTTCACACAAAATGCCCTTGTAGCAATGTTTGGTGAAAGCGAGAGAGTGATCATTTGATCCCAAAATGGTTACCTTGGGGAGGCTACATTCTGAACCCCTGGCTTTCTCTGGGGTGCCCTAGGACCACCAGCAAGATTTGGGCTGAGATAAGAAAGAGTCCAGTGGCTCCAGTGAAGCCCCCTAGTTACCTGGTATCACCCTCTATAAATCTGGGTTTTTCAGAAACTCTGGGGCAACTGATTATTCTGTACATCCCCTCAAAACGTCCTAACTGCTTCAGGGGTCTGAACTCAATTAGCATCTACTCTCTACTCAACTCTGATCCTTCGGGCTCTTTGACTCCCTTACTCTCCATATAGCTAGTATTAGCTTGCTAGGGCTCCTATAACAAGTACCACAAACTGGATGGCTTAAAATAACAGAAATTTATTGTCTCACACTTCCAGAAGCTAGAAGTCTGAAATTCAAGTGTTGGCAGGGTCGTGCTCCTTCTGAAACCTCTAAGGGATTCCTTCCTTCCCTCTTACTACCTTCTGGTGGCTTGCCAGCAATCTTTGGCAATTCCTTGGATTGTAGATGCATCACTCCAATCCTCTTTCTTCACATGATGTTCTTCCTGTGTCTACATTTTGTCTTTCTTCTATACGTGCCTGTCTCTGTGTCCAAACTTCCCCATTTTATAAGGACGTATAAAGTCATATTGGATTAGAGCCCATACCAATGACCTCATTTTAACTGGATTACCTCTATAAAGATCCTAGTTCCAAATAAGGTCACACTCTGAGGCACTGGAGATTAGGACTTCAGCATCTTTAAAAAATAATTAATTAATTAATTTTTAAATTTTTGGCTGCGTTGGGTCTTCATTGCTGCACGCGGGCTTTCTCTGCTTGCGGTGAGCAGGGGCTACTCTTCGTTGTGGTGTGCAGGCTTCTCATCGCAGTGGCTTCTCTTGTTGCGGAGCGTGGGCTCTAGGCGCGGGCTTCGGTAGTTGTGGCATGTGGGTTCAGTAGTTGTGGCACGCGAGCTCTAGAGCGCAGGCTCAGTAGTTGTGGTGCAAGGGCTTCATTGCTCCGTGGCATACGGGATCTTCCCAGGCCAGGGCTTGAACCCGTGTCCCCTGCATTGGCAGGCGAATTTTTAACCATTGCGCCACCAGGGAAGCCCCTAGCCGTATCTTTTTTGGAGTGGACACAATTCAACACATAACATACGTGTATGTTGTTGTTGTTTTGGTTTGGTTTTTAATCTCAGCAGATCTCAGTCCTCTGACGCTTCCATGTTGTCATAGTCAATTAACCTCTGTCTTCAATTCCTTCCCGATCCAGAACAGACTGTGGTACATAATTCAATGACTCCGTATCCTCTTATATTTTCATTCCACTTCCCCAGAAGAACTCCAATCCTGGATCAATCCAACTGCACCTGCCTTCCTTCTGCTTTCTTACTGGAGGGCTGCTGAGTGCTGCAAGAGGAAACCCTGCCACCATGTGGATGGGTGCTGGCCGCTACAAATTCCTGGTCACCACCCCGGACTCAGTCCTGGATGCCATCTAGCAGTCTTCTCTGTATCCCAAGCCAGCAGTCTCAGTCTCTCTCTGTATTAGTCAGGCTTCTCCAGAGAACAAAACCAATAGGATATATCTCTATGTAAACATATGTCTACCTATCTCTCAGGATTCTGAGGAATTAGTTCACACGATTGTGAGGGCTGGCGAGTCTGAAATCTGCAGGGCAGGCCAGCAAGCTGGGGACCCAGGGAAGAGTTGATGTTGCAGCTTGAGTCCACAGCCTCAGTTCCTTTAAGTTGACAGAATTCCTTCTTCCTCAGAGGATCTCAGTCTTTTGCTCTTAAGGTCTTCAACTGATGAGGCCCACCCATTTTATGGAGGGTAACCCACTTTACTCAAAGTGTACTAACTTAAAAGTTAATCTCATCTGAAAAATACCTTCCCAGCAACATCTAGACTAGCGTTTGACCAAATATCACCATAGTGTGGCCCACCCAAGTTGACACATCAAATTAACCATCACATTTTTCCATGTCCCACTTTTAACCCTCAGTAAAAGATGCTTCTTACTCTTCAGGGAAAATGGATGTTTTAAAGCAGGAAGCCCCTCAGCTTTCTACCTTCAAGCCACTAAAACCCCACTCATTTCAGCAGCCAGCCTTGCCTCCTCTCTTTTTGTCACAGAGGAAGAGGGGTCACTCTTTCTGAGCCCAGTCTCTCCACCTGGGCTTTGGGTTTTGATTACTACTGCATTTTCAGGACCTATATAGTGTGAGGGAAATTGTAGCCCCTCAAACATTTGAAGGAATCCTCTCCTGACCCCTTTCCTCCATTCCTCCCTTGTACTCTCTATTTTCAACCCCTTCTCTACCCTTTAATGTTTCTCATCAACATTTAAACAAATTCAAGTCTTTCCCTTTAAAATAACACCAACATAATCAGCACCCTCGACTCTGTCCGTCTTTAGCTATTGCCCTTTCTTCCTCCTTCAAGGTCATGCTTCTCCAAAGAATTGTCTATATTTTCTGCCTTCACATCTTACTCTCCTATGTACTCCTCAACTACTGCAATCCGGCTTCTACCCCCATCATTCAATTGATAACAGTCTTGACAAAATGGTCTTTTTCTTTCTGGTCATCTCCCTAGTATTGGATATTGTTGATTGCTGTCCTCCTCTCCCCCGCCCTCAAAATTATCCTTCACACATGACTTCTTATTTAGCCTGAACTGCAAGGTCCAACCCTTCAATTACTTTCTTGCTAATATCACTTTCTGGCCCCCTTTACCCTTCAGTCCTACATACTTGGAAGAACTCCATCACACTTCTTTTACTGAAAGACCTCGTTGTTTCTCCATGGTGTTCATTCTTCCTCACTGCAAAGTGAGTAATAAACCCAACTCATCTGACTGCAGGTGTGCTCCTGGTGACCATTGCCTGAAGGGCATGACACTTTCAAGTTACCCAAATATTGGGGCATAAGAAGCGCTGATAGGCATCAGAAAGACTAAAAATGAAGTATGGAAAATTTTCACTCCTCCATCCCCATCTCACAAGCCAGCATTACTTGACACCCATTCAGCTGAATTTACCACAAGAACACAGCAATTAGGTTTTGCTGTCACAGGCAACTAAAGTGTTCCTATGCAGAAATTGGTCCCTAGGAGTAAGGCCTGGAAAAGAAACAAGCCAAATAATGTGGAATTGTCTAAGGCAAGGTTGGGTGAATGGCAGTGAGAAGCCCTCTATCTTGAGTTGGGAAATGGGCAGACCAGTTATATGGCCTCAAAGTGGTCATTTTTTGTGAACTGTGTGCCTAGTAAGGCTAGGGCCTTATGGGATTTTGTAGAGGATCGAGATACTGGTGTTGATTTAGTTGCTCCTTGTGGCATTCAGAAAGGTTCTACAAGCAAGAGACAAATTTTGGGTGGTGAAACTGATCCATCTGAAAGCAGAGAGGGAAGAAAACACAGCTCTCCTAATAGAAGCCCTGTAGCCTACACTCCAAGATGGCTGAGTGATGACTATCATACAAGGTGAACAAAGCCCAATTATTTGCCCCAAGGTGAAGTAGGACCAGTGAAGGCAGAGACCTCGGGGGAGCCAGAGCCTGATCGTCTCAGTCTTTCCCAAACACCTGGGAAAGATAGGCCTGGGAAAGATACCAATTATCCTCACGGGGCCTCTCCATCCCAGGGTATTTTTGTGAACTGTCCTAAAGCAGAAACCAAGGAGGTCATTAAACTCAGAGACAAGGGAATGGGCTTAGCCAACACAGATTGATGCTAAGAGACAAAACCACCCAGTCTGGAATCTAGTGCTTGGTAACTGTCTGCTTTTGTCATCAGTCTATAGAATTGATCAGAAGCAAAGAGATGCCTAACCTCCTCAGTTGACAAAGGGGTCATCTTGCTGGAGAAACCTCTAGCTTCACCATCAAGGACGTGTGAGTGCTTACCCCACCACACACATAGCTTACCACCTGGAAGTGGATGCTGCATCCCAGAAGGGGACTGCTTCCCCATGCCTTCCCCAGATGTGGCCACGACAAAAAATGGACAAGGTTGCTCTTCCCAGAGAGCAGAAACCAGGAGCAGCAGAAAGGTCGCCTAAGAAACTCACGCCTTTGCCAGAGTGGGGAGGCCCTTCTTCTCTTGTCCAGCGGAATGTGAGATATGTGAGAATTTGGGGACCACCGAGGGTGATTTCTCCCCGCCCCCTTTCTAAATGGATATTGTATTGCAAGTATTCTGGTATCTTATTCTCATCTTGTATTGTGACTGTTAGTGACGGTTAATGTTATCCTTTAACTGTAGGTCTTTGAATTATGAGGTGCCGCATCCAGAAAGGATCAAGAAGGAGGATAATCACCCCGAGGTACTGCACTTGAAGCTCGATGTAAAACAAGGATGAGACTTTGGGCTGTCTCCTTTGAGAGGGGGGTGAGTGCCTTTGGCATAACGCATGTGACATAGTGACATTATGATAAGGAGCATTTTTGCAAGTAAATGAATGGAAAGAAGAGTGTGCATGTGGGTGCTATTCAGCTGCTGGGGGCTGGGGGAAGGGGGGAGAGGTTAGACGACAGTGAACATCAGTTGTTTTACAGACTTTATGCATCATTTTCCCATATTCTAGTAGGATCAATGTCACCTTGCTGACAATCTGTGCACGACGAATTTCCAATCATTTGGATCATTTCCCAAGGATAGTGTCCGAAATTGGAATTTCAGAAGGTACAAATAGTTTCACGGCTCTTACTAAATGTTTGAAAACTGCTTCCAAAAAGAGTTAGAGCAATTGACATTCCTACCAGTAACATAGGAGAGTGTTCCTATATATTTCATCAACTACTTCTGAAATTTAATGCTCCACAAATATAGCCTTGAGCTTTGAGGGAATAGGCAAGCCTCTATGGTTATCCTCTACATAGATTGACTAAGAATCATCCCTCCAAGTTTATTTGTGATCCATGTGATAAAGCTGCACACCCAAAGAGAATCTTCTTGTAGTTTCCCTCTGATCAATTCTGCTGCCACCAGAGGGATTAATGCACGTAGTTCTCTTCAGACAGCGATTTTCTGGCTGCAGCTCAGAGCATCATTCCACTTCCTGCCTTTTCCTCCTGGCATCTCATTCAAAGCCGAACACTCTAAGATAGCAATTGAGACATCAAAATCTACTCTAGTGTGGTGTGAGGCATCTCAGGGTCCCAGGTAGGTACTCTATATAGGTGATCACCTTAGTCACGTCTTATTTGGTTCAAATTAGCTTCTAAGTCAGGCTTTTCCAAGTTTTGGAAACCTAAACAAAATTTTAAACCCGAAACTCAAAACGATACATGCTTGTGAGTGTCATTAGTCCAAAATTCACAGTCTGCAGAGAAGAAAATACAATCTCCAAAGTTTAAGGGTCTTGCCCAAGTGCACACAGTTAGCCAAGGACTGAGATTTCTGGACTTGTGATGCCACTAGAAACTGGGACTATGGTGGTTCTTAACATGGCAGTCATTGCTCATTGCCTGGTCCTCACATCCGGAAACATCCAGCTTCCCTCTCCTCTAGGCTCCACAGCTTGGCTAAGACTGGGGCTACTCTCAAAGCTGGGACAGATTTTTCTCCCTGAAGACCCTTTCAGTTCAGGAGCTTGCAAATACCATTCTGTCATTGTTATGTTTTCCCTCCTCCAGCCCTCCCCTCAGGGCTTCCATCCTCTGCCCGGATATAGTGTCAAGGAAACTGCAGGTACAGGGATAACCCCAGACTCAGAGCTGTCTTTGAAGAATCGGCGGGGGTGGGGGCGGGGAGGGAAGTGGGGGGGAAGGAATGCCTTTCATCAGTCTGTTACTTCTAGTCTCAATCCAGGAAACCCTTAGATCAGTGGATCTTATATTTCTCTTGGCCACAGGCCACCTTAGGAAACTGATGAAAGCAACAGACACTCTCTCAAATTCACATAGCACAAAATTATACCTACAATTTCAGGGCCATCAAAGACCATCTGAATCCCATCCAAGGTCAACGGGTAATGGTAAGAGATTCGATCACAGTGGTTACATCCTAGTTTTCAGCAGAGATACTTTCTAATAATCATGGGGAGAATTTGAACCCTGCAGGTTACTTCCTTGTCTCAAACAAAACATGGATAATTGTTGTGTCTGGAGTGGAAGGTGGGGGACATTTTTCATGGCAGGTTTTTTTCCTAGGCTCATTCACACGGATGGCCTCCTAGAGAACTGTAGGGATGTTATCACAGTAGGTGGCTACCCGAAGTCTTCCTGCTAATTAATGTACCTCTCAGGCACGGGATACATTATCCTGCACTGACAAAAATAGTTTCAGTCTCCAGGAGGGGCTTTAACATTGGGAACAAAAAGCTGCTTATAATTGCTTTGGGTTAGCTTTTAAGATTATAGCAGAGTTAACACATAGTTATTTTTGCAGAGTAGTAAAGTAAGCTTGCCAGATAAAGTCCTGTACCATAGTCTCTCCCCACTTGCTATGGTTATGTCCCTGAAAACCATCATGGTAAGAGAATTTACAGTTGATGAACTTAGAACCTTACATGGAAAGTAGAATCAGGAACCGAAAGTCAAATCTGTGTCTATAAAAGCTCTTAGAAACATTTTTTTTGGCTTTCACTAAAATGAAATGTTAAAGATGGCACATCAAATAAAAAGAACGTCAATGTTTTATATAGGTTTTAATTTAGAAAGAGCCATGAAGAGTTCTGTACAATTTCCATCTACCATTCCTTGATCATTACAGCATTTTTAGGAACCCTCTCTTCCTCTGTTTTATCTTTATTACTGTTGTTTATTTTTAAAGTAGCACTCTTGTAACAATTTAATTGTATAGAAGTGCTATAAAGTAAAAAAGCAAAAGTCTCTCAAATCTCACTCCCCAGTCATAGATAATCACTATTAATGGAAGGACATTTGGGCTGTTTCCATTTGGGCTTTTTTTGGTTCATTTTTCAGGTTGATGGTTGAGGCTGCTGGATTTTAAGGGTCCCGTGAAGCTGGGGAGAAGGGGATGGGAATAGTTCAAGTTAAAAAGCCATAAAGCCAGCTGTTCTCACTGTTCTTATGAGATTCAGCAGTTTTGCTTGAATAGAAGCATGTCAGAGTGTTGCAAGCCTTTGGTTAATTTCCAGAGTTCTGAACAAGTGGATACTGACAAGTTCTGCCAGCGTTTCTTTGCTTTTATGGAGGAGCAGGTTTATGGACATCCTCACCCTGCCTTTCCAGACTTCCCATCACTGTCCAGGCCTTTTTAATTTCTCTCTTTTTACAAAAGTATGGAGGGCTTCCCTGGTGGCGCAGTGGTTGAGAGTCCGCCTGCTGATGCAGGGGAGACGGGTTCGTGCCCAGGTCCGGGAAGATCCCACATGCCACGGAGCGGCTGGGCCCGTGAGCCATGGCCGCTGAGCCTGCGCGTCCGGAGCCTGCTGCTCCGCAAGGGGAGAGGCCACAACGGTGAGAGGCCCGCGTACCGCAAAAAAAAAAAAAAAAGTACGGAGGCCACTTGGCAAGGAACTGTGGCAAGCCTCTAGAACCTGAGAGCGACCCCCAGCTGACAGCCAGCAAGAAAGTCATAAAACCACAAAGAAAGGAATTCTATTAACAACCAGGGATCTTGGAAGAGGACCCTGAGCCTCAGATGAAAATAGCAGTCTGGTTTCAACCCAGAGCGGAGGACCCAGCTAACCTGTTCCCAGACTCCTGACTCTTGCCCTACTTCTCCTTGGCCTGCCCCTTTCCCTGTCAAGGCCCCAGTTCAGAGTGGACACTCTTCCTCTAGGACAATTAAGGGGCTTGCACTAATGGAGTTAGTTTTCACAAATATCTTCTAGGATCCACAGAAACCAGAAGTCTTTCATTCCTGGTAGTTGTTGGAAAGTGGCCAGGTGGTAAGGAAAGAATTTATTTTTAATATTTTATTTTTTAAAGTTTATTTTTTTAATTTTTATTTATTGTTCTTGGCTGCATTGGGTCTTCGTTGCTGTGTGCGGGCTTCTCATTGCGGTGGCTTCTCTTGTTGTGGAGCATGGGCTCTAGGCGCGCAGGCTTCAGTAGTTGTGGCTCGTGGGCTCAGTAGTTGTGGCTCACGGGCTCTAGAGCACAGGCTCAGTAGTTGTGGCGCACGGACTTAGTTACTCCACAGGATGTGGGATCTTCCCAGACCAGGGTTCGAACCCATGTACCGTGCATTGGCAGGTGGATTCTTAACCGCTGCGCCACCAGGGAAGTCCAAGTCATGCATTTTACATTCATGGGTACTGTACATGAGACAGCATCAGGCTGGCCAGGAAAGGTATAGAAAAAGCACCCATGAACATTCCAGTTTTCCAGCCTTTTTTCTTACTCCCACAACCGGACACGTGCATGGACTTGAGCTTTGGAAATGTTCACAGCAGTTGTTTAACATATCAGTAAATCTTTCATCTTCAGCAAGTCATGTCCAGAAAAGCTCTAAGTCATTTCAAAATGTAGGGTGCTTCTCCCCTGATCCATACCCACATCCTTTTCATGCTGAGAAAAATATACCTTAGTACTACGCAGAAGGCTCCCCTGCCCTCCCAACCTTTCCTTCTACTCGGTGGGCAAAGCCATCATTACTCAGATGTTTAGTTTTCATTGAATAAAGCCCAGGAGGAAGGAAGAAGTCCTGGGATTTGTTTCCTTCCCTCCTCATCGCCATCTGCTGGTAGATTGTTGCATTTCAGATGTGCATGCAGAGTCCAATTAAATAAATAGTGCCAGCCTACTTACTGCTGGTCACAAGGTGCCAAGGCTCTGCAGAGGAATCCATTCCTGCAGTCCTGGGCCAGGACACACCACAAGCACCATGAAACCCTACTCCTTGTTTCACCCAGGCCAGGGTGGCCGAGGACAAGGGCTACATCAAGCATTCCCAGCCTCAGTGAGAGTGGTTTTGGGATCAGGAATTAAGAAACTAAGGCTTGGGACTTCCCTGGCGGTCCAGCGGTTAGGACTCCATGTTTTCACTACCGTGGCCCTGGGTTCAATCCCTGGTCAGGGAACTAAGATCGCACAAGCCGTGAAAAAAAAAAAAAAAGAAACTAAGGCTTTCTATTTAAGAATGTTCTGGTGTATCCAGATATAGAGAACAAACTAGTGGTTACCAGTGGGGAGGGGCGGGGAATTACCAGTGGGGAGGGGCGGGGAAGAGGCAAGATAGGGGTAGGGGATTAAGAGGTACAACTACTATGTATAAAATAAATAAGCAACAAGGATATATTATACAGCACAAGGAACATAGCCAATATTTTATAATAATGCTAGATGGAGTACAATCTATAAAAATATTGAATCACTATGTCGTACATCTGAAACTAATACTGTAAATCAACAATACTTAAATTTAAAAATTAAAAATAAAATTATTTTATTAGGTATAATTTTTAAAAAGAGTATTTCGGTGCATCTGTTATATTTTAAAATGGTCTTTAGAAGGAACAAGGCTGAAATGTTTATTGTATGTGGCAGCTGCCCTGCCTGACAGCAGAAGCAGAAGCAATTGGTGATCACGTCCAAAGATGTGGACAGCGGTCCCCATATCGTTCATGCCAGTCCTTGCCAGAAACTGGAATCCTAGCCTTGAATTCCCACCAGCTTAGGGACATCACAGTGCCAAATGCCTACCCTCCTAGACCTTTTCCTATCAGGCTGTCAGACTCCAAAGACAGTTTCTAGCAAGGACCAGGGTGAGGAATGTGTCAGGAGAGAGGGATAGTGGGGACCAGGTTTGACCCCAGTTCTTTTATCTATCTATTTATTTATTTATTTTTGGCTGTGTTGGGTCTTCGTTGCTGCGCATGGGCTTTTCTCTAGTTGAGGCGAGCGGGGGCTACCCTTCATTGCGGTGCGAGGGCTTCTCATTGCAGTGGCTTCTTCTGTTGCGGAGCACAGGCTCTAGGCACGCGGGCTTCAGTAGTTGTGGCTTGCGGGCTTAGTTGCTCTGCGGCATGTGGGATCTTCCTGGACCAGGGATCGAACCCGTGTCCCCTGAACTGGCAGGCAGATTCTTATCCACTGTGCCACCAGGGAAGCCCCTTGACCCCAGTTCTGGAGCACCTTGATGTTAGGTAAGGGAGCAAGTCATGGATTTAGATGCAAGGACATGAGACAGGGGCTTGGTCCCAGAAACAAAGCATGAACTTGTCCCCTGGGACCAGAGGGGAATCTGCCATAGGTTGCAATTGACAAGAATAGCGCAGAAATGGCTGAGCTGAAAGTCAGGCAACCTGGCTGCTAACCTTGGCTCTCCCACCCACTAGCCGTGTGGCTTTGTGCACATCGTGAGCCTTCCTTAGTTCATTTGTAAGATATAGCTCACTTAGCCTCTCCAGCCTCAAGCTACCACGGAGTTGTGCTTCTCAAACTCTAATGTGCACTGGAATCACTGGGCACATTGTGAAAGTGCAAGTCCTGATTCAGTTGGTCTGGGGTGGAGGCCTCAGCGTCACAAGCCTCCAGGTGATGCTCGTGCCGCTGGTCCCTGACCCACACTTTGAGTAGCAAGTAAGCATAGATTACAGAAGTGGCTCAAGGGCTCTCACTGCTGGTGTGGACGGAAGGCCAGAGGCAGGACTCTAGTCACCCCACACCCTAGCTTCAGCCAGAGCACCTCACCTTTGGTTTACGTATTAGGGTTCCACCTAAGATTTTATTTGAAAAATAAAAGGAGTCAGTTTGTTTATTTTTTTAAGAGCTTGACAACCATTGAATAGCAGCCCTTTGCGGGGATAGGATAGTTTAACCTATTTTTATTATGGAAGATTTCAAACATACAACAAATTCAAAAGAAAAGTCTAAGAAACTCGCAGGTACCCATTACTAAGATTCAACAAGTACCGCAATTTGTCAATCTCGTTTCATATCCAACTGATAGGAACTTAAAAAAAACAGGGCACAGGGCAGCTCTTGTGTCTGGCCATGGGCTCTGTTGAAGAGACTTCTACAGTGGCTGACTGGGATATTCATTCATGCTTTAATGGGACTGAGTTTGGACAAGATTAACTGCAACTTCTGAAGGACCGATTCCCAGAGTTAAACAGCCACCACATAGAGCAAAATGGCAAAGACTAAGACCACCAAGAAATGTCCTCAATTCGCCACCTCCAATGTGTTTGCCATATTTGACCAACGACAGATTCAAGTGTTCAAAGAGGCCTCCAATGTAATTGATCAGAACAGAGATGGTTTCATCAAGGAAAACTTGTGTGATGTGCTTGTTTCTCCAGGGAAGAATCCAGCTGATGCATACCTCAATGCCATGATGAATGAGGTCCCAGGGCCCATAAATTTCACCTTGCTCCTCCCGGTGTTTGGTGAGAAGTTAAATGGTGCAGATCCAGAAGAACGCTCTAGCTTGCTTTGATAAAGAAGCAGTAGGCACCATTCAGGAGGATTATCCAAGAGAGATCTGACGACAACGGGAGATCAGTTGGTAGATGAAGAAGTGGATGAGCTGTTCAGAGACAACTGACAAAAAGGGAAACTTTCATTTAACTGAGTTCACGTGCATTCTTAAACTTGGAGCAAAAGGCAAAGAAGACATTGAAAGAACTTTAGCTAAAAACTTCCAACTACTGGGACTTCCCTGGTGGTCCAGTGGGTAAGACTCCATGATCCCAAAGCAGGGGGCCCGGGTTCGATCCCTGGTCGGGGAACTAGATCCTACATGTCGCAACTAAGAAGCCCGCGTGCTGCAACTAAGATCCTGCATGCCACAATGAAGACCCGGAGGAGCCTAAATAAATAAATGGTTTTAAAAAATTAAAAAACAAAAAACCAAAAAACTTCCAGGGACTTCCCTTGCGGTCCAGGGGTTCAGACTTTGCCTTCCAATGCAGGGGGTACATGTTTGATCCCTGGTTAGGGAGCTAAGATCCTACATGCCTTGGGACCACAAAACCAAAAAAACATAAAACAGAAGCAATGTTGTAACAAATTCCATAAAAGCCTTTAAAAATGGTCCACATCAAAAAAAATCTTTAAAAAACAAAAAACAAAAAACCAACTTCCACTTACTTTTTAAAAAAAATGTTTTTATTAGACTATAGTTAATTTACAATGTTGTGTTAGTTTCTGGTGTACAGCAAAGTGATTCAGTTATACATATATGTATATATGTATAAATACGCATATATTTATTCTTTTTAATTACACTTTATTACAAGATATTGAATATAGTTCCCTGTGCTATACAGTAGGATCTTGTTGTTTATCTATTTTATATATAGTAGTTTGTCTTACTCTTTTTTAAAATTGAAGTATAGTTGATATACACTATTATATGTTACAGGTGTACAATATAGTGATTTACAAGTTTTAAAGGTTATACTCCATTTACTGTTATAAAATATTTGCTATATTCCCTGTATTGTTACATGTATCCTTGTAGCTTATTTTATGTGTCTTATGCTTTTTTATTTCCCAGCCTCATAGAACCTGTTGAATGCAACTTAGTTTCACAGCTCCCTCCCACCCCACTTTTTTTTGATATATTTATTCCAGACCTTTCTGCCACTTAGCATTTGTATAATCAGACTGGAAATGGGGATGAGGTTGTAAATTGTATTGAAAAAGAGATTGTGAATAAAAATTGACATGTGAACCTCCAGGAAAATATATCCATATCTCTGGCTTTGCTAGATTTTTATAGTTTTGTATAATTAAAATGATATTTTGAAACAAAGATTATTCTGACTGAAATGGAATCTAATGGCAAGTTAAACAAATGAGTGAGTGGTGGTTTGGGGATAGTTCTTTTTTCAGTTTGCAATGTCATATAATTCAGGTTTCATGGTAAACTTGATTTTTCTCATATGCGGGACAGTGTCCTTCAAGACTCTTAAGTACACTTTAACATTATTATGCAGTAAAAACTAGTTATGTGTTTGGTTTTTTTTATGCTTCTGGTAAGTTAAGATGTTTAAACTACTGAATGACACATGTAGAATGTATCTGGGAGAACATTAAACATTTTATTGATCTAAGATTCTAAGATGAGGCAAAATTCCATAGAATAGTTATGACTGAGCATTTACTGTGTCTGAGGCATTTCACATATACGATTTTCACCGAATCCTCCCAACATGACAGTTGGAATTCCAACCTAGGGCACCTCACCCCAGAGCTTACAGTGCTGGAACCACTAGGTTGTCTCTATGAAAACCCGCAAATGCCTAAAAGAATCAAGACATTTCCATTACATTATAACATAATTCTGTAGTCACTATCGAAATTTAAAATAATTGGGGTAATTGATTATGTGAATAGAATTTCAAAAAATTCTATCCCAGGTTTAAAAAAACTACAGAAGACAAAGATGATAAGCAATACTATTGTCTGTCTGAAGGCAGTTCATGTAGTGTAGACTCTAGGGAAGGCGAAGGACTGAAAAACATGGAAACAAGGCTGCTATGAGCTCATTTTAAATTCTCAAGGCCCAGCAATTTGACAAACAGGAGAGAACAATTTTAAAAAGGAAAATATCCACTGAAAGAAGTTTTTCAACACTGTTCAACACCTATTCCCTCTCCTAAAAGCATATTGGAATTTTGTCTCCTTAAAATCAATGCATTTACATATTGTTTAATATTTGTGCTTTATAGCTGGGTGCAGTAGGCAGATCTCTGTTGACTTGCTATCACTTAAAAGAATTTTTTTTCTTGGCTTCCTTTCCCCACAGACATAGAAAACAAACTTATGGCTACCAAAGGGGAAAGGAGCGGGGGGAGGAGTGAATTAGGAGTTTGGGATTAACAAACAAGGATTTACTGTACAGTGCTTTGCAGTTCATAAGAGCTTTCACATTTATTATCTAATCCTCACAGCCCACAGGGTAAGTAGAGGAGTGTAAGTCAAGTTGAAGTCTCAAAAAGTCAAAGCACTTATCTAAGGTTTCTCAAGTACAAGAGTTCACATCCGGCTCCCTTTTCCACTTACAAGTGTAAAGTCACCGTGAAGTGTCACAAAACCGGGTGGAAAATCACTGTATGTTTAGGGAAAGGGGAAAAGGTGGTGGGATTATCTTGATCATCATTAAACCACTGTTTCTCAGGCACCGTTTAAGTGTTGGGGACAGCTGGGGGGCAGGACAGACAAGGACGCTGCCCTCCTGGGATACACGCTCTCTAGTGAGAGCCAGATGATCAATAACTCATCTCAAATAAGTCCTGTGCGACAAAGAACTGAGCAAATGAAGCAGAGGGTAGTCAGGAAGGGCCTCTTTGAGATGTCATGTTAAGCTGAGGTCTGAATGACAAGAAGGAGGTCCCATGAGATGATCGGGGTTCAAAAGGGACAGCTCCTCCCAAGGCACATGCGGCAGGAGCATTGGGGGAGCACGAGAGAACACAAGGATGGTGTTTGCTGCGTAGTTTAAGTGTGGAATCCTAGGGCTTTAGGCAGGGAAGAAACGTGATTCACGTTTTAAAAAACTCAACCTTGCTGCTGTGTAGAGGGGCAAAAGGCTTCCAGGTAGGAGGAGGCTGTCGCCATCATCCAGGCAAGACATGAGGACAGCTTGGACCCGGAAAATGATTGAGGATGTGGCTGTAAAATGCCTCTCCTTGTCTAACCTACTTCCTCCCCTCCAACTACCATCTTTCTGGCATAATTTTAATACATTTATTCTATTGCTCTTCTTGAAGCCAGATTTAAAAGATTGTGGTGGGGGGGGAAGCTTTCAAGGTTAAAAAAAAAACTTGGTTGTTCCTTGAATGCCTTATGTTTATCTGACACAAGCTGCTCTGTTTCATCTATATTGTCTATAAAGAGCGTTGTAGAATCCAGTACTATGAGGTGCCTAGGCCAGAACCTTGTTCCTCTTCAGGGTCCAATAAATATTATTTTTTTAACATCTTTATTGGAGTATAATTGCTTTACGTTGTTGTCTAAGTTTCTGCTGTATAACAAAGTGAATCAGCTATACATATATACATATATCTCCATATCTCCTCCCTCTTGCGTCTCCCTCCCACCCTCCCTATCCCACCCCTCTAGGTGGTCACAATACTATTAGCGATGACGATGAAACCAAACCAGACTTTTTGTTAAATCTGTTTGGTTGATTTGTTTGTTTGTTGCCTTCTGTTTAAAGCAACTACAAGCGAACCTGAAGACTATCTTTGGTTTCTGAAATGCTGGGGTTCAAAATTCTTCGCACTACCAACAAGCTCCAGAGCCTCACTGGCTGGACTGAATGGACAACTGGGCCCGGTTTGGAGCGACCTCGGGAAGCAGGGACAGGGAACTGCACAAAGCATTACAAGGCCGGCTTCTCCCTGACAAGGTGAAGTCACAAGAAGGACGGAGTGGGGACAGGAATGTGGCCGGGCTCTTGTCCTTCAGTTGTCCTCCCAGAGGCTCTGGCGAGGAGAGACAGCCCTAAGAGGCGGTGCGAGGTTAAAGGTTCCGGCGAACTAGGCCTCTGGACGTTTCCAGCAAAGCTGGGAGGCAGCAGAGGCAGGCTGTGAGCTTCAGGGAGGCTCACCGCGGATTTCAGCGGTAGTACCGCCATCAAAGTCACAGGGTGGCTTTGTCTTTTCCAAATCCGGGGAAATGTTGATGGATAGAATCGCCTGTGTTTCCCGTTTTCTTTTTCTCCCTTTGGAGCTCGGCTACCCCTCTGTGTGGCTGAGCGCGAGCAGAGGAGAACTGGGGGAACTAGGCGCGGACCGGGCGCAAGGAGACCTTTGATTCCGGGCGGTGCGCGGCGGCGCCGCCCCTGCGGCCGGGTTCCCACGGCAGCCGCCACCCACCCAGTCCTTCCCACGAGCCAGGCCCTCCCCACGCTCGCGGCCGCCTAGGACCCCGCGACAGCCCGCCAGCTGGGTGCTGCCCACGCCAATTGGACCGGTCACGGCGCTGCGGCTCAGAGAGGCCAGGGCCATCCCGCCGCCCTGATTAAGTGGTAGAGCTGCTGTGTCCAACGACAGTTTGCGCCCTTGACCCTGACGCAGTGCTGCCTTTTGACGTCCTGAGACTGAGCAGCTCGTCCGACCAGCTCCGAATCAGGCTGATCACTAATAATGGCGAGTCCTCGTGTTCGAACCGCTCCCACGTGTCAGCCACCGTGCTCGGTGTTCACTGACTGACGTGCGTTAGTTCACCGATTCCTCAGAGAACCTGGGAATTACTAATCATCTCGCAGATGAAGGAAGCGAAGCGCAGAGAGCCTGAAGGACCTGGCCAAAGTGACTCCGCTCGTAACCTGAAGACGCCGGGTTCGAGCCCAGCTGGTTTCCCCCTCCCAAGCCTGCTCCACCCGCCGTGCGTCTGGTTTAAAGATGGGACGGCCCATCTCCAGTACTGATGGTGTTCTGAAAAGTCCCTGGTGACTTACTGGGATGCCCTGCCCGCCGGATGCATCTGCAAGTCTTGTTGTAGCGTGCATGGAAATCGGGAGCACGTAATCAGTTCATAGGTTCT
The DNA here is from genome assembly GCF_008692025.1 of Phocoena sinus. Classification (NCBI taxonomy): domain Eukaryota; kingdom Metazoa; phylum Chordata; class Mammalia; order Artiodactyla; family Phocoenidae; genus Phocoena; species Phocoena sinus. The sequence goes on along the minus strand of NC_045784.1, from coordinate 115,180,607 downwards.
TATTTGCCCAAGATCTTGCACCTCGTATAACTCGAAAACCTATATATCTCGTCCTCATGGTTTGTGCATTTACAGAAAGCGAATTCTGCCAAAGCTGGGTGAAAGCTCCACGCTCCAGCCCGAAGCTGGCCGGCGCTAGTGGAGCAGCGCCATCTCCTGGTGGATTCCGTGAACTACTCCAGAAACCGCTGGAGGGTGTCGTGTTGCCAAGGCCTTCAGACACGGGGACAGCACCCGTGCACAGCCAGTTTTGATAAGGGAAAGAGAAGAAAGAGAAGAGAGGTTTTGGGACACAGGAAGGGAGTGGAGGGAGTGGGTGTCAATGTGAGGTTGTAGAGCCTCTGCTTTAGCCATTCCGCTGTGATCCCCAGGGTGATAGAATCTAACTTTTTATTAAAATTGGCATCGGGGAAAGGGCACCCAGCAGTGCAATACGACGGAACTGCAGTAATTCGCAGGTGGCATGTATTATGGTTTTATCTCATATGTATGTCATGATATCGAGTTAATTTTTGTATATGATGTGAGTTAAGAGTCATGTTTTGCACGTGGCAGCAAAGATCCCACGTGCTACAACTAAGACCCAGCACAGCAAAATAAATGCATAAATAAATTTAAAAAAAATTTTAAGTCAAGTTTGGTTTTAAAGATGTGCTTTTCCAATGTTTCCAGTACTTTGTTGAAAATGTTATCTTTTTCTCCATTGTATTGCCTTGGCATCTCAGTCAAAAGTCAATTGTCCCTATAGTTGTGAGTATATTCTGAACTCTCTGTTCTGTTCCATTGATCTCTAAATCTATCTTAATGCCAATACCACACTGCCTGGATTATTGTTGTTCTATACTAAGTCCTGAAATGTAGTGTAAGTCCTGCATCTTTGTTCTTTTTCAAAATTTTTTGGCTGTCCTTAGCCTTTTGCATTTCTATAGAAATGTTGGAATCACTTTGTCAATTTCTTTTAAAAGTCCTACTGTGATTTTATTGGGAATGCATTGAATCTATAGATCAGTTTGGTAGAGCTGACATCCAGCAACACTGAGTTTTCAAGTCTGTGAGCATGGTATATCACTCCATTTATTTATGTATGTATTATTTAATTTCTTCTGTAGTTTTCAGTGTACAGGTCTTGCAGACCTTTTGTCAAATTTATCCCTAAATACTTAATATTTCTGCAAAGAAGACGTATAAATGGCCACCAAGCAAATGAACAGATGCTCCACATCATTAACCCTAGGGAAATGCAAATGAGAATTACAATGAGATACTACTTCACACATACTAGGATAGCCATAAATTAAAAAAAGAAAAAGAACAACTGTTAGAGAGCATGTGGAACCATCATACATTACTGAGTGAGACTGTAAATGGCGCAGCTTCTATGTAAAACAGTTTGGTGGTTTCTCAATAAGTTAAATATAGAACTACCAAGTGATCCAGCAATTCCACTCCTAGATGTGGACCCCCAAAATTGAAATCAGGTGTTTAAACAAACTTGTACTTGAATGTCCATAGTAGGACTATTCACAATGGCCAAAAGGTGGAAGCAACACAAATGTCCATCAACATATGAATGGATAAACGTCATATATCCATAAAATGGAATATTATTCAGCCATAAAAGGAAAAAGGTACTGATAATACAATAATGTGAATGAACTGCCAAAATATTATCCTAAGTTAAAGAAGCCAGATATAAAAGGTCACATATCGTATGATTCCATTTTTTTGAAATATCCATGAAAAGCATATAGATAGAGACAGAAAGCATATTTGTGTTTGCCGAGGGCTGGGGTAGGGAGGGAATGGAGACTGACCACTTAATGGGCATGGTGTTCTCATTTGGGGTGATGAAAATGTTCTAGAACTAGATAATGGTGATGGTTACACAACATTATGAATGTACTTCATGCCACTGAATTCTATACTTTAAAACGGTTAAAATGGCAACATTTGTTATATGTATTTTGCCACAATAAAAGACCCAATTGATCATAAATTTAAGGATTTATGTTCCAATCTGTTCCACTGATCTACTCACTTATCCTTCCACCAGTACCACACTGTCTTAATTACTGTGGCTTTATAAGTTTCGAAATAGGTATGGTAAGTCCTTCAACTGTTTTCCTTTTTCAGAATGTTTTGGCTGTTTAAGGTAATATAAATGTATATTCCACACACATTTTAAGATCTGCTTGTCAATTTCTACAGGAAAGTCAGCTGAGATTTTGATAGATATTGTGTTCAATCTACAGATAAATCTAGGGAAGGTTGACATATTGACAATATTGAGTCTCCCAATCTATGAACTATCCCTATTTATTAAGAACTTCTTTAAATTTTCTCAGCAATGTTTTGTAATTTGTAGTAACTTTTAGTATGCAGGTTTTGTACATATTTTATCAGATTTATCCCTAAGTGTTTTATTCTATTTTAAAGGCTATTGTGAATCAAATTGTTTTCTTAATTTCGTTTTTGGAGTTTTGTTGCTAGTATATACAAACACAATTGATATTTTGATGTTGATATTGTGTCCCATGGCCTTGCTAAATTTGTCTGTGGGTCTACTAGCTGTTTTGTGTGTGTGCATTTCTTGGGATTTTCTCCATATAGGATCACCTGTGAATAAATACAGTTTTATTTCTTCCTTTCCAATCAGGATGGCTTTATTTCAGTGAGGTAGGGGGCTTATTCCACTGGCTAGAACCTCCAGTACAATGTTGAATAGAAATGGCAAAAGTGAACACCCTGCATTGTTCCCAGTACTAGGGAAAATACTCATTCTTTCACCATTAAGTATTATGCACACTGAGGTTTTTGTAGATACTATTTGCTGGGATGAATGAGTTCCTATTATTCAAAATTTGTTAAAGGTTTTTAAAATGAGGGACTTCCCTGGTGGCACAGTGGTTACGACTCCATGCTCTCAATGCAGGGGGCCTGCGTTCGATCCCTGGCCAGGGAACTGGATCCCACATGCATGCTGCAACTAAGAGTTCACATGCCACACCTAAGGAGACCGCCTGCCACAACTAAGGAGCCAATGAGCCGCAACTAAGACCCGGCACAACCAAATAAATAAATAAATAAGTAAAACATCTTCCCAGCAATCAATAAAAAACGTTAAAAATTTATTTAAAAAAAGTTTTTAAAATCATGAATGGGGGGACTTCCCTGGTGGTCCAGTGGGTAAGACTCTGCGCTCCCAATGCAGGGGGCCTGGGTTCGAGCCCTGGTTGGGGAACTAGATCCTGCATGACTGCTGCAACAAAGAAGTCTGCATGCCGCAACGAAGATCTCGCAGGCCGCAACTAAGACCCGGCGCAGCCTAAATAAATAAATAAATATTTTTAAAAAAATCATGAATGGGTGTTGGATTTCATCAAATCCATTTTTTAAACCTATTTCAATGATCATGTGTTATCCCTTTGTTCTATTAATATGGAGTATAACATTAATTAGTTTTCTGATGTTAAACCAACTTTGCATTCCTGGTATAAATGCCACTTGGTCATGGTATGTATGTCTAGGGGGTTTGGACCAGGCCTTTCCGGGTCTCCCTACTTCCCATTCACAGAGGATGTGATCCATGAAGCAGAAAAAAGAGAATCATAATGAGGAGGGTGCCGATCCCCCAGCTTCTTCTAGGGCTGTATCTCTGATCAAAAAGCCACACCTTCCATGCCAGTCTCCCATCCTCCCAAGGACCCCACAGAGGAGCCCCTCATCCCCTTGAAGCACACACAGGGCATAGACCCCAGCCCATTTCCCTATGGCCACCAAATTGGCGCCCTCACCAATGATGGGAGGAGCCAGGATGTCCCCGCCCACCTCCTCTTAGCGGCCACAGGAGCCCACCCGCTGCACCCTCATTGGCTGGACGGCCATGGAGGTGGACCCTGCACACTGCACACCCAGGGACTGGAGCATGGGGCTCGTGTCACCTCCTAGGGTGGCAGCAGGGTTCCCTGGGGGCACCGAGGCTGAGAACTGACAGCAGGAGGCTCAGGCCCCGAGAGGTCGCTGTGACCAGGGGGCATCCGCGAGGCAGCGGCGTCAGCCTCGTGCATCATCTCGTGTGGCGCGTGCCCGAGCTGCGGTGACCACGCTCAGGCCTCTGACCAGGGCGGTGCCCGTTTTCCGGAGGAGGGGGACCCTGCGGAGGGGGAGTGCCCCGGGCAGCCAGCGCTCCCACCAGGTACCTCTCAGTCCCCTTGTCCCCCCACAGCACCCTCGCAGAGAAGGCCCATGGGGGCGCTTCCCGACCCTGCATTTCCCCAGCTGCTCCTGCAGCAGATGACTTTCCAGATTTCCCCTACGGTGCATCACCCTGAGCTAAGGGTGAATTTGATTTTTTTTCACAAACGCCTGTGTATTTGAAGCCAAGTGGAAGAACCATGGATCTGTCCCCAGTCAGAGGGCAGGGGCCACGTTGAACTTGCTCACCTTTGTGCCCTAAAAACCTGCCCCAGAGTCTGGCACTGAAGGGATGACTTGGGGGACACTGAGAAAGCGTCATTTTGTTGGTGGGAATCCATTAAACTGAGAAAGTTTGCTGGGGAAGGTGGCATCCGTGCTGATTGCATTAATTCTATTGTTTGTTGAGTATCTGTCTGTGCCCTGGCAGGAGAGGGAAGTGAGCACCCGACTTCACCCTGAACCACAGGCAGGCTGGCCTCAGCACCAGGACAACTCCATGTCCCTAGGTTCTAGGTTTTAAAAACAGAACAGCCATATGGTCCAGGAATTCCACTTCCGGGTATATATTTAAAGGAAATGAAAACAGGAAGTCAAAAAGATATCTGAACTCCCATGTTTATTGCAACATTATACACAATAGCCAAGATATGGAAACAATCTAAGTATCCATCAGTGGGGAGTTCGCTGGTGGCCTAGTGGTTAGCATACTGGGCTTTCACTACCATGGCCCGGGTTCAATCCCTGGTTGGGGAAGTGAGATCCCACAAGCCACGTGGTGTGGCCATTAAAAATAAAAAAGGTTAATTATCCATCAGTGGATGAATGGATAAAGAAGATGTGAGATACACACACACACACACACACACACACACACACAAAGGAATATTATTCAGTAGTGGAAAAAGAAGGAAGTCCTTCCAATTGTGACAACATGGATGGACCTTGAGGGCATTACGCTAAGTGAGACAAGAACAACAGAAAAAGACAAATACTATATGATGTTACATTATGTACAATCCAAGAAAGCCAAACAGAGAGTAGAATGATGGTTAGCAGGGGCTGGGAGGTGGGAAAATCAAGGATCAGTTATTTAAGGATACACACTTCCAACAAGTAGATGAATAAGTTCTGGAGATCTAATGCACAGCATACTGATTATAGTCAACAATATTGTATTATAAACTTCAAAGCTGCTAAGAGACTAGATCTTAATGATTCATACTACAAAAAAGAAATGATAATTATGTGATGTGATGGAGGTGTGAGCTAACACTACTGGTGGTAATCAAATTGCAATATATAAATGTACCAAACCAACATGTGTACACCTTAAAGGTACACAATTTATATGTCAATTATATCTCAATAAAAAATTACTCCCTACAATCGAAAAGAAAACTACAAACGGCCAATGGACATATGAAAAAAATGTAATCTTGATACGTATTGAAAGGCATGCAAAATAAAATATCAAAATAAACAATTTGGCTTATCCAATTGAGAGATTCAAAACCTGCCTTGAGACTTCGCTACAGGCAAAGGTGAGGAGCAGAAAGAAAGGAACCACGACTTTATCCCAGGACAACTGGAGAGTGGATTTAATTCTAGCCGTGAACTGGGGATGATGGGAAAGGAAGAGTTTGAGGGAAATGATGAGTTAAATGAAAGATTACACTGATCTTGAGGAGAGAGAAATGCACCCAGCTTGAGGCAGGAAAGGCAGTAACAGATTTTGAAACGTGTTGTGACCCACAATTGCCACCCTCGTCTGACAACAGTGTCACTCCCGAGTGGCATGAGCACAGTAACGTGGCACCGCTGCTCTGGAGGGTGTCAAACCCCTAAGGCGTGCCTACCCTGTGGCCCACGTGCAGGAGTGTATGGTAAGAGATCGACCATGACTGCAGCACAGCATTTATCCACAAGGACACCTGTCACCGCGTCATCAGTAAAACCCAATAAAAACCACAAAAGCAAACCAAAGCCAACAACAAGCTCAAACTCAACCCCCCAAACAAACAACAACAAAGGAAAACAAGCAAGAGGCAGTGCGAAATACATGATGAGAGCTTCATACCAGAGATACTCTGTGGCTTTGGAAGCAGAAGCGTACTTAATCACACAGGAAGGTGAGCAGGAAGTATTTATGTCATAACGTGACAAAAGTCATATGTTCCTAATTTTACGTATATAAAGGACATGCACACAAAGTGAAAATTCATCCGAAACTGGGCAGTTTCCCTCGGGGTGGGCTGGGCTGGGACTCTGTATGCCGTTTCTCTCTCTCGTGTTCTGACTGTATTGGGTTCTGACTGGCCCTCCTGGAACTGCCCTCTCAGCTGCTCTTTCGCCCTCCCCTGACTCAGTTGCTTGGATCCCAGTCAGTCTGCAGAGGTGGGAGGTTCGCAAGAAGACAGGTGGCCCCACCTCAGCGTGGCCCCAGCTGCTCCAATGGGGAGCTCCACGTTGCTAAGGCTCCCAGCTCCGCCCCCAAGCCCTGGGTTTCTTGTCTGTCCCCTGGCCCCTACCCAGAAAGACCAGGGTCGCCTTCAGACTGTGTCTTTGCACCATCCCTCCAGCCTAATTCCCTGCCCCTGCAAGAGGCACTGGGGCCTCAGGAAAGCAGCTTCTGCTTGGGCTTCTAGTTCAGACTGGGCTCCGAGACTCAGTTTCTCCAAAAAATGGGGATAACGGTGGTGCTGGTTTGCAAACTGGTCCTGTACACAGAAGGCAAGGAGAGACCTAGAAAGAAGCAGACCACTCCAGATTGGGAAGGGGGCACGGTTACTAAGCAAATGGACTTACAGATGAGGCTTGGCTTGAGTGCACAAGACAAGCAGATCTCCCCACCCACCTGCCAGAATCTTAAAAGTTTGTACAGAGGTCTTAATGGAATTCAGTCACGTATTCAGTCCAGATAGTCCCAGAGACGCCTTAGTCTCTCAAGGCCGCGTCCTCAAAAGGGCTCTGGCTGTGGGAACAGTGGGCAGAACATGCATCCCAAGGAGCGGGGAAGGGTGAGGAGCCACCGACGGCCTGAGGCCAGCTCGAGGTTCAACCTCAGTGACATCCTAGTGGTGACCTCCTCCAGAAGGTGGCCATGGGGATAAAGAGGTTAAGGCATGGTGCCTGGAGCTCGGCAGGCTCTCATCAGCTGTCAGTTTGTTTCCTTTCCTCATGGTGACAGGGCTGCTCTGGCTGAGACCTGGGGCCATTTGTTGAAGAGACATCCTCATACCGAAGGCCCACAGCACCCTGAAGGTTCCTTCCTGAAAATGCACGAGTGCCCGTGGCTGGCCTGGGGCTCCGCTGTGGTCAGTGGAAGAGCTGGGCTCAGCGCACAGGTCTCTGGTCTCCTAGGCACCCCTCTTAACCAGAGTGTGATGTGCCAGCCTGCCTGCCTCCCTCGCGGGGGAATACGGTCCTCCCTCATCACGGTCCCTTGGCCCCTGGGTGCTGGATCCTCTCTCCCATCTGGCTGTGCCAGGCTACCTGGTCCCTGAAGTGGGTGCAGAACCATCAGGGACTGAACAGGAACATCTGGACCAAGGGACGGGAAGCTCGGGGCTCTGGCTGGGACTGGGGTCTACCCCTCTCTCCTAGGGTGGCGGATGCTGGAAGGGGCCCTCTTGTCAAGTTACACTGACCCCTGCGGAGCTCTTGGCGACAGGTGTCTTACCCCAGGCTGTGCTCCTCGTGTGACCACACCCCGAGTCCTCAGGAAACCCCTCTCCTGGGTCCTATGGGGCTGCATTCCTCCGAGGCGGGTGCTGCCCTCCCCTGCAGGTGCCCCTCCCCCAGCCCTCTGTCCTCGGCCCACCCTTCCCCTGCAGCAGCCTCAGAGCCCCCGCCCCGGCTTCTCTGCCCGGACAGCTTGCGTCTAAGGTGGGAGTAAGGGAGGCAGGTTTCCAGTCCCAGAGGTTGATCTCCAAAACTCAGGCACCACCTGGCCAGCTGGGAGGTGATGGAGACCCTGCCACCTGCGGCTGCGGAAGGGCCTTCGGGGACACAAAATGACCTGCAGACAGTCCATTCCACCTCACCTACCGCAGCCCACCCTCCGGGTTCAGCTGAATTACGCGCCTTCTAACACCAGCCTCTAAGATGAAGAAAAGGCCTAGGCGTTAGTTGATTCAAATAAAGTTTGTGAATGGGACAAAGTGCCACCTCTTGGGCCAGGCCTGTGCTGCTGCCTTCCCCTCACGGGAGCAGTGGTCCGGGTCAGCTCGGGTCTCGCCACATCTTCTGACCGGGCACCAGCCCCGCCCTCAGCCCCGCCCCCTTAGAGTCCTCGGGGTGCTCCCCTCCCCCAGCTCCCGGCCACCAGAGTGGGGTGAGCTCGCCGCCCCTCTCTCCTCCGAGGCGGCAGAAACAGGAGGCCTCCAGGTTTTATTAGATTGAACTCAAAGGACTTTCTTCTTAACTGAGACAGACAACAAGATTTGACAACACCCGAGACAAGAACATTTCTCTGACCAGACGCTGCTGCCCGGTGCAGAGTACATCACACACAGGAAAGTGGAAGTTGTCTTATTCAAGTCGGTGTCTGATTTTGTAAAAGCTCCACTGCCTGAGAAACAGACGGCAAATAAATAAAGTGCTCTGAGAGCCCGTCAAGCAGCAAGGGCCCAGTGGGGGAGACGAGGAAGAGGTGGGAAAGCAGAAGCAGCTAAGGACTCAGGGCCAGAACCATAAGAACAGCCGCGGCAGGAGCACATGCTAAGGACGCGTCCCCAGCCCCTCCCACGGCCAGCCCCTCAGAGCGCAGACAGCCCCAGCCAGGGCCACCGCCGTGCTCCTCCCACGATGGGTGGGAGGGGGTCTCTGAGCCCGGGCCCCGGGGCCTCCAGCGCGCATTCTCCCTGTTGGGAAGCAGCCCCAAGCAGCTCCGGCTGAGCCCGGAGCCCAGGGAGGACAGGGCACCCTGCACAGCTCACCCTGCTCAACAGCTCCACGCCCGCTGCAACGCACAGCCACTCGTGTGTGTGCACAAGCACTCACACACACGCTCACACCCGCACGTTCACTCACACGCGCTCACACCCGCACACACTCATACATGCGCACTCACGCACGGGCACCCACGCGGTCAGTGAAGAGCCTCCCCTGTGCCATTCTCAGGCCCTCTCAGGCTGGCCCAGCAAGAGGCTGGAGCTGGGGATCGAGCCACCCGGAGGGTGAGAGCTGGGCTTGAAAGGGGCACGTCTGCGAATCAGCCCCAAAGAGGCCCCTCGTCCTCTGCTCTCCTCCCATGCAGCCCCGTGGCACAGTCTCTCAGAGGCTGTCCCCAGAGCTCCGGGGATGCAGTCCGCAGGCTGGCAGGCTCCCAGAAGTGGCCCTGGGTGGGCACAGTTGGGCTGGAGGAGGGCCACCAGGACCAGGGCTCCCGGGTGACTTGGCACAAGGAAGGAAGCCATCAGGCCCCGTCAGTGGGCATCTGTGGGGGGCGCGTGGTGGCCGCGGTGCAGCCTCCGGCCCCGGGGTGAGGCAGGCAGAGATCCTCACCTGGGACCCGGGCTCCAGCTGGGCAGCTGAGGAGGGCACACGGTGTGAGGCTCGGCCACTCTGTCCTGGGGGCAACCAGGCTGCTGGGGTGCTCAGCCCCAGGAAGTCTGAGTGCATCGACCATGAGCAACCACCGCCCGAGCAGACGTGGGAGCGGTGCGGGCTGAGGGCCAGGGTCTCTCCTGCCTCCCCTCTGCACCGCTCCTGGGGCGCCAGGCAGCAGCGCAGCCAAGGCCTCCAGGACCAATGCAGGCCCATCCAGAGGAGACTCTCCCGTGCGATGCTGGGCCCAGGGGCCAGCCTGGGGACAGAGACATGGGGTCAGGCGTGGGTCTCAGCCCCACCCACCCACCACTGTCCCTTCCCCTCCTGGTGACACGGTCCCCAGGAGCCACCCATCCTCCCGTCCTGCCACCCAAACTGAGAGGGTTGTGCCACTCAACACTGAGGAGCCCTTGGTCCAGCCTTGGGTGGGATTTGCGGCAGGGTGGGGAGGTCCGGCTCTGTGGGTGAGGACCTTGCTCCCCAGGGGTGCTGGGACTCATCTCTCCCGTGCCCATCTCAGCTCAGACTGTCCCCGGTCTTCCCCGTGACTTCCCATACACTCCACTTTCCCTACCATGGGCCCCTCTGTCTCTAGGTCCCCTGGGAGCCTCTGCTCCCTTCCCCCATCCCACGGTGCTAGGTCTTCCAGAAGAAGGTGGGAGAGTGCAGGCCCAGAGGCAGATTCGGCTCCACCACTTCTTACCTGTGTGACAAGGGCAAAGCGCTCCCCTCTCAGAGCCCCAGTAGGTGGGGAGGACAGAGCTCCCCCAGAGTGTCGCTAGGTCTGTCCTTCCTTCCCCACGCCAGAACCGGACCACTGGGCCACCCCACCCCTCGGGGTCTCTGCCTGGTCCCTTCCTGTCCTCGTGGGTCAGGCCCTTCTCTAGGCTGCTCCCCAGGCACCTCTAGGGTCAGGGTCAGGGTTAGGGTTAGGGACTCTCTTGACAAGACCAGAGAAGGGGCAGGTCACTTCCTATAACACCAGTTCCTGAGACAAAGAAAGAGATGGGGACTTGAGAGCTGCCTCCCCACCCAGAGAGGTCCCTGTCTCGCCAAGTGTCACCTCCTCTACAAGCCCCTTCTCCATCTCCCCTCCATCCCAGCCTGAGAGCTGCCCTCCGCTCAAGGAGATCCCCACTTTCCCAAATCCTCTGGGACACGGGGGCTGCTGGAGGCCGTCCAGGGCTGTGGCACCGGGAGGGCACAGGGAGGAGCTGGAGGGAGCATGGCTGAGATGGCGGGAGGGCCGGGGAGGAATGCACCTTTCCTGCTCTTCCGTGGCCGCAGATGCGGAGCTTTGGAGGATGCCCCAGGAGAGCGGAGAGGGGAGCAACAGGGCCAGCAGCAGCAGGCAGAGAGCAGTCCCCCGGCCGCAGAGACCAGGCAGGGGGCCGGTTTGCAAAGCACTGAGAAACAGATAGACCTGGGCTTTGGCCAAGAACACAGCCACCCTTCCAGGCTGCCCCCCAGCGTGTAGAGGACAAGGGTAGCAGCATCTTTTCTCCTCTAGGGCCTTCCCTGGGCCTCCCCTGGGCCTCCCTGAGCCCATTTCCCTCCACTCCCCCGTGTTCAGGTGACACCACTGGGGCTGTGGCCGGGAGGTGATGGGCTGACCCTCCAAGATGCCGAGGCCGCCGCCTCTCACCCCCATCTTGGAAATATGACAAGGGACTCCGGAGGGCATGCGCCCGCCCTGCCTTGCCTGCTCGCGGCTCGGCAGCTTTCCGGGCTGGCTTTCTCGGGCCCCTTCCACGTCTCCCCGAAACCACCGAGGGGCCCGGACATCTACATGTCATGGCAACCGCCTCCCTCCAGCCCGAAGTCCAACCTCTGGCCTCCTACCTCTTTGGTCAGGGCCAGTCATTCACGTTCCTGCTGCAGAATTTCTTCCTTCTGCTCCCCACTTCGCCCAAGGTGAGGCAACAGGTCGGCCGCACTCAAGTAATGTTCTCGAGTTCGATGGAAAGGGCCCGTTTCGCGAGTTTCTGTGCAGTTCGTCACCGGCCGCGACGTGGGTGACCAGAGCCGGGGCTTGGGGCTCGGTGGCCGTGACCTCCGCCGAGGTCTAGGGTCCGGGGGCCCGGGCCGCCCCTTCTCCTTCCCCCGCCGCGTCCCGGCGGCCCTGGGCCCCGCGGAGCTTCATGCCGGCGCCCCTGCCGTCGCGGCCGCGCGGTGGTTGCGGGCGCTCACTCGATCCGCACCTGCAGGCGGACGTTGAGCATCACCGAGGCCACGATGTAGAAGTAGGGGAAGTTCATGCGCAGCCGCCAGGCCAGGTCGAAGAAGGTGATCAGCGTGCGCGTGAGCCCCTTGCAGAAGGCGCCGTACGAGCCGCGGGCCGCAGCCGAGCGAGACAGCCGCACAGCCAGGCCCGACATGGCAGCCGCCGCAGCCGCAGACAGGGCCGCCGACGCCGCCATGGGTTCGGTCCGGCGCACACCCCGCCGACTGACCGCAGTGGGAGCGGACGGGCAGGTGGACGTGAGGCCTGGAGGCAACAGCCCGCCCCGCCCGCTCCGCCGTCTCCCGAGGCAGCAGCAGCCACAGCCACAGACAGCTCCACCCCCTCGCCTGCTCCCTGAGTGGCGGCCGCCAGCTTAACCCCGCCCCTAGCGTGGCCGTGCCCCTTTCAGGGGCTACAGACTGGCCGCCGCGGACTCAGCCCCACCCACGGGACACGCCCCGCCGGCAAGCCCCGCCTCCTCTCCGACTCCCGAGAACAGAGCCACAGGGCCAGAGCGCGTTGTAAGGCGCTGCTGCCCTGGGATCCTTTTGCAGAATGCGCTAGAGCAGAGGAGTAGAGGCCGTGAGGGTCTGGACCGCTGGGCTGATTCTGCACAGAAGGCTCACCCTGAACCCTCTGCCCTGTTTACACCATCTCCTCTCCCTCCCTGTCTCCACAGAAAACCGGGCCAGCCAACCCACTTGTACTTTTCTAAGAATTCACATGTTTATGGTAACTCTGCACTATGGAGTTTCACCAAACCCACACGCGCATTTTTTTCCTTTCGGGTATATTGGCTGGTCATGTGTATTTCTTTATTCGTGAATTACTCCATTGCCTCGTTTTCCTTACCTTCCACTCCGTAGTGATTTCTAAGCACTCCTCTTAGTCTATCTTTGCCCTGGATACCGCACAAGGTCCTCTCAGGTATTAATCTGCTCTCATTCATTGCCTTTTTCTTGCTGTTGGGCTTTAAAGCCTTTTCGTGGTTTCGTCTAATCTTTTTCTAAACCACATCCAATCCAAACTCCATCACGTTTTCAAGACTATTGAAATGCGCATGCTTCATTATAGTCAGGACTTTTAAAAAGCTGTCTGCATGAAGCTGATTCACGAAGACCTCATCCCAATTTTCACAAGGAGGGCTGGCCTAAATTAATACCTTAATAGTCCCTCTCAAAATGCCTGTTCACCATCACACTGAATATCTCTGTAACCTCTGTATAAGTGTTTAAGGAACCCAGCAGATTCATATACACTGAGCAAATGTCTACCTGCATGATCAAGGAAGAAAAGTAAGTTTGAGAGGCACTAGGTTATTGGATTGCATCATGATTTTATCAACAATATAACCATGCATGGATATGAATGCATAAAAAACACCAGGGCAGATATATATCAAATTACGGAACATTGTTTACTCTGGTTAAGGCAGTAGGAAGGAGGACATACTTTTTATTCTCCATGTATATGTATGTATATCCATATGTATATCTATAAGTATTACTTGTATAATGCAATAAAAATTATTTGAAAAAGAAGGGGCACAGGAATATAGACTTATGCTTTATAGAAACCCTTTGTTCCAGACTGGATCCAGCGTCATTCATTTGCAGAACCTGTTCCCTCCAATCATTTCTGAAACCTCTCCTTGGCCTCATCTCATTTATTTTTAACATTTTATTTTGAAATAATTATAGACTCACAGGAAGCTGCACAAATAGAACAAAAAAGACATTGTGCCTTTCACCCAGCTTCCCCAATGGTGGCATTTTCTATAGACAGAGTATAATATCAAAACCAGGAAACTGACACTGGTATATTACTCTTGACTAGACTACAGGCCTAATTCAGTTTTCACCATTTTTCTAACCTGCATTAATTTGTGTGTGTGTGTGTGTGTGTGTGTGCATGTATAGCTCTAGCAATTTTATCCCATGTCAGGATTCATGTAACCACTACTACAATCAAGATACAAAAATATTCCATCACCACAAAAGAACTGCTTTGGGCTACCTCTTTGTACTTACTCAGCAACCCTGTAGATATTCTGTTAGAGTTACATCTATCTCATTTCCTTTAGAGTGGCTGTAAGTGGTACTGTGTGTTTAATTTTGGTTTCCACATGTTCATTGTTAGTATATAAAACTGCAATTGATTTTTTAATTAAAGCTTTTCTTTTGAGATAATTGTAGATTTACATACAATTGCAAGAAAAAATAGAGAGATCCCATGTACATTTTACCCAGTTTTCCACAGTGGTAGCATCTTTCAAAACTTCAGTACTGTACAATATCAAAATCAGGATATTGACACAAATCTATCTATCTTGTTCAGATTTCCCCAATTTACTCTGTGTGTGTGTGTGTGTGTGTGTGTGTGTGTGTGTGTGTGTGTGTGTGTTTAGTTCTATGCAATTTTATCACGTGTGGATTCATGCATCCACCGTCATACTCAAGATATAGAACAGTTTCATAACTGTCAGGATCCCTTGTGTTGCCCTTTTTTGGCCACACCCACTTCCTTCCTGCCCTTCCTCCTTAATGCCTGGCAATCACTAATCTGTTGTCTATTTCTATAATTTTGTCTTTTTGAGAATGTTATACAAATGGACTCATACAGTATGTAACCTTTGGGGATTGGCTTTGTCACTCAACATCATTCTTTGGAGAGTCATCCAATTTGCTGGGAATGTCAAGTGTCAATAGTTCACTGCTTTTATTGCTGAGTTAGTATTCCTTGGTATGGTTGTACCATAGTTTGTATACCACTTACCCAGGAAGCACACCAGAGTTTCCAGTTTTTGGCTATTAGGAATAACGCTGCTGTGAATATTTGTTCACGGGTTACTGTGTGAACAAAAATTTCTATTTATCTGGGATAAATGCCCAAGAGTGCAATTGCTGGGTTGTATGGTAAGTGCGTGTTTAGTTTCATAAGACTCAGCCAAACTTTTCCATCGTGGCTGTAACATTTTACATTCCCATCAGCAATTTATGAACAGATCCAGTTTCTCTTCATACTCATCAACATTTGGTATTATCACTATTTTTTATTCTTGACATTCTGATAGGTGTATAGTGATATCTCATTGTGGTTTTAATTTATATTTCTCTAATGGCTAATAATGGTGAAAATCATTTTATGTGCTTATTTTCTATCTGTATGTCTTCTTTAGTGAAATGTCTTTTGTCATGTTCTAATTGAACCATTTGTTTTTTGGTTTTTTTAACATAAATTTATTTATTTATGGCTGCATTGGGTCTTTGTTGCTGCACGCGGGCTTTCTCTAGTTGCGGTGAGCAGGGGCTACTCTTTGTTGCAGTGTGCGATGCGGTGAGCGGGCTTCTCATTGCAGTGGCTTCTCTTGCTGCGGAGCACGGGCGCTAGGTGCGTGGGCTTCAGTAGTTGTGGCTTGCAGGCTCTAGAGCGCACTCTCAGTAGTTGTAGGCTCATGGGCTTAGCTGCTCTGCGGCATGTGGGATCTTCCCGGACCAGGGCTCGAACCCGTGTCCCCTGCATTGGCAGGCGGATTCTCAACCACTGCACCACCAGGGAAACCCTGAATAATTGCCTTCTATCAGCATTCATCATCATGCTTGTGGTCAGACATATGCTGAAACTTAAACTTTTATTCCAGTAGTCATCTTCATGCATCTTTTTTTAAATTGAAGTATAGTTAATTTACAATATTTTGTGTTAATTTCTACTGTATAGCAAAGTGATTCAGTTATAGATATATACATTCTTTTTCATATTCTTTTCCACTATGGTTTATCACAAGATATGGAATATAGTTCCCTGAGCTATACAATAGGACCTTGTTGTTTTTATGCTTCTTAACTCACCTGAATGCTGCCCTTATTCCAACAGGCATCCTCTTGGTAGTTGTGTCACACTGAACCTTAACTTGTTCCATCAGTAATATTCTAGATTGTTGACACTCTTTAAATCTTAATCTTATTCCAGTGGCTGTGCTAATGTTTGTTGGTGTCACATTGAACTTTAACTTTTCCACGACTCATCTTGTTTGTGTTGGCTTGGTGAACCTTAACTTTCTTCCAGCAGTCAACTGAATGCTTGATCACACGTCATAGCAAGACATGAGTCTACCAGCCATCTTCACGCATTTTGTCTCGTACTGAATCTTGAGCTGGTTCCAGCGGTCATACCATGCTTGCCTTCCCACACTCAACCTTAACCTCATTCAAGCTATCATGTTTCTGACAATGTTTGACACTTAACCTTAACCTTATATCAGTGGTCATCTTCACGTTGGTTGACTCATACTGAACAGTAACGGAATAGCAGTGGTCAGCTTCATGCTTGATGTTTTTCAATAAACCTTATCTGTATTCCAGTGGTCTTCCTCATAATTATAGTCTCACACTGAACTGACCTTTATTCCAGAGGCCATCTTCTTGCCTGTTGCCTCACACTGAAGCCTAATTATTTTTGTAATCCATCCACTTGCTTATTGTTGCATACTGAACCTTAACCTTATTCCAGCAGCCATCTTCATACACATCGTCACCCTTTCAATCCTAACCATATTTCCACAGTCATTTTCAGGTTGGTGGTCTCATCCTGAACCTTTATTGAAGCAGTCACCAACATGTTTGTCAGGTCACACTGAACCGTGTGTACCTTTATTCTAGCAGTCAGCAACAGGCCTGTTTTCTCCCATTGACTCTAAGTTTATTCCAGCACTTATCTTCTAGCTTTTTGTCCCACACTGAAGAATAACCTTCGTCCAGTGTTTACCTTTCTGATTGCATCTCACACTGGGCCTTAACCTTCTGCCAGGAGTCATCTTCACGCTCTTGTCTCACTCTTATCCTTAACAATAATCCATCATTTTCGTGGTGGTTGTGTCACACTGGACGTTATCCTATTGCTGCAGTGACCTTCCAGCTTGTCATCCTCTAAGCCTTTACCTAATTCCAGCGTCATGTTCAGGAATGCTGTGGCACACCGAGCTTTATACTTATTTCCCTGGTGATCTTCTTTCTCGTCGCACACCAAACTCACCTCATTCAGCAGTCAGCTGGATGCTTTTGGTCTCACACTGAAGAATAAATTCTGCCATTCATTGTTATGCTTCCTGCACTAAACTGAAACGTGATCTTATTTGAGCGGTCATCTAATTGCTTGCGTTGCCTAGTGAACCTTGACCTCATTGCAGCAGAATGAGGATTGAAGATTCCAATCCAATCTTCAGGATTGTTTTTTCACACTGAACCATAACCTTTTCCCAGTGAAAATTTCCTGTTTTTGTCTCACACTGAACAAATAGTTGTCTTTGTGCTTGTGGTTTCAGCCTGAATCTTAAACTTTATTCCAGCGGTCCCCTTTATGTGTGTTGTTTCATGCTGAACCATAGAAGATCTATATTCCTGTTATCAAATACTGAACCTTAACTTTATTCCAGGTGTCACTTATGCTTGTTGTCTCACTCTGAACCTTAATATAATTCATGTAAGTCATTTGAAAAGTAAATGTGACTGTATCTGTTTGGTGCTTAACATTTAAAATAAAATGATCTGTCCAATTGCTATAGTTTTAAAAAGTAGATCATTTTTCCATTCTCTTTTAGGAAAAAAGTGCAGCACAAAGTAACTCAGTAGAAAGTAGTGAAAACAGAATTACATTTAAAACATAATTTTGAAATCAAATGTGCTTATTTTAGGTTAGTATGTATGATATGTAATTGTTGGTAACAAAACCAACGAGAATGAAATACAGACATTTACATCTTATCATGTTTGCGTGCACATAAAGACAACATAAAACGTGTTTAAAACTTTCATGAGAGGTAGATATAACATATAAATAGGAAAAACTGTCCCTTGTTTATTTTTACCCCCAGTTTTCTTCTATATTCAGTAATAATTTTTTTTTTTTACTTTTCAATAGTATATGACAGCTACCAGTGCAAATGTCTCACTTTAACATTCACTTTTAATTTTATAGACACAGGTTAGGTATTAATGATGCCTAACCTAACACTGTATCTTACACACTGTATTGCGCTGGCTAGTCTGATATATGGTAGCTGGTACTGCCATGGTAGTCAGGCTAGGGGACATTCCTTGGTCCTCTGCATTTTATTCCTCAATCTTGGGAACACTAGGCACATCAGAGAAAAGTTCATTCAGTATTTTTCTATAAAGGGTCTTCGTGAAATGATTTCTCTGCGAGATTCAATCACACCTTCTGATTCTGCAGACTCACCTGTCTCTGCAATCGCTGCTGTCTGAACAGTTTGTATTCGTGGTGACTGAATAACCGATGGCTGTGGTGTCTCATTTATTATTCCCTGGGCATGTACCGTTTGGCCAGAAGGTGACAGCACTAGAGTGACAGCTGGGGAGCCTCTTCTGGTGCCTGATGCAGCTACAGAAACATGAGCTAAACCAGGGATTGAATTTTGACCAGTCTGAGTCTGCATATGAGCAGATTCACTCTCTGTCACACAGAATCTGATCCATCCTGCTGGGATTCAACTGTTTACATGGTCAGTTGTCTTCTATTTTTTTTTCCTGCCACATTTATTCATTATTAAGACATTTGCCATTTGCAATCAATGCTTTGCCCCTTCCCCGTTTCCTTCTTCATTTATCCTGCCGCGATGTGATTTCTGCAGTGGCCCTGGTCACTGATTACGGACGGGAGGGTGTGGAGATGAGGAACCCACTGCCCCTTGGGAGGCGCGCCACTGCCCAGCAACCCGGTGAAGGCGGCCCTGTGTCGGCCGCACTCAGCTCTGACGTGCAACCGTGCTTCCCCGCTGAGCCAGGACCCCAGCAGTCATTTTTATGCTGTTGTCACACACGACATTAACATTATTCAAATCTTTGTCTTAATGTTTTTGTCTCCTGACCAGTAACAGTTCCAGGTATTATCATCATTCTCATTGTCTCCCAATAAACCTTAAACTTACTCCACTGAACGCCCTTATACTTATCTCATTTTTAACTTGAACTTATCCCAAGGCCAGCTTCATGCTGTCTTACTGTGAACCTTACCCTTTTTCAGGATGGTCGACTTTGAATCCTAACGGGCATTTGTAGATGAAACTGAATGCCTGGCTCTCTCCCAGATCAGGTCTCCAGACTGGCTGCTAAACCCCTACTATTCCTCAGTGCCTAAGAGGGCACATACCCGTGGGCTGCCTCAAAGGCAGGAAAAGGTTAGGTTACAAAGATGGCACAGGCAACTATACTCCAATTAAAGAAAAAAACAATAACAAAGATGGCACAGGCTTGGGATCAGGACAACTACCAAACCCTGAACCACGTAGAGCCCCCATCAAATATAATTATCCCAGGAACCATAAGCTATGACTCAGAAGCAGACCACCTCTGTACAAGTTTATCTGATGTAGTTTCAAATCAAAAGAAAGACACTCAAATCCTACAAGTCCACTTTAAAGCATGTATTGTTTACTCCTTAGGGGAGCAACGTCATCACACTATAAGGTGCGGACAAGGGGAAACCTTGCAATTCATTTTGTAGAGTGGAATGCAGAGTGGTAAACAACGCCCTTTTGAGGCAAAGCTGGTGCCCCTCCAAGAAGGTCAAACTGACAACTGTGTTCAGACGACCAACAGCCAATGGCTTTTAGCAGAGAAGAAAGGAGAGTGAGCCATTTTCTTGAGGGTAATTCAACTTCTCCATATTAAAGCTGTTAGGCAGCTAAATCTAGTAGCGACGTGCACCTTCACTATGACCAAATGACTTCTACTAAGAGGTTTCCTGGCATCACATAGAATTGAACTTTCAGTCCCACCTTTACCAATATGGGTGACCTCTCCCCTTGTATATGGGTCTTGGTACAGCTATATATATTAATCCAAGAGCTAGCTGATGCTCTTAATCTCAGTGGCCTTTAGAGAGGTGAATCGGAATGTAGTGGTGTGGGAAAGTTAAGATAACGCTCTCTAAGTGCAAAACCAGACTCCAAAGCTTGGAGATTCATTTCTTTTTCTTTCTTTTCCTGGCCGCGCTCCGCAGCTTGCGGGATCTTAGTTCCCCAACCAGGGATCGAACCTGTGACCCCTGCAGTGGAAGCGCAGAGTCCTAACCCCTGGATAGCCAGGGAATTCCGGAAGCTTGGAGATTCTATTGTTCAGAGTTCAGTGTGTGAAGAAGGAGGTCTGAATGGAACCCGAAGCTTGCTGAGCTGGACAGGGGAAGCAGCCTGGCTTGACTTAATCGCTCTCAGGCAAGGTGCTGCACACACAACACAGGGAGATTTCTTTAACTTCTATAGCCCTTCAGCAGCTGGAGTAGTTGAAGGATAAGCGTGAAGTTGCATGAAGAAGGGTGGTCCAGCTTCTCTATTTCATGCTTTTGACTTCTCTAGGGGCATCCAATCTGGGTCAGTGTATGTAGGAGTCAGAGCAGGGGCTTTGGTAAGACTGAGCCGAAAGGTATTGTGTTTTGAAAGGGAGTATGAAGAAGCAAGTGGTTTAAGGGATATAAAGTGTGGTGCGAAGTACAGACTATTATTCATCCTGCACAATCTTCCTGTAAGCAGCTCTTTTGCCCCTTTTCTGTTTGTCTATCTCTGTTTCCCCTCAGACCTTAGTTATAAAAATGAGATCACGGGCTTCCCTGGTGGCGCAGTGGTTGAGAGTCCGCCTGCAGATGCAGGGTATACGGGTTCGTGCCCCGGTCTGGGAAGATCCCACATGCCGCGGAGCGGCTGGGCCCGTGAGCCATGGCCGCTGAGCCTGCGCATCCGGAGTCTGTGCTCCGCAACGGGAGAGGCCACCACAGTGAGAGGCCCGCGTACCGCAAAAAAAAAAAAAAAAAAAAAAAAAATGAGATCACTAGGTAACGTTTAACCTAACTCCTGACTTATGCTCTTCTGAATGTACACCATGCCTTCCCTAACGCGTTGAGTCATTTCCCGGATTCTAAGGAGTAAGAATGAAGAATTAAATAGTTGAAGAATGACTGACCCTCTACTCCTAATTTCCCCGTTAGCAAATTTGCAGGTGAACCACGTGGACAAGATAGCATCCAAAGGAAGATCACGAGCCAGCAGATCTGCACGCAACAGAAAAATGACGAAGAATCTGACCCTCTACCTTAATGATTAACTGAGATTATTTCCCCTTTTTCCCTTTAAAAACTTTCATGACTGAGCAGAGTCTTTGGGGTTGGTTTTGGGATTCCACCTTCTCCCTGGGTAGCCGGTTTCCTGATTAAAGCAACATTTCCTTTCCAACCAACTCTTGTCTCTTTAATATTGACTTTTCAAGTGGTGAACAGCCGAACCTGAGTTCGGTAACATTCCCTTTAGCACTAAGCACTTCAAAATGCAGGCCACAGTGAAAGGTTAAGACAGCAGTAGGAGTATCCAGGAGAGGGAAGACCACGAACGGACTCATCATTGTTGTGTTGAAAGGAGACTCTGAGTGCAGCAGTAAGTGGTTGCATACAATCAACCCGGACTAACGTTGTTTATTTCTAATAAATATCTAGAGGAATTCTTCAGTGACTCAGGAGTTATATATATTTTGAATGTAAACTGGTTCTCTAATATACGAATCAGGTTTCCAGGTAATCCTTGGAAATAAAATTTTGTTTTTGAAAATCAGTGTATTATGTTGGAGATTGTGATGGGCTTCACTCGCTCAGAGGAAAGATGACATTTTAATACCTTCTGATCCTTAAAAAATGTGAATCTAGGCCATGCTAGACCTCTGAGAAGTCCTGTTTGACAATGCAAGCTGAAAAAGACTAGATAGTGACTGACTTACACATCACTTTGGTGAGGAGAGAACTTAACCCCCCCGCCCCCAATCCCAGTAGTTGAATTTCCAGAAATGGGGGGACTAAGCTGATTATTAATGCTGAAGAAAGACTAGGAGATGAGCTGTCTTCTCATCTGTTCCATATCTGTTACAGAGGACTCAAAAAGAAGCAGGAGCTGCCCAAGGCTTAAGTGTAAGCTTTGGTTCTTTTTAAGAATGTTCGGTTTATACGCTGGGCTAGAAATGAGAGAGGGTTGCAGATGGTGAGCCAGTTGTTCCCTAGACAACCTCGCCAGCACACTGGGAAACAATCCCTGCTGATTTAGCAGGGCCACTGTTGCAAAAACCTCAAAGTGCCCATCGCAGGTTCTTGCTGCTTTCGGGACAGACCACTGTGGAATCCCGAGGGAGAGCTTTCTCAGCCTGGCTGGGAAAGGGTAAGTCTCTCCAAGGTCTTTTAGCCTCCTGCTTTTAGGGCCAGCCTTGATAGCTGCACAGCTGTTAAGAATCGCCATATAACATCCATAAAATGGACCCAATAAAACTCTTACCAAGGGAATGGGGAGTACAAAATTGCAGGGGGGCCGAACGGGGAGCAAGGCAATCTCCTCTAAGTTACTGCCTCTTCACACACACCAAGGGCATTGCCAAAGGCATTAAAGTAATTTAGAGGTCCAAGACTGTATTCTAAATTTGTGCCTTACAAATAGAATCCTGATTCTCTAGGGTTTTTCGGATACTTAGCAAATTTTGTCAAATATGTGTCTTTTTTTTTTTTTTTTTTTTTACGTTACGCGGGCCTCTCACTATTGTGGCCTCTCCCGTTGCGGAGCACAGGCTCCGGACGCGCAGGCTCAGTGGCCATGGCTCATGGGCCTAGCCTAGCTGCTCCACGGCACGTGGGATTTTCCCGGACCAGGACACGAACCCGTGTCCCCTGCATCCGCAGGCGGACTCTCAACCACTGCGCCACCAGGGAAGCCCCAAATATGTGTCTTTTTAAAAAACCTAAAAGAGGGCTTCCCTGGTGGCGCAGTGGTTGAGAGTCCGCCTGCCGATGCAGGGGACACGGGTTTGTGCCCCGGTCCTGGAAGATCCCACATGCCGCGGAGCGGCTGGGCCCGTGAGCCATGGCCGCTGGGCCTGTGTGTCCGGAGCCTGTGCTCCACGGCGGGAGAGGCCACAACAGTGAGAGGCCCGCGTACCGCAAAACAAAACAAAACAAAACAAAACAAAACCTAAAAGAACTTTAAATGTAGAAATAGAGTGAACCTCATTTTCTGATCACAGGGCAGGAGAACCAAAAATTAAGAGGAAAATGGCAATATTGTACAGTTCTTGGGTCAAAGGGGAATTATAATGAAAACTGTGATAATAAATAATTTTGAAGTCATCAATAATAACATTGTGATGGTTAATTTTATGTGCCAACTTGACTGGGCTAAAGGATTCCCAGATAGCTGGTAAAACATTATTTCTGGGCATGTCTGTGCGAGTGTTTTCAGAAGAGATGTGCATTCATTCCGTGACTGAGTAAAGAGTTCCGCCCTCACCGATGTGGGTGGGCATCACCCAATCTGTTGAGAGCCTGAATAGAACAAAAAGGCAGAGGAAGGGCGAATTCCCTCGCTCTCTTCTTCAGCTGGGATGTCCACCTTTTCCTGCCCTTGAACATTGGAGCTCCTGGTTCTCTGGCTTTTATTTATTTTTTAAATTTTTATTGGAGTATAGTTGCTTTACAATGTTGTGTTAGTTTCTGCTGTACAGCAAAGTGAATCAGCTATACGTATACATATATCCCCTCTTTTTTGGATTTCCTTCCCATTTAGGTCACCACAGACCACTGAGTAGAGTTCCCTGTGCTATACAGTAGGTTCTCATTAGTTATCTATCTCTGGCTTTTAGACTCAGGGACCTACACCTGCAGCTCTCCCTCCATCCCCCATTCTCAGGCTTTTGGACTTGGACTGGGAGCTAAACCATTGGCTCCCCTGGTTCTTACATCTTCGGACCTGGACTGAATGACACCACCAGCTTTCCTGGTCCCCCAGCTTGCAGACAGCAGATTATGGGATGTATCAATCTTCATAACTGTATGAGTGAAGTTCTATAATAAATCGAATTTTATATATATATATAAATACATACACATATGTATATGTGTGTATATATATAAATACATACACATATGTATATGTATGTGTGTGTATATATATATATATATATATATATATATATATATATATATATCCACCTACCCATCCTACCTGTTTCTCTGGAGAATCCTGGCTAATAGAAGCATTATATATAAAAAGTATGGAATGTGACTAAAGACATATTTAGAGGAAAATCCATAGCCTTAAATGCTTTTCTCATTAAACAACAAATACTTAAGATACGATATGCTGGATATTTATTGAAAGTGTACACTGTGTGAGGCCTGAAGAAAATATATTTCATTTAACCTCCATAGTACTTATGAGGTGGGTGCTGCGTTTTGCTATTCGTAATACTCAGGAGGTACGTACTATATTTTGCCCTTATCTTTTTGAAATGCTCAGAAGTATAATTAGGCACATCCACACAATGTTTTAACTATGATATGTTTCCAAGGACTATTTCACGTAATTCTTGATTCAATGCCACACATATTTATTAGTGCTTATTATATACAAGACACTATGACAAAGAAATGAATAATAGATGTTCTCTACCCTGTAAGATCCAGTCATGTGTGTTTATGATATAGATGATACAGCTCATATTATGATTGCAACGAACACTACTAGCTAAATTGATTGTATTAAATGCTAAAACTGGTACATAAACCCAGCACCATGGTTGCAGGGAGTAAAGTGATTCCAACTGAGGTTGGGGGCAGGAGTCCATCGTGGTGCTTGCTGCCACTGCTCAGGGAAGCATCTCTAAGTTGTTCAAACAATGAGTTAATGTGATTGAAGCGGGAAGGGCACATACATTTCCACTTTATTAAAATATTGCATAGATACAGAGCAGTTGGGCACATCCATTCTAAGGCACTGTCCTGGTTTGAATGCAATTCCACAAGAGAGAAAAGAGAAGCCATTACATTCGGTATTATTCACCTCTACATTCAGACTCCTCCCATGTTCCATGTTTATTGCTACTGGGATCTCAATTTTAACCCCAAACTTATAGCAGCATCATACTGGGACCTAGATGACAAAAATGAGAGACACATCCTGGCTCTAGCACTTGATATGATTTGGCACTTAACTACAAACTCTCTTGCATTGCTCTCCATTTGTTTCCCAACTCTTGTTTAACTAAAGATATTATAAACTCTTTATGGATTAATTTCTTTACTAGTTTTCATTAAGCCTAGAACAGGACTAGTTAGGCACATAGTAGATACCCCCAAAATGCTTCTATTAAATATCACTTCCAAGAACTTCAATGGAATAGAAAAAAATATACTTTCCGTAATTCTAGTTTAAGGAAAGGATGACTGGTATCCTCACTTGAATGTCCTATTTCTTGTATTTTACAAGGAACTAGGCTGAATGAATATTTTCATGTATTAACAGCTTTAACTGACAAAGAGAGTTCTTCCCTTGCTACAGGAACTTGAGTCATTACCACTATTATATGAGAACATTTATATAAGTAGCAATGTGTGTGTGTGAGATTATAAGTAAAATTCAAAGAGGCTGTGAATCACTGAGCAACGTATAAATATCTGAATTAGTGACCTTCACCTCCTTAAATAATGTGTGTGTGTGTTACATAAAAAACATATAAGTTTAAAGAGTTTTTCATAACACCCTTGAGACAACTGGAGATAACTAGGCTTGGGAACAATCAGACTATACAGATAGCTATAGAAATATCTGTTAAAGGCAGTGTGTTCCAAAGCATATTTGCAGAATACTAGCTTTGCGGGTCATTACTGGGTATACATGAAAAAGGGTTCTGGGCTCAAACAGGATTGTAAAACACTGAGCCAAAAGAGGTGCTTTTTCCGCCTTTACCAGAGGACCTCTCAGAATTCTTATATGCTGATGTGCGCTGTGAATCTACAAAGCAGAAACAGCAGGAAGTGATTCCCAAACTTATTTGCAGACTATCTTGTATAACTAGGTGTTCTATGACATACACTTAGGGAGACACTGAATTAAAGGATGGGTAAAATTTAAAAGCACTGAGAGATACATAGCTGGATAGCAAAGGAGAGTGAAAAGCAATGGACACTGGTTCCTCAGTCAATCTAAATTAAATTAGATTCCACTTGTATAGCTTCAACTGTCAAATGGGTTCTTCCACAAAGAGCTGACTTATTCTGGGAACAAAATAAATCATCAAATCAATACTCAGCTCGAAGCGGCGTCACCCCAGGCTGCAGCTAAGCAGACTAGCCACCTTTGCAAAATTCAAAAGTAAAGATTAAAATTCTAATTTCCTCAAAAATAAAATTTTCAATGGAAAGAACCCAGTTCATACCAGGCAAATGAAATCGTCTTCATCCACGTGTTCCTAACACATTTTCATTATTTCATAAAATACACTGTCTCCTTTCTTGCCACTTGGGACACATATAAAGCTTTAAACTAATATAATCACCTTTAATAATGACAGCAGAATAATTATAGTGCTGCTATAATAGATATGTCAGATAAATATGATTATCCATTATGTTGACCCTACCCTGAAAAGGATTGCCATTATTTTTATGCTTACATCTATGATACGGTTGGCTTAGTTCACAAAATTTTTCAATGTAATAAAAAAATAAAAGTTGTAGAGACAGAATAAATCAAATCTAGGAAAACTGCAAGAGTAGATAGATACTCTAGAATTCATATGACTTGGAAGATGGGTTTTTAAAGTAGAAAAAAAAAAGCTGTTCTTATAAGCTCAAACAAAAAAATTCTTCCAAGACAAACAGGATGCTGCAGGTTTAAGATTTTGTTTTTTGAGTTACTGTCAATCTCTGTAGGACTTGTTTCCTTTAACAATCCTTAAAGAAGACCTCTAAAGTGAGTGACTTGGTGCATAATAAGGCCTGCTCTCTGTCTGAAGCTTTTAGAACAATGACTACACTTGTATGGCTTCTCCCCTGTATGAATTCTTAAATGAATAACAAGGCTTGGTCTCTGTCTAAAGCTTTTCCCACAGTAATTACATTTAAATGGTCTCTCTTCAGTGTGAGTTCTCTGGTGCAAAGTAAGAGCTGTCAGCCTACTAAAACTTTTCCCACAATTATGACATCTATGAGGTTTCTCACCTGAATGAGTTTTCAGATGTCTTTTAAGACTTGATCCATGACAAAAGCTTTTCCCACACTCAAGGCATTTATATGTTTCTTCTTCAGAGTGGGTTCTCTGGTGCCCTATAAGGTGTGACCGCCGAGTGAATCGCTTTTTACACACCGTGCATTCATAGGGTCTCTCCCCAGTATGAAGTCGTTGGTGTCTGTAAAGGTCTGAACTACGAAGGAATCTTTTTCCACATTCAGGGCACTTATGAGGTTCCTCTCCTGAATGAATTCTCTGGTGCCCTGTAAGCTGTGACTTCCGAGCAAAACATTTCCCACACTGAGAACATCGGTGAGGTTTGTCTCCTGGACTCTTTTTCTTATGGGGTCTAGCGTTGAGGGGTTCTTCCAAGTTGGAGCTCTCAGGTTTCTCTCCTGCTGAGGGGTTCTGATGCTCTACAAGTTTTGTTAAATCTCTCTGTAAATCCTCTGGGGGGGTTTCCCATTGATTTTCTAACTGTACATAGTCTTTTTGCAAAATGGGGCCATGAAGAGCATTCCCCTCTAAAGTAACAATAAATGGATACATATTCTCCATTTTTTTCTGTTTTTCTGAAGTAGCTTCTTCATTTTCTATCCCGATCTCAAAACCTGAGAGAAGAAACAGAATGCAGATGTCACTGTGTCCCACATTGAAAAGAACATGAAGGAAAATGAGTTATATTAAACCACTGGTAGAAATAGAGACATTCTTAAGTACAATAGAATCCAAAACTCTTTACCTTGTTCAAAGTTGAGTTTTTTCTTTTCTTTCTTCTGTGTTATCAACGAATGATTACTTACCTAACTTGGAATCGAGTAATTGCTTAATTTCTTTGGAATCTTGTAGTTCCTTCACCCATGCCTCTTCTCTATGCTCCAATGGAAAGCTCACGTCGAGTTTTGGTATTGGATATCCTGGCCAGAAGAAAGATGAGAAGCATAATAGTTTAGGTCACCAAAGATTTTTCCAGAGTTGAGGCTGATATCTTGGACATATGGCCCTTAATATCTACGTCCTCCTCAACTATTATTATGTCATCTGGAATCTCTTGCGGGAGTCTTATTTTTCTTTAAGACAAGAACAAAACAAGGCTGTTCTCTTCTAACCTATGGAAAGGGAGTAAATCAATTCTGTGCAGAAATCAATACAATAAACTGCTACTGTATCTATTTTGATAATAGATTTATTTAGGTTAGAGCCAAAATATGAAGTAAATCTTCATAAAGTTTTGGCACATTAAAACTGAGAAATGCTGATACTGAGTACTACGTAAAGAGAGAGAGGTAAAGCCAGAAGTTATACAACTGCTTACTGGAATAATTTCAGTTGAGATTTTCAAATTATAATGGAAACGGACTGGGTTAGCAACCAGAAAAGCAGTCTTTATGCTTGTTTCAGCTGAAGAC
Source organism: Phocoena sinus (assembly GCF_008692025.1). NCBI lineage: Eukaryota > Metazoa > Chordata > Mammalia > Artiodactyla > Phocoenidae > Phocoena > Phocoena sinus. The sequence continues at coordinate 115,152,187 of NC_045784.1, read as the reverse complement.
TAGAAGTGGATCCTCTTGAAATTAACCCAAGTAACCATCAAAGGGTGTTTCTCACTGTCAAGCTAAGGACAACCAGAGAAGTTTCTACATTCAGTGCTCTGCTGTGTCCTACCACCCTCTCCTCACTGAGGAGAGCCACTCTGACTCCCATCCGCTCTCCACGCCCCTTCCTCGCCTTCCTCTGCTCTGGCCAAGTTAACCGGTCCGCCATCAAGTTTGGGTTGCAAGTGGCTCATCTGAGATCAAAATGCGGCATGATGTTTAAATATTAGCATCATTAAAATAATATCAGCAAGTTAATTTGATGAAACTTTAAAATTTAAGACATGTCAAAACAGAGGAAGTGGACTAAAATACCTTATTTTATATTTTCATGGAAAAAAGGACCTTTTAAGATTAAGAAGCAAAAATGCGTTGCAAATAAAATTCTGTTTAAATTCACTATATTGCTTTTGTTTGGGTTTCAAAGCTAAGAATAGGATGAGAGGGTAATGAGACCGAGGTCAAATAAAAATGGAGGTCATAGATCAAAGGAAAGCTGCAATTACATAAAAGTAGGAGCAAACTGAAACTTGAAATAAGCAGAGAGAGTAGCAAAGTCCTAGGTGTGAAACACTAATTTATAATCTAAATGCAGGGAGGGAGACAGACAGACTTCCAACACGATACCATGAGGAGCTTTGCAGACCTATTTCCTAGTGAAACTGGTGAAAATTACTAAAAATAACAAAGAAACGTTCAAAGTCTAGAAAATTAGGAAACATCTATTGGGTTGGCCAAGAAGTTCGTTCGGGTTTTTCCATAAGATGTTCTAGAAGAACCTGAACAAACTTCTTGGCCAGCCCAATATTTTTAAAAATCTGCTAAAATTTACAGAGAACAGCAAGAGTCTTACACATTTAAACCAAAACTGTTCTCTTTGGTCCCTCTCCCAGCTTCACTACAGACTGGCATAGCCAAGAGCCTGGGGCACTCTTTCCCCCAGCTCCCATTCAGAGGGATATCTTCCTGGGAGGGGCAGGACCCCAGCATTTGTCACCCTGCCCTTAGCTATCTACAGTTGAGTCTAAATTCCAGGCCACTGTGGCTGAGAGGTGAGGGCTCCTTTCATCTACCCAGTCTCCACTGGTGGGATAGAGGATCTATCTACCTTGGGTGTAGTATTGCTGAGAATACTAGGGCCCTGACTGCCCTTGCAAGGCAGTTGTGGTTTTGTAAGGCAACTGTGATTGTAAGGCAGTGGTTTCTTGCCTGGAAAGGCAAGTCAAGGAGACCTGAGGCTCAGATTTAGTGCTCAGCTCCTAAAGTGGCAATGTGACTCAGAGATAAGCACATTATTGTCCCCACCTCCAGCTCCAGAGCAATGCATCTGAGATTTGGCCTGAGAGGACAAGCAGGCCTTAAAAGAGGTAGCTCCTAAAGTCTTCTCAAAGAAACTGACTTCACTTCCAAGAGAGAGAGGAGACGTTCAAGCCTAAGGATACTCTCAAAAAGAGTGGAGGCTGTAATGAAAGGCAATTGGAAAGAGTGATAGATTTATTGCATATACACACTAAACTGTAGGCTGACTAGTTTGCAGAAGAGAACTGGGGAAAGAGACAGCTGGGAGGAGCCCTCCTGGGATCAGAACAAATCTCAAAAACTGACCTCAGGAACTAGCCCATCTAAGGTGTCTGAATTTGATTGAATTAGTCTACAGAGCAATTTATGCTCCAGGGCATTGTTGAACGCAATAGAGCAATTAGCTGACAATTAGTAGCTGGGGCTGGTCACGGCAAGAGACAGCCAAAGAAAGCCCTGCAAAAACTACTGTCATTCCAGGGCGACTATGCACACACCCAAGGCTGTGCTCCATGAGGGCAATACCAAATGCTTAATATTGCAGGGTGAACTAGAGTTCACTAAAATAATCCAGCCACTCACCAAACAAATAAATAAACTCTGGAGAGTGGGAAGAAGGACACACAGTTGCTACAGTATGTAATCTAAAATGTCCAGTTTCCAACAAAAAACAAGACATGTATGTGAACAGGAAAGTATGACCCCTACACTGGAAAAAAAAAAAAAGAGCAGGCAACAGAATCTGCCTATGAAATTGACTAGCTATCTAATTTAGCAGACTTCAAAGTAGGCATTATGAATATGTTTCAAGGACTAAAGGAAACCATGATTAAAGAAGTACAGTAAATTATGATGGCATTACATCACATCAAATAGAGAATATTGATAAACAGGGACTTCCCTGGTGGCACAGTAGTTAAGAATCTGCCTGCTAATGCAGGGGACACGGGTTCAAGCCCTGGTCCAGGAAGATCCCACATGCTGTGGAGCAACTAAGCCCGTGCGCCGCAACTACTGAGCCTGTGCTCTAGAGTCCGTGAGCCACAACTACTGAGCCTGCGTGCCACAACTACTGAAGCCTGCACGCCTAGAGCCCGTGCTCCACAACAAGAGAAGCCAGTGCAATGAGAAGCCTGCACACCGCAACAAAGAGTAGGACCTGCTCGCTACAACTAGAGAAAGCCCGTGCGCAGCAATGAAGACCCAACGCAGCCCAAAGATAAATAAATAATTAAAATTTAAAAATATTGATAAATAGAAATTATTAAAAAAATAATTGAAATCGAGTCCCCCTAAAACTGAGTTCCTCTGCTGAGTTTATGATTAACCCCTCTATCCAAAATTTTATTCCCTTTCTTGTCTGGCACCTGTTCCCCTCAGGAATGAGGAGTCTCAATGCAAAGGGGGGATTGGAACCAAGCAGGACTCTCTGTGTCCTCCATTTCTTGTTTGTAGAAAAAGGCTTTAGTCTCCTAGGCCTTCCCTGACTTCCAAAGAGCAAATTCAAGCAGTTACTAATTAGGGAAGTGAGGGAATGCAGAAACAAAGGAAAAGCAGTCAAGAAACAATAGTTCAGTAAACAGAGTCCTAGTTCCTCCTCAAGGGAGGGAGATATACGTGTGTGTGTGTGTGTGTGTGTGTGTGTGTGTATAAAATAATCTGATACATATCTTTGAGTTGTTCTGCAGGAGCTAAGGTTCCCCACCCAGGTGGAGGATGGTAACTACCTTCTGAGACCCCAGACTGGTCAGAAACTTGATGACTGAGATTCCTGAAACATCACTCTGCTACCTCACTATCAACCAATCCGAAGAATGTCATGCACCCTGCAGCCCTCACTCCGAATGCTGCCTTTAAAAACTCTTCCCTGAAACCCATCAGGGAGTTCAGGTCTTTTAGGTATGAGCCATCTGTTCTCCTTGCTTGGCCCTGCAATAAACCTTCCCTTGCTCCAAACTCCGACATTTCTGTTTGTTTGGCCTCACTGTGTGCCAGGCACAAAAACTTGGGTCTGACAACAGAATCAAGTGGTAATTCTGGAGTTGAAAAGTACAATGACTGAAATGAAAACTTCACTACAGTGGCTCAAGAGTACATCTGAACTGTCAGAAGAATTGCTGAGCTCGAAGACAGATCAATAGAGGTTATGCTATGAAAAGAACAGAGGCAGAAAAGAGTGAAGAAACATGAATGGAGTCTCAGAGAAAAGTGGGGCACCATTAAGTGCACCAACAGATATATAATGAGAGAACCAGAAGGAGAGGAGTGAGAGAAAGGAGCCGAAAAAATATTTGAAGAAATGATGGCCCCAAACTCCCCAAATGTATTTAAAAATATCAATATACACACCTAGGAAGCTCAATAAATTCCATGTACAATAACTACAAAGAGATCTACAAACAGACATATCAGAGTAAAAATCCTAAAAGCCAAATAAGAAGAAAAAACCTTGAAAGACAGCAAATGAAAAATGACTTGCCACTTACACGGGAACCCTAGCAAGAATAAAAGCTGAGTTCTCATCAGAAACAACAGAGGCCAGAAGAGAGTGGGATAATATATTCAAAGTGTTCAAAGAAAAATAAAAACTGTCAACCAAGAATCTTATATCCAGAAATGCTATCTTTCAAAAATGAATATGAAATAACATTTCTGATAAACAAAAACTGATGAGAATTCATTGGTAGCAGACTTGCCTAACATGAAACACTAAAGGAAGTTCCTTAGTCTGAAAGCAAGTGATCCCAAACAGTACCTGAATCTACATGGAAAAACAAAGGGCACAAGTAAGGGTAATTATTTAATTATAAAAGATAGTACAAATACAAATTTCTGTTTCTTGTCTTAAAAGATTTTAAAAGCAATTATGTAAAACAGTATGTATGTAGTATATTGTTGGGCAAATAACATATAGAAATGTATTCTATTTGCCAATAACAGCACAAATGAAGTGGGTAGGAGAAAGCTGTACTGGGCTAAAGGAATGACCAGTTAGTAACTTGAATCCACGGGAAAAATGAAGAAAATCAGAAATGATAAATAATGTTAATATAACAAAAGCTATAACATATACTTGTTTTCCTTTCTTCTCCCAGCTCCTTTAAAAGTCTTAAAATTATATAAAGTGATAACTATAACAAGATATTGTTGAGTTTGTAACATTTTTGATATAATATGTATGACAGTAACAACCCAAAAGGGGAAAAAGGGAATAGAGTTACATAGGAGAAATATTTCTATAGCTCACTGACATTGTTAGTATAAATCCGAAGCTGATTATGATAAGATGTACATAATAAATCCTAGAGTAACCACTAAGGAAATAACTTTAAAAATAGTGAAAATTCATTAAAGTACATAAATTTTACATTGAAAATATTTACTTAGTGTCAAAGAAAGCAGTAAGTGAGGGATAGAGGAGCAAAACAGATATGAGACACATACAAAAACAAAAAGTGAAATAGCAGATATAAATCCAACCATATGAAAAATAAGGTTAAATGGTATGAATTAAACAACTCGATCAAAAGGCAGAGATTGTCAGACTGGATTTTTAAAAATCCAACTATATGCTGTCTAAGGAGACACATTTCAGATTCAAATATACAAATAGATTGAATGTAAAAGAATGGAAAAAGATATATCATGCAAGTAGTAACCACAAGACAGCTAGAATGACTACATTAATATCATACAAAATAGACATTAAAACAAAAAAGTTATTAGAGATAAATAGAATCATTTTATAATGATAAAAGAATCAATCCATCAGGAAGATGTAACAATTATAACCATAAGTGCACTTAATAACAGAATACCAAAATACATGAAGAAAAAATGGACAGAAATAGTAAAAGAAATAGGCAATTGAATAGTAATAGCTGGAGACTTCAATATCTCCTTGCATAGGAAATTTAGGCAGATGATCAACAACAGAAGACTTAAAAATTACCATAAACCAACTAAACATCACAGACATTTATAGAACACTCCAACCAACAACAGCAGAATATACATGCTTCTCAAGTGCACAGAGAAAATTCTACAGGACAGTTGAGATACTATACCGTAAAACAAATGTTCAAAAATGTTAAAGGGGACTTCTTTGGTGGCGCAGTGGTTAAGAATCCGCCTGCCAGTGCAGGGGACACGGGTTCAAGCTCTGGTCCGGGAAGACCGCACATGCTGCAGAGCAACTAAGCCCGTGCGCCACAACTACTGAGCCTGCACTCTAGAGCCTGCGTGCCACCACTACTGAAGCCCACGTGCCACAACTACTGAAGCCCATGCACCTAGAGCCCGTGCTCCACAACAAGAGAAACCACCACAATGAAGAGTTGCCCCCACTCGCCACAACTAGAGAAAGCCCGCGCACAGCAAAGAAGACCCAATGCAGCCCCAAGATAAAAATAGATAAGTGAATAAAAATTTATAAAAAATGTTAAAGGATCACAATTACAAAGTATATTCTCCCACCAAAATGGAATGAAATTATAAATAAATAACAGAAAGAAAACTGGGAACTTCACAAATATTTCAAAATTGAACAACATACTCCTAAGTAACCAATCAGTCAAAGAAGAAATCAAAAGGGAAATTAGAAGTATTTTGAGGTAAATGGAAACGAAATGAAAATGAGAACTTAGGACTGTAAAACCAGTGCTTAGAGGGAAATTTATAGCTATGAATGCCTATATTAGAAAGGAAGAAAAATCTCAATAACCTAACTTTGCACCTTACACCATCTCTGGATACAGAGAACATGTGCTCATACTTGAGCTTCTTCTTGGATGAACTTCTTAATTATCTACCAACCTCGCCCCCCACTTACCTTGTCGTCCTACATCCTACATAACATTCAGATCCTTGTGCCTCTGGCGCACTCAGCCTCCACTTCCTGGACTCTCAGAGCCCTGCTCCTGACACTATAACCAGTTTGCATTTCCCAACCTATGCTCATGACCCATGTCAGCGGAGGCTACTGACCATTCCTTGACCCATCTTCCACCCTTCTGATGTTAGTTCCTGTCCTCTACTCTTACACACTCCATAGTATACCATCACAGATGCTGAATGAATTGGACGCTTATTGAAAAGGTTTTCACAGATATCAGCCCTCCTTCTATTTGCTAACATGGTGATAACAGTTATGACTTTTATACAGCAAAGATCAAATACTTTGATGATACAGAATAAGTGAAGGCAAGGAGAATTTGGCACTCTCATATGCTGTGGTGGGAGAACAACAATTTTGGAGGACAATTTGACAATATCTATTAAAGTTTTAAATACCCATTAACCAATCAACCCCACTTCTAGAAATTTAGCCTACTGACACCTGCATATACACAAGGATGCTCACTGTATATTTTATAGCTTGGCTCCAGGGCTTTGAATCAATGTTGAATGGCAGTCAGAAAGCAGGCTCTAATTTCTACTTCTGTCAGGGGGCTCTTCTCTTCACCCTCAATGCAGACTAGTCTGTGTAGCTGCTATTATTACCATTGGATGAGTGGTTTTACAGCAATAGAAGAAACATCAATTGCTATTCAGTTGGTATAAAATAAGAGGGTCCTACAAATAGAAACCAAAGCCTATTACCTTAAATTCAACCATTGCTTCTGTCTTTTAGACTATAGTCTAGAACCTTAGACCTTAGTTTCCAAGTGATGATAATGTGTTGGCCAGGATGTTAAACTCACCTCATGGTTATAGCCAAGAGACTCATCATGGGTATATTTTATTTGACCTAATTAACTGAAGAAATTTACTCAAGAAAAATTGACTGCAGAAAAAGAAAAAAAAGATACAAGGATATAATGTACAGCACAGGGAATATAGCCAATATTTTATAATAACTTTAAATGGAGTATAGTCTATAAAAATACTGAATCACTAAGTTGTACATCTGAAACTAACACAATATTGTAAATCAACTACACTTCAATTTAAAAACTACTTTCTGACCTAAGAAAACTGAAGTATAAAGTAAAAGGCTAGTAGCGACAGGGAAGCATAGGTGCATACTTGTTTTAAAATATAGCTCCAAATTCTTTGATATTTTTCCCTTCAAGTGGTGGAGTTTGATTTTCTTCCCCTTAAGTGTGGGTTGGATTTAGTGACTTTCTTCTAATGAATAGAATATGGTAGAAGTGATGGTGTGTGACTAGTTCATCAAAAACATTGTGGCATCCTCCTTGCTTTCTCTTGATTCGTTTGCTCTGGGGGAAATCTGCTGCTGTGTTGTGAGGACACTCAGGCAGCCTATGGAGAAGATTGCTTAGCAAGGAACTGAGGTCTCCTGCCAGCCCCTGCTGACATCTTGACAGCAACTACATGAGCAGCTCTGAGCCAGAAACACCCTGTCAACCACTCCCAAATTCCTGACTCTCAGAAACTGTGAAGTGATAAGTGCTTTTTCTTTTAAGCTACTAAATTTTGGGGGGTAATTTGTTATTCAGCAAAAGCTACCTAATACAAAGAGGGAAAAAGCAACTTGAGGTTAACAAAGAAGGTGCTTGATTGATGAATGTTCCCCCCATCCCAGGCTCAGGGAATGACTTCATTAAGCCCCATTATCAAACATTGTGTCATAAAGTCTCCACTGTACCAAGAAATATCATTACTATTGTTAGGGCTGGATATTAGTTAATGATACATCATTTAGTATAAGAATAATCTGAAGAAATTTAAGTTACAAGACTCTTTTGTTGCTTTACAGACAGCATTTTTTGCCCTACATTTTACTTTAAATTTTCATCTCTCATATCCTGCATCACCAAAAAGATGTGACCTTTGACATTTTGTATACAATTTCCTAGTGTAAGCTCATGCAGTTAAATTTTAAAAACCTGAGGCTTTGGCAAATGAAAATTGTTCCAAATTTGGTGTACTAATTTTGAACTCCAGACTTTCAAAGATAAGCATGGTATACTTTATATTTTTAGGACCAGCACATCTTTTCTTTCTTATTGCAGACATTCTAATATTTTTGCCTATCTCTTAACATCTGGCGTGTCTGGCTTGAATTCAAATAAGGGATTTTTTTTTTAAATAAGGGATTTTTTAAAGCTTATGTATTTCTTAGATTTCTTTATATTTTCTACTTAAGTTCTTTTCCCTCTTTCTCTCTTATTCTCTCTTCCCACCCCCCTCTGTATTCACATTAAATGAATATCATTAGGTGAATATATGTGTGTATATACATATATTTTTTTCCATTTTATATATACCCAACAACTTAATGTTTTGCTAACAGGGAATACATTCCAAACTTTAATATAAAATCAACTGACCTCTTCCATTACTTTGAAATTTCTTCTATTCTGCCAGCATCCTGTGCTTTTCACTCACTCAGCCTACAATATGATGTGCTTCATGTAATATACCGAAGATGTTTTCATTTAAAAAAAAAACCAGTAAAAGTATAAGCAACCTTTAAATTATAGAACACTAAGTCTTGCGTCATTTTGCAAAGCATAATATATCACTTTAACAGTGATGAAAAAGGGGTAGTTTCCTCTCCTCCAAATTGGTATATTTTACTTGTTTAATTCATTCTATCTCTTCCTTGTTGAACACACTGGACATTCCCGTGCTTTAAAGAGTAAAGTATTACAATCAAGAGCAACATTGCTGTTCTGCATCATCTGTGATCTTTGTACCTGGGACTGTTGCTAAGAGGAGCAGATTAACGTGGGGAATGAGAGTGCATGTGCAAAAACATTTATCATTAAATATTTCTAGCTAAGTTTCACTACTTGTTGCTGGCATACATACAAAATTACAGATTTTTTAGAACTTTTAAACAGACTATAGACTATAGGTAATGTAAAGATTGGAACGTAAATGACAATATTATATAGTTCTGCTTTGACCATAATATACATACATATGTAGTTGTCGGTTTTTCTTTTTTGTCACCTTTATTTTAAAATATCTAGAGACCCACAAACACCTCAAACTCAAACTCCACATGGTCAACATGGTCAAATCTAAACTCACATTGATCCTCTCTTCTGTTCCCTGTGTCAGTCAATAATATTATCAATCTTCCCAGTTCACTGGCCAGAATCCTGGATACCATCCTTAACCTCTTTTTCTTCTTCATCCAACACCCAGTCAATCACCAAGTCCCATAATTTCTATTTCCTACCTATCTTTCAAATTGGTCTTTTTCTCTCTACCACCACCGACACAATCTTAGACCAGAAAATCATGCTCTCTAAGGTGGATGATTGCAGGATAGCTATTTCCAGTCTTCCCTCTCTTATTGTAGCCAGAGTGACCTTCTAAATGCAAATCTGTGTATATCCCTGCCTTACTTAAGAACATCCAGTGGTTCCCCAATGTCCTGGTAATAAAGTATATCTTCTCAACAAGGCTGACAAAGTTCTTCAAGATCCAGGACCCTGCTTTCTCTCTCCAGCCTCCTCAGTGCAACTCTGGCTCCTCTGCTTCTCCTCTGCGCCCTCACACTGCAGCAGGAAGTCTTCAGGTATGCCATGCTCTCTACCCCTCTGAGCCTTTGCATAGGCTGCCCATTCTGTCCAAAGCCCTCTCCCCTCCCCACTTCCACCACTCAGCAGGCTTACTGCAATTCATCTTGTAGGTGTCTACCCAGATCCCCCTTCCTCAGGGATGCCTTCCCTCTCTGCCAAAAAGCTGGTTAGGTGGCAATCCTATGAGCTCCCATAACATCCTACTCCCTCCAATACATCATTTAACAGTCCTATTTTCATATCTGAATCATCCATAGGAGCTGAAGCTCCAAGGTGCCGGGGACTGATTTTCTGTCTTGTGTACTAGAGACCCCAGGGTGGCAACCCACTGAATGAGGAAAATATTTGCAAATCATATACCTGATAAAGGATGGATATCCAGCATATATTGAGAACTCTAAAATTCAACAACACCAAAAAAAAAATCAAAAATGTGCAAAGGACCTGATTAGACATTCTCCAAGGAAGATTTACAAATGGTCAATAAGCACATGAAAAGATGCTCAATATCACTAATCATTTGGAAAATGCAAATCAAAACTACAATGAGATACCACCTCACACCCATTAGGAATGCTACTATCAAAAAAAAAAACAGGTGTTGGTGAAGATGTGGAGAAATTGGAAACCTTGTGCACAGTTGGTGGGAACATAAAATGGTACAGTCTCTGTGGAAAACAGAATGGAAGTACCTCAAAAAATTAAAACTAGAAATGCCGTATGATCCAGCAATTTCACTTCTGGTTATATACCCAAAAGAAGTAAAAGCAGGGTCTCAAACAGATATTTTTACACCCATGTTCACAGAAGCATTATTCACAATAGCTAAGATGTAGAAGCAACCCAAGTATACGTTTATGGAAAATGGATAAGCTAAATGTGATATATACATACAAAGGATTACTATTCAGCCATTAAAAGGATGGAAATTCTGAACCCTGAGGACATTATGCTAAGTGAAATAAGCCAGAAAGGTGAATGGTGGTTGCCGGGGGTGGGGGGCAGTGGTGGAATGTAAAAATGGGGAGTTATTGTTTAAATGGATCTAGAGTTTCAGTTTTACAAGATGAATATAGTTATGGAGATGGATATTGGTAATGGCTCCACAAAATTATAAATGTATTCAATACCACTGAACTGTACACATAAAAATGGTTAAGGTGGCAAATCTTAGGTCGTGGGTATTTTACCACAATAAAAAAAATTGAAAAGAGAAAAATAGGCTTCCTGAGCAGGGTCATCAGCTTAAGGGGTTTTCAATCCCATTCGATTGAAGGTGCTTTGTGCCCAGCTATTCTCAGAGAGATATTTCCTCCTTCTGCTCTTTTTTTATTTTTTGATTTTTTTGATGTGGACCATTTTTAAAGTCTTTACTGAATTTGTTACAATGTTGCTTCTGTTTTATGTTTTGGTTTTTTTGTCCACGGGGCCAGTGGGATCTTAGCTCCCTGACCAGGGATCGAACCCACACTCCCTGCATTTGGATCTTAGCTCCCTGACCAGGGATCAAACCCACACTCCCTGCATTTGGAAGGCAAAGTCTTAACCACTGGACCGCCAGGGAAGTCCCTCCTCCTTCTACTCTTGATCAGAGTGGCCTGTTTCCATCAGGTTATCGGTATTCTAAGCAACCTCAACCCTGGAGAGCTCTTGAGCTCTCAAAATGGAAACCAAAGAAAGGAAATAAAACCCTTGCCTTACCAGGGTCCAGAAAGGGCTGGCCTTCCCCAGCAGCACCGAAGCTCAGCTCCTGCGGCCCTGCCTGTGGGATCCACGCCTCTGCCACTGGGACCTCCGGGGCAGGTCCCATTACTTGGAGTGGGGGTGACTCCAGGTGGATGTTTGGCGGTATGTGTGCCATTCCCACTGGTGCCAGTTCTTCCAAGAGCATTTCCTGCCTATCGAGCTGGGGGAAATGCCAGAACCGTCACTGAAGTCCAGACCAGCCCTGCCCAGTAGCAATATAATGCAAGCCACCCATGTCCTTTTAAATGTACCAGCAGCCATATGAAACAAAAAATGAAATAGGTAAAGTTGATCTTAATAACACACAGTATTTAACCCAAAATATCTAAAATATCATAATTTCAGAATGTAATCAATATAAACAATTGTTACGAGATATTACACCGACTTTTCTTTCATACTAAGTTTTTGGAATGTGCTGTGCATGTTACACTTACAGCACATCTCGATTTGGACTAGCCACATTGCAAGTGCCCCAGAGCCACCCCTGGCTAGTGGCTACTGTTCTGGGTGGTGCGCGACTAGACCATACAAAGATAAAATCTATGTGGTAAGCTAAACCGAGAAGATGGAGAAAGGAAGGGAAACCATAAATTCATTCTATCCTAGGGGGACAGGGACCCTTGGATGACTCCAAGGAGAGTTGACCCCATCAACACACCAGGCAGAAGTGCCCCTAATGCCCACCAACAAACACTTTCTTCTCCCAAAGATTCTGTCCGTGCTCAGCTATGGCTTTCACTGGATGGTTCTGAACAGAGGCCAGCGCCACCGCCCCCATGGGGCAGTTTGCCTATGATGGCAGGTGGTGGCTATCAGAATGTAACGAGCCAGAGGTGGGAGTCTATGTACTCGGCTGGCCAAAATGTTCGTTCGGGTTTTGCTGTAACGTCTTACGGAAAAACCAGAACAAACTCTTTGGCCAACCCAACAATTCACAGGGCAGAATTGTTCCACCTCCCAAACAATTTAGGAATGTTCCCTCAAACATTCATGTAGGTAAAAAGAACCTTTCAAGGACCTCACCCTGTTGGTCATATAAACACAAAATATTTTTGCATATTTTAGCATGACTTGAATGCTCTAGGAAAGCATTACTTTGGAAATCAAATGAAGACTATACTACTTATTGTTTGGACTGACCAAGAGTTGTTTGCCACTTTGAGAAATCATATGACCAACAGCAACACCGCTCACAGTGTTTGAGCTGTATCACATCAGTCAGAAGTTCTGCCTGTCGCCTTCCCAATGTATCTGTGCATAGATTCAAGCAAATGACAACCTCCTGAAGTTTTGGTGCAGTCAAGTCCAAATATGTGCACGCTCACATGCTTATTAATTCATAAGAAATCACATTCCTTTTCCTTTATATTCCTTCTAGACTCTACTTGACTCAGGGTTGGCAAAATTTTCTTGTAAAGAGACAGACAGTAAATATTCTAGGCTTTGTGGGTAGTATTGGTCTGTTGCCTCTTCTTTTTTAAACCACTCTTCAAAAAGGTAATAACCATTACTAGCTCATGGGTTGTATAAAAACAGGCTTTGTCCAATATTTGGCCCATAGAGCACTTATTATGTTGATTTTTTTTTCTAATTCGGTGTATATAAGGAGGTTATATTATCTATAAATTTCATTTTAGCACAGTAAAGGGGACATTACCAAATATCTGTTATAGAAGTGGAGTTGGGTTTAATAGTTGAGAATCACTGAAACATATGCCAATTCCAGCAGAAGGAAAAAATGGAAAGCCCTGCAAGGAAATCCTGAGGCACCAGACAGAATGTCTGATCCGGTCCCAGCTGCCTCTGCTACTTCTTTTGGTCTAATTCCCAAGATCCCAACCTCTTTTCTCACCTGCTGCTCTGGTATCTCAAGTTCTCTCTGTAAGTCTTCTATCAGTGACACAACTCTTTCTCTGTTCTCCGGGCAATGTTCCCTCACCCAGGTCTCTATCTCTGTGGGCAGAATCGTTAGGAATTGCTCCAACACCAGCAGCTCCAAGATTTGCTCCTTAGAACGCATCTTTGGCTTCAGCCATTGACAGCAGAGCTCCCAGAGTTTGTTGAAAGCTTCATGAGGCCCAGATGCTTCTTTGTACTGGAACTGCCGGAAGCGCTGGCGGAAGACCTCACAGTCGGTATCATACTCTTGAAACACCGAGCCCTGATTCAAGGAGGCCTGGATTGCACAACCCAGGGCCACAGCCATCGCCAACTTCCAGCACTGTACAATTTATCTGGGTCCCGAAGCGGCAGATTCCAATTTCTTTCTTTGTGTTATCCTCCGGGCAGAGCCACCTACAAGCTGAGGACGGGACAAAATGAGGAAGGAGAAACAGCAGTGGTTACCAGAGGGCAGACTAACCTCCCTTACCTTGCTTACTTTTCTCCAAAGCCCTAAAGAAGCAGATCATAATCTTTTGGGGGGTTTTGAGAATCTGATGAAAGTCATGGACAATTTCTAGAAAGATACACTACACAGCAAATTCTGCATTCAATTTCAAAAAGTTCACAAAATCTTCAAGACCATCCACGGATTCTCTAGAACTGTGCTATCCAATATGGTATTCGATAGTCCCATGTGGGTCGGGGGAGAGATAAATTAGGAGTTTGGGATTAACAGATACACACTACTATATATAAAATAAGTAGACAACAAGGACCTACTGTACAGCACAGGGAACTATACTCAATATCTTATAATAACCTATAATGGAAAAAGAATCTGAAAAAGAACATATACACACACACACACACACACACACACATATATGTACATATTGGGTTGGCCAAAAAGTTCGTTTGGTTAGTGAATACGTTGTTCCATAAGGTTTCTCATGAAAATGAAAAATGTGTCCTTTATTTTCACTTAAAACCGAACAAACTTTTTGGCTGACCCAATACATATATATCTGAACCACTTTGCTGTATATTTGAAACTAATACAACACTGTAAATTAACTACACCTCAGTAAAAATAAAATAGTCCCATGTGGAAGTTTAAATTAATTAAAACTAAAAATTCAATTTCTCATTCATACTAGCCACATTTCAAGTGCTCAAGAGACATCTTTGTATGGTACATATATACAATGGAATATTACTCAGCTATAAAAAAGGATGAAATAATGCCATTTGCAGCAACATTGATGGACCTAGAGGTTGTCATACTGAGTGAAGTAAGTCAGACAAAGACAAATATATGATATCGCTTATATGTGGAATCTAAAAAAAGGCTACAAATGAACTTATGGACAAAACAGAAATACAGTTACAGATGTAGAAAATAAACTTATGGTTACCAGGGGGTAAGGGGTGGGGGAGGGATAAACTGGAAGATTGGGATTGACACATACACACTACTATATGTAAAATAGATAACTAATAAGGACCTACTGTATAGCACAGAGAACTCTACTCAGTACTCTGTAACGGTCTATGTGGGAAAAGAATCTAAAGAAAGAGTGGATATACGTATATGTATAACAGATTCACTTTGCTGTACACATGAAACTAACACAACATAGTTAATCGACTATACCCCAATAAAAATTTTAAAAAAGAGACATCTTTGCAGAAAGTTCTATTGGACAGCTCTGCTCTAGAATTCCATGGACCCAGTGAACCCCTACAGATTTAGTGGCCTTTAAACCCAGTCCCAGCCTAATTTCAAATGTCTTGTGTTTCTGAATATAGCTAGGCCACAGAAGAAATGCAGGAGCAACACTTACAATGGTGAAGAACCATGAAAGTCCATCTACCTTTGAGTAACCCTTAGTCACCTTCAACCATGGGCATCTTGGCTAGGGCCATGCCTTGCAAAGACAGCAAACCACCAATCATTCCTCTCCACTGGAGGTTATGCATAGTTCAGGCAACATCACTGTGACCCTCATCCTGAAACAGTATTCTAAGTGACTTTCTCATGAGCAAAACACATGGCAACAGGGCAGGCCAGCAGGAATCAGTTCTACATTAATAACCAAGAACATCTGTCACATTCATCACGCCTTGTGCCAGCTACTGTTCTAAGCCTCCCACAGGCATCGGTTCATTTAGCCCTCACCCAACGTTAGGAGGTGGGTTCTAGTACTGTGCCCTGAATACAGATGAGGAGACTGAGGTGAACCTGAGGAGGACGGAATAACTTTGTCCCAAGTCACACAGTAAACGTCAGAGGGAAGTGGGGAGGAGGTTGGAATCTACAGACTCCCGCACTGCTCACGTCCCAAACATCCACATGTTCTCTGAGTGCAGCCTCTGAGGTCACAGAGGCCGTCACGTACATGTCCCCACAGGTCTCAGCACCGGTGCCCAATCCCCCCACCGCCCCGTGTGCTGTGGCCGCACTCTGTCTGCATTTGCCAGGACGCCTCATGTACCTGTCCTCTTCCTTGGAGTGGTGGGACAAGGAAAAATATGCTCATGATCCCACCCAGTCATGCCAGATGGGCACTGCCCCCATAGCACCGTTATCTGGATGGCAGCCTGGGCTTCAGCGGCAGACCCATCTCGTGATAACATGCTAGCTCTGAGTCCCTGACGCCCAGGGCTTCTGTCGCTAACACGAGATAATCACGGCATCTCTTTCATAGAAGTTCCTGAGGCGGATCCCAGCGCAGGGAAAGGAACAGCAGTGTGCCTGGCACAGAGGAAGCGCTCAGGAAAGCTCATTTCCTAGGAAGCTTCTATTTCCTCCCACCCCACCCCGCCAAGGCACCTAACCGTCGCTGGAGGGCATCCAGGGACCGTGCTGGTTTGTGCTATGGACCCGCCTTGAATGCGCTCCAGCCTCACAGCTGGGCAGCCCTCCGCGGACGGTCCCCAACCTTCCACCACGCCGACCAGGGACTTGACCCTCCGCCTTTCTCCCCGTCGGCCCTTCCGGATGAAAACTTCACTCCACCCCGGGGCTGATGGCTTCTCCTCAAAGCCTCCTGAATGAAGCCGGCCCACAGGGCCCGTGGATGAAGAAGGGTGTAAAGAGAGGGCACTCGGGGAAAGGATAGGGGGACAAGCCTAAAAGCCGGCTTAAAATCGGGGGGCCGCGGCGCGGCCCGAGCGTGCTCCCCGGGGAGGATGTCCCGCCGCCCGGAGGGGCGCTCCCCGCCCAGGAGAAGCCCGGGAAGGCCCGGCCGGGTCGCAGGGAGCGGCGGCGGGGATCCGGGCCGGACAGGGGCCCGCCGCCCGTCGCTCCTTCCCGTGCCCGCACCCGGACCGGGGCTGGAAGCGGCCGGTTAGCGCAGCCCGAGCGGGAAGGGAGCCCCGCTCCCCGCGCCCGCGCCCCAGGGACGGCCACGCCCTCTGACCGCTCCGGGACTCACCGCCTCAGCGCCCACGGCTCTCCCAGGCTCACCGGGGGCAGCTGCCCAGGGCGCAGGCGCGCGGCCAGGCTGCGGACTACAACCCCCGGCAGGCTACACGCCACTCGCCTAAAGATCTCGGCCCCTAAGGATGCTGACGCGGGAGAGGCTGGGAGTTTCCTTGGTCTCCCCTCGGCCTGAGGCCGCTTTTGGAAGCGATCCCATTTCCGGTCTTAAGCGACTCTAGATTCCCGGGGACTGGGTGGGGCGTGCTCCAGTTCTAGATCCGAGTGAGGGCTTCTCTCCCGTCAGCCCTAGAGTAACCGGAGCGACTGGGGACATCCTTAAATCTGTTATGACTGTATCAGTGATTCTCAAACCTCTCTTTTTAGGAAGAATTTTTTTGCGAGAATCTTAAAAATTCAGATTTCTGCGCTCTACCCCGACACCCATACTCATTGGATCTCGCATGAACTCGAGAATTTGCATTTCAATAAACTTTTCTGGGGATAATGACTCTGATCTTCCGCTCCCGGGTCACAGTGGCCTAGCTACCTTTGTATTTTCTTCTCGTAAAGAACCGAGCTTCGACGAAACTACCCCGTGCATTCCTCTCTGCTTTCGGCCGCCACCAGAGGGCTCTTGGGTCTTTAAGTTAGCCCAAATGGCCCCTCCTCTTGTCTTCCAATTGGTCGTCCGCAGGTCCCGCCCCTGGAGTCAAATTTTCCCTTCTGGGTGGTCAGCCGTGAGTTGTGGCCAGGCCAGAGGCGATGATGTCATTCTGGAGATGTAGTCCTCACATTCGTCCCGAGCTAGTTTGTGAGTGTGTGTGTCTCTGGACGCCAAAGTTTAGTGTTGGTCCAAGACAGAGAAGAAAGAGCTGCCTGCGATTGTGCCTCCCAGAGGCTCTGGTGGAAGCAAGACCTGGGGCAGGCGCCCCGCTGTCGCGAGCCTACAGAGGCCAAGGCACTTGATCTGCTCCGCCTGGGCTGGAGTTGGGCTCATGGACTGGGTGGCCCCAGGGGTACGCCGACTCCTGCGGATTCCGTGTATCGTTGGGTGAGGCGCCAGGCGCCTTCGCCAGCTGTCGCAGCTGGTTTCCGGACCAAGATGGTCTGCGTTTGACCCCAACTCCCAGGAGTGAAAAGTAGTCCTCATTGTGATAGCAGAGTAGTTTCTGCGCCTGGAGCCATGCGAGGCCCAGCTTGGAAGCATGTCATCTGCGCTTCTATGGGTTCTGCCGCTGGTCCCCCAGAAACCCTCAGGCGGCTTCTGGAGCTTTGCCACGGCTGGGTGGCTTTGGCTTGAGGTGTGCACCATGAAGCAGGTCCTGGCGCTGCTGGTGTTGGAGCAGCTGCCGACTATCCCGTCCCAGGAGATCCACAACAGCGTGCAGAAGCTGCACCCGCACAGCTTGCCAAGAAGCTGTGAGTCTTTTAAAACGCACGCAGACAGAGGTTGCGAGACGGAGGGGAGGGAATAGGTGAGTGAGACGGAGATGTTTTATGTGCGGTTTGGTGGCCGCGACTGGGACATCACGGTGTCGTACTTCCCCACCCGGAGTCTCTTGATTGCCCTGAGTAGACCTACACGGGCAAGTGACTTTGTAGTTTAGTCTGGAACTTCCATCCTCCAGATTTCCCCCCAAGCGCACAGAGGGAACAGTGAAGAGGGCCTGTTTCCACAGGGAGGCAGGTCACTGCTGCAATAGCCAGTGTCAGCTTGGATCACAGGGGTTCGAATCTTGGCTCTGCCCTCTGCCCACTGGCTCCGTGGCTTGGGACAAGTTACTTTCCTCTTTGCGCCTCAGTTTCCCCTTTGGTAAAATGGCTTCTGGTATTGTTTTGAGGATTAAAGGGAGAGCAGCGCGTACATTTTGATCACACTGCTGGCACGTAGTCAGTGCTTAAAACTGTGAGCTGGCTGGGCGCGGCGGCACACGCCGGTGGTCCCAGCTACTCCGGTGGTTGAGGCGGGAGAACCGCTTGAGCCCTGGACTTCCGGGCTGTAGGGCGCTCTGTGATCGGTGTCTGCACTAAGTTCAGCTTCAATCTGGGAACCTTCAGGAAGCGGGGGACCACCAGCTTTCCTATGGAGGGGTGAACAGGCCCAGGTCTGAAATGGAGCAGGTCAAAACTGCCCTGCTGATCAGTAGCCACATGGCACCTGTGACTAGCCACTGCCCTCCAGCCTGGGCAACAGAGCAAGACCCCCGCCCTGACAAACAAACAAAACTCTTAGCCATCGAGTTCCCTGGCAGTCCAGTGGTTAGGACTCTGCGCTCTCACTGCCGAGAGCCCGGGTTCGATCCCTGGTCAGGGAACCAAAATCCCACAGCCGCGTGGCCAAATCTGTTAGCTGTATATTAGGGTCAGCAGTCAGGGCTGTGGAATGGCCTCACTGACACCGAGAGGGTGGAGCATGGATGCTAACAAGAAAGAGTTTCTGAAGTCAAGGTTCCTCAGTGCGGAGAGAAAGACCTCAGAAATGGTGGTTTGGGGTTTTTCTGGAAGGGGGCTGGGGAATATCTCTTAGTAGAGTCCCTCTTTTAAATTAAACTTTTAATCTTGACATTATTGTAGAGTGGAAGGCAGTTGAAAGAAATAGAGAGGTCTCCTTTCCCCTCTCCCTCCTTTCCCCAGTGGTAGGTAACATCTTGCAAAACTATAGCACAAGGCACAACCAGGATATTGACATGAATACAGTCTGGATACAGAACAGTTCATCACTGCAAGGGGCCCTCCTGCTGCCCCTTTGTAGACGCACCCACATCTTGTCCTTCCCATCCACCCCTCTCCTGCCCATTCCCAGACCCCTCACCCCTGGCAACCACGAATCTGTTCTCCTTTTCTAGAAGTTTGTCATTTCAAGAATGTTTTATACATGAAATCATATAGTCTGTAACCTTTTGAGATTGGCTTTTTTTGTCCCACTCAGCATAATTCACTGGAGATTTATCCACATCCTTCTGTGTAACAATTATTTGTTCCTTTTTATTGCTGGGTAGCATCCCATGGTATGGATGTACCACAGTTTGTTGAACCAGTCACCCACTGAAGGACCTGGGGGTGGTTTCCAGCTTTTGGCTATTAGAAGTAAGCCCATGTGAACATTTGTTTGCTGAATTATTTTTACGGTCGATGCTTTACAATCATGGTCAGATCATTCTGACATCTAATTCACTTTGGAGTTAGTGTCACTTGATTGTCTTTTCTCATTCAGGTTGTGAATTTCCTGGTTCTTTGTATGAAGGATGATCTTCCATTCTGTCCTGGACATTTTGGTGTCGTGTCAGGAGACACTGGGTTCTGTTGGAGCTGGGTACTGTAGCACAGGGGTCCCCAAACCCCAGGCCGAGGGCCGATCCTGGTCGGAGGCCTGTTAGGAACCCGGCCGCACAGCAGGAGGTGAGGGGCGGGCGAGGGAGCGAAGCTTTGTCTGCGGCTTCCCACGGCTCCCATTACCGCCTGGACCACCCCCGCTCCCCCCGTCCGTGGGAAAATTGTCTTCCATGGAAACCGGACCCTGGAGCCAAGAAGGTTGGGGACCGCTGCTCTAGCTTGCAGTCCCCCTGTTGAGGTTTGGCGAGCAGGCCCTGGCCTCCTGCCGTGAGCTGTGCTTGGGAGGACAGCATGAATTTCCAAGCCTCTGCGGTGCTGTTTTGGTTTGCTTGGTTTATCTCAGGCTGCTGGGGATGCTGCCTGGGGAAATGGAAGGAGCTTCCCCAGGCCGGGCCACCTTGGCATTCTAGGCGGGGGAAGGGATTCTACCTGCTGCCTCCGAGAAAGGGATGCTTCTGGAGGCAGGAGCCCCTGCCAGTGGGCAATGGGGAATGTTTCCTGGGCCTGGGCTCTTTGTGGCCGGTGCCTCCCAGCAGTAGAGTGTCTCTTGGGGGCGGAGAGGGCAGTTTCAGGGCCAGCAGAGAAGCAGTGTGCTTGCTTCGCAGTGGATGTCTTCCTTGAGTGACCTAGAACTACATAACTATTACATTTTTTTTCAGATTAAAGATGGAAGAAATCTGACATGCAGTGTGATCTCACCATCTCCGCTGTGTCTGAGAGCCCCTGCATAGACTGTTAGGAGGAATAGAATCCCCTCTCCAGTGTAACCCAGGAAAACTGTATCGACATAACAACATATCAAATGAAAAGGAGTGACAGGCACCTTTTATTTTAACAGGTGAAACAAGGGAGGAGTTTGTTATTCTACAATTATTTATTGATTTATGGCTGTGTTGGATCTTCGTTGCTGCACACGGGCTTTCTCTAGTTGCAGCGAGCGGGGGCTACTCTTCATTGCAGTGCGCGGACTTCTCATTGCGGTGGCTTCTCTTATTGTGGAGCACGGGCTCTAGGTGCACGGGCTTCAGAAGTTGTGGCACGCGTGCTCAGTAGTTGTGCCTCATGGGCTCTAGAGCTCAGGCTCAGTAGTTGTGGTGCACGGGCTTAGCTGCCCCACAGTATGTGGGATCTTCCTGGACCAGGGCTCGAACCCGTGTCCCCTGCATTGGCAGGCGGATTCTCAACCACTGTGCCACCAGGGAAGTCCTCTACATTTTTTTTCATTTTCCAAAATTACAGATAGGCATAAGCAGGTAGGTTATACGACTTTTTGGCAATGGCCAACTCCATCCTGGTGCAGCTCGTGTCAGCATCCATAGCCATTTGGACAAATCCACATCATTTCTGTGCCTCCCCAGTTGCCTACCGAGTAAAAAACTCATTATGTTTTTGGAGGCCAGGGAGGGTTTTAGGTATTCATCTGTCATCCTTCTGACGATGGGTGGGGCGTCCTGGGAGTGACTTCAGAGGCTCCTTTATCCATGACTGGTTGACGCCACAGGCAGCTTCAGGAAGAGAGCACAACCGACCGAGGTGGCCTGAAAGAGATGATGAAACCCACTTAATCCAGTGGACCCTGGGGCCTCTTGCCCCGCCCCCCGGCCACCTCCCCACCACACACACTTGTTTCCAGCAGTGGTCATAAGACCTTGCTTTGGGGCATAGTCTGATTTGAAATGTCAACCTTATCATTTCCTTCATTCTGTCATATACATGAGTCTGTGTCGAGAATCTCTGTTCTGTTCCATGGACAAATTTTTGATTCCTGTTTTAATTGCTAAATCTATAATGTAGATTTTCATATCTTGAAACAGCTCACTATCATGGCTGTTTCCACATAGTCTCTTCAGTCGGCTCATTTCATGGCAAGATCCTGCTGAGGTTCATGACTATGTTTACACTGAATTCATAGATGTATTTTGGGAAGAATTGATAGGATGACAATAATTAGTTTTCCTATCCTGCAAGAAATGGTATTTTTAGTCTCAAAACAGGAAACATAAAAACGTTTCAAGCATATTTCCCTCTAGTTTAAAAAATGATATTCACATGTGTTTTGTGGCCAGTGTGAAATGGACATATCATTTCTGTTATTTCATATTTTATTCTTCAAGTATATAATATCTTCTGTGTTTAACTTGTATCCAATCATACTTTTTTGCAAAATATCTGGTTGAATGACTTGTTATTCTAAAGAGACACTCAAGGAGAAAGGCAATTTTTTCAATTTCCTTATGTACATAAATTATAGTATATCAATAATATGATGTAAATTACAGCTATTGAAAATGATAAAGGGGTCCTCTATGTACTGACCTGGAAAGATCTCCAAGAAATGGTAGTTGAAGAAAGAAACTCGAAAAACAATGTGTCTTATCATCCCATTTGTCTTTCTTCAGAGTCATCTATATCAATAAAAGTAAATGCAAAGAATAGGATCTGAAAATTTTACAGCAAACTGCTAATGGCAGTTCTTCTGGTGTAGGTGTGTAAGATGGGGGAATATAAGAAAGGAGTGGGGAGATGGATTATTAGTTGATCTCTATAAATGTAATTCTTACTTGTATTTTCTATAGGAATGTAAAAATATAAGTCAATTCTGTAAAATTATTTAAATAATACAAGATTCCTCAGAAGCATACATTTGAGACGCAGACAGGTGCAAACACCAAGGCAGACTGACGCAGATTCAGCCTGTTTTCTCCATGGGAAGGGCACTGGGGCTCAGAAGAATGACATCAAAACCCCCAAACAAAGAGTCAACCAACCTGTAACTGGAGTTGAAGGCAAGAGCACAGACTTAGCCAGGGAAGACTCTCTACCTGTCTGTGGCTTTAAGAGGTTCTCATTCAGGAGGGAAAGTGGAGGTGATGACACCCATTCTGCAGTCTCTTAGGCTTCCTTGTCCTCCCCATTTTACCAGGAATACACTCATGATAAGAATAGCAACAGCAGCAGCAGCAGACGTCTGCTCAGGGAGTCTGCCCGCCAGGCACTTCTCCAAGGGGCTTAACATACACTGGCTCATTTCATGTCTTAACAGGTTTGGTGAGTGCCACTGTCATGCCCATTTACCCAGAGCAGGGCACTGGGGTACGGGAAAGGCATGTAATTGGCCCAAGGTCACATAGCTAGTGCGTAGCAGAACCAGGGTGTAAACCCAATTTGTTTGGCTTCAGAGCCCCCGCCTTCCACCCCTTCAGTTTGCCTCCTCTTGATCCTCGTGGAAGACAAAGAAACAATTCCCCTCCTTCTATTTGTTTTGAACACTGAAAACAGTATCTTAGTGCCTTTACATGGTTCTACATGGGTGAGAAGAAACCTGGATGACTGAGCCTTCCCTGCACTCTAGGAAGGGTGTGTGTGACCTGGATCCCTCTTCCACATATGTGTCTCAATTTCCTCAGTTGTTATGTGAGACTGAGTAGGACAGCCAATATGGGGGCAAGGCACATTTCATCGTAATAGTCATTTTAGTTCCTTAAACAGCAGCACCGTAAGAAACACAAAGCCCTGTCCTCACTGTTAGTAAAAATATCCTGTAAAAATCCACGTCCTACTTCTAGACAATATCCACATGGGTCACACACTTTAATGTTAACTATATACTTGTTCTATATCAGACACTCACAAGGTAATATGGCGTGAGAAGTCTGACCACTCACAACCATATTTTCTACAATTAAACACCCCATTTACGTGAATTGGTGTTTAACAAAAAGCAGTCATGTGAGAGTCATTGCCAAGGCTGGATCCAGAGATCAAGGAAGTGTAGAGAATCCTACCTGGGACTGAATTGCCTTGCAGCTTTCACGGGGTAATTGGATCTTGAGACCACAATCGCTGACAGTACCCAGTGGACCTGTTGAAATGCAATGAACACTGTTAGGACACTTTTTGTAATTCCTCCCATGGGAGAAATTTTAATGGAGAGATTTTGCTCAAGTCAAGGAAAAGCCTGAGAGAAGAGAGCTGAGTGTCCAGGCAACAGATACACAGGTGGTACCCAAACATAGGTAATGTCTGCCCTGCCTTCCAGCACCTCTAATTCAGCGTATTCAGCCCTGAACATGGAGTAACTCAGGTGGTGGCAGCCACTGTCAGATCTTGCCATTGCATGTGGCCACAGTGTTCTGAGCCATTGTGCGTCACCATGACTCCTCTTGGTGCCTAATGAATCAGGTCCTGGGACTTAGAGAAAGGTAGTGGGAGAAGGAGCAAAAGAATTTTTCTCCCCTTTTTTGCTCTCTCTTCCAGACCAATTGTTACTGCTGTGAGAAATGTGGCTTATCAGAACAACTCCTGGGATAAAACACTCAGATACATCTAGCTAACGTAGCATCTTTATCTGCCATCACAAAATGAATTGGCTTTGATAAACTCCAGCCCTGCTGGGTAATAGTTATGTGAGTACCATTTGTCCACATTAGGGAAATGATGCTGCACACAGAAGTGTTAAGAGTACAAGCTCAGGAAACAGACCGTTTAATTTCCAATCCCGGTTCTGTGGGATCTCGGGCAAGTCCCTTAAACTCTCTGATCCACAGGCTCCCCCTCTGTAAAACGGAGAGGACAACACTTCCTTCCTTAAGAGTTCTCATCTCAGCCAACCTCTTTGATTTGGCTCAGTCTTGGTTGGATCTACTGTATATCCAATCCCTTCAAAGTTCATCTCCCCAGTGGCACTGTTCCCCTCCTCTCCAGCCCATTTCCAAAGAAGAGGTCTTGGAGTGAGGCAAAACTCATGCTCCTTGCAGTATCAGAAGGGCTGGGGCTCCCGAGTCTTGAGCTGGTCTCCACATCACGCTGATGGTCAGGTCCTTGGCTATGCAATTACTTGTATTCTCTCAGGGGAGAACATTCCATTTGTATCCCTGAAAGTTCTGCTAGCATCTGCTGCTGAGAAGCATTGCTGGAATAACTCGGCATGTGCCATATTCCCAGAGAGCTAGGACAACTACTCTTGCAGCCATGCATGACCTCAATTCCAGTTCCCGCTGGCACTGGGGATCCCGAGGTATGCCTGTGACCAGGATGGGTGCCAGTATGGGCATCTAGGCCGGAAGCACTGCTGCTGGTGATACTAATGGTGCTCAGGGAGTCATTGCCCCAAGTCAGGCACAAGACTGTGAAGTTCCATAGCCTACAGACACACCAACCTACCGCCTCTGTCTACAGCATTGCTGGTGGCAGCGAGGGACATGTGTGTCCTCAGGCCAGAACATTTTCATTAATGCAGTACGAGGCACTGATGTAAAGGTGAACTTCATGTCCAACTGGAATAAGGATTCATATACCAGCAGTAACATCCTGAAATTTAAAGGGTAATTGTATACTGTACGTAACTGGTGCAACATTTTTCATTAATTTACAGGAATCCAGACATAATAAGAACACTCTGCTCACTTGCTTTGGAAATCAACTCGTTGTTAGTGCAAATGTTCCCCACTTTACCTTAGATCAGTTAAAGACACAAGCACTGACTGACATAAAATAAATGTGTGCTCAAATCCCATCACTGTGAGAATATGATTTATCTAAGCCACATTTCTTCATCTCTAAAGTGAAGGTCATAATTGCTCCTACCCCAGAGTTTGTCAAGGAAACGTCTGTAGTAACGTGTTTTACTTCGGTTTGAATGTTTGCTGAGAGATTTTAAGCCCTACTACTACCCCTTCCCCTTCTCCCCTACATGTGGGCAAGCTGTAAGAGAGCCTGAGTACTCCCTCCTTTTTTTATATGTCTCTGTTTTTTCTTAGTTTTTATTTAGCATTTTGTGTACTTGGATTATGCATTCATTGTGGAATACATTTCCCAATTTCTCCCTCTTATTACAACTTTTTTTCAAATTCTTTTCCCACTTAGAAACATAATATTGAGCAGAGTTTCCTGTGCTATACAGCAGGTCCTTGTTGGTTATCTATTTTAAATATAGCAGTGTGTACATCCCAAACTCCCAGCCAATCCCTCCCCCCACCCTTTCCCCCTGGTAACCATAAGTTCAGTTCTCTAAGTGTATCAGTCTGTTTCTGTTTTGTAAGTAAGTTCATTTGTACCATTTTTTATAGATTCCACATATAAGTGATATCATACGATATTTGTCTTTCTCTGTCCGACTTACTTCACTCAGTGTGACAATCTCTAGGTCCATCCATATTGCTGCAGATGGCATTATTTCACTCTTTTTAATGGCTGAGTAATATTCCATTGTATACACGGACCACATCATTTTAAAGAAGACGTGGTACATATATTCCCTCCTTTGATGCAAGCCAGAAGTTCAAACCATGCCAGCCCCACCCAGTGGAAGCAAAATCCCTCACCCCAGCTCCATCTCCTAAGCATAATAAAGACCCAAAGTCAATTTCCTTTCCCTGTTCACTCAAGCCATTTTCAGACCTACTTGGGGAGGCTGCCCTGGTCTCCCAAGAAAGCCTCAATATGTGAGTAGTGATCCTGTTACTAGTGCTTTAATGCATGTAAGGCGTAACCTGTCTTGATATCTAAACCAAATTTGGGGTTAAGCAGAACAGAGAGGACCCTGGAAGTATCCAGTAACTACTCAAAAAGCAAAACACTGGATGGTGAGGGGGACAAAAAACTAAAATAGAGGTTCATAGTTTTACCCAATTGGAAATCCAAAATTTACTAAAAGAATTTATGCAACAAAAGATTAAATTATGCTAACTGGCTTTTGTACTTCTACAAGAGAGGTTCTGAATTAACTTTAGCATCTCAATATGTACCAATTGGCAAAGCTTCATAGCCTTAATCAGCATCAGACTTAGGACACGAATACAGTTATACCTGGAGATTTTCACTAAATCTTAAAAAGGTACCAATTATACTTTTAGGAGAGAGTTATCAAACACAAAATAAAGGACAAAAATATGCCTCACCCTAACCATCAGAACTGTTGCCTTGCATAAATTCCCCCATAGTCAAATGGCCATTACCCAAAACTATGCTCTGATTCAATGAAAGATAAAGTCTTTGGCACAATTGGTTTTACAAAATGGAAGCGCTTGGACCTTCAATCCCACAGAAAATAGTTAATACAGCCCAATAAAAATTAAAACAGGGGGTTATGGGTTGACTTCCCCCCCCCATATATGTGGAAGTATTAACCCACTGTGTCCGTGTTTTTCTGCCAGCTGAGTATAGTCAGGTGCAAATTATAAGTCAACTGTACAAGGACGTAAGTGTACCTTGCCCTGGAATCATCCTTACACACAATTACCAGCCATGAGCCATTATGCAGACCCAGAGGTTCTGGAACACCAGGGCACCCTGAGGAAAGGACCTCCTGTAGCTCTTGTGGAGCCTCCTACTGGTCTTCCCCCAAATTCACCTGAACGCATTGACTCCGGCAACCGTGCAATGAGGAGGACAGAAGCAAAAGTTTCAGAGACTGATTGGATACTAGGTATGAATCAACAGTGATGGCTGGAATTAATCTTTCTTTCTTTTTTCTTTTTTTCTTTTTTTTGCAGCGTGGCATGAGGGATTGCAGTTCCCCGACCGCGGATAGAACCTGCGCCCCCTGCAGTGGAAGTGCGGAGTCTTAACCACTGGACCTCCAGGGAAGTCCCGGAGGTTAATCATTTTGATCACATTAATTCCTTTTTAGGTAAAAGACTAAATCCATATTTAATACAAAGGGAAAAAATTAACGTTCCACAAACGTATGGACACCGAGGGGGGAAAGCGGCGGGGGGTGGGGTGGGGTGGTGGTGGGATGAATTGGGAGATTGGGATCGACATGTATACGCTAATATGTATAACATGGATGACTAATGAGAACCTGCTGTGTAAAAAAATAAAATTCTAAAATTCAAAAAAGAATTTAAAAAAAACTTAATGTTCCTTTGGTAAGTATAATCAAGTATAATATTTTAAAAATATTACTTATACCTTAAAAGTTTAGAACAGGCTTATCTTATTCAGTATTGGAGATATGCTCTTGCAAATGAAAGCACTAACCACATCACTATTATTCAGTCATTACAGAATAAGTCGTTTGGAGATGCTTTCCAGGCATAGTAAATATTACATATGATCAACATGTAATTAATATGCAATTAGAAGTTTATTACCTAATGTCTTTTTCTTCTCTGCCTCTTTTACAATTTGTCTAATAGTGGATTTTGCCAGACTTGGAATATGGCCTACCCAGGTCTACCTGATGTTTACCTACTTAAAATCTGCATTTTTAAACAGCCTTTAATCATCAAAGTAATTCCTTCTTTGACTATGCAAACTATTTCCTGTGAAGCAGAATATGATAATGAGAAAATAAAATATCAGTGGCAAAGAGACCTTCACAGAGTAAACAAAACAAACTTATGGACTGAATGTTTGTGTTCCCCCTCTTCCCAATTCAGATGTTGAAATCCTAACCCCCAGTGTGATGGTATTTAGAGGTGAGGCCTTTGGGATGTGATTGGGTCATGAGGGTAGAGCCCTCATGAATGGGATTAGTGCCCATATAAGGAGCTGAAAAGACCAGAGTTCTCTTCTGCCATGTGAGGACACTGCAAGAAAACCTCTGTGTAAGAACCAGGAAGTGAGCATTCACCAGACACCGAATCTGTCAGCATCTTGATCTTGGGCTTCCCAACCTCCAGAACTATGAAAAATAAATTTCTGTTGTTTATAAGACACCCAGTTTATGATATTCTGTTAGAGCAGCCTGAACAGCCTAAAACAAAACCTATTGGCAAGTGCCTGTCAAACGGGGCAGAGTGACTCCGTTTCTGCTGGTTTGCATTCACAGAGACTTGTTTCTATCTGTGCCTACGTGTTTTTGCACTCCTGCTGTCCACTGTGTTTCAAATATATTGGTAAGAATAACTTGAGACCTAGAATGCTAGCAGCTTACTCCAGAGAGGATTTTCATTGGCTTCTGCCAGATGCCTGGGGTCATTCTACATGGGGTCCAAGAAAACCAAGTGCAAAACTTGAGGCCCCTACACAAACCAGGGTATTTGAAAGTAATCTATAATTCCACCCAATATTAAGTCCACTTCCTGTTCCTCCCAGCCGTTAGATCATAACAACTTGGGGGCCCAGATCATTTCTGGCAGAGTTAGAATCCCCATGTTGTGTGCCTCTGGTTTCTCTCACCTTGTCAGTTAAGGATGTCAAACCTCACCAGGCTAACAATTTCCCTTAGGGAAATAGTCACTTCCATGCTCCTTCACATGATTAGATTCCTATTTTCCTTTCGATTTTAAATTCAAAATGATATACAAAATTTCAAATATACAGAGAAATTGAAAGAATAGCACCATGAACACCCAAATATTCACCATCTAAACACAACTGTCATTAACATTCTTGCCATGAACACTGTGCACATAGGAGAGCAAAATTTGCCACTCCAAAATGTCTCTTAGGCCCAAAAGACTCAAGAAGAAACTTTGACTTTCCCCCTAACCACCTAAAGAATTTAGATACAGGGCTTGTTCTCAGAATAGAACTATCACCAGAGACATCTGTAAGAATATGGGCTGGGGCTGGGGGGGGCAACTCTTAGAGATCAGAGTCCACCCCGGGTCCCATTGTCTCTGCAGGACCCAGCAAACATTTGTTTACCAAACATTTGCTTTTCCATCTTCATGTGGAATGCCTTCCTCCCCTTTTACATTCCAAACCCCTACCCCCAACATCCTTTTCTATCTTTAGCTGAAGTTGGTATTTAAGATGAAGGTTTTGTCCATTTGGGGGAGTTACTCAGTTCTCCTGGGGTCTCTCCCATGTACACACATTATTATACTTTTCTGTGATTTTCTCCTGTTAATCAGTCTCATGTCAATTTAAGTCTTATTACTTCTGAAACTAACACAACATTGTAAATCAACTATACTCCAATAAAATTAAAATTTTTAAAAGTTTAATTCTTAGACCAGCCAGAAAAAGCTAGAAGGGTAGAGGAAAATCTCTTCCTCCCCAACATGCTGAACCTTTTCAAAGACATTTTCTAACCTCATGACACCTCATTCCTAATTTTTTTTTAGCACATATCTCCTAAAAACCAGAACATTCTCCGACATAAAAATAAAACCAGGTTTCCTACCCAGCAAGTAAGGAGCTTGGAAGTCATGACTCTCATCCTCATAACAAGAAAAAAAGATGAACAAATTGAAAATCAACAACTCTTTTCAGATACATCAGATGTTAAAGGAAAACCACTGCCCCTAAAGTTGGAGCAAGAAGCAAATACACCGACTCACAGCTTACAAGGATCAGAAAGCCAGGGAAAGATGCTAGCACACACCCCAGACCCCCTCCTGATCTGTCAACCAACCCCTCTCCCCGGGGTCTTTACCACTCTCTTGGGGAGTGTTTCCGGAACGAAGGGGGAAGCAGTAGAAGGATGGGTGTCTCCAGGCTCTGGCCGCTGAGCGTGACCCTGTGCTCATGGGCACCAATGATGGAGCCAGACTGCTCAGACCCACATCCCATTTCCCCCTGGCTGGCACCCTCAGGCAAGTTGTTCCACTTCCTTTAGCCTCAGGACCCTCATCTATAAAGTGGGGATAATAATAATAACGCCGACCATGAAGAACTCGGCAGATGAAATCAGTTGCTGCACGTCAAGTGCTCAGCACAGTACCAGCACAGAGCACACACTCTAAAGGCTCAACCACGACTAGCACGTTAAGGAAAAACCTTGCCTTTATTCTTCCCCATCTCTCTCATTCTTTTTCAGGCTGACACTTGCTGAAAGGACAGACCACACTCTATTCTCCCCTTGTGACTTGTTGCTGCCCAAATCCGTCCCACAGCCACTGGCGATCACCTAAGCCCAGCAGACATTTCTAGCCCCCTGCACACAACACCACGCCCCCCACGCCCTATAGACCTCCCCTCGTTGTGCGAACACTGCTCTCCCCTGGTTCTCGGGCGTCTCCCTTTCCATCTCCTCCATCAGATGATCCCCTTTGCAGCTCTTCTGCCGTCTCCCTCTGCAGGGCATGAAGGGCGCACAGTTTCCGCCACAGTGCCCAGGCATGAAGCAGTACCCTTCTACTTGGCCTTCCTGCTTCACTCTTCAGCCCATTATAACCTCTTCACAGTCAAGCAGCCACAGGTATCCTTCCAAAACATAAGACAGAATCCTCTCTAAGGATCCAAACCCTCCAGGGACTTCAGATCTCATGTACAGTAGAAGCCTGAATCCTTATTCTCTTTCCGATCACATTTCCTACTATTCTATCTCTCACCTACTCTGCTCCAAGCACTTGGCTTTTCCTTGAACGCATCAGGCACACTCTGGCCTCAGAAGCTTTGCACAGGCTGCTCCCGCATCTGGATAGCTCCAGACAGCCGCCACAGGAGCCCGCCAGCTGCACCCTCATTGGCTGGACGGCCACAGGGGTGGGCCTTGCATGTGATGAACCCACACACTGGAGCATGGGGCCCGTGTCACCTACTAGGGTGGAAGCTGGGTCCCTTGGGGGCACCGAGGCTGAGGACAGACAGCAGGAGGCTCAGGCCCCGAGAGGTCGCTGTGACCAGAGGGCATCCGCGAGGCAGCGGCGTCAGCCTCGTGCATCATCTCGTGTGGCGTGTGCCCAGGCTGCGGTGACCACGCTCAGGCCTCTGACCAGGGCGGTGCCCGTCTTCTGGAAGAGGGGGACCCCGCGGAGGGGGCGTGCCCCGGGCAGCCAGCGCTCCCACCAGGTACCTCTCAGTCCCCTTGTCCCCCCACAGCACCCTCGCAGAGAAGGCCCATGGGGGCGCTTCCCGACCCTGCATTTCCCCAGCTGCTCCTGCAGCAGATGCCTTTCCAGATTTCCCCTACGGTGCATCGGCCCGATCTGAGGGTGACCCTGATTTTACTTGACAAACGCGTACGTATTTGAAGCCAAGTGGAGGAATCATATATCTGTCCCCGTCGGAGGGCAGGGGCCGTGTTTAACTTGCTCACCTTTCTGCCCTAGAAACCTGCCCCAGAGTCTGGCACCGAGGGGATGACTCGGGGGACACGGAGAAGACGTCATTTTCTTGGCGGGCATCTGTTAAATTGAGGTTTGCTGGGGAGGGTGGCGTCCGTGCTCTGGTTGCATTGATTCCGTGGGTGCTGAGCGCTCATCTGTGCCAACCACTGGGCTCAGGGCCTGAGAGGCATCCACGTCCTTTAACCCTCAAGCAACTCCCGGAGACAAGTCGCAGTGTTTCCGAGTCCATTTGGCGGCGGGGTCGGGGAGACGCAGGCAGGGAAGGGCAGGCACAGGCCAGTCTCACGAGGCCCCGAAGCCCCACGGCCGCTTCCTGACCTCTGCGCTTCGCCCCGGGCGCCTACTGCCCGGGAGTCCGTGCGCCGGGCGTTTGCTCAGGATGGCAGTTTGCCAGAGACGGCTTTTTTTTTTTTTTTGCGGTATGCGGACCTCTCACTGTTGTGGCCTCTCCCGTTGCGGAGCACAGGCTCCGGACGCGCAGGCTCAGCGGCCGTGGCTCACGGGCCCAGCCGCTCTGCGGCACGTGGGATCTTCCCGGACCGGGGCACGAACCCGTGTCCCCTGCATCGGCAGGCGGACTCTCAACCACTCCGCCACCAGGGAAGCCCCCAGAGACGGCTTTTGAGCACCATTATTCCCTCAGCAGGGCCCCGGCTTCCAGGTGCCGGAATCTCCCTGCAGCTTCTCTGCCAGCAGAGCTGGAGGAGTTGGAACCCCGCAGAGGTGGCTGAGGCTTAGTGAAGTTTGCGACGCGAGGCTGCTGCGGAGCTGTTAGCTGACATCTCACTGCAGCGTCCACGAATTGCCACCCTCCCTTTTACCCACGGAAAGACACAGGAGAGTCTTTGACAATTTGGAGGTAGGTCTGTGCTCTGTTTACTTCCATATGGCTCAAAGTCACTTATTTGAGCTTGAGACGCAGTTCCATCCTAGTTTGAAAACTTCACAAATTTGTTTCTCAATGGGCAGTGTCTGCTTTTCACAGTCACTTTCTGCATCCTCTGCATCCCAGTGCAGCAAATATCTCAGTAATGAGATTTTAACAAGTTAAGGCTATATGAGCTACAGAGAAAAACATCAAAGGTCCCCTCTGACATTTAGCTGACTATATTTTTTGGTTTATATATGTATATTCATGGGCTATGTTTAGCATGACATAAAACTTTTAGTAGCTCTGAAAAATATCAAATGTGCAGCGAACACAGAGTGAAAAGTACAAGCTGAACCCCACCCCCGCCAATTCTACTCTCTAGAGGGGCCCTTTTTATATCTTGGGTATCTATGCAGATATTTCAACATAAAAATATTTTTCCAGTATAAGAAAAATGGTATTATTTTATGTACATTGTCTTCCAAACTTGCTTTCTCATTCATTAATATATATGGCCATCTTTGCACATTAGTGCACAGAAATCCATCACATTGTTTGCAGTGTCTTCAGTGTAGTCTGTGGAATGGATTCACTATAGTTTATTCAGGGAGGCCTCTGTTGATATTCACTTAAGTGTTTCCAATTTGTAACACATTGGCCAGGGTGGTGGGCAGCTGCATGTTCTAGCAGGATGAGCGATCTGAGAGAAATAGTGCCAGTGAGACTGCCATTAGGCCATTGAAAAAATGCAGGTGAACACAATCTTTTTTTTTAAAAGAAGAAAGTAAATAGAGAAAATATCTTGCTGCATAGGAGGTTCACAAATGGAATGTTGGAACTATAAGTAGAGACGGATAGGTGGGTATATATCTAGGTGGGTATTTCTAAGCTACTTTTTGGATGGGTAAAGGCTGCAGTTCACTTGGGTCAAAGAAATCTCTCTTGAAGGTATAGTATATGAAGACAGTTAAAAAGCAGAGGCCCCTAATGATTCCCCCACAAAACAGTTAGAACAAATAACTGAGTTCACCAAGTTGCGGGATACAAAACCAAAGCACAAAAGTCTATTGTGTTTCTATACACTAACAATGGACAGTCCAGAAAGGAAATCAGGAAAACAATTCCATTTACAACATCATCAGAAAGAATAAAATACTTAGGAATAAACTGAACCAAGAAGGCAAAGGACTTGTACACAGAAAGCTATAAAACATTGCTGAAATTAAAGAAGTAAATGGAAAGACATTTCATGTAAATGGGCTGGATGACTTAATATTGTTCAGATGTCAGTACTCCCCAAAGTGATCTACACGTTCAAGGCACTCCCTATCAAAACCCTAAATACATTTTTTTGGGCAGAAATAGAAAAAGTCATCCTACGATTCCTATAGAATCTCAAGGGACCCTGAATAGCCAAAACAATCTTGAAAAGAAGAAAAGTTGGAGGGCTCACACTTCCTGATTTCAGAACTTACTACGAAGCTACAGTAATCAAAACAGTGTGGTTCTACCTCCAAAGTAAATATAAACATACAGATTATGAACAGGCATTAAGTTAATGTAGCCACAGACTCTTTAATTGGGACACAAAATCTCTCCACTGTATACCTAGTGAAAAATAAAATGCACACTCCATGGTCTTACATGACCTCACCTTGGAATTCATAAAGCATCACTTCTGCTGTGCTCTGAGGGTCTATTCATTTTTCTTCATCCTTTCTTCTTTCCATTCCTCAAACCGGATAGTCTCCATTAGGCTGTCTTCACACTTGCTGATTCTCTCTTCAGCCTGCAAAAATCTGCTTTTGAGATTCTCTAGGGACTTTTCATTTCCAATACTGTATTGTTCAACTTCAGAATTTTCACTCAGTTCTTTTTTTTTTAATAATTTCCCCATCTTCATTAATATTCTCTGTTTGGTGAGATATTGCTCTCCTACTTTCCTTTCATTTTTAAGCATGTTTTAATTTATACCTTTGGACACATTCAATACAGCTCTTGAAAGGCTTTATCTAGTAAGGCAACATCTGGGCCTTGTCAGGGACAGTTCCCATGAACTGCTTTGTTCCCCTCTGTATTGGTTACACATTTCTGCTTCTTTGCATGCCTCGATCATTTTGCTTAAATTATACATTTCAAATACTATAATGTGCCAACTCTGGAAGTCA
The DNA here is from genome assembly GCF_008692025.1 of Phocoena sinus. Taxonomy (NCBI): domain Eukaryota; kingdom Metazoa; phylum Chordata; class Mammalia; order Artiodactyla; family Phocoenidae; genus Phocoena; species Phocoena sinus. The sequence goes on along the minus strand of NC_045784.1, from coordinate 115,116,950 downwards.
CATTTTCCCCTTCTTCCAGGTTTGTTGTTGTTGGGAGTTTGTTTTATCGTTTTTGTTGTTGTTGTTTGTTTAGTGACTTTCCCGAATGAATTTTTACTGTTTGTATTCTTTGTCACTTGCGGTCACTGAAGTTTCTTCTCAGTTACCTTTGTGGTGAACAAACAACTGGAAATAGATTTTATTAAATATCTTGAATCAATAAGTCTCCCAACTTTTGTGTTCATGTTAGGTCATACCTTCAATGCACATGTAGACAGGTTACAAGTCTACTTTAGTCTCAATTCTTGCTTACACAGAAACTCAAGATCAGCCAGAGCAAAAGCATCAGCCTTCTCAAGTGTACCATAGCCGCAGGCAGCCATAAAATTAGCCAATTGCCAGTAACTTTCTTTTCGACAAATGGCCTCAGGAAAGGCTTTTCACCCTGGGTTAACTCCAAGTCAGGACAAATAAAATCAGGTTTGCAAATGGAACCTTCCAGGGAACACCCCAATCTCGTCAAATAATAATGCTATGAATACTAGACCCTTGCTTCTATTAATAGCTATGATTTGCAAATATATTCTCTCATTCTTTCACTTTCTTGATAATGCCCTTTACTCATTCACGTTTACCTCAAATATTTATTGAAAGTCTCCTATGTACCCCTCACACTGCCAGTTGTATGTTCCATGAGTTTAACAGTGAACATGATAGGCAAGATCCCTGCTCCAGTGAGCTTAACACACAGGCTAGGGCGAGGCGGGGGGTCACACACCATACATAAAGAAACAGCAATTTCCAATTACAGCAAGAGCTATGAACGAAATAAGCCATTCAACCCAAATGCAAGCATTATTAGCCTTCTAATTTATAAATGGGTAGAGATTTGGACTAGAGTATTGGTTTTCAAAATATGCCCCTTGAACCCCTAGAGAACAGATCCTTAAACTTTGGCATATCAGTGTTCCTTGTTAAAATCAAATGAAAATTATAGGCCATGGGGATTATGGATTTCCTTAGTGAAAAAGCACATGCACCAATAACTTCCTATCTCTCTCTTAGGTTTCACAGATTACCTGAAGTCTATCTGCAGGAAGCTGGTAGGGGTGGCTCTAAGCTTAGCCCATCCTTCTGCCAGAGCAGCTCCTATTGTCCACTATTTTTGCATATTGGACCTTCAAGAAAGATTTTATTTGATCCAAGTGTGTTGTGGGCCCCACTCTCCCAGAAAATAGTTTAGAAACACCAAGTTACAGGATCTCTCTGTGTTATCTCTTTCAACAAAACATTAGTAAGAATTCTACCCTTCGAGATGCTTTTTCCTTGTTTACTTTCTTCAATGAAAAAACTAGACTGTGTTCACTTTCTCTTTTTTCATTCTTGCCATCCTCCTGGAACCTGCCTGTCCCTCTTGCCAGTGACATATAAATTGGGATTGATACAATGTCTCTCGATAGGGGCCTGTCTGAATGAGTCATGGTGAGTTCATTCCATGGACTACACTGCAGCCATTGAAAACAAGGTGGTTGATTTCTGTGCACTAATATGCACAGTCTGATTTCTTAGACTAAAAGCACGGAGTTCTGATTAAGATAAGGTCCACTACATTAATCTAGACAGAAAATAGAGTGAAAGCCTGAATTAAAATAGTGCTGCAGGGCTTCCCTGGTGGCGCAGTGGTTGAGAGTCCACCTCCCGATGCAGGGGACACGAGTTCGTGCCCCGGTCCGGGAAGATCCCACATGCCATGGAGCGGCTGGGCCCGTGAGCCATGGCCGCTGGGCCTGCGCGTCCGGAGCCTGTGCTCCACAACGGGAGAGGCCCGCGTACCACACACACAAAAAAAATAGTGCTACAGCAAATGAAGAGGGAAAAGAGATAAGGAAAACATAAGGAAGCAGAATCCATAGGATCTGGTGATTGATAACATAATACTTCGCTTCCCCCCACATAATGACACCACAGTAACAGGATCTAGTATAAGAACAGGGGATTATTATACTGTTACACTGCAGTGGAAAAGGCTGCAAGGTCCAGCCTCTAAGAAGGAGTTTTTAGGGACAACCAAGCCAACAAGGGAGATAAAAATAAGGATGCTAGAGGAAATTGATGTGTCTGACACTTACAGCTAGAGCAAGCACTAAACAAAGCCCAACTCCTAGGCAGATTAACATAAAACCTCACTCTGAAGGCCTATTTACCTTAGTTCCTGTTATCTAATATATCATTACAGCTTTCAACAAAGAATTACAATCCATGTTAGAATGAAATAATATTCAGAGTCTGAAGAGACAAAGCAAACATCAGAACAACATTCAGATACGGCACAGAGTTTAGAATGGTCAAACAGGGAATTAAAAATGGCTATCGGGCTTCCCTGGTGGCGCAGTGGTTGAGAGTCCGCCTGCCGATGCAGGGGACGTGGGTTCGTGCCCCGGTCCGGGAAGATCCCACATGCCGCGGAGCGGCTGGGCCCGTGAACCATGGCCGCTGAGCCTGCGCGTCCGGAGCCTGTGCTCCAAAACGGGAGAGGCCACAACAGTGAGAGGCCCGCGTACAGCAAAAATAAAAAAATGAAGTAAAAAATTAAAAAAATAAAAAAATGGCTATGGTTAATATGTTAAGGGCTATAATGGAAAAAAAATAGACAACAGGCAAGAATAGACAGGTAGAATACAGAGGAGTGGCATCAACAAAAGTAGTAGAGTAGGGAATTTGAAGGGCCTGTCCTTCCACAGAAACACCAAAATGAGCAAACACTGTCAGAACTAAATTGGTCAGACTCTAGGAAATAAAGGTTTGAAGCAACCAAATGAATGCTGAATCAACAAAAAGAAGCCTTCGACAGGAGGGCTTTGTGGTGTTTTAACTGAGCCTTGCCCCCTTCCCCTCCCCTCCATGGTGATAGTCTTGAAGACAGTAGCCCTCATTCCTGATGTAGGTATCTTGTTCTGGAGGAACAGCGTAGACCTTGTTCCCAAGGAATTGTATTTGTCTATTTTGACCCGTCTAGGGTTTCCCTGAGGACAGATACAAGGTGCAAGTTTTTTTTCACCCAACTCAGAACTCTCTCATGGTGACACAGTGGCTGTAAAAAGACAAAGATAGAATCTTGAAAGCAGCAAGAAAGAAGTGACTCATCAAGTAAAAGGAATCTTCAATAAGACTAGCAGTCAATTTCTCAGAAGAAACCATGGAGACCAGAAGGTAATGGGATAACATATTTAAAGTGCTGACAGAAAAAAAAATCTGTCGATCTCTCAACCAAGAATTCTATATCTGGCAAAACTATGCTTCAAAATAGAAAGAGAGGGCTTCCCTGGTGGCGCAGTGGTTGAGAGTCTGCCTGCTGATGCAGGGGATACGGGTTTGTGCCCCGGTCCAGGAGGATCCCACATGCCATAGAGCGGCTAGGCCTGTGAGCCATGGCCGCTGAGCCTGCACGTCCGGAGCCTGTGCTCCGCAACAGGAGAGTCCACAACAGTGAGAGGCCCCCGTACCGAAAAAAAAAAAAATGGAAAGAGAAATTAAGACATCCCCATATTTTAAAAAAGCTGAGAAAAGTCATCGCTAGTAGACCCACCCTAGAAGAAATGCTAAAGTTAATTCTTCCAGCTGAAATGAAAGGATACTAGGCAGTAAATGTAAGTCATATGAAGAAATAAAGAACAGTGGTAAAGATAACAATACAGGTAAATATAAAAGCCACTTTTATCATATTTACGGTTTGTAATACCTCTGTTTCTCCTACATTATTTAAGATGCAAACACATAAAACAATACTTACAAATCTATGTTAATGGAAACAATAAATAGAAATTTAACTTGTAATAATAAGTACAAGAGTGGGGACTGAGCTGTATAGGAGCAAAGCTTTTGTATACTATTGAGACTAGGTTGCTATTAATTCAAACTAGATTGTTAAAAGTTTAATATGTCAAGTGTAGTCCCCAGGGTAAACACTTAGAAAACAACTTTAAAAAATACAGGGCTTCCCTGGTGGCTCAGTGGTTAAGAATCCACCTGCCAATGCAGGGGACACAGGCTCGAGCCCTGGTCTGGGAAGATCCCACATGCCACAGAGCAACTAAGCCCATGCATAACAACTACTGGGCCCGCGCACGACAACTACTGAAGGCCGCGCGCCTAGAGCCTGTGCTCCGCAACAAGAGAAGCCACCGCAATGAGAAGCCCGTGCACTGCAACGAAGAGTAGCCCTCGCTCGCTGCAACTAGAGAAAGCCCGCACACAGCCAAAAATAAATAAATAAAAATAAATAAATTTATAAAAGAAAGAAATAAAGCGCCGATTAAGATCACATTTAACCCTAAAGTGGTCAGGCCCATTTGTTCAGGGAGTTTCGATTGCTATGCAGCCCTGGGCCAGCCTCTGATAGAGTTACTAAGCTTCTAAGACAACCTCTGCCCTCAGGAGAAAGTACATGAGACAGGTTCTAAGGCAGAGGTTCTCAAAGTGGGGTTGCTGGCACATCAGCATTACGGGGGAACTTGCTGGAAATGCCAGTTTTCTGGCCCTACCCCCAGCTAACTGGAGCATAAACTCTGGGGGTGAGGCCCAGCAATCAGTGTTTTAGCAAAATCTGGGTTTTAAATACTGTTCTAGTGGAAAGGACAGTCAGTATGGAGTGAGTTTGGGGCGGAGGTAGAAGGAGGAAGGGGGGATGCGATGTTGAAAGAAGGACTTGGACAGGCCAGGAGGCAACACTGGGGGCTAAATGCAAAGAATAATTGAAGACAGACTAACAGCCTGGTTCAGCAGCAACAATATGTGAGCTGGGAGAGAGGAGAGAGGGTTGGCGATCATGTGAAGCCACGTGATCTACTGAGCCAAAGCAGGGTGTGGGACTTAAACGATATGGGAGCTGTTGAAAATTGAGTGGAAGAGTGACTTGGTGACCATGGTGCTTGAGGACAATTAATGAATATGTAGCACAGAAACGAGGAGGTGGGGGACTTCCCTGGCGGTCCAGTGGTTAACACTCCACACTTCCATTGCAGGGGGCACGGGTTCGATCCCTGATCGGGGAGCTAAGATCCCACATGCCGCGTGGCACAGCCAAAAAATAAAAATGAGGAGGGGGTATTTGGAGGAGAGTCTGCCTCTCCAGGGACATGCCCCTCTTGTCCAGCTTTTCCTGTGACTCTCCCACAAGTCCCAGACCCCTTCGGGCGTTAGAATGGGGATGATTATCTGGTCACAGTCTGTGTACAGGGACAAGACGTACTTTTGAAGGACACAGTATCCCATTAACAGGGAAGCCCTTTCTTAAAGAGCTCAGGAGTGGAATCCCTGCCTGAGTGGTTATCCTGAAAGAATAGTTTGGAGCCCTCCTAGAACAGAACAGACCATCACTAAAAAGGAATTCCTAGCCCCTGGGAGACAGCCAAGAGATCATAATTTGAGAGTGATAACATTTCCTGAGATGCCACTGCCAGGAGGTGAAGGTATTGTGATGTGTAGAAAGAGGGACCTTAGTCTCCAGGCCTGGGGCTTGGGAGACTCTATTCCAATCCCCCCTCTGCCTCAAGGTCCTGGAAAGGAAACCCCCTAAGCTCCAGTTGCCTCTCTGTAAAACCAGGGGCATGGTCTCCACGGCTTCTCCAAGGGCTCTTTCAACCCTAATGCACTACAAGACTTGAGGGAGTTGGGGATACAGCTTTAAGTAACTGCAGCTGTAATTGTACCTAAATGCTTGGGGGTCACGAAGACTTTTGATAACCCCACAAAGGTACGGGCTAGCTTTTTGGACAATTGCCCGCATACTCAAAACTTTGAAGGCCCTTTGAAGTCATCCATGGACCCCCAGATGAGGAAGCCTTGCTTCCCAGGTTGGTCAAAGACCACTGAAGGAAAGATATTGATATACTGGGTTGGCCCAAAAGTTCGTTCGGGTTTTCCATAGGATGCCACGAAAAACCCGAACGAACTTTTTGGCCAATCCAATGTTTTTTTGTGTGCTGATCTATCCCGTGGGTATGCCCAGCTCCCAGAGGGGCCCTTGCCAGCAAAATGGGTGGAAAAGGCTTTGGATCCCTTTGGCAGGGGAGGGGGAGAGTCTTTGCACAAGGACCATTAGGAGCCTGGCCCTGGGTAGGCCTATGTCCACTGAGCCTGAAGACTTGAGAATTTTCTCCATTCTTGAGAATTTTCAGGAAGATTTCACCCACTGTGTCAGGATCTGTGGGAGTGGGGACTGGACAAAGCAGAGTATAATCCATATAGACTGCCCTATGCTGCTGTATTTTTCTCAGCTCACATTCCCGCTTCCCTGTTGTAGCAAGGATTTTAAAAGCAAACAATGTGTAGAGTTGAGATGATTATTTTTCAATCTTGGCAGGGGGTTACACTTATCCCTTTAGGTTTATTTCTCTCACACACAAAAATCTGCAGACAGCTTACGCCCATACTACCTCTACTCTGTGTGAGATCCTGCACCAGCTCCAACAGGGGGAATGCCCAAAAAATAAGGTGCTGAGACTCCAGCGAATGGGGCACGAGGTGAAGAAGAAAACCCAGAATAACACCCTTTAGGAAAGCTGAGAGCCTCCCCAAGGGAGGCCTGGGGATGGCAGATATATGGGTACTACCTGAAGAGAGAATGCTCTCAGCCATGACATCTTCTGCTACCAAACTCGGGTTCCTCTGAGGTGTCTGCAGCCCTTGGGTCGGAGTCAGTTCCTTCTTGTCACCCCAAGTCGCACACGGCCATACCAGAGCCTAAGGAGGGACGAGGGAAATGTTTCTTGGTGTTTCATGGCTCTTCCTCTCCACTTCCCCCCTAAATCCCAACCCTGGAGCAGAGCTCCCTCCGGAAGCTGGCCTGGCCACCTCCCTCCCTCCTTCCCCCGGGTTGTCCAGATCTGAGGGCGAAGGGTGCTCACCACCACTCCTCTCACCTCGCCTCCCGCCCTCTCCCCCTCATACGCTCATGATTGTTGACCCTCGGGAGGGCTTCCCTGACTCCCTGTCACTTTGTCCACAGCTGCATCCCTTGCCTGGCACCACGATGGTAGTAAGAAGCAGGGGGCACAGAGGGAGGGAAGAGAGGCGAAGACGGCCACGGGAGTGGAAGGGCTTAGAAGCGACTACGTCCGGCTGCCGAGCCTGGGACAGACTTTGGCAGGGAGTCCCCTCCTTTACATGACCGACAACCTAACATTTAATGATTTTCAAAGGACACAGAGGGAAGGTAGCAAGGAGAGCATTTAAATCTCCTGACAAAGATGAGACCATGATTCCTTTTTTCTTCTCTCTCCCGCCCTGCCTGCCCATTCTCAGTCACCGTGGCCGTTCCTCTGGGAACAGTGGGACAGTTTACACTCACTATTGGCAGTGGCCATGGCAGAGGGAGACAGGCAGTGAAGGAGGAAGAGGCCGCTGGAGTGGGGGAAGGGCTGGAACGGACCCCCCCACACACAACAGGCTCTTGAGTAGCAGTCACCTCGCTGTTTTCTGGGAGGGAGAAGCTGAAGAGCCAGGCCCTGCACGCAGCTGGACAGATCTGGCCTGGACACGCAGACACGCACTAGCGTCTCGGCCACAGCGGGCAGCGGCCCCCTGCTCCCCGACCCCTTGACTCCCAACCTCAGGCATCACAAATGCAGACCGATCAGAGTGCAAGAGGACCGCTGGCCTCTGCTCTCCTGGCTCCTTTCTCATCCTCTTTGCTCAGCCCATCTTTTCCCTGATGTCCCTCAGTTGCTGAGGGCCGGAGCACAGGGGTGGGGATAGGAGCCCACACCCCTCACACCTGGCTCAGGTCAGCTTTCGTCTCCTCAGTGCCATCTCTGCCTGTGGGATCTGAAGTTGGAGTGCTCTGCCTCTCCATTCTGTCCCCTGAGTGAATATCCGGCCTGTGTCTCCAGCCCCTGGGCTTTTGTGTGATGTCTTCCTGTTGTGTCCTCAAGAAAAGCATCAGAGTTCTCGTCTTTCAGCCACACGCTGGGGAGGTGGCAGGTGAGTATGAAGCAGAATGACATCTCCCCTCCATTCCCTCCTGCCATTTCCTTCCTTAGTGCCCACGTCTCTTCTTTGTCTGAGATGATGAGGGCTGTGAGTGGTCAAGATGCATGAGCAAGGAGCCCCTGCGAGGCTGTGGCAGAGGGTTGATAGGGAAGAAGAGGTACTAATGAGCCAGCTAGGAGCCCCAACTTCTACATCCTGTGCCACAACAGCTGGGACAAGAATGTCCATTCTTCCTGGAGCCCCTGTGTTCAAAGGGTGCTGGAGTATTTGAACTTGGAACCAGGAATCCTCGATTCTTTTCCTGTTTCTGCCCATTCACATCTAAAGGTCTTCCTGCCACTTGCCTTAAAAAAAAATCTCTAAAACAGGACCCATGTTCCATGCTTCTGACCTCTCCTGGGAAGGTCAGCATAGACGAGGACCTGGAAGATGAGCTCTGAAGCTAAAAGGTGTTGTAACGGGATGGCAGCTTTGGGAAAACAGAGTGCCCTTTTGCTGACCCGTTTTCAGGAACTTTGCTGAATCTCATGAAGGGGCAGTATCTGCGGGCTCCATCCACGCGGTACTTCCTTCAACTTTTGAATCCATCTCTTCTTCCTAAATGCTAAACAGGGAATTCCCTGGCGGTCCAGTTGTTAGGACTCCGTGCTTCCACTGCAGGGGGACGCAGGTTCGATCCCTGGTCGGGGAATTAAGATCCCGCAAGCCACGTGTCGCGGCTAAAAAAAAAAAAAAAAAAAAGCTACACAAATAAATGTCCTTTGCGTGGCAGCATGATACCAGCTATCTAGGGTGCTACCAAACATGGATTCACACAGAAAGTGCCCTCTGCAGGAAGCTGAACTTCCCCTTAGTTCCAAGGGCACAATCACAGAGAGACCTGAAGGGATGGCAGGGCAGTCCTTCTCCAAGCCTTTTGCAGTATAATGGTCTCCTTTCCTTCCGGGTCACTTCCTCCTGTGAGATTAACTCTTTCATTCTTTTTAGTGGCCATTCTACAGTCACCTCTCATGAGTTTGAGGATATACCTAATAGTGTAAATACTGTCCACAAAATTTCCACCCCTAGCCATCACTTGCCCTCCTTTTTCAAGCATCTCAAGTTTAAGGAATCTAATATATTGTGGTTGTTACTCATTAGCAGTGTACCTAGCTGAATGGGGACATTAGCTTATTGTTTACCACTGACGAGAGAGGAGCATCTCTAGAAAGGAATGTCACACCAGAAGGCTACCCTTCTGACCATCATAAGCCAGCTTTAAAAAGAGCTGGAGAGGCTTCCCTGCTGGCGCAGTGGTTAAGAATCCGCCTGCCAATGCAGGGGACACGGGTTCGAGCCCCGGTCCGGGAAGATCCCACGTGCCGCGGAGCGGCTAGGCCCGTGCACCACAACTACTGAGCCTGCGCGTCTGGAGCCTGTGCTCCGCAACGGGAGAGGCCGCGACAGTGAGAGGCCCGCGCACTGTGATGAAGAGTGGCCCCCGCTCACCGCAACTGGAGAAAGCCCTCGCACAGAAACGAAGACCCAAACACAGGCAAAAATAAACAAACAGGGCTTCCCTGGTGGCGCAGTGGTTGAGAGTCCGCCTGCCGATGCAGGGTACACGGGTTCATGCCCCGGTCCGGGAGGATCCCACATGCCCCAGAGCGGCTGGGCCTGTGAGCCATGGCCACTGAGCCTGCGCGCCATGGCCACTGAGCCTGCGCGTCCGGAGCCTGTGCTCCGCAACGGGAGAGGCCACAACAGTGAGAGACCCGCATACAGCAAAAATAAATAAATAAATAAATTTATATTAAAAAAAACAGCTGGAAATGATGGAAAACTCAGTAAGGATGCTTAAAAGCTGAATAAGTAGACAGTTGATTTTTTAAAACAAGATGAAAGATGTTCCAAATGTTTATGGACCATCTTCTGTAACATGGTTTAGGGACCATGAACATAGACTGTTCCAAATGTTTATGGACCATCTTCTGTAACCAGTCAATGTTAGGCAATCTCACCAGTCTCTCTTAATTCTCACAGCAGCCCTGATAGGAAGGAATCACTATCTCCATTTTATAAACATGTAAACAAGCTTAGAAAGGACTCTTCATGGAAAAATTATCTGGGGAATTCCCTGGTGGTCCAGTGGTTAAGACTCAGCACTCTCACTGCCGGGCCCCGGGTTCCACCCCTGGTTGGGGAACTAAGATCACGCATGCCGTGCGGTGTGGCCAAAAAAAAAAAAAAAAAAGAAAAAAAGAGAAAAATTATCTGAAGACACCTATTCTAAAAAAGTGAACGCTGGTCATCTTTGGGTAATATGGAAACAATGGAATTTTGTCTGATGTTTAAATCTCTTATGAAACAAAATGCCGTTTTCATTTAAAAAGTAAAATTTTTGAATAAAAATTTTGAAATAATAAGTATATAGAAGGCTTGACCAACATCCTAAACTAGGATCTGACACAGGTATAAACCCATGTCTTCCAACTTCCCTGCCCTTCCCTTGACATCACATCGTCTTCTCAGGAGATACAGTTGTCTCTCCCGCAGGGGATTGGTTCTAGGACCCCCTGCAGCTACCAAAATCTGAGGATGCTTAAGTCCCTTATGTAAAATGGTGCAGTATTTACATATAACCTACACACATCTTCCCATATACTTTAAATCACCTCTAGATTACCTACAATACCTAGTACAATGTAAATGCTATGCAAACAGTTGCCAGCATGCAGCAAATTCATGTTTTACCTTTCCTAAGCTCTGGAATTTTTTTGATCCGCGGTTGGTTGAATCTGTGCACGTGGAACCTGTGGATATAGAGGGCCAACTGCGCAACCTCAGGCCAATGGGGAAGGAAGAGGAACCACCATGAACAAACCAGTTTCTGTCTGACCTGGCTCTCACTGAGCTATCACTCTAAGTCACAGGCCTCACCCTGCTCTGACTGGACACTCCCTCCTCACATCCAATGTTCACCGAGGCTACGAGGCCATGAGGCCACGTGGCTCTCCTTACCACTCTAGTAAATCAGTTTGCAAAATATCCAGACCTTCCTGCAAAGCATCCATGTATATGGAGCTGTGGCTGAACAGCCATAAAAATGGGCCTCCTGTTAGGTCCTGGAGCAGGGTGGCATCAACTTGAAAGCCTTCCAGTCCACATAGTGAAAGTCAAAAAAAGGCCATTCACCACTGCCCTCTGCCTTCTACAGATACCTGGATGAGGGCCCCGATTACCTCCTTCATCATTTCATTCTGAATACCTCAGTGTTGAGAGGACCAGCAGGAAGAAAGATATCAAGTGCTTCCAGGGTCCCTAGGTCTGTGCTGGCATTCAGGCCTCTGCGTGCTGCTTGGAATTCCTTTGACAGAAAACACTGCAGCAGTAGTGGCTGCTCAGGAGAGAGGCAACTAGAATGGGGGTACTTCTCCCAGGGCAAACACTGAACCCTCTCTTCCTATTCCAGAATGAAGTTCCCTGAACCCTGGTTTGGTTGTTCATGTAGCCAGAATGGTAGCCACAGAAACTGCCTCAAACTTAGTAATTCTCTCTGAGCTCCCTTCAGAGGACCTGAATACTTATTTTCCGTCTCTCCTGAGAAAGAATGGGAGTAGGACTCATGGCCATCACATATTTGCTGAGCACCTGATACCTGAAGAATTTAGATCACGGAGGGTGGGGAAGCTGAGTAACCAGACAGATACAGATAGTTAGAAATAGATAGATAGGTAACTTTAGATATATGAGAACTATTTCACTCTTTTATTTATAAAGAAGTCATTATGGATCAGTCTTGTGCTAGGAGGCACTGAGGATACAATGCTGAATAAAAGAGAGTTTAGATTCCTTTTTATGAAACATGACATGTGCCCCTCCCAAATTTTGTTGATGATAGATTCCTATCACTGGGTGCCTCATCATTTTGTATTCTTTTATCACCTCTAGGGTCAAGCTCTAGCTGCTGGCTTTCTTCAGACTGGAGACACTGGACACGATTCCCTTCTCCTGTGGAGTTTCTGGTGTCTAAGAAGGCTTGACCGCCTGCTAAAATTTCTCCTGCATATGCTACAAGTATAAGGCTGCTCACCTGTGTGGGTTCTCTGGTGTTTAATAAGGTGGGAGTTCTGAATGAATCTTTTCCCACATTCATAACATTTAAAGGGTTTTTCTCCTGTGTGAATTCTTAGGTGGGTGTGTAGATTTGTGTTATGACTGAAGCTTTTCCCACACCATGAGCATCTATATGGTTTTATTCCTTGGTGTGCCAGTAAGTGCTTATTAAGATCTGAACTCCACCTAAACCTCTTATCACATTGTTGACATTTATAGGGTTTCTCTTCAGTGTGAATTCTCTGGTGCTTAATTAGGTCAGAGCTAACCCTGAAGCTTTTCCCACATTCCTGACATTTAAAAGGTTTCTCTCCTGCATGGCCTTTCCCATGAAGATCCATACGTTTTGGAAGCTCTTGTCTGCAAGTTGTAAGTTTCTTTCTTTTCTTCCCTGGAAAAGCTCGATGCCGTTTCCGTACCCTGTGTGTACCACCATGATTTTCTTTGCCCGTTGTTTTCTGGGCAACTTTCATTCTGGCCTTTCTTAATACTTTGCATCCTGATGCTTGTATTTCTAATGTAGAAAGAGACATAGGTTGGTCATTTCCAGTGTCATTTTTGAGCTTTAACCCTGTTGGAATAAACAGAAGAATCAGACATCTGATCCCAAAACAAGAAAACTACAGGAATGAAAAGAAAAATCAACGATGACAGCTTTTAAAAAATACAAGAACAAGTGATTTCTGGTCCAATCTGGACAAAATGGCACAGACCCATTTCTCCCTGATCCTCCTTGCTAGGCACAACAACAAACCCATTCAAGAATGCAAGACACAATGGACAGAGAATTCTAAAAAGTGGTAAAAAGAAGGCAAAATGGTTTGGGACCCCAGAACTACAAGAGTAACACAGCAGGTGTCTTACATCCCCACACCCAAAAAAGAAGGCAAACCAGATCTAGTGTTTTCCAAACCGCAACCTAGCAACAGAAGGCTATCTGGATAGGCTTATTCCTTCCCAAATCTGAATGGGAAACCTTCTGACAACACTAGAACTCCAGTGAGGAGACACCAAATTAGGCATGCAGAACTAGCAAGAGGGACCTAGCCACAAGTGGCCGGGCCCAGGAAGCCTCTTCATCCCTACAGGTCAGAGATTCCCACTGAGAGACACTCTGGCCTAGGTAAATATCTTCCTCACCATCAGGCAGCACCAGCGGGGACGCAAGGGAACCCTAGCAGTACCATATAAACCAAGGAGACCACAATAACACTATAAAGGCTCTGAAAACTAAACTGTCACTAGACACATACTCCACAAAAGTAGGAAAGAACCTGTGTGCTAAATTAAAACAGAGTGACTGCCCATTAAAATAAAATATTTAAATAGGACCCAGACTCTCCTAACATAATAGACAAAATGATCAGGATGCAATAAAGAAAATAACACATCACACCTAGAACCAAAAAAAAAAAAAAATCACAGCTTGAGTGAGAAAAGGCAATCTGACAAAAATGGAATCAGACTGGAAGTCAAAACCAGAAAGACAACAGAAAAATCTAAAAATATATGGAAATGAAACAGTATACTTCTAAATAATCCATGATTCAAAAAGAAAGTCTCAAGGGTAATTTAAAAATACATAGTTAAATGAAAATGAAATTAAAATATATCAAAATATGTGGAATGCAGCTAAGGGAACGCTCAGAGGAAAATGTATAGCCCTAAATGCTTACAATAAAAAAGAGGAAAGGTCTCAAATAAATAATCTTAAGTTCCTAACTCAAGAAACTAGAAAAAAAGCAAAATAAAATTTTAAAAAGTTGAAGAAAGGAATAATAAAGATCACAACAGAAATCACAATCAAACAAAAAGCTTATTCTTAAAGAAAATAAAATTGATAAACCTATATCAACACTGACAAAAATAATAGGAGAGAAGATATAAACCATCAGTGTCAAGAAGGAAATTGGGTATATCTCTACACATTCTGAAGCAATTAAGAAATTAATAAGGGGGCTTCCCTGGTGGCGCAGTGGTTGAGAGTCCGCCTGCCGATGCAGGGGACGTGGGTTCGTGCCCCGGTCCAGGAAGATCCCACATGCCGCGGAGCGGCTGGGCCCGTGAGCCATGGCCGCTGAGCCTGCGCATCCAGAGCCTGTGCTCCGCAGCGGGAGAGGCCACAACAGTGAGAGAGGCCCGCGTACCGCAAAAAAAAAAAAAAAAAAAAAGATAATAAGGGAATACTATGAACAACTTATGTTCATGGATTTTAAAAGTTAGGAAAAATGGGCAAATTTCTCAAAATCCACAAACTACCATAATTCAACCAATATGAAATAGATAATCTGAATAGCACTCTGACCATTAGAGAAACTGAATTCATAATTTAAAAGCTGCTAAAAAAGACATCTCCAGGTTCATATAGTGTTACTGAAGAATTCTACCAAATATTTATAGAACTAACACCACTTTTATATAATCTCTTCCAGAAAAGACAAGAGGAAGAAATACTACCCAAGTCATTTTATAAGACCAGTAATTACCCTGATAGCAAAATCATACAAAGACAGTACTAAAAAAGAAAACTACAGACTAACAGCTCCCATGAACTTAAATACAACAATCCTCAACAAAATACTGGCAAACTGAATGTAACAATAATTAAGAATTATATACCATGATCAAGTAGGATTTACTGCAGGTATGCAAAGCTGGTTCAACATTTGAAATCAATCAACGTAACCCACCATATCAACGAGCTTTGAAAGATCATAATCCCATTAACTGACACAGAAAAGTATTTGACAAACCCCACATCCATTCACGATAAAAAAACACTCAGAAAATAAGGAATTATATCGACCTGATAAGAGTATCAACAAAAAAACCTGTACTAACATCATAGGTAATAGTGAAAGACTTAAAAAACTTCTTAGAACTAATAAGTGAATTCAGTAGGGTCACAGGATAAGAGAACAAAACAAAATTAGTGGCACGCCTATACAAAAACAATAAACATGCAGAAACCAAATTTAAAATAATACCATTTACAATTGCTCCAATGAAAATTAGCTTCTACATACACGTAACAAACATGCAAAAGATCTGTACACTGAAAATTACAAAAAGCTGATGAAAGAAGTCAAAGAAGACCCGAATAAATAGACATACTGTGTTCACTGATTAGAAAGATCAACATAGTAAAGATATCACTCCCCCTCAAATTAACATATAGCTTTAATGTAATTTCTAGCAAAATTCCAACAAAGTTTATTGTAGACATAGATAAGCTTATTCTAAAATTTACATGGAAAGGAACAGGCCCTAGAATAGCTAAAATAAAATTTTATCTTGACAAAAGAATAAAGTAGGAAGAATCACTCTACCTGATAGATATTAAGGCTTCCTAAATTGTACAGCTACAGTAATCAAGACAGTGCAATACTGGCAGAAGGATAGACACATAGCTCGATGGAACAAAATAGATGTACACAAATATGTCCAACTGATCTTTGACAAAAGTGCAAAAGCATTTCAGTGGAGGAAGGCCAGTCTCTTCAACAAACGAGGCTGAAGCAACTGGACCTCCATAGCAAAAAAATGAACTTCAACCTAAACTTCATACCTTATATAATAATCAACTCAATAAGAATCGTGGACTTAAATGTAAAATTATAAAACTTTTAGGAAAAACACAGAAAATTTTAGGGATCTACAGCTAGTCAGACTGCTAGCCTTGATAACAAAAATACAATCTGTAAAAGGAAAAAATTAAAAATTGGTTATCACAATTCAAAACTTTTACTCTGTGGAAGCCCATGGGAAGAGGATAAAAAGAAAAATACACAGCCTTGGGGAAACTCCTTGCAAACCACATATCCACGAAAGCACTAGAATCTAGAATCTATAAAGAACTCTCAAAACTCAACAGTTAAAAAACAACTTAATTAAAATATGGGCAAAAGCCATTTCACTGAACATAGAGATAGCAAATAAGCACATGAAAAGCTACAAAACATCATTAGCTATTAGGGAAATGCAAATCCAAACCACAATGAGATAACACTACATACTTAGCAGAAAGGCAAAAAAAGTATTTTTTAAAAATGGTGATACTACTAAGCAATGGCAAGAATGTAGAAAAACTGGATCACATCCATTGCTGGCTGAGAATGTAAAATGGTACAGCAACTTTGAAAAACAGTTTGGCATTAAACACGTAATTACCATATGAAACAGCAATTGCACCCTTAAAGGCATTTATCCCAGAGAAACGAAAACTTATCTCTACACAAAATCCTGTACGTGAATGTTCACGGCAGCTTTATTCGCAATAGCCAAAAACTGAAGACAGCAAAAATACCTTTCGATGGGTGAATGGTTAAACAAATTGTGGTATATCAATATCATGGAATGCTTCTCAGCAGTTCATCTGAACTACCAATACACGCAATAGCTAAGATGAATTTCCAGGGACTTATTCTGAATGAGAAAAGTTAATCCCCCAAAGCTACATACTGCATGACTCTATTCATATAACATTTTTGAAATGGCAAAATTAAAAAACTGTAGAACAGATCAGTGGTTGGCATAGGTTGGTGATGGGGTGGGATGTGGGAGGGAAGTGTGTGTGGTTATAAAAGGGCAACAGGAGGGCTCCTTGTGGTTATGTAACTGTCCAGTATCTTGATTGTGGGGGTGAATACACAAACCTCAACATGTGATAAAACTTTATAGATCTAAACACACACACATACAAGGGAAAACGGAAACATGAATAAGGTCAGTGGACTATATCAGTATTAATATCCTGGTTGTGATATTATATACTTTTGCAAAAGTTATCATTGAGGGAAAATGGGTAAAGTGTACATGGGTTCTCTTTGTATTACATTTTAAATATGCATATGAATCTACAATTAACTCAATTAAAATTTAATTAAAAAAATACAGGAACAGAATCTTAAAAATGTTAAGCTCCTATAACGGTTCCTATCAAGGAATCTTCTCCTCTTCCTATGTATACACTTACCTCAAGGAGACTCTCTAAGACTGTCCTTGAACTCTTGGGGACCTCGGGTCTATGGTTCTTGCCCTTGTGCTAAACAGATCGCTTTAAGTTTAGGGTGCAATGATAATGTTCTGAGAATAAAACTTTGAGGTCATGGACTGCCATCTTAATTCCAGACTATTTTCAGGAAAAATGAATGACTCTTTTATACTTTTATTTACTCCCAACATTTAAACGGGCAGAATCTTAGATTCCACATCTTCTTTATACTCTACTGTGGTTGTAGGTGGATATGCAATGATGAAGCGAAGAACTAAACCTATAAGGAGGACAGATGGAAACGACGTGGAGGGGGCGGGGAGTCCAGTGGTATTCCAGCAGACCTGTTTAGAGATGAGGTGGCTTAGACCAGATGGTGAGAGCAGAAGAGGTTGAGACGTGGTTGTATTCAGCACCTTTTGTTAAAAACTTTTTTATCTTATACTGGAGTATAGTTGATTAACGGCGTTGCAGGACCTATTTTGAAGACAGAGCTCAGGGCACTTGCTGACGGATCGGCTGGGGGGTGTAACAAAAAGACCAGAAAGAAGGATAACTGAGAGGTTTTGGGCCTGAGCAACTGGGTAAGTCGTGGTGCCTGCTACTGACATGGAAAAGATATGGGAAGAGTGGGTTTGCAGGGTGGGGCACGAGTATGAGAGATCAAGAACTCTACCTAGAATAAAGAAGTGAGATGTGTATTCGTAAAAAGCTCTCCGGGTGGTCTGGATATGCCTTTCCTTTTCCCCACACCATCAAGCTGAGAACCAACCCGCCACTGGAACACTGGGACTTTCTCACAGGAGTTCATTTTTCATGAACTGAGGACGGGACAGATTACACAAGTTCTACACAAAGGAAAGGAAGAATCTTTACCTAGAGAGATGACAGTCTCATAGTTTTCCTGCATTACATTATTGTAGAGGATCTTCTGAGCAGGGTCCAGTAATTGCCATTCTTCCTCGGTAAAAAACAAGGCCACATCTTCAAATGTCAACAGACTCTAAAGAAGAGAATAAGTTGTAGTTCAGTACTTGCCACGACAAAAGCCATCCTATCACTCATCTCCGAATGACACGGGAGGTCAGTCACTGAAGACCTTAAGAGTATAATATTTAAGGGAAAAGAAGTGAGATGGCAGAAAAGGAAGGCACCAAAGAGATCAGTACACAGCTTGGGAGGTGCCCAATTCCCACAGGGCCAAGCCTCGTTGCCTAGCGAACACCTGGGGCTAACGCCCCTCAGAGCACCTGCCAGGTACGGGTGGGTCATGGGTAGCAGAGAAAAGCAGACAAGGCCACGTTCAGGCTGCCTGGAAAAGCTGGAAAGTACAGCTCACCTGGGACTCAGGCAGGATGAGCTCAGATGCCATCTTCCAGCTTGGGGTGCTTTCCTGCTCAGAAAAGGCTAGAATCTGTTGAGCAGGCACAGCTGTGGGGGGAAAAGAGCCAGAAAAACTTTCTCTTTTCTATTTACGAATACCCTGAGGCAATTTCTACAATATAGGACTCCTTCGGTAAAGATGGCTCATCTTCGCGCACGTGTGTGTGCGTGCGTGTGTGATGTGCTGTGCCAGAAGTGGCCTTCTCCTTGCAAACAAGAACCAAATATCCACCACTCCGCAGAATTGGTTCCCAGTTGACTCTTTCCACAGATTTCATGAAATAAAAGGAAATCCATTATGTTTTTCCTCTCATAAAATAAACTGTTCGCTGAGCTGGGCAAGAATTAGAGGTGTTTGAAAATGAAAGCCTCAGGTCCTCCAGTGTACGGTAGGAAATGTGGGAGATTTATTACTTTTTTCCTGGTGTACAATTATCTTCCCATTCTGCCAATGACAGCCCATTTCTGATCCCAATTTCTCCTTTAACTTGTAAGGGTGAGATGACCCCGCCTGTCCCTGCTGTATCTTCCTCTCTCCTCTCACATTTCTAAGGAGCAAGGTCCACATTGTAAATACCAGGGTTCTGTGGTTGGGATGTTTCTGTACCACAGAATGACCCTCACCTTCACCCACCACTGGCCTACTATACTCCCACCAGAGAGACATCCTAAGTGCCAGCAGGGCTGGGCAGCTGGAAAATTCCCGTGACATTCTAGCTGAACCAATTACTATCACAGCTCCCAGGAGAAGAGAATTATTATGAAGCTCCTCACCTCTTCCATATAAAGGCTGGGTTTCTTTCTGAGTATTCCAGCCCAGCTGTTCTTGCAGTACCCGGTATGTATTCCAACATTCTTTCTGGAACACACCCATTGGTTGGGGCTCTGCTGGCTTCCACTTAAAGCCTGGGGCCACTGCTGTTCCTCCCAAGAGCAATGCCTCCTTTCCCAGCTCATGGGCTGTGACCTAGAAATAATCCCCATCCTCATTAGCAAAGAACTTTTGGTCTTGGGGTGGTGGTGGAGGAACAAACAAGACTAGAGCCCAGGTTTGGGGAGCGTGTAACGTTAAAGGAAGTCATTTTTTAAATTAATTAATTAATTTTTGCTGTGTTGGGTCTTCGTTTCTGTGCGAGGGCTTTCTCTAGTTGTGGCAAGCGGGGGCCACTCTTTATCGCGGTGTGCGGGCCTCTCACTGTCGCGGCCTCTCTTGTTGCGGAGCACAGGCGCCAGACGCGCAGGCTCAGTAGTTGTGGCTCACGGGCCTAGTCGCTCTGCGGCATGTGGGATCCTCCCAGACCAGGGCTCAACCCATGTCCCCTGCATTAGCAGGCAGATTCTCAACCACTGCGCCACCAGGGAAGCCCAGGAAGTCATTTTTTAAAAGAGATACTGCACCATGGTTTCCTCACAAGGAACTATACACGTGATCTGGGAAGATTAGGATAAAATGAGAGAAGCTGTGACTGCTGCTGGCCTCCACCCCTCAACAGATGGCCACAGCTCAGGCCACGAGCAGGGTGGGGTAGGATGCCTGTCCTTTCGCTGCCTCCACTCTCTTGCTTTCTAGACTTGGATCCTTGACCTAGTGGATTTGTATCTTCTAGTTTTCTCTAAAACAATAAGGATGCAAAGAAAAAAGGTTTTCCTGTCAGTCAGATTTTCCAATCCTCCCATGTCCAGGGAACGATTTCATGGAGAAAGGGGATGCAGCAGAGGGAAAAAATGAGGGAAGAGTTGGGACTCTAACTTTCCTCCATATGCTTCAGTTGTAATAAGACACCTGTGTTCCTCAAGGTGGACTCTCGAGGAAAGGAAGTGTGCTGCCATCTCCCAAGGACAGACCTTGGTTCCCCACTCACCAGCAAGGCCAAGGCCGAGCACTAAGGGAGGCCACAGGGCTCTTTCCTCCTGGCCCTGAGATGTGTGTTCCCACCACAGAGGGCACCACCCCTCAGCACTTTCTCTCCATTTTTCTGTTGGCACTTTTCTTCTTTCCGTATCCCTGTTTCCCTTTTTTCTTTCTATCTCTTCCTTTGCAGTCTCCCCAGAGATATTTGATTTATACTTCAGTTGCTACCCTCTCTTGCCTTTGACCTCTAAGTGCTGTCCACGCTTTCAGGTTTTTTTCTCCTTCCCCAAGTCTTTCTTGCCTTTTATTTCTCTGTTGCTAAGTCCTGTCTCCTCGGCCATGCTAGACCAGGCCCATCACCCTCAATTCACCCTGGCCCTGAAGAGGGCGAAATGCATTTCTTTTCTCGAAGGCCAGGAAAGACTCCCAGGAACTCCGAAACCTGGAGGCTGACTGTCGCTGCCAGTCTGTGATTTCAGATCGCACTTAGCTGTTCTAAAGCAACAACAGAACAGTGACCTAATCCATCCCATTATCCAATTAGCAGCCCCCCCCCCCCCGGACCTTTACCCTATTTCAGTGTACACGTAAGGAATCTTTCTGCTCACCTCATTACTTATTCCACCATGTTCTTTCTGAAAACGGTCTACCAGGGCCACAGCCTCTCTGATGCTCTGTGGATGATACTTCTGCACCCAGTTCTGGATATCCCTGGGCAGAATGGTCAGGAACTGCTCTAGCACCAGCAATTCCAAGATCTGCTCTTTTGAGTGGATCTCTGGCCTCAGCCACTGATGGCATAATTCCTGCAGTTGGCTGACAGCCTCAAGCGGTCCAGGTGCTTCATGATAATAGAAGCTCCGGAAGTGCTGGCGAGCGCTCTCAGGACCAAGACTGTCCATCTGTGGGCTGGATTTCTTACTCTGACTGGAGCTCTCTTTCACAGACCCCTTAGTCTCCCACAAAGCCTCCACGTGTGGGTACAAGCATGCATTCACCTTCAGATGTCTCATCATCATTTGCTCTAGGAATAGTTTTACTCCTATGTGTGACATCCTCCTGGTGCCACCTTTGACAACTGAGGCCTTGTCAGGCTTGGTACAAAACCAATGAGTGGATCTTCTCCCCAAGGTCACTGAGGGGGGGCAGAAAAAAAAAGTACACGTCAAGAAGAAAGCCACATGACACATATTTACTTGCTATTTATAGTTATCAGAGAAGAAAGAACAGAAAAGTTCCTGTCCTGCCTCGCCTTTAAAATCAACTGCCACTCAGGATGACTCAAGACTACTTCTAGACATGTTTTTCCCCTTTCCTTTGTTACCCAACTCTGAAACAAAGCACAGCTCAGGGAAGACAAAAGTCAGTTGATCACTTTTTTTTTTTTAAGGTTGATGGGTGAAAAAACTGGCACCCATTCACTAAAATGAGTTTTGATATTATCCAATACTTAATCTATGTGCTTCCTGTCCCACCTTTACAAACGGGGCATATCTGACTTTCTCTAAATTGTAATAGATCACCCCAGTTTTTTGTCTTTAGTCAGGGTGAAAACAACTTCTCTGCCCCTTCATCCTATTATGGAGACTGATGCCTTTGCTTCATGGAACATTTGATATTCTCTTTTCCATCATATTAATATTGGAAAGGAAACTGAGGCGGCCAGATCGGAAAAGAAGTAATTAGAGAAAAAGTAACCTTATTTCTCTCAGCAAGTATCCTCCCACTAAGCAATCAGATGGCGTCAACATTGTTTTTTTGGGGGAAGACTTATAAAGGGCACTGAGCGGCTTTGTACCTGTGTCTGAAATTTTTTGCTTACTTTACTGGAAAAACTGACAGTTGGCTTTGTTTACAAGATACCCAAACGTCAAACTATAAAAAAGGAAAGGAGAAACGGTGACAATTAAGGTTCTTCAGAGACAGGAAGGGTCCTTGTAAACGTAAGCCTTCTCTTGACTTTACACTTCCTCAGGGTCATAGAGATCTTTAAGCAAGGCTGAGGACGGCCTTGAGAGTCTGATTTTCTCGGAGGTGATCCAGCAGAAACAACAACAAAGTTCTTTCAAGGATGCCACCGGTATTCAAAGAAATAATTTGGCTGGTTCCTTGCTGCCTGTACAGGCTCAGGAGGTACAGGGACACGTCCTGTTTTTCTTTGTCAGCCAAAACTAATGTCTAGGAAGCTGAAATGACCCTTTGTCCAGGGATATGCTCATAAGCCAGCGGAAACGGGCAAGTTTCGCTGGGCTCATTGGTAGGCCTTACAACCCATCCCCCATCTACACCTACATGTGGGGACCGACCGCGAGGGCGCCCGCGTGCACTCAGCACACCGGCAGCCTCCGAGCGTGCTTCAGCAGCAGCCCCGGGTTATATCTGCACACAGGGTACAAAGAGGTTGCTTCCAGAGATTAGATGTGGCTGTAGGAGACTGAGTGCCGGCCTCGCTGAGAACAGGTCCCACCGGCTCTCAGGCCGACCCGCCGCCCGGCAGCGACGCCACCGCGAAAAGGAAAAGGCTGCGCGCCCGCACCCCAGCTCGCCACCACGCAGCTGGCGCGTGCGGCCGGCATCTCTCGGGGGCCCTCCTGACCAAACCCAGAAGGAAAATCAAATTACCTCCACCCAGCTCCGGCTTCCGTGGACGCCACTTCCCTCTTTCTGGGCTCGGCTATGAAGTCGCCACGCCTCTCGCCCCCGCGGGGAGGAAGGAAGGTCCGGGTTCCCGCGCTCCCGGGGGCGATGTCGGGAAAGCGCGAGGCCCCGCGAGCGGCGCGCCAAGACGCCGGGGTCCGGGAGCGCGGGGCTTTGGCAGCTCAGTCCCCAGCCCAATCCCACTAGCGGC
This sequence comes from Phocoena sinus, assembly GCF_008692025.1. Taxonomy (NCBI): domain Eukaryota; kingdom Metazoa; phylum Chordata; class Mammalia; order Artiodactyla; family Phocoenidae; genus Phocoena; species Phocoena sinus. The sequence continues at coordinate 115,093,811 of NC_045784.1, read as the reverse complement.
CCGAGAACATTCCGCAACCCGCCATTTTGGGGTCGCGGGCTGTGGACAGGCCCCAACCGGAAAAGGAAGAATGCGTTTCCGGTGGCTCCGTGACAGCCACGCCCAACCTCGCCCTCCCTCAGTCTGGGGAGTCGCAGCAGAGCGAGTTTGGAACGGCCCGCGGGTCCTTCCCATCCCGGGTTTAGCCCCGGATGCAAAAAAAAGAGTTCTGGTCACCGCGTCTCGGGCTCGCGGGAGGCCTAGCTATGCCACAAAGGCGTCTCGTCTCTTGGGAACGATGCAGCCTGCTGACGCGCGACGCCGTGATCTCGGACCCCCGACTTGCGGAGTGGCGTCCAGATTACTCCTGCGTCGCGTTCTGGCAGTCGGTGTCCCTTTCTACCGGGAAGTTCGCCTGGTTAGGGCCACCAACCCCGAAAATCATCCCTAGGCTTGTCCCGGGACTCCTTAAGTTAAGAGGCCTTTGGTCCTCCTGGTCAGACCCCTCGCTAGATCAGGAATAACAGTCCCTTATATTTTTAAAACCCTTGTCTGGTTCGCTGGCACTTCCTTCCCAGCTATTATTATTTTATTCTTGTTAGGTAGGTTTTAACCGTATGGTGTGGGTTCCATTTATATTTCTCCTTGACATATAAAAAAATTGAGATGTAGGACGCGACGTCCGCAGGGTCACTTGGATTACCGGTGGCAGTTTTTAGACCAATTTTGGTCTCCTGTTGGCATACCCCGTGTTTCTGCTACTACATTATGCTTCCCTGAAGGAGAGGAACCTTGTTTCGTCTTATATCTTCTGTAATGCTTAGCATAGTCCTCTGGAGAAGGCGTCTTTCTAAGAACCCGAATATCTCGGGTTGTCAGTGCCTCCAAATTTTCAGTGTTTACCTAGTGTTGAGCCATTTGGACAGAAGTTATCCATATGAATCAAAGAGGAGAAACTGTATGTAGCTCAGTTGTACAGTGGGGATGAAATTGACGTCTTTTGTAAATCAGTGTGAGAAACCACTCAGGCTAGGGGACCAGAGCTCTGCATGCCTGGGAGGAAAATAAACAAGGATCTCCTGTCCACCTTTTTACATGCAAATGAAGATTACTCTCAGAAGATAAGGTCAATCCATATTTGCAAAGTAAAGCTGCCCAGAAGTGTGCGAGAGGACACTGCGTTGTCTGTGATTGTACACCTAGTAAAGATGTTTGCTTCACCAGAGAATCATTTTCAGAATGATTCCTTCAAAGCTCTGTTCCTGAGGTCAGGCACTGTCAACCGAATGTTTTAGGACAATGAAGGGGAAGTCAGAGCACTGTTGCTTCTGGACAATTCCCAGGCTTACCTTTCAGCTGAGTCACTAACCAATGAGGACGGTGGGATAAAGGCATTTTCTTTTTCTTTTCTTTTTCCTTTTTATTTGAAATAGTAAGGTTTTTAAACCGTGTGGAGTTTAATATTAATCTGCCAGTTATCCCTTGTAATTGTCTTCAATAGAAATTATCTATAGATTATATAGTTAGCCATTTAGAACGAATATGGACATAAATATAACGATCTCTTCAATTTTTCTTATAGCCTACTATGGCTTTTACGCTTCAAAGAAAAGAGAAAATTCTTGAAAAGGACTAGAGGTTCCAGGAAGACAAGTTGTAATTCACTTAAAACAAATTTCATCACATATTGTTAATATGGTTAGTGGTAAAAGCATGCACTGAGTCATGTTTTCTTTTATAAAACTCTACAAAATTAAAGGTTTATAATTTAAACCCATAACACCCGATCCCATCCACAGTAATGTCTTGGCTAATATGTTTGAAACACAAAATAAAGAAGAGAAACTATGTAAAATCTAAAGGGCATTTTCTTTCCCCTAAACACTTCAACCTCGATTCACCCAAGGAATCAAGATGTGATCCTGGGCAGCAAACAACTTTATAGGTGGAAGCAACTTGAAGAAGATCTTGCAATTTTTGAATAAGGTCATATGAGCAGGACAAAGAAGGAGAAGGAATTTCTAAAATTAAAACCTACAACACAAAAATGTTGTAATTTCTAACTGGGCCAAGAGTTGGGATAGAGGAATTTGTTTAGCAACTGCATAGGAAACCTTTACAGAAAGGAATCTGAAGATGTTCTGGAAGGCTTAGCAGAGGGCAATTGTAGATAAATTCTTGAGAAATACAGAGAATTGGAAACCAACTTGGAAGAGAAAGGATGTGGTTAAATGAGAATGAGAAAGAAAAGGATTGCCTCCAAAAACCAAAGTTGTGATGACAAAGGGAGTCGTTTGGAAAAGAGGAAAGACGGGTGGAGAATAACAGCAGGCTGCTGAATTGAAATTATCTCTGCTGTAAGACAGAGTTCGGACTCCCTCCATGATTCTGTTGATGCTACAAAGGAATTTTAAAAGTTTTATTTCGTGCTGAAGGAGATGCAACAGGTAGTAATCAAAGAACAGTTCCAGTGCAGATTCCATTGTAAAAGTGGTAGCTTTTGAAACTGAGGCCTCATAATATTAAGGAGTTGTTAAACATGACTTTGACTTCTGGTTCTAGTAATCAGATTTTTAAAACAGCTTTATTGTGATATAACTCACAAATCATACAATTCACCCATTTGTAGAATGCCAAAAGTCAGTAGTTTTTAGTATATATGTAGAGTTGTACTACTATTATGGCAATCCATTATAAAATTTTTACATCACCCCCAAAACAAACACCAAACCCTTTAGCTGTAACTCCTCATTTCCTATAATTCCCCCCATCAACCCTAAGCAACCACTGATCTACCTTCTTCTCTGTAGAGGACATATCATATAAATGGAATCATACAATATGTGATCTTTTGTGTCTGGTTTCTTTTATTAAGCCTGATGTTTTCAAGCTTCATCTATGTTGTAGCATGCATCGGTACTTCATTTCTATTTTACTGCTGAATAATTTTCCATTGTATGGATAGACCACATTTTGTTTTGTATGGATATACATATTGAAATGTTTAGGGGAAAAATATGGCTTTTATTTTTATTTATTGGCTGGGTTGGGTCTTCGTTGCTGCGTGCAGGCTTTTCTCTAGTTGCAGCGAGTGGGGGCTACTCTTTGTTGCGGTGTGTGGGCTTCTCATTGCGGTGGCTTCTCTTGTTGCGGAGCATGGGCTCTAGGCGCGCAGGCTTCAGTAGCTGTGGCACGCAGGCTCAGTAGTTGTGGTGCACGGGCTTAGTTGGTCCACGGCAGGTGGGATCTTCCCGGACCAGGGCTCGAACCCGTCTCTTGCATTGGCAGGTGGATTCTTAACCACTGCGCCACCAGGAAAGCCCAAAATATGCCTTTTAGATTTTACATAGTTTCTATTCTTAGTGTTTCAAAATGTATGGATTACATTTTTACCATTGTATGGATAAACGTATATTACTGTCGTATGGATAAACAAGATGGATCAGTTAATGGATATTAGGGTTGTTTGGCTATTATGACTAATGCTGCTATGAATATTCATGTACACCTCTTTGTGTGGACATATGTTTTCATTTCTTTTGCATATATACCTAGAGGTGTAATTGCTGGATCATATGGTAACTCTATGTTTAACTGTTTGAGGAACTGCCAGACTATTTTCCAAATAAGCTACACCACTTTATAGTCCCACCAGAAGTGTATAAGGGTTCTAATTACTCCACATTCTTGTTAACACTTGTTATGATCTGTCTCTTTTGTTATCTCCATCATAGTACATGTGACATGGTATCTCATTGTGGTTTTGATTTGCCTTTCCTTGATAGTTAATGATATTGAGCATATTTTCATGTGCTTATTGGCCATTTGTATAAGGATATTAATATCAACTGCAAGATTTATCAAACACTTTGAGGGTGTGATATCAATAGACATTGTCTAATATTTTAAGATTTTCCTGGGTCATTCCTACTGCCTCTTTTCTTTGTACCTATTGCAAGCAAGAGGCACTCTTAAACCTTTCCTCCTGTAGAAGAAACACACATAATCCCTTCTTTGTAAGAAATTATATGACCATAATGAAATGAGTTTTCTTTTCAAGAATGGAAGTCAATTTTTATTCAAAAGTGCTTGTAAGATAGCTTGAAGGGTAAAAGAAAATGTTTCAAAACAAACCCATTTTTCCTTTCACTGATCTTCATATTCCTGAGCTCTTGGGGAGAAAGAAAAGTTAGAAATTCTCTTAGTGCTAGTTGGTTTTCTTATAGCACATATGAAGACTCAACTGTTTCAACCACTTGTAAAACATTTAGATAAATTCCAGCTGTTAAGTAGTGGTGGTGATTTTGCACATTCCAAAATTATATAAGCAGATGGAGTGATTCAACAGTAAGCTTCTAAATTCTTCTTAAAAAGGTGCTGAGTATAAAACCTCAAATTTCTGATTATGATGTTTAGACCCATAAGTTCCTTTATGACTTCAGTAAAAAAAACTTCAGATAAAGTGATTTCTAAGGGATTTTCCCGAAAAAAATAAAAAGTGAAAGCAATATAGTGATTCTGTTGTCGTTGCTATAAAACTTCTTCCATACTCCCTGTCCGCTCCCCACCCAACCCCCGGTACCACAGGCTTTGTTTTCACTGTTAGGCTGGGCATCTCATTTTACCTTTGAACGTGGCTCTGCCGAGCCTTTCACTTTGATTTAGCGTGGTACTGAAGCTCCACCCATGAGACTTCTGCCAGTCTCACGTGCTACCTTTGTTACAGGGAGTTGTGGTTCTTGCTCAAGGTAAGTCCACATTTCCCAGGTCTCCTTTTGTACCCACTTGGATTTGGGGGCCAGGGATCCTTATGACCCCACATTTAGTCTTCCTTTGATATAAAAGACAGTGAAATCTGTTCTGGCTTCTTTTATGAGAGGACTTGAGAGTAAAAGTATAAATGTAAAAGTAGGCATGTGATGTACAAATATGAATGTAAAAAGTATGAACTTAGCCATCCTTTGTAGTGACCTCATAGGAGCCTCCAGTAAAGCACTGATACTGCTGTTTGAAATATGACTACAAGTGGATGGAAGGTCATTAGTCCTGCTGATCAACAGCAGATTACTCTTTGAAATTCCTTCCAATGTTGTCTTACATTGACCCCAGTGCCAGGGACTTAGAAGAAAGGAAATCTGCTAGTTTTATCTGCCCACAGTTGACACAGATACATGTGTGCACCAGGCACTGTGCTAAGTGTTTTACACATAATATTTTGTATAACATCATCTCATTAAAACAAAACAGAGAACAGCAGTGCCTGTAAAGTTTGCCAGAAGGGGAACTAAATTAGGGACTGGGTGAAGACCCCTATTGGAATACCTTTCTCTGGTGCCTAAGGGCAATTATCTGGGCCTTCTCGTTGCTCCAGCTCCAGGCACAATGCTCTAAGTAGGAGCAACAGCAGTTTGGTGACATCATAAGATCCGCATGGGGGCTATTACAGTGGCCATGGTGGTGAGGAGAGGCTACATCCTTATGAGGTTTACCATCCACATAAATTGCCATCTTAACCAGAGAGAATGCTTAGTAATAGTGTCAACTTTACTCCCCCCAACACATTTCATGTCTTCAACACATATACCAGCCCTGCCCTGCTGTATTTGACTTTGGCCCTGGTCCCGCCATTGGTGATCATATATCAATCTCTCTCTAATACCCCTCCCCTTGCCCTTCCTAATCTTCCTAATCCCTGCCTCCCTGTCCCCCACACTGATTTCCTCCTGTGAACAATATGGATCAAAGAAAGGGAGAAAGTAAGAGAACATTCGTGTTTTATTTTGTTTGTTTGTTTGGTTGGGTTTTTTTGCAGTATGCAGGCCTCACTGTTGTGGCCTCTCCCGTTGCGGAGCACAGGCTCCGGACGCGCAGGCTCAGTGGCCATGGCTCATAGGCCCACTAGCTCCGCGGCATGTGGGATCCTCCCGGACCGGGGCACGAACCCGTGTCCCCTGCATCGGCAGGCGGACTCTCAACCACTGCGCCACCAGGGAAGCCCAACGTTCGTTTTTTTAATTGGCTAAGAAAACCAAGGAAAAACTCATACTAAACTGGTGCAGGGCTAAGACAAGGCTGTTAAGGAAAGGGAAGCAAGGGTGTTTCCATCACTTGAATTGCTATTTTGGATGGCCTGTTGCCAGTAGAATTTTCTCACCTGCTCTTTCTCCCAAATAATAGTTGTTAGGTGTCTTCCTTCAGAGCCATATCCTGAGATACTTTCCTGGCATCGCAGTTCCCTACTCCTAGAATACTGCCTGGTGTGTGCCTCATCGTGGTGGTCATCATAATGTATATGGATCTTGTTTTATGTTCTTCTTTTCTTTTTTGAGGTCCCTGGGTAGGCATGAACCATAATGTTGTTTTTTAAGGCTTTCCCAAATTTCTTCCCATGAGGATTTTCCTATGTATAGAAGAGTTGGAAAAATTGGACCATGAACACCTCTATACCCTCCAGCAAAATCCAGTGATTAGCTTTTTGTCATGCTTTATGGGCATCATTGTACATTTCTGTGTAATAGTTCATCATATCCATGCATATTATTTATTTAGACAGCCTCTTATTTTGGACATAATCCTTGGTTCCAAATTTCCACAATTATAAGTATGCTTGCTGAAAATCTCTGAGCACACAGATCCTCCTTCCTGAATTTTTAAGGCCCTTGACAGCTGATAAACTGAAACACTGAGTGAGTGCCCCTGAAATATTTGTCTTTGGGAAGGACCCTAAATATACCAATGGAGAATAGAAAGTACGAGAGATTCAGAAGCACAAGTTCCTTGAAATTGCAAGGAGTCAAAAACTTCAAGCAGGCGCAGTACCCTGAGACACCGTGAGTGTGTGTGGGGTGAGGGCGTCACTGGAGTCTCCTTGTTCTGCCCTAGGACGTCCACTATGGTGCAACCTCCCTTCCGGAAGCTCTGGTGGCTGGGGCTTGAGTCTGAGGCTACTGTGCTGCTTAGCTGATGCTGAACTGATCTAGTCAAGGGGACATCACATCAAGGGACACCTCCTGTGGAGCTTTCTTGGCCCAACTCAGAGCTGATGTCAGGAGGTGGGTGTCTAAGGGACAGGATCCTGGTCAGAAACAGCCCAGTCTTCATCCCTGGAAAAGAAGTCCTCACCCACTGAGTCCACATTCCCATTAATCTCCTGTACCATGTCCCTGGAGAGGACCCTCTTGCTGGGACCCTGACACCCCATGGCTCCTGGGAGAAGTACATAGTCACCGGAAAGAGCACAAGGTCCCCTTCAGCTCCAGATCCATCAAGAACAGTTCTATAAAAGAGGCAGGGGGTAAAGGGACAAAATGGTCGGGCCAAGAACAGATTTCATGGGGGAGAAGGGGAGCAGGCCTGCATTTGAGATGGGGGGAGACAAACAAGGAGGGTGGGGTGACACGTGTGGGTGACAGAAGAAGGACCCTCTGCAAGTGGCAGGAAGGGCCCCCCAAGAGGAGCACTCAGGAGGGGGTAGGGCACTGCGGGGAGACAGTAGCATCTGTCACACCACCCGGGGCCATCATGACTTTGTCTTCCATGGTTCCCTCAGGAGGAAGGAGAGGAAGTCTGGGGACAGAAAATGCTGAAGGCGACGGAAATCACAATGACAACAGCATCGCCCAAACCCAGTCCCTGCTCCTTAGGACTAAACACTCTAAAAAGAGAAGGCAAATGGGGCTTAATAATATCCCAAATGGTGAGGTCACAGTAAAGGAATAGCGGCCATCCTTCCCTGCTGGCTGTAGGGCTCCTGTCATCCAGGGGCCCTCCCTCCACATTGAACAGGACTCCCCTCCCCACCCGGTCTGAGGCTCCCCTCCCTCACACAGAGAAATCTTGTAACTGGGGGCACTGGCAAGGGACGGGTCACCAAAAGGAACACCCAACCTGGGAAATTCTTTCCTTCACAGCTGAGACTCCATTCCTCCGTGCCCTGCCAAGCAAGCACACTGCTTCTCTGCTGGCCCTGAAACTGCCCTCTCCGCCCCCAAGAGACACTCTACTGCTGGGAGGCACCGGCCACAAAGAGCCCAGGCCCAGGAAACATTCCCCATTGCCCACTGGCAGGGGCTCCTGCCTCCAGAAGCATCCCTTTCTCGGAGGCAGCAGGTGGAATCCCTTCCCCCGCCTAGAATGCCAAGGTGGCCCGGCCTGGGGAAGCTCCTTCCATTTCCCCAGGCAGCATCCCCAGCAGCCTGCGGTAAACCAAGCAAACCAAAACAGCACCGCAGAGGCTTGGAAATTCATGCTGTCCTCCCAAGCACAGCTCACGGCAGGAGGCCAGGGCCTGCTCGCCAAACCTCAACAGGGGGACTGCAAGCTAGAGCAGCGGTCCCCAACCTTCTTGGCTCCAGGGTCCGGTTTCCATGGAAGACAATTTTCCCACGGACGGGGGGAGCGGGGGTGGTCCAGGCGGTAATGGGAGCCGTGGGAAGCCGCAGACAAAGCTTCGCTCCCTCGCCCGCCCCTCACCTCCTGCTGTGCGGCCGGGTTCCTAACAGGCCTCCGACCAGGATCGGCCCTCGGCCTGGGGTTTGGGGACCCCTGTGCTACAGTACCCAGCTCCAACAGAACCCAGTGTCTCCTGACACGACACCAAAATGTCCAGGACAGAATGGAAGATCATCCTTCATACAAAGAACCAGGAAATTCACAACCTGAATGAGAAAAGACAATCAAGTGACACTAACTCCAAAGTGAATTAGGTGTCAGAATGATCTGACCATGATTGTAAAGCATCGACCGTAAAAATAATTCAGCAAACAAATGTTCACACGGGCTTACTTCTAATAGCCAAAAGCTGGAAGCCACCCCCAGGTCCTTCCACAACTAGAGAAAGCCCACACAGAGCAACAAAGACCCAACGCAGCCAAAAAAATAAAAATTAAATTAAAAAAACAAAAACAACTTAACCCTAATAATCTTTGGTAAATAAAAGCTAGTTTAAGTTTGTTGGTTTAATTAAACATGTTTTCAAAGTTATCAGCATTCAATATAATGTAGATAAACAACTTACAGTCTACCTGGGTTTGTTAGGCAAATAAGTTCACGTTATTTCCGTTGCAAAAATTTGTCTGCAGGAAAAATAGCTTAGTCTGATAGCTGACTCTGTCTAATGACTCATGAAGTTTTCATGAGTAGTTTAAACATAACTGCTGGGAACAAATAATTTAGATAAATGTAAGTGGGATAAGAGTTTTAGGTGAAGTTTTTTTTGTTTGTTTTTTTTTGTTTTTTTTTTTTTTGCGGTACGCGGGCCTCTCACTGCTGTGGCCTCTCCCGCTGCGGAGCACAGGCTCCAGACGCGCAGGCCCAGCGGCCACGGCTCATGGGCCCAGCCGCTCCGCGACACGTGGGATCCTCCCGGACCGGGGCACGAACCCGTGCCCCCTGCATCGGCAGGCGGACCCCCAACCACTGCGCCACCAGGGAAGCCCTAGGTGAAGTTTTTAATAGTAATTATGGTTTACGGTACACGTACTTAAAAATAGTTTTCCACATCTCTTTGGTAATTTGAAACCTTAGAATTTTTGCTAATTTAGATTAAATGATGAATAGTAATTAAATATCTAGATCATTTCCAAATAAGATAAAATAATGAAGCATTAATTACCTACTCTTGTCTTATTACAGAGGAACTAAAGATATATGGGTTTATTAGTAAACATGTCTTGTGCTACACTGAAAGCTCACAGCATGAAAAGGCATGTTTCTAGAAATTATGAAAGATATTTATAAATTTGTCTACCTAAAGAATGCTGGTGTAACAGACAGTACACAATTGCTTACTTCTTAGTTTTCACTAGAAATTAAGGTTTCTAAGGGTTAAAAATTCTAATTAATATATGTAATCAAAACTACTAGAAATAATAAGGGAAATATCTCTGTATGCAAGAAAAGTAGGGTACGTGTTTTTGGCAAGAAAATGTGTAAGGAATGGAGACGCGTTTTTGTTGAGGAAATAAAAGTGATTTTGTTCTAAAAGCCAGTTATTTCAGAATGAGAAGGAAGAAAATGAACAAACTAAAATAGACATAGAAAATTACAGAAGGCTTATTTTTTGAAATCTTGGGATAGGAACTTTATGTGTGGTCAAGCTGGCTAAGATTGGAATTAATGTATTTAAGTTAAAAAATGAGTTTAATATCAAAAGTAAGGTGGTACAAAATTAAAATTAGTTTCTTTCTCTGTAAAAGGACAAAGTTTTTTTAGATTATTGGTCTGATCCTGATAAGAGATTATTAAAAGTTTTTCTTTACCTCTTAAGTGATCTGCCTAGAAAGCAAAGATTTTGTGTGTTATCAAAATTATTTTCTGTGCTTTATCAGGTCTTTGATTGGTTTTACTCATAATTAGGTAACCTTCTGCATTTGCCTTTGAAATCTTTTATTGTCAGTTTGGTTAAATGGATAATTATTGTTTCATAATAGTCTGTGATCCTATTTAGTCAAGTGTGCAAACCTTTTTGATATTTTTGATAAAATTCCCCAAATTCAAATTCTAAATGAAGTCTTTTTGCCCTTGAACTAATTTGAGATTGCCAGAAGGCCCTTGAAACATCTTAAAGGATTTGTTCTCCTGCCTTATTTAAAAAAAAAAAAAAAAAAGGAGGGGGGAGGGGAAGAGATGTTAAACTAGCTTACTTGGTATATTGAATTACATGGGAAGTATTGTAAAATAAATAATGATAAACCTTCTTAGGTCATAGTATAAGGGTGACTTTTTTAATATAAATTTTCTAGAAACTATAAAATTCCTGAAATTTTGATGTCCTCGTATAATGTTATCAGTCATAATTCTACTTATTATCTTCACTCCACCACTCCTAAAGTAGAAAATTTTTGAACCTCACTCAAGCCATCACACACCGCTGTGGGTTTAGCTAGTTGTAGAAAGCTGGACCAAAAGCACCCTTGAAGACCACAGAAGTGTCCCAAGGATCTTTTTTATCCCACACTAGATGAGAATACTTCCTTGCACATAATTTGATATTCGTGGAATAAACTGATAACAAATTTGAAAAGGGGAATGAGTGAAATTGGAAAAGGGAATGTCTTACCCGTCTGACACTGCCCTGGCATTAACTTAGGTTAGTTATACTCCTTGTGTCTATCTCAGAAGACTAGGCCTGCAAGGTAAGGGAGGCGTGCAAAAATCCCCTACAAGGTTTAGAGACAAGAAAAAGACACAGGACTTCCCTGGTGACGCAGCGGTTAATGAATCCTCCTGCCAATGCAGGGGACACGGGTTCAAGCCCTGGTCTGGGAAGATCCCACATGCCGCAGAGCAACTAAGCCCATGTGCCACAACTACTGAGCCTGCACTCTAGAGCCCACGAGCTGCAACTACTGAAGCCTGTGCACCTAGAGCCCATGCTCTGCAACAAGAGAAGCCACCACAACGAGAAGCCCGCGCACTGCAGCGAAGAGTAGCCCCTGCTCACCGCAACTAGAGAAAGCCCGCATGCAGCAATGGAGATCCAACGCAGCCAAAAACTAAATATTAATTAAATAATTAACTTTTTAAAAAGACACGGTGCTCAAGAAGGGGAATTCTCTATTTTTTTTTTTTTTTTTGCAGTACACGGGGCCTTTCACTGTTGTGGCCTCTCCCGTTGCGGAGCACAGGCTCCAGACGTGCAAGCCCAGCAGCCATGGCTCACAGGCCCAGCCACTCTGCGGCATGTGGGATCTTCCCAGACCGGGGCACAAACCGTGTCCCCTGCATCAGCAGGCGGACTCTCAACCACTACGCCACCAGAGAAGTCCCTCTGTAAACATTTTTGACAAGGGTTCTAAAGTGTAATCTTACGCCACTGATATGGAGATTGAAATTTAGATCTTTCTAAGTTAGTTCTTGAGATCCCCTAAGAGCAGGGGATCTCAACCTTGGCTGAAAACTAGAAACACCAGGAGAGCTGTTAAAATCTCCCGATGCCCCAACTCCACCCTCAGCGATTCCAGTCCCATTTGTCTGGGGTTTGGCCCAGGCATTGGTAAGGTTTTAAAGCTCTCCAGGTGATCCTAACGTGTAGTCATCCTGCCAGATGAATGGTTCACAGAGTTCAGCCTTGCAACTGGTGATAAATACACAAGCAAATTCATTGCCACCTCCCCTCCCTTCAGAGACCCAGTGGGAAAGGAAAGAGAAAATTCCTAGCCAAAGAGGAGAATTAGGGAAATTAGTTTTTTACCACTCCTGGCACAGTAAGGGCATGTGTGCACCATGGAAAAGAGGAGTTAATTTCCCCAACAGCTGCAGGTTCTCAGAAACCTGGGCCCTTGCTTTCAGGGCTGGAAGAAGAGCAGGTCAGCAGATTCCAGGCAGGGATCACGTCCACAGTGAGGTTCATACAAAACCCCATTGCTTCAGGCTGTCCCAGGGAGGGGCCCTGGGGTGAGGCAGCTCAGTCACATGGGAAGTGACCAGGAGGGCAGGGGTAAAGGGTCTGCAGGCAAAAATAACCATCAACCCTTGAAAAATACATGAGCAGAAGACATCCATATGTTGTATCTCCAGCGTAGAGCTGGGGCCTGCCTTATGGAAGGGTCGGGAGCAGAATGCGTCAGTCAAGTTTCTATCTAGCAACCAAAGGAAATCTGTGCTCCTCAGCCCTTTCACGTCCCGGTCGGTGGTCATGGAAAGTAGCATAGTCATCTACACACGGGTCACCTGCAGGGGACGAGGAGACGGCGTCCGGATGGACTTGGTGAAAACACCACTGCATTTTCTCTGCATTGGACAATTAAAAGAAAAATAAAATGATAAGTATTCAGGAAAATGTTAAATATTGAATCTGTTTAAAATTCCCAAATAAAATCTGATTAAAAATTTAAAAGAGAAAATTGAACTTGGCTTGAAACCAAGCAGGACACTGAGGGGTCTTCCTGGATACAAATGCCCCTCTGTGTCCCCCTGTTTCTTGCTTGTAGAAGAAAGGCTTTCATATCCTAGGTGTTCCGCAGTTCCAAAGAGCAGACTCCAGTAGTGAATGGAACAGTAGAGTCACAGGACCCCTAGTGCCTCCTGAAGGGATAGAGATAATAATCTGACGCAGATCTTGGGTTGTTCTTTAGAAAGTAAGACCCTCCCACCATTCCCACCTAGTGGAGGATGCTGACCACGAGCATCTAGACCCAGACTGGTTGGAACCAGAAGGTTGATGACTGAGATTCCTGAGACATCACCCTGTTACCCCTCCACCAGCCAATCAGAAGAAGGTCCACAAGCTTATCGGGCCCCCTGCGGCCTTCATCCCTAACACTGTCATTAAAAACCCTAACCTGAATGCCCTAATGATGAACTGTCCCTCCCGAAATGTCAGTAACTGTCTGGCTCCTTATAGGAGCGAATAAGACCCATTTCTGCCTATTTTCAGCTTTCTTCTCCAATCTCATTTCAAACTTGCCTTGTTAGGTTCAATCCCTTGTTTAACCTTTGGATGCCATTTTGCCTGTTTGCTTTTAGATCCTAATTCTGTCATTCCAGATTAAATTCAGAGTAGCAAAAAGGATAAGGAACCATTTACACCTACCTAGTATAACTCCTAGATTCATTCCTGAGAATATGGTCCTCCAGGTCTGTCCTGGAGGCCCACACGGCGGCTCTGAAAGAGTCTAAACATCTAGAGATCCTTAGGGAAGCCAGTGGGTCTAGAAATGTCTTTCATCCAGACTTTCAGTGTTGCTTAAGAATGCAATGCACTTGATCTAGTTTTGTACATCACGGGTTTTCAAGTGACAGAAAAATTTCGCCATTTGGTTCATTATGATTTTGGAGTAACTGTAATAGCTGATTCACTGAACCGAATTAAGTTATTCACTAATGCTTAGTTTCATTTCACTTAATTTCATTACTGGAAGTTCAGGTAACAGAGCCGTGCCAAGGCTTGTTTCACCCTATCAGACTGTGATCTGTTAACACCTCCTAAGTCAGAATGTCTGAGATTTTTCCCTCTTGGTTTACGATAAACATGGAGTGAGAGTTAGAGTGACAGAGGCACCTTGAGTTTTACCTACTTCCATGTGCTATTTTCCAGTTAGCCCCCCAAGATAGAGAGCTATCTTGCTTCTGCAGATCACAGATCTGTAATGATTCACATTATACTACTTCCCAGATAACCCAGTGTGAACAATTAGTTGTCACATTGCCTGGTATGCAGTCGGCACTTAGAAATATTTTCTGATGAAGATTGAATAAGTGAAATGTTCAAGTTGAGTTTCACTTTAGGTCCCTTTTGTCTTTCTTGGACCTTAGCAAAGAAAACTGCTCAGTATTTTTCTCAAAGCCCTTTATTGGACTTGAAGAGAACACCAAAGTCTTTTCTCTTGATGAAATGACTTTTTTAAACTTTTAATAGGAGCACTTTGTAATTTTGCAATTTTGTTTGTAATTTTTTATGATAATTCGGATAACCAGTCTCTGTATTTTAGGGAAGAACAATGAATACAATAAGCTGAGAAGGCATCACAAATCGAGTGAGGAAGAGGAAGGAGGATATTCTTGACCTTAATGTCACCATCTACATGGATTAATTTTTAAGCTAGCCCCATAAAATAGAACTAATAGTTTGGAGAACGGCGTCGTCTGCTTCTCATCAAGATTCAATTCAGTTAGCATTTATTGAATATCTTTCCATTGTGCTCTGGGCAGGTTGAAAGAAATAAAATACACAGTCCTCCTTTTGAGGAGCTAGTAACTCCAAAGGTGCTGGGCTCTCTCAATAGTTTCTTAATTCATTAAGAACTCTGTTCTGGTTTTATATACTCTGAGAAGGCTTTTGCATGAAACACTAATTTCTAGTGTTTACATGCCTTAGAGCTTTGCCTCAGGAGGCAGAGAAAGAGTTGGGGTGTGTGTGAAATTTTTTAGTTGGCCAAGAGTTTCCATTCACTTTGAATCCTCTCTTTCCTTTTTGCTATTTCATGGTGTTTTCTTCTTCTTTTTTCTAAATACAATCAAAGGTTTTTGCTGTATCCCAAAGAAGTTCATGTAAACTTTGCATATGTAAATAGAATTCCCAGCATAGCAGAGTGGAATGCGTGTTACTGTGAGTAAATAACTTTTCCTTCTATTTATTCTCAATGCCCTTTACAACTCTGTGAATTAGCCCTTTATGTGAAATTTTTTTCCAGGGATTTTTAAAAAGACAGGCAACAGCTTTTTACAAGTTGCATTAACCATTCTTAGATAACACGTTATAAAGTTTTGGACCCAATTCCAATGTGTATTTTTTGGGGGAAGTTCCCACAACACCAAGGAGCAGCTGGGTGTCCTACAATTCAACTCAACTCTGACACTATCCACCTGGAGACGGCATCAGCTCCCACAGGTCGGGGCTCAGACCCACGAGACTGCCCTCCACTTCAGACGGCAAGCACAAGCCCAGGTTTTTAACTGCGCTTCTGACTGACTGGCTACAGATTGGACACTGACGATTCTCTCTGTGGGTTTGACTAATTTGCTAGAGCAGCTCCCAGAGCTCAGGGAACCCACTTACTCACTGGATTAGTAACTGATGGCAGCTTCATACCATGCGTGACCAGGTAGCCATTCCAGGGGTCAAACGTCCTTCATCCTTCACCCTTTATCCTTTCTCTTAACAAACCACGTGTTTGTGTGAGCCAGGGCCACTCTAGCAAACCCCTTTTCTCTGACACCGACTAAGGGTTCTGGTCACTGTGTCCAACGTGTGGAGGGCGTCCCCACACCACCGAGCAACTCTCAGACACCAACTAACCTTGGCATGAATCTAATAAGAAAAGCGCTTGAGCTACGTGACAAAAAACTATAAAACTTTAAAGTCCTAAATTAAAGGGTGGGAAACAATTCTATAAAAACAGAATTTAAAAAAAATGTTTATTTATTTATCTATTTGGTTGCATCAGGTCTTAGTTGCGGCAGTCGGGCTCCTTAGTTGTGGCTCGCCGGCTCCTTAGTTGTGGCACACAAACTCTTAGTTGTGGCATGCATGTGGGATCTAGTTCCCGTACCAGGGATCAAGACGGGGCTCCCTGCATTGGGAGTGTGGAGTCTTAACCACTGCTCCACCAGGGAAGTCCCATAATTATTTTATATTAACCTGTACATTTAATGTTATTCCCCTCTAAAAATGACAGTGGAAAGAATTTGACAAGATGATTCTGATATTTTTCAAGAA
The DNA here is from genome assembly GCF_008692025.1 of Phocoena sinus. Lineage (NCBI taxonomy): Eukaryota > Metazoa > Chordata > Mammalia > Artiodactyla > Phocoenidae > Phocoena > Phocoena sinus. The sequence continues at coordinate 115,077,673 of NC_045784.1, read as the reverse complement.
GAGAAAAATACAGAAGTAGAAAAGAAATTCTGAAAAAGAAGACATAAAGAGGAAAATGATATAACAAATATGTTTTTAATAAAGGTATATTAAAAGAGTTTGGTATTGAAAAAGGAATAGATAATTAAATCAATTGAAACAAATGAGATTCCAGTATGATTCATATGTAAACTGTAATTTAAGATACAAAGAAGACAAGTAGAGTAATCAGTAGATGGCTTTGAGATAATGGCTATCATTTGAGAACAAAACGTATTTTATTACATTTTACATAAAAATACAAATACAGAAAAAAATAGGTAACAGTTCTACAGTCTTGCGGTGGGAATATCATTCTAAGTAAGTACTAGAAAGAAAGGGAAATGAAAAGCAACTTAAAGGGAGTAATATTTGTAAGATATAAAATAACAGTGTTACTATCCATCATGTTGGATACATACTGGATACATACAATACATAAAAAGCTTCAGCAAATCTGTAAGAAGACAAACAATCCAACAGAAAAGGGTCAAAATGCATGACACAGTAGTTTAGAGAAAAATAAATTAAAATGGTAAAATAACCATTTGAAGAGATGGTCAACTTCATTAATAATCAAAAACGTGTAAATTAAAACAAGACACCACTTATACCATCAGATTTTGAAGAATTCTAGATTGAATACACAGTTTGGTGAATGGGCTGGACAATCAGGTACTTTTAAGCACTGTTAGTGGAAATGTAAACAATGATTACCTCTGTGGAAGGCAGTGTGGACCCTCTGGTCCGGTACGTGGCATATGGTAGGCATGTGATAATTATCCGTTGACTTAACGCAGGATTACTTTTGTGAATGGAAAGAGCATGGACTTTGCTATCAGACAGAGTTGAATTTTATTCCTGGCCCCGCCATTTATTTACTAAGTAAACTTGAAGCGATTTACTTCTTTATGCTCCAACTTCCTTTTCTAGAAAATGGAGCTACTTCCTATTAGAATTGTGACAAATAATGAAACAACGTACACAGGGTTTCATCTTATGGCTGCCAAGTTTATGTGCCGGAAAAATGGAAGACACTATTCTCTCCCAAAGATTTCCCTGGCTACCCAAGAGAATTCCATATCCTCAGAAAAGTTTACCCAGCCTCCTTTCACATTCTCCTTCCTGGTCATCCAAGCACCTCGCTGTTTAAATCCAGCCATCCTAAATCTGCCCTTTGATTCTTCTCTTTCATGCTGCCAAGAGTTCATTCAAATCTTCCAATGAAGGATGATTTTCCACCATCACATCAGCCTTTTAATAGACTCACCAACATTGCCTTTTGTGGGTTGAATTTTGTCCCCCAAAAAGATATGTTCAAGTCTTAACCCCTGCCTCCTGGGAATGTCACCTTATTTGGAAATAAGTTCTTTGCAGATGGAATCAAGTTAAGACGAGGTCAAGATGGAGTAAAGCAGGCCCTGACCCAACGTGACTTGGTGTCCTTATAAAAAGAGGAAATTCGGGCACAGGCACGCGCTGGGCGAGCGCAACGTGATGATGGAGGCCAAGGGTGGAGCGAGGTGCTTCCAAGCCAAAGGATCCCAAGGACGGCTGGTAACCACCACGAGCCAGGAAGAGGCAAGGAAGTAGCCTCTCCTAGAGCTCTCAGAGGGAACACAGGCCTGCTGACACCTTTGTCCCAGACTTCCAGGCTCCAGAACTGTGAGAGATTAAATTCCTTCTACTGAGTCTGTGGTACTTTGGTGAGACAGCCCTACGAGACTAACACACTGCCCCCAAAAGGTCATTTGACTCTGATTTTTGGCTTAGTAATAATCTGTGGATCAGATGGAGGCAGCACCAGGTTTTGATAATTCTGGATAAATCCGCTAAAATATAATCTTGGTTTTCCAACATGAAGCCAGGCTTAGAAAAGGGGAGAATATTTAAGGATGAGATGGGTTAAAAAAAAATTCTAAGGAAACAAAGCAACAACCTAGTTGTCTCAGGCTGCCTGGCCTCAGGAAAGATGGTTTCAGGGGTAGATTCCCCACCAGGGAGCCCCAAAGCCCCACATTTCCCTGGCAGCGTGCCAGAGGGTGGTACGTTCTTAGTGTCCGTTCAGGTGCTTCTGGGGCTGCCAGGTTCTTTTCTGCTATGCTGCCTAGTGGGGAGGATGTCTCCCATGGGGGACAGGGACACGACAGCAGAGCAACTTCACCATCATGTCTCACGGCACAGGGTCGCATCCCAGATACGTGTCAGTCTTGCCCTGACAAGGGGAACAGAATTATCATGATGAGTTCAGAATAACTGACACTCACACAGGTGCTGCGTTCCTTGAACACTTGCTACAGGTCCTCGTGTTGGGACTCAAGCCTCAGTGTCTGCTGGATGACCGTCTCCTGCCAGCCATGGTGCCGGCACCGCCACTGCCTCTGATTAGGCCCCAGCTCTCTGTGCTGCTCAGTGGCAGCTGAAGCTTCTGTCCCCACCATCCTCACTGCTCTTCAGTGAGGTTCCCGGAGGGGCAGCTTGCTTTCTCGGGGCTTACTATTAGCTTTAAGAACTCGGGATGAATTACGGCAGAGCTGCACCTGAGGATTACTTGGTGGCTCCACCCACGGTCATACCAAAAGTGAATCTTTTTATGAATGATTAGGACACAATCAAGGACAGAGCCCAGGTACACTTCAGCCCTCCTCCTGTTACCGACCAGGGTTCTTGGCCTTCCCCAATCAATAGAAATTGACTAGAGGCCAGACAAGAAATTCAGGCAAGGCTTCAGTGGGGCCCCTGCTACAGCAGGGGGGAGCGAGAACAAGTAGCGGGTTCCCTCACTCACTCCTGGGGGGCAGGCGAGCTGGTTCCTTATATGGGGAGGGTAGGGGTGTGTCCAGGGGTTTGGCTTAGGTGGTGTGCCCACCCCTTTGGTGGTGTCGAGTGCCGGGGGCGTGTGCAGTACCCTGTTTTTGCTTCAGCTCTTCAGAAGTGGCAGCTGGTTTTTTTGGCTTTTTTGTAGTTTTTTGTCCGTAATCTGCCCCCACTGCGCATGCGTGCAGTGATTTTTAGTCCCATGTAGTTTCGTTGTATTTTGTTGCTCCTGGAGACATCTGTCCAGGTGCAAGCTCTGCAGCCCTGCAGCAAAGGGGCCCAGGTCCCAGCCTACCTCATTTCTAGTCCTAGAGAAGATTCCTTAAGACATGCCTCCCAGAGGTCAAAGGAAGCTTTCTCGGTGGGGGAAGAAGGGGCCATTAAAAAAATTTATTAGCATCAAAATTCTTACCATGTCTCCCAGCAGGTCTAGCAAATTCTCTAATGCATAGGATTTGTGGTGCATGCCTTTATAATCCTAATGTTCCTCTGTTACCTACACACATTGGGCCCCTAGCCCAGACCTTCCTGGGCACACAGGTATTGGAGAGAAGATTGGAAGCCAAAGTGGACTCAGCCTGGAGAAACCGGAAATTTATGACAGCATCCTGAATATGTTCAACATATTAGTACAGAAGGATAAAGTTTTCTGGAATTAGAATTCTTACAATTAAAAATGACACCTGGGGCTTCCCTGGTGGCACAGTGGTTGGGAGTCCGCCTGCCGATGCAGGGGACACGGGTTCGTGCCCCGGTCCGGGAAGATCCCACATGCCGCGGAGCGGCTGGGCCCGTGAGCCATGGCCGCTGGGCCTGCGCGTCCGGAGCCTGTGCTCCGCAACGGGAGAGGCCACAACAGTAAGAGGCCTGCGTACCGCAAAAAAAAAGACACCTGTATCTTAACCTTGAGGCAATTTTGACATATTATAAGGGTCAGAGTAGTAGCCAGGAACTGGAAGGTTTCCCTAGGCAGTCAAGGGTGTTTTATTACCTCATCTAATTTAAAGAATGATGTATTACCCCTACTCTAGTGACTATTTTGCGTTATGGGAGATTCACTTTTTATTGGTCACAGCTTTAGGAAATATCACAAAGGGGGAGTGAGCACGTATGCGTCCCAAAATCCAGAGAGGAGAATGCTAAAAATCAGAGCCAAGGGCCACTTAAAGCTTCACATGCTTTCCCCCTGAGTTTGATGCCAGTAACGGAAAAACAGCGTTGTGTGCCTTGAGTGGAGATTCTAATGAGACGGTACAGCAGTGACCCCGAGGCTGTTCTCCCTGGGATTTTTGTGAATTAAGAAACTAAGACTACCAGAGGGGAAAACTTTCCCAGTGGATAGCTCTTCTAGCTTGAAAACTATTAGTCCAACTAAAAACTGAAATTTTAAAAACAAAGGAGGTAGGGGCAAGGTGACATCAGGCACACATGCTCCACTAGAGATAGAGTGTGCATAACAGGGCCTAGAGAGCATCCTTCTAATACACGTTTGCCTGAAGACAGAGAGCTATCTGGTGGGAAATTGTATGAGTGAGGATGTGAGAAGCACGTCTTCGATTGTTTTGGATACATTTTCCCTTTTCTAAAATCATGGTCTAAAAATCTTGCAATATTGTGATTTCATTTGTCAAGTGGGAAACCCCAAAGTGGAGGTGACGGATTTCAGGAAGTCCTCACAAACCTTCCAATTCTGTTTCTAAAACTCTGCTGCTTCTGCCATAAATCCTAAGACAGGAGACTCACACAAGTTAATTTTATTCTGAAGAGAAACACAGTGGAAGACAGAGGTCTGAGTTGTCTCATCTCCAGTGGAGTTGGAGCTGATAAGATTTTACTTAAAAATTTGCTACTTCGGGGCTTCCCTGGTGGCTCAGTGGTTGAGAGTCCGCCGGCCGATGCAGGGGACATGGGTCTGGGAAGATCCCACATGCCACGGAGCGCCTGGGCCCGTGAGCCGTGGCCGCTGAGCCTGCGCGTCCAGAGCCTGTGCTCCACAACGGGAGAGGCCGCAACAGTGAGAGGCCCGCGTACCGCAAAAAAAAAAAAAAAAAAAAGATTCGCTACTTCTATCCTGCTTTATTTACTGGAAAACTGGTATAAATCCTGAAATAGAGGGAAAATAAAAAGGAAATGGTCTCTTCTTTCCCACTGGATATTTTCCCTGCTACAGCTCTTCTCTCTCAATTACACACACACACACACACACACACACACACACACACCCATTTCGTTGGCCTTTCTATGGAGGTGAAGGGTACCTGTCTGGAGTTTCTGTCTCGTCCGTACTGCTGAGTCCATCAGAGTTTAGAGTGGGACACAGAAACCACCGAAGGCAATTCACGTAGAAAGGGATTTAAGGCAAGATATTCTGTTAACAAACTCTTTGCAAGAAAACAATTTGGAAGTTTAAAACAAAACAAACAAACAGAAAACCCCAACTAAACATGCAATTACTATATGGCCAAGCAATTACACTCTTGGGCTAAGTGAAAACTATAGTCACACAAAAACCTGTACGTGAATGTTCATAACAGCTTTATCTGTAGCAGCCCCAGACGAGAAGCAGCCCAAATACCCTTCAATGCGTGAATGGCTGCACAAACCTGGGGCATCCACACCATGGATTGCTACTCAACAATAAAAAGGGATGGACTGCTGATACACACAACTGGGATGGACCCCCAGGAAACTTCGGCTCAGTGAAAAAAGCCAGTTCCCAAAGACTGCAAGCTGTATGAGTTCATTTATAATACTTTTTGAAGTGACAAAACTTGAGAAGTAAAGGGCAGATTAGTGGTTTCCAGGGATGAGAGATGGGGCTGTAAAAGGGCAGCAGGAGGCATCCTTGTGTTGCCAGATATTCTGTATTTTGATCTTGGTGGTAGATAAACGAACCTATACATGTGATAAAATGGCATAAAGCTAAACACACGTATGCACAAATGAGTACAGGTAAAACTGGGGAAATCTGCATAATAGAAGCCAATTGTATCAATGTCAATATCCTGCTTGTGATGTTGCACTGTAGTTTTTGAGCATGTGATCATGGGGGAAATTGGGTAAAGGGTGCATGGCATGTCACTGCATTATTTCTTACAAATACATTTTAATCTACAATGATTCCAATAAAAACCTTGGTTTAGAAAAAAAAAACTTTGTAAGGAGTGGAGGAACAGAGGCTAGAGGGCTATCACTGGGCTGCTGATGTCAAGGGCACACCCCCAGAACTCCAAGCCAGAATTTAGGAAGCTGCTGCCGCCACCGCCCTGACCGGCTCCGGTACTCATGCAACTTGTGACAGACCTAAACTTGGAACCTAGCTGCCGAAAACTTTTCTACTATGTGACCAGCTGGAGAAAGATGGTGCCTGTTTCCCTTCCACCTGTCACAGTCTGACTGGTGGAACTCAATTTCCAAAACCCTGGATGCAACATAACCTGGGAAATGTGGGCTTTAGCACTTCAGTTTTTCCAAATAGAATATGGAATGGAGTTGGAAGAGCCAATCATGGTTTTTACCCTAACCAGCTACTAGCTATGTGACCTCGGCAACGCTTTTTACAAATTGCAATCACCATTCTTAGATGACATGTTATATAAGGTTCTGGACACAATTCCAACGTGTTTTGGGGAGGGTTTCCCATACCACCAAGGAACATCAGCTGGGTGTGTCCTAACAACGCAACTCAATTTTTTTTTTGGCCAGGGATTGACCCCACGCCCCCTGCAGTGGAAGCGTGGTGTCTTAACCACTGGACCGCCAGGGAAGTCCCAGCGTAACTCAATTCTGACACTTGTTACCAGGAGGTAGCCGCCTCTAAGCCAAGGAGAGAGGCTACAGAAGGAACCAACCCTGCTAACACCTGATCTTGTTCTTCCAGCCTCCAGAACTGTGAGGAAACAAAATTCTGTTGTTTAAGCTCTCAATCTGTAGCAGCCTCAGCAAACCAATATACTGCTCTACCACTGTTCTCGGGCCCTCTCCAGATTCTGGGACAGCAAGACCATAGAAATGACTGTCGCTCCCACAAGACTCCTAGGCGAGCAAAGCTTTTTATTGGAAGGAGAGCTGGTGCACGAGGGAGAAGGTATGAAAGAATGCCAGCTCCCGGAGGACTTTCAGGGAAGGGGTTTTAAAGGCCATGTGAGGGAGGGGATGCAGGAGCCTGTGCTCAGGTCTTCAATTCGCTGGCATCAAGGTGAAGTTTAGAGCATCATCAACCATCTGGTTTCAATAGGTCTGGGGTCCACATGCTTGTAGTCAGCAGTTTTCGTCTGCTTCCTGCAAAAACAACTTAGGAATGTGTGTCAGGCCTTTATCTATATCTTTCAGGGAACCGGCAGTTCAGTGGTTCTGCTAGGTGGCGGTTTTACAGTCCTGCTTTTGTTCTTTGGAAACTATGTACATTCATCAGTGGAACAGAGATAATCTTCTACTCCTGTGGGTCTCTGGTTATTGTCTCAGAAGGCCAAGCCTTTAGGTGCTTTGTTTTACTGGGCCTGTCAAGCCCACTAACTCAAGGCCATTCCCCGGTCCTTTTCCAAAATGGCTGTACTCCTGTCTTCCTGTCTCATCACCTTTCTTCAGAGAATTTTTCTAGAGAAATTTCCTTCTTTTTAAACCTCCCACTGTACTTCTGAACTATCATTTCCCTCAATATTTTGTAATTATTTTATTTGCAGGCCCTAAAATATAATTGCTTTTCTTTCCATGGGTCTTCCACTGTCATGCTTCTTACCAGGACAGGCCAGCAGTGTGATCAGAGGTCTCGGCTGCCGGATAAACTTGGCACGTCCTCCCTAAGGATCCATTTTTTTCAGCAATTTGGGGGAATGTTAAATAATTTATCTGCAAATTAATTCAAAGCATATTTATATTAAAACAAACATAAGTTTCTAATAGAATCTAGTAGATTTCAAAGACATTTCTTGCTTATAGTGAGTTGCCCTAGTGAGAAGGTTTCCTCTCCTCTGCCTCTGTTCACCAGTGATGCAGCCCTCTGCTGGGGCTAGTAACAGACCTTCCTTTAGTCATTCTCTGAATGGAACGGACAGGGGAGAGGCAAGTGAATCCAGAGACAAGTCTATCCATAAAGTTAAGGCATATTGCTGACATGCTTAGGGGACAGAGAGATTTTTAATGAAATCCTGAGCTCTTCTATTTTGGGATTTGAAGGGTGTAAGGGTCTTTCTCCCCACCCCCACCCCCATTTTTTGTACGGGCCCTGCCAGCATGCGGGATCCTAGTTCCCCGACCAGGGATCGAACCCGCGCCCCCGCCTGCAGTGGAACCGCGGAGTCTTGACCACTGGACCGCCAGGGAAGTCCCAAGTCTGTAAGGGTCTTGCAGGTTAGGTTGGGCACCTCCTAGTCACTCAGTTTGTGATTTCAAGCGCTGGTCTGTGCTGATCCGTTGGGGAGAGGAATATGTACAGTGCAGAGAAGCAGAGCAGTGGGCACTAGGAAGTTCCTCTCTCCTCCCTGGTTCCGGCCAATGCTTAGGTACACACACCTGCTACCCTGCCAGCGTCTGAGTCAGCTCCTCTCCTCTCCCTGCCCTATGTGCAACTGCCACACGGAAGCCAAATTCGACAGACGTCAAGCTGGGACGCCACCTTGCATCTGAATTACTTTTTGAAATTCGGCATGTCCAGGTTTACTGACCTGTGCAGTCTTTTCAACATTTCCTTCTGCTGCACATGGTTGGGGTCAGAAACTTTCGTCTTGCTCTGCCAGTCCTCTGACTACAGCATTTTGAATCGAGTTACTTGGAATCTCGTGCCTGGTTCCAAGCCTCAGAAAAACGCGAGAAGATCCAGAAAGCAGGTTAGGCGTGAGGCCGGTCATTGTCCCTATCCGTGACCCCATTCAGGGCCCTTGTAACGCTAGTGCCCTTCAGGAAACAGAGAACCAGACTCCTCAAAGGGCATTGCAGCAGGTTTCCAGGAATTACTTATCAAAGCCGATGACCCAGGGGCCGTGACCCCTAGATTCGGACGGGATTCAGGGCTTTCTCCTAAGGGAAAGGTCTGCCCCTACTTCTTCCCAGGATCCTCGGATAGTGTGACGATTCCTGGGAGATTCAGGAGGGTGGAGGGGAGGACGTGCAGCGTGAGATGGTGAAGTCAGGCCGCCGACGGCCCGCCCCGTCTACTGCCAGCCCTTGCAAGCGGCATGCCTGGCGTAAAGACCCGGCATCCCAGCCTCTCCTGAGGATCTGGATAAGCCCGCGCAGGCGCGCCCGACGGCCCACCTGAAGCGCGCGCTGCCGGAAGTGGGCGTGGCCTTCCGGCGTGGGGGCGGGGCCTGCCGCCGGCGCGTCGGCGCGTCGTGCGGTTCTGCAGCTGACGCTGCGCTCGCCAGGCCGCAGTTCGGCCGCCCCGCCCCCGGCCCGCCCCGCCGGCCTCCCAGGCGGCCTTGTCAGAGTGCGGTGGCGGGCGGCGCGGGGCTGGTCCTTGCAGCCGGCGAGGAGGCTCCTGCGGCACACCCCCGTCGGTCGGCGCCTCTCTTCAGCGCGCGCGGACGTGGCCCAGGCAGCGGCGTGCTGCCCCAGCGCCCGCGGCTCCGGGGACGGCGAGACTGGCAAGCCCAGGAAGGTGGCGCTCATCACGGGCATCACGGGCCAGGTGAGCAGAGGCGGGGGCCGCGGGCACGTGTGCGCTCGGGGCGCCGCGGGGGCGGCCGCGAGGGCGCCGGGAGCTCGGGCCGCGAGGAGGCCGGTGCCAGCGCGCGGGGTTCCCTTGCTGCCCGGTCCCCTCGCCCGGATCCCAGGTCGCGGAGGAAGTAAGACGGAGCGGTGCTGTGCAGTCGCAGACCAGGAAATGTTTTCTTGTTTTGTGTTTTCTTACACGTTATAAGCCCACCTCGCAGGAACTTCCGAGACCAAGGCCGCACGTGGGGCAGGCTGGTCTGGGCTCGGGCCAGGTACCCTCCCTGCCCCAGACCCTCAGGAGTGTCCGGAGCCCGGCCCGCGAGCGGCGGGCGGCGCCGGGCTGGGCCTCTCGGGTCCCCCTGGGCGGTGGCGGTGCCGACACCCAGGAAGTGATGGGGTGAATAAAGGTGATAATCCTAATGCGCACGCAGGCTGTGCTTATTACGCGCAGTCACTTGGCTGATAGGACCTCATTTAGTTTTCCCAGCTGCTCTTTGAGGCGGTGCTCTTATGATCTCCACTTCACAGATTGGGAAACCGAGGCCCGCGGTCAAAGCGCTAGGAAGTGTCCAGTTGGGATTCACACTGCTCTCAGACTCTGGCAGGAGAAAAGAGGTAGAAACTGTCTAGATGTACAGCCAAAGGGCATTAGACAGTTGTAACTGCTGGATACCTGATTACTTCTTAGTTACTCATGCATCGTGCTGTGTTTAAGGTAATTACAGTAAACCCCGTTTTGAAAACTGGTGGGAGGGGTGTGGGGGAGGCACAGGGATCTGAGGCTGAGTAAGAGAACCCTCAAAGTCAGTCAAGGGCCTGCATACTTTCAATATTATGGAGAAATTAGTTAAGCAGTTCATGTAACTCTGTTGGTATGGCTTATGCCTACGGAAGTGCCAGCAGCGTGAATCCATGCAGGTTAGAAGGGAAGCCTTATTTAGAGCCGGGAGTGCAGTGGTTGGGTTGGTGCTGAGTGGCCTCCTCCAGGCTGTCTTCCTGAGCTACTCCCTGGCCAGACAGTTTTGGCTCCCCACTTCATTTCCACCTTAAAACCCCTGCTTGAGGGTCAGGCTCCTTCTAACCTCTGCACCAGTATCTCCCACTTCCCTCCAACTCCACCCTGTGCGTTGTCCCCTCATTTGTTGGGTGTTGTGCTGGCTTCTGCAGCCCCTGGCACAGTGCTGAACTCTGGTTGCCACGTAAATCCCTGCTGGTGGAGTTTACTGCTCTGCTTCGCATTTATCTCCCAGGACAGTGACTCCCGCCGTGGGTCTCGGAGTGCTGTGAGGTTAATGCAAAGGGTCTGGAGAGCCATACCTGCTGTCCAGTTTCTTAGTCGTGTTGGGTGAGAGCTTGTTGAGCTACTCACTCTGCTGAACATTTTATATATTACTATGTAAGAGGCAGGTACAGTTTTTGTCCCCATTTTACACCTGGCTTAGTAAGGTTAAGTATGTTCCCTGAAGGCGCACACCTCATGAGTGTCAGGGCTGAGATCTGAACCCAAGAGTTGCTGTAGCCATTTTGTTATACTGCCTCTGTGGTAAGCCACCCACATTAAGTTACAGCCCTGTGTGTGTGTGTGTGTGTGTGTGTGTGTGTGTGTGTGAGAGAGAGAGAGAGAGACAGAGACAGAGACAGAGACAGAGACGGGGGAGTAGGGGAGAGAGAGGGACTGTTTTACTCTAAGAAGAGGTCTCAGATTCAAGGTGAGGTTGAAACCGCTGCTCTGGCCCTTAGGGCTGTCGTGGCCTTTGTGCCAAGATGGGCTCTTGCATGGGTCGTCCCACGTTCGCCCTTGAGAGTGCATGCAGGTGGCCAGGGTGCCTGTCTGCTGTGCATCTCTAGTGCTCACTGCCAGCAGTCACTCCAGCTTTCTTCCTCCTGTCTCTTCCTGACAGTAGTTGTGAATCATTCCCGGAGTTTTTTTTACCTTGTTAAATCACCTCGAAGAAAACCAGGCTGTGCTCTGCATTGCTGCTTCAAGGCCCTCTGCCAGCCATCCCCAGGGCTCACCTCATGGTCTAATTATGCTTGCTCTTTGCTACACCCGGGGAAATGTTATTGCTGGTCCCTGAATATTGCTGCCTTGTACCTCCGTGGGGTCATTATTTTGCACCTGAATGCCCTCACAAGTCTTACTCCTTTTAACTCAGCTAAAAGCCTCAGCCAAATGCAATCATTCCAGGCTTTGTATTTTCAATTCTTTGTATTTACAGATGTGCAATCCATGTTGGCTACATAGATAGTTTACATAGCTTAGTTCTTTGGTTTCTTAACTCCTTTAGGGTAGAAACCTTCTTTTGAGCTTACTACCTCCCATGTGGCTTCACCTGGTGGGCTTCCAAAATGTTGACTTACTCTTCCCATGAACAGAACTTGTCTCTACTGTGTGCCTGCAGGGTGCAAGGCTTGCTTTGTGGCTGCTGGGAGCCAGAGCCTACGTAAGCTGTACTCTCTGCCCTCCAGGATCTCACAGTTTTTGAGGGACTTAATGCACATGTCAAAGTCCGTATTTTACAAATATGTTAGGGGCCACATGCCTTGTTCATCCAACCTCACCGAATGCTGGCAGTAGCAGGGGCTGTGTTTGGGGAGAACAGCGTGTACAGGAGTGCAGAGAGGGGAGAGTTTGGGGGGCCATGAGGACCAAACATAGTAATAATGGGAGGAAAGAGAATTTATTACATTTTGTACCCCTTGCTTATTTCCAAAAAGATTCTGAGGTGACTTCAATAAAAAAAAAACACAGCGTTGGACCATCCTAAGAAGAATGAAAAAAAATAGGAGTCTGCAGTGAAGGCTGTAGAAAGATGGAGGTAGTGTCCCCAGCACTGAGGACACCTGCCAGGTGGGCATGAAATTCAGCTTTGAGCTTCCTGACCGTCGAGGCAGAGTGGGTGGGCATGTGGAACTTTGTTAGTACTGAACTCTCGGGGGGACACAGCAACCTGATGCACAATGAGCTCGATAGAGTCATCTCCTCAGGACGCTCTTGTTACCCTGACGGACTGTGGGAGCACATTTTTCGGTAGGTGGAGACTTCAGAGAACTGAATGGTCAGCGTTTGTGAATTTTTCCCTTTCTGATATCTGTTATGTCAAGCTAGTCTCTGCCAGGAGCATAGGCAAGTTGGAACTGTAGATTACCTTGTCAGGTGTCCTCAGTACGAAATTAATATTGATGTTTTAAATATGGAAGAACTGACACGTTGAGGTCCTCCACACCTGCAAGTAGCCTAGGTTTTCCTTAGGAAGCGCTTTAGATGTGGTCAGACATCTAAGCAAACACCAAGTCCAGAGTTCTGCGCCATGACACATGGAAGGCAAAGTGTTTATCTTTAAATGGTTGGAAAGTTAGTCCTGGTCAAGAGGAGTTAACTTGTCTGCTGTTGGCAGACAACACATTTTTACCAAGTCTTGCGTAGAGGAAAGAGATGGACCCTTTGAGCTGTCAGGCAGATTATTTAAGCCGTAATATTTTGTTTCAGAATTTTATTTTTATGGCCTTATTTTTTATTTTCACTAATTTAATTATTTTCTTTTGAGCATCTAGCTGCCATCAGACAACCATAGCCTTTAAAGAGAGCATGTTTAAAACAGATACCCAGATTCCCTAGACTTAGGTGGCTCTCACAGGCTTTATCTTCTTCATTTAAGATGCTGGAAAATGGTAATTGAGAATTGGCAGGAAGTACCATTCTTTCCACAGTTTTCCTTATCCCTTTTAAATAATGCTTCAATGGGATCATAATAGATGACGGGGATATTACATCTTCTGGTTTTACTTTCTAATCCATATTTGGTGTCCCACAAATTTCTGCATTCCAGTATTGGCATCAGAATCATCACTTGTGTAGATAGAGATTTCGTGAAATGTGATGAAGTCTATTAAAATAAGCCTATTTGATTGGTAATGGCTACATGGAATTGCGGAGCCAAAGCTGTGTCCAGTTCAAGGGAGAGGCCCATGATAGATTAGTGATGTCTGCCTGGGAGAGGGATGGGAGTGATGGCACAGTGCTATGTCTTTACAGGATTGTGAATCCTTGGGTTTAGGAAAAAAGTGTCTTAATCACTTATCCCCTATATCTAGCATAACTGGTAAAGGTTAGGTACTCAAAATATTTCATAATTAAGTCTTTACTTACTGATGTTTATTATCTTGCAGAAAACTTGCCTGGAAGTTGTAGAAGTCTGTAGAAATGAGAACAGAATGCAGTTGTTGTTGGTTGGGTAGAAGCAAGGCATTTCAGGGTACTGTGGGGGAATTGGACAGTGTATACCCAACATAGTTGCAATTTAGGAGATAAAATGATTTGTTGTAACTTCAGATTTAAAGGATTTAGAAAATACCCATTTCAGGGAAAAAAAGTAACGTATCCAGTTTTGTATGATAGATTTCCTACCGTTTTTGTACTCATGTTAACCATTGAATTAAAAAAAAATATTCCATTGTCGTGTGCGTTGAGATCTTCGTACTGGAGTTAAATAACCATCATTGTGTGGAGGAGGAGGGGAGGCTGAGAAGGTGTGATTCCCCAGGTTACACAGCCGGTTAGCACGGGGGCTAGGACTGATCAACACTGTCCTTCACTGACAGCAAAGGGGCTGCTTTGAGCCAGAAAAATTGGGGTAAAGGAGTCTATGGTAGTGAAATGTGGAGGATGGTGTTCTGTAAAGTTGAATAATAATAAATTACACCTGAAAAGCCATCAAATCTATTTCAGTATTTAAGGAAAAGGTGACTTTATGTTAAGTTTTATAACATTTAACATCTTATTTTGACAAAATTTTTGCAGTTTGAAAAGATTGAGAGGCAATTAAATAGGAGTCTTTAGTATTTAACTTACAAAGGAAAATTAATAAAATACAGGGACTAGAAAAGGTGGTTCACGTTCGGCCATTCCTTAGAGAACTCGGACACTCCCTTCATTGGAGGCGTATTCTGTCCCGAGCTAGAGTTGCCTCCGGAGCCTGCAGACTTCTTGAGCACGGCCTGTCTCCCCGTTACGCGCGAAAGCCCAGTGCTTCTGTCTCCATGTGGGGCTTCGGGACTCCAGGGCTGAAATCGAGGGGAGTTTTATTAGTTACCACCTGATCGCTGAGATGAACTAGAAGAACTGCTAATTGTCCTTGTGATCTTGAACGGCTTTCTTTGAGGTGTGGAGTTCTCAACTTGCCTGTCCTTTGAAGCAGCCTTTCCTCAACTTTTGTTAGAGGTTTTCACTGAACTGGGATTATTTGGCTATGATTCCATGTAAAGAATCAGGCTTAAGGAGTGAGGCAAAATGTTTGCCTTTAACCAGGATTCTGGACACTTGGTAGATAATTATTTGGGGGGAGGGCACAAAAAAAATTTACTGACATTGATAGAATGATTGCTGTGTGCCAGGCAGTGTGCCCAGCATTTTATATAAATTATCTCATTTAACTGTGGGTGGTAGGTATTTTTACTGTCCTCCCTATACCGAGCAAGGAAACTGAGATTTGGAGAACTTCAGACTTGCCTGAGAACCTCTTGCACCAGTCTTTTCTCAGGACCTTCTCTCCTGTGTCAAGTCAGACTAGCTCTGTTGGCCAGATTGTTGACAAACTGTACAAGTTCACTGCTCTTGAGAAGCAGGTTGTTTTTAAAGGCTACTTTTTGATTAGTGCTTTACCATGCTGTTTAGGTGATATTAACATTACTAGCCTGTGTGTCTAGGAGAAGTCTGGGGTGAGGGGGGAAGGGGGGTGGAGGGCTGCTCTCTGAAGCCTGCTGAAGACCCCTGGTGGCTTCTTCCCAGTTCTCTGAGGGTTTTACGGTAAGAAATGGAGATGGGGGAGCAGAGTGGCTTCCCTGCCCACAGACCTCCCGGTGGAGGGTCAAGAGCCAGCAGCCACTTCGTGGGCCCTCAGAAGCGGGCCAGGGCTGCAGCTTGGGTGAGGGCGGTCTGGTTGGAGCCTGTGGCGGCAGAGCTTGCCCGCAGCCCAATGTGCACAGGGACAGCCAGGTCTCCGGGTGGTGGAGAGAGGCGGGCGAGGGCCCTTCTCCACCTGCATGTGGACCGGAGTTACAGCTCCGGATTCACTTGCTGTGCTTCTTTCCTCTCTGCAGAGTGGGGTTTGTCCTTGCTGTCAAGGCCCAGATTCCTGAGGAGACTAAGAAGTCTCCTGTTCTAGACTCTTGGACGCCGTCATGTAAGCTGGAACATCTTTTGGCCTGCAGAGTGCCCTTAACGGATACTTTGGACTTGCCTTTTCTCCAGGTGGTAGTTTAATCTGAAGAGATGCTTCCTTGACTTGAGAGGACCCTCCTCTCTTCTCTCTTCCAGTAAGCCTTGCATTCGGGCTGAGAGTGGTTCTCTATTTCATATCCCCAAAATTTCCAGTAGCAATTTGGTGTTTTTGTTGTTGTTGTTGTTGTTTGCTTAATTAATCTTTTCTCTTGGAGGCAATTACATTTGGGGGCAGATCATCCTCTACTTAGTGATAGAAGTACTAGTGCTCATGATTAATTCGGTCGATGGATGTTTGAGTGCCAACGATGTGTCAGGCAGTGGGGATACGACAGTGAACAGAACAGACAAAAATGAGCCTCCTGTGACACTCATGTTCTGGGTGGTGGTGATGGCGGTGATGGTGGGTGGATGACAGTAATTAAGGTGTGTTGAGCATGCACTCTGTGCCAGGCACCGCTTAGCGGGCTTTACACCTGTTTCCTTTCTGGAGCAACGGAGCCCTCCTCTGAGGCGGTTTTCTTGTCACCCCTGAGGAACGCAGAGGTTAAACAGATAGCCCAAAGGTCACTCCCGTCCTTGTTTGCAAAGTCAGAGGTGAAATGTAAATCCCAGTAATTTTATTTTCTATCAAGTTTATTACTAGAATTAACAAATAAATTCTAAGGAGAGGTAAATAGATGGTGTGTCAAATTTGAAAAATAAAGCATATTCAAGAGGTTTTTTGTTTGTTTTTGGAGTTGTGGAAAGATATGGATTATAGTAGTAAAATAAGCCTGTATTAATCACTACATTATATGGCCCTTATTTTATTTTCTTTGCTGTCATTTAGGTCACACCGTTAATTAATTCGTTGATGACTTATCTTGCGAACTCCCTAAATGCTGGGACTCTGTCTTGGGACAAGTGGAAGAGGAGTTGAATTTCTTGGCCAGCGTGTGTTTCAGTTACTGCTTAGCTAGTTAGGACCTGCATCGATTTCGGCAGGGTATTTACCTTTGCTGCCAGGTTGGAAGAGTTATTCCTACCGAATAGAAAAGAAGTCCGGCATGGAATAGGGCGTTTGCCCCATGACTAGAATGGATCTCTCTTCACAGTGCTAACTGGATAGTGAGAG
This sequence comes from Phocoena sinus, assembly GCF_008692025.1. Classification (NCBI taxonomy): domain Eukaryota; kingdom Metazoa; phylum Chordata; class Mammalia; order Artiodactyla; family Phocoenidae; genus Phocoena; species Phocoena sinus. The sequence goes on along the minus strand of NC_045784.1, from coordinate 115,060,850 downwards.
TACTCCAATATGGGGAAAGGACATTGAATGTGGAGGGCGCCAAAGTCAGCCTTGCTCTGTGGGGGGAATCTATCGCCTAGGGCGGAAAGTTCCCTGGGATTTGGAATCAGCCACAGGCTATAAACAGATTTGAAGTCCGGTGTGTCTTACAGTGCAAAGCAGATCTGGGGGCCGGTCTTACCTTCCCGTGTGAGAGGACTGTGGGCAGTGGACTGGACTCTAATCCTTCTTACTGTGATTTTTGGTCCAGGAGGAAAGGTTTGGCATAACTGGGAATGAGAAGGCTGTCTTCAGTCCTGTCCTGCTTTGGTCAAAGACTGTTATGTGGTGAAACTTTTTTTTATGTCTTTACATTACACATAATTAATTGATTAACTGAGGAAAGAGCGTGGACTTGAGAATCAGAGGCTGCGTTTTAACACCAATTAATTGTATAGCCTTAAGTTTTTCTTAATCCATAATACAAAGGGATCACCTGGCGATCTCTAAAGTCTGTTCAGAGTGGAGCGTGCTATAACTTTAGGATTGAACACTAATTACAGTTTATTGTATGCAAGAAAGTCTTGCATTTAACCAGTGCAGTCATTTAATATCAGTGGCAAAGCTAAGGCCAATAGGACAATTAAAAAAAAAAAAAACAGTGACTGTTAACTGTAGTGAATTTGTAATTAAGTGTGTAAACTGGGAAGAAATTCACATATGAGTTGTATTTTGCTAGAATTTATAAGGTTAAAGCAGGAATTCTGAGCTGTCTGCCCTAGTAGGTTTTACCAAATGAAATGGTTTTTTGGTGAGGAAGGATTTAAAATTCCTAGAGATCACGCCTCATTTTCCACATTAAAAATTAGATTCAGAGAGGGCTTCCCTGGTGGCGCAATGGTTGACAGTCCGCCTGCCGATGCAGGGGACACGGGTTCGTGCCCCGGTCCGGGAAGATCCCACATGCCGCAGAGCGGCTGGGCCCGTGAGCCACGGCCGCTGAGCCTGCGCGGCCGCTGAGCCTGCGCGTCCGGAGCCTGTGCTCCGCAACGGGAGAGGCCACAACAGTGAGAGGTCCGCATACCGCAAAAAAAAAAAAAAAAGCCGTCTCTGGCAAACTGCCATCCTGAGCAAACGCCCGGCGCACGGACTCCCGGGCAGTAGGCGCCCGGGGCGAAGCGCAGAGGTCAGGAAGCGGCCGTGGGGCTTCGGGGCCTCGTGAGACTGGCCTGTGCCTGCCCTTCCCTGCCTGCGTCTCCCCGACCCCGCCGCCAAATGGACTCGGAAACACTGCGACTTGTCTCCGGGAGTTGCTTGAGGGTTAAAGGACGTGGATGCCTCTCAGGCCCTGAGCCCAGTGGTTGGCACAGATGAGCGCTCAGCACCCACGGAATCAATGCAACCAGAGCACGGACGCCACCCTCCCCAGCAAACCTCAATTTAACAGATGCCCGCCAAGAAAATGACGTCTTCTCCGTGTCCCCCGAGTCATCCCCTCGGTGCCAGACTCGGGCAGGTTTCTAGGGCAGAAAGGTGAGCAAGTTAAACACGGCCCCTGCCCTCCGACGGGGACAGATATATGATTCCTCCACTTGGCTTCAAATACGTACGCGTTTGTCAAGTAAAATCAGGGTCACCCTCAGATCGGGCCGATGCACCCGTAGGGGAAATCTGGAAAGGCATCTGCTGCAGGAGCAGCTGGGGAAATGCAGGGTCGGGAAGCGCCCCCATGGGCCTTCTCTGCGAGGGTGCTGTGGGGGGACAAGGGGACTGAGAGGTACCTGGTGGGAGCGCTGGCTGCCCGGGGCACGCCCCCTCCGCGGGGTCCCCCTCCTCCAGAAGACGGGCACCGCCCTGGTCAGAGGCCTGAGCGTGGTCACCGCAGCCTGGGCACACGCCACACGAGATGATGCACGAGGCTGACGCCGCTGCCTCGCGGATGCCCTCTGGTCACAGCGACCTCTCGGGGCCTGAGCCTCCTGCTGTCTGTCCTCAGCCTCGGTGCCCCCAAGGGACCCAGCTTCCACCCTAGTAGGTGACACGGGCCCCATGCTCCAGTGTGTGGGTTCATCACATGCAAGGCCCACCCCTGTGGCCGTCCAGCCAGTGAGGGTGCAGCTGGCGGGCTCCTGTGGCGGCTGTCTGGAATTAAACTTTTAAAAATTTTAATTTTATTGGAGTATAGTTGATTTACAATGTTGTGTTAGTTTCAGAAGTAATAAGACTTAAATTGACATGAGACTGATTAACAGGAGAAAATCACAGAAAAGTATAATAATGTGTGTACATGGGAGAGACCCCAGGAGAACTGAGTAACTCCCCCAAATGGACAAAACCTTCATCTTAAATACCAACTTCACCTAAAGATAGAAAAGGATGTTGGGGGTAGGGGTTTGGAATGTAAAAGGGGAGGAAGGCATTCCACATGAAGATGGAAAAGCAAATGTTTGGTAAACAAATGTTTGCTGGGTCCTGCAGAGACAATGGGACCCGGGGTGGACTCTGATCTCTAAGAGTTGCCCCCCCCAGCCCCAGCCCATATTCTTACAGATGTCTCTGGTGATAGTTCTATTCTGAGAACAAGCCCTGTATCTAAATTCTTTAGGTGGTTAGGGGGAAAGTCAAAGTTTCTTCTTGAGTCTTTTGGGCCTAAGAGACATTTTGGAGTGGCAAATTTTGCTCTCCTATGTGCACAGTGTTCATGGCAAGAATGTTAATGACAGTTGTGTTTAGATGGTGAATATTTGGGTGTTCATGGTGCTATTCTTTCAATTTCTCTGTATATTTGAAATTTTGTATATCATTTTGAATTTAAAATCGAAAGGAAAATAGGAATCTAATCATGTGAAGGAGCATGGAAGTGACTATTTCCCTAAGGGAAATTGTTAGCCTGGTGAGGTTTGACATCCTTAACTGACAAGGTGAGAGAAACCAGAGGCACACAACATGGGGATTCTAACTCTGCCAGAAATGATCTGGGCCCCCAAGTTGTTATGATCTAACGGCTGGGAGGAACAGGAAGTGGACTTAATATTGGGTGGAATTATAGATTACTTTCAAATACCCTGGTTTGTGTAGGGGCCTCAAGTTTTGCACTTGGTTTTCTTGGACCCCATGTAGAATGACCCCAGGCATCTGGCAGAAGCCAATGAAAATCCTCTCTGGAGTAAGCTGCTAGCATTCTAGGTCTCAAGTTATTCTTACCAATATATTTGAAACACAGTGGACAGCAGGAGTGCAAAAACACGTAGGCACAGATAGAAACAAGTCTCTGTGAATGCAAACCAGCAGAAACGGAGTCACTCTGCCCCGTTTGACAGGCACTTGCCAATAGGTTTTGTTTTAGGCTGTTCAGGCTGCTCTAACAGAATATCATAAACTGGGTGTCTTATAAACAACAGAAATTTATTTTTCATAGTTCTGGAGGTTGGGAAGCCCAAGATCAAGATGCTGACAGATTCGGTGTCTGGTGAATGCTCACTTCCTGGTTCTTACACAGAGGTTTTCTTGCAGTGTCCTCACATGGCAGAAGAGAACTCTGGTCTTTTCAGCTCCTTATATGGGCACTAATCCCATTCATGAGGGCTCTACCCTCATGACCCAATCACATCCCAAAGGCCTCACCTCTAAATACCATCACACTGGGGGTTAGGATTTCAACATCTGAATTGGGAAGAGGGGGAACACAAACATTCAGTCCATAAGTTTGTTTTGTTTACTCTGTGAAGGTCTCTTTGCCACTGATATTTTATTTTCTCATTATCATATTCTGCTTCACAGGAAATAGTTTGCATAGTCAAAGAAGGAATTACTTTGATGATTAAAGGCTGTTTAAAAATGCAGATTTTAAGTAGGTAAACATCAGGTAGACCTGGGTAGGCCATATTCCAAGTCTGGCAAAATCCACTATTAGACAAATTGTAAAAGAGGCAGAGAAGAAAAAGACATTAGGTAATAAACTTCTAATTGCATATTAATTACATGTTGATCATATGTAATATTTACTATGCCTGGAAAGCATCTCCAAACGACTTATTCTGTAATGACTGAATAATAGTGATGTGGTTAGTGCTTTCATTTGCAAGAGCATATCTCCAATACTGAATAAGATAAGCCTGTTCTAAACTTTTAAGGTATAAGTAATATTTTTAAAATATTATACTTGATTATACTTACCAAAGGAACATTAAGTTTTTTTTAAATTCTTTTTTGAATTTTAGAATTTTATTTTTTTACACAGCAGGTTCTCATTAGTCATCCATGTTATACATATTAGCGTATACATGTCGATCCCAATCTCCCAATTCATCCCACCACCACCCCACCCCACCCCCCGCCGCTTTCCCCCCTCGGTGTCCATACGTTTGTGGAACGTTAATTTTTTCCCTTTGTATTAAATATGGATTTAGTCTTTTACCTAAAAAGGAATTAATGTGATCAAAATGATTAACCTCCGGGACTTCCCTGGAGGTCCAGTGGTTAAGACTCCGCACTTCCACTGCAGGGGGCGCAGGTTCTATCCGCGGTCGGGGAACTGCAATCCCTCATGCCACGCTGCAAAAAAAAGAAAAAAAGAAAAAAAGAAAAAAGAAAGAAAGATTAATTCCAGCCATCACTGTTGATTCATACCTAGTATCCAATCAGTCTCTGAAACTTTTGCTTCTGTCCTCCTCATTGCACGGTTGCCGGAGTCAATGCGTTCAGGTGAATTTGGGGGAAGACCAGTAGGAGGCTCCACAAGAGCTACAGGAGGTCCTTTCCTCAGGGTGCCCTGGTGTTCCAGAACCTCTGGGTCTGCATAATGGCTCATGGCTGGTAATTGTGTGTAAGGATGATTCCAGGGCAAGGTACACTTACGTCCTTGTACAGTTGACTTATAATTTGCACCTGACTATACTCAGCTGGCAGAAAAACACGGACACAGTGGGTTAATACTTCCACATATATGGGGGGGGGAAGTCAACCCATAACCCCCTGTTTTAATTTTTATTGGGCTGTATTAACTATTTTCTGTGGGATTGAAGGTCCAAGCGCTTCCATTTTGTAAAACCAATTGTGCCAAAGACTTTATCTTTCATTGAATCAGAGCATAGTTTTGGGTAATGGCCATTTGACTATGGGGGAATTTATGCAAGGCAACAGTTCTGATGGTTAGGGTGAGGCATATTTTTGTCTTTTATTTTGTGTTTGATAACTCTCTCCTAAAAGTATAATTGGTACCTTTTTAAGATTTAGTGAAAATCTCCAGGTATAACTGTATTCGTGTCCTAAGTCTGATGCTGATTAAGGCTATGAAGCTTTGCCAATTGGTACATATTGAGATGCTAAAGTTAATTCAGAACCTCTCTTGTAGAAGTACAAAAGCCAGTTAGCATAATTTAATCTTTTGTTGCATAAATTCTTTTAGTAAATTTTGGATTTCCAATTGGGTAAAACTATGAACCTCTATTTTAGTTTTTTGTCCCCCTCACCATCCAGTGTTTTGCTTTTTGAGTAGTTACTGGATACTTCCAGGGTCCTCTCTGTTCTGCTTAACCCCAAATTTGGTTTAGATATCAAGACAGGTTACGCCTTACATGCATTAAAGCACTAGTAACAGGATCACTACTCACATATTGAGGCTTTCTTGGGAGACCAGGGCAGCCTCCCCAAGTAGGTCTGAAAATGGCTTGAGTGAACAGGGAAAGGAAATTGACTTTGGGTCTTTATTATGCTTAGGAGATGGAGCTGGGGTGAGGGATTTTGCTTCCACTGGGTGGGGCTGGCATGGTTTGAACTTCTGGCTTGCATCAAAGGAGGGAATATATGTACCACATCTTTAAAATGATGTGGTCCATATATATATAATGGAATGTTACTCAGCCATTAAAAAGAGTGAAATAATGCCATCTGCAGCACAGGAAACTCTGCTCAATATTATGTTTCTAAGTGGGAAAAGAATTTGAAAAAGAATAGATACAGGTAAAGAAAAAGTTGTAATAAGAGGGAGAAATTGGGAAATGCTAATGCCTAATTCCCTAAACTAAGCAGATGGGGTTTGGGTCAATTACTAAAGAACTGCTGTGGGCACAGTGTTCCCCCCACCATACACACACACACACCATCGCCACCTGCTCCGGGGAAGCTCTCCCCAGTCCAGGACTCTCGGCTCTCTGCACAGACACAGAGCACTTACGCTGCTGGGTCTGGCCTGCTTTTCCAATGGGGGACTGTGTAGGGAAGCTGGGGACACAGAGTGCTCCCTCCTCCTGGGGTGTTGGCCTGCTAAAGGGACCTCAGGTGGGTCTCCGTTAACCAATGTTTCTGATGTTAGGGTGGACACAGGCTGCTCTCCAAGGGGATCGAACTGAATAACAGCAGACTTTGAGGCGCCACCTCCCCACCATACATCTCCAAAGAAGTTTGTCATTTCCCTTTCTCTGCACTGTGAGTCTTGCCTCTGAAATCCCTGGCTCCCACTCCAGTTTCCTGCTCTTCCCAGATCGGCGAACTCCCTTTTGCTGTTCTGACCCCCACCCTCTTCTTTGTATTCACCCCACCCAAGCAGAGCATCTCTTTTAGGAGCTGGGTTGCTCTGTCCCCCTGAACTAAGTATTCACAGCATTTGAGTACGGCTTGCATTTCCCCAGGGCGCTTGCCCCTGCTCTCTGGGGTGTTCAGATGTGATTGGAGAGCATAGCTGTCCTCAGCCCCCACTGGTGGCTCCTCCCCGCACACAGAGTTCTGCCTCTTGTCCGAGGGAGGGTGTTCCTGCACCTGTAGCCCGTCCTTGGTGCTTTCTGTTGTTCTCATATGGGGTTTGGAATTTTTTTTATGTTAAAACCATATCGTGCCTAGCCTCTCCTCTGTCCTCTAGTTTCTGGGATGGCCTGACCTTTCCTGAGTAATTGGCTTTGCATTCACTAAAAGTGAAAAAGACGATTTGTGGATATGCCCCTGCATTGCTGCAATGGTCCCTGTTCGCCTCCACTGTGCTTTGCTGGCTCCAAGGCAGGTTGCTCCCTGGTCTCCGAGGAGGTCTAAACTCTGCGACTGACCCCTGCCTTGCACTTGGATATTTGCACATTCCTTGATAAAACGTGCCAATGAACCCCCTATCACAGCCCTGTTGCGGTAGCTTCCCCTTTGGTACCCTAGTTGCTGGGTTAACCTCATTTTTACCTTTCAGTTGCTTTTTACAGTCACTACAGTGAATAATACTATTCTGAATGGGGCACCTAAGATGGGCTGCCAGTGTATTGCCTTCTGCAGTCTCCTCCATTTCACATGATCTGCCCTGAGTCACAGCTCCCTGCTCACCAAGGGTGGCAGACAGTGCTGGGGTGATCTCCATGATCCCCAACTCTCGGTATCCATGCTTTTGTGTAACCTCCTCCCCTTGAGTATGAGTGGGACGTTCTAACCAGCAGAATGTAGCAAAGGTCATAGGGTGAACATGATGACAGTGTATAAGATTGTAACCTTCATCTTGTGTGAAGACTCTCACTCCCTTTAGGCTTTGAAGAAGCAAGCTTCCGTGTTGTGAGCTGCCCTTAGGAGAAGGTCACATGACAAGTAGCTCAAGGTGGGCTCTGGCTGACTGCCGGCAAGAAAGGTCCTCAGTCCAAAGACCACAAGGAACCGGATGCTGCCAACAACGATGTGAGTGAGGAAACAGATCTTTTGCTAGTAGAGCCTCAGAAGAGACCACAGCTTCAGCTGACACATGGCCTGAAGACTTTACTGCAGAGGACTCAGCTAAGCCAGGCTCAAACCACAGAATCTGTGAGATGTTTAATGTGTGCTGTTTTAATCTGCTAATTTTGTCTTAAAATTATTCCCCCACCATTAGATAACTAATATGCTGACGATGTATAAATTCTGCTAGTAATGCTTGTCCTTGGACCCCCATGCCTATTTTTCTTTCCCAAATGGACTGATATCTCCTCTGTAGTAGCCTTAGCTGTTGTTATGGTCTAAATGTTTGTGTCCCTCCAAAATTCATATGTTGAAATCCTAGCCCCCCAAAATGATGGTATTGGGAGGTGGAGTCTTTGGGAGGTGCTTAATTCATGAGGCTGTAGCCCTCACGAATAGTATTAGTGCTTTGTTTTTTAAAAAAAAGAGAGCCAGGGAATTCCCTGGTGGCCCAGTGGTTAGGACTTGACGTTTTCACTGCCGTGGCCCGGGTTCAATCCCTGGTCGGGGAACTAAGATCGCATAGGCCACTCGGAGTTGGAAAAAAAAAAGGAAAAAAGAAAAAAAAAAGGAAAATAGAAAAATGAGAGAGAGAGAGAGAGAGAGAGAAATCCATCTGTTACCCCTTCCACCATGTCGCCATGTGATGGCACAGAGAGAAGACACCAGCTATGAGCCAGGAAAAGGACTCCCACCCAACCGAGCTGGCACCCTGATCTCAGGTTTCCAGCCTCCAGAACTGTGAGAAATCAATTTCTGTTGTTTATAAGATTCCCAGTCTGTGGTATTTTGTTACAGCAGCCTGACCACACTAAGACAGTTAACTTTGCATATAATACTCTGCTCCTAGTTTCAGCTAGGAGTAGGCTGACTGACTGCTGTTCTCTGCAGGTATTTAAACTGTTACTGACAATTTTTGCCCTTCCTCCATGTCTGATTTCTCACTGCACAAGGTGTCTGCTTTATCCATCATGGTCTTGTTGTGACCTTGGGATAATGTGCTACTGTCTTTGGGCACCACTGTGCTCAGTGCTCTGAGAGGATGCCCCAGGTCATTTTCCTCATGCTACACAGATAGCTCTATCCACTCTTGTCCTGACCACTGCTTTATTAAGACCTAATCTTTTCTCAGACATTGACCTTTTAAGAATAGCTTTATTGAGTGGATGGACCTAGAGTCTCTCATACAGAATGAAGTAAGTCAGAAAGAGAAAAACAAATACAGTATGCTAACGTATATATAAGGAATCTAAGAAAAAAGCTACTGATGAACCTAGATGCAGGGCAGGAATAAAGAGGGAGACATAGAGAATGGACTTGATGACATGGGGTGGGAGGGCGAAGCCGGGGTAAAGTGAGAGTAGCATGGACATATATACACTACCGAATGTAAAATAGTTGGCTGGTGGGAAGCAGCCGCGTAGCACAGGAAGATCAGCTCGGTGCTTTGTGATGACCTAGAGGGGTGGGATAGGGAGGGTGGGAGGGAGGCTCAAGAGGGAGGGGATATGGGAGCCTGTGTATGCATGTGGCTGATTCGCCTTGTTGTGCAACAGAAACTAACATAGTATTGTGAAGCAATTATACTCCAATAAAGAGCTATTTTAAAAATAGCTTTATTGAGGTATAATTTATGTACAATAAACAGCGCCTATTTAAAGTCAACTTTGACATATGTATACACAGTGAATCAAGATAGACGTTCCCGTTACCACCAAACGTTTCCTCTTGCTCCTTTGTAGTCCATCCTTCCTTCCATTTCCATCCTCAGGCAACCACTTATTTACATTCTGTCACCACAGAATAGTCTGAGATTTTTCTAGAGTTTTAAATAAATTGAATTGTAGAGTATGTACTTCTTACCAGTGTTCTTCCATTCCACCTAATGATTTTGAGGTTCATAGTTTGTTGCATTTATCAATCGTTCTTTCCCTAATATTGCTGAATAGTATTCCATTGTATGGATATATGACAATTTATTAATCTATTCACCTGGTCATGGACATTTGTGTGGTTTCCAATTTTTGCCTATTACAAAGAAAGCTGCCTTGAACATCCACGTTCAAGTCTTTGTGTGTACGTGTGTCATCTTCTCTCTTTGGTAAATATCTAAGAGTGGAATTACTGGGTAACATGGGACGTGTACGTTTAACTTTTCAAGCAACTGACAAACTGGTCTCCAACTGCTTCACATCCTCCCCAACACTTGGTATGGTGAGTTTTAAATTTTTTTAGCTTTTTTATTTTTATTTTTTCAAATTTATTTATTTATTTATTTTTGGCCACGTTGGGTCTTCGTTGCTGTGCGTGGGCTCTGGGCGGCCGGGCTTCAGTAGTTGTGGCACATGGGCTCAGTTGCTCCGGGGCCTGTGTGATCTTCCCCCACCAGGGCTCGAACCCGTGTCCTCTGCATTGGCAGGCGGATTCTTAACCACTGCGCCACCAGGGAAGTCCTTGGCTTTTTTATTAGTGTTTAGTGATTGGTATCTCATTGTGGTTTGATTTTTCATTTCCCTAATGACTAATAATGGTTGAGCATATTTTCATGTCATCTATGTAATTTCTTTGGTCAAGTGTCTATTCAAACTGGTTGCCCTTTTTATTAGATTGTTTGTCTTCTTATTATTGTATTGTAATCGTTCTTTTTGCCGCACCGCACAGCTCGTGGGATCTTAGTTCCCCCGCCAGGGATCAGTCCCATGCCCCCTGCAGTTGAAGCATGGAGCCTTAACCACTGGACTGCCAGGGAAGTCTCTGTAATAGTTTTTTAAAGATATATTCTAGATATGTCTTTCATCCAACATGTGTTTTGCAAATACTTTTACCCAATCTGCGGCTTGTCTTTTTATTTTCTTAAGTGTCCTTTAAAGAGCAAAATATTTTAATTTTGATGAGGTCTACTTTATCAATTTTTCTTTTATATTTTGTGGGGTTTGGGGGGGGTCTTATTTAAGAAATCTTTTCCTAAAACCTAGGTCATTAAGATTTTACCCAGTGTTTACTTCTAAAAGGTTATCGTTTTGTCTTTTACCTGTATGCCTATGATTTTGAGTTAATTTTTGTATTTGATGTAAGGTAAGGGTCAAGTTTTGTTTTAAAAAATATGCTTATCCAATGTTTTCAATACTATTTGTTGAAAATATTATCTCTTCTCCGTTGTATTGCCTTGACACCTTTGTCAAAAGTCAGTTGTCCATGTAGTTGTGAGTATATTCTGAACCCTCTGTTCTGTTCCACTGATCTCTAAATCTATCTTTATGCCAAGATCACACTGCCTGGATCATTGTTGCTCTATGCTAAGTCTTGAAACTAGGTAGTGTAAAGTTCTGCACCTTTGGTCTTTTTCAAAATTGTTTGGGCTGTCCTAAGCCTTTTGCAATTACAAACAAAAGAAGAGCAAAGAGCATTGCACTCACCATTCAAGTCTACAAAGATTAACCCGCTGCAGCTGCTGACCGACAGTGCACTTGGTGCTTCAGACGAAGAGATTAAAGGGATAACTGGGTGAAGCACCCTGTGCTTCAGACAGAGGAAATTAAAGATGATAACGGGGTACTCTGTTCTTTGGGCAAACAGGCCTTTAGATAGTTAAGATGCATTTCAGGAAGAATTTTAATGGACCTGCTTCTTGCACCTTCCCATACGTAGAAAAGCACTATATTCATTGAGTTGAGATATCTGTTTTTGGTGACTAGCAGTAATGTTTTCCCAAAGTGTATGCTGACTGCTTGTATTCCGTCGCACACACAAAAATCACATATAAACTAGCCTCTATCCCCGCTGTTTCTTTGGAGCAGTTCCTCAGAGCTATCTGAGAGGCTGTCTCCTGGGCTATACTCTTCAGTAAGACCCTGAACAAAACTTAACTCATAATTCTCACATTGTGCATTTTTCTTTCAGTCCACACATTTCTATAGAAATGTTGGACTCACCTTGTCAATTAAAAAAAAAAAAGGTACTGCTATGGCCTTTTTACTTTACTTCCTCACTTCCTCCCCCTCTCTGTTCTATAAAAGAAACTGGCATCCAGACCCCGATAAGATGGTTCTTGGGGACACTAGTCTGCCATCTTCTTGGTCTGCCAGCTTTCCGAATAAAGTCGCTATTCCTTGCCTCAAAAAAAAAAAAAATAGGTCCTGCTGTGACTTTATTGGGAATGCATTGAATATATAGATAAGTTTGGTAGAGTTGACATCTAACAATATTGCATTTTCAAATTTGTGAGCATGGTACATCTTTCCATTTATTTATGTATGTATTCTTTAATTTCTTTTGTAATTTTCAGTATACAGGTCTTGCATATCTTTTGTTAAATTTACTCCAACTACTTAATACTTTTTTCATGCTACTGTTAAGTATTTCATTTTTTTATGTTATTGTACACGGTCCTTTATGTTTTGTTTTCTTTCTCTTTATTTTTTCTTCCAGTTTTATTGAGACATAATTGACATAACAGCATTGTATAAGTCTAAGGTGTACAGCATAATGATTTGCTTTACACACATCATGAAGTGATGATCACAGTAAGTTTAGTGAACATCCATCATCTCATATAGACGCAAAATTAAAGAAATAGAAAAAAGTTTTTCTTGTGATGAGAACTCAGGATTTACCCTCTTAACGACTTTCATATATAACATACAACAGTGTGAATTCTATTTATTATGTTGTACATTATATCCCTAGTACTTATTTATCTTATAACTGCAAGTCTGTACGTTTTGACTGCCCTCATCCAGTTCCCTCTCCTCCCACCCCTACCTCTGGTGGGTACATGGTCCTGTTTAAAAATAATTCAATTGCTGGAAATCCATTGCTAGTATATGTAAGTGCAGTTGGTATTTTTATTGACCATGTGTCTTTCAATGTTGCTAAAATCGTTTATTAATTCTATAAGCTTTCTAAAAATAATTCCTTAGGATTCTTTTTTTTTTTTCCTTTTTTGTGGTACGCGGGCCTCTCACTGTTGTGGCCTCTCCCGTTGCGGAGCACAGGCTCCGGACGCGCAGGCTCAGCGGCCATGGTTCACGGGCCTAGCCGCTCCGCAGCATGTGGGATCTTCCCAGACCGGGGCACGAACCCACGTCCCCTGCATCGGCAGGCGGACTCTCAACCACTGTGCCACCAGGGAAGCCCTCCTTAGAATTTTTTACATAGATAATGAAATACTCAGCAAATAAAATTTTATGTCTTCTTTTCCTATATGTATTCCCTGAAAAAACTTTATTGTATTGTTGCACGTTTACTTTTTTAAGTAAATGCAGAAACTTTTTCCAGGGTGGCTGTTTAACAAGTTACACTCCCATTAGCAACATATGAGAGATCCACTTTCTATGCATCCTCCCCCAGTATTTGATGTTTTCACTAGTTTTAACTTTAGCCATCATAATAGGGTAAATTCATCTTTTTGTATAGATTTCCAGTTGTCTCAGCACCATTTGTTGAAAAGACCATCATTTCCCCATTGAATTGTCTTGGTACCCTTGTCAATATCAGTTGATCATTCTAATATACAAAATATATAAAGAACTCTTATAACTTAACAAAAAAAGACAACTCAATTTTAAAATCAGTAAAGGACATGAATAGACATTTCTACAAAGATACACAAATGGCCAATAAGCAAATGAAGAAATGTTCAACATCATTAGCCCTAGGGAAATGCAAATAAAAATTACAATAAGATACTACTTCACACCCACTAGGATAGCCATAATTTTTTAAAAAGGAAAATAACAAGTGTTGGAGAGGATATGGAAAAATTTGAATCATCTACACTACTGCTGAGAATGTAAAATGGTGCAACCTATGTAAAACAGCTTGGTGGTTCTAAGGTAAGCATAGAATTACCATGTGATCCAGCAGTTCCAGTCCTAGGTATGGATGCCCCAAATTGAAATCGGGTGTTTAAATAAAACTTGCACATGAATGTTCATAGTAGCAATAGTCACAATAGCCAAAAGCTGGAAACAATACAAATGTCCATCAACATATGAGTGGACAAACAAAATGTGGTATAGCCGTACAATGGAATATTATTCAGCCGTAAAAAGGAACACAGTACTAATACCTGCAACAGTCTGAGTGAACCTCCAAAACATTAGTTAAATTAAACAAGCCAGACACAAAAACTCACATATCGTATAATACCATTCTTATAAGATATCCAGAATAGGCATATACATAGAGACAGAAAGCCTATTTGTTGTTGCCAAGGACTGGGGTAGGGAGGGAATGGGGAGTGACTGCTTAATGGGCATGGCATTTCGTTTTGGGGTGATGAATTGTTCTGGAACTAGATAGTGGTGATGGTTGCACAACATTGTGAATGTACTTCATAGCACTGAATCGTATACTTTAACATGATAAATCTTATGTTATATGTATTTTACCACAATAAAAGAACAACTGATCATAAATGTAAGGATTTGTTCATAGTCTCTCAATCTGTTCCATTGATCTACACACCTACTTTGCACCAATACCACACTGTCTTAACTGTTGTGGCTTTATAAGTTTTGAAATAGGTAAGTGATTCAACTTTTTCAAAATGTTTTGGCTATTTAAGGTAATATACATTCCACATACATTTTAGCATCAGCTTTTCAATATCTATAGAAAAGTTAGCTGAGATTTTGATAGATACTGTGTTCAGTCTACAGATAAATTTGGGGAAGATTGCTATCTTGACGATATTCAGTCTTCTAATTCACAAAATGTCTTATTTATTTAGAGCTTTTATTTTCATTAAAAAAATTTTTTTAAGTATAGTTGATTTACAATGTTGTGCTAATTTCTGCTGTACAACAAAGTGACTCAGTTATACATATACATAATTTTTCATATTCTTTTTTTTCATATTCTTTTTCATTATGGTTTATCACAGGATATTGAATACAGTTCCCTGTGTTATACAGTAGGACCTTGTTGTTTATCGTCTTATACATACTAGTTTTGCATCTGCTAATCCCAAACTCCTGATCCTTCCCTCCCCTACCTCCCCCTCCCCCTTGGCAACCACAAGTCTGTTCTCTATGTCTGTGAGTCTGTTTCTGTTTCATAGATATGTTCATTTGTGTCGTATTTTAGATTCCACATATAAGTGATATCATATGGTATTTGGCTTTCACTTGCTGACTTACTTCACTTAGCAGGATAACTTCTAGGTCCATCCGTGTTGCTGCAAATGGCATTATTTCATTCTTTTAATGGCTGAGTAATATTCCATTGTGCATGTATGTATATATATATATATATATATATATATATATATATATATATATATATATACCAACTTTGCATTCCTGGTATAAATGCCACTTGGTCATGGTATGTATGTCTAGGGGGTTTGGACCAGGCCTTTCCGGGTCTCCCTACTTCCCATTCACAGAGGATGTGATCCATGAAGCAGAAAAAAGAGAATCATAGTGAGGAGGGTGCCGATCCCCCAGCTTCTTCTAGGGCTGTATCTCTGATCAAAAAGCCACACCTTCCATGCCAGTCTCCCATCCTCCCAAGGACCCCACAGAGGAGCCCCTCATCCCCTTGAAGCACACGCAGGGCATAGACCCCAGCCCATTTCCCTATGGCCACCAAATTGGCGCCCTCACCAATGATGGGAGGAGCCAGGATGTCCCCGCCCACCTCCTCTTAGCGGCCACAGGAGCCCACCCGCTGCACCCTCATTGGCTGGACGGCCACGGAGGTGGACCCTGCACATTGCGCACCCAGGGACTGGAGCATGGGGCCCATGTTACCTCCTAGGGTGGCAGTAGGGTCCCTTGGGGACACCGAGGCTGAGGACAGACAGCAGGAGGCTCAGGCCCTGAGAGGTCGCTGTGACCAGGGGGCATCCGCGAGGCAGCGGCGTCAGCCTCGTGCATCATCTCGTGTGGCGCGTGCCCAGGCTGCAGTGACCACGCTCAGGCCTCTGACCAGGGCGATGCCCGTCTTCTGGAGGAGGGGGACCCCACGGAGGGGGCGTGCCCCGGGCAGCCAGCGCTCCCACCAGGTACCTCTCAGTCCCCTTTCCCCCCCCACAGCACCCCTGGTCTGGGCGGCAGAGGCGGCTCCGTCTTGTGTGCAGGGGGTTTGGGGCGTCCCTAGTCCTCGAGAGCTGGGCCGGCACCACCCAAGCCCCAACTCTCCATCGGTCTCAAGTGCGGAAGACGGGGGCAGAGAAGGCCCACGGGGGCGCTTCCCAGCCCTGCATTTCCCCAGCTGCTCCTGCAGCAGATGCCTTTCCAGATTTCCCCTACGGTGCATCGGCCCGATCTGAGGGTGACTGATTATATTTCACAAACGCCCATGTATTTAAAACCAAGCGGAGGAATCATGTACCTGTCCCTGGTCGGAGGGCAGGGGCCGTGTTTAACTTGCTCACCTTTGTGCCCTAAAAACCTGCCCGGGAGTCTGGCACCTAGGGGATGACTCGGGGGACACTGAGAAGGCATCATTTTGTTGGTAGGGATCCTTTAAACTGAGGTTTGCTGGGTAGCGTGGTGTACCTGCTCTGGTTGCATTGATTCTCATGTGTGCTGAGCGCTCGTCTGTGCCCGGGCAGGAGTGGGAGGTGAGCACCTGACTTCACCCCAGACGCCAGGCAGGCTGGCCTCAGCACCAGGACAACTTGCATGCTCCTGGGTTCTAGGTTGTAAAAATAGAACTACCGTGTGATCTAGCAGTCCCACTTCTGGGTATATAGTTAAAGGATATGAAAACAGAATATCGAAAAAATATCTGCACTCCCATATTTATTGAAGCATTATTCATAATAACCAAGATATGGAAAGAATCTAAGAATCCATTAATGGATGAAAGGACAAAGGAGATGTGATATGTGTGTGTATATATATATATATATACACACAAACACACACACATACACGTAAACACACACATAGAGAAATTCTTTTCTTTTTTTTTGCCACATAGAATGTGGGATCTTAATTTCCTGACCAGGGATGGAACCCGCGCCCCCTGCAGTGGATAGCGGAGTCTTAACCACTGGACCACCAGGGAAGTCCCATAGAGGAATTTTAAAAATTTTTTATAGTTGATTTACAATACTGTGTTAGTTTTGGGTGTACAGCAAAGTGATTCATATATATTATATATATTCTTATAAGAATTATATATATAATTATATATATATTCTTTTCTTTGATTCTTTTCCATTATAGGTTGTTATAAGATATTTAATGCAGTTGCTTGTGCTATAAGGAAATCGTTGTTGTTTATCTATTTTATTTATGGTATGTGTACAACAGAGGAACATTATTCAGCCATGAGAAAGAAGGAAATCTTTCCATTTGTGACAATATGGTTGGGACTTGAGGGCATTATGCTAAGTAAGATAGGAAAAACAGAGAAAGAGATACTATCTGACATCACATTATGTAGAATGTAAAAAAGACAAAGTCATAAAAACAAAAAGTAGAACCATGGTTAACAGGGGCTGGGAGGTGGGGAAATTGGGGAAAGGTTATTTAAGGATACAAACTTGCAAACAGGAGATGAGTTCTGGGGATGTAATGCACAGCATAGTGATTATAGTCAACAATACGGTATCATAAACTTTAAAGTTGCTAAGAGACTAGATCTCAATTGTTCTCATAACACACAAAAAAAATGGTAATTATGTGATGTGATGGAGGTATTAGCTAACACTACTGGTGGTAATCAAACTGCAAAATATAAATGTATCAAACCAACACGTGTACAACTTAAAGGTAGACAATTTACATGTCAATTATATCTCAATAAAAAATTACTCCCCATAGTTTAAAACTACAAATGGCCAATGGACATATGAAAAATTTTAATCTTGATATGTATTGAAAGGCATGCAAAATAAAATATCAAAATAAACAATTTGGCTTATCCAATTGAGAGATTCAAAACCTGTCTTGAGACTTCGCTACAGGCAAAGGTGAGGAGCAGAAAGAAAGGAACCACGACTTTATCCCAGGACAACTGGAGAGTGGATTTAATTCTAGCCGTGAACTGGGGATGATGGGAAAGGAAGAGTTTGAGGGAAATGATGAGTTAAATGAAAGATTACACTGATCTTGAGGAGAGAGAAATGCACCCAGCTTGAGGCAGGAAAGGCAGTAACAGATTTTGAAACGTGTTGTGACCCACAATTGCCACCCTCGTCTGACAACAGTGTCACTCCCGAGTGGCATGAGCACAGTAACGTGGCACCGCTGCTCTGGAGGGTGTCAAACCCCTAAGGCGTGCCTACCCTGTGGCCCACGTGCAGGAGTGTATGGTAAGAGATCGACCATGACTGCAGCACAGCATTTATCCACAAGGACACCTGTCACCGCGTCATCAGTAAAACCCAATAAAAACCACAAAAGCAAACCAAAGCCAACAACAAGCTCAAACTCAACCCCCCAAACAAACAACAACAAAGGAAAACAAGCAAGAGGCAGTGCGAAATACATGATGAGAGCTTCATACCAGAGATACTCTGTGGCTTTGGAAGCAGAAGCGTACTTAATCACACAGGAAGGTGAGCAGGAAGTATTTATGTCATAACGTGACAAAAGTCATATGTTCCTAATTTTACGTATATAAAGGACATGCACACAAAGTGAAAATTCATCCGAAACTGGGCAGTTTCCCTCGGGGTGGGCTGGGCTGGGACTCTGTATGCCGTTTCTCTCTCTCGTGTTCTGACTGTATTGGGTTCTGACTGGCCCTCCTGGAACTGCCCTCTCAGCTGCTCTTTCGCCCTCCCCTGACTCAGTTGCTTGGATCCCAGTCAGTCTGCAGAGGTGGGAGGTTCGCAAGAAGACAGGTGGCCCCACCTCAGCGTGGCCCCAGCTGCTCCAATGGGGAGCTCCACGTTGCTAAGGCTCCCAGCTCCGCCCCCAAGCCCTGGGTTTCTTGTCTGTCCCCTGGCCCCTACCCAGAAAGACCAGGGTCGCCTTCAGACTGTGTCTTTGCACCACCCCTCCAGCCTAATTCCCTGCCCCTGCAAGAGGCACTGGGGCCTCAGGAAAGCAGCTTCTGCTTGGGCTTCTAGTTCAGACTGGGCTCCGAGACTCAGTTTCTCCAAAAAATGGGAATAACGGTGGTGCTGGTTTGCAAACTGGTCCTGTACACAGAAGGCAAGGAGAGACCTAGAAAGAAGCAGACCACTCCAGATTGGGAAGGGGGCACGGTTACTAAGCAAATGGACTTACAGATGAGGCTTGGCTTGAGTGCACAAGACAAGCAGATCTCCCCACCCACCTGCCAGAATCTTAAAAGTTTGTACAGAGGTCTTAATGGAATTCAGTCACGTATTCAGTCCAGATAGTCCCAGAGACGCCTTAGTCTCTCAAGGCCGCGTCCTCAAAAGGGCTCTGGCTGTGGGAACAGTGGGCAGAACATGCATCCCAAGGAGCGGGGAAGGGTGAGGAGCCACCGACGGCCTGAGGCCAGCTCGAGGTTCAACCTCAGTGACATCCTAGTGGTGACCTCCTCCAGAAGGTGGCCATGGGGATAAAGAGGTTAAGGCATGGTGCCTGGAGCTCGGCAGGCTCTCATCAGCTGTCAGTTTGTTTCCTTTCCTCATGGTGACAGGGCTGCTCTGGCTGAGACCTGGGGCCATTTGTTGAAGAGACATCCTCATACCGAAGGCCCACAGCACCCTGAAGGTTCCTTCCTGAAAATGCACGAGTGCCCGTGGCTGGCCTGGGGCTCCGCTGTGGTCAGTGGAAGAGCTGGGCTCAGCGCACAGGTCTCTGGTCTCCTAGGCACCCCTCTTAACCAGAGTGTGATGTGCCAGCCTGCCTGCCTCCCTCGCGGGGGAATACGGTCCTCCCTCATCACAGTCCCTTGGCCCCTGGGGGCTGGATCCTCTCTCCCATCTGGCTGTGCCAGGCTACCTGGTCCCTGAAGTGGGTGCAGAACCATCAGGGACTGAACAGGAACATCTGGACCAAGGGACGGGAAGCTCGGGGCTCTGGCTGGGACTGGGGTCTACCCCTCTCTCCTAGGGTGGCGGATGCTGGAAGAGGCCCTCTTGTCAAGTTACACTGACCCCTGCGGAGCTTTTGGCGACAGGTGTCTTACCCCAGGCTGTGGTCCTCGTGTGACCACACCCCGAGTCCTCAGGACACCCCTCTCCTGGGTCCTACGGGGCTGCATTCCTCCGAGGCGGGTGCTGCCCTCCCCTGCAGGTGCCCCTCCCCCAGCCCTCTGTCCTCGGCCCACCCTCCCCCTGCAGCAGCCTCAGAGCCCCCGCCCCGGCTTCTCTGCCCGGACAGCTTGCGTCTAAGGTGGGAGTAAGGGAGGCAGGTTTCCAGTCCCAGAGGTTGATCTCCAAAACTCAGGCACCACCTGGCCGGCTGGGAGGTGATGGAGACCCTGCCACCTGCGGCTGCGGAAGGGCCTTCGGGGACACAAAATGATCTGCAGACAGTCCATTCCACCTCACCTACCGCAGCCCACCCTCCGGGTTCAGCTGAATTACGCGCCTTCTAACACCAGCCTCTAAGATGAAGAAAAGGCCTAGGCGTTAGTTGATTCAAATAAAGTTTGTGAATGGGACAAAGTGCCACCTCTTGGGCCAGGCCTGTGCTGCTGCCTTCCCCTCACGGGAGCAGTGGTCCGGGTCAGCTCGGGTCTTGCCACATCTTCTGACCGGGCACCAGCCCCGCCCTCAGCCCCGCCCCCTTAGAGTCCTCGGGGTGCTCCCCTCCCCCAGCTCCCGGCCACCAGAGTGGGGTGAGCTCGCCGCCCCTCTCTCCTCCGAGGCGGCAGAAACAGGAGGCCTCCAGGTTTTATTAGATTGAACTCAAAGGACTTTCTTCTTAACTGAGACAGACAACAAGATTTGACAACACCCGAGACAAGAACATTTCTCTGACCAGACGCTGCTGCCCGGTGCAGAGTACATCACACACAGGAAAGTGGAAGTTGTCTTATTCAAGTCGGTGTCTGATTTTGTAAAAGCTCCACTGCCTGAGAAACAGACGGCAAATAAATAAAGTGCTCTGAGAGCCCGTCAAGCAGCAAGGGCCCAGTGGGGGAGACGAGGAAGAGGTGGGAAAGCAGAAGCAGCTAAGGACTCAGGGCCAGAACCATAAGAACAGCCGCGGCAGGAGCACATGCTAAGGACGCGTCCCCAGCCCCTCCCACGGCCAGCCCCTCAGAGCGCAGACAGCCCCAGCCAGGGCCACCGCCGTGCCCCTCCCACGATGGGTGGGAGGGGGTCTCTGAGCCCGGGCCCCGGGGCCTCCAGCGCGCATTCTCCCTGTTGGGAAGCAGCCCCAAGCAGCTCCGGCTGAGCTCGGAGCCCAGGGAGGAAAGGGCACCCTGCACAGCTCACCCTGCTCAACAGCTCCACGCCCGCTGCAACGCACAGCCACTCGTGTGTGTGCACAAGCACTCACACACACGCTCACACCCGCACGTTCACTCACACGCGCTCACACCCGCACACACTCATACATGTGCACTCACGCACGGGCACCCACGCGGTCAGCGAAGAGCCTCCCCTGTGCCATTCTCAGGCCCTCTCAGGCTGGCCCAGCAAGAGGCTGGAGCTGGGGATCGAGCCACCCGGAGGGTGAGAGCTGGGCTTGAAAGGGGCACGTCTGCGAATCAGCCCCAAAGAGGCCCCTCGTCCTCTGCTCTCCTCCCATGCAGCCCCGTGGCACAGTCTCTCAGAGGCTGTCCCCAGAGCTCCGGGGATGCAGTCCGCAGGCTGGCAGGCTCCCAGAAGTGGCCCTGGGTGGGCACAGTTGGGCTGGAGGAGGGCCACCAGGACCAGGGCTCCCGGGTGACTTGGCACAAGGAAGGAAGCCATCAGGCCCCATCAGTGGGCATCTGTGGGGGGGGCACGTGGTGGCCGCGGTGCAGCCTCCGGCCCCGGGGTGAGGCAGGCAGAGATCCTCACCTGGGACCCGGGCTCCAGCTGGGCAGCTGAGGAGGGCACACGGTGTGAGGCTCGGCCGCTCTGTCCTGGGGGCAACCAGGCTGCTCGGGTGCTCAGCCCCAGGAAGTCTGAGTGCATCGACCATGAGCAACCACCGCCCGAGCAGACGTGGGAGCGGCGCGGGCTGAGGGCCAGGCTCTCTCCTGCCTCCCCTCTGCACCGCTCCTGGGGCGCCAGGCAGCAGCGCAGCCAAGGCCTCCAGGACCAATGCAGGCCCATCCAGAGGAGACTCTCCCGTGCGATGCTGGGCCCAGGGGCCAGCCTGGGGACAGAGACATGGGGTCAGGCGTGGGTCTCAGCCCCACCCACCCACCACTGTCCCTTCCCCTCCTGGTGACACGGTCCCCAGGAGCCACCCATCCTCCCGTCCTGCCACCCAAACTGAGAGGGTTGTGCCACTCAACACTGAGGAGCCCTTGGTCCAGCCTTGGGTGGGATTTGCGGCAGGGTGGGGAGGTCCGGCTCTGTGGGTGAGGACCTTGCTCCCCAGGGGTGCTGGGACTCATCTCTCCCGTGCCCATCTCAGCTCAGACTGTCCCCCGGTCTTCCCTGTGACTTCCCATACACTCCACTTTCCCTACCATGGGCCCCTCTGTCTCTAGGTCCCCTGGGAGCCTCTGCTCCCTTCCCCCATCCCACGGTGCTAGGTCTTCCAGGAAAAGGTGGGAGAGTGCAGGCCCAGAGGCAGATTCGGCTCCACCACTTCTTACCTGTGTGACAAGGGCAAAGCGCTCCCCTCTCAGAGCCCCAGTAGGTGGGGAGGACAGAGCTCCCCCAGAGTGTCGCTAGGTCTGTCCTTCCTTCCCCACGCCAGAACCGGACCACTGGGCCACCCCACCCCTCGGGGTCTCTGCCTGGTCCCTTCCTGTCCTCGTGGGTCAGGCCCTTCTCTAGGCTGCTCCCCAGGCACCTCTAGGGTCAGGGTCAGGGTTAGGGTTAGGGACTCTCTTGACAAGACCAGAGAAGGGGCAGGTCACTTCCTATAACACCAGTTCCTGAGACAAAGAAAGAGATGGGGACTTGAGAGCTGCCTCCCCACCCAGAGAGGTCCCTGTCTCGCCAAGTGTCACCTCCTCTACAAGCCCCTTCTCCATCTCCCCTCCATCCCAGCCTGAGAGCTGCCCTCCGCTCAAGGAGATCCCCACTTTCCCAAATCCTCTGGGACATGGGGGCTGCTGGAGGCCGTCCAGGGCTGTGGCACCGGGAGGGCACGGGGAGGAGCTGGAGGGAGCGTGGCTGCGATGGCGGGAGGGCCGGGGAGGAATGCACCTTTCCTGCTCTTCCGTGGCCGCAGATGCGGAGCTTTGGAGGATGCCCCAGGAGAGCGGAGAGGGGAGCAACAGGGCCAGCAGCAGCAGGCAGAGAGCAGTCCCCCGGCCGCAGAGACCAGGCAGGGGGCCGGTTTGCAAAGCGCTGAGAAACAGATAGACCTGGGCTTTGGCCAAGAACACAGCCACCCTTCCAGGCTGCCCCCCAGCGTGTAGAGGACAAGGGTAGCAGCATCTTTTCTCCTCTAGGGCCTTCCCTGGGCCTCCCCTGGGCCTCCCCGAGCCCATTTCCCTCCACTCCCCCGTGTTCAGGTGACACCACTGGGGCCGTGGCCGGGAGGTGATGGGCTGACCCTCCAAGATGCCGAGGCCGCCGCCTCTCACCCCCATCTTGGAAATACGACAAGGGACTCCGGAGGGCATGCGCCCGCCCTGCCTTGCCTGCTCGCGGCTCGGCAGCTTTCCGGGCTGGCTTTCTCGGGCCCCTTCCACGTCTCCCCGAAACCACCGAGGGGCCCGGACATCTACATGTCATGGCAACCGCCTCCCTCCAGCCCGAAGTCCAACCTCTGGCCTCCTACCTCTTTGGTCAGGGCCAGTCATTCACGTTCCTGCTGCAGAATTTCTTCCTTCTGCTCCCCACTTCGCCCAAGGTGAGGCAACAGGTCGGCCGCACTCAAGTAATTTTCTCGAGTTCGATGGAAAGGGCCCGTTTCGCGAGTTTCTGTGCAGTTCGTCACCGGCCGCGACGTGGGTGACCAGAGCCGGGGCTTGGGGCTCGGTGGCCATGACCTCCGCCGAGGTCTAGGGTCCGGGGGCCCGGGCCGCCCCTTCTCCTTCCCCCGCCGCGTCCCGGCGGCCCTGGGCCCCGCGGAGCTTCATGCCGGCGCCCCTGCCGTCGCGGCCGCGCGGTGGTTGCGGGCGCTCACTCGATCCGCACCTGCAGGCGGACGTTGAGCATCACCGAGGCCACGATGTAGAAGTAGGGGAAGTTCATGCGCAGCCGCCAGGCCAGGTCGAAGAAGGTGATCAGCGTGCGCGTGAGCCCCTTGCAGAAGGCGCCGTACGAGCCGCGGGCCGCAGCCGAGCGAGACAGCCGCACAGCCAGGCCCGACATGGCAGCCGCCGCCGCCGCCGCAGACAGGGCCGCCGACGCTGCCATGGGCCCGGCCCGGCGCACACCCCGCCGACCGATCGCACCGCAGGCGGGCGGGCAGGTGGAGCCGAGGCCTTGAGCCGACGGCCAGCAGCCCTCGCGTACCGTCCGGCTCTCGGTCTCGCCTACGCGGCTGGGCTCCAGCTGCAGTGGTAGCCACAGCCAAGTCTCCGCCTCAGCCGCCCAGGGACAGCCTCGCCCCCTCGCCTGCTCCCGGAGTTGCGGCCGCTAGCGTAGCTCCGCCCCTAGCATGGTCACGCCCCTTGCCGGGCGCCATAGAGCTGCGGGCGCGGACTCAGCCCCACCCCCAGACCCGTCCCCCGGGAAGCCCCGCCTCCTCCCGGGCTGCCAAGAAGAGAGCCCAGAGGGCCTTGAGTGCTTTGGAAGGCAGTGCTGTCCTGGGATTCTTTTGCAGAATGTGCTAGAGCAGGGGCAGTGGAGGCCCGGAGGGTCTGGACCGCTGGGCTTATTCTGCACAGAAGGTCCACCCTGAACGCTCTGCCCGTTTACACCATCCCCTCTCCCTCCCTGTCTCCACAGAAAACTGGGCCAGCCAACCCACTGTACTTTTTCTTAAAAGTATTTATTTATTTGGTTGTGCCGGGTCTTAGTTGCAGCAGGCGGGCTCCTTAGTTGTGGCATGCAAATTCTTAGTTGCGGCATGAATGTGGGATCTAGTTCCCCGACCAGGGATGGAACCTGGACCCCCTGCGTTGGGAGTGTGGAGTCTTATCCACTGTGCCACCAGGGAAGTCTCACTCTGTACTTTTCTTTAATTCACATTTTTCTGGTAACTCTGCACTATAGAGTTTCACCAAACCCACATGCACATTTTTCCCCCTTTCTGGTATATTTGCTGGTGTTGTGTATTTCTTTATTCATGAATTGCCCCATTGTCCTTCCCTTTTACCTGTAGGGGAGGAAAGACTTTCCCTCTACCCTCCTAGATTCAATATGTCAATATATACACTTCCTAGGTCAATGAAAAAAACCGACAACAGGCAGAGTAACAGGAGAAAAGGTATACATATTTATTAATTTTTAATGTTATTTGGGCGATGGCGTCATAAGAAAATAAAGAATACCCAGACAGGCAGTGAGATTTGAGATCTTATATGCCACCTTAACAGGGGAAGGGGAGGTAAGATGTAGGCAATCTAGGGAAGAGTAAATGATTTGTAGAAAGTTGGATGACATCTTAGAAGCATAGATGGGAGATTTCACAGTTTGAGACAGAGTTTGTCCAGGTGTGGTGTTGACATCTAGTTCTTCTCCTGTGGTAAGAGTCAATCCTCCCTGGTTGATGAAACTTCCAAGGAGGGGATTTATGACAGAGTTCCTTTTAGAAGCTCTGTCTTTAAGCAGATAAGGGGATTTCAGAGAAAGCTGTTTTTTCAGATGACTTCAGCTAAAGATAATCAGTATAACCGAAGTGGCATATTTTGGGGTGGCATGTACTGAAGTCCTTCATACCCTACAGTGATTTCTAAGCACTTCTCTTAATCTATTGTTTGTCCTGGATACTGCACAGAATCTCTCAGGTTGTCATTTGCCCTCGTTCATGGCATTTCTTGCTGGTGTGTTTAAAAGCCCTTTCATGGTTTCATCTCATCTTTATTGTAAGCCAAGTCCAACCCAAACTTGATCATGTTTTCAAGACTATTTAATGAAGTGGAAAAATGCTCATGTTTCCTTATAGTTGTAACTTTTAAAAAACTGTCTGCAAGAGGTAGAGTCACCACGACCCCATCCCAGTTTCACAAGGAGGGCTGACCTGAGTATTAAGGCTTTCTCAAAGTGCCTGTTCACCATCACATTTGAACATCTCTATGGCATCTGTGTGACTGTTTAAGAAACCCAACAGATTCGTATACACTGATTGGGCAATTGTCCTACCTACATGGTCAAGGAGAAAAAGGCAAACCTGAAGCATCAAGGACACTGAAAGAGGTGGTACAGAGCGGAACTAATCGCTGGTTCAGTTTACCACACATATGCAAATTCTATATTTGTGTAAACCTCCTTCAGAAGTGAAAGGGAAATAAGGACATTCTCAGATGAAAGGAAATTAAGAGAATTTTTCATCAGCAGACCTACACTTAAAGAATGGCTAAAGAAAGTTCCCTAGACAGAAAGAAAATGATACGTGAGGAGGATGGCTTGATCGTTGAAGCAAAAATTATGTCATCTGCTGCCATTTATTACATATGGTGGGTATTGATCTTTTTTTTCCCATCCAGATATTTGGCTTCAGAAAAAATCAGATTAGGAAATGCTTATAAACAAGCTAGTGTTTCTGTTTTTAAATAACAGTTTCATTGAGATGTAATTCACATAGCATAGAATTCATCCTTTTAAAATGTGCAGTTCAATAGTTTTTAGTATATTTACAAAGTTGTGCAACCAGCACCACTATCTAATTTTAGATAATTTCCCTCACCCCAAAAAGAAACCCTGTACCCCTTAGCAGTCAAACTCCATCACCCCCTTCTCCTAGGCCCTGGCAACCACTAATGTACTTTCTATTTTTGTGGATATGCTTATGCTGGACGTTTCATATAAATGAAATCATACACTATGCGGCTGTCCATAACTGGCTTATTTCACTTAGCGTAAAGTTTTCAAGGTTCATCTTGTTGTGACCTGTATCAGTATTTCATTTTTCATGGCTAAATAATATTCCATTGTACGGCTAGGACAAATTTTGTTTAGCCATTTATCAGCTGAAGGATATTTGGGTTGTTTCCACTTTGGGGCTGTTACGAATAATACTGTTAGGAACACTCATGTACAAAGTTTTGTGTGGACATACGTTTTCATTTCTCTTGGGTATATGCCTAGCAGTGGAATTGTTAGGCCATATGGTAACTCTATGTTTAACTTTCTAACAAACAGTGAAAGGGTTTGCCAAAGTGGATGCACCATTTAACAATCCCACCAACAATGTAAGAGGGTTATAGTTTCCCCCATATCCTGCCAGCACTTGTTCTGCCTGTGTTTTTTATTATAAACATCCTAGTGACTGTGAGGTGGCACCTCATTATGGTATTTACTTTTATTTCCCTAATGACTAATGATGTTGAACATGTTGTCATGTGCTTGTTGGCCACCTTTGGAAAAATGTCTATTCAGACCCTTTGCTGATTTTTTTTATTGTAGTAAAATAGATGTATCATATATGACGTAATAAGAAAGATATACTTGGTCTTTGACCGTGGTTCCTGACACTGAGCTCCCAAAACTCTTATAATGTCCTGGATGATAGGGGTGCTAGAAGCATCTTATTCAGAGTGCCTAAATCCCTTTCTGGGGTAATAGGAGTGTCTTTCATTCTAATGAGGTGACCCTTGGTGGGCTCCTGGGTAGTTTCAGGATGGGGGCTGGTCCCCAGAAGGACCAAGTAATGATTAAAAGCTTAGTGCTTTCAGCCCCAAGGGGAGAAGAACCTGTCCATGTGTTGGAAGGATGGCACACCACAAACTCCACAGGGACACAAACTCCTGTGCTCGAGACCCTTGCAGACCTCTCCCTGAATACTTCTTCACCTGGCTGTTCCCTTGTATCCTTTATAATACCCTTTATAATAAGCTGGTAAGTGTAAGTAGTGTTTCCCTGAATTCTATGACCTGTTACAGCAAATTGTCAAACCCGAGGAGGAGATCATGGGAACCCCTGATTACAGCCACACTGTAAAGAAGTGTAGGGAACCTGGGAACTCATTACTTGTGATTGGCATCTGAAGTGGGGGCAGTCTTATGGGACTGAGCCCTTAATCTGTGGGATCTGTGCTAACTCTGGGTAGTTAGTGTCAAGATTGAATTAAATTGTAGGGCAACCAGTTGGTGTCCACAAAGAACTGGAGAATTGCTTGGTGTAGAAAACCCACACATTTGGTGCCAGAAGTATTGCGAGCAGAGAAAGTTTCCCTTTACATAAAATTTACCATTGTAAAGTGTAGAATTCAATGGCATCAAGTACATTCACAAAGTTGTGTAACCATCACCACTATCTAGTTCCAGAACTTTTTCTCACCCTAAATGGGAAACCCCATACCCACTAAGCAGTCACAACTCGTCCCCACTTCCCCCTGTCATCCCCTGGCAACCACTAATCTGCTTCCTGTCTCTGTGGATTTGCCTGTTCTGGAAATTTCATGTGAATGAACTCACCTAGTATGTGGCCTTTGTGTCTGGCTTCTTTCATTTAGCATAATGTTTTTAAAAATCATCCATGTTCTAGCATATATCAGTACTTCATTTCCTTTTATGGCTGAATAATATTCCATTGTATGGATAGATCACATTTTGTTTACCCATTCATCCATTGAAGGACATTTGTGTTGTTTCAACTTTTTGATTATTGTGAATAATGCTGCTATGAACATTGGGTACACGTATTTGTTTGGACATCTGTTTTCAATTCTTTCGGGTATACGCCTTGGAGAGGAATTGCTGGATCATATGGTAATTTTATGTTTACTTTTTGAGGAACTAGGGAACTGTTTTCCACAGTAGCTGCACCTCATCCTCCCCTCCCGCCATTCACCCCTTAGCCTCTGGAAGGTCTCATGCTGTAAAGGACTTCCCCTTACATGCAAATCTGTCATAGCGTTGCCCAAATGAAACTCTTGTACTACTTCCTCGTGGTCATATTTGCCCCTTGATTAACCCCGTAATCCTTCAAATTCACTACCATTGGCCCCCATACCTGCTGGTTCTGCATCTGCACATACGGAGGGCTGACTGTATTCACTGTACATAGCACACTAGAGCATCCATGGATTTTGGTACGGGGGAGGGTGTGAGGCTCCAGGAACCAACTCCACGCAGATACAGAAGGACGACTGTATATTGTCCCAGTCCAGATTTGTTTCGGGGAGACTTTAGTGAAATGGGAGAGCTGCTGGAAAAACTGCACCCCAACATGATCCTGCCCCCGAAAGAGACACTCAGCGCTCCGCTCTTGCCTCTTTGACGGCACTCCATGGCCTCCAGCAAAGGAGCATTGCAGCTGGAGGAAGGAAAATGCCCTTGCTTCAGAAGCTACTGCATATCGGCTCTTCATAAATCAGCATTTTCCAAATCAGCCTGGATTCCCAGACACTGTGCTTAAGGGCACCCAGCACTCAGGCTCTGCCCGCCAGGATCGCCCTCCCACCCCCCTATATAGTACTCTGTGCCGCAGACGTGGGACTTTCTGTTGTCTCTTGGAATGCAACAGCCAGTGCAGTTTCTTCTGTCTAGCCGCAGAATCTGTTGAACATCCATTTCCTTTCCAGAACTAATGACTTTTGTTTTTCCATCCCAAGAGAACTTTGAACCCAGGAAGGTGGCCACTGCAATCCATGGAGGGGATTGTATAAGTCATTTTATATGTCTGTTGCTAATATTTTGTTTGAGGTGAGAGGAGAACCTTCTTCTTTGTTGAGTTTTTAAGACATTTTTGTAAATGTATTTAAAAATTGTTGCCTACCAGCTGTTAAAACTCCAAACTCTGCTGGGTTGTCACAGACTCAGTTCCCCGTTTGTGGCCAACGCTATCGGGCAACTTGTCTGTGGGAGTAATTCAGAATTGGGCCCAAAGAATTTGTATTAGCCTCATTTTTCTTCTTCAGGTACCATGCTGGCCGCCACACAAGAGAGGCATAGTGGTAGTGGTGTCAGATTTCTACCAAGTCATCAAATATTTCCATTTAAAGAATTTGATCATCATATTCACGTTGCATTCTTGTCTTTTAGTGTGTTTACAATTTTCAACAGCGATACTGAAGGGTAATCGGCATCTAAAATCCAGTAGTTTTCAGGGGAGGGGGCTAAGAGTTGTGAATGGTCCCTGTTGCATGGACTTTCAGGGAAGAGGGCTAAAAAGGAAGTTGAAACTGGGGCTCTGGGACAGGTTAGGTGGGGGTCTGTAGACTCAGTTAATCTGAACTCACAGTCTTCATTATTATTTAACTGGGAACTGCAATTCACATGTTGGACCCCTAGCCAAGGAAAAGGATTTTTGAATAAAGGAATATATTGACCATCATGATTACATTAAAATGAGAAATATTATTCTGTCAAAAAAAAATCCAAAATCTCAGGGCATACATCAAGCTGGTGAAAATATTCACAAATACAGCAGACAAAAGGCTGACATCTTTCCTGTGTAAGAAACTCCTATGAATCGATTAGATAAACAAAGGACATGAACAGGCAATTTACAACATGGGAACCACAACTAGTTTACAGACATGGAAAAATGTTCAGGCTCTCTGGTACAAAGGAAATTCAAATTCAAACAGTAATGAGATACTCTTTTTACCTATCTAATTAACACAATTAAAAAATATATACCACCATCACCAACCAAAAAAGAATACCTAGTACCCAGTGGTGACAAGGGTGTGGTATATAACATAATTCTCATACATTATTGGTGGGAATGTAAATTTGAATAATCCTTTTGGAAATAAACTAGGTAATATAAAGAGAACCATACAATTTTTATATCTTTGACCCATAATTTCCTTTTCTGGGAGTTTACTGGAAAACATAAACCTATATATGTGCTATGGACTATTTTCTCCCAAAATTGTGTTTCCTCCAAATTCATATGTTGAATTTCTAACCCTCATGTGATACTATTTGAAAGATAATTAAGTTTATATGAGGTCATGAGGGTGGGACCTTCATGATGGGATTAGTACCCTTGTAAGAAGAGATACCAGACAGCTTGTCTTCTTTCTCTTTCCCCATCACGTAAAGACACAGCCAGAACGCACCTGTCAACAAGCCAGGAAGACAGTTCTCATCAGAAATCAACCATATTGGCACCTTGATCTTAAACTTTTAGCCTCCAGAACGGAGGGAATATTAATTTCTGTCGTTTAAGCCACCTGGTCTATGATATTTTGTTATGGCAGCCCAAGCTGACTAAGACAACATGACTTTCATTCATTCATTCATTTATCTGTTTATTCAACAAATATTTATTGAGAGTCTGCTATACCCTAGGCACTATGTTATGTGCTGAGGGCACCATGAGGAATCAGGCAGGCATGGTCCTTGCCCTCATGGAGCTTACCGTGTAGTGGAAAGACACACATGAAACAGAAAACTATGGAAAATGCCATGGAGGAAAAGTACAGAGCACTATGAGAACATACACTGTGGGATTGACTGGGGTTATTTACACAAGCAGTGAATTGAAAACAACCTGAAGATCCATATAAAACAGATTGATTCAAGAAGTATCAATGCATCCACTTGGAGGATTACTACAAAGACATTTAAAAGTCCTTTAATAGTGATGGAAAATTGCTAAAAGAAAAAAAGGATAAAAATTGAGGACCTAGGAGGGTCAGATCAAGATGGCAGAGTAGGAGGACATGGAGCTCACTTCCCCCCACAAACACATAAAAAATACATCTACATGTGGAATACTTCTCACAGAAAACTAACTCGAAACTGGCAGAAGAACTCTTACACAACAAAAGCTGCAAAAAATATTTCCATGTAACAGGGTAGGATGGAAAAAAAGGCATAGGGTCAGGATCTCTGCCCCTGGGAGGGATCTGCAAGGAAGAGAAGGTCCAGAACCTCACCCTGGGGAGCAAGTGGGTTGAGCCACAGACCAGACATCCCAGGCCTGGGGTCCTGTGCTGAGAAGACAAGCTGCCTTCACTGCTGGGAGAACCACTGGGACAGATAGAAGGGCTGGAGAAGCCAAGATTCTACTTGCAAAGGGTGTGGGGTACTGACTTACCAACAAACAGGACAGAGAAAGCCATGCACTGTCAGCTGCCACCACGCTGCACTTCCCCATTCCAAGGGGGCAAACACCCCAGTCCTGCTCACTTCACACCGCAGCTTGGTGCAGGTTCTGGGCCAGCTGGGCCCTGGGAAAAGACTATGTCTAGCTATGCAGATACAGCCCTGAGGCCTAGAGTGTTGTCCAGGTGGGGTGACGTCAGCCAGTGTTGGCAGTAGCTTAATCAGAAGCTCAGATCTCTGATGGCAGCACAACCACTTCAAATCCTGCACCCACAATGCCCCGACCCCCAGCCCCAGCCTAGCAAACAGTCCAGCCCCACCCACTCCACATCACAGCCTTGCACTAGATCTGAGACAACCGCAACAGGAGAAAGGATGCAACCTTGGGCTGCATCTGGGCAGAGCAGCAGATGCCAACACAGGCAACACACCGCCTTCTGTGAGCACATGAGCCTCACTTACTTCAACACTCCCCTCCTTCGGGGCAAAATATGCACTCAAAGGAAACAGAGCCTGCTAGAGCCCAACCCTCAGGTCTTCTGCTCCAGCAACTGGGGAGCAGACCTGGCCCCTAACTGGGTGACAACAGCCATGGAGCAGAGAGGAAGTGCCACCTCATACCCTGCACAGGCTTTAGATCCCCCAACACTAACCACATCCCCTATCAAGGTGGTAGCAGCCAGCACACACTGAGGAGAGGCATGGTTGGCATCCACATCAAAAACAGCCCTTGCACTAAATACACTGGACACATGCAGCCTACACAAGGATGCTCCCACATAAAAACACCCTTTTGCAACCACGATACATAAATGTTTCTCCTAAATCCATAGACACGGAGAAAGTTAAGTAAAATAAAAAGGCAGAGGAACTACTCCTAATTAAAGAGCAAGAGAAAACCCCTGAAAAACTAAATAATGAAACAGAGATCACCAGTCTACCAGACATTGAATTAAAAAAAAAAGAGGCAATAAAAATGCTAACTGAATTAAGAAGATTATCGATACAAATGCAGATCATTCTAACAAGGAGCTAGAAACTATGAAGATGCCCAAATCAAAAATAGATAATTCAATTTCTGAGATAAAAAGCAATCTAGAAGCAATAAACAGCCAACTAAATGACACAGAAGAACAAATAAGTGATCTCGAAGATAGAATAATCAAAGTCACCCAATCAGAACAGCAGACAGAAAGACAAATTAAAAAAATGAAAGCAACAAATGAGACCTATGGGATAATATAAACATGCCAACCTACACATATAGGGGTTCCAGAAGTAGGAGAGAGAGAGAGAAGGGGATCGAAAATGTATTTGAAGAAATTATGGCTGAAAGCTTCCCAAACCTAAAGAAGGAAACAGATATCCAAGTACAGGATGCACAGAGGACCCCAAACAAGATGAACCCAAACAGACCCACATCAAGACACATCGTAATTAAAATGGCAAAAGTTAAAGAAAGGATTCTAAAGGCAGCAAGAGGGAAAAAAAGAGTCATTTACAAGGGAACCCCCATAAAGCTATCAACAGAAACTTTCCAGGCCAGAAGGGAGTGGCATGATATATTCAAAGTCTTGAAAGGGAAAAACCTGCATGCAACCTAGGATACTCTACCCAGCAAGATTACCATTTAGAATAGAAGGACAGATAAAGAGTTTCTCAGACAAGCAAAAACTAAAAGAATTCAGTAATACTAAACCTACCCTAAAAGAAATATTGAAGAGCCTTCGCTAATCGGAAAAGAAGCAAGGAACTGTAGGAAAGGGAAAAATCCCAATAGGAAAGGCAAATATATAGTAAGGACTGAAGATCATTTAAATAAACCAGTATGTATATTTTTAAAAATTGTAAAAGTGACTATAACTAGAGTAAACAGTAAAAGGATAAGCATGAAGATAAAAATAGGACATCAAAAGCACAAAATGTGGGGGATGGGAGTAAAAATGTAGATATTTTCAAATGTGTTTGAACTTAAATGATTATCAGTTTCATGCAAGTAGATATAGTTGTGGGTGAACATACATGGTAACCACAATTCAAAATCCTTCAATAGATTCACAAAAAACAAGAAAAAAGAGCTCAAGCATACTACAAAAGAAAATCATCAAACCACAATAGGAAAAACAAAAAGAAGAAGAAATAAACAAAGAAGAACTACAAAACAACTGGAAAACAATGAATAAAGTGGCAATAAGTACATACCTATCAATAATTACGTTAAATGCCAATGGACTAAATGCTCCAATCAAAGGACATAGAGTGGCTGATTGGATAAAACAAAAACCTTCAATATGCTGCTTATATGGGACTCACTTCAGGGCAAATCACACACACACACTGAAAGTGAGGGGATGAAAAAACGTATTTCATGCAAATGGAAATGACAAGAAAGTGGGGGTACCAATACTCATATCAGACAAAATAGATTTTAAAACAAAGGCCATAAAGAAAAAGAAGGACGTGACATAATGATAAAGGGATCAATACAAGAAGAGGATATTATACTTGTTTATATGCACCCACTACAGGAGCACCTAAATATACAAAGCAAGTACTAACAGACATAAAGAGAGAAACTGGCAATAATAAAATAATAGTGGGAGAGTTTAACACTCCACTTAGATCAATGGACAGAGCATCCAGACAGAAAATCAGTAAGGCAACAGAGGTCCTAAATGAGACAATAGACCAGTTGGACTTAATTTATATCTACAGGACACTACATTCCAAAAAAGTGGAATACACATTCTTTTCAAGCGTGCATGGAACATGCTCCAGGATAGGCCACATATTAGGTCACAAAACAAACTGCAATAAATTTAAGAAGATAGAGATTATATCAAGCATTTTTTGCAACCACAATGGTATGAAACTAGAAATCAACTACAAAAAGAAAAACAGGGAAAAAACAAACATGTGGAGACTAAACAATATGCTACTAAAAAGAAAAAAACCAATGGATCAATGATGAAATTAAAGAATAAATCAGAAAATGCCTCCAGACAAACAAAAATGAAAACACAACTTTACAAAATCTATGGGATGCAGCAAAAGCGTTCTAAGAGGGAACTTCATAGCGATGCAAGCCTTCCCCAAAAAACAAGAAAAACCTCAAATAAACAATGTAAAAGAATTAGAAAAAGAAGAACAAACGAAGCCCAAAGTCAGCAGAAGGAAGGAAATAATGAAGCTGAGAGTGGAAATAAAATAGAGATAAAAAAACAATAGAAAAGATCAATGAAACTAAAACCTGGTTTTTTGAAAAGATAAACAAATTAACAAACCTTTAGCCAGACTCACCAAGAAGAAAAGAGAGAGGACCCAAATTAACAAAATAAAATTTGTCCAAAATAAAATGGAAAATTCATAGAAACATCCAGCCTACCAAGACTGAGTCGAGAAGAAACAGACAATGTGAACAGACCAATCACTAGAAGCAAGATAGAATCTGTAATTTAAAGAACTCCCTGTAAACAAAAGTCCAGGACCAGACAATTTCTCTGTGGAATTCTACCAAACATATAAAGAAGAACTTATGCCTATCCTTCTCAAACTATTCCAAAAGATTGAAGAGGAAGGGACACTCCCAAATTCATCCTATGTGGCCACCATTACCCTGGTACCAAAACCAGACAGAGACACTACAAAAAAAGAAAATTATAGGCAGATATTTTTGATAAGATGCAAAAATCCTCAACCAAATATAAACAAACTGAATCCAACAACACATAAAAAAGATCAGACACCACAACCAAGTTGGATTCATCCCAAGTTCACAAGGATGGTTCAACATACACAAATTAATCAATGTGATACGCCACAATAACAAAAGGAAAGACAAAAATCACATGGTCATCTCAGTAGACACAGGAAAAGCATTTGACAAAATTGAACATCCATTCATGATAAAAACTCTCATCAAAGTGGGTATAGAGGGAACATATCTCAATATATTAAAGGCCATTTATGACAAACCCGCAGCCAACATAATACTCAACAGTGAAAAGCTGAAAGCCTTCTCACTAAATTAAGGAAAAGACAAGGATGCCCACTCTCACCACTTCTATTCAACATAGTATTGGAAGTCCTAGCCACAGCAATCAGACAAAAAAAAAAAAAAGACAGAAAGAAAAGAAATAAAAGGCATCCAAATTGGAAGGGAAGTGTTAAAATTGTCATTATACACAGATGACATGATACTCTATATAGAAACCCCACAAAAACTATTAGACTGATAAATGAATTCAGAAAGGTAGTAGGATACAAGATTAACATACAGAAATCTGTTGCATTTCTTTACACTAACAATGAAATATCAGAAAGAGAAAGTAAAATTCCTTTTTTAAAAAAAATACCTAGGAGTAAACCTGACCAAGGAGGTAAAAGACTTATACACTGAGAACTATGAAACATTGATAAAGGAAATTGAAGATAATTCAAAGAAATCCATGTTTTTGGATTGGAAGAATTAATATTGTTAAAATAGCCATACTACCCAAAGCAATCTGCAGATTCAATGCAATCCCTATCAAATTACCCATGACGCTTTTCGCAGAGCTAGAATAAATAATCCTAAAATTTATATGGAACTATGAAGACCCAGAATTTCCAAAGCAATCCTAGAATAAAGAACAAAGCTGGAGGCATAACCCTCTCACTTCAGACAATACTACAAAGCTACAGTAGTCAAAACATCATGGTATTGGCACAAAAACAGACATATGAATCAGTGGAACAGAATGGAGAGCCCAGAAATAAACCCACACACCTCTGGTCAATTAATCTTCAACAAAGGAGGCAAGAATATATAATAGGGAAAAAGACATTCTCTTTAGCAAGTGGTGCTGGGAAAGCTGGACAGCCACATGTAAATCAGTGAAGTTAGAACCCTCCCTCACACCACAAAAAAATAATCTCAAAATGCCTTAAGACTTAAATATAAGACATGACACCTTAAAACTCCTAGAAGAGAGCATAGGCAAAACATTCTCTGACATAAACCCTACCAATGTTTTCTTAGGTCAGTCTCCCAAGGCAAAAGAAATAAAAGCAAAAATAAACAAATGGGACCTAATCAAACTTATAAGCTTTTGCACAGCAAAGGAAACCATAAACAAAATGAAAAGACAACCTACAGACTGGGAGAAAATAGTTGAAAATGATGCGACCAACAAGGGCTTAATTTCCAAAATAAGCAAACAGCTCATATAACTCAATATCAAAAAACCCCAAACAACCCAATGAAAAAATGGGCAGAAGACCTAAATAGACATTGTACAAAGAAGACATACAGATGACCAACAGGCACATGAAAAGATGCTCAACATTGCTAATTACTAGAAAAATGCAAATCAAAACCACAATGAGGTATCACCTCACCCGCCAGAATGGCTATCATCAAAAAGTCTGCAAATAACAAGTGTTGGACAGGGTGTGGAGAAAAGGGGACACTTGTACACTGTTGGTAGGAATGTAAATTGGTGCAGCCACTATGGAAAACAGTATGGAAGTTCCTAAAGAAAAACTAAAAGTAGAGCTACCATATGATCCAGTAATTCCACTCCTGGGTATATATCCAGAAAAAAAAGAAAACTCTAATTTGAAAAGATACATGCACCCCAATGTTCATAACAGCACTATGTACAATAGCTAAGACATGGAAGCAACCCAAGGGCCCATCAACAGACGAGTGGCTTAAGAAGATGTGGTACACACACACACACACACACACACACACACACACGCACACACACATAATGGAATATTACTCGGCCATAAAAAGAAGGAAATTCTGCCATTTGCAGCAACATGGTTGGAACTAGAGAACATTATACTAAGTGAAATAAGCCAGACAGAGAAAGACAAATATTGTATGATATTACTTATATGTGGAACCTAAAAAATAATACAGATGAATGTATGTACAAGACAGAAACAGACTCAAAGACATAGAAAACAAACTTACGGTTACCAAAAGGGAGCAGGAGGAGGGAAGGGACAAATTAGGGGTCTGGGATCAACAGATACAAACTACTATATATAAAATAGGTAAGCAACAAGGACTTACTGTATAACACCAGAAATTACACCCAATACCTTATAATAACCTATAATGGAATATAATCTGCAAAAACAAAACAAAAAAAACTGAATCACTATGCTGTACACCTGAAACTAATACAATATTGTAAATCAACTATACTTCAATTTTAAAAATTGTAGACCCAGTAGCACTAAAACTATGTTAAAAAAGAGAGAGAGAGATGAACTACTCCTCCAAACTTAGGCAAAAAAAGACAAAGAATGGAAGGAGAAATATCAGGATATTAATAGATCTATTAGTGATTTATTTTCTTTTTCTGCTATTTGGGAAATTTCTCCCCTTCACTGATTCACAATGAATACCACGCCTAATGTTATATGTTATTTAAAGCAGTGCTACTGTAGGCTTAGAGAAATGTTTCTGTAAACATTAGTAAAATATTTATTGGCAAAAGACCTCTTGTAGCTTTAAGAACATCATTTTACTACAGACTGAAATTCACTTACACTGAGGAATTAATATCACAGAAACTCCAAGTTATTGGGTGATTTCACCTACAAGTTGTTGCCATAGCCCTAGGTGATTTCACCTACAAGTTGTTGCCATAGCCCTAGGTGATTTCACCTACAAGTTGTTGCCATAGCCCTAAGGGCAGATCACAAAACCAGGACGAGGAAGAGTTAGGACTGAATCTCACATCTTCTGAGCAATACCCCTTCTGTTTACAGCCAACTGTATAACGTTATCAGGAGTAAGGATGACTTCTGTTGAGTAACGGACAAGTGGGAAAGTGAAATGTTCTGATTTGGCCTGACTCACATTAAAACCATGTCCTCTCCATAGGTCACCTGGAATTTCCCAGAACATTACTCTTCTCTCACTCAACTATT
This sequence comes from Phocoena sinus, assembly GCF_008692025.1. Taxonomy (NCBI): domain Eukaryota; kingdom Metazoa; phylum Chordata; class Mammalia; order Artiodactyla; family Phocoenidae; genus Phocoena; species Phocoena sinus. The sequence goes on along the minus strand of NC_045784.1, from coordinate 115,022,144 downwards.
CTTCAAGTATTTATTGAGCACTGATTATCTGCCAGGCATTGTTCTAGGTGCTAGAAGCACAGCAGAGAACAACACCCACACCATCCTTGCCCTCAAGAAGTTGACATTCTTTTTTTATGCCGGCAAGTGTCATCATGGAGATGTTGGTTTTTCTTGTCCTTAGATATATGGGTTTGTAGAGGAGAAAAGACTTTTACTCTACTCTCTTATGTTCTGTAACTGGGACCTGGAAATTAAACTGATGAAAGCAAGATTAACAAGAGAAGATGCATACAAATTTAATTTTATGTGCACAAATGTTTGACAGAAAGGAAGTGAAAGCTCAAAGAAACTATTAGACTTGGGAGTTTATATACCACTTAAACAAAGGGTGATAAATTGTGAAGAAGTGACTAGATAAAGAAAAGTGGGGGAGGGGGTGTTGGGCTTCTATGGGCAGTAAATTGGGGGAAGGTAAATATATGGGAAATTATGAAGATAAGGGTAATTTAGTAAGGGTTTTTTGGTGCAGACTCATCTCAATGTCATCTTTAATGTCTAATAATAAGGGTTGTATTCTTCCTCCTGGAACAAGAGGAGAAGGGACACCTTCAAAAGGGAAATCTATGTCCTGCTTTAGGCAGATAGGAGAAAGGCAAAGAGCTCTTCCTGTATTTGCTTTTTCTCAATTGCCTTCAGCTCAAAATAATCTTTATGCCAAGGTGGGATATTTGCAGTGGCATATTCTGATCCCTTACAGGTTTGCAAAATTTTAGAGCTGGAAGAGGCTTTAGAAATCCTCTAATGTAGTATATCTTAAACTTTTGTGAGTCATTAATGACTTTGAAAATGTAGTGAAACCTATAAATCACCTCCCCAGAAACAATTTCAAATAAAAAATTGGTATATACTTACAGGGAGTTCAGACTCTCCTGAAACATGTCTATGGACACCTTACGAGTCTCAAAATGATTCTCAAAAAATGAGAATCAGGGGAATTCCCTGACGGTCCAATGGTTAGGACTCTGTGCTTCCACTGCAGGGAGCATGGGTTCGATCCCTGGTCGGGGAACTAAGATCCCACATGCCACGTGGCATCACCAAAAAAAAATAAAATGAGAATCAGTTTTCCCTGTCCTTGTCTAGCTAATTCTCCAGTGCCCCATGGGCTTAGTGGCAGCCAAAAATAAAATGAGAGGCTGGATGATTGCATGATTACTGCTTAATTCATTAACTTGCTTTTGATTAATTAAGTTTTATTATAAAAAATTCAAACATTCACAATTTTTTAAAGATAAGTTTAACAAGTTTCCTGGATCTGTCCCCCAGATTCAATAAATGTCAACATTTGGCCACCTTGTTTCATTTATCCCTCCCCTGACAGTTTTTCTTTTCCTTTTTCTTTTCTAAAAATCAATTAAAAAATTTAATTGAATAGGGCTTCCCTGGTGGTGCAGTGGTTGAGAATCTGCCTGCCAATGCAGGGTACACGGGTTCAAGCCCTGGCCTGGAAAGATCCCACATGCCGCAGAGCAACTGGGCCTGTGAGCCACAACTGCTGAGCCCGCGCGTCTGGAGCCTGTGCTCCGCAACAAGAGAGGCCGCGACAGTGAGAGGCCCGCGCACTACGATGAAGAGTGGCCCCCGCTCGCCACAACTAGAGAAAGCCCTCGCACAGAAACGAAGACTCAACACAGCCAAAAATAAATAAATAAATAAATAAAAGCCATTTCTAAAACACTACTCTTAAAAAAAGAAATTTAATTGAATAAATTTGACGTGTATCATTGTGCAAGTTAAAGATGTTAGGTACATTTATATGTTGTAATATGATTGCTAATGTGGCTATATTTATCACATTATATAATTATAGTACAATGTTGTCTATATTCATTATACTGTGCCTTAGATCTGTGTGACTTATTTACTACTTGTTACAAGTTTGTAGCCTTAAACACCATCACTCTTATCCCTCCTCCATCCCCTAGTAACCACCATTTTACTGTTTTTCACTAGTTTAACTTTTTTAGATTCTACTTATAAGTGATATCATACAGTACTTGTCTTTCTCTCTCTGGCTTATCTGACTTAGCATAATGTGCTCAAAGCCATCCATGCTGTCACAAATGGAAAGATAACTTCCTTTCTCATGCCTGAATAATATTCCATTGTGTATATGTACCACATCTTTTTTATCCGTTCATCCGTTGATGGGCATTTGGCGTCCCCTGACAGTTTTGACTGAAGTATTTTAAAGGAAATCTAAGACAACATGTTATTTCACTCGTGATTACTGCATTATACGTCACTAAATCATAAGGATATGCCATATCCCAATTAATAGTAATTCCCTGGCCAATTAATAGAAATCACCTAATATCATTTAATTCCAAGTTTATATTCAAATTTCTCTTAATTGTTTTGTTCAAATGAAGACCCAAATAACATCCGCATAGTTAATTTGCCTTTTGTATCTCTTTAGTATCTTTCATTCATTCAATAGTTTGCTCCTGACACCCCTGTTTATTGATTTGTTTTAAGAATGAGCTTTGTGTTCTTGAAGAATCTCCCACATTCTGGGTTCAGCCAGTTACTTCTTTGTGCCATCATTTTATTTGTTCCTCTATTCCATGTAATCATAAAACCTGGGAATTAGAGATAGATAATGTTTATGTTTTGCTCTATTCTGTTTAGTATAAAAGAGAAGGAAGAATCTATGAGAATCCTCTTGCCTCATAGAGAGTGGGAAAGACATACTTTCCTATATCTTCTTCAATATGGATTGTTTCATTATTTTGCTGGTTTATTTCTGTGCTACGAAACAGAGGCCTTTCCGGATATAGGGACCTTCCATTTCCTGCATATGTTTCTATTCTGAAGAGCATGTAGGCTGTAGTAAAATATATTCCAAATCCAGCACTGAGGCAATGTGCATGGAAGTGTCTGGCATAATACCTAAGACATCTCAATCTGGTAACTGTTAGTTAATGCTGAAGCAAAATAAATTCAATCCTCACTCAAAATAATTGTATGTCTAGTTATTAAAATAATCATTTTCTGGATTGAGGGAAACAAAATCCTCTAGAACCCCCCTTAATATAAACTAAGGTATTATCTGTATTGGGTAAAGAATAAAAATACCCCTTCCTATTCATTGACACAATTTCAACTTCTAGAAAATTTTGTGATTGTCTGGTACCCCAAAATTGATCATAAAAAACCAAAATTATTTTTAATAAATAATAAAGCTAGTCAAAAGGCTGAAGCCCCAGCACACAACTTATGAGGGTGAAGTCAATTCTTAGTTCACATGTAATAGTTGTAGGAAAAATGAATACTCCGTGTAATTATCAAAAGTTTTTCAGCTTATTTACTTCGATAACTATACAGTCAACCCTCAGTGTCCGAGGGAGATTGGTTCCAGGAGCCCTGCGGAGAACAAAATCCACCCAGGTAATTTATAAGTCCCTTATATAAAATGGTCTAGTGCAGTCGGCGCTCTGTAACTGCAAATTCGGAAGCTGCGGTTACGGAGGGACGATTGTCTATTTTCCCTCTTCTTGAGTGCTGCCCAGCCTTTATCCTCTTCTCTTCCTATTGCTCACACTCATTGATTCAGTCCATTATTTTAATTCCCACTTCTAGGGTCATACTAATGGTGTTCGCATGCTTGCAACTCAGAGCACTGTGCTTGAACATTGGCAAGAGTTTAATACAGACTTGTGGAATAAACTTACAAATCTCCTTTGTTAGCCTCGATTCTCTCCCAAGCTCCAAATCTACACGTTAGGGAACTAATATAGGGCAGTGGCTAATAGGGTGGGCTATAAGATAAGAGTGTTTAGGTATAAACCTTGGCTCAGGTACTAGCAAGTTGTGTGGCTCAGAGGAAGTTACTTAAATTTTCTAAGGCTTTTTTTCTTGATCTATAATAGAGGGATGATAACAAAACAAGCCTTATAAAGCTATTGTAAGTATTAAGCAATGTAATGCATGTCACGGGCTTAGCAGAGTGTCCAACCCAACACATAATAAGCCCTCTATAAACAATACCTTTGTTTAACTGTTTGGTAGATATTGTCTCACTGATGTCTCCCAAATACCTTAAATCTGTCCAAAACTTAATCCATTACCTTAAACTCAGTGTTTCTATCACTGGGCAGGCTTCTCAGGTGCAGGCAGACAACTGATTCCCTGTACATGGCACACTTTCTCACAGTTCCAGTACTCTAGTCACCGTATTCCCTTAGTGTAGAATACACTTTGTTTCGATTTCTGAATTTTGTACCTATACTTCAACCTCCTTCACTTTCCTGGTTTCCTTAATAAACTTTTTTGGAATTAAGAGCTTCCTTCTCCAGTGTTGTGTATTGAGTAATATGATTTCAAACCCACTTGTTTTGATCTAAGAATGAAGCTGTTTACATTGAGGAAGTGTGTCATTATTGATATCAGTGGTTGACCATAAGCATTCAGTAGTTCAGCTTTAGCACTGCTGGGGGCTTATCGATAAGAGCATGTGAAGGAGCGACTATGACTGGCGGACATTTAAGCTTTAAATACCAAGAGGTGTGAACAGCATCTCCAGAGTGTTTGGTCTGGGCGAGGCGACTCTTTGCTGATCTAAATAGCTCTCTGAAGACCTTGCGGGGAGCGGGGAGGGGAGGGACTCTTTACCTGCTGTGGTGAAAACCGAGCAGCGGCCCCTTGAAGGAGACCATCTTGCCCGTCAGCATGGCTACTTCCCTCCCTAGCAACGTGCCCTAGCAACGGGGGACTTTTGCTTTGCTGGGGCAGCTGAATGTCAGCCCTTGTTGCCTAAGCCCACTTGTAGAAAACCAACTTGTAGAAAGGTGCAGCTCAACTAAATTTGGACTTTATTCCTTTCATCTCCCCCTTGCCTGGAACCATAGTGTGCTTAACCTAGTATTGGTTTGGAGTATGTTATTTCTTCATTGGCTTATTAAGAGATATTATCCTTTATGCTATTGGCTTGTGAAATTATTATAATTCCTGCAGTGAACCCGTGTTAAATAAATTATTGGCGAAGACAATCTCAGTCTCTGAGTATAATTTGCCCCCCAAAAAACATTCAGTTTTCCATGATATTCCCTAAAACTGCCTTAAAACACTTATTTGTCTGTGTTTAATAATGATTGTGTATATATCTGTCTCTTCTAATAAAGTTAATTGAAGACTTTAATTACCTTGTTATTAATTATAGGGCTTAACACAGAGGTGGATGGGTTAAAATTGAATGAATAAATGTATGAATGCATTCCAGTGTATAAATTAAATTATGAATGATGGTATTTTGAAATGTACTGTAAAATATGTGGCAGGAAATACATTTTTCAAAATCATGTAAAATGAAACCCAAAAGTTGTTAGTTAACACTGACCTATTTATAATCGAAATAAATTTACTGGTCAAAAAAATCAAGACCAGAGTTCGAATGAGTTTGAATTACACTCATTCTGTGTGGGATAATTCACATATTCCTGGTACAGTGGTATAAATGTGAAATGTCCTAGTGCCTACAGGAGAAGTATTTCAAGTTCCGCCATCTTTTCACTTTGAGCATTCACTGTCTTCTGACCCCTCCTATTTCAGTCCTATCCCATTTCTGGCAATTTCTTCCTCTCTGTATAAGCCCTACAGGTCCACAGCTCCACACAACTCAGGCGTAGGACAACCACATTGTGTCCAACCCAAATTTCCAGAGACCACATTCTCTCCATGAACTTGGTACCTTGTCTTCCTGAAGACAGGTGGATTAGAAAAAGAGATAGAACACTGCAAATCATAACATTTCAATCACTTAAGTTTTTGTTTTAATTGTGGTAAAAAAACTTGTTTTGCCGTCTTAACTATTTTTAAGTGTACAATTTACTAGTATTAAGTATATTCACATTGTTATGCCCTATATCTGCAGAATTTTTACCTTGCAAAACTGAAACTCTCTACCCATTCAACAATTCTCCATTTGTCCCTCCCCCCAGCCCATGGTAACCACCATTCTACTTTCTGTTCCTATGAATTTGGCTACTTTAAATACCCCATATAAGTGGAATCATACACTATTTGTTTTTTGGGGACTGGCTTATTTCACTTAGCATAATGTACTCAAGTTTCATCCATGTTGCAGCATGTGACAGGATTTCCTTCCTTTTTAAAGGCTGAATAATATTCCATTGTGTGGATATATCACATTTTGTTTTATCCATTCATCCATTGATGGACATTTGGGTTGCTTCCTCTTCTTGGCTATTGTGAATAATGCTGCTGTGAACATGGGTATGCAAATATCTTGTTGAGACCCTGCTTTCAGTTCTTTGGATATATACCCAGAAGTGGAATTCCTGGATCATTTGGTAGTTCTAATTTTAATTTTTCAAAGATTTAATCACTTACGTTTTTAAAAAGAAAGATGGTGCTTTTCAATAACTTTATAACCATTTAGGTTTGCTTTTTCAATCAATTGTTACAAGAAGAAATTAGTCTTAATTTAAAGAGCAGAGTGTACTTAAAAATAACTGGCCTTTTGAAAAACTATTTTTTCCCCTTTCATCTGCAGGCGTCCTTCTGTGCAGGCTGAACAATCCTTAAGTGAACAAACGAAGAAAACTTTCTGTTTCTTGTCCCATAAATCAGCAATAGGTCAGAATTGCTATCATAAAGCCAGATTATCTCTTACCAATAATAATACACACACCTATAGATAGATGATGATTACCCTGTACCCGGATTGTCTTGCAAAAGTCAGTATATTTGTGAGTGTCATCAACATTACTCTGGGAAGTGAGAGAGTGGGTCTTGCAGTGTGCTGGAGGTGGTTGACACTAGTTCCTGAGAGTACATTGCCTCACAACTGCCAAGAGCTGACTGTATGTTAGTGACATGATGTTGGTGGGTTGAAATTGACCATAATGACAGTATTTACACGATGGAAATTGGCAAACATTACAAATCAGGACTTTTATTTATTTATATATATTTTTTGAGAGCCAGTTGGCAACTATTAACCAGCATACTACTGAGTGGGTACTAAGGAACTTTCAGTTCACTGTCTCGGAGATTAACAAAAAGCATAGTAAAAAGATTTTTAAAAGAGCCTTATGTAAAATAGATGTGAGTAGAAAAAGAACCTTGATTAAAATTGAATTAAGTGAAACAAATGGCCTGGAAGAGGGTGAACTAACTTCCTTATTATAAATAGATGTTTCCATTTGTTTGCTTTTTTAAAACAAATAAAATAGAAAATATTTAATTTAATTTAAAGCTCTAGAAATATGTCACGAAATTTTTAAGAGGCCATTTTTTTCATAAAACTTGATCAAATATTTGATCTGACAGTATAAACGTATACCTATACAAATTGACTTAGACATCCAAAAATTAACTATTGCCCAACAAAATTACATTTTCTGCAATAAAAGTAAGTTTATAGACAAATTTATCTTCTTTTTTAAAATTAATTAATGCATTTATCTTTTGGCTGCATCGGGGCTTTCTCTAGTTGCGGCGAGGGGGGGCTACTCTTCTTTGCGGTGCGTGGGCTTCTCATTGCGGTGGCTTCTCTTTGTTCCAGAGCATGCACGGGCTCTAGGTGCGCGGGCTTCAGTAGTTGTGGCACGTGGGCTCAGTAGCTGTGGCTCACAGGCTCTAGAGCACAAGCTCAGTAGTTGTGGCGCACGGGCTTAGTTGCTCCGTGGCATATGGTATCTTCCTGGAACAGGGCTCGAACCCGTGTCCCCTGCATTGGCAGGTGGATTCTTAACCACTGCGCCACCAGGGAAGTCTCCAAATTTATTTTCTTAAGTTTGCCAAGTTGTATTATTTTACGCTAGAAGTTATATTTTTGATAATTTTTCTACTTAAAAACAAATATTAAAGCTCTAGTACTCCACGTACCATTAAAGGAGAGGTTATTGAGGCAATGTTTGCAGTAGCAATCATACTTTACATCAACCCTTTCCTTAACAGATGCCTGAATTCTGTTAACCTGATACAAATCTCTGGCAGGAGACTCAACAACCTGGTGTTTGAGAGAGATCTCCCTTTCACGTACAACAGAGGAAAATCTGATTAAAAGCCACTTTCTGCGAGAATAAAAGCACTATTCAGATTATTTGCTTAATCAAAGCCATGTACAAAAGAGCTGTAAAAATTCCTCATTGAAAAGATCTTTGCACAAATTGTGATTTGTGCCCCTAGTTCAGTAAGCATTCAATGGATATATGTATATATTTAGTTGTAACTTATCCATATCCATCCATTCTCTTTAGGCTACACCAAATGTACCATGAAGTTAGTGTGGTGCTAACTGGAGAACGTTTACCTTTTAGCACTCACTTCAGACAGCACTCTTTTTTTCTTCTGGCCGTGCTGTGTGGCTTGCAGAATCTTAGTTCCCTGACTAGGGATGGAACCCGTGTCCCCTGCAGTGGAAGCACAGAGTCTTAACCACTGGACCGCCAGGGAAGTTCCCAGGCAGCATTCTTCAGAGGACGATGTCTGACCCACCCTGTAATGGTGCTTTACTTAATAACTTCATTTTCATATCTATCACCCAATTGTGCACTATTCACCTGACATTCTCCTTCACTAGATTTTGAGTCCTTAGAGGAGAGAAAGAAATTTTATTTGTAATATGTGTATCTCCTAATTCTATTAAAATCCCCAGTACAAAGTGACTGTCAGTTAAATGTTTGTGGAATGACTACTTCAAATTGAGAAATAACTGTTTCTTCTTTATCCCTATATTTTTTTCCCCAGAACTCCCAAATGGCTCATTCATTTTGGGGGAACAAGTTAGATACCTTTGGAGCATGCAGTCATTCTTCTGGTATGACTGACTTATATTCTGAGATAATTATAATTTAACGGTTCTGTCATGAATGCAGGGCCTGTTGGGGACGCGATCTTGGAATTTTTTAAGCTGGAATGCTGCATCTATAAAAATTGCAGTTCCTGCATTTTACACTGCCAAATGGAATTTGGTTTTACAGAAGGCTTCCTTTTTTAGGGTGGGATCACTTTGGTGAGCCTGGTCAGTCATTCAGATAGTAGGCAGGTATGAATCCAGAAGGTACTACAGACAGGATTTGAACTGTTTAGTAATATAAATTGGGTGCATTTTAAAACAGATTATGCCTACACAGAGGCATATATAGACAAAAAGTGCCCTATGCCTGAGATCACTGTTGGGTTTGAAAGATGTCTATAAATACTGTGAACAGTTCTCAGCAAATCAGCGGGCATAAGTGGCCTGATCTTCCCTTGACTTGTCACTAAAGGAAAACCTTTGGCTAGAAATTAGACTGAGTTTGATCCCGCATGCCCTGCATTGGACCATAGGAGCCCTTCGTGGTGTAATTTAAGTCGGGAATAGGCCAAACGTTGGCTAAATGCTTTGTACTGTGATGGTCCTCTTCAGGCCATAGGGTCCAGAGTCCTTTCTGTAGAGATGGGCGTGCAATTCCCTCTGAGAAAAACGAATGTCCCGGCTCCATTCAGAGGCAGAAAAGGAGTTGTATGCTTGGGGAAAGAATTTCCTCCTTTTTCTGTGGCTAAAGGTTCTGGGTTCTGGGGTGGGGTAAGGAAGCATGCCATGGCTCTCCCCCTCGAGGCTGCTGAGATGCTTGGAACGGGCTGCTGATCAGTGAACAGCCATGTCTGAGAGTGGGTATAAGCCGCTTTCTACATGGGGCCTTCCCTACACCTCCAATGAGGTCTTTACAGCACTCAGCTCCATGTGATCTGTGCCGTGAGAAATTGGATGGAGCAGGGTCCCGTCCCACAGCCTGGAGTTGCAGGATGAGTTACCATCCACAGCGGAGGAACAACAGCTGTTCCCAGAAGATCAAGCACCTCTCTGCGTTATCAGCAGCGCCAGAGGCCTGGGAGCAATAGAAGTCAAGGGCAAGCCATGGAGCAGAATGTTCCAGAGCACAGGTGAGCAGGTCCCACGTTCAATGCTCAGGAATACTTAGTGATAACTCTTGGAGTGGGCTGAACTCCAGCAAATAAGGGGGTATAGGTAATTATGCCGTGATGATTTGGGCATGCAAAGAAGAGTAATTTTATTTTGTAGGCATTGGCTATTGAGGAAGGTGACACAGTTATATTATTGACCATATAACTTTGTCTTAAGGTCCTCAGTTTTATCCTATGGCTATTGGGATCTAGAATTACTTTGAGAATATAAAATACTATTTTCTATAGGGAGTTATTGTCAGGGAATAAATCAGCTACCAAAAAATCTGGCTTTGTGCTCTGACCAACAGAAATTTGCTTATAAACATTTCCATTTTTATGGACGAAAGCAAGAATCTGCTTTGGGGCTTCCCTGGTGACACAGTGGTTAAGAATCCGCCTGCCAGTGCAGGGGACACGGGTTCAAGCCCTGGGCCGGGAAGATCCCACGTGCCGTGGAGCAACTAGGCCCGCGCACCACAACTACTGAGCCTGCACTCTAGAGCCTGCGAGCCACAACTACTGAAGCCCGCGCGCCTAGAGCCTGTGCTCCGCAACAAGAGAAGCCACCACAATGAGAAGCCCACACTCCACAACGAAGAGTAGCCACTGCTCACAGCAACTAGAGAAAGCCCGCACACAGCAACGAAGACCCAACACAGCCAAAATAAATAATAAGTAAATAAATAGATTTTAAAAAATAAAGAATCTGCTTTGGTGTGTTAAAGGTTCTCTTTTTCATAGCTCTATTTGAGTACAAGTGGTTAAGCTGCTGTGGGACCTGACTTTCTTGCATTTATGTTGATGGTCTGCTAGGCAAACAATGGCATACCATGTCCGCAAGACTGAAACAACAGATGGAGAGCTAGAGCGGAAAGGTGCTTTTTCTGCTTCTGACATGACAATGTAGAAGAGAAAATTGGTTTTCTTTAAAGTAGCCGCAAACACCATACAACAAAGCATTATCAAATTAAATACTGACACGAGTTAGTTGACTTCTTACTGAGTTATAAATTGCTATTTAACCATGGATATTCATAACTTTCATAAAATCTAAAGTATATATTTATAACACACCACTTTTTATTAAAAACACTTATTAAATGTTTACAGTGGTTCTTCTATAAAACTGGCACATGGGAAATGGCACATCCATCCTTAAAACTGCTTTTTGTTTAATTTGGTTATTTGCCTTTTACTTTATCAATATTTGAGTTACTGACTAAAGTGAACTGACAACTATGGGGCCAGAAATAAATTATTACTGTTTTCTACACATAGCTCTCAGCCTGAATTATTAAATAAAGCTAAAATCATCATAACAACAACATTAATAATGAAAGCATTTAAAAAACAGATGCATTTAGTTTTCACTTTTATTTTTGCCCTTTCTATATCGTCTGCAAAGAAATGGTCTTTAAATACTTGAAAACTGTAGTCTGGCAAACAAAAATGAAAGGTCACTTTCCCCTCCTTCCCAGGCAACCGTGTAGGCAGTTCCAGGCATCCTACTCATCTGCTTCTTCCTCCCAGCACCGTGGCTAAATGAACCATAGATGAGCTTTAAAAAATCACAAACGTAGTGGAGGAGCAGCTCCCAAAGTCAGGACACTGCATTAACATAGTTTAATGTCTGGTTTCATTCACAAACAGTTTAAGAGAAAGCAAAGAAAGATGCATCAGAGATCCCACAAACTAAGTGGTTGCCATCTTAATAAAAAAAATAATAGATTTCAGCCAGGCACAAAGGTCTCCATGAAAACGGTGAGTTTAGATCCCCATAAGCATCATTTGTGCAACACAAAAGATCCATCCCACTAGCCTGTCTAGCAAATCTTACTTTTCTAATCTTCATTTCTTTGCCCTGAATTTGTATCTTAATCCTCAGCTATCTGTACCTTATTATTTAAACATCCTGGAAAATTGCAAAATAATTTAAAAACTGAATTTAGGGCTCTGTTTCCTTGATATTCACAGGGGAGAGAGATTCAAGGTTGTGTAGAGTTCATATTTAAGGCCAGCTTAATTTTATTTCAAAGATGGACAGTTGTTTAACAAACATGAGTTTATTCAAATTGTTTCATTTTTTGAAATGAGAGTGCAATTCAACAGAAGTAAAAAAAATGTGGTGAAATCGAACCAAGAAAAGGCTCACAGAAAAGAGAATGTTTGGATGCTGATTTAAAGCTAACTTTTATATACTGATATCCACCCACACCCACATCTAGCACCTCGAGGTACTCTTTTTTTTTTTTTAACTTTTTCTTTTTGGCCACACCGTGCGGCTTGTGGGATTTTAGTTCCCCCACCAGGGATCGAACCCGGGCCCTGGGCAGTGAAAGTACTGAGTCCTAACCACTGGACAGCCAGGGAATTCCCTCAAGGTACTCCTCTGAGTAATCTTTTTTTTTTAAATAAATTTATTTATTTTATTTATTTATTTTTGGCTGTGTTGGGTCTTTGTTGCTGCGCACGGGATTTCTCTAGTTGCGGCGAGCGGGGGCTACTCTTTATTGTGGTGTGCGGGCTTCTCATTGCAGCGGCTTCTCGCTGCGGAGCACGGGCCCTAGGTGCACAGGCTTCAGTAGTTGTGGCATACGGGCTCAGTCGTTGCGGCTTGCGGGCTCTAGAGTGCAGGCTCAGTAGTTGTGGTACATGGGCTTTGTTGCTCCACGGCATGTGGGATCTTCCCGGACCAGGGCTCGAACCCGTGTCCCCTGCATTGGCAGGCGGATTCTTAACCACTGCACTACCAGGGAAGCCCTGAGTATTCTTTTTAGCCAAAACTTTCTATTTTAGCCAAGACTTTCACAATCATAAATTCAGCAAAATATTTTAAACATGTTTTAATGAATTATGTACTAAATGGATTCCGGGTTCATATTTTATAGCTAGGTAATTGGAGGCAAGATATTTTAAACAGAGATAACATACATGCTCCAATATAATTAGGTTGCTGTGAGAATTAATAGGGTGGTGCTGTACAATTATTTTTTAATTCTATAGCAATATACAAATATACATTGTTAGGGTGATATTTGATGTTGTTCAAAGGAAACAGTAATAGTGCTCATTTATGAAGACTTGTATTTAGTATTATTAGCTCAAATAAGAGCTAAACAAAGTGACTTAAAAATTAGGTTTTGATTATAAAACAAGCTTAGTATAAAAATACTTGAATAGTATATACTTTTATAAAGTAAAGGGTAGTTCTTATTCCACGCACTTCCAACCCCTGTCCCACTGTCCTTTTTTTTTTTTTTTTTCTTTTTTGCCGTACGTGGGCCTCTCACTGTTGTGGCCTCTCCCATTGCGGAGCACAGGCTCCAGACAGGCAGGCTCAGTGGCCATGGCTCACGGGCCCAGCCGCTCCACGGCATGTGGGATCTTCCTGGACCAGGGCACGAACCCGTGTCCCCTGCATCGGCAGGCGGACTCTCAACCACTGCGCCACCAGGGAAGCCCTCAGCTGCATTATTTTATTGTTACTATCCATCAGGCAGTGAATCTCCATTAGACGAAAGCAGAGGAAAGTGAATAAAGCAAATATCTTGAAAGAAATTGTGTTTCGCTAATTTATCATAAGATGTGGTATTTTTTGTGAGTTTTGAGAATTATTATTGTGTGTTCGTTTGATATTTCAAACCCACTTGTTCTGATCTAAGAATGAAGCTGTTTTGCCCTAAGAGTGAAATTGTTCACACTGAGGAAGCTGTGTCAGGATGTCATCACTGACATCTGTGGTTGTCGATAAGCACACATTAGTTCAACTATTGACAGGCACTGCTTGGGGCTTATCCATAAGAACGCGAGGAGGAGCGACTGTGGCTGGGGAACATTTAAGCTTTAAATACCAAGAGGTGTGAACAGCATCTCCAGAGTGTTCGGTCTGGGCAAGACGACTCTTTGCTGATCTAAATAGTTCTCTGAAGACTTTGGGTTGAGAGTGGGTGGGGGTGGGGACTAGCTACTGCCCGGACAAAGCAACTCTGCCTGCAGTGGTGAAAACCCTGCAGCGGTCTAAGGAGATGCTTTGGCCGCCAACATGACGTCTTCCTTCCCTAGCAACGTGCCCCGCCCGCCAACATGGCGTCTCTTGCCCTAGCAACGTGCCCCGCCCGCCAACATGGCGTCTTCTTGCCCTAGCAACGTGCCCCGCCCGCCAACATGGCGTCTTCTTGCCCTAGCAACGTGCCCTAGCAACGTTTTGCCCCGGCAGCTGAACGTCAGCTCGTGGTTAGCTAAGCGCACTCTTTCGAGAACCCACTGTAGAAACTTGGGCTTAACTAAATTTGGACTTTATTCCTTTCATTTCCCCCTTGCCAGGAACCATAGTGTGATTAATCTAGTATTGGTTTGGAGTATGTCATTTCTTCATTGGCTTATTAAGAGACATTATCCTGTATGCCATTGGGTTGTGAAATTACTCTAACTCCCGCAGTGAACCTGTGTTAAATAAATTATTGTCAAAGACAATCTCAGTCTCTGAGCATAATTTGCTGCCTGGAAACCAAACAAGCAATTACGTTTTCCCCAAGCATACATGTACTCAACAAAAATGTCAATGTTTTTCAAAGATGACTTTCATTTCAAAGGTACATATTTCAGGGACTAATTTTATTATTTTTAATGAAAATTTAAATATATAATAAAAAATAAATATCTTGGTTCCCAATTATGTAACCATGTTTTTAAAAAATGTGTTCAATGCTTTTTCCATACTCTATGTTAACATTTGATTAGTTCTATAAATTCTAAAGCTTATGTACTAAATTAAATCACAAACTATAAAGGTATGTGGCTGAAATTTGTTTAAAAATTATTATTTACTCTATATAATATGTCAAAAACACCATACATGTTAGAGCACATAAGTAGAGGTTCAAAAATATGTTTTAATGAATGAATGAATACATGATGATGTAGTCAGTAAAAGACTATGTCATCTGACAAGTATTTAATCATGTGGAAACATAGCTGCAATATATTTCTGAATTTTAATTCTGGTTAATTCTTGAGCATGTAATTATAGAAGTTTCCTATTTTTTTCTTTTACATTTTCACTGTTCTAAAATTTCCACTAAAATAAATGATTTTTTAAATATGAGGTATTGTTTTTAAGCTAGTACAAAACTACAAAATATAAAATTCAAACTGTAAAAATATTTGTAAAATGTAATGTGTTAAAATGAAACTAGCCAGAGGCACAAAGAGAGTGGCTGTGGAGCGTATCTGCTTTGCTGAAATCTCATTGCTAGCATTAGTCCTATTAGGTAGGCTGGCAAACCAAATTTTGGCGAGAGGCTGTAAAGGACTGGGGAAAATCATGAGGACCTAGAGCGGCTTGGGAGAGGGTTGAGGGAATCTGTGAGAGAGAAGACACTGATGCTGAGGAGATAAACCTAAAAGTACCTACTCCATAGCATTATTGAAAGGAGTATACTGTGCCCATGAAATGTTTGGCACAGGCCCTGAGAAATCAACAAATCTTAATTATAATGTAAGCTCAATGAGGGCGGGAATATTTATATCTTTTGATCACTGTCGTATGGCTAGCACACAGAAATGTCAATAAATATTTTTGAATGAATTGATGAGTGTTGTTATTATCAGTAATTACTTCAATAATTAAAGTGCCAACTTAAATATAATATATCTGGAAATATATGTATACAGAGAATACATGATATTGAGGGAGTTTAACACGACTTGTCCCTCTGTGCTGTCTCTTTCTCCAGGTCCTGCCCCTCTCCACCCAGGCTGAGAGCTTCTAATTGTCATTTAAAGGTTCCCTGGGGGAGTCAGGGTAGCGGGGTGAACTGGCCCTAAGTACTGCCTGGTCTGTAGATCGTAACAACTCTTAGCTTTATCACATCAATTAATAAATGGATACAAAGTTGCAAATGGTTTCAAAATTTTTTCATGGATCTCCATCAACTAATTTTGCAAGCTCAGTACTGAAATCTACAGTTTTAGAATTCCTCTATTTTTACTACAAGTTGTCCTACTGTTTCTCAAAATAAATATTTTTAGACATTATGTAGAAACACTCCTTAAGCCAGTTTTGTAAAGGCATAGGAAGACATATCTGGAGCTGGAAGAGGGAAGTTGGTGAATATGGTTAGTGGTGCACTTTGTGTGCCCAGGCAAGTTCTGAAGAATCTGTTCTGAAATACCTACACCTTGTGGGATCCCAGAGGCATCATCTCCAACCCATATGACATGGCATCCACCTGAGAGCAAAAAGGCAAATGGCCTACAGATTTTGGAGAAGTTGTGAGAGCTAGAGAGATGATAGAACTAATACCAGGATGCTCTAAAATTCCTTGCATTGTAGGTACACCAAAACATCAAGCCATGTCCCACTGTATCGTAGCTTCTACACCCATCACTCGTTCTTCCTGACTGCCTAGTTGCTGTCTATCAATTGCTGAGTGCACCCTTAATGTCTCAGCCTTCTTCAAAGTTCTTTGTGGACTCACTCCTCTCCTCAGTTCATTCCCTCCTCAGTGATTTCATCCACTGCTGTGTGTCGCAAGGCCTGAAATTCCATGTGCTGCCTTGACATCTCTGAGCCTCACAGGGTCCCAAAGGCCTAGCCACGATTCCCCCTGCTTTTGCAAGATATGCTCCCGACCCAGTGGGCAAAGCTCCACACCCAGGTAGTTCCCATATTGGCTGGACTGGCTGCAGTGCACCTGGTCCTTAACCAGAATTATTCAAACAAACCAATTACATCCTCCCATATGAATGAAGGGCTAATCCGCATTCTTGTCACTACAAAACCTACCTCCCCCAGTTCCTCCTGGTTCCCTCAGCTCCTGAGTGCAACCCCTGTGTGGTCCTGCATGATGTGCCATGTCCTCCTTTCCTGGGCTGTGAGAATATGTGACTAATAACTGCTTCCAATCCCATCTGTCCAGAATTGGGTATCGTGTGTTCAGGTATCTCATACTATTTAGGCCAGGGAATCCCTCCTTCATCCCTTGTGCAAGGGTGCTGAGATCAATGTATATTCAAAGGTCAGGAGAGCCACTGGCTTCAGGAGAGGTTAGGAGAAGTCAGTTCTGGTTCAGAAAACCACAAAGGGAGGGCATTGGCTCACTTCCACTCGTTTCCCTAGAGAAGAGCATTTCCAAAGTTCTCTGAAAATGAGAGGCACTATTTAGTACCTCCTTAAGTTCTTAGCAAACACCCAATATGTGCCTAGTATTACTTCACCAGGGAGAGCTGCTTAAATTTTCCACAAAAGGGTGCACATGTATTCAGGATTTAGATTTGCCTTCCTCATTCTTAGTCATTCTATGAGAGCCATAATTCTTCGACTCATGAACAATTTTTCTGACATTACTTTTGTCCAGTAACACTTTCAACAGCAGCTGAATCTGTATGTGAGCCCAGGCCCTTGCAATCCACTGGTCTTGCCATCCCACAGAAGCATCTGGCCTCATATGGTGCTGGAATAGTGTGCTGAGACTTCTATATAGGAGACAGAAGCCTGCAAGGCTGGAGGGCTGTCCGAGAGACGGCAGATCAAGCTCTGGACCCACAAGCGACCTATGGTGCCATTCCCCCAGGCCAGGATGGGTAGACAGTGACTCCTCCCATTCTTATACCTAAAAAGACAATTACAGATTTTTATTTCCCTGTCTTTCCCCTCAAAGCTGGGCTTGGAGGGTCTGAAGGTTAGAGTACTCAAGGCAAGAACGCCTCTCCCATGGAACATTGCCATACTTCTGTTAAATTGGAAACTGACATTGATCATTGTCTCCTGCCCATTTTTAGATCTTTGGGCAACAAAACTGGTAGCTGGCCACTAAGGTTATAGTTTAGGTTCCAGACAGGACTATGGCCAAATTGATCTCACCTTTCAGTGATAAGGTGGCTGATGCAAAGCATTTCTTCGTCTGAGCAAGTCAACAGTGGGTGCTAGCTGTGGAAAAAGCAGCGGCTTGTTCTACTTATTGTTTGTCCGAAAGGTAAATCCTACTCCCTTCTTTCCACTGCTCTATGCCCCAGGAAGCTGAAACCCATAGACTGCATTACTGTGGTTTTCTTGTTCTCTGGCTGGCAGATAGCTTTGGCTAATGAGAGACAGCAGACAGAAATTAAAGAGCGGAAGGAGACAGTATATAATTCCGTGACACAGCGTGAGGCGCTCTCCAATCAACCTCTAGTCCCTGAGCCTCACCTGCATCCAGATTCTCTGTTATGGCCTCCACAAACATCTCCTGAGAAAAATTCGTTTAGGAGGATCCCAACCAAATCTCTCTTTCTGCCTCTGTCTCTGTCTGTTTCCGTCTGTCTGTCTCTCTCTTTTTGCCAGCCAGTCCCCTTTTGAATTTCGCATTTGTGATGCTTGAGACCTCGTGCTCCCAGTACGTGAGGGATATTTTCCTCCTGTAAGTTCAGCACATCACCGAACCTCTGTGAGGAGGCCCTCTCTGGGCTTGAACCCACCCAGAACCTCACGTGAGTCCATGCCTCCCCACTCTGCGGGTGAGGGGTCAGAGGTCACACGAGTGCATGTGATGCCTCCCGCAGCAGTCAGTCCTCCGCGGATGGTCAGGCCACCCCTGGGAGATGTGGAGTATGGGTACCAATCACTCTGGGGAGTCAGCCAAGTCTGAGGCAGGCAGGATCAGCCAAGCATCTCACTGGTGAGCAGGCTTCCCCACACCCACACTGCTCCTGCCGCCCAGCTCTCCCTGTCCCCCCTCCAGCTTAGCTCCCACTCTGGGTGCCCAATTTCCCACGCACTTCTGTTTCCAATGTCTCCCAGTGAACATCTGGCTCTCCCAGCACATCCCTTTGGGAAGCTCTCTTTGTGGGTGCCCTCGCAGTTGACCTAGGAGCTGGCCTCACTTCAGTCCAGTGGATTTTCTCCACCCAGCTGTGGCCTGAACAGGTGTGCTTCACATGGCACAGATAAAGGGAACTGGGATTCCACTTATTTGGGGAGAATAACAAGAACAAATACCTTTAGAAGGCCTTGAAGGCACGATGCTCCCATTTCTAAATGCTTTGTGTTCTGATGTTTTCATATTAAATAGAACCAACAAAGACTCTTTGATGCTGTAGAATATCTAAATGATATTCTCATGAGCATCAACATTTAAAAAAGAGTATCCTAAATGCACCCCCCGCCCCAACTCATGACCTGTTCTTAATGTCTTCTCACCAGGATAAGCAACCAGGTTTTAGAGGGGAACGAACACAGTGGATGTCTTTCCAAAACACGTAGGGGACAGGAGACTTGGGTCCTTGAGTGACCAAGAACTACATAACTATTCCCCTGCTTTTTTTTTTTTGGATTAAAGGTGAAAGAAATCTGACATGCAGTGTGATCTCACCATCTCTGTGGTGTCTGAGAGCCCCTGCATAGACTGTTAGGATGACTAGAATCCCCTCTCCAGTGTAAGTCAGGAAAACTATCGGCATAAAAAAATATCAAGCCAAAAGGAGTGAAGATGCTGCTTTTATTTTAACAGCTGAAATGAGGAGTTTGTTGTTCTACATTTTGTTATCTTTTTTTGTTTTCTAAGCTTAAATTTTAGAAAAAAAATTTTTTTTTCTAAAATTTTATGACTTCTTGGCCCTGGGTGTGACTTAATTCAGCATCCACACCCACCTGGACAAATCCACATCACTTCTGTGCTTCCCCAGTTGCCTAGCAAGTAAAAAGATCACCACACTGTTGGTGACCTTCTTGGATTTTTCTTTCTTCTTGATGGTCAATGTAGGCATGTTGGGACTGACTTCAGAGGTTCCTTTATCCATGACTGGTTGACGCCACAAATGGCTTCAGGAAGACAGCACAACCGAGACGGCCTGAAAAAGACGATGAAACCCACTTAATCCAGTGGACCCTGGGGCCTCTTTGCCCTCACAATCTCCCTGCCACACTCACACATCACTTCTCTATAAGCAAACGACAGTCTCATACTCTTCCCCCTTTTCTCTAGTAGGGTTGGGGTTCATCAGGTGGAGTAGTATGGTGATGGTACAAAACAATATTACATTACCTTGGTATATCTGGATACGTTGCCTCTCAGACCACTCAGGTTTCTCTGGAAGGAGCACCCTGAAGAGATGGCAAGAAGTGAGAGGGAGAATTCTCTCTCTCCCTGTCTTATTCTGAGTGCCAGGGCCTGATTGGTCAGACCCAAGAGGAGTCATGATGACTCACAATGACTCTCAGAACTTTCTGACCACATACCATGGATGCCACCACCTAGATTGTCTCAAGGCTAAACAGTGAGTGACTGAGAGGTGCTGGAAAAGGGGCAAATGCTACCCATATTTGGGTACCATCTTCATATCTGTTCCCTGGAGGGGATACTCATTTCTCTTGGCCTCAGAGATCTTCCATGGCTCAGTCAAAATCTCTCTATTAAAACATCTCCTGTAGACGTAAGAGGGAGGAGATATGGGGATATACGTATATGTATAGCTGATTCACTTTGTTATACATCAGAAACTAACACACCATTGTAAAACAATTATACTCCAATAAAGATGTTAAAAAAAAAAAGTCTCCTGTGTGAGGAGTTAGCAACACCCATTGCATATCAATAGGTCCACTGGGCAACATTCAGCAGTTTTGGCCTCAAGTTCCAAACAGGAACTTAGCCCCAGGTAGAATTTTCTGTTTCCTTCTCAATCTCTGGATACAGCCTTGTCCATAACTCTGAAATTACTTTAATAACACACAATTCAGAAGTGGGGTGTTTACTTGTAGAAATTTTGGCTGTGAGTAACCATACTTCTCAAGCCATATTACCTTGCAAGTCTCTCCTATAGAGCAATATAGTTAACATTAATGAGTGATCCTAGTGGCTATTGTCTATCAGTAGGACATGGATTCTCACAGGCTATAAGAGGGGTAATGGTGAGGACAGGGCTTTGTTGTTAGTGGTGGGGTTTTTTTTCTATTATTATTGCTGTCCTAAGAGTCTAACATGACTATTATGATGAAATTTAACATATTCCTACACTGGTGACCCTACTGTGGTCAATCTTATATGACAACTGAAGAAAGTTGAGGCATGGAGGTCTATGAGATGGACCCAGGTCAAACACTCCCTTCCTTGAGTGGCAGAGAAGGCTCAGGCATCCAGATTTCCTCCCATTCCATATAGAACCATGGAAAAATCACTAAGATACTGTGTTCAGTGTCTAAAAGAAATTAGAGAGGCATGAGAACTGTTGTTAGTGTACAGTATTTTATTAACAAAAGGAAGTGGCAAAACTGACTTTTTCTTTTTTTTTTTTTGCGGTACGCGGGCCTCTCACTGTTGTGGCCTCTCCCGCTGCGGAGCACAGGCTCCGGACGCGCAGGCTCAGTGGCCATGGCTCACGGGCCCAGCCGCTCTGTGGCATGTGGGATCTTCCCGGACCGGGGCTCGAACCCGTGTCCCCTGCATCGGCAGGCGGGCTCTCAACCACTGCCCCACCAGGGAAGCCCTATCTTTTTCTTAAGGGTTTGCCTTCCTGGAAAAACCAAGGCAAGTAGATCAGGAAAGCTTGGTTGACATAAGTTAAGCACATAAAAAATAAATAAATTTTGCATACTCTTCTAATAATTAGGAAATATAATAAAATAAAATATGTTCAAAATATCCCAAGCATTGTAAAACACCTATAGATATAATTAACTTTTAAAAAAACATAGGGAAAATATACATGAAACTTTTTATGACCTTCCTGTTTGGACACTAAAATAATATTTTAAAATAACTTTCTTTTGGAAAGGAAGACTAATTTTTGGAATGGTGTCAATTATTCTCTAAATTAATCTATGAATTCAGTGCAATCCAAGTCATAAATTACAACAGGATTTTGATTGTGTATGTGGAACTGGAGGACTAGATTATAAAATTACCTTGAAGAGAAAATGTGAGGGATTAGTCCGGGGGTGGGGGGGAGGTGTCATACTATATATTAAAATTTATAGAATTAGTAATTGAAACAGGAATTGGTTAAGTATGTCAATGGAACAAAATAGAGATTCTAAAAATAATTTCATATATATGTGGGAATCAAAGAAATGATAAAGCTGGCATTTCAAATCAGATGTTGCCTCAAGGCAATATCTTGTGATCAAATGTGTGTGTGTGTGTGTGTGTGTGTGTGTGTGTGTGTGTGTGTGTGTGTGTCTACACATGGAAATGCAGAGGGGCTTCTGGGGCCACTTGGTATTTTTCCTACAGGTAATTCTGGATTCCATCATCTTTCACAGGTTTTCTCAGTCGTGCTGTCTCCCTGAAGCCATTTGTGGCATCAACCAGTCATGGATAAAGAAGCCTCTGAAATCAGTCCCAGGACGCCCACACCCATCATGAGAAGGATGGCAGATGAATACCTAAAACCCGCCCTGGCCTCCAAAAACATGCTGATCTTTTTACTTGGTAGGCAACTGGGGAGGCACAGAAATGATGAGGAGCTGACAAAGTGGCTGTGGACGCTGACACAAAAAACACCAGGGCGCGGGTTTCCCTGGTGGCGCAGTGGTTGAGAGTCCGCCTGCCGATGCAGGGGACACGGGTTCATGCCCCGGTCCGGGAGGATCCCACATGCCCGGAGCGGCTGGGCCCGTGAGCCATGGCCGCTGAGCCTGCGTGTCCGGAGCCTGTGCTCCGCAACGGGAGGCCACAACAGTGAGAGGCCCGTGTACCGCAAAAAAAAAAAAAAAAAAAAAAAAAAAGAACAAAAAGAACACCAGGGTGGAGTTGGCCTTTACCTAAAAGTCATGTGACTTACCCACCTTATAATCCTCGAGGATTATGAAAAATCCAAGAAAATGGTGTGGATCAATAAGTCTTTCCCTGATGTAACCTTAAAATTGAAGCTGTTTCCACGTTTTTTGGTTTGATGTGTTATTTGTTCATGTGCCATCTGTACTTCTGACCCTTCTCCATGCTACCCGAAGGCCACAAACATGTGAACTTTGGCTACTCACCTTTGGAGAATGTTTACTCACATAGAGTCTGGGGGATTTGGAGTCAAGAGGGGCCCTCTTGAGAGAAGCTGGAAAAGCTGCTGCGTTTACAAGTGGAAAGTGCCCTGATTTACTAGGGTAATTAGGGCTTCAAGAAGGCCACTTGGGGGTCTTGATTTGTCTCCCTTGAAGTTTGAGAGAGACAGTGGGAAGAAGTCAGAATCACAAATAAATTTAAAATGGGAGTGACTGGGCAGGTAGGGGGAGTTCTCCCCTGTGTGGAGGCTATGTGTTGGGGAACTACAGGGACTCAAGGCCCAGAGATGTGGTCTCCAAAGTAGCCATGAAACACCTCAGCAAGGGACAAAATTTAAACAGTCAGATTTAAACAGCTGCTAAACTGCATCCAGATAGGGAGATCGGTTGTGACTCTGACCTCTGGTTCCTCCCTGTGCTCAACAGACCCTGGGGGACAAGTGGTTGCAAAAGGGGAGGGAAGCAAATGCTGGCTGATTCCCAGTGGAAGCATCATACCGCACCTTGCTCCCCTTTCCTACTGCAGGCTTCAGCCTGGGCCAGGCCTGAACTGGGGGAAGGGAGAGGCTTTGACACTGAAAGAAGGTTAGAGTTGTGATTATTACCTTGAACAAGACATACAAACTACTGAACACTGATCATGTGGAATACTAAGGTCACCAAAGACCTGGTAGTGATCAAAAAAGTCATGAGGCTGACGCTGGGATTGATGAGGGGGACCAGAGAAGGAAGAACCCAGTAGACTGGAGTTGGCTGAGGCATTGGGAAGGGTTAGAGAACAAAATTATTGTTTTTTTTAATGGGAAAATGATAGTTTTATTTCTATCACAGAGACTAAAGAAAACACATCTTCACATAAGAAACAACAACATGAATATAATAGATTATTTTACCAATTGAATACTGTAGTAAAGATGGGCCTCGGCTAATTAGAGTGATACAGAATTAACAGAGCCAAGTTAACGGGAAGCATGGCATGAATCAATGCTTATGGCAGTGGTAACCTTGAACCATGTCATAACAAAAAAAGAACAGAAGGATGGAATAGGCCATTTAACATAAACAGAATGACCCTAGAAGTTTAGAACTAATGATCATGAGAAATTAAAAATCCTTCACTCAAACCACTTAGATTTAGTTATTTATTTATTTATTTTTAACATCTTTATTGGAGTATAATTGCTTTACAATGGTGTGTTAGTTTCTGCTTTATAACAAAGTGAATCAGCTATACATATACATATATCCCCATACCTCCTCCCTCTTGCCTCTCCCTCCCACCCTCCCTATCCCACCCCTCTAGGTGGTCACAAAGCACTGAGCTGATCTCCCTGTGCTATGCGGCTGCTTCCCACTAGCTATTTATTTTACATTTGGTTGTGTATATATGTCAATGCTACTCTCTCACTTCGTCCCAGCTTACCCTTCCCCCTCCCCATGTCCTCAAGTCCATTCTCTACATCTGCGTCTTTATTTCTGTCCTGACCCTAGGTTCTTCAGAAACATTTTTTTTAAGATTCCATATATATGTGTTAGCATACGGTATTTGTTTTTCTCTTTCTGACTTACTCCACTCTGTATGAGAGATTCTAGGTCCATCCACCTCACTACAAATAACTGAATTTCATTTCTTTTTATGGCTGAGTAATATTCCATTGTATATACGTGCCACATCTTCTTTATTCATCTGTCGATGGACACTTAGGTTGCTTCCATGTCCTGGCTATTGTAAATAGAGCTGCAGTGAACATTGAAACCACTTAGATTTAGATTCAGGAAAATTCATTTAATTGCGTTCATATATGTCAGCATTCTTGGAAACAGAACAAGATTAATTTCTGCTTTGTAAAAATACAATAGGTCTTGGCCACTCAAGAGTTAGAAAATAAAAGCCTCCATTGGGCTTTGGTCTCCATATGTATTTATTTTGTGTAGACAACAATGACTTTTCACCATTTCCTTTCCAATAATTCCATGATTCTCAAAATGATAATTTCATTCTTTCATAGTAAAAAGTTCACCAAACCTTTTAGTACTGTTAACATTTTCACATCTGTTTGGGGATATAGCTAGTTGATTTTCTTCTGATTTCTTCCATTTTTGGAATCCCACATGACTGTAATGTTAAAGTATACCAAGAAGAATAGGAAGTTCAATCAGGAGACAAACACACCAATACAGACAAGAAGTCCGGTAATGTCTGAAGAGGATCCAGTGTGACAGTCATCAGTGTCACAAGGACCATAGTGATTGTTGAGATAAGAAACAAACGTTGCATAATTCTGGGAAGAAATGTAAAAACATGGAAGATATTTCCTAACAGAAATGGAAAAGGATTTCAACTGCAGTTCTTCTTCAGAAGTCTTTTCAAATATTGAAAAGGAAGTTGCACAAGCTATAAAAAATGCCATTATTGTCACAACTGTGGGTATCAGGAGTTCATCCTTCAATAGAAGAGGTAGCTTTGTAAATGTTGACACAAGTAAAAACCAAGCAGACATGAAAGGAAGCTCACTTAACACCAGGCAGACTGGTAATGATACCAAGAGAATGGATTTTCCATGTACTTGAAAAGAAAATTTAAAGAATGATAGTGCACAGCCAACTAGAGTAAAGTTGAATCCTTTGGGAGAGGGCTGAAGTGTTCATTTTACATACAGGAAGCAGGCTGAAAAATGTAAAACAAAAGCTGATTATTATGTGGATGTGATGTGGCAGAATATCCTTGATGTTCAGAAAGACACTGAAGCCGCACCAGATATTGGCTCATTTATCCTCAAGTAATCCACGATCACCTGGAAAGAGTCTTCTCAGAACTTGCAGGGTTTGTTCCCTTTCTGTAAAGGATGACAGCCAGCAGAGAATGAAGGAAGCCACAACAGTACAAGCTAGCTTAATTAACAAACCAAATCCCTTTCCTTTGAGGCCTTTTAAAAAAACACTTTCCAGGTTAAAAAAAGACGCAAGAGGGAAGAGATATGGGAACATATGTATATGTATAACTGATTCACTTTGTTATAAAGCAGAAACTAACACACCATTGTAAAGCAATTATACCCCAATAAAGATGTTAAAAAAAAAGGTAAGGGGTGGTAAAATTTTCAACTGTTTATAATTTATAGCTAAGCAAAATGACAGTGACCCTAGCACATTCCAGTCACAAGATACTCCAAGAATACCACACAAAGCAAAGCCAAGACTCACAGAATTATACTGAAAATGTCCATAGTTGATTAGAATGAGGCCTGGGCACAGCGATATGCATAGTGCATTAGCAATCTTTTTCTTACTTGAGATTTCTTTTAAACAACAACAGTACAAAACCACTCCAGGTATGTCAATCAGCCAATCAGCAATTAACACAGTTGTACACATCCAGAGTTTATCTCCGGGTGCTGGGAAGATGGCGGAAGAGTAAGACGCGGAGATCACCTTCCTCCCCACAGATACACCAGAAATACATCTACACGTGGAACAACTCCTACAGAACACCTACTGAATGCTGGCAGAAGACCTCAGACCTCCCAAAAGGCAAGAAACTCGCCACGTACCTGGGTAGGGCCAAAGAAAAAACAGAGACAAAAGAATAGAGACGGCACCTGCACCAGTGAGAGGGAGCTGTGAAGGAGGGAAAGTTTCCACACACTAAGAAGTCCCCTCGCGGGCGGAGACTGCGGGATGCGGAGCGGGGGAGCTTCGGAGCCGCGGAGGAGAGCACAGCAAGAGGGGTGCGGAGGGCAAAGCGGGGAGATTCGCACACAGAGGATCAGGGCTGACCGGCACGCACCAGCCCAAGAGGCTTGTCTGCTCACCTGCCAGGGCGGGCGGGGCTGCGAGCTGAGGCTCGGGCTTCGGTCCGATTGCAGGGAGAGGACTGGGGTTGGCGGCTCAAACACAGCCTGAAGGGGTTAGTGCGCCACGGCTAGCCGGGAAGGAGTCCGGGGAAAAGTCTGCACCTGCCGAAGAGGCAAGAGACTTTTTCGTACCTCTTTGTTTCCTGGTGCGCGAGGAGAGGGGTTTAAGAGCGCCGCTTAAAGGAACCCCAGAGACGGGCCCGAGCGGCGGCTAAAAGCGCGGACCCGAGAGACGGGCGGTAGATGCTAAGGCTGCTGCTGCCGCCATCAAGGGGCCTGTGTGCGAGCATAGGTCACTATCCTCACCTCCCTTCCGGGGAGCCTGTGCAGCCTGCCACTGCCACGTTTCCGGGATCCAGGGACAACGGCCCAGGGAGAACGCACCACGCGCCACACGCTGGTGCAACGTCACGCCGGCCTCTGCCGCCGCAGACCCGCCCCGCACGCCGTGCCCACCCTCCACACACCCCCGCCCCGCCCGGCCTGAGTGAGCCAGAGCCCCCGAATCAGCGGCTCCTTTAACCCCGTCCTGCCTGAGCGAAGAACAGACACCCTCCAGCGACCTACATGCAGAGGCGGGGCCAAATCCAAAGCTGAGCCCCTGGGAGCTGTGAGAACAAAGAAGAGAAAGGGAAATCTCTCCCAGCAGCCTCAGAAACAGCGGATTAAAGCTCCACAATTAACTTGATGTACCCTGTATCTGTGGAATACCTGAATAGACAACGAATCATCCCAAATTGAGGAGGTGGACTTCGAGAGCAAGATCTATGATTTTTTCCCCTTTTCCTCTTTTTGTGAATGTGTATGTGTATGCTTCTGTGTGAGATCTTGTCTGTATAGCTTTGCTTCCACCATTTGTCCTAGGGGTCTATCCGTCCATTAAAAATTTTTTTTTTCTTAATAATTAATTTTAATAACTATTATACTTTTCTTTCTTTCTTTCTTTCTTTCTTTCTTTCTTTCTTTCTTTCTTTCTTTCTTTCTTTCTTTCTTTCCTTCCTTCCTTCCTTCCTTCCTTCCCTCCTTTAGACAACGAAACATCCCAAATTGAGGAGGTGGACTTTGAGAGCAAGATTTATGATTTTTTCCCCTTTACCTCTTTTTGTGAGGGTGTATGTGTATGCTTCTGTGTAAGATTTTGTCTGTATAGCGTTGCTTCCACCATTTGTCCTAAGGTTCTATCCGTCCCTTTTTTTTTCTAAATAATTATTTTTTAATTCAATAACTTTATTATACTTTATTTTATTTTACTGTATCTTCTTTCTTTCTGTCTTTTTTCCTTCCTTCCCTCCTTCCTCCCTCCCTCCCTCCCTCCCTCCTTTCTTTCCTTCTTTTCTTCTTTCTTTCTTTCTTCCTACTTCTACTAATTCTCTCTACTTTCTCTCCCTTTTATTCTGAGCCGTGTGGATGAAAGGCTCTTGCTGCTCCAGCCAGGAGTCAGGACTCTGCCTCTGAGGTGGGAGAGCCAACTTCAGGACACTGGTCAACAAGAGACCTCCCAGCTCCACATAATATCAAACGGCGAAAATCTCCCAGAGACCCCCATCTTAACACCAGCACCCAGCTTCACTCAACGACCAGCAAGCTACAGTGCTGGACAACCTATGCCAGACAACTAGCAAAACAGGAACACAACCCCACCCATTAGCAGAGAGGCTGCCTAAAATCATAATAAGTCCACAGACACCCCAAAACACACCACCAGACGTGGACCTGCCTACTAGAGAGACAAGATCTAGCCTCATCCACCACAACACAGGCACTAGTCCCCTCCACCAGGAAGCCTACACAACCCACTGAACCAACCTTAGCCGCTGGAGACAGACATCAAAAACAACGGGAACTACGAACCTGCAGCCTGCAAAAAGGAGACCCCAAACACCGTAAGATAAGCAAAATGAGAAGACAGAAAAACACACAGCAGATGAAGGAGCAAGATAAAAATGCACCAGACCTAACAAATGAAGAGGAAATAGGCAGTCTACCTGAAAAAGAATACAGAATAATGACAGTAAAGATGATCCAAAACCTTGGAAATAAAATGGACAAAGTGCAAGAAATATTTAACAAGGACCTAGAAGAAATAAAGATGAAACAAGTAACGATGAACAACACAATAAATGAAATTAAAAGTACTCTAGATGGGATCAATAGCAGAATAACTGAGGCAGAAGAATGGATAAGTGACCTGGAAGATAAAAGAGTGGAACTAACTACTGCAGGGCAGAATAAAGAAAAAAGAATTAAAAGAACTGAGGACAGTCTCAGAGACCTCTGGGACAACATTAAATGCACCAACATTCGAATTATAGGGGTTCCAGAAGAAGAAGAGAAAAAGAAAGGGACTGAGAAAATATTTGAAGAGATTATAGTTGAAAACTTCCCTAATATGGGAAAGGAAATAGTTAATCAAGTCCAGGAAGCACAGAGAGTCCCATACATGATAAATCCAAGGAGAAATACGCCAAGACACATATTAGTCAAACTGTCCAAAATTAAATACAAAGAAAGCATATTAAAAGCAGCAAGGGAAAAACAACAAATAACACACAAGGGAATCCCCATAAGGTTAACAACTGATCGCTCAGCAGAAACTCTCCAAGCCAGAAGGGAGTGGCAGGATATACTGGAAGTGATGAAGGAGAAAAACCTGCAACCAAGATTACTCTACCCAGCAAAGATCTCATTCAGATTGGATGGAGAAATTAAAACCTTTACAGACAAGCAAAAGCTGAGAGAGTTCAGCACCACCAAACCAGCTTTACAACAAATGCTAAAGGAACTTCTCTAGACAAGAAACACAAGAGAAGGAAAAGACCTAAAATAATGAACGCAAAACAATTAAGAAAATGGGAATAGGAACATACATATCGATAATTACCTTAAATGTAAATGGACTAAATGCTCCCACCAAAAGACACAGATTGGCTGAATGGATACAAAAACAAGACCCATATATATGCTGTCTACAAGAGACCCACTTCAGACCTAGAGACACATACAGACTGAAAGTAAGGGGGTGGAAAAAGATATTCCATGCAAATGGAAACCAAAAGAAAGCTGGAGTAGCAATTCTTATATCAGACAAAATAGACTTTAAAATAAAGATTATTAGAAGAGACAAAGAAGGACACTACATAATGATCAAGGGATCGATCCAAGAAGAAGATATAACAATTGTAAATATTTATGCACCCAACATAGGAGCCCCTCAATACATAAGGCAAAAACTAACAGCCATAAAAGGGGAAATTGACAGTAACACATTCATAGTAGGGGACTTCAACACCCCACTTTCACCAATGGACAGATCATCCAAAACGAAAATAAATAAGGAAACACAAGCTTTAAATGATACATTAAACAAGATGGACTTAATTGATATTTATCGGACACTCCATCCAAAAACAACAGAATACACATTTTTCTCAAGTGCTCATGGAACATTCTCCAGGATAGATCATATCTTGGGTCACAAATCAAGCCTTGGTAAATTTAAGAAAATTGAAATTGTATCAAGTGTCTTTTCCGACCACAGTGCCATGAGACTAGATATCAATTACAGGAAAAGATCTGTAAAAAATACAAACACATGGAGGCTAAACAATACACTACTTAATAACGAAGTGATCACTGAAGAAATCAAAGAGGAAATAAAAAAATATCTAGAAACAAATGACAATGGAGACACGACAACCCAAAATCTATGGGATGCAGCAAAAGCAGTCCTAGGAGGGAAGTTTATAGCAATACAAGCCCACCTTAAGAAGCAGAAAACATCTCGAATAAACAACCTAACCTTGAACCTCAAGCAATTAGAGAAAGAAGAACAAAAAACCCCAAAGGTAGCAGAAGGAAAGAAATCATAAAAATCAGATCAGAAATAAATGAAAAAGAAAAGAAGGAAACGATAGCAAAGTTCAATAAAACTGAAAGCTGGTTCTTTGAGAAGATAAACAAAATAGATAAACCATTAGCCAGACTCATCAAGAAAAAAAGGGAGAAGACTCAAATCAATAGAATTAGAAATGAAAAAGGAGAAGTAACAACTGATATTGCAGAAATACAAAAGATCATGAGAGATTACTACAAGCAACTCTATGCCAATAAAATGGACAACCTGGAAGAAATGGACAAATTCTTAGAAATGCACAACCTGCCAAGACTGAATCAGGAAGAAATAGAAAATATGAACAGACCAATCACAAGCACTGAAATTGAAACTGTGATTAAAAATCTTCCAACAAGCAAAAGACCAGGACCAGACGGCTTCACAGGCGAATTATATCAAACATTTAGAGAAAAGCTAACACCTATCCTTCTCAAACTCTTCCAAAATATAGCAGAGGGAGGAACGCTCACAAATTCCTTCTACAAGGCCACCATCACCGTGATACCAAAACCGTACAAGGATGTCACAAAGAAAGAAAACTACAGGCCAATATCACTGACGAACATAGATGCAAAAATCCTCAACAAAATACTAGCAAACAGAATCCAACAGCACATTAAAAGGATCATACACCATGATCAAGTGGGGTTTATTCCAGGAATGCAAGGATTCTTCAATATACGCAAATCTATCAGTGTGATAAACCATATTAACAAATTGAAGGAGAAAAACCATTTGATCATCTCAATAGATGCCGAGAAAGCTTTTGACAAAATTCAACACCCATTTATGATAAAAACCCTGCGGAAAGTAGGCATAGAGGGAACTTTCCTCAACATAATAAAGGCCGTATATGACAAGCCCACAGCCAACATCATCCTCAATGGTGAAAAACTGAAAGCATTTCCACTAAGATCAGGAACAAGACAAGGTTGCCCACTCTCACCACTCTTATTCAACATAGTTTTGGAAGTTTTAGCCACAGCAATCAGAGAAGAAAAGGAAATAAAAGGAATCCAAATCGGAAAAGAAGAAGTAAAGCTGTCACTGTTTGCAGATGACATGATACTATACATAGAGAATCCTAAAGATGCTACCAGAAAACTACTAGAGCTAATCAATGAATTTGGTAAAATAGCAGGATACAAAATTAATGCACAGAAGTCTCTGGCATTCCTACATACTAGTGATGAAAAATCTGAAAGTGAAATCAAGAAAACACTCCCATTTACCATTGCAACAAAAAGAATAAAATATCTAGGAATAAACCTACCTAAGGAGGTACAAACCTACAAAAGACCTGTATGCAGTAAATTATAAGACACTGATGAAAGAAATTAAAAATGATACAAATAGATGGAGAGATATACCATGTTCTTGGATTGGAAGAATCAACATTGTGAAAATGACTCTACTACCCAAAGCAATCTATAAATTCAATGCAATCCCTATCAAACTACCACTGGCATTTTTCACAGAACTAGAACAAAAAATTTCACAATTTGTATGGAAACACAAAAGACCTTGAATAGCCAAAGCAATCTTGAGAACGAAAAACGGAGCTGGAGGAATCAGGCTTCCTGACTTCAGACTATACTACAAAGCTACAGTAATCAAGACACTATGGTACTGGCACAAAAACAGAAAGATAAATCAATGGAACAGGATAGAAAGCCCAGAGGTAAACCCACGCACATATGGACACCTTATCTTTGATAAAGGTGGCAGGAATGTACAGTGGAGAAAGGACAGCCTCTTCAATAAGTGGTGCTGGGAAACTGGACAGGTACATGTAAAAGTATGAGATTAGATCACTCCCTAACACCATACAGAAAAATAAGCTCAAAATGGATTAAAGACCTAAATGTAAGGCCAGAAACTATCAAACTCTTAGAGGAAAACATAGGCAGAACACTCTATGACATAAATCACGGCAACATCCTTTTTGACCCACCTCCTAGAGAAATGGAAATAAAAACAAAAATAAACAAATGGGACCTAATGAAACTTCAAAGCTTTTGCACAGCAAAGGAAACCATAAGCAAGACCAAAAGACAACCCTCAGAACGGGAGAAGATATTTGCAAATGAAGCAACTGACAAAGGATTAATCTCCAAAATATACATGCAGCTCATGCAGCTCAATAACAAAAAAGCAAACAACCCCATCCAAAAATGGGCAGAAGATCTAAATAGGCATTTCTCCAAAGAAGATATACAGGTTGCCAACAAACACATGAAAGAATGCTCAACATCATTAATCATTAGAGAAATGCAAATCAAAACTACAATGAGATATCATCTCACACCAGTCAGAATGGCCATCATCAAAACATCTACAAACAATAAATGCTTGAGAGTGTGTGGAGAAAAGGGAACACTCTTGCACTGCTGGTGGGAATGTGAATTGGTTCAGCCACTATGGAGAACAGTATGGAGGTTCCTTAATAAACTACAAATAGAACTACCATATGGCCCAGCAATCCCACTACTGGGCATATACCCTGAGAAAACCAAAATTCAAAAAGAACCATGTATCACAATGTTCACTGCAGCTCTATTTACAATAGCCCGGAGATGGAAACAACCTAAGTGCCCATCGTCGGATGAATGGATAAAGAAGATGTGGCACATATATACAATGGAATATTACTCAGCCATAAAAAGAAATGAAATTGAGCTATTTGTAATGAGGTGGATAGACCTAGAGTCTGTCATACAGAGTGAGGTAAGTCAGAAAGAGAAAGACAAATACCGTATGCTAACACATATATATGGAATTTAAGAAAAAAAATGTCATGAAGAACCTAGGGGTAAGACAGGAATAAAGACACAGACCTACTGGAGAACGGACTTGAGGATATGGGGAGGGGGAAGGGTGAGTTGTGATAGGGCGAGAGAGAGGCATGGACATATATACACTAACAATGTAAGGTAGATAGCTAGTGGGAAGCAGCCGCATGGCACAGGGATATTGCCTCGGTGCTTTGTGACTGCCTGGAGGGGTGGGATAGGGAGCGTGGGAGGGAGGGAGACGTAAGAGGGAAGAGATATGGGAACATATGTATATGTATAACTGATTCACTTTGTTATAAAGCAGAAACTAACACACCATTGTAAAGCAATTATACCCCAATAAGGATGTTAAAAAAAAAAAAGAGTTTATCTCCTATCCACGTGATATATAGAGAGCAATCTAGTCTGGATTTATAAATTCTGCCATATATGCATCTGAAAGACAACAATAAGCTTAAGGAGTGAATAATCAAATCCCCAATACTGTACCTTTTTATCACTGCTGTTAAAATTCCCTTGTTTGGTAAATTATAAGTAATTTCTTTCCAGTGTCTCTCTGCTGCATAGCCACCAAACATAGGAGGTTTTCCAGTGCTAGATGACCGGTTTATTGTAAAAGGATATAGCGCAGGAACAGCCAGATGGAAGAGATGCATAGTGCCAGGTATGAGGAAAGGACACAGAGCTTCCACGCTCTCGCCAGGCGCACCACTCTCCCTGCATCTCCTCGTGCCCACCAACCTGGGAGCTTCAAAATTATTGGGTTTTGACTCCTGCTTGTTCTTCGTAAGGCTTCCACAGACATGAGAATGGCAAAGCCCAAATTCAGGATAGTGTTTACGTGAGGGACAAATGCAGTCACTGTGTTTGAAGTTTTATTTCCTTAGCTGGGAGGTGAATATACAGACATTCCTTATACTGTTTCCCATACATTCCATACATTTTCATATTCCTGCTATACTTCATCAATAGAGAAAAAGAAAAAGGGAGATAATGAGGCAAGCAGGAACGCCCAAGAGTAAAATAATGGTATAGAGTATATCTTTCAAATATTGGTGGAAAATAACTTGGAGCCTAGAATTCTACTTCCAGCTAAACATTGGAGTGTCAGGGTGAGTTAAATGCATTTTTAATACATGAGGTGTCTTTGTGTTTCCAGGAAGCAGACGATGAGACAGACCCATGAATATAAATAGCTTACTTGAGAGGGAATCCCAGGGAGCAGTGGTATGGGTGTGGGGAAATGAGCCTTAGAAGGAAGGCAGCCAGTTAAGGGGGATGATCTAGGAGGTGAGAGCTGTGGGTAACTGGAGCTTATTCAGAGAGGGGGGACTATGGGAGACTGTGTAGAATGCACCTCAAATCCATCTCAAGTATGGGACAAGGAAGCTGGCGTATGTAGCCACCAAAACCCCAACTATTATTTAATAAAGCTACTTCCAGGGGTAATAAATCTCTCGCACTTCCGGCTGGCTTTGGGTCATGTCCAGCTTGTGCCAAGGGTGAGGGAAAAAACCCTAATGCAGAAAGTCATGGGTGGTTGTAGAAAGCAGTTTAGTGGGTGTAGAGGTGAGACCTGGCTCTGAGGAGTCAGAATCTTTTTGGCATTGTCTGCAATACTCTACCCACTGTTTGTGTGAAATTTTCAATAAACTGGAATTACATTTCCTCTCTCAGTCTGATCATGTATTAAACATCGTACCAATTAGCATAGTTTGTTGAAAATTGGTTTCAGGAACCCTAGTCCCAGAGAATTGTGAGATCACTTTTCAGCTGCCTAAGAAATGTTTGCATTGCAGACCTTAAAATCTTCTAGAGAAAAAGAGAGCAAGACCTCTGTGGTCTGTTCTGACTGAAGATGTGCCCACTGGGTGGGTGGGAACGGGTCTTTCCCTGGGATTTTATGAAAACCTTGGGCTGCGGGTGTCAGCAACTCAGTTCGTGTCATCCAGTCTAAAGGGCCCCGAGCTGCAACGTGTCACATCCTGCCTGAGGGGTTCCTCAGCATGCAGAGGTCAAAGAAGCTCCCCTGGTCTTCCATAGCACCTGGAACTTTTTAATATCCCTATTATTAAGCTCTGTGTTAAGGAATGAGTCGCCCATTAGGGTGTGAGCTAGTCCCACCCAGCTATGCTCACCCTTATCCCAACCAGTATACTGTCCCCATAGTGTTGTTATCGAAAGTGGGGTCCGACTGCTCGCTGCTCTGAAGCCAATAAGAGGCAAGGCTGGTGGAAAGGAAAGTTTGCTTTACTTCGGAGGCTGGCAACCAAGGTGGGTGGCAGGGGAGAACCCCTGTCCAAAGGTCGACTCGACTCCCCGCCACTGACAGTCAGTGGGCAAGAGTTTCAGGGGTGTATAGGTGGAGGGAGGGGGCTACATGCAGAAACAGCACAGTCAGCTCTGACAGTCATCTGGAAATTGGTCATCGGTGGTCTGATCAGTGACATCTTGATTGTTTCAAGTACAGTTAGTCTTCAGTTCCAGGGTCGGTTTGTTCCCATTTGTTTGAGGACAGTTCTCGAAATTGTGGCAGCCTATGTCATGGCTACAGCCTGGTCATCATGTAGTTAACTTCTTCCACCTGGTGTGCGTTTCAGTATCTATAAGACAGCTCACAGGATAGGGCTCAGAATATTATCTATAGCCCTTAAGGAGGAACTAACTTCGCTCAATGACTGAGTTATTATTATTTTGTCCTGTTTGACTGTTTTCCTTTGCTTCTGAATTTTCTCACTTCTCTGATTAAACTTATTCTTTGCCTAAAGCTTTTCTACAGATAAAAGGCAGGTGGAAGACATGGGGGGAAGTGGGGAGGGAAGGACCATAGCGTCCTGCTCTGTTTCAGTGTGTATTCCTCTCTTCAGAGATTCTCAGAAA
Organism: Phocoena sinus; assembly: GCF_008692025.1. Classification (NCBI taxonomy): domain Eukaryota; kingdom Metazoa; phylum Chordata; class Mammalia; order Artiodactyla; family Phocoenidae; genus Phocoena; species Phocoena sinus. The sequence goes on along the minus strand of NC_045784.1, from coordinate 114,985,790 downwards.
TGCTGTTCTGGGTGGTGAGCAGCTTGTAAGGGACTGAGGAGTCAGATGAGCAGAAGTTCAGTGACATTTGGGGTATTATTACCAACTAGACTCCATTTCAGCCTAGCATAGCCACAGGTGGCAACAGATGGCCTTCCCAAGCATGTGATGGAAATCCAGTAATGAATCTTTGTCACAATTCAGATGTGGCTTGGATGCCTGGGTCCACTGGCTGCCCAGCCAAGTGTGCGGTGTCTTCCCTCAGCTGTTGGAGGTTCTCTGAGCTATCACCATCCACAGACCAGGGAGAACTTGGGGCTGGTTCAACCTCCCACCCTAACACCCCCAGAGGGACTCAGTGGCAATAAGAGGTGCCTGCTCTGGATAGAGGGGGCCTAGGTTTGGGGAAAGAGACATAACGGGAAGGGAGGTGTTACCTCAACAGAAAGGTAGGACCTACAGGGCAAAAACCAAGAGAAAACTTTGGGAATCTTGGAGGACTTTTCACATCTGCTTTCCATTTGGGATTAGCAAGTGTAAACAAACCAACCAACACACACTCATAAACAAACAGGCAAGGTGGATGTTTGCTCCTGACTGTAAGCTGAGGCAATACTACAGTTGACTTTAACTGTTTTTTCACGTGTGGGGAATATTACCCTGGTTGCTTGATGTCCAATGTCACAGAACTAGTGTCTCACATACTTTGAATTTTTTTTTACTTGTGAATAATTCTGTATTAGCCGGGCCCACAAGAGATATTTTGCACTTGAAGGTCATGGGATCATCAAGCACTGTTGCAGCTCGAGAAGGTGGAGACAAATTTGCTGTCACCTTGTTGGTATGGGGCAGCACCTAAGTCCATACCTCCTCTATCTCCTCACACAGGGAAAATTAACATCTTTAAGATGTTGTGCCATCCTATTTCAGACCTGGGTATGCATTTGTGTTTGCCTGAGTATTCCTCTATATCCCCTCGTTAGCATTTCAAAATGTTCTTTGACTTTTACGATTTTTCAAGTATATTCCTAGGCACTATTTTTTTAGTTGCTTTTCTGAATTGAGTCATTAAGAGTATTGTCTATTTTAACTGATTACTTTCTCAATTATATGAAAGCCTGTAAAGAATATATATTAATTTTGTACTCAGCCACACAAATGAATTCATATATAACCTGTAATGGTTAGTTTTCCCTCCTTCAACTGGTTAATGTCTTAGTTATTTCTTTCCCTTATTCTCACTTATGGAAATATATAACGTCATATTTGGAAAGCATCCAACACCTCTTACTTTTGTCTTTCGTTTTCTATACTGATAATCTTCTTTTGATCCCTTAATATACCAAATTAAGAGATTTCTTATCATTTAACCGTCTTTACATTAACTGGTCATGGTGCATTATTCTCTGACTATGCTGCTCTGAATTATGTTGACCAATATTTGGGCCTTTCCTATTATGGTCAAGGCAACCACACCTACAACCAGCGGTGCGATACGTCTCCAACTGAGAGATGCAAAGATAAGTAGGAAAACGTGTTCACAGAACTGCACCCAAGTGGTGTACGGGTCCGAGGGTCGGCAAAGGTTACGCTAGGGCTGAGGGGCGGAAGGGGTGAAAGGGAGGACTCCTCAATTCCAAGAAGAGGAACTCTGTTCTCCACGTGCTGAGGCTCAGCCAGAGTCCTGTAGAGAGAGAAGTCCTGGGCCCCTCCCCTTGTCTCCGCCCCTGGCCTGCGGCCCGCCTTGGGAAACCTAGGCCCCGCCCCTTCGTTTACGCCCCGCCCCTTCAAGCGCCCTTTGGCCACGCCCCTTTCCCCTTCGCATGGCGGGGCCCTGGTCCTCTCCGAACTTAGCGTGCCCGCCCTACCCCGTGATGCGCCTGCGTACTGCGGACCACCCGCTCGTCGGCGGAGCCTACACCACTTAAGACTCCCGCATTCTGCCTCAGGAAACCTCGGCCCCGCCCCTCAGATTCTGACCCTCAGGAGCGGGCGTTAGCCCCGCCTCTTTCCCCTACTCCCACCCCGCCCAACTCGACCGCAGCGTCACGCCTGCGCTCTAGCAACCGCCAGGCTCTGTGGGCGGAGCCGTGCGGCGTCAGGTACAGTCCATGGCCCCGCCCACCCCGGGCTCGGGTCCACCTCCGCACACACGCACTTCCCGCCACGCCTCCTCGCAGACCTCTGCTGAGCTCTGGGGATACCAGCGAAGCGAGCAAGGCGCGATGGACGGCCGAGTGCAGCTGATCAAGGCCCTCCTGGCCCTGCCCATTCGGCCCCAGACGCGACGGTGGAGAAACCCGATCCCCTTCCCCGAGACGTTTGACGGCGACACCGACCGGCTCCCGGAGTTTATCGTGCAGACGGGCGCCTACATGCTAGTGGACGAGACCCTGTTCACCAACGATGCCCTGAAGGTGACGTTCCTCATCACCCGGCTGACCGGGCCCGCCCTGCAGTGGGTGATCCCCTACATCAGGAAGCAGAGCCCCCTCCTCAACGATTACCGGGGCTTCCTGGCCGAGATGAAGCGGGTCTTTGGATGGGTGGAGGACGAGGACTTCTAGGCCGGGAGCCCCTCGGGCCTGGGGGCGGGTGCCCGGGGGAGGGTCCGCCGCACCAGTCGCCGCCGCCCAGATCGCCACAGGCGGCATCCTCCCGCCGCGCCTCCCCCCTCCCTCGCCTTCGGGTCGCCGTGATCTCCCCCGCGCTCGTGTCCCCTCCCGCGTAGTGCTTGCCTTTGTTCCAGGAATAGCGCTCCAGGTTCCCGCTGCTGCCACCGCCGGGCCTGGCTCTGGAGCGGCCGTAGCCCTCTCGGGCCAGCCCGGCCCCTCCCCTGCACAGTTGGACTCGGTCTTGCGCTCCAGCTGCAAGCCGGGCTCCTGTTACACATCAGACAGACCACCCTCAGCCCGGCCGCTGCCAACCGCCCGCCCTCTGCCAGACTCCCAGGCCCGCATACAGGTGCCTAGAGATCTGCGCTGCCGCCGCCACCGCCACCGCCATCCACCGCATCCCGCCGACGGCCTGCAGCCTTCAGCGGTCTGGACTCGCCCGGGAGGTGTCTGAGCTGGGCACAGCCTCTGGACAATGCTTCCAACAGCTCGCCACCGCCCTGGAGGGGCTGGCCAGCCTTTCACCTTCGGCGGGATCCAGTCCCTCCCTCCTCCCAGAGACATCTTCTGCTCCTGCCAGGTGGCCGCCAGGTCCCAGGGGTGCCTGGCAGCCAAATCGAGTCACTCATTGTCTCCTGTGGACCTGTTCGTTTCGCCCAGAATCCAGTTCTCTTCTGAATGTGCAGCTGTCTCTCTGATGTGTGCCTTTTGTTCCACACAGTAACCCCTGCACTCTGCCCAGCTCTTCTACACTACCTGGACAAACGTCTTTTCCTTGTTTTCAATAAATGTCAGACGCTGTTTAAAAAGAAATTGAGTCTCAATGAATATGGCACCTCTCCCTCCCTGGTCCCGTGTGTGAGGTCCATGACTTGCTCAGGAGGTATGTCCCCTGCCGTGCTGTGGCTGATGTTGAGTCTCGCATTATCCAACAGAAAAGATCGCCCTGTGGTGGTCCTGGTGATGGGGACCCCACTGGTGATCATTCAGTCCCGGATGCTGACTCTTCCAAACCAGTCAGTTCCGTGCCCCTTCGGAAATGGATCTTGATCTGATTTTGGCCAAGGTGATGTTAAGGAGAAATTAGCTAGGAGGCTTTGGGGAAAGAGTTCCTTGCTTCCAAAAAGCCACTTGAAAGCACAATACCTGATTTCTACAAATCATGAATCCTGCACATTTGTTGGTGAACACCTGTCAAAGTTTTATTTAATCCATTTTTCAGAGAACCAGCACAATGACAGGTGGTTCAGAAAAAGCATTTACATTTATGGAGCCTTGATTGTTAAGTGGAGAAGGGAGTGCAGAGCTGCTCGTTAATCTAGGTAGAAAGCAGGTTGAGAGCCTGCAGGACAATAAAATTATAACTTTCTTCAATGGGCAGAGAAGCAAAAACTGTTGCTCCTTACCGTTTCTCTTCATGCCAACCTGTTAAAACATGAGTGCTGAAAAAAGCCTCTGCTACTTCATCTATGGCTGGGAAAGTTAAATATCCTGATAGTCAGATGATCCTCAGAGGGCTTATAGGGCAGTACTCTGGTGTGATGTTAAAAGGCCATGGAATAAACCTTGCCTCATTTTTAATTAGGGTTATTTTTCCAGAGTACATGAAAGAGGTGGGAAAATGCTGAGCTTAGTTCATGCATGGGTTGGCTTATTATATGGTAGAAAGCAAAATTGGACCATGACTGCAGGACAAAGAGGACTGAAGCTCACAGGCCAGTCCGACTTCTCTCCCTTCTGCCTCTAGATCCTTTGGCTTTCGACTTTATGCTAAATTGGTGTTTAATCATCCTTAGCCTTTCATTTTCTTTCTGCAGTTCATCAATAGCCTTGTGTAACAATAATCTGTTTTCACAATCTTTATAATTACTACTTACTCAGGACCACTCAAACTCTGGAGATATTTCACCTTCCATGAAATTTCCTTCCAGTGGTGTCCAATCTCAATTTACCACTAGCCAAAGTTTTGACGATTGCACCACGACCACATCACAGGGGTTATCAGTATGTCACTTACCACCAGTGATGTAGTCCCCATTTCTAGCCAGCTGGCAGGTTACTGTGCTCCAAAATCCTATGTCATAATCTGCATCTTAGGACCACTTCTAGAACCAAATATTATACTTGTAAGCTCCCCGAGAAACAGATCTCATAAACACTTGTAAGAGAGTGAGGGAAGCAGGTTTGAGTAAAGGGAGAATTTGAAGAGCTATGTAGTTGCAAAAGAGGCCTCAGCTGATCCTACAGGGATATCTAAAGCTAGGATGGCCACTCAGAAAAATTATGAATGGAGGAGATGAGGCCAGGCCTTTGTGCCTCCACACCGACTAGTCATTGGATGTGGTCTTACCTGGAGGAAGTAGTGTACCTCTGGGCAGGGCAGCTCCCTCCAACCCATAGCAATTCCTAGAGGGTGATTCAGCTGTGACTCTCAGCAGCCTGTACTCCTAAAAGCTGGGGGAATGAGTGCCTCAATCCTAAAGGTGGGATCTGGGCAGTGCATTACATCATCCACTTCACTCATCAAGGGGGGAATAGAATCAATACAATGGAACATAATAAAGCACTTAAAAGGAATAAGATAAATTTATGCCAGCTGATTTGGAGAGATTGTTGCAAGGTTTTGAAATATAATATGCAGAAAACTGCATAATGTGCCCCTTTTTTTGTTAAATAGATATTAACCCCAAAAAGCCTACATATGAATACACACACACACACAAGATTAGCTAGGTATGAAGAAAAATATAGAAATATACAAACTAGGTTGTTAGTGTGGGTCACAAGAGGTGGGAAAGTGTTGATGCCATAGATGGAGTAGGGACTTTTGCGGGGTCCCCCACAAAAAAGGAAAAAAAAAAGCGGCACTAAAATGGGGAGCTTAATGTGTGTCCCTGAAAACTGGAAAATGTATAGAAATTTGTGAGAATGATATAGTCTTAATCAGCATTCCGACAAGAAACAGATGCTACACACAAATGCAGTAATGAGGGAGGATTAAATGAAGAGACTGTGTAGAAGGGTTTCGGTGTGGTGAAAAGAAATTGTAACACATTGGATAACTGTTGTGCAAATATTCACCCCTCACTCCCCCACCCCCCGCCACCTTTGGGATGGAGTGTACACACCTGTTCCTCTGAATCTAGGCTTGGTCATACACTTGCTTTTATCAGTGAGATATGAGCAGACATGAAGTACCTAGAGGGTTTCAACATGCTTGTGCGGTTTTGCTAGTCTTCTTGCACTCCTGTGATTGCCTTGAGAAGAGCTTGCCCCAGGTAGCTGCTGATCCTTCTGTTTGGGCTACACAGTAATTCACGTGGAGCAGATCTGAATGCAATTTGCATCCCAGAGCCAAGCCCACCCTAACTGCATCCTGAAGCAGAATAGCCCCAAACAGTTCATAGCACATGAGCAAGAAGAACAGGTGACTGTCATAAGTTTTGGGGAGATTTCTTATACAGCATTATTGTAGCAATAGCTGACTAATACTGACACCAACAAGGGATTTTGAAATACCCTGAGGCTATCAATAGTGAGGAAGCATTACCTCCCCCCAAACATGAAGGGCAGGGAATGGTTACTGGAACACAGTGGCTATAGAAGAGAATCCCTGGATAGAATTTGTGGCCTTTGGTCGAGGAACTCAGCCACAGCCACCTTTCAATCTGGTTGAGATGGAGCCTTCCCATTGGCCAAACTCAACCAGAATCTAGAAGGCAAGGGAGCCATTTATGCAGTCCATAAAGGTCAGCCTCCTGGGGACAGAGTAGGGTGGAGGAGGGTCGTTATAGAAGGACAGATGGAAGATATCCAGGAGATATGTGAACAATTCATTCCAAGTGAGGAACATGGAAAGAGATGCACAATCACATTAGTAATCAGAGAGATTTTAAATAGAACAAAAATTGGATTCTATTTCAAAACTATCATACTGGTAATAGTAAAAAAATAATGACAATATCAAGTGTTGAAGGGATATGGGGGAATGAGAGTTCTCATATACTGCTTTTGACAGTGTACAACAAAGTTGGAGATGAAAGTGGCAATGACCTATAAAATTTGACATACATACCCTACAAACAAGCAATTCCAATAAGGATGTTGACCACAGCTTTTTTAAAAGAATGTGCGTACGATTAGGACCTCTGCTAAGCTGTATAACACCTTTGCCTTCATTAATAAAAGGTGCCCCCTTGTGGTGAAAGCAGTCTCACGTGTGCACAGTCTGGCAAGCACTTCAGAAGTGAATAAACTATTGGACTGTATGCAGCAGCCCCGTTTGCAGTCCCTGAAAATTGGAAACAACGTAAGCATCATCAGTAGGAAAATGCATACACACACGTATATACATTTCCTCTTGTCCTCTTTTAAAAATGTAGATCGTCATTTTAAATTTCAGAAAAGTTTCAAGAATAGTTCAAGTAACTCCCATGTCTCTTTATCCCATTTGCTATTTCTCTCTTTCCCTATCTATGTATCTACCTGTAAAATATGTACAATGTGTATTTTCTGAATCATATGCATCATTATGTACAGATGTACATATACATATATAACACTATGTATATATAATTTTTTCAGAATTATTTGACAGTAAGTTCATTAAAATTATAAAGTATATCTAGAAAAAAACTACAACTAAGATAATATTTAATGGTTAAATATCAAATGCTTTCCTTTGAGGTCACAGACTAGACAGAATTATCCACTCTCACCATTTTTGTTCACAATGTCTGGGAGGTCTTAGCCAGCATAACTAGCCAATAAAAGGAAATAAAGGGTATTAAGATTGTAAATGAAATAAAAGCCATTATTTGAATATCTGACTGTGGACATAGAAAATCCCAACGAATCTACAAACAATTAGAAATAATAAAGTTAGTAATTTTGCTGAATACATGAATGATGTATAAAAATTAAAAGCAGACAATAACAAGCATTGGTGAGAGTGTGGAGAAATGAGTCCTCATATATTGCTAGTAAAATGGTGCAGCTACTGTGGAAAACAGTCTGGCAGTTCCTCAGAAAGTTAAGCATAGAGTTACCATACAACCGAACAAGCAATTCCACTCCTAGGTATGTACTCAAGAGAATTGAAAATATACATCCTCACAAAAACTTGTACATGAATATTTATAATAGCACTATTCATAATTGCTCAAAAGTGGAGACAACTCAAAAGTTCAGCAAGTGACAAATGAATAACCAAATAAGGTATATCCGTATAATGGAATATTATTCAACCATAAAAAGGAATGAAGGACTGATACATGCTGCCACATGGATGAACCTAGAAAGCATAGGGCTTAAGTGAAAGAAGCTAGCACAAAAGACCACATATTATATGATTCTATTCATATGAAATGTTCAGAATAGGCAAATATATAGATGCAGAGAGTTAGTGGATTAGTAGTTGCTGCAGCTTGGGAGAGGGAATAATGAGGAGGCAGAGGGATTCTTTCTGGGGTGATGGAAATATTCTAAAATTAGGTAGTGGTAATGGTTGTACAACTCTGTGAATACAGTAAAAACTACTCACTTGTAATTTAAAATAGTGATATTGGGCTTCCCTGACGGTGCAGTGGTTAAGAATCCGCCTGCCAATGCAGGGGACAGGGGTTCAAGTCCTGGTCCGGGAAGATCCCACATGCCGTGGAGCAACTAAGCCCGTGCACCACAAATACTGAGCCTGCACTCTAGAGCCCGCGAGCCACAACTACTGAGCCCACGTGCCACAACTACTGAAGCCCGTGCACCTAGAGCCCGTGCTCCTCAACAAGAGAAGCCACCGCAGTGAGAGGCCGGTGCACCACAGTGAAGAGTAGCCCCCCCTCACCACAACTAGAGAAAGCCCGCTCACAACAACGAAGACACAATGCAGCCAAAATAAAATATAAAATGAATAAATAAATAAATCTTTAAATAAAATAAGTGATATTATAGAGTGTGGATTATATCTCAATAAAGCTGTTATAAAAAATTAACTGTATTCCTGTTTACTAACAATGAACTAGTGAGAACCGTATTTAACAAAAATAATGCCACTTATGATAGTGTTATAAATTATCCAATGCCTGAGAATGAAATATTTGCAATACTTCAATACTGGAAAATCCAAAATATGACTGAGCTAAATTAAATAAAATAAATGGAAGGCTATAAGATGTTAATGAATTGAAAGACTTAAAATTGTTATAATATATATTCTCCCCAAATTTATTTTTAGATTCAATGCAATTCCAATCAAAATCAAGCAGACTTTAGAAGAAAATACAGGAGGATATCTTCATGATCTTAGGTTATTCTTAAACAGGATATAAAAATTATTAACCATAAGAAAAATTGGTAAGTGACTCTAAAATTTATATGAAAAGGCAAAGAATCTAGAATAGCCAAGTCACTATTGAAGAAGAAGTACAAAGCTGAATGACTTACAGTATGGGACATCAAGGCATGTTGTTAAAAAAAAATAGAGCCTGCGGTATTAGTGCAACGATAGACAGATAAACAAATGGAATACAATAAACAATCCAGAAAGAAATTCACACGTATATGGTCACCTGATTTATGACAAAGACACCATCTCAGTTCAGTAGGGGAAAGAATGGTCTTTTAAATAAATGTTATTGGGTCAATTAGATATCCACAATGAAAAAAATGAACATTGGCCCCTACCTCCCAGCATACATAAAAATTAATTCAGTATAGATTATAGACTTAAATTTGAAAGCTAAAACAATTAAAGTTTTAGAGGAAAATAAAGGAGAATATCTTTATGATATTAGGTTTGGCAAAGATTTCTGAAACAGGACACAAAAAGGCATTAATTATAAGTCTGCCCGCCCTATAGATAATATTTATTAAGACACCCAATCACACAATTCCCCCCACTTTATGACAGCATCCAATCCAGAGCAAAGCTTCACTTCCTTAAACCCTCCCCAAATTACCCAACCAAAGCCCAAATATCTTACAAAGCCTTTTCTAACACCTGCTTACTGAGATACCCCATGGTTCTCCAGGATTTGTGTTCTCCTTTGCTGCAATGAATAACAAACCCAATTTGTTCAATTACGGATGTGTTCCTCGTGGTCTTTGGCTGGAGGACATTAATGTCAAGAACATATAAAGAACTGCCACCAGGTAATAAGAAGATAGATAAACCAAATTTTAAAAATGGGTGAAATTTTTGAATGGGCATTTTATAAAAGAGGATAGCAAAGTGGCCAGTAAACATATGAAGAAGTACTCAATATCATTAGTAATAATAGAGATGCAACGTAAAAACACAATGAGATTTCACCACAGACCCATCAGCCTACACTTTGATAAATAAGAATGAAACTTGAAACACAACATAGATGAATCTCACAGACACACAGAGTACCTACAATATGATTTCATTTAAGAGGGGTTCAAAAACAGGTGAAATTTATCCATGGTGACAGAGGTCAGAAGAGTCTTTACACTACTGCCTGAAAGGGAGCATGAAAGCCCCTTTTTGAATGCTGGAAATATTCTATACATTGATCTGGGTGGTGGTTACACTGATGTATACATATGTAAAAGTTCATCTAGACCTATGCTTAAGATTTTTGTCCTTTACTGGATGTAATTTATATCTCATTTCTTAAATATAACGAAAGAAAAAGAAAAGTAATGCATTTTTAGATTAAATAGTAGAGAAGCTGCCGAACATCAAATACAAAGAGAAGATCTTTAAAACAACCAAAGAAGAAACACGAAATTAGACTGACAGCTGATTTATTAACAGTAAAAAATGGAAGCTAAAAGGCCATGGATAATATTGCTTTCAACACTATGACTCAAATTTTTCACATTGTAATATTTCTAATATAAGGGTGTTTCTTACAATTAATCATAGTCTTAAAAATTGTTGGCCAGGTGCAAAAAAAAAAAAAGGACAAGTATGTGGCTAAATCTAAACAAACAATAGGACAAATATTTAATTTTAAAATAAAAAAATTAAAAACGAATGAAGCTAAAGTAATGACAGTGTGAAGAGTATTTACCCTGGGAGGTGATTATTTGTAATTAAAAGGTTCTAAGTTCCTTGCATTCTTTAATTACTTTCTTCTACTAGTTAAGAAGTTATATTCTCTATTTCCATACTTTTAGTGGTTGCTCTGAAAAGTTAACATGCATATTTAACAATATAGAAAGTTAACCAATACAAGGAAATTAGAACAACATAATTGACAAAAACTTAGACTCTGACACTACCAAGTGCTAGTGAGGAAATGGGAACACATACACTGAAGGTAAGAGCATAAATTAAGAAATATTTTGGGCTTCCCTGGTGGCGCAGTGGTTGAGAGTCCGCCTGCCGATGCAGGGGATACCGGTTCGTGCCCCGGTCCGGGAGGATCCCGCATGCCACGGAGTGGCTGGGCCCGTGAACCATGGCCGCTGGGCCTGCGCGTCCGGAGCCTGTGCTCCGCAATGGGAGAGGCCACAACAGTGAGAGGCCCGCATACCGCAAAAAAAAAAAAAAAAAAAAAATTGTAAAAAAAAAAGAAATATTTTGGGAAACAACTTGGCAGTGCCTTTAGATTAGGTTCCCTATAAGCGGACTTTGACCAAGGACTCATGTAATAGTCATATATATCAAGAAGTGGTCCAAAAAATATACAGACAGGAGAGTGAGGAAGTGGACTTGGGGGGAAGTGAAGAAAGCCAAGCAATATTTTGTTAACAACCAAAGTCTCATAGAGGATCACTTTGGCACAATCTAATAGGGGAACTCTGGAGGCAATGTAGGTCACACCTCAGAGTTCTCCTAATCAGGAGCAAGACAGCTGAGGTATTTATACCTACATATCCATCAATCATTAGCTATGGCTTAAATTATGAGATACTGGCCCTTCATGCTTACAAAGGGGGTTCTGGTAGCCTGTAGGCAGCCCTGTGAGAAGGAGCCACAGATTCTGGCTATTGTGAGCAAAAGCACAGGGAAGCGGAGGTGCATGAAAATGGTCGAGAGTTCTAGAGGGGTAAAAACAGAGCATTAACAGCATCTGCTTCAATGGGCATTAGTTTTAATACTCGTAATACCATGAAAAATAAAATGACAGCTAGAGCCTGCCCCTCCAGCCCTTCTTACAGTTACTTGAACTAAGTGCTTAAATATACCTGCTTAAAATACCTGGAGTATATTCTTTTGTTTGCAGATGTATGCTTCTCTATCTGTACCATTCCAAAGGAGTAGGCAGAAACATGGACCTCATCTAAGATGATGAAATAAGGTCATGTGAATGAGGCACGTCTAACATTTCTTGGTACATACTAGGAACTCAATACACATAAGTCTTCATCACATTTTTAAAATAAATTTATTTATTTAATGTATTTATTTTTGGCTGTGCTGGGTCTTCATTGCTGTGCGCGGGCTTCGTCTAGTTGCGGCGAGTGGGGGCTACTCCTCATTGCGGTGCGCGGGCTTCTCATTGCGGTGGCTTCTCTTGTTGCAGAGCACGGGCTCTAGGCACGTGGGCTTCAGTAGTTGTGGCACGCGGGCTCAGTATTTGTGGCTCATGGGCTCTAGAGCGCAGGCTCAGTAGTTGTGGCACAGGGGCTTAGTTGCTCCGCGGCATGTGGGTTCTTCCCAGACCAGGGCTCGAACCCGTGTCCCCTGCATTGGCAGGCGGATCCTTAACCACTGTACTACCAGGGAAGTCCTCTTCATCACTTTTAATATTAGATATTAACATGTTTTATTTTAGGCAGAGTGGACAGGGCTGGCCCTGATGTTATGACTGCCTTACACAGCAAGTTCTTTTCTCCTCATCTTTATGGACTTGATTACATAAATTGTGTGGATATTGATTCATCAAATAATGGACTTAAATGACCCCTGGTGGTCTGAGGTCCCAGGATTTCCCAGGAGTGTCCTACTCAATGCACTTAGCTATCTAGTGACCTGTTAAAACTGGACGTTCAGGCAGAATATCCATTCAACTCATGTGGGAGATAACTGGATGGTTGAGGAGAGAAGGACTCTGGATGCAGCCAAGGTGATAGTCCCATTCAAGTAATGATAGTACAGGAAAGAGCTGAGAATGGTGGGTATAGTCAAGATGTTACCCAACTTTGGCTTCCAAGATAGGCTGTCTCTGTGTGATTCCATGAAGGGAGAACAAACTGGAGTAGTGGAGCCACTGGGAGGATTATAGACAATCCTCCAAGTTGAAAGTCAATTTGAATGTTCATATCCTTTAACCCTATATTTTCTAAATGACCAGTCCAGAACCACTTTATTTTTTAAAATATTCATTTATTTGGCTGTGCCAGGTCTTAGTTGCAGCACGTGGGATCTTTAGCTGCGGCATGCGAACCCTTAGTTGCACCCTGTGGGGTCTAGTTCCCTGACCAGGGATTGAACCTCGGCCACCTGCATTGGGAGCGTGGAGTCTTAGCCACTGGACCATCAGGGAAGTCCCCAGAACCACTTTAGACTAAATCCTCTGCTTAAGATTTCTTGGTGGATATAACTGTGGGTTCCACATTTGTGGGTAGTTATATCTGAAGTTTTGTTTGATGTTCTATCCTTTTATTTTCTCTCAACATCTCATGGCAGGTATTCTTCCTTTTTTATTCAATATTCTACTTGGCAATTTTGCTAACTCATTACTTGAACATACTTGTATTTCTTCTTTTGGGAAGATGGGAACCCCTCATTGTTGTAGACCTCCCTGGATTTTGGAAGGGTCTCGATTCAACTTCACCATTGTCTTCATCGCTAGAATGTCTTTTAACATCCAATATCTGAAATGTGATTGATCGGCTTTCATATTACAAGTTAAATATTGCTCCTTATAGAGACCTAAAAATGATAAAAAATCCTAGCTATATTATTTTCATACTTTCAGATGTCACCTATCTCCACCAACCTCATCACTTGGGGATGAGAGTGAGGTGTGAAAGTGGAAATAGAAGGGTTCCAAATGTCTTGATTATGGTAGGGTAGAAGAGAGGACAGGCAGAAAGTATATATATTCTAAAAGCCTCATCTTTTTGGTGACAGAGGTGAAGCAGGACGAAAGAGAACATTTTATTAAGGGAAAAAGTATTTATCATTGGCGTATTGTATTTTGATTGAAAATTTAAAATTTAATAATGACAGGGGCAAAGAGATATTCCCTCACACTACTAGTGAGAATGTAACTTGAAAATCTTTCTGGGGTGAGATTTTGACAGGTCAAAATAGTTAGTGTTATACGGACTTTGATCTATACATTCATTTTAGGACTCTAGCCTAATGACCTTACAAAGAATGTGCTTGCTTCTAATGAATGGAAGTATGCAGTCCTCCACTCAGCTTGCACAACAGGTACGGCTTCAGTCTTTGGCTCAAGGCCCAAATTCAGGCTTACTATATCCGTAGGTCCCACAAGGTTCTAAAATTCTAAAAGTTCCCCCTCTGATCATGTGACAATATGCTCTTAGTTGCCATAAGACTTAAAGAAACAGCAACAGCAGGGATAGGAAAATGGGATCAGCAGGGCACTTGAGGCATCTGATGGCGGGGCCTCTGCCATCAGAGGGCTAAAGAGGGAAGGCGAGGAGGGGATGGTGGTGCAACCCCCAAGGGAACCAAAAGGAGCAAAGTACTGGGAAGGTTAGGAGCTGTGGTCCAGGCCAGCGGCCGCTGAATCCAGCCAGACAGGCTTCTCTGGGCCACGAGCTCCCTTATCATGATGTCAGGGATTTCCTCCATACACAAACATAAACACAAAGTCCAGGTACCTTCAGTCCGTGGTCAGTGACTAGCTGCTGCGGTGGGAAGGTAGACGGGGACCTTGACTGTCCTCACTATATGTTAGCCGGTAGACTGCTTTTATTCCTTCCTGTTCAGGCATGCCACCTCCCCACGCCACTAAATAGTCTGACATCATCATGGGCTTTCATTTTACTTTTTCATTTTATTTCACTGAGTGTGTGTTTTGACTGACCTTTGTCCTTTCCGTACCCGGTCTCATTAGGTGTCCTATGTTTCATCGTAGACTCATTACTGCTCAGAACTGCTTGATATAAACTGAAGTAGTCACAGTACCTGCATGATGGAAGCCAAAGCGATATGTCAACACCTGTAGACACAAGCAGGGCATCCGTGCAAAGGTTACTGGAGGAAGCTTTGGTGCACCCAGGATTCCTGGTACCCACTCTCTCATCCTGCTTCTCTGGCTCCCTCCAAGTTTCTGGTAGACAGATCAGAGACATTCACAAAGGGTGCATTTGGAATCCCCTTCCCTACTCCATCTCTACCCTACTGCTGCCTTTGTTTATAGGGTACACATAGGCCACTGGGGTTAAGGGAAGAATAAGGTATTTCACCAGTACATTCTACAAGGATTTCCCTGAGACCTGAGTGTCCCCTGGGACACTAAACCACCCGAAGGCCACTTTGTTCCCATATTAAATATTTGTAGATTTCAGTGTCACAAAACTTGTGTGTTACCTTAATTATAAGTTTCAAGTTATTATCGGCCCCAAGTACAAACAAAAAAAGGTTAATTGCATTTCTCTCTTGTCCCTCTTATAGTCATCTTCCCTTTTGTCCATCTTTATATTTCTCTCCCCTTCTGAGGTAAGGCTTCTTGGTTGAGTATTCAAGAGACTGCTAGAATGTGGTGAGGGAAACAAACTAAGAATGACGACTGCAAAGGTGGCGATTGTAAAGTTATGAGAAAAAAACCTCCCTTCTCCCTTAAAAATGCCATTCCCTTGTATCAGCATGGGAACTTGCGAAGATGTTCATGATTAATTCTTACAAAATGCTGCCTCTCCCCAAGACATTTGTATCACGAAAAAGTACTTGGGATGATACAACTAGTGTAGACCAAGGAACAATCCTTAACAGAGCCATTTGGGCAGGAGGAAGAAAACGGCAGGGGCATTTTTGTTGAGGGGGGTAGGGGGTAACCAACACTGTTCAAAGGACTTGAGGACACGGGGAGGGGGAAGGGTAAGCTGGGACAAAGTGAGAGAGTGGCATGGACATATATACACTACCAAACGTCAAATCGATAGCTAGTGGGAAGCAGCCGCATAGCACAGGGAGATCAGCTCCTTGCTTTGTGACCACCTAGAGGGGTAGGATAGGGAGGGTGGGAGGGAGGGAGACGCAAGAGGGAGGGGATATGGGGATATATGTATACGTATAGCTGATTCACTTTGTTATAAAGCAGAAACTAACACACCATTGTAAAGCAATAATACTCCAATAAAGATGTTAAAAAAAAAAAAAAAGGATGCCCAGTCTTCACAGCCCATTCTACCTCCCTCGAGAGGCAGGTTTTGACTGGACAGATTGTAGGGAACACGCTAGATCTACTCCATAAAGTAAACTGCTTCCAAGCACTTCTCAAACCATTTCAGGAGAATCTATGTTTAAAACCAAACAGTGAATATACTTAACACAATCGTCTTTCATACCCACCCAGGAAGGCTGACTGCCAGGACCTTGAATTGGAACCTCATAATTAGCCTGCTTTCAATTATTTTAAGAACTTGTGAATCAAAAAAGCTCCATTTCATTAAGCAATTCAGATTTTGCCTCTGACTTTAAGACTCTGACCTGTTACATACGAAATGCAAGTTAATGATGTTTCCACTATTTCTGGTAATAAAAACATTCTGATACAAAATGAGGGTAATGTACCTCCAGCTCCACGTACAGCCCTACAAACCAGTGCACAAGTTTACCTGTTCAAATGAAGAGAGAGAGTCAATGAAGTGAAAAACCACCGTAGTGATTGATTCTTCTTTGCCCTGTTCTGGAAAAATCACCCAAATTAGAAATGAGGCAGAGTCAACTGTCATCCTATAAGTCCATTTTTTAAACCTGACTCTACTAGGAAACTTAACTTTTCCCAGACATAGATGAAGTAGCAGAACGGGTGATTTAACGGGTTGGCATGAAGAGAAATGGTAAGGAGCAACAGTTTTTGCTTTTCTGCCCATTGAAGAAAGTTATAATTTTATTGTCCTGCAGGCTCTCAACCTGCTTTCTACCTAGATTAACAAAAGCAGTTCTGCACTGCCTTCTCCACTTAAAAATCAAGGCTCCATAAATGTAAATGCTTTTTCTGAACCACCTGTCATTGTGCTGGTTCTCTGAAAAATGGATTAAATAAAACTTTGACAGGTGTTCACCAACAAATGTGCAGGATTCATGATTTGTAGAAATCAGGTATTGTGCTTTCAAGTGGCTTTTTGGAAGCAAGGAACTCTTTCCCCAAAGCCTCCTAGCTAATTTCTCCTTAACATCACCTTGGCCAAAATCAGATCAAGATCCATTTCCGAAGGGGCACGGAACTGACTGGTTTGGAAGAGTCAGCATCCGGGACTGAATGATCACCAGTGGGGTCCCCATCACCAGGACCACCACAGGGCGATCTTTTCTGTTGGATAATGCGAGACTCAACATCAGCCACAGCACGGCAGGGGACATACCTCCTGAGCAAGTCATGGACCTCACACACGGGACCAGGGAGGGAGAGGTGCCATATTCATTGAGACTCAATTTCTTTTTGAACAGCGTCTGACATTTATTGAAAACAAGGAAAAGACGTTTGTCCAGGTAGTGTAGAAGAGCTGGGCAGAGTGCAGGGGTTACTGTGTGGAACAAAAGGCACACATCAGAGAGACAGCTGCACATTCAGAAGAGAACTGGATTCTGGGCGAAACGAACAGGTCCACAGGAGACAATGAGTGACTCGATTTGGCTGCCAGGCACCCCTGGGACCTGGCAGCCACCTGGCAGGAGCAGAAGATGTCTCTAGGAGGAGGGAGGGACTGGGTCCCGCCGAAGGTGAAAGGCTGGCCAGCCCCTCCAGGGCGGTGGCGAGCTGTTGGAAGCATTGTCCAGAGGCTGTGCCCAGCTCAGACACCTCCCGGGCGAGTCCAGACCGCTGAAGGCTGCAGGCCGTCGGCGGGATGCGGTGGATGGCGGTGGCGGCGGCGGTGGCGGCGGCAGCGGCAGCGCAGGTCTCTGGGCACCTGCATGCAGGCCTGGGAGTCTGGCAGAGGGCGGGCGGTTGGCAGCGGCCGGGCTGAGGGTGGTCTGTCTGATGTGTAATAGGAGCCCGGCTTGCAGCTGGAGCGCACGACCGAGTTTAAGTGTGCAGGGGAGGGGCCGGGCTGGCCCGAGAGGGCGGCGGCCGCTCCAGAGCCAGGCCCGGCGGCGGCGGCAGCAGCGGGAACCTGGAGCGCTATTCCTGGAACAAAGGCAAGCACTACGCGGGAGGGGACACGAGCGCGGGGGAGATCACGGCGACGCGAAGGTGAGGGAGGGGGGAGGCGCGGCGGGAGGACGCTGCCTGTGGCGATCTGGGCGGCGGCGACTGGTGCGGCGGACCCTCCCCCGGGCACCCGCCCCCAGGCCCGAGGGGCTCCCGGTCTAGAAGTCCTCGTCCTCCACCCATCCAAAGACCCGCTTCATCTCGGCCAGGAAGCCCCGGTAATCGTTGAGGAGGGGGCTCTGCTTCCTGATGTAGGGGATCACCCACTGCAGGGCGGGCCCGGTCAGCCGGGTGATGAGGAACGTCACCTTCAGGGCATCGTTGGTGAACAAGGTCTCGTCCACTAGCATGTAGGCGCCCGTCTGCACGATAAACTCCGGGAGCCGGTCGGTGTCGCCGTCAAACGTCTCGGGGAAGGGGATCGGGTTTCTCCACCGTCGCGTCTGGGGCCGAATGGGCAGGGCCAGGAGGGCCTTGATCAGCTGCACTCGGCCGTCCATCGCGCCTCGCTCGCTTCGCAGGGTTCAGCGAGGCTACGCGGAGGTGGGCGAGGAGGCGTGGCGGGAAGTGCGTGTGTGCGGAGGCGGGCCTGGCCCGGGGTGGGCGGGGCCACGGGCAGTTCCCGTCGCAGTGGCGCTCCGCCCACACGGCCTGGCATTTGCTAGGGCGCAGGTGCAACAAGGGGGAGTACCTCGCTCCAGGGAGGACGGGGGAGGGGCGCCGTGCAGGAGGAGGGGACGGAGCTAATGGTTCTCGAGGAGTTAGTGGGTCGTCAGAGGGGCGGGACCAAGAGTTTTTTGGGTGGGCCGCGGGGAAGGGCAGGAGCCAGGGGCAGAGCTCAAGACACTGAATCTTTCTTTCTGTTTAATATCAAATTATTTCTATTACCATATTTTATTTTTTCACTGAAGTATAGTATTATATAAGTTATAGGTGTATAATATAGTGATTCACAATTTTTATTAGTTGTACTCCATTTCTCGTTGTTATAAAATATTGGCTATATTCCCTGTGTTGTACAGTATATTCTTGTAGCTGATTTCATACCTAATAGCTTGTACCCCCATATTGCCCTTCCCCCTTCCCTCTCTCTACTGGTAGCAACTAGTTTGTTCTCCATATCTGCGAGTCTGCTTCTTTTTTGTTATAGTCACCAGTTGGTTGTATTTTTTCCATTCCCATATAAGTGACATCATATAGTGTTTGTCTTTCTCTGTCTGACTCATTTCACCTAGCATGATACCTGCCAAGTCCATCCGTGTTGCTTCAAATGGCAAAATTTCATTCTTTTTTTATGGCTCAGTAGTATTCCATTGTATATCTACCACATCTTCTAAATCCATTCATCTGTTGATGGACACTTAGGTTGTTTGCATACTTGGCAATTGTAAACAATGTTGCTATGAACATTAGAGTGCATGTATCTTTTAGAATTAGTGTTTTCATTTTTTTCGGTTATATACCCAGGAGTGGAATTGCTAGGTCATATGGTAGTTCTATTTTTAGTTTTTTGAGAAACCTCCATTCTGTTTTCCACAGTGGCTGCACCAATTTACATTTCCACCAAGGGTGTACAAGGGTTCCCTTTTCTCCACATCCTTGCCAACATTTATTTGTGTTCTTTCTGATGATAGCCATTCTGACAAGCATGAAATCATAGCTCATTGTGGTTTTGATTTGCATTTCCCTGATGATTAGTGACAAAACAGTATAGGCTTACAGGATTCTTTTTTATATCAATGGCAAGAATACACAAAACTAAATGTTTATAGAGTTCAGAATAGTGGTTATCTCAAGAGAGTGGGAATTATATTCTGCAAAGTTGCATGAAGGAATCTTACAAGATACCAAAAGTGTCTTCCAAAGTGGCTCTACTATTCTGTATTCCCATCAGCAATGTATGAGAAATTAATTTGTTCTTCAAACTCAATGACACTTAGTATTGTCAGGTTTTGTTTTGGTTTTGTTTTGGTTTTGGTTTGTTTTTACTTTAGCCATTCTAGTAGATGTGAAATGGTAACTCACTGTGGTTTTAGTTTGCAATTCCTAATTATTAATGATGTTAAACATCTTTTTTGTGTGCTTACTTGCCATATATATACATTTTTTCTTTTGTGTAGTGTCTCTTCAAATATTTTGCTCATTTTTAGTTGAGTTGTTTACTCTTTTATTGTTGAGTTGTATTCAAGTCTTATAAAGATATGCAATTTACTCACATTCCCCCCGCCCCAAGCCTGTGCCTTTTCATTCTCTTAACAGTGTTTTTTGAAGAACACAAACTTTAATCTGAAGAAGTCCTATGTACCTAATGTTCCTTTTATGGATTATAATTTTCACGTCATAGGTAAGAAATCTTTGCCTAATCTAAGGTTGATCAGGTTTTTTCCTGTCTTCTTCTAGATGTTTTATAATTTTAGATTTTACCATTAGATCTATGAACAATTTTGAGTTAATTTTTTGTGTGGTATGAGGTATTGATAGAAATTTATTTTTTTTGTAGATGGATATCTGATTGTTCCTGTATCATTGTTGAAAGGACTATCCTTTCTCCACTGATTTGCATTTACAGCTCCATACATGTGTGGGTCTATTTCTGGATTCCATGTTCTGTTCCATTCATCCATTTGTCTTGATGGCAGTATTACAGTGTCTTAATTACTGTAGCTTTATAATAAGTCTTGAAATCAAATAGTATTAGTCTTCCAAGTTAGTTTGATTTCAAACTAGTTTTAGTCGTTGTGTGTCCTTTGCATTTCCATATGAGTTTTAGAATCAGTTACTTTTTACATATTAAAATTTTTCTTGAGACTTTGAATCTATAGATCAATTTAGGGAGAATTGATATCTTAAACATATTGTTTTCCGGGCTTCCCTGGTGGTGCAGTGGTTAAGAGTCCACCTGCCGATGCAGGGGACACGGGTTCGAGCCCCGGTCCGGGAAGATCCCACATGCCGCGCGGAGAGGCTGGGCCCGTGAGCCATGGCCGCTGAGCCTGCGCGTCCGGGGCCTGTGCTCTGCAACGGGAAATTGTTTTCCAACCCATGGACATATATCTCTCCATTACTTAGATCTTCTGTCATTTATCTCAGGAATGTTCTGTATTTTTCCGTGTACAAGTTCTGTATTTTTACATTTTTTGTCAAATTTAACTCTAAGTTTTTCACATTTTTATGGTATTTAAAAACTTTTTTAGTTTCTGGGACTTCCCTGGCAGCCCAGTGGTTAAGACTCCATGCTCCCACTCCAGGGGGCACAGGTTCGATCCCTGGTTGGGGAACTAAGATCCCACAAGCCATGGGGCAACTAAGGCTGTGCACCACAACTACTGAGCCTGCGTGCCACAACTACAGAGCCCATGCACTCTGGAGCCTGCGCGCCACAACTAGAGAGAAGCCTGCAGGGTGCAACGAAGAGCCCTCGTGCCACAACTAACACCCAATACAGCCAAAAATAAATAAATAAATAAAACAAAACAAAACTCTCTTGTTTGTTACTAGAAACATAATTGATTTTTGTGTATTCACCTTGTGTGCTGAAAACATGCTAAATTCACTTCTTAGTTCTACTTTTTTGTTGTTGATCCTAGATCCTAGAGAATCTGTTTTCTATATATATGAACAAATCATCTTTGAATAACGAGTTTGCCTTCTTTTCCTGCCAATCTAGATGACTTCTGATTCTGTCTTCGCTCTCTTTTATTTATTTATTTATTTTAAAATTTATTTTATTTTATTTATTTTTGGCTGCGTTAGGCTGCGTTAGGTCTTTGTTGCTGCCTGCGGGCTTTCTCTTGTTGCGGCGAGCGACTCTTTGTTGTGGTGCACGGGCTTCTCATTGCGGTGGCTTCTCTTGTTGCAGAGCACGGACTCTAGGCGCGTGGGCTTCAGTAGTTGTGGCTCGCAGGCTCTAGAGCACAGGCTCAGTAGTTGTGGCGCACGGCCTTAGTCGCTCCACAGCATGTGGGATCTTCCTAGACCAGGGCTCGAACCTATGTCCCTTGCATTGGCAGGCGGATTCTTAACCACTGAGCCACCAGGGAAGCCCCTCTCTCTTTCTTTTATTTTCTGTCTTCCTTTCTTCCTTCCTTCCCTCCCTTCCTTCCTTCCTTTTTTCCTTCCTTCCTTCCTTCCTTCTTTCCTTTCTTTCTTTCTTTCCTTCCATTATTGCACTGGTTGGAACCTCCAGTACAATATTGAATTGCAGTGGTGAGAGTAGGCATGCTTGTCTTCTTGATCTAAGGGTGGAATGCATTCGGGCTTCCACATTTAAGTATGTTATCTGTAGGTTTTTGTAGATGCCTTTTATTAGATAGAGGATTTTCCTTCTATTCCTAGTTTGGTGACAGTTTTTTTGTTATTGTTGTTTGTTTGTTTGTTTGTTTGTTTGTTTGAATATGACAGAAATCCTTCTAGGCACTTTCCCTACAGAAATGAAAATATATGCTCACACAAAATCTGAATGTTTGTAGCTGATTTATTTATGATTGCTAAAAACTTTAAATATGCCACATGCCCTTCAACTGATTAATGAATCACCAAACCGTGGAACATACAACCGTATTTCAGCAGACAGACTTTAGAGTGGCACTCACAATCCCAACCTTCTGATAATGCCATTGAGTGTGGGTGGGGCTGTGTCTTTCTTCTAACACATAGAAAATGGCAGAGGTGATGAAATGTCACCTCTATGATTATGTTACATTATACACAACTCCATCTTGCAAGCTGACTCACTTTCCATCTCCTGCTGGCCATAAAAAGCAAGCTGCAGTGTTGTGAAATGCCTATAGAGTGGGCAACTGGCAGAGAATTTCCAGCAAGCTTTGTAACAAATTAACAGATTTTTTAACATTTAAGCCTCCTTTACATTCCCTGATCATTGTGCACTATTCTTTGACTATGCTGCTGTAGATTACGTTGGCTAATATTTGGGGGGTTCCATTATGGTGCAAGGCAACGAAATCTATAGCCAGCGGTGCAATACTTCTTTGATTGAGAGATACATGAATAAGCAGGAAAATGTGTTCACAGAACCGCATTCAAGTGGCAACAGGAGACGAAGAGGCAGACGATACGCTAGGGCTGAGACAGAGGGGTGGGAGAGATGAAGTGGGAGGACAACTCAACCCCCTGAACAGGGACCCTCTCCTCTCCTCCCTCACAGTACAGAGCCATGTCCAAGGATCCACCACTGGTCACGGCCCGTTGCCCACCACCGGCCTAAAGAACCCTTGGCCCCGCCTCTTTCGTTCCGATTCTCCCTCCTCAATAGGGCAGCAGGCCCGCCTCCTTCTCCAACATGGCGCCCCTTCCCCCTCCTCTCTGGCCCTAGGTTGGCCCTTTTGCCGCACCTGCGCACTAGCAAATGCCAGGCCATGTGGGCGGAGCGCCACTGCGACGGGAACTGCCAGTGGCCCCGCCCACCCCGGGACCAGGCCCACCTCTGCACACACGCACTTCCCGCCACGCCTCCTCGCCCACCTCCGCGTAGCCTCGCTGAACCCAGCGAAGCGAGCGAGGCGCGATGGACGGCCGAGTGCAGCTGATCAAGGCCCTCCTGGCCCTGCCCATTCGGCCCCAGACGCGTCGGTGGAGGAACCCGATCCCCTTCCCCGAGACGTTTGACGGCGACACCGACCGGCTCCCGGAGTTTATCGTGCAGACGGGCGCCTACATGCTAGTGGACGAGACCCTGTTCACCAACGATGCCCTGAAGGTGACGTTCCTCATCACCCGGCTGACCGGGCCCGCCCTGCAGTGGGTGATCCCCTACATCAGGAAGCAGAGCCCCCTCCTCAACGATTACCGGGGCTTCCTGGCCGAGATGAAGCGGGTCTTTGGATGGGTGGAGGACGAGGACTTCTAGACCGGGAGCCCCTCGGGCCTGGGGGCGGGTGCCCGGGGGAGGATGCCCGGGGGAGGGTCCGCCGCGCCAGTCGCCGCCGCCCAGATCGCCACAGGCAGCGTCCTCCCGCCGCGCCTCCCCCCTCCCTCACCTTCGCGTCGCCGTGATCTCCCCCGCGCTCGTGTCCCCTCCCGCGTAGTGCTTGCCTTTGTTCCAGGAATAGCGCTCCAGGTTCCCGCTGCTGCCGCCGCCGCCGGGCCTGGCTCTGGAGCGGCCGCCGCCCTCTCGGGCCAGCCCGGCCCCTCCCCTGCACAGTTGGACTCGGTCTTGCGCTCCAGCTGCAAGCCGGGCTCCTGTTACACACCGGACAGACCACCCTCAACCCGGCTGCTGCCAACCGCCCGCCCTCTGCCAGACTCCCAGGCCCACATGCAGGTGCTCAGAGACCTGCGCTGCCGCTGCCGCCGCCACCGCCACCGCCATCCACCGCATCCCGCCGACGGCCTGCAGCCTTCAGCGGTCTGGACTCGCCCGGGAGGTGTCTGAGCTGGGCACAGCCTCTGGACAATGCTTCCAACAGCTCGCCACCGCCCTGGAGGGGCTGGCCAGCCTTTCACCTTCGGCGGGACCCAGTCCCTCCCTCCTCCTAGAGACATCTTCTGCTCCTGCCAGGTGGCCGCCAGGTCCCAGGGGTGCCTGGTAGCCAAATCGAGTCACTCATTGTCTCCTGTGGACCTGTTCGTTTCGCCCAGAATCCAGTTCTCTTCTGAATGTGCAGCTGTCTCTCTGATGTGTGCCTTTTGTTCCACACAGTAACCCCTGCACTCTGCCCAGCTCTTCTACACTACCTGGACAAACGTCTTTTCCTTGTTTTCAATAAATGTCAGACGCTGTTCAAAAAGAAATTGAGTCTCAATGAATATGGCACCTCTCCCTCCCTGGTCCCGTGTGTGGGGTCCATGACTTGCTCAGGAGGTATGTCCCCTGCCGTGCTGTGGCTGATGTTGAGTCTCACATTATCCAACAGAAAAGATCGCCCTGTGGTGGTCCTGGTGATGGAGACCCCACTGGTGATCATTCAGTCCTGAATGCTGACTCTTCCAAACCAGTCAGTTCCATGCCCCTTCGGAAATGGATCTTGATCTGATTTTGGCCAAGGCGATGTTAAGGAGAAATTAGCTAGGAGGCTTTGGGGAAAGAGTTCCTTGCTTCCAAAAAGCCGCTTGAAAGCAGAATACCTGATTTCTACAAATCATGAATCCTGCACATTTGTTGGTGAACACCTGTCAAAGTTTTATTTAATCCATTTTTCAGAGAACCAGCACAATGACAGGTGGTTCAGAAAAAGCATTTACATTTATGGAGCCTTGATTGTTAAGTGGAGAAGGGAGTGCAGAGCTGCTTTTGTTAATCTAGGTAGAAAGCAGGTTGAGAGCCTGCAGGACAATAAAATTATAACTTTCTTCAATGGGCAGAAAAGCAAAAACTGTTGCTCCTTACCATTTCTCTTCATGCCAACCCGTTAAATCACCCGTTCTGCTACTTCATCTATGTCTGGGAAAAGTTAAGTTTCCTAGTAGAGTCAGGTTTAAAAAATGGACTTATAGGATGACAGTTGACTCTGCCTCATTTCTAATTTGGGTGATTTTTCCAGAACAGGGCAAAGAAGAATCAATCACTACGGTGGTTTTTCACTTCATTGACTCTCTCTCTTCATTTGAACAGGTAAACTTGTGCACTGGTTTGTAGGGCTGTACGTGGAGCTGGAGGTACATTACCCTCATTTTGTATCAGAATGTTTTTATTACCAGAAATAGTGGAAACATCATTAACTTGCATTTCGTATGTAACAGGTCAGAGTCTTAAAGTCAGAGGCAAAATCTGAATTGCTTAATGAAATGGAGTTTTTTTGATTCACAGGTTCTTAAAATAATTGAAAGCAGGCTAATTATGAGGTTCCAATTCAAGGTCCTGGCAGTCAGCCTTCCTGGGTGGGTATGAAAGACGAGTGGTTCCCTCATTTGGCAGTCAGGCACTACTCATTTATCACGTACTTCCTGTGTCCCAGGCACTGTACTATGAACTATGAATACATCATTGCAAAGTTATGGTCCAAGTCTTCAAGGAATTCAGAGTCCATTTGGCTGTAGTGGAAAAAACACATGTATATATGGAATCTCAGATTTGGATTTAATTAAGAAGTTCTTGAATCCGTGCTTGGGCACACCAGCTGTATGACGTTATGCAAATTTCTTAACCTTCTTAAGCCATTATTTCCTCATATGTAAAGTGGGTAAAATAATACATTTATATTGCGTTCCTTATGAGAATTCAATTAAGTAACAATAATAAAATCTGAGCACTGGGACTTCCCTGGTGGCACAGTGGATAAGACTCTGTGCTCCCAATGCAGGGGACCTGGGTTCCATCCCTGGTCAAGGAACCAGATCCCACATGCATGCCGCTACTAAGAGTTCGCATGCCGCAACTAAGGAGCTGGTGAGAGGCAGCTAAGGAGCCCACCTGCTGCAACTAAGACCCAGTGCAACCAAATAGATAAATAAATTAATTAAAATAAAATAAATAAATGAAATGTAACATAAGAAAGCTTTCCAGAAACAAAAATATTTTTTAAAACAATCTGAGCACTCAATAAATGGGGCTTGCTGTAACTATAAAAACAACAACAATTTAAATTATTTTTTAGGGCATGATGATAACTTGGGACTTGTATATAACACAGTTGGAGCATAAGAAAAGAACATTTAAATCTGCCCTTGGGAATTCTCTAGTGGTCCAGTGGTTAGGACTCCATGCTTTTACTGCCGAGGGCCCGGGTTCAGTCTCTGGTCAGGGAACTAAGATCCCAGAAGCTACGCAGCACATCCAAAAAAAAAAAAAAAAATCTCCCATAGATGAGGCAGGGACCATGTCAATAGAGGAAGTAGTAAATGAGTTGAGACTTGATTCCCATGAAAGAGGGCCACCTCTATCTGAAGTTCAGAAGAATGAGAGAATGTGTTTAGTATATAAAAGTCAGGAAGAGGGCATGGTAAGAGTTAAAATAGCAAAGGTAGAAGCTACATCATGAACATTCTCATATGTCATACTAAGGCATATATCAATTATTCTGTATTCACTGGGGAACAATGGAAAGATATTGAATGGGGGACTGATGTGATTAGATTTGTGTTTTAATGTTCACTCTGGGGCTGATGTTGAAAATAGATTGTGGGAAGATGGAATGTGGGCCAAGTCCAGTAACGAGTATTTTGTAGGTGATAGTTATCTAGGGCTTAAAGACAAAGAGGATGGGCAGATAAAAGCGACATTCAGATTCATTAGAACTTGGTGATTAGTTGGAACGTGGAGGTTGGGGAGAGGTAGAGATCTCGGATGGGACCAAGTTTCTGGCTTAGTAATTGGACCGTTCCTGGATCTGACATGGGCCAGTCTCTCTCTAGCTTTTTGATTTCTTTGCCTGGAATATTTTGTATTTCCTCTTTGCTTTCGCATAACTTTCACTAGACCAGTTCCTACTCACTGGATCTGTTGACTTCATTCAGAAGTTTTTCCTGAGCCACCAAGTTTATTTTAGTAGTTTCTCTAATGGGCATCTCATAGGTCCTCAAACATCTGTATAGCACCATATTGAAATAGAATGACTCTCATTAAATTGCGGGTACTCAACTCACTTTTTTACGGATTTAAAAATCAACTGTAGGTTGAGTTACAATTTACATGCAATAAAATCACCCATTTTAAGTATATATTTCAATGCATTTTGAAATAATACATACATATATACAGGAATCCCCCCTTATCCTCCGTTTCTCTTTCTGTGGTTTCAGTTACCCTCAGTCAATCGTGGTTCAAATATATTAAATGGAAAATCCCCAAAATAAACAATTCATAAGTTCTAAATTATGTGCCCCTCTGAGTAGAGTGATGAAATCTATCACCATCACGCCCACCCCACCCTGCCCCTGTCGCCTGGGATCCCCAACCATGACATCATCTGCTCCTGACATCCAACCATCCACATTGTCATGGCTTCATGATCCAGGATCACCTAAAGCAGATGCATTGTCAGAAGGTCAATGGTAGCCTAACACTACGTCACAATGCCTCCATCATTCACCTCATTTCACCTCATCTGTAAACATTTTATCATCTCATGTCATCACAAAAATAAGGGTAAGTAAGTACAGTACAATAAGATATTTTAAGGGAGAAAGGAATCCACATTCACATAACTTTTATCCTTGTATATTGATATAATTGTTCTATTTTATTATTAGTTATTGTTAATCTCTTACTGTGCCTAATTTATAAATTAAACTTTATCATAGGCATGTATGTATAGGGTAAAACATGGTATATATAGGGTTCAGTAATATCTGTGGCTTCAGGCATCCACTGGGAGGTCTTGGAATGTATCCCCTGTGGATGTGTATATGTGTGTGGGTGTATGAGTGTGTTTTAATTGCCTCCTATGCACCCCATTGGTGCGGGAGGTATTCCTACCCTAGGGTTATGGGGATGGCTGAACACATGACACCTGACACTGGGCAGACATGATCAATAACAGTTTATTGGTCACATATACTCACAGCTCAACAGAGGAGGGCACTGCACGCTACATGGGGGGTTGCACTTGGGAACTGAGTGAGCAAGCAGGGTCTATGCGAGGCAGGCTTTGTACTATCAAGAGGATTCGGTGCCCCTGTTTTCCCTGGGGAGGATGTGATTGGCTTGTTTGAATAATTCCTCACACTGGTGGTAAACTGAAACCCTCTACTCAGGGATAAGCAAGAATTGCACCTGGTCTCTGTGATCAGAGGAGTTGTTTATCTGGGGGACCCTCTCCGTGGGAGCAGAGTAGGGAGGGGAACTTGTGGCTAGGGCATTTGAGGTCCTCCTGGTTTCCCCAGGTCAAGGGGGTGCACAATATTGGGCCTTAAACCACAGTATGGAAATATGTATGTACATATGTATATGTGTGTGAACACCACCACAATCCAGAAATAGAACATTTCTGTCACCTCAAAATGTTCGCTTGTACCACTTTGCAACCAGTCACACCCCTAGTCCAAGCAATCTAGCACTGTAGATTAGATTTTCCTATTCCAGGACTTCACATAAATGGAATGATACAGTATGTACCATTTTATGTCTGGCTTCCTTCCCCTCGGCATAATGCTTTAATATTCACCCATGTTATAGCATGCATCAGTAGTTCATTCCTCATTATTGCTAAATAGTAGTCCAATGTATGGATATACCAAATTTGTTTTACTTATTAATCTGTTTGATGAAAATGTCGGTAGTTTCTACTTTTAGGCTACTGCGAATAAAGCTTTTATGAAAATAATTATGCAAGTCTTTATTTGGGCATATGTTTTTATTTCTAGGACGAATACCCACGAGTGGAATTTCTAAGATATATGGCTGGTGTATATTTAACTTTATAAGAAACTGCCAAACTCTTTTCCAAAATGGTTTTTCCATACTCCCAGCA
Organism: Phocoena sinus; assembly: GCF_008692025.1. Taxonomy (NCBI): domain Eukaryota; kingdom Metazoa; phylum Chordata; class Mammalia; order Artiodactyla; family Phocoenidae; genus Phocoena; species Phocoena sinus. Next base: position 114,956,564 of record NC_045784.1, on the reverse strand, counting down.
GCAAAATGTGAAAGTTCCAGTTCCTCCACATTCTCACCAACACTAGATATTGACGTTATTTATTTATTTATTTTTTTGTGGTACGCGGGCCTCTCACTGTTGTGGCCTCTCTCGTTGCGGAGCACAGGCTCTGGACGCACAGGCTCAGCGGCCATGGCTCACGGGCCCAGCCGCTCCGCGGCATGTGGGATCTTCCCGGACCGGGGCACGAACCCGTGTCCCCCGCATCGGCAGGCGGACTCTCAACCACTGCGCCACCAGGGAAGCCCTGTTTCCTTCTTTTTTAAGGGTGAAGAATATTCCATTGTATGTATATACTACATTTTCTTTATCCATTCACTCATCGATGGACGTTTAGGTTGTTTCCATATCTTGGCTATTGTGAATAATACTGCAGTGAACATGGGGGTGCAGGTCTCTCTTCGAGATCTTGATTTCAATTCTTTTGGATAAATACCCAGAAGTGGAATTGCTGGATCATATGGTAGTTCTGTCTTTAATTTTGGGGGGTACCTTCATACTATTTTCCATAGTGGCAGCACCATTTTACATTCCCACCAACAGCATACCAGGGGTTTCTTTTCTCTTTATCTTCGCCAACACTTGTTATCTTTTTGATAATAACCATCCTAACATGTGTGAGGTGACATTTCATTGTGGTTTTGATTTGCATTTCCCTGATGGTTAGTGATGTTGAGAATTTTGCATAACTCTGTAAATAAACTGAAAGCCGTTGACTGGTACACTTTAAATGGGTGAATTTTATGGTATGACAAACATATCTCAATAAAGCTGTTAAAAATAAAAATGGTCCCAGGGGCTTCCCTGGTGGCGCAGTGGTTGCGAGCCCGCCTGCCGATGCAGGGGACACAGGTTCGTGCCCCGGTCCGGGAAGATCCCACATGCCGCAGAGCAGCTGGGCCCGTGAGCCATGGCCGCTGAGCCTGCGCGTCCGGAGCCTGTGCTCCGCAATGGTAGAGGCCACAACAGTGAGAGGCCCGCGTACCTCAAAAAAAAAAAAAAAAAAAAAATGGTCCCAGAACTGACAGCATATCGGTTAAGAGTGCAGGGCTTTCAGAATCTTCAATGTGAGTCCCAGTTCCTCCACTTTTTAGCTGTAGGACCTTGGGCAGATTAGATGGCCTTTGCTAAGCCTCAGTTTCCTCAGCTATAAATAGTGCTTACTTCACGAGAGTGTTGAGGATCAAACAAGAATATTTCTGTAAGGTTCTGGAACATAGAGAGTGCTCAAACATCTCCAGCCATTTTGTTATGATATAAGCCTTCATCTCTAATTCAAAGACATTCTCTAAATGAAATAAAGGTAAAAATTGCAAAAAAATACTGTTTATTTAGGAATTAGTTTGTAGAAATATAGTAAGAAGTGATATTTTTCTGGATGTCGACCAGGTTTGTACATAAATTAACAACCTTATTGCTGCATTCTTTTCCCCACAATCTGTAAATAATTTTTCAAACTAGCTCTGTCATTCTGCTGGTTTCCTGATTAATGCATTGCATAAAATTTTGACAGGTGTTTGTCAACAAGCTGTGTTAGAATTATGGTTGTAACAATGTGAGAGTTGTGCTTGCACACTACATATTACACGAGCTCTCTCTACCACGATTGCTCCAGAATCTAAGACCTCAAGACATTAAACTACTCAAAGGCCACTTTGTCCCCTCTGTGTCTATATTTCCTATATGAAATTTTTTGTACGTGTTTCACAAAATTTGTGTAATATTATCTTAACTTTTAGAGTTCAAGTCAATATTGGCCCTAACCACAACCAAAAAAAAAAAAAAGATTAATTGCATTTTCTCTCTCATTCCTCTTATATTTATATTCCTCTTCTTTTTATCAGTCTTTATGTTTCTCCCACCTTTGATATTCACTTCTGAGGTGGGGCTTAATGGTGGGGGACAGAATAAATTGCTGAGAAGGAAGTTATGGAAACAAACCATGAATGACAACTGTAATGGGTGAGATGGCAAAGTAATTGCTATGAACTGAATACTTGTGTTCCTCCTTCCAAATCCATATGTTGAAGCTCTAATCCCCAAGGTGATGGTGTTTGAAAGTAGGGCATTTGGGGAAGTTATAAGGCTTAGATGAGCTGATGAGGTTGGAGTGCCCAAATGGAATTAGTGTCCTTATAAGAGGAAGATATAGGATTTCTTTCTCTCTCTCCCTCTCTTTCTCTCTCTCCACCATGTAAGGATGCAGCAAAAAGGCAGCTGCTTGCAAACCAGGAAATGAACCCTCACAAGACATCTGATATACCAGCACCTTGAGTTTGGACTTCCCAGCCTCTAGAACCATGAGAAATAAATGTTTTGCTGTTTAAGCCACCAAGTCTATGCTATTTTATAATAGCATCCTGAACTGAGATGTTAATGAAAAATAACCTCCCTTCTCTACTTACAAATGCCACTTCTTCTCTCCCTTTATGGAATCTTTCAAAAATGTTCATGATTAATTCTTGCAAACCATTAACCCTCTCCTAGACATTTGTATCATGAAAAAGGACTTGGGATGATACAACTGGTGTAGACAAAGGAGCAATCCCTAACGGAACCATTCTGGTAGGAGGAAGAAAACTGCAGGGGTTTGTTGAGGGAGGTTGGGGGTTACCAACACTGTTCAAAGGATGCCCAGTCTTCACAGCCCATTCTACCTCCCTCGAGAGCCAGGTGGACACAGATTGCAGGGACCATGCTGGATCTACCCCAAAAAGTAAACTGTTTCCAAGTCCTTTTTAAACCACTTCAGCAGAATCTACGTTTAAAGCCAAACAGTGAATATGCTTAACACAATCGTCTTTCATACCCATCCGGGAAGGCTGACTGCCAGGACCTTGAACCGGAACCTCATAATTAGCCTGCTTTCAATTATTTTAAGAACCTGTGGACCAAAAACCTCCATTTCATTAAGCGATTCAATTTTTTCCTCTGACTTTAAGACTTTGACCTAACACATGCCAAATTTTAAGTTAATGGTGGTTTCAGTATTTGGAGGAACAAAAAAATAATAAAGAACACGTAACACAAGTAACATACCTCCATGTCAATGGAGTCTTATGAACTACAACACATGAATAGCAAAAGCTTACCTGTTCAAATGAAGAAAGAGACGGATAAAGGATAAAAAGTGAGAAAACACTGGTGTGATTCATTCCTCTATCCTGTGTTCTAGAAAATCACCAAAATTTAGAAATGAGACAAAACGTTAGATTGTACAACCTTTGGACATCACACCAGAGAATTGTCTATTAGCCCACCCGTGGGTCATCTGACGCAGGATAGTTAACTTTGTTGACCAACAATTGGTAAGGGAGCACAGGCTTTTTACAATACTATAAATATGAGGTTAAACTGAAGATAAGCAAGGAGGGATGACTTTTTTCTGTACATTAGGGGAGTTTATACTTTTATTGTCCTACAGGTCATCAACCAGGTTTGTGTAAACAATATCATTTCTGCATGCCTTTCCAGTACCTACATAATGGTTTCTATAAATGTTTTTCAAAAGCACCTGTATCATTCTGTTGGTTCCCTGAAAAATGGGATAAGTAAAACTTTGACATTGTTCACCATCTGTGTGGGGTTAATGGTTTGTAAAACTTTGGGTGCTTTCAAATGGCTTTTGGAAATGAATAAAGCTTTTTAGAAAAGCCTCCTGGCTGACTTCTCACATCACCTTGGCCAAAGTGAAGATCCATTTCTTAAGAGGCTTGAAACAATCCTAACTAGTTTAGAGGGTTATTCATCTGGGACTGAACAGTCACCAGTAGGGTCTCTATCCCTAGGAACACCTCAGGATTCTGACTTTGATTTTTTTTTTTTTTTTTGCGGTACGCGGGCCTCTCACTGCTGTGGCCTCTCCCGTTGCGGAGCACAGACTCGGGACGCGCAGGCTCAGCAGCCATGGTTCACGGGCCCAGCCGCTCCACGGCATGTGGGATTTTCCTGGACCGGGCCACGAACCCATGTCTCCTGCATCGGCAGGCGGACTCTCAACCACTGCGCCACCAGGGAAGCCCTGACTTTGATATTTTATATGCAAGGCTCAACAGAGAGGAGAGTGTCTCTAGCATTACCCATGGAGGAACAAGGCATATTTCTTCTGGACCACTTTTCCATGAATAGGGAAGGAGAAGTGCCATATTCACTGAGACTCAATTTCTTTTTAAATAGTGTCTGACGTTTATTGAAAATAAGAAAAGAGTTTTGTTCAAGTAGTGTTGAGGAGTTGGGTAGATATAAGTTATACTGTTGACCAATAAACCAATAACTAAGAAAATACTGCACATCCAGAAGAGAACTGGATTCTGGGCGAAACGAACAGGTCCACAGGAGACAACGAGTGGCTCGATTTGGCTGCCAGGCACCCCTGGGACCTGGCGGCCACCTGGCAGGAGCAGAAGATGTCTCTAGGAGGAGGGAGGGACTGGATCCCGCCGAAGGTGAAAGGCTGGCCAGCCCCTCCAGGGCGGTGGCGAGCTGTTGGAAGCATTGTCCAGAGGCTGTGCCCAGCTCAGACACCTCCCGGGCGAGTCCAGACCGCTGAAGGCTGCAGGCTGTCGGCGGGATGCGGTGGATGGCAGTGGCCGTGGCGGCGGCAGCGGCAGCGCAGGTCTCTGGGCACCTGTATGCGGGCCTGGGAGTCTGGCAGAGGGCGGGCGGTTGGCAGCAGCCGGGCTGAGGGTGGTCTGTCTGATGTGTAATAGGAGCCCGGCTTGCAGCTGGAGCGCACGACCGAGTTTAAGTGTGCAGGGGAGGGGCCGGGCTGGCCCGAGAGGGCGGCGGCCGCTCCAGAGCCAGGCCTGGCGGTGGCAGCAGCGGGAACCTGGAGCGCTATTCCTGGAACAAAGGCAAGCACTACGCGGGAGGGGACACGAGCGCGGGGGAGATCACGGCGACCCGAAGGCGAGGGAGAGGGGAGGCGCGGCGGGAGGACGCCGCCTGTGGCGATCTGGGCGGCGGCGACTGGCGCGGCGGACCCTCCCCCGGGCATCCTCCCCCGGGCACCCGCCCCCAGGCCCGAGGGACTCCCGGTCTAGAAGTCCTCGTCCTCCACCCATCCAAAGACCCGCTTCATCTCGGCCAGGAAGCCCCGGTAATCGTTGAGGAGGGGGCTCTGCTTCCTGATGTAGGGGATCACCCACTGCAGGGCGGGCCCGGTCAGCCGGGTGATGAGGAACGTCACCTTCAGGGCATCGTTGGTGAACAGGGTCTCGTCCACTAGCATGTAGGCGCCTGTCTGCACGATAAACTCCGGAAGCCGGTCGGTGTCGCCGTCAAACGTCTCGGGGAAGGGGATCGGGTTCCTCCACCGACGCGTCTGGGGCCGAATGGGCAGGGCCAGGAGGGCCTTGATCAGCTGCACTCGGCCGTCCATCGCGCCTTGCTCGCTTCACTGGGCTCCACAGGGCTCGGTCTATGAGGAGGCGTGGCGGGAAGTGCGTGTGTGCGGAGGCGGGCCCGGTCCCGGGGCCGGTCGGGGCTGTGGGCGGGACCATGGGCGGTACCTGGCGCGGCGGGGCTCCGCCTACATGGCCTGGCATTTGCTAGTGCGCAGGCGCGACACTTGGGGGCCGAGTTGGGCGGGGCGGGAGGAGGGGAAGGAGGCGGGGTAGGAATCCGAGGGGCCGGGCCTAGATTTCCTAAGGCGGGACGCGGGCGAGGGGCGGGGGCCACGGGCGGAAGCCAAAACACCTAATGTTAAGTGGTGAGGGCGGAGTCCGTTGCCATTGGAGAGGGGAGGGCCGAGAGCTTCGGAGAAGAGAAGTAGACTTCGTGCCCACCCTCGTTCAGGGCCACTTATTTTTCTTCCGAGTTCCTTGTAGAACCCTCGGCCTCTGGACGCCCCTTGCATAAGGTTCCGTTGTGAACACATTTTCCTGCTTATTCATGCATCTCTCAGCCAGAGATTATTGGCACCCGCGCTGCAGCGGTGGTTGCCTGCCACATTAGTGCGAAAGTCCCAAATATTAGCTAACGTAATTTAGAGCAGCATATTCAAAGAATGATGTACCATGAACAGGGAATATAAGGAAGTTTTAATGTTAAGAAATCTCTTAGGGCTTCCCTGGTGGCGCAGTGGTTGAGAGTCCGCCTGCCCATGTAGGGGACACGGGTTCGTGCCCAGGTCTGGGAAGATCTCACATGCCGCGGAGCGGCTGGGCCCGTGAGCCATGGCCGCTGAGCCTGTGCGTCCGGAAAAAAGAAATCTCTTAATCTGCTATATTAAAAGAACAAAAGAAAATAATCAGTAGAGAAACTGAAAGGCAAGTGTGAAAGTGAATGGATGCTTTCCAAAAGCGATTTTATACATGTTCAATGTAAGAATAACGGAAAGGAATAACTAAGAGTTTTAACAAATTGGAAAGGAGAGGAAATTAGCCATTACCTGTTATATCAGAATACCATTTTGTGACTGAGTATAAAATTAATATAAATTCATCACCAGCTTTCATAAATACAGAAAATAAGCAGTTAAAATATATAATGGTAGAAGACCCTATTCAGAAAAACAATTCAAAGGAAATAGTGCCTAGAAATGTATTTTTTAAATTGTAAAAACCACATGAAGAAATGTTTTAAATGCTAAAGAGGGATACAAAAGAATACTCAAACAAATGGAATGATATCCCAGATCTGGGGTAGGTTGACTCAATATCATAAAGTCGTTAAATTTCCCTAAGCTATTTTTTAAATAAATTTATTTATTTTATTTTTGGCTGCATTGGGTCTTCGTTGCGGTGCGCAGGCTTCTCATTGCTGTGGCTTCTTTTGTTGCGACGCATGGGCTCTAGGTGCACAGGCTTCAGTAGTTGTGGTGCACATGCTTAGTTGCTCCGAGGCATGTGGGGTCTTCCTGGACCAGGGATCGAACTCATGTACCCTGCATTGGCAGGCAGATTCTTAACCACTGCACCACCAGGGAAGTCTAATTTCCCTAAGTTAAATTATACTTCCAACACATGACCAGTGATGGGATCTTGTCATGAGGCAATATTGTGTTTAATCAAATTATATGCACTATTTTTCCCCCAACATAATCCTACCAAAATACCAAGAAGATTTTGTTTTGATTAGAAAAGCTCATTTTAAGATTCACGTGGAAGAATAAACAATGAAAAATAGCACAGAAAAATTTGAAACATAAGGGTAGTGAGGGATGACATGCTTCAACAGATAATCACAAATATATATTATTATTTATTGGTATATTTTTATTGTCTTTTTCCCCTGACTAAAATACAAGATGCTGGCAACCTCAGGTAGCCATGATGTTAAGCAATTCCCTCTGTTTTGTTTTGTTTTTTCAGTAAATGTTCTGGGGATAGGGCTTTCCCACAGCTAGCTCCCAGTCAGGTGAAATAACACTGTCCAGAGAACGGGACTTTTTCAGGGAGCTACAACATCGCAGTTCGAGGAAAGTCCCAACTGTGTCAGACGTAACAAGGTCCTATGAGAACCTTATCCAGCCTACTTCTCCCAGCCCACCTCCTCCCAAACTCCAACCACTCTCCTCACTGCTCCAGCCATTCCGCCCTCCTATTCCTTAAACACAATAAGCTCATTTACTCAGATGCATTCTATTCTCAGGCTGGAAAATGAAAAAGCCAAGGGCCCTTGTAGCAGTTGAGATGAGGGGGTTTGTTCAGGAGTTCTGGGCGTCGAGAAAGAGGGTAAGTATGAAGAAGATTTAGGCTGGTTGGGGGAGGTTTTTGCCAACACCAAGAGAACCAAGTGTATCAGAGTACAGGGAAGATCCGGATAAAGGAATCCCTTTTTTGAAGTTTGGCCAAATTCCTTTCCAGAAGGATTGTGCAGATTCTAAGCTCCTTTAAACAGTGTGTGTTCTGCCCATCACTCAACAACTCCACCAGCAGTGATTCTTTTAATAGCAATTGAACGCAATAGATCAGAAAGTGGGTCTATAAGTGCATTAATTTGCAATATTTGATTACCGATAAAGTGGAAATATTTTTGTATCTTTATATTTCGATTGTCTTTCATCTTCTTGGTTGATTCTAATTAAATGACTGCACATTTTTTGAGGTCTAAGTTTTGTTTATCTATTTGCATAAAGTATTAGTGCACGTATTATGCATTTGTAATAATATAAAACATATCTTCTCACTGCCTTGAATTATCATTTTTGGACAAATGTAATTGTTGACATTTTAATTAATCAAATCGATTTCTGTGGTTATTATACTAGATTCTACACTGGACCAAGAAGAAGGAAACATCACAATCTTCTCTTACAGATTTTCTTTAATTTTTTAATCCTATAACTTTTCCACGCATCCAGAATACATTTTTAAGGGTGCACAACATGAGAATCTTCTTTGTTCTGTTCCATTTTTTTAATAAAAATAAACTTTATTACATTAGTTAATAACTTCACAGGAGGATGAAAATGGTTTTAATGGTTTTTATTGGTTTTGGAACTTCTGCTTGTGAGCTTCAGAATTAAAATCTACAGGCTGAGGTGATACTAAAACTTTCTGAGTTCCATCCACATTTTTTGTACCACTCAGTCTTCCTTTTTATACTCATGCCTCCATCGTGTGACACCTATTGTGTATTCAAGGGGAGAATTAAATTAAAGGATAACTGTTCTTTTGCTCCAAAGCCTGAGGACTCCAGTCACTGAGAGTAACTCTGGTACTTGGTGTTAAGTAAAACAGTTACTTCCTTTTGAGAATGGTGATGGTTAAGTTTGCTTCTTAGCCTTTTTGCTGGTTGATTCATTTTTTTTTTTTTTCCTGTACGTGGGCCTGTCACTGTTGTGGCCTCTCCTGTTGCGGAGCACAGGCTCCGGACGCACAGGCTCAGCGGCCATGGCTCACTGGCCCAGCCGCTCCGCGGCACGTGGGATCCTCCCGGACCAGGGTACGAACCCGTGTCCCCTGCATCGGCAGGCAGACTCTCAACCACTGTGCCACCAGGGAAGCCCATGCTGGTTGATTCTTGATTTTGATCTCAGTTATGTATATTATTTCATGTAGAAATGATGTAATGACTCATATTGGTGGAACATTGATGACCTCTAAATCCATACCTTGATTACTTTTAGAAATGTGAAAGATTCATTGCTGGTATTTGGACTTTACTGTGTCTGTGTCATTGGTACTGGCAGGAATGCAGATTTCAGGAACTTGGACACTAACTAGCCTCACTAATCCTGACTTTTATTACAAATGCCCATTGCCCATAGTATCCTAGGGGCATACTTGCAAATTAAGAGCAAATTCCCCATTATATATACATTACCAAATGTCTTAAGTTTTTCTGTTGTTTTCTCCTCAAAGACCTGTGTTCAATGTCAAATGTTAGTAACATTATGTAATTTTAAAAAATTCTTCATGAATTTGTTCTGGATTAAATTAGCTCATTTCTAGTTTTATCAATTTTTGAACTTACTATGTTACCAATTACTGAAACTAATATAAAAGTAACACAGTTGTATAATGTGCATTTCATGGTCTATTAGGTGGAACATAAACCCCATTTGCATGACTTATTAACCATATTCTTGCATAGTGTATAAAATGTCAGTAATTGGTAACAAAGTGAGAACACATAACCCATTCCAAAGGTTTCTCACCCATAATTTTGTATGAGTCAATTGCTTTATTAATGAAAAGAAAAAATGGAGTTTTGAGACTCCCCTTCTAGAAAATAACTGGCAATACCTTGCAACATAATATTTAATAATTCCCCTATGATGCTTGATTAAAGCACGTTGAACCTAGGTTCATTTTGAAGGAGCAATCAGGTTTCTATAGAGCAGCGGTCTTATCTCGTGATTTGATTCATGCAGTTCCTGTCTTAACAAACTCTTTTGGCCTACCTCACACAGGCTGCATGACTGGGTACTCTGCCCCAACCAAACATTTGCAGAAATTCTTCTGGATAAGGGAAAGGGGAAGTTTGCCCCAGCCACTCATCTTATCAGTTTCCAAGTTACTTAAGTTTCCTGCAGTTGTGTTAAGAAGTCTCCCTGTAGATTTGTACAATCACCATTTCCTTCAGGACCTGTGGTGGAAAAGTCTAGTACTGGTCAGCTTATGGGCCTGTGATGAGAAGAGAGTGGACCTGGAACCAACTGTCTGGACCTGCCAGACAAGTAAGTGCACGCTTATGTTATGTGGGGCCACAGATGCTGGGTGGAGGGTAGCACCCATCCCCTGTCAGCTATAACCTTATTTAAGGTGGTATTGAAATGCCTTCCCTTAGTCTCTAAGATAGGAACTTCCAACAATGTCAGGGTCACTCCCTGGTCACTGCTTATTAACTCCATGTTTCGGGCACTGTGTCTATAATCAGTCAGTGGCATCTTTTTCCAGTCCTTATTCATGTTCCTTTGTTCACTGTGGGTGCCACTATTACAGACATGTTGAATTTATTAGAATGTCAGATTTCCAAAAAGCCTGATCATGACATATTCCCATCAAAGTTTTGATCTGTCTTTTTATCCTTTTGGAAAACCCTTGTAATACCAGACAGAAGCAGGATGGACTGGAAGGCATTGTGAAAAACAAACTTCAGGAATCGAGAGATGGTAGGAGTGCTGCTTTTTTTCAGGTAGGAGAACATGGATTTGAATGTAATTTAAAGCTAGCTCTATTTAGGAAAGGGGAGAAAGATGAGACCTGTACACCAAGTGGGTGTCAGAGAATGAAAGTCTACCAGTCTACCCTCGCTATGGGTGGGTGGGCATTTATTTTGCAGTGGTCCGGGAGGCATAGGCTAACAATTAAGGTAATATGCAGGTCAATACTTCGTTAAATATTTACCCTTCCATACTGTGTTGGGCTTTTTTTTTTTTTTTTGCCTTGCAGATGTTGCTGAGACAATACATTGTGTTTCATTCACAATAAATTTCTAGTATCTGAGTCTGACTCTTTCTTACTCTCACCTCTGAGCCTCAATTTCCATATTTGCAAAATGGGAATCACACCTTGCTGTCAGGGATATTGTAAGAATCAAGTGTGGTAATCTGTGTAAAGTGCTTAGCACCCAGGAGGTACTGAAGGAATTAGTACACCATTTCCAGAATCCATATATTGGAAAAGAACATTGTGGCTTGGTTTAGCTCTTCTCCCCACCTGTCCAGACCCCACTCTCACTTCATTTCTTTAGACTTCTGTCATAATATCAACCAAACGTTTGTTTCCTTTCACAGGACCAGCATATTTCCTCAGATATTACTGGGCTTCTCTTTGCAAACCAACCTCTTTAATTCTGCCATGATGCCAAGAGGTAGCCCGGCAACTCAGACCTTGCCTTGCTCTGAGCCGCTTTCTTTTCTGGCCAACTCTGACACCTTACATTGAAGCTGATGGGGCTCAGCACCAAGTTTGGGCACCAAGAGGGTGCTTGTCAACTGGCAGTGCCAAAAAGTTCTCCTCTCTTTCCTTGTCTGTATAAGGTCACTTCTTTTCTGGTCAGTGGTTAATTTGTTGAAAATCAGGTGAAGAGTTTTGACAGTTGGGGTGGGGGAGGAGTGCTAAATATAAATACGAACCCTTCTAAAGTGTGTTGAAAGACACTTCTAACCTCTAGCTTCATAGATACCTCTGGTTTCTCTATTGCTTTATTAGCACAGGTTTTATCCAGAAGGTGGCATCACAGAACCTGAATTTCACTCACCAAAGGTTAAAAGAAAATCCACATTTCTTTGTGATTAGAAACTAAAGAATGTAGCCTTTAGACAGCACATTGCCATTTCAAAGGCTTTTAATTTATCCCTGTAATTGGCTAAGTTACCTTAAAGCTGTGAAAGATGGGGGTCATGAAGGTTTCCTACCCGGTGAGAACCTGAGGCCTGAGATACTTAGAAAAACCTGTACCCAAACCAACATTCCTTCACCAAGTGTCATGACGGTGACCAAAACTGGCTTATTTGCTAGTCAAACAACAGCTGTGAAACTTAATAGTAACTGTGATGCCTTCTTCCCCTTCCACACACACTTGTGTCCACTGCCCATCAAGGTCATGTTGGGTGACTTCATTGGAGGGAGGGGTCGGGGAGACCTAAATGGATGGTCTAATAGGTAAAACTACTGAGTATTGGCACTTAAAAATAAGTCACAAGGTTGAGGATTCCAAAAGGGTGACTCTCTAATTGGTGCCATTCTCAAAATCAGGACTCTGAGGGAAAGAGAAGGTAATCCTCCTCTGAATTTGAGATGGAAACTGGCTTGCTGGTTCTTTCCCACGAGTTCATTCCTAGGCCAGCCATGTCACTCAGCCCCAATGAATGTCTACTGACTGGTAGGGATGTTAATGTTCTATACCTTCTTGCTGTAAAGTATTCCTCTGGATATATACCCCAAGTGGGATTGCTGGATCAGATAGTAGATCTATTTTCAATTTTTTGAGGGACTTCCATACTGTTTTCCATAGTGGCTGTACCAATTTAGATGGGAGAACACATCTTGAACTAAATGGGTTTCATGACTGGTTCTCCCGTCCTTTTGATTGTCTGTTCTTTTAGGGAGAGGAGCTATAGAGATTAGAGGCTCAAAGGGGGAAGGACTTCCCTGAACAGGAAAGGTGGAATGACTAGATATGGTCCATCCTTGGGGTGCCTAAAGCCTAGTGGTGGGGAAGGGGCTGGGAAGAGTGACCCTCTGTAGAGCTGCTCTCAGAGCATGAGGAGAAAGCAGACAGGAGGACGTCATGGGCCCTCAATGTGAAAGGTGCATTGGACTTTGTGTGTTCAAGAGTGTCTCCTGAGAAGCAAGAAGAACTACAGTCCTGCAGCCTGTGGAACAAAAACCACATTCACAGAAAGATAGACAAGATGAAAAGGCAGGGGGCTATGTACCAGATGAAGGAACAAGATAAAACCCCAGAAAAATAACTAAATGAAATGGAGATAGGCAATCTTCCAGAAAAAGAATTCAGAATAATGATAGTAAAGATGATCAAGGACCTCAGAAAAAGAATGGAGGCAAAGATTGAGAAGATGCAAAAAATGTTTACCAAAGATCTAGAAGAATTAAAGAATAAACAAACAGAGATGAACAATATAATAACTGAAATGAAAAATACACAAGAAGGAATCAATAGCAGAATAACTGAGGCAGAAGAACGGATAAGTGACCTGGAAGACAGAATGGTGGAATTCACTTCTGTGGAACAGAATAAAGAAAAATGAATGAAAAGAAATGAAAATAACCTAAGAGACCTCTGGGACAACATTAAATGCAACAACATTCGCATTATAGGGGTCCGAGAAGGAGAAGAGAGAGAGAAAGGACCCGAGAAAATACTTGAAGAGATTATAGTCGAAAACTTCCCTAACGTGGGAAAGGAAATAGCCACCCAAGTCCAGGAAGTGCACAGAGTCCCATACAGGATAAACCCAAGGAGAAACATGCCAAGACACATAGTAATCAAATGGGCAAAAATTAAAGACAAAGAAAAATTATAGAAAGCAGCAAGGGAAGAACGACAAATAACATACAAGGGAACTCCCATAAGGTTAACAGCTGATTTCTCAGCAGAAACTCTACAAGCCAGAAGGGAGTGGCATGACATACTTAAAGTGATGAAAGGGAAGAACCTACAACCGAGATTACTCTACCCAGCAAGGATCTCATTCAGATTTGATGGAGAAATCAAAAGCTTTACAGACAAGCAAAAGCTAAGGGAATTCAGCACCACCAAACCAGCTCTACAGCAAATGCTAAAGGAACTTCTCTAAGTGGGAAACAAAAGAGAAGAAAACGACCTACAAAAACAAACACAAAACAATTAATAAAATGGTCATAGGAACATACATATCGATAATTACCTTAAACGTGAATGGATTAAATGCTCCAACCGAAAGACACAGGCTTGCTGAATGGATACAAAAACAAGACCCATATATATGCTGTCTATAAGAGACCCACTTCAGACCTAGGGACACATACAGACTGAAAGTGAGGGGACGGAAAAAGATATTCCATGCAAATGGAAATCAAAAGAAAGCTGGAGCAGCAATACTCATATTAGACAAAATAGACTTTAAAATAAAGAATGTTACAAGAGACAAGGAAGGACACTGTATAATGATCAAGGGATCAATCCAAGAAGATATAACAATTATAACTATATATGCACCCAACATAGGAGCACCTAAATACATAAGGCTCCTGCTAACAGCTCTAAAAGAGGAAATCGACAGTAACACAATAATAGTGGGGGACTTTAACAACTCAATCACACCAGTGGACAGAACATCCAAAGAGAAAATTAATAAGAAAACACAAGCTTTAAATGACACAATAGACCAGATAGATTGAATTGATATTTATAGGACATTTCATCCAAAAACAGCAGATCACACTTTCTTCTCAAGTGCGCACAGAACATTCTCCAGGATAGATCACATCTTGCGTCACAAATCAAGCCTCAGTAAATTTAAGAAAATTGAAATCATATCAAGCATCTTTTCTGACCACAACGCTCTGAGATTAGAAATGAATTACTGGGGAAAAAACGTTAAAAACACAAACGCATGGAGGCTAAACAATACGTTGCTAAACAACCAAGAGATCACTGAAGAAATCAAAGAGGAAATCAAAAAATACCTAGAGACAAATGACAATGAACATACGATGATCCAAAACCTATGGGATGCAGCAAAAGCAGTTCTAAGAGGGAAGATTTTAGCTATACAAGCCTACCTCAAGAAACAAGAAAAATCTCAAATAAACAATCTAACCTTACACCTAAAGGAGCTAGAGAAAGAAGAACAAACAAAACCCAAAGTTAGCAGAAGGAAAGAAATCATAAAGATCAGAGCAGAAATAAATGAAATACAAACAAAGAAAACACTAGCACAGACCAATAAAAGTAAAAGCTGGTTCTTTGAGAAGATAAACAAAATTGATAAACCATTAGCCAGACTCATCAAGAAAAAAAGGGAGAGGACACAAATCAATAAAATTAGAAATGAAAAAGGAGAAGTTACAACAGAAACGGCAGAAATACAAAGCATCCTAAGAGACTACAACTCTATGCCAATAAAATGGACAACCTGGAAGAAATGGACAAATTCTTAGAAAGGTATAACCTTCCAAGACTGAACCAGGAAGAAATAGAAAATATGAACAGGCCAATCACAAGTAATGAAATTGAAACTGTGATTAAAAATCTTCCAACAAAAATCGCCCAGGACCAGATGGCTTCACTGGTGAATTCTATCAAACATTTAGAGAAGAGCTAACCCCCGTCCTTCTCAAACTCTTCCAAAAAATTGCAGAGGAAGGAAAACTCCCAAACTCATTCTGTGAGGCCACCATCACCCTGATACCAAAACCAGACAAAGATACTACAAAAAAAGAAAATTACAGACCAATATCACTGATGAATATAGATGCAAAAATTCTCAGCAAAATACTAGCAAACAGAATTCAACAACACATTCAAAGGTTCATACACCGTGATCAAGTGGGATTTATCCCAGAGATGCAAGGATTCTTTAATATATGCAAATCAATCAATGTGATACACCATATTAACAAATTGAAGATTAAAAACCATATTATCATCTCAATAGATGCAGAAAAAGCTTTTGACAAAATTCAACACCCATTTATGATAAAAACTCTCCAGAAAGTAGGCATAGAGGGAACCTACTTCAACATAATAAAGGCCATATACGACAAACCCACAGCAAACATCATTCTCAATGGTGAAAAACTGAAAGCATTTTCTCTAAGATCAGGAACAAGACAAGGATGTCCACTCTCACCACTATTATTCAACACAGTTTTGGAAGTCCTAGCCACGGCAGTCAGAGAAGAAAAAGAAATAAAAGGAATCGAAATTGGAAAAGAAGAAGTAAAACTGTCACTGTTTGCAGATGACATGATACTATACATAGAGAATCCTAAAGATGCTACCAGAAAACTACTAGAGCTAATCAATGAATTTGGTAAAGTTGCAGGATACAAAATTAATACACAGAAATCTCTTGCATTTCTATACACTAATGATGAAAAATCTGAAAGAGAAATTAAGGAAACACTCCCATTTGCCATTGCAACAAAAAGAATAAAATACCTAGGATTAAACCTATCTAGGGAGACAAAAAACCTGTATGCAGAAAACTGTAAGACACTGATGAAGGAAATTAAAGATGATACCAACAAATGGAGAGATATACCATGTTCTTGGTTTGGAAGAATCAATACTGTGAAAATGACTATACTACCCAAAGCAATCTACAGATTCAATGCAATCCCTATCAAAGTACCGATGGCATTTTTTATAGAACTAGAAGAAAAAATCTTAAAATTTGTATGGAGATGCAGAAGACCCCGAATAGCCACAGCAGTCTTAAGGGAAAAAAAAAAAGAGCTGCAGGAATCAGACTCCCTGACTTCAGACTATACTACAAAGCTACAGTAATCAAGACAATATGGTACTGGCACAAAAACAGAAATATAGATCAATGGAACAGGATAGGAAGCCCAGAGATAAACCCACGCACCTATGGTCAACTAATCTATGACAAAGGAGGCAAGGATATACAGTGGAGAAAAGACAGTCTCTTCAATAAGTGGTGCTGGGAAAACTGGACAGCGACATGTAAAAGAATGAAATTAGAACACTCCATAACACCATACACAAAAATAAACTCAAAATGGATTAGAGACCTAAATGTAAGACCAGGCACTATAAAACTCTTAGAGGAAAACATAGGAAGAACACTCTTTGACATAAATCACAGCAAGATAATTTTTGATCCACCTCCTAGGCTAATGGAAATAAAAACAAAAATAAACCAATGGGACCTAATGAAACTTAAAACCTTTTGCACAGCAAAGGAAACCATAAATAAGACGAAGAGACAACCCTCAGAATGGGAGAAAATATTTGCAAATAAATCATCAGACAAAGGATTAATCTCCCTAATATATAAACAGCTCATGCAGCTCAGTATTAGAAAAATAAACAACCCAATCAAAAAATGGGCAGAAGACCTAAGTAGACATTTCTCCAAAGAAGACATACAGATGGCCAAGAAGCACACGAAAAGCTGCTCAACATCACTAATTATTAGAGAAATGCAAATCAAAACTACAATTAGGTATCACCTCACACCAGCCAGAATGGCCATCATCCAAAAATCTACAAACAACAAATGCTGGAGAGGGTGTGGAGAAAAAGGAACACTTCTGCACTGTTGGTGGGAATGTAAATTGACACAGCCACTATGGAGAACAGTATGGAGGTTCCTTAAAGAATTAAAAATAGAATTACCATATGTCCCAGCAATCCCACTACTGGGCATATACCCTGAGAAAACCGTAATTCAAAAAGACACAAGCACCTCAATGTTCATTGCAGCACTATTTACAATAGCCAGGTTATGGAAGCAACCTAAGTGCCCATCGACAGATGAATGGATAAAGAAGGTGTGGTACATGTATATACAATGGAATATTACTCAGCCATAAAAGGAACGAAATTTGGTCATTTGTAGAGACGTGGATGCATCTAGAGACTGTTGTACAGAGTGAAGTAAGTCAGAAAGAGAAAAACAAATATCGTATATTAACGCATATATGTGGAACCTAGAAAATGGTACAGATGAACCAGTTTGCAGAGCAGAAATTGAGACACAAGAGTAGAGAACAAACGTATGGACACTAAGGGGGGAAAGCGGCAGGGGTTGGTGGTGTGATGAATTGGGAGATTGGGATTGACATGTATACACTGATGTGTATAAAATGGATGACTAATAAGAAAAATAAATAAATAAAAAATAAACATAAAAAAATATGTGCACTCCTGTACAGTTTGAAAGATCTCTTGATCCCTCTGGATTTGAAGTTGCCCTCTCAGTCCATCATGCTGGCTGCAGAAGCACAATAAATGGGTTACTGAGTGTCGCCAGCCAGGCTGCCTCACAGTTTATATTTGGGTTGGCCTTCCAAGCTTCCCTTGCATCTTCTTACTCATGTACAGGCCTGCTATACTGCTTCTTATCGCCTTTGGAAAAGAACAGCAGCGGGCTCGATTTAGTGAATCCTAAGGAGATTCACTGATTTGCTCAATCTCCCCCCTTCAGTCAGACACAGAAGCCTTCCAGAATGCTGAAAGGCCTGTTGTAGACTCTACTCTAGTGATCATAGGTTGTGCAGTCAGGGTACTGAGTGGCAGGTTGTAGGATATAGTTAAAGGCAGGAAGTGAGCACCTGTGCATCTCCTCCAGAGCTCAGAATTGATGTGCTGTATACTGACAAATTTGCTAAGAAGGTAGATCTTATTCAATCTTCTGTCATGTTCTTATTACAAAAAAAATAATAGTACTAATTAATGAGGGTGGAATGAAACTTCGGAGGGGATGAGTATGCTTATGGCATACATTATGAAGTTGGTTTATGGATGTATACTTATCTCCAAACTCATTAAATTGTATACATTAAATACATACAGCTTTTTGTATGTCAGTCATACCTTCATACCTCAATAAAGTGGTTTAACAATAATGATAATAAAAACCCTCCCATGATTACAGATGAGTGCTCCCCCTCAAGTGTTTTTAGATTTTAGAACTGAAGGGGAAGAATGCTTCTACATGGGGAAATGGGTAATGCCATTTACTGCTTCTGTATTATTGTTTTGCCTTGGTTTTTCTATGTATAGTAGCATTTGGACTGGTGGCGTATAAAGTGAAACTTTAGTCCATAGGATTTTGAATTTCATAGAATCACAGCAATTCTACAGAAGCCACGAACTTCACCTGGAGGACTTCAGCTCAAGGAGTGGCCCTGTGACATCAGCTATTTGTCATTTGACCAGAAATTGACTTTGGGTACAAATGTACTGTATTTGTATTCCATAGGGTGGAAGGCAGTGTCTCAGGCTGATTGGTTTCTCCAGAAGGCCCCTTTTCTCTGAGACTTTCCCACAACCTTCTGTTTTCTGTGAGACTGTGTTCCCTGGCCATAGCTACTTGGTTTGATACTTTTCATCTTATCCTAATTGGGCCAGCCATACTTTTGTTATGTTTAGAGTTTGGGACTAGATCCCAAGAATGAGTGATAGCCTGCAAAGGCTCATGTATAACCTTTCACTGCAGAGAATATGAAAAGACATACTGTTGAGTTTCCCTGAGCTAGCCTCATTTCTGTGTCTTTAAAATGCATTTGTTGCTTAAGTTTCTTGCATTTTGTAAAATACTTGTGTACTTCTAATAAAATTCATTTGCTTCAGAAGATCTCACTTGTAGATTTTTATTATTCACGATGAACACCAGCATGATCAAGGAAGCTGTGGCTCTGTCACGTGCATTGTCACCTGAACCAGGGCAGAGCTCTAAGCTATAGAATCTGATGCATTAAGAACAGGAGCTGGTGGCAGGGGAATGGAGTCTCAAGGTCATGGTAGAAGTTCCCCCCTTTGTTAAGCTCTCCCCTTTATTTAGGGGAAGAATTCCCCTAAAGGCTATAGATAATCTCATACCTCCCTGTGAGAAGTGATCCTTTCAGGCACTTCATGAAGCCCATAAATGCATATTTGGGGATGGTGGAGGAATCTTCCGATACTCCCAAGGGTAAGGCAGAGGTAGAGTGACCGGCATGGTTGTACAGAAGATCAGTTCAGAAGTCAGTAGGACCAAAACTAGAAGCATCAAGCACACAATTAATTCCTGGTGAAGCCTGCATTAGAATCTTGGTCCCTTGTGTCTGAGGCATCTTTCATTACACCACGCAGCTAGGTCTTTCTTATTTTAACGTCTTTATTGGAGTATAATTGTTTTACAATGGTGTGTTAGTTTCTGCTGTATAACAAACCACTATGTCTTATAAAGGCTTTGTAAGAGCAGAATTAAATTAGTTAAGTGGGTAGAAGAATTTTTTTTGCATTGTTCTTTAAACATATCAATACAGTTTCCAGTTCTAACTGGAATTAGACATGCAATTAACTAAAATTGGGCAGTCTGTTCTGCCTGTAGATATGCTGCGTGGTTGGGTAGTTTCTCTTCCTGGGATTTCATAAAGGTGTCAGCAACTCTGTTCTTGCCATCCAGTCTAGAGGGCCCCAAGCTGCAATGTCTCATTTCCTGCCTGAGAGGTTCATCAGTGTGTAGAGTTCAAATCACTTCTCTTTTCTCCAACTGCAGCTGGAACTTTATATCCCTTTTATTATCCTCTCATGTTACAGAATGTGTGTCACATAAGGCTGTGAGCCATTTCCCATTGGCCCTATTTCAGGACACTGGGTATGATTTTACCTGAGGCATTTGCGTTTAAACTTTACCAAACACCATGAAATCCCGTTACCACTCTGATTTCTACATTCCCAGGCCTCACCTGAAGCGCATTGCGCGGAGGCGGGCCCAGGGCAGGGGTGGGCGGGGCCATGGGTCGTACCGCCGCCTGTACAGGCTTCGCCCTCAAGGCCAGATGATTGCCAGTGCGCAGGCGCAACATGGGGGCCGAGCTAGGGCCGGAGGGGGCAGAGGAAGGGGGTGTGGGGGAAGGGGCGGGGCTAACGGCCCCTGGTGGAGGAGGGGTCAGAAGCGGGGGGCGGGGCCTAGGCTTCCCAAGGCGGGCGGTGGGTGAGGGGCAGGGAACAGGGGAGGAGCCCAGGACTGTGTCTTATATGATGGGGGCGGGGCCCGCTGCGCTTGGGGCGGGGAGGACCAAGTACTCTGGAGCTGAGGAGTCAGCCAGGGTCCCACCCTCCCTGCCCTGTCCTGCCCTGCCGTGCCCTGCCCTGCCCTGCCCTGCCCGCCACTCACTTGCCCTTCTGAGTTCCTTGGCTGACCCTCAGTCTCTGGACGCGCCTTGAGTGAGGTTCTGTGAAGCATTTTCCTGCTTATTCATGCATCTCTCAGCCAGAGATTATTGGCACCTAGGCTGCAGGTGTTGCCAGCAACATTAATGGGAAAGCCCCAATATTAGCCAGTGTAATCCAGAACAACATGTTCTAAGAGTGCACCATGACCAGGGAATGTAAGGAAGGTTGGATGTTAAGAAATCTCTTAGGGCTTCCCTGGTGGCCCAGTGATTAAGAATCCGCTGGCCAATGCAGGGGACACGTGTTCGAGCCCTGGTCCGGGAAGATCCCACATGCTGCGGAGCAACTAAGCCCGTGCACCACAACTACTGAGCCTGCGCTCTAGAGCCCGCGAGCCGCAACTCCTGAAGCCCGTGTGCCACAACTACTGAAGGCCAGGCACCTAGAGCCCGTGCTCTGCAACAAGAGAAGCCGTCGCAACTAGAGAAAGCCCGTGCACAGCAACGAAGACCCAACGCAACCAAAAATAAATAAATAAATAAATAAATAAATAATAATAAAAGAAATCTCTTAATTCGCTATATTGAAAGACTAAAAGAAGATAAACATATGGTCATCTGCATCCATGTTGAAAAGATAAAAATGAGGGGTTATCTGATTTTACCTGAGGCATTTTGCTTTTAGTCTATTACTAATACCAGAAAATCGAATTACCGCTCTGATCATTAAGTTACTTTCTCTAACATCATAATCACATGTATGTGCATAATTCACTGTTTACTTAGGGCAATGACAGTGCAATTTCTTTCATAAATCATGTGGTTTTATGAGATAATGCTGCAGGCCAACCCCTCTGGATGCCCACAATAGCTCGACCCAAAGAGGATGTGGCTCCTGTTGTTCCATATTAAAGTATTTCATTAATTAATGGGTTTGGAGTTGGAATTTTAGTTGAAGCCCTTTATATGTTGTTTATATATTGGAACTTTTTTTTTAACGTTGGGGGTAGGAGTTTATTAATTAATTTATTTATTTTTGCTGTGTTGTGTCTTTTGTTTCTGTGCGAGGGCTTTCTCTAGGTGTGGCAAGCGGGGGCGACTCTTCGTTGCGGTGCACAGGCCTCTCACTATAGTGGCCTGTCTTGTTGCGGAGCACAGGCTCCAGACGCGCAGGCTCAGTAGTTGTGGCTCAGGGGCCTAGTTGCTCCGCGGGATGTGGAATCTTCCCAGACCAGGGCTCGAACCCGTGTCCCCTGCATTGGCAGGCAAACTCTCAACCACTGAGCCACCAGGGAAGCCCTATATATTGGAACATCTTAGTTTCACTGATTTTATAAGTTTACTTTTTTAAATAAATAGATTTAGTATTCATGAAGGTTTTATTCATTAAGACTATTTTTTTCCTTCCCAAATCTGCTCTCCCCTCTGTCTTCCTCCCCTTGGTAAATGACAGTTCTTTTCTTCCTATTGCTTAGGCCAAACACCTTGGTGTCGTCCCTGACACCTGTTTCTTTCATGTACCACATTAACTCCATCAGCAAATCTTCAGCTCTACCTTCAACATACAACCAAAGGGCTGCACATCCAGGGACAGGAGGAATTGCTGTGCCCTTCTTTTCAGTCAGTCTACCACAGTCTGTATATGGAAGTATGAACCAGTGCCTAGAGCAGAGCCTTACAAACAGAATATGAACTCATAAAAAGACATGAGCGAATATATAGAAACAAAGTCTGTATGTAAGGTATGAACTTACTCATAAGTTATTTGTGTTTCTCTTTCTGACTTACTTCACTCTGTATGACAGACTCTACGTCCATCCACCTCACTACAAATAACTCAATTTCGTTTCTTTTTATAGCTGAGTAATATTCCATTGTATATATGTGCCACACCTTCTTTATCCATTCATCTGTCGATGGACACTTAGGTTGCTTCCATGTCCTGGCTATTGTAAATAGAGCTGCAATGAACATTTTGGTACATGACTCTTTGAATTATGGTTTTCTCAGGGTATATGCCCAGTAGTGGGATTGCTGGGTCTATGGTAGTTCTATTTTTAGTTTTTTAAGGAAGCTCCATATTGTTCTTCATAGTGGCTGTATCAATTTACATTCCCACCAACAGTGCAAGGGGGCTCCCTTTTTTCCACACCCTCTCCAGCATTTATTGTTTGTAGATTTTTTTGATGATGGCCATTCTGACCGGTGTGAGATGATATCTCATTGTAGTTTTGATTTGCATTTCTCTAATGATTAGTGATGTTGAGCATTCTTTCATGTGTTTGTTGGCAATCTGTATATCTTCTTTGGACAAATGTCTATTTAGGTCTTCTGCCCATTTTTGGATTGGGTTATTTGTTGTTTTGATATTGAGCTGTATGAGCTGCTTGTAAATTTTGGAGATTAATCCTTTGTCAGTTGCTTCATTCATGCTAGTACTCCTTTAAAGATAAGGTTCCCTTCCCAGATACCAAGGTCATGCTGACTCACTGCGTATGTGCTAATCTGTCCCTTTTGAAATCTTGAAGGAATGTACCCCTGTCATGTTTGTGTTTGATGGTTGTTCTTTGTTCTGAAAAGATATACAACTGTGATGAAAACCATGCTTCTCCAGAGCAGCTTCTCAGAGTTAGTGATAAGCTGTTCCCTAGGCTATAGTCCTCGGTTTGGTTCAAATAAAACTCTTTTCTCTTTCTATTCCTGTTATAGATTGTTTATTGATTATTTATGTTGACATGATGATAAATAAGGCATGGCTTGGCACCATCTGGGTTAGAAGTGGCAATGCGATATGAATTAGCATTCCAAGCAGGTTCAGAATATTGGTTCTTGTTTTGGTTCCAGTGTTAATAAAAAGGACAACACCCCTCAAAGGGTTGGTCATTACAGTAATACTTAGGATATAGACTCAGAGTGGCCTTGGCTATCTTCTAGTGCTGTAGCCTGACTTGGGTAACCCCACCCCCCCACCCCAAATTAATCTGTTGAAGCCCTAACTCCAACGTGATTGTATTTGAAGATAGGGAGTTTTGGAGATAATTACCTTTAAAAGAGTGAGGTCATGAGGGTGGAGTCCTAATCCAGTAGGATCGGTGGTCTTGTAAGAAGAGGAAAAAAGAGAGAGAGACCTCTTCCTGCCCACACACATAGAAGAAAGGCCATGTGAGAACACAGGGAGAAGGCAGTCATCTGCTGGCACCTTGATCTTGGACTTACCAGCCTCCAGACCTGTGAGAAATCGATTACTGTAGCTTAAGCTATCAACTCCATGGTATTATGTTTTGACAACATGAGCTGACTAAGACACCTAATCTAGGGTTTTCCTAACTGATCTAGGAAATGCTGGTGTGCCAGGACCGTTAGAAGGTGTTGGTTCTATGGTCAGACACTTTGGAGGATGTTGCATAATATTAACGTCTCTTGGAAATCCACAACGTACATTAGACTATTAAAGGCTTTCAGAGCCCTAGAGTGAGAAAACCTGTTTACCATTGTTGGAGGAGCACCTTTTTACATCTACATCACAGATTCCTTACACGGGGTCTTTGGAAGCACCGATGGATTGATTTTTTTTGTTTGTTTTGTTCTGTTTTGTTTTGCGGTACGCGGGCCTCTCACTGTTGTGGCCTCTCCCGTTGCGGAGCACAGGCTCCGGACGCGCAGGCTCAGCGGCCATGGCTCACGGGCCCAGCCGCTCCGTGGCATGTGGGATCTTCCTGGACCGGGGCACGAACCCGTGTCCCCTGCATCGGCAGGCGGACTCTCAACCACTGCGCCACCAGGGAAGCCCGGATTGTTTTTGTTTTATGCACATGTCCAGGCCTTGACTCTGCTTGCTCCACACCTGCTGAACCAGAATATCTAGGGGTGAAGCACGGGCATATATATTTTTTCAAAGATCGTATAGATAATTCTGGTGAGTGCCTCTAATTATGAATGACTAAAGGTATACAAATTTTTGTGGAGCTGAATTTAGGAACTACTGATCTAGGACAACACCCTCGTTTTATAGGCAAGGAGATTAACATCCCTGTAGGGAAAATGACTTGCTCAAGTGTGAGCACAGAGCAAATATTTGAACCGTTTTTCCTCCGCTATAAATAACCCCTAGGTGGCAGTCTATGCCTTGGTTTTAGTCTGTGCCTGCACAGGCGGAGAAGTTGAAGGATTACCGAATGAATTTGAGCCTTGAAATGAAACCGTTAGTCAAGTGAGTGTCATGAACCAGTGCCTTGGGCCAAGCAGTTCCTGGGCTGTTTTTGTGTATTTCTCACAGGCCAGGTCTCTGACCTAAAAAGAGGAGAACTGAGGGAAGGTGAAGTCTAGATTGGGAAGGGAGAGGTGAGGGGGCAGCAGTACCTTTCCCATAGAGCCTACCGTGGCCAAGAAGCCAACGACTCTGCCCACAGTACCAGATCCTGAATCCTGAGATGGGCAGAAGTGTATGTCAGGCTGAGACAACTGGTTTTCCCAAGCCACCCCTCTGTTGATATATTCTTTGAGAAGGAATAGTTTAAAAAATATATCTGATGATGATCCTTTTAGAGAGATGCCTCTTGAAATTCTATCACTTCGAGAACCTTTTCTGTTACCCCTATTGTTCTTCAGTAGCATCCTAGAATATCTGAAGAGTTTCAGACTCTCCCAGGCCAATACTAGGGTTCTAGTCTTGTATCTGCTACCTTAGGCAAATCACCTCCCCTTCCTCAGCCTCAGTTTCACCATCTAAGTTATTTGCATTAAACTCCTTCAATAAATCAGTGACAATTTGGATGATGGCTAATACCCGACTTCAGTGACTCTAATAATTTGTATTGGGCAAGATACAGCATCACAGACACACACACACACACACACACACACACACACACACAGAGGAAACGGCATGTGTGCCTTTCAAATACCTGTTACACACTTAGTAAGAGCTTCCTTTTATCCTCTCCATGAGGTGGCCCCTCCCCCTCTACACACAAGCACAAAGGTCCATGGAATAGAATAGACGGCAATTATTGAATCATATTGTCATCAAGGGAGAAGCCCAGAGGTATAGCAGGCTCCAGACACAGAGCTCCAGTTCCACTTCTCTGTGATTCCCTTGGATCTGTCATCCTCCATGATTTGGCTTGTCAGGCTCTTGGCAAGGTGGCTACAGCAGTTCCCAGGGGTCACATCGAAATCTAAGAATTTCCACAGGGAAAACAAAGGACCATCCCTCTGTGCATTTACTTCTTAGGAGAGAGGAAACCCTTCTTAGAAGCACCCGAGTGCACTTTTCACCTTTCACTGGTCCTGATTGGATCATGTTCCCTTTTTTTTTTTTTTCATTCGCTGACAAAGGGAATGATAGAACCCTGATGAGCTTGCACTAGTCTTTGTGGGGGGAAAGGACTACTGAAGTCAACTGCTTGTTAACCCTCCTTCCTCTGGAAGTTGAAAAGACAAAATGCTTATAGTGCAAAGATGGGGTCATTCCTAATCCGTTGAGAAGGATTAAATGGTCATTTTCATGATACGATTCAGTAATTGCCGTCTGTTCTATTCCATGGGCCCTGTGTGTTTGTGTGTAGAGGGGGAGGGGCCACTTCATGGAGAGGATAATAGTTACCATCCAGAGGTGTTGTCATCCTTCTAAATTGACTTAAGGTATATTATTCAGGGACGGCAAGTGAGATGCAGCGTCAGTCAAGGAATAGAGTTAAATAGAATGAGTGGTAGGCATTCATGAATTTTATTCGCAGTGGTGAGCTCAGGCAGCAGGCTGTGACTGTTTTCTCGGTTGTCTAATGCAAACCTGGACCAGATGCTAGCCTGTGACATATGGCATTGAGTGGCTAGAAGCCCACCGGCATAATGTAGGGGAAGAAATTCAAAACTTCTGAACACAAGAGTACCCTACTGGATCTTATGAGCATCTACCCATTCACTCTCTAACTTTGCCCCTCCAAAGAAATTAAAGTGTCTGTCCTGTAACCCTTACCTCGAGAAATTAGTGGGTGAGGGAAGCATCAAAGCTTTCAAAAGCACTTCTGCTGGCTATTCTCTCAAGCTGGAGGATGCCATTGAGAAGTAGGTGCCATTGAAATGCGCTCTCTGATTTGTAGCATGTTGGAGGGAGCCAGGTATAGGTGAGTCTAGGTGGTGGCAGTTAACGTCAGTAGCAAGTGGATATTATTACCGTAACAGACATCTGGAGGTCATCTGAAAGGTTGTTGTGGACTGAATTGTGCCCCCCCCCCCGCCATTCATATGTTGAAGCCCTAACTCCCAATGTGACTATATTTGGAGAGAGGGTCTTTAAGGAGGTAATTAAGGTTAAATGAGGTCATAAGGGTGGGTCCCTATTCTGAGGATGGGAGTCCTTATAAGAAGAGGAAGAGACACTAGATCTCTCCCTCTACAAATGCATAAAAGAAAGGCCATGTGAGGGCACAAAGAGAAGGTGGCCATCTGCAAGCCAGGAAGACATCTCACCAGAAACCAACCCTGCTGGCACCTTGACCTTGGACTTCCATTCTCCAGCACTGTGAGAAAATAAATGTCTGCGGGTTAAGCCACCCAGTCTGTGGTATTTTGTTACGGCAGCCTGAGTGGACTAATACACATGGAGAGATCTCTGGCTATGGATAATTAACCTTGTAGTTCCCAGGAATTAAATCTACAGACAATCCACCAAGGCCTTAGTTGATCTGTAAAACCAAAAAGATTCTTGGGTCTGGTCAAGAGAGGTGCCTTGCATTTGAGTCACCACACTAGCCTAACAGATAGAGGAATAGCTCATGTGCAGTTCCCAGGCATCAATTATTAATTACACACACCCAGAGTCCTTAGAATAGAGGATGGTCAGGTGAATCTGTTGTAACACTGTGAACCTTCCCCTTGGCCTTCCCCGCAAGGTGACACGGAGCAGGACCCCATGGTTCTTCCTCACCACGTCCGCCACCTGCCTTTTATCTGTGGAAAAACTTTAGCCAAAGAATAAGTTTAATCAGAGAAGTGAGAAAATGCAGGAACAAAGGAAAACAGAGACCAAATAATAATAATTTAGTCATTAAGCGAAGTCAAGGACCTTTAGCTCTTCTTTAAGGGCTACAGATAATATTCTGAGCCGTCTCCTGTGAGCTGTCTTGTAGATACTGAAACTCCCACCAGGTGGAAGAAGTTAACTACATGATGACCAGGCTGTAGCCATGACGTAAGCTGCCACAATTCCGAGAATTGGCCTCAAGGAAAAGGGGACAAACCCGACCCTGGAACTGAAGATTAAGTGTAACTAAAACAATCAAAATGACACTGATCAGACCACCGATGACCAATTTCCAGATGACTGTCAGAGCTGACTGTTCTGTTTCTGTATGGAGCCCCCTCCCTCCGTCTATAAAAGCTCTTGCCCGGGCTTCCCTGGTGGCGCAGTGGTTGAGAGTCCGCTTGCCGATGCAGGGGACACGGGTTCGTGTCCTGGTCCGGGAGGATCCCACATGCCGCGGAGCGGCTGGGCCCGTGAGCCAAAACCTCTTGCCCACTGGTTGTCAGTGAGGGGGGGGGAGTCACCCCTTTGGACAGGAGTCTCCCCTCCCCACCCCCGGTTGCCGGCCTCCAAAATAAAGCAAACTTTCCTTCCCACCAACCTTGACTCTTTATTGGCTTTTGAGCGGTGAGCAGCCGGACCCCAATTTTGGCTACAAAAGCCCCCGTAGCCGTTGACCTTGGCAACTTGCAAAGGAAAGCAGGACAGCCCCAAACCTTTCAGAGACTAATTGAAAACTGCCTTTAAGGCAGTGCTAGTGCCAAGGGACCCAGGACACCCCTGCAGTAGTACCTAGTGCAGAGTGGAGGGAGTGCTTAAGGACGTTGGGGAAAATGGGGTTCTTCCCTGAGGCTGCTACTCAGGAGGCTCAGGGAGACCCTGATGCCCCTTCGACGGGATTATTCTACCAGTTCCCAGGTACACTTAGTGTCAGGTAGTATCTGCACGTTGCTTACAGTGGGTACGTTTTGTTATTGTGGTTGATGTTCAGCCTCAAGGCATCCCGTCTCCCCCAACATAGCCGAGGACCCTCTCAGACAGGGACATTTGGGCCTCCGTTTAGAACCCACCAAACCAAGTCCGTAATCTCCTCCCCAGGTGGAGTGTTTTGGGCTGGCAGCTGTCAGGGCTACCCTGACCTTCTGCTGCTTCCTCTAACCTCTGTGCTCCAACACATGGCATCAAGGAAACCACTGAAGTCATCTTCTGCACCTTCTGAGGGATGCAGAGAGAAGGCAGTGAGCGGGAGGTTGCCCCCATCCTTTGCTTCCACATCCACCATATCATGGCCTCTGCTCATCCTGCCGGAACAGCGAGCGTCCTGACTGCCGGAAATTTCCAGGCAGAGACAGGCACCTGTCTCCTGTATACTGCCACAGTGGCTACCTGGCCCCTGGAGAAAGGGATATGAGGGTAAGGAGAGGCAAATCACCCTCCTTATCAACAGAGGAAGTAAAATGCGATAGCTTATCCTTATGGGAAGTGCAGAGATTTTGGCCACCATCCAAGGCTTGAAAAAGTAGGTGTTATTCCTACCACACCCAGACTAATGTGGATCCACAGCTAAAACAGGCTCTCTAGCTAGCTGGTGTGGGCTACCATGCTAGTAGGTTTGCCCCTTGGCTCTTATCACCTAGAAGATCCAGTGGTGCCCAAAATGTTTAGGGTGAATCAGTATGCTTGCTGTACGGAGCTTGTGGTAAGCCCTGATAGGAGAATCACAGCGCAGCCTGCTAGGATGTAATATCCACTACGAACCAGCAACCAGCATATGGTGCTGTTTCTCCCATTGCCAAGATTTGCAAGTTTGGGAACAGAGGGGCAGAAACAAAGGTGGTGCCTCTCGTAATTACACCTGACCCATCTGCAACAGTTTTACTTTGTGTCCCTGCAACTCTGATCTCTGCTGGTTTAGAGGTTTTCGTTCCCTAGAAGAAATACTTCTAGTCTGGGACAAAACAGTGGTTGCATGAAATGTGAAGTCACTCTTAGCTCCTGGAACCACTCAAAGCAGGTGGTTGTGGTGTTCATGCTGTAGAGTGACAGGGAGGAATACGAATGAGACTCGGATCCCCTAAGGTGCCTTCTTATAAGACAATCCTGAGGGCTTGCATGCCAGACTACTGCAACCCTACAAAGCCCACCAAGGCTCAGACTCCTCAGGGGCGAAACTGCGCCCCCCAGTAGGTAAGGCAAAAGGAGCGTGGAATTGACAGAGAAGTCATAAATACCAGGACCACCTCATGGCTATGTGCAAACACGAGGACTTACCTTCTACCTGTACTGCCTGGCTGGTTGTCTTTTTTAAAAACTCTCTCACGTCTCCTTTAGTATTGTAAATAGGATAGAGTGGTGGTCGTGGTGAATTCACCATTTAGCTCATGGAATTGTAGAATAACAATATTAAGTTGGGATAATTGTGGCGCTAGAGAAAGAAGAGACATCACGGGGAGAACTTGAACTATAATCAGAGGCCTCATGACCTCATCTCCGACTGTGATAGCTGGAAGTGTTTGTACGTGTTGTTTCTCTCTGGGTAGTTCTTG
The DNA here is from genome assembly GCF_008692025.1 of Phocoena sinus. Lineage (NCBI taxonomy): Eukaryota > Metazoa > Chordata > Mammalia > Artiodactyla > Phocoenidae > Phocoena > Phocoena sinus. The sequence goes on along the minus strand of NC_045784.1, from coordinate 114,926,220 downwards.
GTGGTACGTGGAGTAATTAAATTATGCCAGGAGGGAGCATGTTTGGAATCATATGAATGGAAGAAGGGTGTTTGTACATGCTGTCTGTATTACTTTTCTGTCTACCTAACATCCCCTCCTTTGGGGAACTGCTGAAAATCAGAGATCCGCTTCTCCAGACCACAGGAGTGCTTGCTGTAGAAATCCAAGTGACGGAAGGACAGCAGTACCCAGCAAAGGCCCCCCAAATTGGGTATCCTTGCTTGTTCTAGAGCCTCCACTTTTTAAGACTTTGGTTACCTTGCCCAGAATCACTCAGATTCTTTGGTTCAACAAAATTTAGCTTATGAACTTGACCTCTAGCTTCCCAAGCATTTTTCGGGAAGGATTTGAAGCGAAGCTCTTAGATTTGCAGTAAAACTACCCAAGGTGGGGACTTGTGGTAAGTCATGGAAGACAGAATGTTTCCCAGTCTCTAACCACTCCCACCCCTATACTGGGGCTCAGGATTCTAGAGATAGTCTCTCTGAATTGCTGGAGAAGGGAGTCATCACCAGTAGTCATTCAGGTGACCAGAACCAGTCTGAAGGCAGTTACGGAACTGCGTCTCAGGAAGGGGGTCAAGGGTCACAACAGAAAGCACAGGCTGTAGTCCAGCCTGAGGAAAGTTCAGGACCTGGGACCTGAATCTGTGCCTGTAAAGTTGGAAGTTTGGACCTATCTGGAGAGGACCTGGGGGAAAGGAAGAGGGAAATGATGGAGTCAAGGTAGAAAAGGAATTTTTTTCACCAATCAGAATGGCCATCATAAAAATGTCTACAAGTAACAAGTGCTGGAGAGGGTGTGGAGAAAAGGGAACCCTCCTACACCGTTGGTGGGAATGTAAATTGATACAACCACTATGGAGAACAGTATGGAGGTTCCTTAAAAAACTAAAAGTAGAGTTACCATGTGATCCCTCAATCCCACTCTTGCACATATATCCAGAGAAAGCCATAATTCAAAAAAGTACATGCATCCCAATGTTCATAGCAGCACTATGTACAATAGCCAAGATATGGAAGCAACCTAAGTGTCTACTGACAGATGAATAGATAAAGATGTGGTGTATATAGACAATGGAATACTACTCAGCCATAAAAAATGAAATAATGTCATTTGCAGCAACGTGGATGGACCTAGACATTATCATACTAAGTGAGGTAAGTCAGACAGAGAAAGAGACAGAGAAAGCCAGGGAATTCCCTATATGTGTATATGTATAACTGAATCCCTTGGCTGTACACCTGAAACATTGTAAATCAACTCTACTTCAATTTAAAAAAAGAAACAGGGGGCTTCCCTGGTGGTGCAGTGGTTAAGAATCTGCCTGCCAATGCAGGGGACACGGGTTCGAGCCCTGGTCCGGGAAGATCCCACAAGCCGCGGAGCAACTAAGCCCGTGAGCCACAACTACTGAGCCCACGTGCCACAACTACTGAGCCCACGTGCCACAACTACTGAAGCCTGCATGCCTAGAGCCCGTGCTCCTCAACAAGAGAAGCCTGCACAATGAGAAGCCCGCGCACCGCAACGAAGAGTAGCCCCTGCTCGCCGCAACTAGAGAAAAGCCCGTGCACAGCAACGAAGACCCAGGGCAGCCAAAAATAATAAATAAATAAATTTTTAAAAAGAAAGAAAGAAAGAAAGAGGGACTTCCCTGGTAGTCCAGTGGTTAAGACTCCACACTTCCACTGCAGGGGCCATGGGTACATTCCCTGGTCGGGGAACTAAGATCCCGCATGCCTCGAGGTGCAGCAAAAAAAGCCAAAAACCAAAAACCAAGAAACTAATTTCTTTGGGTAGAATTCAAATCCTGAGTGACTATGAGTTCCATCTGATCCTCCATTCGTGTGCAGCGGTACACATACTTGTACTTGGGAGTGCTAACCCGAGGGTGCATGTTCCAGCATCCATGCCACCCACTTGGATAGTGACTTTTACACTAAAGTTTTAAAAAGGATGCCTCACAATTCAAATAATAAGAATACAATTAACAATTAACCATAACAGGGGTGATCCTTTGGTAACATATAAAAATATTGAATCACTATGTTGTACACCTGAAACTAATAAAACGTTGTGAGTCAATTATACTTCAATTTAAAAATGCAAAGAAAGGGCTTCCCTGGTGGCGCAGTGGTTGAGAGTCTGCCTGCTGATGCAGGGGACCTGGGTTCGTGCCCCAGTCCGGGAGGATCCCACATGCCGCGAAGCAGCTGGGCCCGTGAGCCATGGCCGCTGAGCCTGCGCGTCCGGAGCCTGCGCTCCGCAACGGGAGAGGCCGCAACAGTGAGAGGCCCGCGTACCGCAAAAAAAAAAAAAAAAAAAAAGCTAAGAAAAAAACGAATCATAGCAATGAATGTCTCACATTAGTAGGAAGAATAATATTGTTGGCAGTATTTCATCACTCTGCCACTATCCTTTTCCATGTTTGTCTCCTCTCCTGAACATTGGGGGTAATGATAGTCACTCATCTCTGAGTTGTTGTGAGGATTAAATGCAATGATGTATATAAAGTGCTTAGGACCTTGCATGGCTTATGGTAAGTGTGCAATAGTGTTTGCAAGTATTATTATTTCTCTAGAACTAGGTAGAGTATATAAATGTATATTATATAATATATATATATATATTTCTCTCTGGCTCAACCACTTGAGTCATTGGTGAGGTGACTTAACATCTAGTACACATGGATAAAATATAATTCCTTATTTTTAATAGCTACATAGTATCCCATTACATAACGGACTATTTCTATTTAGCCAAGTCCCGTTGTATATTTAGCTTATTTCCCCTGTCTTGCCATTATGATCAATATTAAAATGTAAGAACCTTGTCTAAACATCATGGGGTACTTGTCCAATTTTTCAGTTTTTAAATTTTTCAGTTTTGAAAAATTAAATCACACTTTTTGTTTTTACTTTAACTATGACATTGCAGACGTTAGCTCGTGAAAAGTTACATAGAGTAAGGAAGCTCTGGGCTACCTGAAGATTACTGGCCATTTCATGAGGCATTTCCTTATGGTCTTATGGCTTGCTTGGAAAGCAAGGAAATCATATTTCATGTGATCATTCAGGAACATTTTAAGATATGCATCCACTATTGCAGAAAGATAGGAGGGCAGAATCTACCTGGACTCACGTACCACTCCCCAACCCCCCTTCCCCCAGATTTCCTTCTAATTGCAGTAAATTCATTTTTAATAAGTTTTAACTTTTAATCAAAGTAATACATGCATATAAAGGATTTAGAAAAATCAACCAGTACAAAAGGACATATAATGAAAAGCAGTAAATCCCCACCTACCCTTCTCAACTTTTGCTTTCCCAACCCAGAGGCAAAAACTTTTACATGTCTGTTTAGAGGTTAACTCCATTTTTCCTAATAATATGCTTTTCTTACTATTTCTTAACTTGATGACATGAGGCATTTTCTGCTGACTTCCTGCTGTCCCCTTGGTTTTCCTCCCCCCCTCCATATATCACTATTTTTAATTCTTCTGTTGGTTACCTTGTTCACTTTAAAAATCTAACCCCTAAATCTGTCTTACTCTTTCAACTAGAGACAGTATCTGGACTTCCTAGTTTAGGAGAATAACACCACTGTTCCACTTCCTCCTCTCTGCCTGCCAACTTGTTGCCTGTACTTGTCAAAGTTGGTTTACATTCCCACTCTGTTCTATAACTATAATTAAGCCTCCCCTGCTTTGCCTAGTGATTTACTCTAAAAATGAAAAAGCATAACTAACATTTCCATTGTAATGATTACTTAAACACTGTTCACTGAATAGCAAAGTTGAACGCTATGACTGGATTTTCTGTGACTGCAGAGGCTGGATCCACGTGCCAGTGTCCAGATTCCCTTTCTCACACTCCAGGCAACGGTTGAAAAACAGGCCACGTCTGAGGTTGCTTCATATGTGAAGCATGCTCTCCTTGTACAGTTTGAAATGTTTGTTTTTCCCAGTAGGTTCTGTTTGCCGTTGTTGTTTCTTTTAGGATGAAGAAATGTATGCCTTCCCGATCACGCGATAAATTTCTGTTGCCTAGAATCGATTCCATTCAGTTGGAAGTCTATTCATTTCTTTTTCTCATTTGGAGGACTTGCCTCCTATTTGGACCACTCTTGTACAGTTTATCTTTTTTTAAGTTGGTGGTAACTTTTCCTTTTCTCCCCCTTAGGGCATCCTGTGCTTATTGTCATTTCCCTACCTTCGGTGCTGTCTTTTGTTTTATGGATGCAAGAACTCAAATATTTCTGAGGATTTTCAGATTTTTAGGTTCTGTTCTTTGAATTAGCTATTTCCTTAAGATTCAACTTTTCATTATATCTTAGGCTTTTTTGGTTACACTGCAGACTTTCTGCAAATGACTTCTAGCGGCGCATTTATATGAAAAGATGAGGCAATTGGCAAGACAGGCCGGCAAGTCTGTGTGCGCGAGGCGAGCTGGTCGCTTTGCTCTAGGGCGGCTGAACTGGTGGGTGGAGGTCAGCCATCCTGCTGGGCACCCCCCAATGCCACAGAGTTAGTTGCTCTAAATATGTACCTGCAGGCGCACGTTGAGAATCACTGAAGCCACGACGTAGAAGTAGGGGAAGTTCACGCGCAGCCGCCAGGCCAGGTCGAAGAAGGTGATCAGCGTGCGCGTGAGCCCTTTGCAGAAGGCGCCGTACGAGCCGCGGGCCGCGGCCGAGCGAGACAGCCGCACCGCCAGGCCCGACAGGGCCGCCGCCGCCGCCGCCGCCATCGGTCTGGTTTGGCCTCCCATACAGCGCCCAGAGCCCGGGGCCTCCCGCCGGCTCCGCGGACAGAGGGACACACGCGGGGGAATCGGCGAGGGAGGTGGATAGCGCGGCCGCAGATGCGAGCTGCGCTGCACGGAGGGCACCCTCCTCCTCCTCTGGCTGCGCTCGGGCCACCGCGGTCCCTGGTGCCCCGCCGGGCCGCCGGGCTAAGTTGCCTCGGGGCCGCGCGGGGCGGGGTCGGGCTGGGCGCCAGGGATCAGGAGCCCCGGGACGGAGAGGAGGGGAAGGTGGGGGAGGGGGAGCCGGGGGGAGGGGGAAGCAGGGGGAGGGGGAGGGGCTTGCAGTGCACCCGGGAGACCTAGCTTCCTGACCCCGGTGGTCTTTTTTTTTTTTTTAATTTTTAAATTTTAACGTAAGCAAAACGAAACTTGCTCAAAACGTTAGAAATGTTCCTTCATAAGCACGATCTTGAGCAGCTTCGAAGCGTGAACGCGTTTCCTGTTCCCTCAAATCCCTTTAGGAATTTTTTCAATCCTCAATTGTGAGCTAGTACAAATACACCAAACCCACTAATTTAACTTTAAGATGTGTGCATTCTGTTTTACTCCTTCAAGCGTCTTATTTTTGCTTTTGCTTTACATCTGTAGTATTCTGCTAATGGGAAAAGTTATACAAACAAGTTTTTAGAGATTGTCAGCAGCACAATGAGAACAATGGAAAGCAAATTCCCTGCTTAGCTTCCCAATTCCCCACCCCTCCCCCGCCGTGAACTGAGGTTACGTTTCCTGTATGTACTTTCATATGTGATGTGTTGATACAGTGCTCTTACCATGTCAATAATGTACAACTACCTCACTCCCTTTGACGACGGATTATTACACCAATACATATGCTGACTAATAATGTTCAATAATTCATTTAACAAATCCCCTGTTGATGGACGCTCTGAATGTTTCCAGTTTTTCTTATGCCAAAAATGGTTGCCGTGAGCATCACTGTACACATGGATTTGCAAGTGGCAGAAGAGGATGAATAACATGATCCCATCTTCATTTCTAAAAAACAATCACATAAGCATATACATTTAGTGTTTGAGGTCAAAAAGTTTTACTAATACATGTGGTTAATCAAAGAAGTTTAGAGACGAGGGCTCTATTCAACACTGAGTGTTAATCTTGGAATTTTTTTTTCCTCAACATCATAGACAATAATTACATCTCATTATTCTTCTAATTTGCTTTTATTTATCAGAGAAGCTGAGCAACTTTTCTAAATTTCTTAATTTTTATTATCGTTTTACTCATTGCTTGTAAAACATTAAAACTTAAGTATATATTATGAGAAAACTAAAGTTCCTAGGATCATAACCTCGCGAAAGAAAGACTATTAACGGCTTGGTATATGTTTTAATCAATTATTTACATATTTAATAAGCAAGGCATATATACATATTTCACACACAAATTGTAAAACAAAAATGAAACCGTACTAACACACTGCCCTGACAGTTGTTTTTAAAAATAATGATATATCTTGCTTATCTTTCCATATTGATTCCTTTCTTTATTTGGTTACGCTGGCCGGCTCCTTAGTTGTGGCATGCGAACTGTTAGTTGCAGCATGCATGTGGGATCTAGTTCCCTGACCAGGGATCGAACCTGGGCTCCCTGCATTGTCTTAACCACTGCACCACCAAGGAAGTCCCTCCATATTGATTCCTTATGATCAATAATACGGTGTATTATTCGTTATGGTTTGCCAGTAATTAACTGAAAGATATTTGGATGGTTTCAAATTTTTCACGATCATAAACAGTGTTGAGATTAACATCCTTGCATGCATATCTTTGTGCATGTCTCTGATATTTCCCTGGGATACATTCCTAAAGGTGGAATTCTTGTATCAAAAGGTTTTCACCTGTTTAATGATTTTGATACATACTGTCAAACTGTCTTTCACACAGCTTGTACTAAGGTATCCATGAACATCCTCAACTTTCGTAATAATGAGCATCGATGTTCTTTTAAACCTTGGACATTCTAATAGGGTGAAAATGCTATCTCATTTTAATTTGCATATTTTGTTTACTAGCGAGGTTAGACATTATTCATATGTGCAGATTTCATTGAACATTTGTATATAAGGAACTACTCTTTCAAAAGATTTGCAGTCTTGGGCTTCCCTGGTGACGCGGTGGTTGAGAATCTGCCTGCCAATGCACGGGACACAGGTTTGAGCCCTGGTCTGGGAAGATCCCACATGCCGTGGAGCAACTAGGCCTGTGAGCCACAACTACTGAGCCTGCCTGTCTGGAGCCTGTGCTCCGCAACAAGAGAGGCCGCGATAGTGAGAGGCCCGCGCACCGCGATGAAGAGTGGCCCCCGCTTGCCGCAACTAGAGAAAGCCCTACGCACAGAAATGAAGACTCAACACAGCCAAAAATAAATAAATAAATAAATTAATTAAAAAAAAGATTTGCAGTCTTATAGAAAACAAAGTTATGGTTTCCAAAGGGGAAAGGAGGGGGAGGGATAAATTAGGAGTTTGGGATTAACAGATACACATTACTATATATAAAAGAGATAAACAAAAAAGACCTGTGTAGCACAGGGAACTATATTCAGTATCTTGTAATAACCTACAATGGAAAAGACTCTGAAAAACAATATATATATATATATGATCACTTTGTTGTACACCTGAGACTAACAAATATTCTAAATCAACTATACTTCAATTGTATATATATATGTAAACATTTGGACAAGCTAAAAAAAGATTTGAAGTCTTAATTTTAATCAGTATTTCCAATTTCCGTGTAAAAAATGTTGTACCAATTTCCACTCCCTCAGGCAGTGTATGAGGCTGTCCATTTCTCCACACCCTCACCCATATTATTATGATGTATTATTTTATTATCTCTAATCTAAAAGCAAAGCAGATAATTATTCTAATTATTTTAATTTGCTTATATTTGATTACAGTTGGGTCTGAATATTATGTTCATTGGTCATTTATAGTGGCATCAAAAGGAAGGAGGGCGGCGCGGACTGGATGACTGACTGGAAGGCAGAGGGAGGGCTTTCAACTAATATGCAGACTAAAGGGTCCTAGAGATCCCGGGGCCGTGGCAACAGCAGGGAAGAGGCGAGTTAAGCAACTTTCCCCTCTCTTCCCCTCTGTCTCCTTGCCCCTCAGGCTGCCCAGGCTCTGGTCCCTTTGCTCATTTCTATATTAAAATTTTTGCAAGGCTTCCCTGGTGGCGCAGTGGTTGAGAATCTGCCTGCCAATGCAGGGAACACGGGTTCGAGCCCCGGTCCGGGAAGATCCCACAGGCCGCGGAGCGGCTGGGCCCAGTGAGCCATGGCCACTGAGCCTGCGCGTCCGGAGCCTGTGCTCTGCAGCGGGAGAGGCTACAACAGTGAGAGGCCCGCGTACCGCAAAAAAAAAAAAAAAAAAAATTTGTCTAAGGCAGGCAGAACAGCACAAGCAGCCAGAAAATGATGAAATCTCAACCCCAGCTTTAGGAGAGACCTAGAGTACACAAAACAGCCTCAGGTAATGCATTAAACAAAGGAATTAATGCTTCCTTCTCCCTCACACCAGATATCACGAATATAAAATAGTTGTAATAGGCCACAGTTACTGTTTTCGGGAAACTGAACAATCTTTTAGCTCTTCTTTCCCACAATAGAGCGCATATACCTTGATTCTTCTGTCTGAATCACCCACTTTTAGTATGTATGGGAGGAATATAACGTTTTTAACTGCTATATTGGTCCAGAGATAATAGATTTAACTTTAATGAGAGGCTTTTGAGTAGAAGACACTGAATGGAACAAAGGTGTTTACCTTTCCAAAACAAATAGAAAAAATTATAAAGAAATGCAACGTAAATTCACTCATAAAATTAGTGGAAGGGGTGAGGGTAGTGGCCCAAAGTGTCTGATAAATTACTGGAGTGAATTCAGATTGGCTCAAACTGAAAAATCTCAGGCAAAGGTTGTAGCAGAAGCAGAGCTACTTTGGGGGAAGGACCAGGTATGGAGAGTGGACATGGGAGGATGAGGTAAAAGGAGAAGATTAGTTTAAAAGTTATTTGGAAAATGGCTGAATAAGTTGGGCTCTACTTCCACCATCTTCCCCTCCTCCATCACCAGTGGAGAATTTTATCTCCTGGATGCAAATGAACAGCGTTTCTCTAAAGAAATTGAGTGATCTGCCTGCAAAGGGCTAGGGCTCCAGAATGGGGGGAGGAGGATTGGTGCCTGTGGCAGAGTAAAAATCACCACAAATGTTTCTTTTCCCTGAATCCATTAACTTTGCATTGACATTGCAGATCTGTCAAGAGGTGATCTGTTTCATTTCTCTTGAAGCTACCTTCTAACTTGCTTTGGTCAATGGGACATTGGCAAAAATAGTGCAGACAAAAGCTAGAAAAGTGCTTATGCATTGGGACCTGGCCTCTTGCTACTCTTGTAAACCTGCTGCCACCAGACTGGATGATGAGACACATGACCCAGTTATCCCTGTATCCCCAAATGGCAGCCAACCAACACCTAGAAGTAGTGTCACCAGGACTGCTAGCAGCAGCTGATGACAGACACATGAGAGTCCAGCTGACACAGCAGAAGAATAGTTCAGCTGAGCCCAGCCCAAGTTGCCAACCCCCAACAATTGTCCATTAAATGAATGGTGGTTGTTTTAAGGCTCTAAGTTTTGAGTGATTTGATCTTTGGTGGTAATTACTTGAATCATGGGGCCCCTAGGACTGAAAAAGAAGCATGACCCATTTAACCAAAAGAATTCTGGCAAACAGAAAGTTGGGGCACCATGATAGAGTGTCACAGCCCCTCAGGTTGTATATCCAGGGTCCCTAGGAGGAAGGGGAGACTGGGAGCCTTGAGGAAGGATGCTATGGTAACACTGGAATTATGTACTGTAAATCTTCCTAGTTACCCCACAAAGGACCCACAGCATTTTCCCAAGGTAACTGTGCAGAGGAGAGATAAAAATCCTCACACTCTCCAGGGATTATTAGACAATGACTCTGAGCTAGCACTCATCCTGGGGATTCAGAGCACCACTGGTGCCCACAGTCAGAGTGAGGGTTAATGAATGTCAAGCTATAAATGGAGTTTTGGCCTAAATCCAGCTCATGGTGGGCCAGGAAGGTGTGCAAACCCACTCTCTGGTAATGTCCCCAGTTCCTGGGTTTAAAGTTGTAACAGGTAAAACCAGCAACTGGCAAAACACCCCAATTGGCTCCCTGACCTGTGGAGAAAGAATTTTTCTGTTAAGAAGAGCCAGGTGGAAACCTGGAACTTATCCTCCTTTCCAATTTTGTAGCAGTAACACCCAACATGAATACAGCACTTGTTACATGCCAGATACTCTTCCAAGCACTTTACATACATTAACACATTATTCCTCAAAACAGCACTACAAGGTAGGTACTATCTTTTGTTTTGTTTTGTTTTTTACGTATTATTATTTTTTATAATTTGTTTTTTATTGAAGTATAGTTGATTTACAATATCGTGTTAGTTTCAAAGTAAGTACTATTATTGTACACATTTTACAGAAAAGGAACTTAAGGCATTGAAAGCTTAAGTAGCTTGCCCAAAGTCACCAGTTAATAACTGGTAAACTGGAACTTAAACCAGAAGCGGGCTCCAGAGTCCATGCTCTTAACCATTATATTGTCAAAATAGTAAACCAAAACCAATATTGCAGGCATGGGGGACTCACAGAAATTAGGGCCACCATCAAGACTTTAAAATTCCATGGTAGTGAACCCTATCACATCCCTGTTTGATGTACCTGTTTGGCTAGTGAAGAATACAGAGGGCTCTTGAAATGGAAATGATATATGTGGATTGGCCTTGAACAGGTTCCGAAGGCGCAAGTAAGGTACGTGAGCAGTGGCTCACACTTCCAGTGTGCCTATACCTGCCACACTGCCTTCCCTTTGCCAATCCGCACTTACGGTTTCATGGGGACCATTATGGACTAAATTGTGCCCCTCCCAAATTCATATGCTGAAGTCCTAACCCCCAGTATCACAGAATGTGACTGTATTTGGAGACAAGGCCTTTAAACAGGTAATTGAGGTTATACGAGGTCATTGAGGTGGGCCCTAATCCAACATGACTGGTGTTCTTATAAGAAGAGGAGATCGGGACACAAATAGGCCCAGAGGGAAGACCATGTGAAGACACATTGAGAAGATGGCAGAGGAGAGGCCTTCAGAAGAAACCAACTCTGCTGATACCCTGATCTCTGACTTCTAGCCTCCAGAACTGTAAGCAAATAAATTTCTGTTGTTAAGGCCACCCAGTCTGTGGTACTTTGTTATGACAGCCCTAGCAAACTAATATAGAGGACCTCTTTATATCCAGTTGTATTAGTCAGGGTTCTCCAGAGAAACAGAACCAATAGGATATATATAGATCTATATAAGAGAAGACTTATTATAGGAATTTTCTCACACAGTTATGGAGGCTGAGAAGTTCCACAGTCTGCTGTCAGTTAGCTGGAGAACCAGGAAAGCCAGTGGCAGAATTCAGTCCAAATCCAAAGGCCTGAGAACCAGGGGCGCTGGTGTAAATCCTGGAGTCTGAAGGCTAGGAGCCAGCAGCTTCATCGAATGTTTGAGGGCAGGAGAAGATGGATGTCCCAGCCCAAGAAGAGAGATAATTCTCCCTTTGCCTTTTTGTTCCTTTTGGGCCCTCAAGGGATTCGCTGATGCCCACCCACATTGGTGAGGGTGGAGGTCTTTACTCAGTCAGGAATCTATTGAAGTACGGCTTTGACATAAGGGCATTAGCTGGAAGCATATTGCTGTGGCATCCCAGCCCCACACAGGAGTAGCCCAGAAAGACAGTGAAAAAGTAAAATCTTCCCTGAGAACATAATTTCAAGTGGTATATCTGGTTGTTCAGTTTGCTTGGAAGGAGAAATTGCCTAAGGTATGGCTCTACACTGTCTGATGTTCAGGAACTTGGAAAGAAAAAGACTGTAGTACTGGTGACAAGAAGGTTTGGGAGAAGTCATATGTGGCCTAAGAATGGCCACAGAGCATGAATACATTTGTGCTCCATATAAATGCCCAACAGAGGGCATCAACTGTGATGAAGGCTCTCAATAATCATGTGAACAAGATGACTTACCTAAGAATGTCAGCCAGCCCCACTCTGAAGCTTGCTCAGGGGCCCATGTGCGAAGTGGCCACGGTTGCAGGGACAGAGGCTCTGCATAGGCTCAATTACATGGATGTCCCCTCACCAAGGCTGCTGTAGCTATCAGAACTGTTGAATGTCCAACCCTGACCTGCCAATAGCAGAGGCCAATAACAAGTTCCCAATACGCACCATTTCCTTGGGGTGGGAGGGGGCTCCAACAAGCCATCTGGTGGCAGGTTGATTGCATTGGACCCCTTCCATCATGGAAAGGATGGGAGTATGGACTTGCCTTTTCTTACTACAACACTGCAGCCAGAACCACTTTCATGGGCATACTCACAATTATGATAGCCCCCACACACTGCTAAGGAACTCGTTTTACAGCAAAAGGCAAGAAAGGGCTAAACAGAATTCACACTGGTCATACCTTATCCTCCATCATCTAGAGTGGTGAATTGTCTGTTCAGCATCCATTTGCAAGTATTTTCTTCATGTCCCCTTGATTTTGGCCTCTGCTGATTTAAAGGTCTGATTATTAGTCTACCGGAAGAAACAACGATTCCATCGAATAGATTGTTGAGACCACAACCTAGCCATTTGAGTTACATGCGTCACTGGTCCAACAGGCAAGATATGGGTTTGATTGGTGTGATTGATCCTGATGATCAAGGGGGTGTTTGGTTGCTCTTACACAATGCAGGCTGGGAGAATTAAGTCTGAGAGACTCTGGGGCTCCTCTTAACACTGCCATATTCAGTGGTCAAAGTTAATGAAAGATTACAGCAACATCACATAGGCAGGACCACTGAGGACTCAAACCTCTCAGTAATGAAGCTTTATCTCAGCCTGCCAAGCAAAGAGAACTTGATAGCTGAGAATCTGGCTGAGGACAAGAGAAAATGGAATGAGTAATGGAAGAAAGAAGTTACAAATACCAACTATGGCTTTGTGACTAGTTTCAGAAACAAAATGGAAGTAGCTGTTCATATTTTCTTTTTTCCTTATTTTTGGGTGTGTGTGTGTGTGCGTGTTGTGGGTATTACGTGATTATGGTGAACTTAAAGAGGAATGAACATGGGTCAACAATCCTAAATTTAGAGCTGGGTGTGGTAACTTGTAAGACTTTGGGTATCCTCTTTTGGGGAGAAGTTGAGTGTGATTTGTTTTGTACAAGGCGTATGGAAATGGAAAATCTTACTGTTGCTGTCATTGTTATTTAGAACTTCAAGTGTGGAAAAAGATTGAATAGACACTCATCATTATTTAAATCTAATCTGTTACTGAAAATATGTTGGATACCGCATTTTTGGATAGCAGAAGCCTATCTTTTATTAATTTAAGTGGGGAAAGTAATGTTTTTTAGCTCACCCAAACCAATTTTCCCAAATGTTACTAAAAGACTCTTTAAAAGTCTATATAATCCACCAAAGTTTTCTGCGTAATATGAAGCATTTATAACCCAACTATCTAGCTATTTACTATTTAAGGAACTCACTAGTTTATATGTTTGTGTGCAGTATGTGATGGATGATGCCATAAAGTATAGGATATGAATTACACTCCGTTCCACATGGCAGGAAACACATTCTGTAATATAAAGAGAACCAAGTCTTATGCTTGCATTTTATCTATTTTACTCTTTAAATGATTACACTATAATGTTACAGTAATCAAACAGTGTGGTATTGAAGAAGAGATAAATACACACATCAATGGAACAGAAGAGAGCCCAGAAATAGACCTACACACATACGGCTAACTGACTTTTACAAAGATGAAAAAGCAATTCAGTGGAGAAAGGACAACCTTTCAACAAATATGTTGAAACAATTGAACATCAATAGGCAAAAAAAAAAAGAAAAATTGCATCTTGACTTAAAAATAATACTTTATTAAAAAATTAATCCAAACTGGATGATAAGTCTAAATGTAAAACATAAAAGTATAAAAAATGTTAGAAGAAAGCACAGGAAAAAATCTGTGTGACCTGCGATTAGGCAGAGTGATTAAGAATGACACAAGAGCACAATCCCAAAAAAAAGAGGATGAATCGGACTTTATCAAAATTTAAAATTTGTGTTCTTTAAAAGTCACTGTTAAGGAAATGAAAAGACAAGGTACTGTCAAGAATTTGATAGGATATGCGATTTTACCATACTTAGAAGATAAAAAGTTAACCTGTTACAGTTTCGTGGATACTGGCAAAAGACTCCTGGGTTTGAGACAGATGGCCTTATTACTCCCGGAAAAAGTCATGCCCCCTAAGTCCCACGGAGGTGATGCAAAGGCTCTGTCATGGATGTTGGGACACGCAGGGGGCTACATTACAGGAGAGGGACAGTGGGCTTGGGGGATTCATTGCTTTTATAACAAGTGGAAACAAGCCCTCTCTGTCTAGGGGAAGATGTCACCTCATTCCTCAAGGCTGTTTGCAGTGATGAAAACACAATCACAAGAAATGGGCAGTCAGTAAATCACAAGTAAAGGGCAGTCCGGGTTTTCCAGTCTTGACATGCCCATCAGAAAAATGTGCAAGGGCACTAGTGGCCCATGGTGGTCCTCTCTCCCAACATTCCACCCTGCAGCCCAACACATTCTTGGCCAAATTTGAATTTTTGCATGAGTATGCCACTCTAATCTGACCCAGAGAGTCTGGGGTCCTAGCGGGGAACACTAGGTCTCCTTTTAGACAGTAAGAATAGAGTCTCAGTCCAGACGATTATCCATAACAGCCCACAAAAGGGAGTTTAGACATCGTGATGATCTTTGATATCATTGCCAATAATTACAAGGGGGAGTAGATGGTCCATAAAGCAGTCTCTATTCCCAATGGAGAGGGTCCGTGGCTCATTTTCTCCCACATACAAACATATAAAACCCGAAGGGGAACAGTTCAGGATTTGTTGTCACCTTTACATTGGTTTGCTTACGCCACATGGGCAGTGTCACCAAGTATTTGCAGCCTCAATCTTCATACATGGCATAACCCAAGGCCACTTGAATGTCAAGAGAAACATATGGATTGGAGCTAGGTTGAAACAACATTGTACAGGATCATGTGTTTATACATGTTCACTTTCAGGCGCTGCCACTGATGGCATCAGGAATAACAAAATATTTCCAGACCTGTCATAACCACGTGAGTTTTTCTGAATACATAGCACATGGCATGACTCAAGTGACAATGCTAGCTAGATCCAGGAGTCAAAGACAACATTAATTGCCCTCCCTCCATCCTTGTACCTCCCAAGGTTTAAGGTGTTCTCTTCCAAAGTGCTGGGGATTGGTAATTTCCCTCCTCTGCAACATGATCGGCGTGTCCCATCCCAATACCTATAACTTCACCTTTTCTCCAATCACCCCCTTGCTTGTATCCAGACCTTTCATCCTGGTCATTGCACAGGAGGCAGTCAAGAGATCTCTTTCTGGGGATAGCTGCATTCAGTGACCAAACTGCCCCACTAAGGTGTGCGGACCAAGCGGAAGTAGAGTCAGAAGTCGTTCCAATGCTTAACAATAGCAGATACTAATGGATGGTAGGGTGTGTGGAATGTTCATCAAATACTTTGACTATTGGCCCATTACTCAGTAACATTTGAGAGAGGAAAAAAAAAGGATGCACCATTTGTCATGCTGCAAATGGGCTGGAGAACTGAAAACATGACACAGGTAAGACTCACAAAGGCCGTATGGTGTGGTTGGAGTCAGCTGATCAGACTGAAACAGCGACACATCAACTTAAAAAGTATCAAAAGTGCTGAGACCATTGGTAGCACTGAGGCGGACAGTCAAAGGTCTGAGGTAGGCAATCTGTCAGGAGGGAGCAGGGTCAATACCCCGTGCCTTGGGGCCACCATTGTTGCAAGACAGGCCACCTTTTGGCAAGAGTCACAAGTCTGGTACCTAGTAGTGGTTTCTGCATCAGAAGCAGAGTCCTTTAGTTTGTGCCCAGTCCCCGATGCCAGATGTGTTGCCATGTCTGATGGCATTCCGGCAGTGTGGGCTTGATCAGCTGCTTGGTTTTATTTAGTTGGTCTCTTCAAAGAACAGACTTTTACCGTGGGCATCCCTGTGAGTGACCCAGGCAGTCCCATCAACACCCACAGTTTGTGTTTCCACAGTTTACGACCCCCAAAAGAGGGGGTAGTCTGCAGTCTTTCAACTGACAGATCCAATGGCCAGCCATTGGCAACAGCCCCAGAGTCAGTAAAAGTATAACAAGTTTCATCAAGGGAAGGGTTGACCAGATTTATGAGAAGAGCCTTGAATTCTGCCCATTGAGCACAAGTGTGATAACACTGCAGTCAGGGCTGTTGATTTGGAGGAATTCTGACGTCATCTATACCATAGAAACTTTGGACATCAGAGGATAAAGGTACTCACAGCAAATGCTGCACCCCTCCCCACCCCCACCCCCCACCCCCCGACACACACAGGTGGCAAACAGCAGGCGTTTGTCCCAGTAGCACCTTTCTACTTGTGTCAATGCCCTGAATGGAAGGACCTCCTTTGAGTCTTTTCTTTTTGGCTGCCCCACGCAGCATGTGGGGTCTTAATTCCCCCACCAGGGATCAAACCCGCGCCCCCTGCAGTGGAAGCACGGAGTCTTAACCACTGGACTGCCAGGGAGATAGGTCCCTCCTCTGACTCTTTATGAGCATTTATTGTACAGTACAAGCATTTAACACATCAATTACCTTATACATTTTCTCATCAGTAGGTTGAATTGGCACAGTGGGCTCTAACTACAAGATCACTTGAACTGTCTTCCCTCATCTAGAGTTTTACTCAAGCTCTAACAGTTGAGTTTAGTTCTTTTTGTTCCCTCTGGGAACACAGACCAGGTTGTTTAGCATCTGCACGGGGCAGCCCCAGGTGTGGGAGGAGGGAAGAGGGGCAGGGGACTGGAGGAGGCCAGTCTGAAGGGAATAGCTGGAGGCTTTTTCTCATTTGCTTCTAGTCCCAGGAGCTCCACCCTGGAGACCTCAAGGCCATTGGCCACCTGTGCGCCCAGTGCCCTCTCCAGCCAAAGGACTGGGTAGGATGGTGACTTGGACGCTTGTTGCCAACGGTCATAAAAGTTTGAGTCCCTCCCCCTGCAAGTTCCCCTTTTTTGTTCTTTAAAGCAGCTGAAATCTGGGTAGAGGAGGAGGGAGGCGTCAGAGGGTGTGGAGGGAGAGAGCAGCTCTGCACCAGTGAACAAGGCTTTCCATTTCCTTTAATTTTGAGTGGCTGCCCACTTGGGCTCAACTATTGAACCTTTAATGTGTTTCATTGCCTAACGCTGTACATCCTCATTTCTGACACTGTGTATTTCAGCCTAGGAGACCCTTTGACTCAGCAGCCATATTCCCTTTAACTAGGGATCAGGGCTGTCCCATTGTCATGATAATGTTATTGTCATGATAACAACCCTTCCTCTGCCCTCCCAGAGGAGAGGGATCAAGAACTAAGGTACCAAACTAGTAGAAGAAGAGATTAGACTTGGGGTGGAGGGGTGCGGGGGGGGGGCGGTTGAAGGAAGGTGGTCGAAACGTACAAACTTGCAGTTATAAGATAAATAAGTACTAGCGATGTAATGTACAACATGATAAATAGAATCGACACTGCTGTATGTTATATATGAAAGTTGTTAAGACAGTAAATGTTGAGTTCTCACTACAAGGAAAAATATATTTTTTCTATTTCTTTAATTCTTGTATCTCTATGAGATGATGGATGTTCGCTAAACTTACTGTGGTCATCATTTCATGACCTATGTAAGTCAAATCATTACGCTGTACACTTTAAACTTATACAGTGCTGTATGTCGATTATATCGCAATAAAACTGGGGGGGGGGAAAAGAACTAAGGTATCCAGCAGAGGAATTTTTGTGTCATAACTGAAAATGCCCTAGAGAATGGTGACCTCTGAAATGGATACTAAGTCACAAGAAAAGTAGGTGGTTGAAGGGAACATTGCCTAGAGGCTAATAACCTGCACGTATGGATACCTTTCCCTTGAGATGGTAGTTATGGGGCCCCGGGTGGGGTAGGTGGTGGGGAAGAAAGAACTAAGGTACCAGTCAGGTGGCTTGTTTCATTCCTGCCTCTCACCACTTAGTCTCTAACATCATTCATTAACTGGTAGGAGAGTGAGGGATCCTTAACTCCTCACTTGCCCACCATTTGGGAAAGAGCGTTCCCTACTGGATCCCAGGAAGTCTTCTCCTATTCTCTAGCCTGGCTTGTGTGGGCCCTTGTCCTTTCTCTTCTGGAAATCCCTGTCTCTTTCAGCCTCCCCCTCTTATCTCCAAAGCTGTCAAGCACTGCGCAGGATCTGAGGTTACAAACCAACAAGTTAGCCTGTTCTTGTTTCATGGATGCTGGCAGAAGACACAAGGCTACAGAATCAGAGACAAGGCACATTTTTTTTTTTTTTTTTTTTTTTTTTTTTTTGCGGTACGCGGGCCTCTCACCGTTGTGGCCTCTCCCGTTGCGGAGCAACAGGCTCCGGACGCGCAGGCTCAGTGGCCATGGCTCACGGGCCCAGCCGCTCCGCGGCATGTGGGATCCTCCCACACCGGGGCACGAACCCGTGTCCCCTGCATCGGCAGGCGGGCTCTCAACCACTGCGCCACCAGGGAAGCCCAAGGCACATTATTATTCACTGCAAAAGTAGTAGCCAGAGTGTTTGTGTGATGCTTGTACCAGCCTCTTACACCAAAGTCCTGCGGTGTGATGTAAAGGGCCCATCATGGGTGCCTGCCCACACAGTAGACTGTGTAACTGGAGGAGATGCTGAGTTTGGTGGACTCACTGCTTTCATAACAAGCAGAAGCGAGCCTGCTCTTCGTTGGGGTGAGACAGCACAACCCTCAGGGCGAGAGATGGCTAGGGTAAAGCATCGTTAAGGCCTCACTCAGTAAAGAATGTGCTGGGACACACAGGGCCTGTGGTAAATTGCCTCTCACAAACGATACAGACCAGGAGAAAATATTACAAATCACATATCTGGCAAAGGACTCATCGAGAATATTCATAAAGAACTCTCAAAACAACAGTACAATAATGCAATTTAAACATGAGCAAAAGACTCAGATGCTTGACAAAAGGGAATATACAGATGGAAAATAAGCATGTGAAAAGATGTTCAACATCTTTCCATGAGATGTTGAACAATTTCCATGCAAATTTAGAGCACTATTAGACACCACTATGGAGAAGACGGTCATCTTCTCATTGTAGCCTCACATGGCAGAGAGCAGAGAGGGAAAGCCAGTTCTCTCCTATCTTTTCTTATCATCCCATCAAGAGAGCTCCACTCACATGACTTAATTACCCCCCAAAGGCCCCACCTCTTAATACCATACACAGGGGATTAGGGTTTCAACATGTACATTTTGGGGGGACACACAGAGAAAAGTCCATAGCAGTACCTATTAGAGTGGCTAAAATTAAAAATACTGACACTACCAAATGCTGGTGAGGGTGTAGAACAACCAGAACTCTCATATATTGCTGGTTGGAATGCAAAATGGTACAGCCACTCTGGAAAGCAGTTCGACAGTTTCTTATAGAGTTAACCATATACTTACCACATGACCCAGCAATCCCACTTCTAGGTATTTACCCAAGTGAATTGAAAACTTATGTTCCCACAAAAACTTGTACATAACACATATAGCAGCTCAGTTCGTAATTGCCAGAAACAAGAAACAACCCAAATATCATTCAACCAGTAAATGGATAAGCGAACACTGGTATATTCATACACTGAAATACTAGCTAGCAATAAAAAGAAACGAACTATTTTTTTTTTTTTTTAGAAACGAACTATTGACATACTTAACAAGTTGGATGAACCTCAAAGGTGTGCTGAGTGAAAGAAACTAGTCCCAAAGGTTGCATACTATATGATTCCATTTATATGACCTTCTTGAAAAGACAGAACTAGAGTTATGGAGAGATCAGTGGTTGCCAGAAATTAGTGGTGGGGGGAGGGTATCACTATAAAGGGATTGCAGAAGGGAGTTTTTTGTTTTTTATTAAAGTAAGTTTTTTAAAAAATTAATTAATTAATTAATTTATGGCTGTGTTGGGTCTTCATTTCTGTGCGAGGGCTTTCTCTAGGTGTGGCAAGCAGGGGCCCCTCTTCATCGCGGTGCACGGGCCTCTCACTATCGCGGCCTCTCGTTGCAGAGCACAGGCTCCAGACGCGCAGGCTCAGTAATTGTGGCTCACGGGCCTAGTTGCTCCACGGCATGTAGGATCTTCCCAGACTAGGGCACAAACCCACGTCCCCTGCATTGGCAGGCAGACTCCCAACCACTGCGCCACCAGGAAAGCCCCAGAAGGGAGTGTTGTGGGGAGTAATGGAACAACTGTGTAACAAGACTATTAAAATCCATAGAACTTTATGCCCTCCTCCCCTTCTAAAGCCCCTACCTTTCCTAGCTTCCCTTGGTGCTAAGGCGTAGACATACAGCTTAGCTTCTGCCAATCTTATGCCATTGTGTTCAGCTTTGATTGCTAAGTTGTCCCTTGCCTCTCCACCAGAGTTGGTCCAAGAAGACCAGCCTAGAGTCTGTTCCACTACCTTTTCCACAGATTTTCTAACATACCTAATACACCTATAATAAATTGTTGCTAATTTAAACTGGTTGAGTGGATTCTGTTGTGTAAAAGCAAGAATGTTAATTAACGTATCTGTGTGTGACTGACGGTGCTATTCAATTCCAGACCAAGGTCTGCTTCTCGAACATACCATGTAACCATGATAATCAGTTACTAACCATGGCAAGCAACCATTTTCAGAGAGGAACAATTGGATGTCCTTTTAACATGGCCAAAGGAGGAGCCGTGAGTCCTTACATGGCCAAGTATTCAATAATAATTCCTTGGCACTTGAAGTGGTAAAATACTGATTCTAAGTAGATTAGTCAATTGATTGCAAAAAAGGTCCCAACAATTCCTCCCATCACTAGATGTGCAGCCCTTTGCACTGGGACTTTGCCAGTCTTTCCATCAAGAGGCGGAGTCTGTTCCTCCACCCTCTTGAGTCTGGGCTGGCCTGTGACTTGCTTTGACCTACAGAATGTGGTGGAGGGGATACTGTGGGATTTCTGAGCCTAGTCAAGGAGGCTCTTGGAACCTCGAGGCCTCCGTATCTGGAGGCCTGGTAGCCTAAATCTCCTGGGGAGCTCTGAAATATATAGACTCCTGAGCCACACTGCAACCAGAGCTACTGAGCACGAAGTGAGGACAAGCATGTCCGCCCCTACCCTTACCCCAAAAGCTAACCTGGAAAATATTGACTTGCTATCTGGATCTGACGCAAAGGACCAGTGGCCCTTGGCCCTGTGCTCTCCAGGGCCTCACGTTGCTGGCTGCGGGGCAGTGACTCAGAGTCTGCCCGGGAGGGAAGAGCGAAGTCCCTGAGTGCCATATCGGCATGTATTAGCAGTCCGCAAGCCGTCCTCTGGACGGCAGGGTGCAGAGGTGGGTGTGGGCTCTCTCCAACACACATCTCACAGGCTGCCCGCTGCCATTTTCTGAATTCTTGCTCCCTGTCAAAGCTGTCTTGCAGGTTCATTCTCACCAGAACTCTGTTTTGTATGCGTGAGTAGACAGAGCTGAGCGGAAAGAAAGAGTACACACGGTGAGCAGCCCGGGCCCTGCCCTCCCATCCCACAAGAGGCAGCCCCTCCCATCTTGGTACACAAGATTCCCTCTGCTCTATCCTGTGGGCTTGTGATCGGCATCACATCCCGCTGAAGCCTCATGGTCTACTGACGAATGTTCTCTTCTTGACCATACTCTAGCCAGCCTCCTCTCAGGCTTCAACCTTGGTCTATAAAGACGTGAACAAACACTAACATAGTTTCTGATAGCTCAAAGTCTCCTCCCAAGGATGACCTTAGTCCCCTTTAAAGTGTCTGTCTGAGAAAAGTCAAGGCTGCCAAAAGAATCTACTGTTTCTTCCAGGCAGCAACTGAGCACAGTTAATAAACCCAGATGGGTTTCACACAGACCGACTATCCTCCCCCAACTTCCCACGTTTTACAATTTTTTCTCTTCCCTGACTCTACTGAGCCTTCACTTACTCCCTTCCCTACGTCCTCATTTTCCTTTTAAAGCACCCAGTCACCTCCATACAAATCAAAGTTCATGCTGGACTATGGTCTCTGTTGCAATAGTATGTTACGGATTAAAATCTGTGCTAACCACTTTGTTTATCTTTGACACTACCACCACCAACTACACGTACACAAGTCTTCTAGATGGTACTGTGTCATTCAGATGGCATGTCCCAAAGGAAAAGGAGGAAAAACGACTGCACTTGCTGTATGAGTGGGGTGGGATTGTGGCCTCGTTTTCACTCCTCACCTCATACAACTATTTCCCTCGATGCCGCTTTGAAGCTGCTTTGCAGCAAATTAAAAAAATATATAGGTGTGAGAAAGCATGTCCTTCTCCACCAATGCTTCCAGACCCAATACCCGTCTAGGATGACAGAGCCTGTCCTAAACATGGTGAATGTCGAAGGCGCTGTCTAGAAGATGGAGTTAACACTACAGAGCTCACCTTGTCTCCTGGCTACTCAGGAAGTCAGAGAAAGAGCAGTGACAGGAAAGGTTGTGGGCGAGGGATTTTGGAGGCCAAAGGCTTTCTCATTTTACGTTTTCCAAAATGAGACTGCGCGCTGTCATTATAATTATAGGTTTTCAGGCTTGAAGCCTCCTCCCTGTGACTCTGTGTAAGGATGGTGGGAAGGTCCAGGGCTTCTGCTCAGGGACTTGGGATGATTGTTTCTGCCCTTATCATAAGCAATGGCTTACCTTGTTATACGCGCGCGCGCACGCGTGCGTGTGTGTGTGTGTGTGTGTGTGTGTGTGTGTGTGTGAGCATGAGGGGGAGAACATGTGCCCATACTGGGCCTGCTGCGTTGGTATCTGCTTTTGTGGTGAGACTGGGAAGAGACAGGCCTCCTCCTAGTGCAAGGCTTCCTCAGCTTTTCACAGTTGCCAGTCCAGAGAGAATGGCGGACGCGTAGAGTTTGCTCTTTACAAGATGTAGGACATCGTCATATGGCAGCAAGGGAAGGCAAGGGTTTTATCATGCAGATGGCCTCTTCTTCCTCTGGGGGATAGAGCGAGCCTATGGGACAGATTACCTTATTGGTGCTTGACCAGAAAATTACAGACAGGTTGATTAAGATTATATTTCTGGGAGAGGTTAAAACTATGATTCGATCAGGTATTAAATGTAGGTTTCGTATCGTGAGCTTTTTGCATGAGTGATGCCGTTTGGGGCCTGTGGTTTTCTTTTTATCATCAGCTATCCTTTACCCCCAATCCCCCACCCCACCCCAGTTCACAAAAGAAGAAACAGTAGCTGATGAGCATTTAGGGGGGGAAATATTTAATTTCATCAGTAGCCAAAGAACACGCCCCTTACTAGCTATTACACACTGCCCTGTTTCTTTCCTCTCTGTAACACGTCATCCAACGCAGAACTGCTAGTTTACCAGTTTACTTTGTTTCTGGCATGCCCCATCTCCCTAGAACATGAGACTAGGGAGAGTGGAATGGTATCTGTCTTACTTCCTCCTGGGCTCCTAATGTACGGAATATGACAATGAATCAACGCTCAATAAATATTTCTTTTACATTGGATTTTTGAAGAGGTACAATATAAAACAACTCTGAAGTAATATGTTGCCTGTCAAGCTGGCAAAGACTTCAAAAGATAGGAACGGTGTTACAGATGACAAGTCCAAAGCAGCGTTCTCTCACACTTCCAGAGAGAGCGGAGTTGTCTTTCTGGAAAGCAACTTGGCAATACGTGTCCAAAACCTAAAAGGATTACATTGCCTTTGAGCCAGCAATTCCTCTTCTGGTCACTGAGCCCCTAAACTAAAGGGCTTATCAATGGTATTGAAGGGGAGCAGAGCTTGCCACCCCAAAATACGCCTCTTTGGCTTACTGAGCATCTGGGGCTGATTATTTCTGAGAAGGTGCACAGAGGAGAAGCTCTGAAAACCAAGTAGAAGTTATTTTTTTATAAGATACATTTACACTTCTAAGGGAAATCTCCATTTGTAAGGGTGTCTCCAGCTCTGTACCAGGAAGGGGGTGTGGTGAGGGGGGCGGGGATGACCTTATTCCCAGGAACTCTTATCAATGGAGAAAGAAGATTTAAATCTGCATCACAACCTTACCCTTGTTTACTGTGCTTTTCCTGGTCACTTCCCGTAACTACCCCCAACCCCCTAACATCTCCTTTTGTCTTTAGCTGGAGATGGTATTTAACGTGATAGCTTGGGCTGTTTGGGGGAGTTACTCAGTTTTCCTGGGTCTCTCCCCTGTATACAGGAGGTATCCATGTTGTTGAACGTGTTTTACTCCTGTGTATTTGTCTTTTATTACGGGGTTGGGCGGGGGAGGTCTCAGCCAAGAACCTAGATGGGTAGAGGGAAAATTATTGTTCCTCCCCTACCGTATGCACAGAAATTAAACCACAATGAAGTACACTGTCCATGTGTTTTGCAATATTTAAACATTAGAAAGTAATGCCATAGAAGAATAAATAACACCTTGGAAAGATCTTTACAAGATTTTGTTACAAAGTAGAAACAAGATAGTATGTAGAGAAATACTACATTTAAAATTGATTTACATTTAGGTAGAGGGAAAAAATAATGTAAACAAAATGCCATGATGTTCTGAGGGATTATCTGATGTACAGGATATCAGATGATTTTTATTTTCTACTATTGGTTTATCTGTATTTTCCAAATGTTCCCCACTTTTGTAATGAGGCAATTAGAATTTACTAGAGCATCTTTGCCCCCTGCTGGTGTATTCAGTAATGGCCCTCAGTCTGAGGGAGGAATGTCGTCCACTCAGATAGAAGAGCAGATACTACTGCAGGCTTTAATCCAAAGACAGAGCTTTCAATATCCCCAAGTCCTTTGCTAGGACAAATGGCTGTGTCCTAGGGGAGCAATCTTGCGGAACTCTGCTACCTTTGACCATATGAGGACAATATGCTCTCTGCTGCCGTAAGACAGAGAAACAGCAACAGCAGGAAGAGGAACGTAGTTTCTGGGATCAGCAGGGCCCTCGAGGCAGGGCCTCTGCCATCAGAGGGCTGAAGACGGGGCAGGCGATTGGAGTTGGGGCGGCGGCCTTGGGGTTGGAGGAAAGAGGACCCACTGAAGTGGGAGTCCGGGGCCAAATGGATTTGGTGACTGTCTGCAGGGGATCAGTAAGAGGGTGGGCACGAAGAGCACACGGGGTGAGTGGGGGATGGTGGTGCAACCCCCAAGGGGACGAAAAGGAGCAGAATACAGGGAAGGTAAGGAACTCCGGTCCAGGCCAGCGGCCGCTGAATCCAGCCAGGCAGCAAAGCCTCCTCCTAAACATGTCTTACCTCATCATGTTGTCAAGGGCCACCCAACCCCGCTCCAAGTTCTTAGGGGCCCATGGTTTCCTCTTTGAGGATCTCTGAGAGGCCCTAGAATTTTCCATAAATAGTGGTTTCCCAGTTGACCTCTCCTTATTCACTGAGTGTGGCAGAGAATGGGCGGCACTGGGCCTGGGCTGGGCCTGGGGTTGAGACCAGGACTGCCCTTGCCTTAAGATGCTTGGATAGTTAGGGCTGTCAAGGGATAAATATAAGTGCGGAAGGGGAGAACCCACTGACATAGGACCACTTTCCCGTGACTCAGGGTTTAATGTGGTTGTCTTCTGTAGACCAGGATTGACAATAGGAGAGGCTGTGGTGGAACTGGGTGCCCCGGTATCAATGGAGATGATAGGATTTTGCGATGGCAGAAGCCAATGATGACATTTAACTGACCTAGGCAAGACTGAAGTAATTACGATAGTAGGCTGTGTTATCGTCTGAATTGTGTCCCCCACCCTCAAATTCATATGTTGAAGCCTTAACCCTCAGTGTGATAGTATTTGGAGGTGGGGCCTTTGGGAGGTAATTAGAGTTAGATTAGGTCATCAGGGTAATGCCCTTATTAAAAGAGGAAGAGACAGGAGATTCCCCAGCTCCCTCAACCAGGACCAAGAAAAGGCCATGGGAGGATATAATGGGGGGGACAGCCCTCACCAAGAACTTGGTCATGCCAGCACTCTGGTCTTGAGCCTCCAGAACCATGAGAAATAAATGTTTGTTGCTTAAGTCACCCAGTCTTTGAGTTTGTTACAGCATCCCGGACTGACTAAGACATATGTCAAAGACAGAAAGGTCACCAAAAGTGAGTATCCAGAAGCCAGACGTCCAGGTGAGGCAGTGTGTCAAAGTCAGTCAATCCCCAGGAGAGTAGAAGCAGACATAATTCTGGTCAATTTTGCTACCTAATAGTTGAAGCTCAACTTTTTAAAAATATTGGCATGAATTCCTGGGTGCTAGGTAGAGTACTAAAGGAATCTCAAGAAATCTGGGGAATCCCCATCTTTTGGAGGCTGGTACCAAAGAGGGACGTATCCTTTTCTATCACCCATCTCTTGGTTCCCATCAATAGCAGAGTCCTGGACTGTACATACTTGAGTGTTGACCCCATTTGCGTTCCTTCTATTTTTACATGTTTTGGAATGAGGCCGTGTTCTAAGGTGACCCAACTAGCTAGAAATCAGCATCATTTAATAAAACCACCTTGTTAATTTAAAATGCAAGGAGCTGGAGAAAACAGAGCACTTCAGAGGATTTGGATTGGCCAATATTTTCATCAAAGAAAAAGAGATGATAAATAGCGGCTATACCATTTTTGCAAATTCACATCAACCTAACAAGGCTTCATTGCATTTCCTAACACCCACCGTTCAACACAGAAAATCCTCAGGCCTAGTGAATCCCAAGGAGGCAATCTTAGCATCGCTTTAGCAGCACCTGTGAAACTGGACTGGATTAGAGGATGGAGTTGCTCCTGGTTTAAAATCTTCATAAATGAATGCTGAATATTTGCTGTTATTCATTACATGAATGCTCTTAAGAAAGGAATTTTAGTTTTGACATGAAGGCAATTCCTGTAGGTACCTTAGTAGGTCACAATCCATACAGCAAGTACTTAGTAAGAAGCTAGGGTGGAGATTTCTTTCCCTGCTAGGGCTCCAGTAACCATCTGTTTGAGATGATTGTTTTCTATCATTAAAGAAGAGGTTTTGTCCTGTACATAAACTGAGTAGCATATGATTGTTTTTAGCTGACCAGCTTATACTGAGTTATGCCCTCATACTGAGGCAGAAGCTTACTGGGAAGCATCTACGTCAGATCTCAGGGCAAGGTCCAGTTTCCCGCAGTGGGACCACACCCACTGGGGGGCCGAGTAGTGGGGCTGGAGTCTTCCCACGAGGAGCAGGGCCAGGCCCAGAAGGATGGAGACAGCTGTGGAGCCCTAGATGAGGAGGCAGCTTTGTGTTTGGGTGTGTGGTCAGAGTAGGTTGAAGGGTTCCAACGTGAAGTGACAAGAAGAATATCGATAGACGCTTAGAGCAAGAAATGAACCAGAACCTCTGAAGGGTCATTCTGAGGAACCAAGGCCCTGGTAGCTAAAGTGTGGAGGATGGAGGGAAGGTCACCAAGTGGGAAGAATACAGGGACCTAGCACTTATATTGGACACCCTGGAGTCTCCACTGGAATCTCACTACTACATGATGATGTCTCTCCTCCCTCCCTGACACACACGTAGAAGGAAGCCAGATGTAGAGCAAGGAACATAGGTTTTAGAGTCAAGCAGACCTGGGTTCAAATCATGGTTCTATCATTTATTTACCTGCTGTGTGACCTCGGACACATCACTTGCTTCTCTGATCTTCAATTCCCTCATTTATAAAATAGGAATAATAAGACTAGTTATCATATAGGGTGTTTTTAAGATTAATGGGGACAGTGAGGTGTCTCCACTAGTTAGGGGTATATACCTAAAATGGTTTCATTTTATTTCTTTCATATTTCCCAGTAAATATCTCTCAACTGCACTGTGGTCCTGATGGAGACATAAGACCACACTCCACTGAGGTGTGAAACTCTTTTCCCCCATAAGATGGTAGTTTTTGGCAAGACCACGCACCCCAATCTTATCTATCATTTTGGGACAATTTCTGGGCTTGCAGACAAATGCCATATATATCTTACTCCTCAAGAATCAGTAAATTGAGGCTTTGGCCCCTTTTCCACCTGGCGGTGCCCCAGGTCTCCATCTCTCCTGAAGTCCCTTCCTGTACGCCCGGGCAGCATCAGGCACAGTGCCAGAATGGGAGCTTTGCAGTTTTCAGAGGAAGGATAGACACCCGTCTCCATCTTAGTAAGATGGTGGGTGACTTCCAATGACCCTTGTTTTTATGAGTGGACCTCTTAGACCTTCCCCTGTCTTGGCTTGGGGAAGGGAAACATTGCACAGTCCCTAACTAGACCTCTTCTATCAACTGGGCCCTGGGGCCTAAAGCTGGTTTTCCCACAGCCAGGTCTGTGGGCTGGTGGCTGGCCCTATTCGTTGCTGTCCCTCTGAATTTAGAATGTGGGGTATTGAGTGTCTTTTGCTTTAAGTTTTAGGCCCTTAGCTATGATTCCAAGAGAACAGGCAAACTACAGAGACAGAAATCAGATTAGTGGTTGTCAGGAGCTCAGGGTAGGGGTTAGGGGATTGACTGTGAAGGGATTTGCAGAAACTTTGTGGGGTGATGGAAAGGTTCCACATCTTATTCTGGTGGTGACTGTGTGATAAAACCCATTGAACTGTGCACCTCAAAAGGGTGAATTTTACTGAATTTAAATTATACCTTAATAAAAGGGGGGAAAAAAACAGGGAACAGGAAAAATATCTCTTTGGGTAACTAAGAGTATCATATCACAAGGTAAAGGGCCTGGCACACAGATTTCAATACCCCATAGCCACTGTTCCTGGCAAGGGCCAGAGCTCTGTGGGAGCCCCGTCACCACAGCTGCTCACCAAGCTACGAGTCCAGTCACCTCACTGCTACCTCTCCTGGGCTGTCCTGTCACCTGTGGCTGCTACTTGGCACCAGTAATACCCACACTGTTGATATTCTTATTTCTGTGGGCCTCAGGCCTGCTTCAGCATTTCTGCTCTGGTTCTCTGAAGGGGTAGAGCTGAGGTGGAGGTGGAGAATCCTTCCAGATGGGACCGAGTTCCTGACCACCGAGAAAACCTGCCCAGGACCTCCCAGGAGACTGGCTGGACTGGTCCTTTGGACTCTGCTCTCAGCACGGCCTTTCCTGATGGCCCTGCAGAGAGGGACCTCACCCTGAGCCAGACTCACTTATTCTCCTTCCCAGGAGCCCTGGTGTGAGCACAGAGGAGACAGTGAGAGAAAGCAAGAGAAAGAGGCTTGTGTCTTGCTGGCTCCCGACCCAGGAGAGAAGCTGATAAGGCCTTACTTATGGAGGATGCCTCCTTTATTCCATCAGCAACTTTAAAATATTTTTATTTAAATATCTCAAGCTCTTGAGGCTTGACACTTTGGAAAAGGAGGCCTTGCCCCAGGCAGTCGAATAGCAGTTACGGAGTAAACGAGTGACCATCTGGGGTGGGCAGGGGGTGTCTGTGAAATCAGATGGCAACTGGGGTCACCCTGTCATTTGAGATTCCCATAGAGTTAGCTTAGAACCCTGTCCGGCATCCATAGGAGCCACTGCATGTGTCTGCGCATTCTGAGGAGAGCCTGCTTTTTTCCTAATCACACACCTCTGGCTCCGAGCTCTTGCTTGGGCTGAATCAGCTTAGTAAACAGAGGTTCTCACCATCTCACCCTCACTGACGCTGTTCCCGACACCGGAGAGTGGAGACCGGGAATGTTGAACTGAATCGCCCAGCCCTGGCTGCAATTTGCATCACCTGGGGAGCTTTTAAAACTCCCGATGCTGGGACTTCCCTGGTGGCGCAGTGGTTAAGAATTCGCCTGCCAATGCAGGGGACATGTGTTTGAGCCCTGGTCTGGGAAGATCCCACATGCCGCGGAGCAACTAAGCCCATGTGCCACAACTACTGAGCCTGCGCTCTAGAGCCCACGAGCCACAACTACTGAAGCCCGTGCACCTAGAGCCCGTGCTCCGCAACAAGAGAAGCCACCGCAATGAGAAGCCTGCGCACTGCAGCGGAGAGTAGCCCCCGCTAGCCGTAACTAGAGAAAGCCTGCATGCAGCAACAAAGACCCAATGTAGCCAAAACTAACTAACTAAATAAATTTGTTTTTTAAAAAAACCAAAACAAAGCTCCCAATGCCAAGGCCATAACCCATGCTGATTACATCAGAATCTCTGGGGGTGTGGAACCCAGGCATCAGTATTTTTAAAGCCTGTGTTGTGCAGCCAAAGTTGAGAAACAGTGCTTTCGAAGTTCAGACAGACCTGGCCCTGCCACTTATGGGCTCATGGACCTTGAATAAATTACCTAAGCTTTATGACTCTCAAGTTTCTTCATCTCTAAAAGAGTTTGTATGAAGAGGCCATGAGCTAATCCTGATAAAGCCTGGTGCCTTGTAGAGACTAAGCACCTAATAAATGGAAGCTGTTAGTATATTTTTTATAAGACAGTCTACTGCTGTTATTAATGGTGGATAAGAGCAATTTAACACCCTTAAAACCGCTAGCTTGGGAAACCGGTGCTCTGAATGGAGGAATAAGAGAAGATAAATTCTAGCCACAAATATTCATTGTGATTCTAACTCATGCTAAGCTTCGAGGGGACCCAGTGATGGTTTGATCTACGCTTTCCAGGGACTCACAAATCTAGTTGTGGGGAGAAAAGATGTGCAGACAAAGAAGGAGGAAGTGAACTTTAACTTACGTTAGACAATGAATAGATTCAAACTCGGTGCTGGAATGGCCAGGAGAGTTTTCAGTGAGAAGATGTGGCTTTGAAATATGGGTAGGATGAGGGAGAGTGTGTCAGGGAGAGGAAATGGCTGAGTAGAGATTCAGTGGCTGGAATAAAGATGGGTGGACTGGTCTGAGTGAAGCAGAGGGTTTGTTACGGAAAGCCCTGGGGGATAAATGTAGAAAAGCAGGTTTGGGAAGAACATGAATCCCAGGTGAAAGGATGTGGACTTGATCCTATAGGTTCTTAAGGAGTGTGTGTGTGTGTGTGTGTGTGTGTGTGTGTGTGTGTGTGGTGTGATGGAATCCTCTGAGCATTCAACGAAAAGCTACATATATGGTGGGGGAGATCAAGGATGGTAATGAATCACATCCCTCCCTTATGGGATCTGAACCAACAGAGAAACATACAAGTGAATCAGAATCAAAGTAGGAGCTCTGTTAATAATAAAGCCATGTTGGAGAACATAGCATGGCCTTAAGGCAAAAATGGACTTCTTGCTCCTTCCTCTAAAATTAGATGAATTTAGCCATCTAGTCACAAGCAGAAGAAGCCCTGACCTGGTTGCAGAAGCAGGAAGCAGAGAGAATATTTGCCACTTGTACAGAGAAATGTAGCAAGAGGTCAGGTCATTTATTTGCAGTACCTTGACATATTAATCTCTGACCAGAATTGGAACCAATGGAAATCAGGCCATCATAAAATGGCAAATTTATAATTTCAGAAATTTTTATTGACTCTCTCGGAGTACATGGACCCCAGGATAAAGATCCCTGATATAGGCAATGATAAGTCACAGGTTTTTTTGTTTTTGTTTTTGGTAAGGAAATGTAGTAGCAGATTTTTTCATCATAGCCCCAAATTGGAAGCAACCAAAATGTCCTTCAACTTTTAAATGGTTGAACAAACTATGGTACATCCATACCACGGAATACTGCTCAGCAGTAAGAAGGAATGAAAACTTGATACACAGCAACCTGAATGAATCTTCAGAGAATGCTGCTGAGTGAGAAAAGCCAATCTCAGAAGGTAACATACTGTATGATTCCATTTATATAATATTTCTGAAATGACAAAATGATAGAGTTGGAGAACAGAACTGTGGTTGCCAAGGCTTAGGGATGTCGGAGCAGGGAGCAAAATGGCTTTGGCTATAAAAGGGTAGCACAAGGGATCTCTGTGATGGAACTGTTCTATATCTTGACTGTGGTGGTGGTCACATGAATCTACACATGTGACAGCATTGCGTATAACTGTATACACACACACACACACACACGAGTGCATGTAAAACTGGTGAAATCTTAATAAGGTTCGTGGATTGTATCAATGTTAATTTCCTGGTTGTGACAGTATTCTATAGTTAAGATGTGACCGTTGGAGGAACTGGTGAAGGGTGTGTGGGATCCTCTGTTTTATTTCTTACCGCATGTGAATCTACAATGAACTCAAAGTGAAAAGTTTTTTTAAAAAATCAAGTTTCACAGAACATATGATTCTGCCACACAGGACAGTTAATAGTTATAGTTTTGTGGGCCTGTGGTTAATAAGGAGACCTACTTTTCACTGTACATCCTTTTATATGCTAAATTATTTTAACAATGTGCATATTTTCTTTTTAATTTTAAAGGAAAATTAGTTGAAGCAAATAAATTGTTGTAGTCACTGGAATCAGATATGCCACGTTATCATTGGAGTACTGACATCTGATTCGTCTTCCTTTGCTGCACTCTGCACAGGAATGAGCACTTGCATATACATAAAATGTTTCCGGAAAAAACCGTTCCCAGTGGCCACCATTAAGGAATGGCGTGGTAAGGAAAATAACGTGGCCTCAAAGTTGTCCATGTCCTGGGCTTCCCTGGTGGCGCAGTGGTTGAGAGTCCGCCTGCCGATGCAGGGGACACGGGTTCGTGCCCCGGTCCGGGAAGATCCCACATGCCGCGGAGCGGCTGGGCCCGTGAGCCATGGCCGCTGAGCCTGCGCGTCCGGAGCCTGTGCTCCACAACGGGAGATGCCGCGACAGTGAGAGGCCCGCGTACCACAAAAAAAAAAAAAGTTGTCCGTGTCATAATCCCCAGAACCTATGGATATGCTTTGGCACATGGCAAAGGAGAATTAAGGTTGTGGATGGAATTACGGTTGCTTATCAGCTGACTTTAAGATGGGGAGATTATCCTGGATTATTCAGTCATGCCCAATGTAATCACAGGAGTCCTTATAAGTGAAAGAGGGAGGCAGGAGAGTAAGCGGTCAAGGTCAGAAGGAGACTTGAAGATGCTATACTGCTAGCTTTTAAGATGGAGGAAAAGACATGAACCAAGGAATGCAAGTGGCCTGGAGCAGCAGAAAAGGCAAGTGAACAGATTGTCCCCTGGGGCCTCCAGAAGGAATGCAGCCCTGGTCTCCTTGATTTTAGCCCAGTGAGATCCATTTTGGACTTCTGACCTACAAAACTGTAAGATGATAAATCTGTGTTGTTTGAAGCCACTAAATTTGTGGTAATTTGTGAGACCAGCAATAAGAGACTAATATAAATGGCTATGAAGGTAAGAGAATACGCTGAAATATTTTCACTTTTCAATTGACACCCTTCTTTAAGAGAAAAAGAAACAAATTCATCAAGTTTAAGAGCTAAGCGGTGACCCTAGATAAATGGTTTTCATCAAAACTCTGGAGCCCAGAGGGAGAGAGAGGCTCTGAATGGATGGGGCTCTAGGCCCACTCAACCCTGTCAGAGCTGAAGCTTTTTCACTTGTATCTGTTATTTATATTGGGCTTTGGTGGCTGTATTAGTCAGGATTCTCCAGGGCAACAGAGAGAAGGAGAGGGAGAGGGAGAGAAAGTGGATTTGAAAAACTCTCTTCTCGTCTTGCGTCTTTCTTGACTATCACACAGAACCCTCATAACACTCTGATCACTCTAATACCAGATGTGTGGGGGTTCTTCCCTGCCAAGCCATTCTCTGTGACACTGGCTGGGCGACCTACACTTTAACTCAATTCCCACACTATCTACCTGGAGAGAGCGTCAGATCCCACAAGTTAAGGGCTCAGTCCCACAAGACCGCCCACAGAAAGTGATATGATTTTCGAAACTTTAGGCATCCCCACAATTGAACAGTCTTTCACTAATAGCGAAAACAACAGCTACCTTACAAAATAACTTTTAAAAAAGAACCTATCCAAAGAGCTTTAGAGAGACATAAGCAATTTAGTCCAATTGCTGGCAGGGTGACAGGGAAGCCATTTTGGTCTTGACCAGGATTTAAATGCCTGTTCTCAAATAAATGTGCCCATTCCAAATGCCATTCGAGGGCTTTTAGACACAAGTTTCCATAGGGCTATGATGACCCATAAGAAATCACATCTCAGTGCCTTTCACATTTGATGAGTGATGTCTGTAGCCTCACTGAAGTGAGGTCAACCTCTGGATCTGATGCTTGAGAGCTATTAAGACTTTGGACAAGTGACCTCTTTGAACTGTAAGATATTCAAGAAGTTGTAGCTATTTTTATTATTATTACTATTATTATAAATTCCCATTTTAAATGGGGATAATTAAGTACCTACTTCATAGAATTGTTACGGCAATTAAATGAAATAACGCGCTTAGCACTTTGGCATATAGTAATTGCTCAGCAAATGGTAGTAGCTATTAATAGCAGTAGTAGTGTGACATCTAACGTGAAGGTGACATTATAAAGTCAAGTCGAAATCCCATTAAAATTATTCTCGAAAAGTCCTACTAATATCCTGAAGTACACTCTCCGTGCCTTTGCGTACATCCTGTCCAGCTGATTTCCTTCTGTCTCACGCTCATCCTGTTGCATCTACTCACTGAGTGGAACGGCAAGTGACTCGCTCTTTGTCTTTCTTTTATTTTCCTGTATTGGGTGGGGAGGGAGGAGCAGCACGCACACTCAGTTCAACTGGCACGAATTAAATGTGGTAGATGGGACATCGCTGGTTTAGTAGTCCTAGGAAGCTGGCTCTTTCCAGTGTTATCTCCTGTGAGCCCTACGCTTTGCTACTTTCTTGTTCTCTGAGCCGAAAAACATTAAAAGTTTTAAAAAGGCTGACCACGAGACTCCTTTCTATAGGAACTACAGAATTTTAGAGTTGCAAAGGATCTTGAAGGTGTCGACCAATGCATTGGGTGGCAGAACGTGCCACCAGATGTGACTGTGCTACTTACAAGCCGGGTGAGCCACTTAACCCCTCTGCCCTTCCATAAGCTCACAAGTGAAATGATGGCCTGCGCTGCCCGCCTCCCAAGGTTGTGAACAAGACTCCACAAGATAGTATTTATCCCAATAAAGATATTAATAATAGCTAGCACTTACCGAAGGCTAAGTTATCTCATTTAATTCTTACAATATCCTTGAATGAGGTAGTGCCCAATTAACCGGGCATTACCCACTCCCCCCCCCCCCGGGGTAGTGCCCAGGATAATTAATTATCCCCCATTAACTCATGGAGAGCCTGAGACACCAGAAGGTGTGTCAAAACACTTTGAAAACTCTGAAGCGCTCTGCAAGCGTAGGGGATGATGGAGATGAGGATGTCGAGGGATAGAAGTACAAATGTGACCTTGGCAGGTCACATCTCCAAATGGGGCTGAGTTTTCTTATCTGTAAAACGAGCAGGTTGAACTCTTTCAAGGTACGTCCAAAACTTTAAGAGTCTAAATACAAAAGCTTGGAGCAAGGTCCATTGTCTACACACTAAAAGTAAATTATTTCAAGAACAAATTCTAATAAATTCACTTGCCATGCTCTCTATAGCAGCTCCATTCAGTTCACATGTTGAAGCCTGCATGACATTTCACCCACTGCCAAATTGCCCCTTTCTTTTATGTTTATTTGACAAGCATGAATGCTTTGAAATGTTCTGAATATTTTCTCCTTAGAGCACAATTAAAGGACCAAGGAACATTCCCAGTAAAGCCTGCTTAGCACCGGATTATAATTTAATAATACATTCGTGGCTCCTTTGGTGTGCCTTACTGAAATAGCTATGTGCATTTTTCTGTAAGGCCAACAGAATGCATTTATTTTCCCATGTTTTCATTGGAAATATAACATTATAGCTTTTCAGAGACAGAGAGAGAGAGAGAAGGAAGGAAGGAAGGAAAGAAGGACGGAAGGAAGGATGGGAGGGTGGGAGAGAGAGACAGAGACAGGGAGAGAGAGACAGAGACAGAGAGAGAGAGAGAGAGAGAGAGAGAGGGAGAGGGAAAACCTCTGCTCTAACCCAATCCCAATGTTTTTCATTCCCAGATGCTTCCTTCAGTCCTTGTTCACCTGCTTCCAGATGTTTCCACAGTTCATCGTTCATTCCACAGGTATTTATTATGCCATAGCATGTAGCAGGCACTCACTGTCCTAGGGACTGAGTTTACAGCAAAGACAAAGTCCCAGGCCTTGCTGCAAGCCTTGTGTACATGCACTTTGCACTTTTATTCCCCCTCACCTTTTTTTTTTTTGGCTTAACATTATATCTTAAACATTTTTCCATGTGTCTGCCCTGAAAGAATGAGGACAGAGAGAATAAAATCGGCTCTGTAGGTCAGAGGGAATTTAAGCTCATAAAAGATTTGTGCAGTGCTTCTGGGGAAGAGATTTGAAGATGATTTGAGGAGATTTGAAAGCACTCTCTAGATGATACTCGTACATTATGTCATTTACTTCCATCTTTACGACAACTCTGTGCGGTCAGAAATATTATTATCTTACTCCCATTTTATGTATAAGGAAACTGAGGCTCAGCGAGGTTCTTACTGGCTCCAGATCACATAGCTTATAAATTGCAAAGCTGGAGTTGGAGTCCCAGTCTGCATCACCCCGAACATCTCCCTTCACTTTTGGGATGGAATGGGGCCTTCCAGTTCTTCCTTAAGGAACTTTGATTTGCTTCTGTTTTTTTCTTTTTGAGGAAGGTAGGGAGTGGAAAATCATTCTGCACCCTGTTGCTCAATTTCGTAACTACTTCCAGGTTTGCAAGAAGATAGAAGTAGAGAGAAAGGAGGTAACATGCAACTTAGAGGAACTGAAAGAAAACAGGAGCTCTTCCTTTCTTTTTCTCTTTTCTTGCCTCAAGTCCTGCCACTGCATCACTTTTGTTTGGAGAAACAACTGAGAAAACAGTATAAACAGTCTACTAGCAATGGCATAAAACACAAATGACTAAGATATAGTAGCTAGACTGAATACTCAAGGGATGCCAAAGACCCACAGCTTTACTGCATACATGCAACAAGTGGTTAAAGGGAGGCCAGGGTCACCTTGAACCTTTTAGATATCTCCAAGGTAATAACAGCAACAAAACCAAAATTCCAATAACAGGAATCCCTGGACAGTCATGCAGCTCTTTACCGTCTTCAACTCCCTGTACAGCAGTTTCTCAAATATGAGCAATGTGTGAACACTTTCTGTTGGAAAAGAAATTCCTTCAGACCTTCAGTGTCGATCTTTTATTATAATATTACTTAAATAGATGGTAACATAAAAGAAGACATAAGCTCCTTATGCTTATACTTAAACAACAGTAAACCAGATTGATTCTGCATATTAAACGCAAACAAAACTACAAAATCAAATTCAAATTTGAACATTAATTTCAAAAATTCAAATCACAAACATTAATTTAATATGATGGTTGATGTTGTTTTGCTGAAACTAAATCACTTTCCCCAATGCGAATACTGGTATGAGCATTATTAAAACACTTCCTCTGAAGTAACTATGATATTATCTACCTTCATTTGGAACAAATACATCATTTATGCATTAGGTCTACCTCTGTCCTTTTCTCTTGGATCCAAAACAGTTAAAAGAGTACTCTTTGTACTATTTTAATTGTAAATAGAAATGCAAATTCTGATGCTGAAATTGCATGACAAGATTTGGTTATAAGGTGTTCATCCACTTAATACAATTCTGGGAGACATCCTAGGACCACACTTGGAAACACTAGAGATTAAGAGCATAAGCTTTGGAGTCCAACAGATCTCAGTTTGTATCCTGGCTCTGGCTTTGCCAGTTTCTAGCTGGGCAAGTTATTTAACCTCAGGTTTCCTCCTCTATAAAATGGGGATGATAATAATAGTACTTTAATTTTGCCAGCAGAAGCAGGCACCATGACTCACTTCCTAGACATGCGTGATGTTTAAGCCTGAAACTGTAGAGAAACTTCAGAGCTCTTCTGTAACTTATTTCAGAGTTCCTCTGTAACTTGAGAACAACACAGAGTTGGGCAAGTTGAAAAAAAAAAAACATTTCTCTGGCCTCCCACCCTATCCTCCCAATATCTGCATGTGCTGTCCCAGGTTCATGTTTTAGATTGGAAATGGAAAATATGATTGAGCCTAAAAAGGGAAACAACTGGCAATGCCAGTTAGACATTTGAGAATGAGTTGAACCCGTGCCACAAGACAGCTGTTTTTATCTGAAGCCCACCAATAAGGACTTGCTTTTCTGCTTCCTGGCCTGGCATGAATCCTTTGATTCCTGAGGCCCCCAAGGTTGAAAATAGCCTAGCCACCTGCCAATGGTTGGTATATTTTTAGGACCAGCAGGATTGGAAACAGGGCTCTGTATGCCTGGAACTTGAGCCAGGCTTCTGGGTGGGTCTCTTACCTCCATTGGGTTGCTAGGACCTGAGTTGCTGAATCAGATCCAGAAGCCAGTCATCGAACAGGAGAGAGAGTTCTGAGAGGAGCAGATTGCAATAGTAAAAGGGAGAAGAATACAGGAATAACGGGGCAAGCAGAAGGTCTTAGCTAGTGGATACTTGAATAAAGGATACAGGAAAATTGTGTAAATGCTAGGATCCCATAATAAGCAGAAATCACAGCACTAGACCCTTTCTTTATTAAAAGAAATGTAGATCAATTTAAAATTGATCTTATGGTCTCTTACCAATCTCTCAAACAAAAAGCCTAATACACTTGAAATTGTCACAAAATCGTGTATGCGTCAAATTATAACAGACGAATCCAAAGATTTTGTTCTCTCCACCCTCCTTATCCCCATCCCACTCAAGAGAAAAATCAGTTCTTCTTGTTCTTCTTGTCTCTCTGTGGGTCTCACTCTCCTGAGTGATTTATCAAAATCATTCTTCCAAA